>NC_140538.1:19994167-21304167 GCF_057382185.1 Mchenga conophoros
CGGATACCGACTACGGAACGGAGCAGTTGTCAGCCACCTCCTGTACATGGATGACATCAAGCTGTATGCCAAGAGTGAACGAGACATCGATTCACTGATCCACACTACCAGGCTATACAGCAATGACATTGGAATGTCGTTCGGACTGGAGAAGTGTAGTCGGATGGTAACAAAGAGAGGGAAGGTAGTCAGAACTGAGGGGATTGAACTACCAGAAGGCAACATTGCAGACATAGAGGACAGTTACAAGTACCTGGGGATCCCGCAGGCAAATGGGAACCATGAAGAGGCCGCTAGAAAGGCTGCAACCACCAAGTACCTGCAGAGGGTCAGGCAAGTCCTGAGGAGTCAGCTGAATGGTAAGAACAAGATCCGGGCCATCAACACGTACGCCCTGCCCGTGATCAGGTACCCTGCTGGGGTAATAGGCTGGCCAAAGGAGGAGATAGAAGCCACTGACATAAAGACAAGAAAGCTCCTGACCATGCATGGAGGGTTTCACCCCAAGTCCAGCACCCTGAGGCTGTACGCTAAGCGGAAGGAAGGGGGCCGGGGACTGGTGAGTGTCAGCACCACAGTCCAGGATGAGACAACGAACATCCAAGAATACATTAGGAAGATGGCCCCAACTGACCGAGTGCTCAGTGAATACCTCAGGCAGCAGAAACCCAAGAAAGAGGAGGGAGACGAGGAACCATCATGGAAGGACAGGCCCCTGCACGGTATGTACCACCGGCAGATAGAGGAGGTGGCTGATATCCAGAAATCCTACCAGTGGCTGGACAAAGCTGGACTGAAAGACAGCACAGAGGCACTAATCATGGCAGCACAAGAACAAGCTCTGAGTACAAGATCCATAGAGGCTGGGGTCTATCACACCAGGCAAGACCCCAGGTGCAGGCTGTGTAAAGATGCCCCAGAGACAATCCAGCACATAACAGCAGGGTGCAAGATGCTAGCAGGCAAGGCATACATGGAACGCCATAACCAAGTGGCCGGCATAGTGTACAGGAACATCTGTGCCGAGTATAACCTAGAAGTCCCGAGGTCAAAATGGGAGATGCCCCCAAGGGTGGTGGAGAATGACCGAGCTAAGATCCTGTGGGACTTCCAGATACAGACGGACAAAATGGTGGTGGCTAACCAACCGGACATAGTGGTGGTAGACAAACAGAAGAAGACGGCCGTAGTGATCGATGTAGCGGTTCCGAATGACAGCAATATCAGGAAGAAGGAACACGAGAAGCTGGAGAAATACCAAGGGCTCAGAGAAGAGCTCGAGAGGATGTGGAGGGTGAAGGTAACGGTGGTCCCCGTGGTAATCGGAGCACTAGGTGCGGTGACTCCCAAGCTAGGCGAGTGGCTCCAGCAGATCCCGGGAATAACATCGGAGATCTCTGTCCAGAAGAGCGCAGTCCTGGGAACAGCTAAGATACTGCGCAGGACCCTCAAGCTCCCAGGCCTCTGGTAGAGGACCCGAGCTTGAAGGATAAACCGCCCGCAGGGGGCGTGCTGGGTGTTATATATATATATATATATATATATATATATATATATATATATATATACACATATATATATATATACACACACACACACACACACACATATATATACACACACACACACACACACACACACATATACACACACACACACATATATATATATATATATATATATATATATACACATATACATATGTATATATATATATATATATATATATATACATATGTATATGTGTGTATATATGTATGTATATATATATATATATATATATATATATATATATATATATATATATATATATATATATGCACATTTCACTGTTTTCTAATTGCACAGTCCTGAATCTTTTGGAGAAAATACTAGCATCTAACCTTATAGTTAATTAAAAATACATAAGAGTCCACATAAATATGAAAAATAAAGCTTTCCACAAGGAAACCTGGATGCCGGGGTTGAGTAATGTATCCTAAGTTATAATCTATGATGAGTACAGTGGGATTTCAGGGCGAAGCTTGAAATTAAATTGGCCTTCCTATCCTGCATGGGTAGAAATACCTCCGCAAAAGTCCTGAGATGCCAGAAAATGATGAATTCTATCAGTCACTAAGAAGTGCCATGGTGTAAGAGACAATTTTCCATTACTGAAGTGGCAACAGATTTCAGCTTTGAATGGGGAGGGGGCCAAAACGTGTTCATGTAGTGCTATGTAAGGGCTTATCTGACTGACAGCTGAGTGTGTCAGGACTTAAGGCAAGATTGTGAAATGTGCTATAGGCCAAAACCTGAGTGCACCAGATAGGAAAAAAATCACATGTGCTGGCTGTTTAAGTAGTAAAACAACAGAGGAACAATTCAGAGCTGTACCATTACAACCTTTACAGTAAGTGTAATGTCTGGTAGCGATGACAATCTGTGTCATTCCATTTTTGTGTCGATGAACGTCTTAAATAATGTAACTAGGTCTAAACAGAGCTGTGTATATTTTGTATCACTGTGATGGTTTGCTAATCATATAAAAGCATGATACAGCGAACCGAGAAAAGCAGATGAAAAGAGTCTTTCTTTCTTCGGCAGATTGAACTGTTTAGATAAACAATTCTTCAAACATGATCTTCTGCTATGAAGTACAATGACAGCTGTGACCGAGATAAAGAATACAACTTCTAATCACATTGTGTCTGTCTCTGTGAATGTGCTCAACCTTTTTAAGCATGGTAAATAAAAAAGGATTAATCTTCTTTTCTACAACTGCTCCTTTTGTTTTTTCGTGCCTCTGCATTGTTTATTCAACCACTGTCACTGATAGCTTAACAAGTTTTGCCCATGTTCCGAGCTGGCAGCTAATTAGGAAGCAGTTTGCCAGATTACTTGGATTAAACACAATCAGCAGCAGGCCGTAGAAATGTCGAGCAGGCGAGGCCGCTGATAAATAAGATTCAAGGTAAAACAAATAAAAAAGTCATATCGCAAATATTACTGGATTTTGCTTTAAATCTGTGCTTGGCTTGTGATTTACCACCAATCTCTGGCCTGAATTAGATATTGTAGAATTAATTTCCACTTGGGAGACAAGAACACTTATGTTCTTAGCGGTAGCTGCTAGTTTTGTGCTTCTCTAGACAAAGTTAAAAAAGTTTTGCCTCTAGGCTACATCAGGTAGTGCAGCAGATTGAGAACAAATGGTACTAATACTACTACCGCAAATAAAAAAATGTATAGGTCACCCCAGGGATGTTTTCTTTGTTTTTTATTTTTGTTCTACTCCCCCGGGAGGTCAGAGGTCAGCTATGGAACAGCAGCCCTTGAGCCAGCTGTGGTTCGGTCTTTTGAGATATTAATTAAATCAGATTCTTGAAAAAGAAATTACAGCATTAGACGTCTATAACAGAACTACAATGCTAACCCTGCTATGTGCCAAGGCAGGGGGACGGTTTCGAGATTGCTTGATGGAAGCTGCGTGGATATTAGCATATGGCTGATTTATGGATTTATATTTTAAAAACGTTCCACAGAAAGATCAAGAACATATTCTCACGAGGTTTGTTTGTGTTTGGGGATCCATCTATGGATTTAAGGTTGGGTTAACATTGTGCGTCTACAAATATGTAACATGACCGACTGATGTCTGAACTCTTCATGAACACCTTGACCATGTTTGTATGTCTTTTTTTGCTAGCTATGCATAATGCATTGCTTCTATGACAAAGTGACAGTGGAGAGTAGATTTCCCTATCAAAGTGGTTTTATGTGACATAAAATTTTAATGCACACTTGCCAGTTAATGAGAAAAAACAAAGAAAACAGAAGAAAAAAAACATTTTCTGTCACTATAGACGACATTCAAGCATGATACCAGTTATGTACTTTTAATGGAATACATGAGCATCTCATAAGTTCTTTATGGATTTTATGCCTTTTGCTTTAAACCACCAACAAAAGTCAAAATGTATAATTTATGATTTGCTCTTAGCATGAAAGCTCCATGTCAAATGTCTTGCATGTGGACTGCGGATTGGCTATCTTAAAATAGTAAAATATTCAGAAAACGATAGCACTCCGTGGCTTTGTGTGTCTTGACTTTGGTTGGTGCTTATATAACAAGATGTCAAGAAATGTCAACACCATGTATCTGTCAGCCTCTGCCAGTTTTACATCAGATTTTCCCCAAACATTAAGGTTAAGGAATCAGTCATTCCTCATCCCATAACCGGCATTCCACAACTGTGTGTACAAATTAGGAGACAGAAGTCTGTTGCCAGGACACAGATGGACAGACTCACTGAAAAGGAACAAAAAGAGATAATAAAACAAAGATATCTCACCTGTAAAGCCAAGGGGACATTTGCAGGAGTACTGAGGGGGAGATGTTGGCTGATTTGTTGCAATGCATGTTGCCCCATTCAAACAGCTGTTTGGCTTTATCTGACAGGCATCACCCACATATTGACAATATTCTCCAACCCAACCCCGGGCACAAACACACTGCAGGAATGCAGAAAATTATTCATAAGATCAGTAATATAGTAGAGTATACATCAATCTATAATAAAATGTATCATACAGAGCACACTGTATTAGAGAGAAATCATTGAATCGTGCACATTTTGAGCCTGGAGATGAATGAACAAATCACAGCTTCAAATAAATTTCAGTTCACCAAAAATTACTTCGAGAGATATTAAAGATGGTTTAATTGGCTTTGAGACGTTTTCAACCAAGATTTCTACCATCACCACGATATAATGGAGATTAATATAATTTTTGACAGTCAGAACTCAGTGAACAGCTTTAAATAAAAATTCATAGTACTTTTTTTTTTTTTTTTTTTTTTGCCTTTTCATTAACGCAAATTCAATTACGCAGTTGTGAAGACTAAAATCCTGGATAGACAATAAGAAAAATCTGATCCAAATAAGCTAAAACAGGGTTTCACTCTAAATGTGCACCTCAGATGTTTCTTTGTCACAAACACGAGGTGTTACAAAGAGAAAAAACACAAACACTACTCTCTATATCTAGCATTAAAATGATTTTTATGTTATCTCTAGTTGTGCATATGGAGCTTCTACACGACACACTAACCATTTTATTACTACCCACAGTAAATATTTATTCACATTCAAACCCTAAAAGTCACAAAAATATAAGAAAACATTAAAAGAAAAACTTGCACTTGCACTTAGCAACAATTTTTGACTATCTCTGACCAAACGTGCACCAACATAAAGCATGTAAAAGTAGATCGTAGATAAAGAACCCTATCAGTGGTCTAATGGAACAAGACTGATGGAGAATAATTAGGAGCTATGGGGCATTACAGAGCACTCTCAGGTGTTGTAAAAAATGCAGACATTTGAGAAGACTGAGAAACTGGGAGGCAAATTAGACCCGGACCTGTCAGTCTGAACAAAGCTTCCACATATACACCAGGATTTAATGACTTAGAATTGGATTACTGCTTTCTGTAGTCATAGAACTACCACTGATGTTTCTGTAATTCTCTTTGTATTTCACTGTCATATAGACAACATTAGAAAACCCCCCAAACATTTAAACATGTCTAAACCAGGTCTTATCTCTGTATTTGTACTGCATGTACTTTATATTCAGGGACAACTGTAAGAACATCACGCAATAGTTGCCATTCTGAAGCATTCATCATTACAATCGATCCAGTGCATAACTGTTGCATCATTAAAGCAGATTTTATAGTCTAAAAATGAATACTTGCTAACAAAAAAGCCACACACCAAACAGATTCACAGGAAGGTCAACATGCTCAAATTTCTGAAAAGTGCAAAAGGTTACAATACACCATTTAGATCAATATTACTCTGGAAATGATCAAATGCAATAACGAAGAGTGGACCACTCCCATGTTTTTATCACAAAAAAGATTTTTAAAAATCTTACTACCGAAACAGAACATTTATTTTATGAATCCTAACAACACTTATGAATGAGTTCACGCTGCGTCGACTCTGTATGCATCATGAGTCATATTTCGTGGGCTTTATTGCATTTCATTATGACTGAAACCTTGAATTACTTACCTGATATCCGCCAATTACACTCAAGCACAATCCCTCATTTAGGCAGCTGATATTGAGCAGACTGCAGTAGTCAATTATTTCTTCACAATTCTTCCCAGAAAACCCACTCAGACATCTGTTGAGAGGCGGTCAGTGTCATCAAAATCAATTCACCTTGAGCTTTAAGCACTAACAAGCAATGCTGTGTTGTTTCTTTATACGAGATTTCTGGGATTCTAATTCAGTTTTCCGCATGAGCTGATTCTGATAAAGACAGGGGCGTGTCGCTAATCAGGTTAGCATTTTTTACCCATTTTCTGAAATGCTTAGCGATGTTAGCGTATCATACCAAATCAAGCTCTAATGTGAATCAAATTAACTATACTGTATAATATGCCAAATATACACTTCCCTATATTTGTATTATATTTGGTTCTTATTTAGTCAAATTTCTTGTGTGAGAGTTGTTATCTGATAAACAAATTAAACCAGTTTATCTGTTTTGTGGTCTGGTACAGTTTAATATCTGGATATCTTGAAAGATGGCAGAAATGAATGGCATGAAATGGAAACGTTTTCATAGGAAAAGCATTTAAGTCTCTGTTTCAACTCTCAACAATGACTTCCTGGAGCTTTTAAAACCGCTTTAAATCCTCCTCACATCAAAAGGTGGAAAAAAAAAATCACATTTTTATTCATTCTCAGAGGGAGACACATTCATAAGAAACGCGAATCATCTTCAAGAAGAGACTCTGATGTTCCTATTATTAGATCTCCCTCTTACCTGCAGATGTAATCATTTCCCCTGGACACACAGGTGGAATTGTTCAAACATGGTGATGGACTACACAGGCTGTTCTGCCTCTTGCACGCTGTGGCCGCACTACCATCTGCACAGACACATTCAGAGCCCTGCATGGGAGAAGCAATACAACCTAGATCACCTGCAAGCCTGGGATAGGACGCTTAAATTACACAAAAGGTACATTCGATTTCCAAGTGTAGGAACACGGAACATTATCAATAAAAGAGCAAATCACTGTAGTGATAAAAATGGGCCTTCATTGAGTCACAGTTATATTTGCTACAGACTTCTACACTTTCATTAAATATAATCTAAATAAATAATTGGTTTTACATTTGTTTTAATATGGTTTTTAGATATGAGAGGCTAACAAATGTTAATGTTCTTGTAATTCAAAGTTAAACAGATTATGCTTCTAGGAAAAAATATATATGTCAAGCAGCAGCAATAATGTGCATTATGTTGATAAATGTCCTCTTTACTCTTCTCTGCTCAGGTATCCTTAGGTGGGTCTCGAAAATGTGTAGTGCACTTGGCAAACTGTAATGAACAAAACAAAGGTCGTAGAGAAAGACAATTAGACCACTGCTGTATTTTCCCCAGAGTATCCTCTAGAGCATTAGAAACACTACCACCTCTGCAAAATGTATGAGTATACTAGCATTTCCCGTGAAAGGTGCAAATTGCAGCAGGCATCCAATTACAAAAAGGTTCTGATGAGAGCCATTTCAAACTGGCACTTAAATATGGACTGGGTCATTCAATCAAAATGTTAGAGAAAGCAGACACCCTTTCCCACAGCTCTTCTTCACCGGGAAATATTAATTGCTCCCGGAGCTTTTAGAATGAAGGCATTTGATCTCGCTTCAAGACACTATTAATTTTCATGTGCCATTTCTTGTTTACGTCCCACTGAGGGAAAACAAATAAGGGAAATAAAGTCCTCACGCGATCCCCTGCAGTGCACATTTGTTCCTCCTGACATGGGTACGACTTGCAATCGAAGTTAACTCGAGATTCGCAGTAGAGGCCCGCAAATCGTTCCGGACAATGGCAAACAAATCCTGTGGGACTCTCTTCACATGTACCACCATTTCTACATGGATTTGGGTCACAGGAGGCTTTCCTCTTCTCACACGGTGGGCCTGCAAAACCAGCAAAATAGATTACTGCACTTTTATTTAGAAACTATACTGCGTCTACTGGCGTTCTTAGCATAGCATGAATTTAACTATTCTGTATACTCTTGAATCTCAAATATTAAACATGGAAATTAACAAGCATGGAATGACTTCAAAGAATTTTCACACCAGAAATGAAATGCAGACGTGATTTAGAATCCAAGAATGAAGGGGTGACTGACAGGTTTAATCATTTACACAGGGTAGTGGCATGTGTAGGGCCATTTCCCGGCACTATGCATGCATAACATTAAAAATGGTAAATAAATGGTAAATGGCCTGCATTTGTATAGCGCTTTACTTAGTCCCTAAGGACCCCAAAGCGCTTTACACTACATTCAGTCATCCACCAATTCACACACACATTCACACACTGTAAAAAGATGCTCCCACAAATAAACTTGATGCAAGACCGACTGTACACAGAGTCACCGCGTCTTGTTATTCTGTTGATTTACTATCCTAAATTGGTAGGATGATGTTCCCACCAAAGTCAAAACAATGAGTCAAAAGTAAAACTCTCAAGTTATTCAGATATGAAAAATCACAAACTAGCAGTATAATAACAGCTGTCACTTGAGTTGTTTAACTCTACTTGTAGTTTACAGCAGTCTTGTGTCTGTACAGAGTGAAATAATTATTTTATATCATATTCGCCTCAGGGAAACCAAACCTGCAGCGCCAAACACAAATTATTGGGAACTCTTCACCTAAAAATCAATTTTTTTCCCCTGAAAGCTATAAAGATGGAGTGGATTGCATTGCCTCCTCTTGTTTTTTTTTTTCCGTTTAGCCCGCATGATGGAGAACTGCCTCAGTCTCAGGGTAATATGCTTCCTGCTGTGTGTGTGTATTTAAATTTGTGCTTGTGCCATACAGCGCCGCTGCCATCCCATTAAATCAGGCCACACAGCACACACAGCATAAACAGGAAAAATAGTTGTTTGATAACACTGTAAAAAGCCTCACTAGTAATATAATTAAATGTGGGATAAACCCGAGCTAATTAAAAGCAGTCTGGTTTTTATGAGAATAAAAAATGTGAGGAAAATATCTGGTCTGTGATTATTCCTGACAGTTTCTCCATGTTTGTGTATGTGGGTTATGCCACATAGGTTTGTAATTTTATTATTATTGTTGTTTTATTTATTATTATTCATTTTTATTATTTTTATTTTCTTTGTTTATTGCAGTTTTTTCAACATTTTGTGATATGCCGATTATTGAAATAACACATATTGTGATTTATCACCTTTTTTCACCTGCAATTTATACCCTCAAAGTTAAACTATGACAATATCTGTGTTATTCAATAAGATAAGACTATGGAACTTATTATTACTTTTTCTTATGTTGTTGCTGCAAACCTGACATAAATGGTACCATTATATGGAATGGGGTGATGTTCACAGTTAAATGTAATATTTAAAAAAAAAAATACAGCATTTACCTGTAATATACTGCTTAAAATTACATATCTGTTGCTGTCTATATAGGCAGAAGTTCACATTTAACAAAAAATCATATTTTACTATTACATTTGTGCTCAGCAACCTTCCTGTTTTATTGAATTATAACCAGAATACAACCAGCTGGCAGCCAAAGATTGATTCAGACTGATGGCAACATGTTAGGAATATGCCTACATTTATAAATTAGATGGCAATTATTTACAAAACTTCAGTCAGCGATTGCAGTCAGTCAAAGTCAGACTGCGACTGTTTGTAGACAGGTTCCTTCCTATCAGGCGTCCCAGTGTGTTGGATGATTTTTTTTGTGTTCGTTTGTTTTTGGTTGCTGTGATTTAATCGAAGTTTGCTCAGCTAACGTTACCTCAGGATGGTGGCGCATGAGATGAACCCTGTAGTTCGCAGTATTTTCAGAGTATTTTAACTTATTTAATTAAATATCTATATTTAGTGCCCTTGTATCAATATAATATTGTCACACAAAATCTCACAGTAAACTGCTGTATCGATTTTTATTAACGCATGGTAAATGTCCTGGAACAGTTTTATACTACAGCTCAAATACTATTTTATTTTTATTCTCATATTTCACTGTTCTCATTTTATTTTTTATTTTTTAAAAAGTATACAAGTTTATTCATTAAATTCTGCTGTATTATTAAAAATTTTTATGCGCACAACACAGTGTTATTTTTTTTTTATTATTTATACATCATTTGATATACACCAAATTAAAGTTAACACAGATTTTTAACTGATAAACATGCATTTTACTAAGTAGTGAGCGCCACAGCTTTCAGCATATTGTAAGCATTTTCTTAGATAAAGTAACTTTGACCTAAGCTCTAGCCAGCAGTTTAATTTCACAACTGTGAACTTAACCAGGGACAAAGTAATGCTGCAGTGATATTGTGCACAAAGGATAAAATTAGACTGAAATCACTGCAAGGTCAAGGTGAATAAATTTTGATGTTATTCCCTTGTGAGGTTTTTTTTTTTCCTTTCTCACATGACACCTACACATTTATCTTTCTAGTGACTTCTTTTTTTTGCATATTTTCTTTAATCCCCCTGCTGATACAAGTGCTCATGTCCCAGAGGCTCCTCCTAGCCTCCTCTGTGGGCATCAATCTTACTGTACCCAACTTCAGAGTTTGCTTTTTGCTTCAGCTCATTTTACATCAGAAATTGAGTTTTCAAAACTGGTCCACTCAAAGCTGCACCTCTACAAACTGCTTTCCTGTAGAATTTCCATCTCTCATATGTATTAATGAAGCATAATAATGATAATTCCCTCTGTAAAATGCTAACAATGTTAGTTAACACCGACGATGGTTTATATATTTATTACAGTCATTTACATTTGTGCGCTCATCTAAAACACCATTGTTTCTGCAGTGACTTTGAATTGCATCCATCTAATATGCATAAAACACCAGCATGTCAATGCCTAATTAAAACAGTTTAACAAGGCTAATGACTGCATATATACACCAAATTAAACTTACAAAACCTGGCTTTATTACCAACAAGATTAAAGAAACAATTAACACCATATTCCAAATGAAAATGGTCTTATAAAGATGGTAATACTTAACAACAAATGCCCTAGAGGTAGAGTAGAAGACAGTCAAATCAAAAGAAAATCTCATTTGAAACATCCCATGAGTTTGGCTCATTATTCTCTGCGCATAGACTTTGGCCTGTGAGGGCAGCCAGCACTGGAGCAGCCACTAACTTCCACTTGATTAATGAGCCAACTGCAGCAGGGAGGTAAAGGAAGCACGAGCTCTACAGAACTCCCAAGAAGCTGATGGGACACCAAGACACCATGACTGTGCGAAAGCACCCAGTGGAGTCTGCTTATTTGAGGGAGCAGCAGCAATTAAAGCCAATTACAAGAAGCTGCAAAAGCAGTCAGAGCATGTAAGTCCACAATTTGTTTCTGATGGAAATTATAGGAATTATCTATTTGACTTCAAACAAGGGCAGATGTTTTCTTTAATAGGGCCAACTATTTGGTTTTAACAAATGTAAGTAGCTGGTGATCATTATACTGTCATCACTGACAGCTTGGGTTAAAAGGCTTGCAAAATGCTTCTTTTACATGAAACAAAACAAAACAAGAGCAAAAAACAGCTAACACAAAAATCATTTGACTCTTTTTTTCCCCACTAGTTTCACTCCTAATGCTGTAGTTAGAGAAAAAAGTTACATTTCAAAGAGCAATTCAGACTTGAATAAAAGGAAAATATGATAAAGTTCATGTGAACCAAATTTAACATACAGTCTAGTCCACCGGTGTTGCATTAAGGAACTAACATAAGTATAATGTCCTCTACCTGATCGAAAATATTCAGTATTCAATTCAGCAGGTATCTGGCATTCACTACCAACAAGGGGATGAAATGACTTTTTTTTTCTCCTTCTTTTGTATGGCCTTAATAATCTCTTGTTATAAAGAAAAAAGAATATGCCAAACAGTACTGGAAGTAACCTTGAAACAACATCTCTAAAATAATAAGCTGAAAGCATGGGCTGGACTCAAAAGGCGAAGCTGTGACACTTCAAGAATGCTGCCAGGACAAATTGTGCTCCAAACAAAACAATGAATCAATGTGAAAAGCCACTTGGAGATTTTACTCCAGAAAGTTCATTGCAGGCTTGATTTTTACAGCAGAGAGTGATATCGAGGGCAGCCCGAAGAGCATCTAGGTCTTGTAACCATTTGTGTGTGATAACGATTGACCCGACTATACAAAAATACAGCGGATGAGACTAAATAATGAGCGAATCACTAATGTGCCATACATCTTCGCCACAGCAAAAGTCCCACTCAGCGCCTATACATGAGCGTCCAGCACTGTCTCTGAAGTGGATGGTCTTGGCTGGGAGTGAAAAATGTGTCACAATGCTCTTTGATTTGCTTTTGTAAGTGATTCTTAGAGACGGGGATCAGCTACTTTAACCCTAAGCCTAAATATAATATAACCATGCAATTTGTCTCTGTGAATATGAGCAGAGCAGAAGAAAAGTGATGGATTTCCACATAACTATATCCAGTTCTCAGATGTATATTAATGTGTATCAACTTTACATCACGTGTTGTTTCTGTTGTGACCGAAAAAAGTGACGCGTTCGTTTTATCCTGAACTTGGAAGCCTGATGTGTGCCACCTGTAAAAGGCAATTATAAATACTATCATAAATGGGACTTATTCTTCAAATAACGAGCACTGAATAACATTCATTTTTATCTTTGCGCTCTCAGCAGAAACAATACACTATAAATTACATTTTACCTGATTGCCGTAAACCTTTATTTTATTAACTCCGGCATGCTCCGTTAGCTAGCAGTATAGCCCAGGCCCTTTAGAGCGGCACATCACTGGTTGTAATATGAGGTATTTGATTTGAAGTGGCCCCTTCATATATTATGATGACAAATATAACATCGAGTGGGATCAAGTTTATAGCCCACAAGGAAATGCTGATCTTTTTATGATTTATGATGATTTGAAGATAGCCCTCCTGTTTGAGGGAAATTACATGGTTCTGGGAGGTGAGGGAAAAACACTTTCCATTGTGCTTTGTATACAGAATTGCAGTAAACTGTGTGATTTGCTTGGTAGTGATTAAAACTGTGACATGCTGTTTAAAGAGCAGCTCTTCATTGTTACTGAGCCAGACAGTCCATCTACGTTATATAAACAGCCTTCTAAAATAAGAGATGCTTACCAGAGAAACCATTGTCACAGATGCATTTGAAGGATGCAGGTGATATTTGAAGGCATGTCCCATTTTCACAGATGCTGTCACAGTTTGCTTTCCCAATGATTTCAGAGCAGTTAACCCCTAAAACAAACAGCCCATTAGATGATTATTCACAGAGGACCAGGCACAGAAAAAAACAGTAGATGAGCAGAATCAAGTTTGCTTGCATGCACGGAGGTCTAATGCCTTTGATTTTAATTTTGTTAAAGAAAAAAAGTCATTACTGTAGATAATTCAGCAAGGAGCTTAAAAAAGGAAGTCATCTGGAATGCAAGCAATGTAAAAATTTATTCTGTTTGCATTACATGAGTGTGTCGGAGGGTTATGGTGAAAAACATTAACTTGATGTGTTCAATAAATCCATAATTGAGAAGCTGCTTTTACGTTCTTTCAGCACATGAGTACGTCTCTCAGAAACACTTCTTCTACAAACTTTGATTTTGTAGCAAATGCAACATGTTACAGCCACAAGTGATGTATAGGACTATTTTTAGATGCTCTGACCAAGCCCTTATTCAAACAATTACGAGAACTCATTAAATGGGATCAGTGACATTTGTGCTCACCTGTAAAATGTGGAGGACACAGACACTTATATGTTCTGTAGTGTGGATCTGTCGATCCATTGCTCAAACAGACTCCTTTGTTTTCACAGGGGTTATCCAAACAAGCATCAAACTTTTCACAAAACCTCCCGGAATACTTGTGGTGACATCGACAGTGGAATGCACTCTCTCCGACTCCTGTTTGACAGACACCGTTCCCCGAACAAAGTCGAAGCATCGGGGAGCTCCGACAAAGTTGGGTTTTAACTGTGACGTTCAGCCTCAAACCTAGCGTGCACAGCTGCGTGTCTCCTTCGTGCAGCGCAATAAAATAACGGTGACCCGGCATGAGCCACCTGGCATCGACTTGCTCTCTTTCATTTATGTTGTGAGGGAAGAGAAACTGATCTTCTCTCTGTCCTGTTGCAGAACAGCTTTCAAAGTTCTCTTTTGACACATTTAGGAGGTTGATGCCATATGACTTGAGTGTTTCATCAGCAGACATCAGCAGTTTGTCTCCATGTTGTAGCTGAAGTGGGCATATCTGTGGGAAGTTGAAAGGCTGCTCACTTGACTCGTCTCCCTGCTGGGAATCCCAACACTCAGAAACACTCCTGCAGATGTTCCCTATTAGAGTCCAATTCATTTGGATGGTGTTTTTTTTAAGGTGCCATTCGGTTGAAGGTTGCCTGTTGCAAAGGATTTGGCAGTGGATCATATGAATGGCCACAAAAATGAGACTCACGTGAAACAATGACGATCTCATGTCTCCTCTTTCTCTGTATTTAATCCAAATCAGTTTGGGACTTTTAAGAACGACTTTATGTGATGCTTTACTCCAAAGTCCACCAGAGTAGCAATCGCCTGAAGAAAACAAAGAGATTTTTTAAAATATGTTTTACGGCTACACACTGTTGCTGCTTAAAACTTTACCCAGAGCACTAGAAGTGACTGAGCCCATGCTGTTATTATGAAGATTTCATTTTACAATAACACCACAGACCTATGGTTTCTGCGAGGGTAGCAGGAACTGTTATAATCATATGCAGTGCTGCTGACCACCAAGTGTGTCACAGCAGCCTCAGCCTCCCGGAGGTTTCTACAGAGAGTGACAATGTCAGATAAAATATTCTCTCTCCCCTGCTGGTGCCTGATACCTCAGTGTCAGGCAGCGAGATGAGTTAAAGCAGACAGCATTGTCTTCCTCCCTCAGGCCTTTTTCATACGTGTGCGCCAGATAAAACAACAAAGTAGAGAAGCCTCGCTGCAAGAAGAACTCTGCTTCTTGATCAGCTCACAAGGGCTGATATGAATAACTGCATGGCGATAAGTAATAAAACGCTGAATATGGAACACCAATATCAATAGAAGAGGGAGTGATAAAATGAATGAGATTGCAAGTATTGTCTTGGGGGTTCTGTGGGGACCCAGAAGACTTCATTTACACGAGATGAAGATGACTATTGTGTTTCACCGAACAAATTGGAAACCTGTCAGCTGATTTGTGAGAAAAAAATATTGAATTAAAATTTTAATAAAAGAAGACAAAATGTGGGATAGGTTTAGTGATTGCAGAATAATAATTACCAGCACCTGTGCAATGGCCATTTACATGTAGTTATTCGTTTTTCAATTAACTTTTATTTAAAGTTCAGTATTTTTACATTGACAATGAATCAAAGGAGATTAGATATGAAAGGATTCATTCATAGCAACAGAGCATCCCTTTATTTTTTCAGCATTTTGATGTTTTCTATCTGGTGCGAGCGGTGCTGGTGAAGAGCCAGTCCTGCTTCAGTGCCTTTGGAGAATAAGCCTACACTTCAAAAAGTATGAAACCCGTACATTAGAGTTCTATAGCAGAAGTTGTGGTCATTGTGTGTGGGGAGAAAATGTGACAGATGTGATCCTTCTCCATAGTTACAGTAGTTCCAATTTTGGGTCCGGCAATTTCGTGGTGGCAAAAAAAGTGGCCAGACAGACAGGACACTGATGCGTTGTAAAAAGATGTCATTTTGGCAGTCTGTTGGTTTTAGTGTAAAAGCACCAAAAAACACATGATTGAGATTCTTGCCAGAATATTGTAACTATACTGTAAAACAAAGCACCTCACAAACGTCTCATAATTATAAAACAGGAGAAAAGAAATCAATGAATGTCATTATGAGATAATAGAAAAAGCTCTTAAAAAACTCAATATAAGTATCCATTATTATTATTATTATTATTATTATTATATATTCAAAGAAATTTAATTTGTACATTAAACCTTTTTTTTTTTTTTTGAAAAAGAAAGACTTTGAGCAGATCTGTTTACATAATATGCCAGGAATCTTGAGCTGCTACTGGAACTAATGATTCAAGTTCTTCTAAAAGCAAGTTTTAGGTATTTACTTGGAAGTTATTATAATACACAAAGGAATCCTGGTTCGAGACTGGATGGAGACACAAATCCCTAAAAGGGTTGGGTCAGGAAGTGAATAAGCAAGTTGCCAAAAGTTTTCATCTAAATTACCTTTAAATGGCCACTGGGACAAAAAACACAACAACGGACATATAGACTCATCAGTCAATCTGATTTAAAAATTGCTTTAAAAAGGGTAATTTTAAAAAAGCTTTTCCCCCCCGGAATCAATGGCAGCCAACCAACAGGTACAGAAGCAGGACCTCCTGTAAATTGAAAACAAGCAGAAATAAAGCACGTGTTCTACCATGGAAAATGTCTTGAGAACCCAGATTGGTGCCACTGCAATAAAATCAAAACAATTGCCATTGCAAAATATTCTTTTCTTTTGACATTTTTCCATTGTTACATTTATTAATATAACCACAGTAGGAACAAAACTCTAATCCACAATTACGTTTAATCCTTGATTAGATGAAACTGTGGATTTGGAGAATCGTCAAGCCTGCTGCTCTTGGCTTACAGGTTGTAAAAGTATGTTAAGCATCCCTGTCGCATGCCTACAATGTTTCAAAAGACATGTGAAGATATGGAATTTCTTATATTGGTTTTAAAAAAGTGGCTAACAAACAACTTTAATGGGTTACAGACTAAAAAACATCAAACAAATTAAAAAAAAAAATGAAAACATGATAACAAAATTGTCAATAAAATTGGAAATCAGAGTTTTACATAGATAGTACAATACAAAAGTACAGAGTAAACCCTAAACTCTTTACAATTTGATTCCATGGAGTCAAACTTTCTTTCATTTTTAAAGTGGTCTGGAGAAACAGCTTTCCAGGCTTCTTAATGATCCTTTAAAGGTTTTCTTTGGACATTGGCTGCTTCATTCATTACAGTCCTGTGCTGTGATGAATCTAAATTTTTTTAAAAATTGGTTCAAATCAAAATCAATATATACTGGAGAGGTACAAGAGTGAGTGCCACCTGTAAAACACATTGGTTCTGTCGTGGTTTGGTTTGGCTACATGTCCACCAGTGGTGTTTGGGATGGAATTATGAATACCGAAAAGAACCATCAGATTTCAATATCCACCATAAAGCATATTTAAAGCCTCTGATTAGCAGCAGCTTTGTTTTTCAGCATGGCAATGCTCTCAAACACACTGCCAGTGCAGAACAAAAGGCAGCTGACATCCAAAGAGTTCTGAGTTTCCTTTAAAAACTATTCCTGAAGACTACCTGTACTTAAAGAAATTACAAAAAAGCCTAAGAGAGTTAATAAAATTGGTCGAAATACTGACTTTCAAATTCCTTAGAATTGTACAAACTCTTTTTTTGCCTTATATAAAGAGTACTGTAAATTATCCACAACAACCCTGAAACTACCAAAAACAGCACAACACCAGAATCTAATACTGTGTCACTGTAAGGTGTTTTTGTCTATTAGTAGTAGCACAGTAGTGGCAGCTATGTTTACTGCTATCAGTCGCCTGTAACCAGTAATGTGATTTAGGCAAGAGGTCAGGATGTACTGTATACTCTGAATCGAAATTGGACTTTCACAGTATCAGCTACAATTCAATAATGCACTGCATAATGCTGTATGCTGCAGTACACTTGTTTATATCTCAACTACCACATAATAACAAGACCCAGGTCACCCCAACAGCCTCACCATGAATTGTCCCAAAGTTGGAGTGAAATGAAGACCACCTTATACCACCATGCATGTGGCAGTAAATTGACAACATCAACAAGCAGAATGAGTAAAAAGATAACAGAAGGCACACTAAGGCCAGGAAAGACTATCTATTTGCCACATTTCCACTGGAATTCAGAAAGAATACATTAAGCAAGTAAACCGAACGGTTGTAATCAGCACATTTGTTTCAATACCAAATTACTATCATAACTCATAATACATTGAGAAGCTGTTTAAACCATAGGTCTCTGCGCAGTTAACTTCATTTAAACTCTAAATGACATTTATCCATCTTGATCTTGACCAAATCTGATTCGAAATCCATCTAAAATTGCATTCGATACTCATTCATACTTCCACGCCAATCTATAGTGTTTGGCGTCCACTTAAATAAACAGACCAGAAAGTTCTCTTCGGATATTAAGAGGCCTTAAAGGTATTGATCAATTAGGATTAAACTGTGGGCCACACAGTGAAATGGTTCAGCTAATAAGGGCCATGGGGTCAGAAGCAAGGTAATGCTTGTGGGGGTCAACTAATTGTCTCAAACAGCCTCCTGCTATTATTGCACCTCAGTTCACTCCACAATTTAGGATGCCAATCACGCAGGTGTGTAGAGGGCAATGGATCAAGGGAGCTGTGTAAATCCTCGCTTGACTGATGACTGAGAGAGACATGAGGAGGACACAACGAATTATCGCATCATACTGGTAGGTTACATGTCAATTGCTGTCTCTCACAGGTTACAATAGCTGATACGGAGATTGAAAGAAAATTAATCGACAAAATATTTTCATAATCAGCTCCCTTTGTTCTTAAATAAATGGTTTAGGCAACTTAAATGTGAAGATTACCAAATGAAGGACATTTTCCCCAATTAATGTCACTTTCTTGACCAAATGACTCAAGAAAGAGATCAGGAGCTTACTCGGTAATAAATAGTCAACACAGCGCTGTAGGTTAGATGAAGATAGGTTAGATGAACTGGATCAAAGAGGACATTTGACATAACAAAGCTTAGTTTGATCAGAAACTAGGCCACATCTGAAAACATTTGCTAACTTGCCAACTAATGAGAAAGATTACATTTTCTTGTTTTCTTCACAAGTAGCAAAGTTTGGCTCATTAAGCTGTCAGCACGATGCACAGACAGTGATGAAGATGGTGGTTAGTGACTGAGGCACAATTGCTAGTTACAGTACAATGGCACTTCTGCAAGAACGAGGACGCACAGGTGTAAGTTGAGGCAAACATTGTTGAGATAAATAGTGTAAGCGTCCTTGTATATGGTAATTTCTCATTATCATTTCCTCAGAACTTTTCACAGCCTGGCAGCTGCAGTGAGTGAATGCTGATGGTGTTTGCTATTGTGCTGTATTGAGTGTATTTTTTGCTTTTTTCCCCCTCGCTGCATAGGGACTGGAGATGACTTATCGGAAGTTTATATTTGTACGGCATATTAAATTAAATTGAATTAAATTAGAATTCAAGTTGTAAGCCTCCTACATTGATTAAATCTGCTGCTGTTCTGTCATAACATGTCCCTCAGGATCATCGTAACAAAGAAAGGGTCTTTTGCAACTCTCTGTGCCACAGTGAATCTGCTGAAATGATTAAATCAGAAGGCGAAAAAAAATCATCTCTCAATTTATCGCCACACATGAGGTATGCGATGAGATGAACTTCATGACCGGCATTACAGACTCGTAGGCTTTTATCAACTTGACAATATTTGGTAGAGCATCATTTGTCATCAGCATACCAATTCATTCTAAAAGCTTCCTGAGTGAACAACACAAAACAAAACAAAAAAAACAACAGAAAAAATCTGGAACAGATATTTTACCTGAGAAAGTCTGACTGTGAAGTAAACACAGACTTTAAAGCAGCTGGCACAGAACTCATTTCTCTGTCCACTCACTGTTAAATTCACTTTTGTCAACACTGTGGTGATGGATTTGGTAGATGTTGTCCCATTTCAGAGTAGGAAAGTAGCAGAAAAAGGTCAACTGCCACCATCATTAAGTGGGTTCGAACACAGACCGGCTCGTGAACATATTTACAAAGCCAAAACACTTCAGCTACATTTAATAATAATAAGAAGAAGAAAAGGAGCTTTGGTTATTATTTATAACCTTCAAACTGATACAAATCAGCTTTATTACTATATCAGCAGCGGGATGTCTCTGAAACAGCAGTGAACCACCAGCAGGCTACTGGCCACAGCCGCTGCTGGACTGATCGTTTGTGCTCCCTGGGTAGATGTGTGGATCGCCACTAATCACCTATAACAATGATGAGCATCCAGGCCTAAAGCCCCCTGAAAATTAGCCCGTACATCAATTTTCTTACTCTAAATGAAGTGATTGATGCCAAAGGCAAAACCAATTTTCACTCAAATTTCAGGTCTGTTTCCTGAATCATGTAAAGTAATACTGAGAAGACAAGTCATACAGTTCTGGCCTTTATCTTATAGAAGTGCATAGGAAATTAAACTTCACAGACACCTAGTTTTTTTGTTCTTTCTTTACTCTCTAAAACCTTAAACAACATTTGAAAGAAGCAAAACTGCAGAATGTTTTCAAGTCTGTAATATCTCAAACCATGGGTTAAATTAGGCCAAAGCCAGCAGGACAACAGCTTTGCCAGCTTGAAATGAATTGCTCTTTTTTTGTTTGTTTTAGGCACTACCTTTATCAGTCACCAGCCCCCCTGTATAGTCTACAGTGTTTCCTGTTTATTTGGGGCTCTGGAGGAGAACCTCAATAAGTTAAGGCTGTGAGTTTTTGTTTGTTTGTAACACTTGTGCAGTGCTTTGGGGATTTGCAGTATATACACTTTCTGCCACGCAGAGCCCTAAGAGCTCTGCATGAAGGAAATACTGCAGGCACGTCTGTGAGGCAGCTTGGTTATCATGATCCAGAATATGTGGCACACCTGCAGACCAGAAAATTGCTTTGGAGAGTTTCGTTTATTTAGTTATTTTTATCCATAGTTTTTCTTGTTTGTTCTGAGTCACCTATATAGAGCTTGTGGCATGCTAATGTTAGGTGTGGATGCTGGAGGTCAAGCAAAAATCTCTTCTCCATCTCCACCAACTCTTCTCTTAAAAACTTCACACGAGTGTACAGTATACCTAAGACAGTGTATTTTCCCCTAAACAACATATTTGTGTTTTAAATCTTATACAACGAATAGTTTCATGTTTATCAGTTTTTTAATCACCAGAAAAACATGTTTTGGTTTCATTTGACCTAAATAGGCAAGTTGTTGTGCAAGTTGTCCATGCCATGAGCACACCAAACCATACAGAGCTAATAAACTCATCTTTAACCTAGAGAAAGTATCATTCATAACTTACAAAAAAGGGTTTTTTATTTTATTTCCACTTCACCTCAATACTTCTTAAATGAACTTGGGACCCAGAAAAGCCAATTGCCTTCTGAATCTTGCTCATATGCAGTTCAACTGGTTTTAACTCGTTATAGCTGATATCTGTGCGGCTATATACTGTTAACTGCCAGTATAGTTTTTATTAGCACTGCTGAGCCAGCCAGGGATTTCCACTAGAGTCACTTAAGGTTTTAATGTGATTCTCCTGTTCGGTATTGGTTTTGACACTGTGCCCTGTGCACACAGATTCCATGAAACTTTTAATATAATCCCATGTAGATGATGAAATCCCCAAATTCTTTGCAATTTTAAAATAGAAAAGAAACTCTTACGTTGTTGAAATATTTGCTCGTGAAATTTTTCTTTAGTGCGAGGGGGAAAAACACAAAAAAAACTGAGTTCTTACATTGAATATATTGTTTATTTTTTAATTAAATGTGGGTTTACTATTTGTGGGTTTACAGCGAAGCATCTGCCTTCATCTCACTCTATCCCTAGCATCCTGCTCTGTCACAACAACCCTCTGCATGTCCTCCTTCGCTACCTTCATCAAATTCCTCTGTGGTCTTCCTCTTTTCCTGCTGCCTAACAGCTACATATTCCACATCCCTTGTCCAGTAAATCCACTATCCCAGACTATCTCAGCCTTGTCCCTCTTTTTCTCCAAAGTGCTCGACCTCAGCTATCCCTCTGATACTCTCATTTCTAATCCTGTCCACTCTGGTAATTCCCAGCTTATTGCATTTATTGATCATTTGTTTATTCCTGTTACATCTATTTAAAAATCTTTTTTTTAACTTTTTGATTTAGATCCCATTTGCACGTGGATCCAAAATGTACCATAACCGGTGATTTGTGGACAATTTTCATAACTACGTGACTCACTTGAACTAAAATAAAAATGTGTGTTGCTAAAGTTAGCCAGCTTTAACAAGTGGCGCATGTCTTACTATTTTCCCCCCATGGTGATGTCACATTTTGATTACTGAGCACCTCAGGGTGTGCTGGATGACATTATACAAAAAACCTTTTTGGTTCAACACCGGTCATAAGTAATTTCTCCTAATTTAAAGACATTGATTTTTTTTTTTTACACTAACAACAACAACAACAACAATAATAATAATAACTGTGCACACTACTACAACCTATATCTGTCTTAAGAGTTTGAGAAGTTTTAAAAAGTTATTATAATGCAAAGATGAAAGAGGCTACGTCAACAAGATTGAACTACAGCTTAGCATTAAATGTAGCTAACGCGTCCCTCTGCCCCCATCCTGCAAATGCTAGGCCCAGGATTTACTATGGACGGCTAATCTTACTAGTAGGGAGTACACATGGACCATCTGCTGCATGCAGAAACGGTGCAGCAGACACCACTCTGCTGACTTGCAATTAACGCCGTTTCATCGTCTGTGCCGGTGGGATATATGCTCACCATTAAGTTGCAAAGGTGTTCCGCCCTGGGACGGTGACTTGTACCATCATTCTGGAGAATTTGCTAGTCAGAGGTGAGATGTGTATCTCCGTGGGGAATAAGACAGCTGAGCCGTCTAAGCGACACCGGGGGAAACACGTTGCTAAGGAAATGTGATCAGAAGCTGAGGGCTGAAGGCGTGCCTGTCTGCTGAGGAGATGGCCCTCTGTGGCAGGTCAGGGCGGGGATACGGGGCTGCTTGATTGATTATTTAATTAGGCTTAACAAAATATTCATTAGCGAGGCGAGTCATTATCTTGTGTAAACAATTGAACCTCTCCTACAAAATGAAAATGGTTTTTATATAGCCTATTACCTGAGAGGTGAAAAAAAAATTGACTGCGGTCTCTCAAAGCCTAGCTATAATTGATCCTCTGCAGGTCTGGATTAGGAACGCGTTTAATAAGAACTAAAACTCCAAAACTGTTGTTTTGTGCATCTGGTTGCCTAGCAGGCTAAATGAATTACTGTAGCACTTTGTCATGCATGCGCTACTCCAATTGCTTGGGCTGATGTGAAGATTACACTAGACTATCATAATGCAACAATTCAGAATGTGAATAGCTTTATCAGCTTTTAATTTTTGCACCGGATTATTGGGAACATTTTTTAGGAAATGCATTTCCTTTCTTGATGAGAGTTAGAGGAAGATTGATTTCATGTGGAGCTTTTGATTAGTATTTGCATAATGAAAAGAAGCAACAACGGCTATAGCCTGGCCTGTCCGCACTACTGAACAGTTTCTATCATCGCCTCTGTTCAGTGCACATCAACTGCTTCAGGAGTGGTTATGTGTGTCTGTGTCTGTGTGCAGCAACTTCCTGGAATTGCCACTATTGGCCGGAAGTCAGTGGGAAAACTCCTCAAGGGTACATTTGGTACCATTTCACATCTCACTTCTTTTTTTACATCCTCTTCGATCTAACGCTCACAGAAACACGCGCACATAAGCAGCAGGGGGTACATCCATAGTGGTATTGTGTTTATATCATATTTAATATTTATTTGCAGAGGGAATGTTTTGACAGCTTGTGTGTGATTTTGTTTTTCATTTTTCCTTCAATGACCTACATCCTGCTTGCTGTACAGGTATATTCACACCACAGAGCCATACTGCAATCAGTCTTCTGCTGGTTGTTGCTGAAAACAGTATAAGCAAGGGGTTAAGTGCCTTGCTCCAGGGCATTTTGGCAGTGGCTGCTGAGGGAGAAAGGAGAGTGTTTGCCATTTTACATTCCAACCCTGATTCCTCCAGCTGGCCAGTGACTCTCCATCCATTAGCTTGTCACTGATTTATTTCTGTTCTCTGACCAGGAAACATACCCGCGTCCCAATAAATACAATGTAGTTCCTCAAAGATCGTCCTCTGTTATTTACATTGGCACCAAGGCGTTGCTGATGTTACCAATTATGGTGATGAGTTTTATGCAATGGGAAATAGTGTTGCAATATCTGGGACTGCAGAAAACTGCAAACTACTTTTTTTTTCTAGCAATAGAAACAATTAAAACAACATTTTTGTTATTATTTCCCCATGTCATTTTATTGCAGTAATAAAGAGAACATGTATTTGACCCATTTCTAAGCTCCACTGAGAAATTGAGGGAGATGACAGATATTTTCATAAAGGTCACCCTCTTCTCTTTCACCTTACTTTTCTTGATGGTTTGCTCACAGTAGTATTCTCAGCACACTTCACTCCTTGCAAGCTGCTTCTGTGGTGTGTCCTCCACACTCCTCCTCTGCTAGCCACAGGCTTTTGCCCTACAGAAGCTCTTCAGATCATCACATCAGTAGTCAGTTTCAAGTAATTTCAGGATCAATTTTTAAAATGGCTGTTCTTATCAAAATACATCAGTGTGAAGCACATATCTGACCTTAAGAGTTGACATATTCTATCTCCTATGCTTATCTTGGTGAAAGACACTTAAGTTCTCGAATTTGGTTTGCTTCCCCACTGTGACTAGATTAACGAGCTGCCCTTTTGCTTGTAGCATCAGCCATATTTTCTGCAGCTTTAGGTAGCTTCATTATATACAGAAATATTGACCTTCAGCGCTTTTTATGAGAATGTATAGCAGGGAAAAGCAAGCATTTATCTATATAGCCCTGCAAACTATTCTCATCATTCCATATCTTCCAGTACTGTTCCAAGTCCTTGCTGGTATTTTGGCTCTTTGATATGAAGTGAATATTTTACATTTGAGTCTTGCTTTTTCACTAAATTCACTTTGTAACAATAACATTAATTACGCAGTCATTATAACAAATGACTGTACAGCTGTGTAATTTGCATCATGCTGCCCTGTAATCTGGGGTTAAAGTGGGCTAGAATGGCATTCTGGCACCTTCAGTTAATAAGCAACAAAATCTAATAGGCAGGTAATGCATATTACTTTTGAATTAGTTATTTTTTCTGTTGCAGCCTGGTGTTGCTTCCAGTAACTGGATAGAGATACTTGCTCAGTAATAACAAAATAATGACATCCCCAGGCTTACACCTTTTTCAACACTGCTTTTTCCTTCTTATCCTTGTGACGTAAAATTCCTGCACCTAGATGAGATGAGAGATTTTTTTCAATGGTAACGCTATATCATTTTAGCATTTTTAAATCAAGCATTAGGTCTATACAGTAAGAGTTTCTGAATTATCGCGACTAACTAGTCAAATACAATTTTTTTAATATTCAAAGACTGCATGAAAATACTGGGAAATTTAATGGCTAGTATTTTCATGCAACCCTAAATTCAATCACCAAATTCTAGTTTTTCTAATGCCTTACTGTCCAGGGGTTGCAACTCAGCAATAATTTGTGAAACATCTGCTTAATTCTTTCCACACTGAGTTGGCTAAATCCACTAATCTAATCTATAGGTATGTCAACACTGACAACCTCTCTGAAACCCTACAACATAATCTACACAGTAACCTCATTGGAAACGTATCTACATGCTGTGTCGACATAGCTCGCAGCTGTTTTGATCGGCCTGGTTTTTGAATTTATCAGTAAGAGAATAACAGTCATTGCCTTAATATAATGACAAATGTCAGCAAATTCCTGCAGGGAGGTTCTAGGTCCTAGCATTTTATTTGTTTCTGTCATGGCTGGCACCAGATATAAAACACCGGGACAAGACCACAGTGGAATTAACACATAAAACATGACACAAAAGCATGAATGCTGGTAACAGCATCAGCCACCAAAGAAAGTCTAAAGCAAAGAAAATCTGCTGGAACTCACAAAACAAGTTGCAACTTATTTCTAAGCAATTTTTCTCTCCACACTGCACCACTACACCCAATCTTAGAGTTCCTGCACCTGCCAAATGCCACTTTAAACCCTGCCTGTAATGTATGTATGTCTTGGGTTTGTAATTCTCAGTATCACCGAACAAGGAAATTAGTTTTTGTTGCTGTTGTTTGTTTTGTTTTTTAATGTAAAAAAAAAAAATGTTTATCCATTTCCAGTATTAGTACACCAAGAAAGTTTAAGTGACACAGAAAGCCAGAAAATGTACTTTAAATCCACAGTGATTAAATTTATACACATTAAGCCAACTGCAACAATCACTTTTAAAGGAATTAAACAGAAGTTAAACAATAATTGATTAGCAATCATTTGGGGTAGTTTTTAGTACCTTGCTGTAGGTTAGAAAGTCTGTGGGCTTGATGCACTTTACTACAGTAAGTGCTGACTCAACAACTTGTTAATCAAGCCTGCAGTTATGCACACACAGTCAGCTGCATGGAGCCCGCTGAGAAATACTTGGATCCCTCTTGAATATAGATATAATTAGATTGTTGCACAAGATCTTGCTGGCTGAATTATCAGCCAAGCCACACGCTGCATGTTCACTAAACAGAATGTAGTGAAGGATGCAAAACGACATCAGTGGGATATAAAAAACACACAAACTCCAGTTTGACATTCAAAAGTTAAAACACTTTACTTAGTTAAAGATGGTCAGATAGCATTCTGCACTGCCAATACTGTCAGCCATTAACTCTAACTACCAGTATAAACGTAAAAACAGACCCAAATAGTCGACATTTGAAGAACTTCCTGCCCAGAATGTCAAAAAAGAACCCAGAAAAGTGAAAATAATGAATCTAGACAGACATTACTAAAATGTCACAGAAAAACACTCAAGTATTAATTACTGATTCACAGGCCAAATGCCATGTTGTAATTGCCTCAAAATTTAAATGTTTAAGGTGCTAAACTAAAAGTTCTATTTCTTAATTTTTTCCCTGAGAACCGCAGATATTAATCAACATTTACATGTGGCAGCAGTTATTCTGCTGCCCCTGAGTTATGTGACCTTTTCCACTTTCTCAACTGCATACCACAGTGTCTCCTGAGGTAAATGCTGTTGTACTGCATGTAGCATATGCTCATTTAATAAAAATGCAATATATTATCCTGCAATTCCCCAAATTGACCTACAAAGATTGTATTCCCATCAGGCTTGGGGGCAGAAAATATGTATAAAATGAGTAATTGCTGCAAATGCAAGGAATGAATCTGTGTTTACACAGTTACAAAAATCCTAATAGGCACACAGCAAACACATATACTCACAAATACTGTAGAAGTGGGCAGCGTTGCCTTAAGCATTGCTTGTGACTGGTAAACAGAAGAAACATAAATATATACAAATCCAGAATATGAAATATGAGAAGAACCACAAACAAGCATATTTTTTTCTGGCATTTCTGTGTGTAATTTTGTGCATTTGTAGTTCCCATGTCATTTTTACCAGTAATCAATCTTAGGTAGTCTAAAAAAACATGAATTGTTATCCCAGATTGTGCTTTGCTGTTTGACTGATTACTCGACTCAGTTGATAGAGTAGAGAGGGCGCTTGAAACAAGGACACCGCCATATTTTTTCCTCTCTACCTCCGGGATTTAAATATTAAACATAAAGGATGGCAGATTATTATCCCTGTCACCTTGCCTTAAGCAATGATATTCTGTCTTAACAGTGCCATACAGTACCTGCTGTGTCACATATTGGTGGGATTACTCTGAAAAAGAAAAGAAACTGTCTGAAGCATGCGAGTTAGGGGACCAAAATTTGCTCCATTGGAATTGGCTTATTTACTGTTGTAATCTTTGGTTACAGTTTAAAATATTCAGAGGACCTCTTTAGTGAAAAATATCATTGTGCTTAATATTTATACATAATAGAAAATCATATTGAGATGTTTTGGTGTAAAATGGCTTTTTAAGTCCTTGCTTTGTTGTAATGTCCCCATTTACAGTGCTACATTCTGATGAGGCCATAATGATCTTTTTAGCACCACAAAGCAACAGAGTAACAAGCGCAGGACTTTTAATATTTAACCTGTCTTGCTGCAGGAGAATAACAACATTTCCAACATGGTGTTAAAATTCAAAAACAATGGATTTCGAGAGAGCATTTTCCCCAACATTTGTCAAAACTGAGCATTTAATATATATTAAAAAACAGGGATGCATTGGTTTATCAGTAGAGCAGCTCTTATTTTCCCTGTTGACTATCATAAGCCTATCAGCGTTATGGGCGGCTGTGTGCAGGCCAAAGACAGAACACAGACAAAGAAACCAAAGACTAGAAATGATAAATAATATTATAAACTCAAACCTCAGGCATCCTAACAATCAGCCAATAAGATGAAATTCACTGGTGGCAATTTTGTTTCCCATGAATTCAGGCTCTAACCTTATAATTTTGTATGATGCCATATTTGTTCATTTAATGATACAGTGATGCCCAAAATGCATCTTGACCACCCAGTTAAAAAATAACTGAACAAATTCCTTTGTGAAATCAACATAAAAATAGGATAGAAAGTACAAGCACTGTATCTAACTTCTGATTGGGTGGCCAGCCTACACCATGTGTCCGAAGTTGCCCACTGCCAAATCTCTCCTCTGTTTGTTCAAGGAAAGCACAGAACTCTGAAGCAGGCCTAACAGCACCACACTGAATGAACTCTAATGGCTCAGACTGCACACACAGCACCACTGCTTGTAAAAAATACACAATACACAAATATAGTACAGTAAAAGCTCAAATGTATGTACAAACTAGCACATTTTTTATTAGTATTTCTAACATTAGTTTATGTTAGAGAACCACAATATCTGGCGAAATCAACACTGGATGCCTGAGATCTTCGAGCCTTCGGGCGACACTGCATTAAAAACAGCCAAAGCTCTTCTAAAATGGACTGAGGCAGAGAAGAAAACTGTTCTGTGATCAGACAAATTGAAATGGTAAAAGTATTTCTGGAAAACATGAGTGCTGTGTCCTCCAGGCTAAAGAGGAAAGGGACCATCCCAGCTTTTTATCAGCATTCAGTTCAATAGCCTGCATCACTGATGGCATGGAGCTGCCTCAGTGCCTGCGGAATTGGCACCTTGCACATCTGGAAAGGCACCAGCAAAGCTGAAAGGTATATACAGATTTCAGAGCAACATATGATCATTCAGACAATGTCTTTTTCATGGAAGGCCTTGCACATTTAGGAAGACAGTGCTAAACTGCAAACTGTATCTGTTACCTGGGTTCATAGTAGAAGAGTCTAGATGTTGAACTGGCCTGCCTTCTGTCCAGACATTTCACCAATTTAAAGCATTTGGTGCACCATGAAGTGATGAATATAATAAAGAAGAAGAACCAGGAATGTTAAGCATGTATGATTCTATACCAGGCATGAATGGGACAACATTCCTCACCCAAATGTCTAGCAGCGGGTCTCCCAGATGTTTATGGCCTGTTGTTAAAAGACGAGGGAGGCTACACAGTTGTAAACATTGCCCTATCCCAATTTTTTTTTTAGATTTGTTGCTTCCATCGAAAAAAAAAGGAGAAAGAAAAAATTACATTTTCTCAGTTTAAATGTAAGACATATTTTCTATAATCTATTGTGAAAAAAATATGAGTTCAGGAGATGCACACCTTGGAGTTGCACCAGTTCTTGTTCCTAAATTATAGGAACTATAAAACTGTAAAATCTAGAGTTATAGCTATACCTTCCTCTTGTTTTCCTCATTTCTTTCTGCTGCCATAATATAGCATGCTCTAGGTATTCCTGGAGTGATCACTTGCTGAAAGCTTTTAAACCAACGAGAGAAAAGAACAACAAAACATCAGTATCAGCGCAGAATCTTAATATCGGTGCAACTGATCTACTTGCAGTTTAGCACTACTTGTAGGGTTAACTAGTTTATATTCTAGTGGGTTAGGGTATGATTTTAATTAAAATGGGGAAAAAAATGGAAAATTATCAAATTCAGTGTCCTGAACACATCAAGATATGCTGCTGAAATACAGAGAAAAAAGGCTCCAACAACAAAGCACAGCTCTGCCACACAGCTGTGAGAAAATGATGATAAAATCAATGCTCAGAGGTCATTCTACTTAGAGCCAGTGAAAAAAAATCCTTGTGAGCACTGGGAATAGAGAGCAAAACTGCACAATGGAAGGAGGGTTACAATATTTGCACAAAGCTGGGTTTATCCTGTTCTCAAAAAGCTTTGTGCAAAGAATGGCATCGTGTACCTGTATGTCATGCATTTTTAAAAACAACAACAATATCAACAACAACTTCAGACTTGCAGCCTACATTTCACGTTGTGCATTTCTGACATGCCAACACAGTACATTTCCAGCAGGAAGAGCTCATACCATTTACTTATTTTCAATAGCTCGTTTCCATGACAACATTATCAAAATTCTGTTGCTGGCATCTCTCTGCTTTACTGGAGGTGGGTATGACATACCAGGGACCATTCAATCCACCCAACATTTTAAATATGAGGCATTTAAAACACATTATTTTACCCAGAATACAGAGTTATTTTGCAGATACACACAGTATTCACAAGTTCACAGATACTTTAATAGCTTCTTTTCACTTGTGTGTCTGGGAGCAGAAATGTAACTCCAAAGCAGCTTTAAAGCTATAGCAGTTTTCAAAAGAAAAAACTGGGTTATCTTAAATTCCACAATAGGATACTGTAGAGGAGATATAGAGACTTAACTGCTGTGACCATAAATAGACTCAGATGTGTAATATTCAGAACCACTTCAGCAAAAACTTGTTTTCCCAAACTTTATTCAACGAGCTGGCTGATGGATTTCACGCTAGTTTAAGGAAAGCTACAGAGTCAGAGGCATCATATTACAAGTATCAAACTTTGTAGTGTCCTAAGAGAGCTATGTGAAATCCTCAAAGCCGGCAAAACATAAATCATCACAAAAGACATATCAGATACTGCTCTCTACACTCACATGAAAGTCTCAGTTGATGCTGGGAAAATCAGTGAAGTAAAAATGTCACTACCTGTCTATACTGGTGTGCTTTCTGGCTGTATCCTCAAAGTCTCCCCGCGCCTTCGCCGATCCAATCATTTGGATCCATGCTTCGTGACACACAAAGGAAAACTACTGTACCCCAGTTTCCTTGACAGTGTCTTATTTTATAAAACCCACTTAATGAAATGTATGCCACATTAAATAAGCAGAAATGATACAAAATCAAAATATCTGATCAAAGCTGCAAAATGAGTGATGAGTTCTGTTAGGTGTTCACTTCACTTGAATTAAATCAAACCAGCTCTTGGGCTGCAATTACACTGATACAGTAGATATTTCATATGATGTTTAAGCAGCTATTCTCTCTGCCTTTCTCCTTTACTTGTGCATTGCACTTGAACTCCTACAAATACGCCTGGAGTTTTCCACTTCCAAAATGTTATAAAATATGTAGTCAATCATGCATCCTGCGTTGTTATCATGGGAAGATTTTTTTAGCTGTTGCCAACATTGCTTATTCATCTTTAGTGAGTGGTATTTTGGAGTAAGTGATGCTCTGAGGAGATCATTTATTCAGCTGTGAACTATTTCAGATATACATGTTGCACAACTTACCATTGCAGCTTTTGAAGTAAACTCAGATAAGTGGGAGAAATGAAAGCAAGGAAACGTGTGGTTTTTAGTATTTTAAAGGCATCATTCATTACAGTAGGTCGTTTTTACATCATGCACCCCACTTAAGGTGACCACTGGTATGTTTTTTTTATTTAAAAGTATAAAAAAAACACAATTCCTTCCATCCATCCATCTATCCATCCATCCGTCCATCGTCTTGCACTTATCTAATTCAAGATAGCGGTTGGGTTGACCCTATCCAAACTGTCATAGTGCAAGAAGCTGGACAGGTTGCCAATCTATGGTAGCAAATTGCAAATACAAATTGCAATTATTAGCTACATTAAATAGTTCTGTAATTAACAACTTTTACTTCATGGCATGTCAACTCTGCAACAGTCAGTACTATTACAGTTGAACTCTGCAAAACATTCATTCTTTAGGGTAAAAGATTTACATGGAAATAACAGCACAGGAAAGGCAGATGGAAAATAGCAGTTAATTCCAATGGTTTGTAAATCTTTGCTTCAAACAGTTATTGGGTGGTATTTACATTCCCAAACATCACCCTGAGGTCTTGTCAGACTTTGCCTGAATATAGAAAATATATCCAGAGATGTTTAAATAACATCAGATTTCATTTTACATTTATCGTCTACAGGTTAGTTTGGAAACTTCTTGCAGATATGTCAAGAAGTCATACTTTCATATATTTGAGCTTGTCTAATAGCATTTCTCCTCTGATGTAAAAGACTAAATGAATCAGCCTTTGAAGTGTTCCATATATTTAATACCATCCATAAGCAAATATCCCTGATATTTTGATCATGACCTGCACACCTAATACTCCAATTCCAATTCAGATTCTCTTATGAATATTAATTCGTAGAAGTCATTAGCAGTGAGTGCTCTGATACACATGAAATACATTTTCTTTCAAGCTTTTTTATTAAAAGGAAAAAGGAAAAAGAGTAATTGAAGCCAAATAGTAGTCATAGGATTGGAGGAAAAGGATCAAGCACATCCTCCTTTTGACCTAGTTATCAGTCGACTTGGCCTCCCTCCAACTGAATCATTACATTTGTGGCGTGATCCGAACCAAACGCCACTACTGTCCATTACGCACAGGTGTCTTCAAGTCACTTCTGACTTTGCTCAGTCTGGCTGTAATTCCCTTGATATATTATCGGATGGTAATTGGATGGGGAGTAGCCATGACTCAGAGAGGCCTGAACATGAATCAAGTTGGACAGAGCATATCTTTGTACCCAGTGACACCTAAGAGGTCATTGCTTTTGGAGTCCAGAAGCATAGTTTTCTTTTTGATGGCTAATTACTGAACTAAAAACATCTTTAGTGTTGTGCTATTATGCTGTAATGGCTGAATATACAAGAGGAAAATGCAGCGGCATTTTTTCTTTTTAGTTCAACCTGACCTAATGCCAAATAAGTTTATGTTTGTTGCTGTATTTTTATGTTAGATATTTGTGTGAAAAAGAATTACACTTCTGTGTCTATTACCACTTTGGGAAAAAAATAAATTTGGTCAAACAAGGCTGTGGTCATTTGTGTGTGGATTGTCATTTTTATCAGACACCACAAGCCCGATTTATGGCAATAGGAAGTGGTATCACTTGCTTTTCTGCATACTGAGATTTAATAAGGTGATACAAGATGTGACATGTGGGACTCCAAACAATAACACAGTAAGGCAATGTCAACAAAACCACCTCACACACAAAATTCACAAGATCAGCGCTTGTATTTCAGAATAGGATGCACAGAGGGTGGCTATGCTCACATCTCTAAAGAGGCTTTGAAACTGGAGTGCATTGCATTGTCCCTGCTGCATCCAGTACTCAGCCCTTGGTTATTCAACCAGGTGCATGGACTGGATCAACTGTGCATTTGTGAGGCTGTCCGCTTTGGAGGTTCCCTTAGTCAGCAGCCTGGTTCCTTAGATGTAATATCCTGTTTCTATACCGTGTGCTGCAGGTTATTTGTTATATTTCCCCTGGTGCTTCACACAATATGCTGTTCAAATGGAGCTGTGCCTTTGGAGTAACACGCCAATTTACAGTTCACTTTAAATATATAACAAAATGCGCTGAAAAATTAGAGGTCAGTGGTTAAGAGATGACGCTCCTGCACTGATATTTTCTGACTAATCAACATGATGCAAAATGTTGCAAATTATTTTTCCAACTTTGTCAAGCACGTGTGGTGCTTTAGTCTGTTCTACGTCACTGTTAAACGGAAATACTACATGGTGCATTTCCATCCTCAGTATTCTGTATAATTCCTAATAAACCGTGCAAGGTAAAACTGTAAACAAGAAATAATACATTCGTGTACAGTATTTTTTCATATCTCTTGCTCTCTACATTTTTCTGCCACATTGTGCCATATTTTGCACAGTGTAGTGTAATTCCCTGAAGACACGTATCTGCAATTGAAATGTGAATTACTTAATGCATGTCATTAGTTTTATATGCACCACACTCTCTGTAATGCTATGAGTAAAATAAAATCAATAACATTAACTTATTTGCATCTCCTTAAGACTTAATATGGTTAATCAAGAGATATGAATCTCAATTTCCACATTTTAACCCACACGGTAATCATTTCAGAACTATGGGAACAGAAACAAAGTCATTTTTATAATGTTTTGAAATGCCATCATTTTGACCCATTTACCCATCAGACTTTATTTGCACAGACAGCAACATTCTCTGCGTTTGTGCTTGGAGGAAGCGATTTAGCCTGCTCATTGCATAATCATTTCTTCCTCCTTTGCTTGCTATACTTAGCAAGTAACCTGACATGCCTCACCAACAAGGCCCACAGACACCTCCATCCTCATGCAATGTTTTCCAAGGACTTTTTCCTTTGATGTATGAAGACCCGGCATTGTTAACACTGGGAAAGTGTGTCTAGCATGCTAATACTGCAGATATTTATTTGTAGAGCAGTGTTTCAGTAGCCTCTTTCTCCTTGCTGCCTGTGTTGAAGGTTAGATTCTGAATCTTGCTGTATTTAGTATGTTTTCATTTTCCATTAATATTCTCCACAGAATGTATGCACCATGTTCAATAAATATTATTGGCCCATATATTTTACCTTTGTGCTTTAGAGATGTTAAGTGATTTCTATAGCCTTAATTCCATGTATATATATGATATGATATTATGCCTAATTACTTTCTTCTTCTTTTTCTTCTACTTCATTTTCTTCTTTTTATTATTAAACACACACACACCAAATAGCTACAAGGATTAAGTACCCATAGTCGGCATAATTTGTCATAAGATTTTTCAATTCCTGACATTAAAAAATTGAGTACGAGACCCTCTTGGAAACTGTTCACTCCAAACAGCCCCTTTGACCGAAGTAACTGTTGCTACAGTATATCACAGGGATTCACACCTGTCTCTGAACTTCACCTTCATTTTGACGTCAGCTACACACGTGTTAAGTTATGTGACAACATCGTGATACACATGGCTGTGTTCTTGTTGTGTGGATAGAATCAGTTCACACAGACACAAACATAAAAACACATGTCAATTTATCAAATTAACTTTGTGGTAGTTCCTGCTACAGTATGTGTCCCTATCGCCACACTGTGCCAACATACAGTATTGTGCAAAAGTCTTGAATCGCATATTATTTATTTATATTTTGTTATGAAAATAGGAAATAAGTGCAATGACTTATTGAATCCTAGGCAACAATTGATAGAAATGCAGTATATAAGGCAACAACACCATTTGTACAATTCTATCAAGCATGAAAGTCAATATTTGGTTTCACTACCTTTCTTCTTTAGCACAGCTTGAACTCTTTTAGGCGAGCTTTCTTGTAATTTCTTTAAGTAGTCTTTTGGAAAAGTTCTTTCAGCTTCTCGAAGGATATTCAAAGCTCTTCTTTTGATTTTGGCTGCCTTTTTTGTCTTAGTTAAGATGATCCTAGACTACTTCAATAACTGTAAAGTCCAGATTGAACATTGTGTGTTTTTCTATCCAGGTGTGCTTTTAAGGCATTGGCAGTGTGTTTGAGAGCTTTGTCGTGCTGAAAAACGAAGGTTTTGCCAATCAGAGGCAAAACCTCTGGGTTCAGGGGTTCAGGACAAACGGGCACACAAAATAAAACCTGCCAAAGTATTTACACAAACACCATAATGGCAGAAGTTTTTCTTTCAGGTTTCTGGCAGAAAATTATTTCCACTTTTGAATCATGGTTTGGTTAAGTTTAAGTATCAAAACAATTTGGTTAATTTTTGGAAAATTAACTAATAATAATGAGCCAAAGTACATCCTTTCAACAACGTCGTAGCTTGTCAGACAGAAAGCTTTGAAAGAAAGCGTTTCCCTGTGACACTAAAACAAAGACAGACGCTCAGTGTGGAAACAATACCAACCTCACTGTCAATGCTGGTAATAATACTGGTTACACTATTGCAGCTGATACAAACAAGCAAAGCAAAGTAAAGCAGAGAAGGCAAACAAATAAAATGTCAAGTCCAAATTGATGACCAGGAAAGGCGAAGGAACAAGCTTCACTGCAGACTGCAAACTGAGTGTCAAATATAAAAGCATTGTGTTGAATTTTAACAGATGTCATTTTTTGTATGCTTTAATTTGGAAAATGCTCCTCTGGTGCCGGCAAATGGAGCTCTGCTACATTAAACCCACTCGCAAGACAAAGTGATGTGAGGTATTGTGCTGGCTTTGTTCTTTCAAGCAGGCAGGTTTTGCCAGGTATGAATGCAGCAACAATGCCAACCACACACACACACACACACACACACACACACACACACACACACACACACGCACAACTCATTTTGGAGGTATGCACAACCCTAACTGGATTATAGAGCTTGTAAATGTGGTAAAATGACTGCAGATGAAATATGCAGTATATTTGTAAGTATATTAAGTATAAGTAAGTGTCCATGACACATGAAGACAAGTAATCAAGTCTTTTTGCTGGAAAAAATAATCATATTTTCAGTATTGCTGCTGACCCGCAAGTTCAAATGTTGCTGGAACACATGAGCAGCTATTCACTAAAGGCCATTTGAGAGTACATGCAAGAGTGTTTTGTGAACTTGGGAAATTTGATCGTGTCTATTGGGTTATGTGTTGTTGGTCCTTTGGTAGTATGGATTAACAGGCCCATTCTTATGAACCACTGGGGCAACTGTAGCGAGAGTTTTGTCAGCAGAGCTGTTCCAAGTGGACACTGAACACCACCACGGCTGCCCTTTGTAACTGGCTGCATTAATACGGGGCGATCGTGGCTCAAGAGTTGGGCGTTCGTCTTGTAATCGGAAGGTTGCCAGTTCGAGCCCCGGCTCTGACAGTCTCAGTCATTGTGTCCTTGGGCAAAACACTTCACCCGTTGCCTACTGGTGCTGGTCAGAAGACACTGGTGGCGCCAGTGTCCGGCAGCCTCGCCTCTGTCAGTGCGCCCCAGGGTGGCTGTGGCTACATCACCAGTGTGTGAATGGGTGGATGATTGTGTATAGTGTAAAGCGCTTTGGGGTCCTTAGGACCAAGTAAAGCGCTATACAAATACAGACCATTTACTTGACAGAATTTCGTCAAGCGTTGGCCTCTGGATCACCTCTCTTCTTTTTGCAGATGTTGTGGTTCTGCTGGTTTTATCAGACCAGTTCACACTAGTGTGGTTTGCAGCGAAGTGTTAAGCAGCAGGAATGTTAATGAACACGTCCCAGTCTAATGCTATGGTTCTCAGCTGGAAAAGGTTTCAGTGTCTACTCCAGGTTGCTGAGATGTTGCTGCTCGAAGCTGAGTTAAGGTTTGTGAATGTGTGTGTGAATGGGTGGATGACTGGATATGCAAAGCGCTTTGGGGTCCTTAGGGACTAGTAAAGCGCTATATAAATACAGGCCATTTACCATTTTAGGGGTTTGCTCATGAGAGAGCAGTAGACTGGATTGGCAGATAGATGGGGGAAAAGTTGATAGTATTGTGGACACTGTACCAATCTATTATGGTGAAGAGAGAGCTGAGCAGGAAAGCAATGTCACCTACTGTAACCTACAGTATGAGCATTAGCTCTGGATAGTGACTAAAACAGTGAAACTGCAGATACAAATAGCAGAAATCTACTTCTACTTGTCTGGGCTTTACTTCTGGGGTGAGAAGCTCCTTCATTTGGGAGCAACTTTGTCCACATTGAAATGAGCCATGGGGAGATTATGTTTATTGAGGTCTAGGCATCTCTTTGATCAGATTTTGATATTTGCAAAGCAGAAAAGGCGAATAGTCATCTACAATAAATGATATATTAGTACCTTGAAAAAAATCCAACCTAATGCACAGAGCCGTTGGCACTAATATGTAGTATCTGAGGTTGAGTTGTAGGTAGCCTCAACATTTTCCTCCAATCAAACTCTAGCCATTTATTTGAAGCTATTAAATGTCAATATGATTGACCAAACAGGCTACTTGCTGTAAGGTTAGGGTAAAATAACAGATTTTACTGAAAATGTTATCTTTTAATGACACCTATTCCTACGCTCAATGCAGGAAAGTTTATTGCAAAAAGGAAGAAAAAAAGATTTAAGTTTTATTAGGTCCAGTTCTAATGGCTGCTCCAGTGCTCTGAAATCACAGTGATTCAACCATAAGGGCATGTTTTGAAAGCTTTTTAACCCTCTACACTAATGGCAGGATGAGCACTCAGACATAGCTACCATCTTATGAAATACACAGACAACATGCTCCCACTCACTCTGCTCCCATGTGCTCTGCAGAAAAATATCTCCTGCCCCACGCTGCCAGTTTGAACTGCTCCCACTGGGTTTCTGTCTTTGCCATACCGCGTGGACAACAGATAGACATCGAGCCTCCTTCCTGCCGCAGGCCTTCCGGCTACTAAGCCAAACTGGACAACAACAATAACTCATGCAGCTAATGTAGAAACAGCTTTTCCTGCCTACCAGTAGTAGCTGAATAAATGCGTTTACTGTTATGCCCAATGCCTTTATATGTTTGTAGTCTAGGTGGATGTGAAGCACTCTGCCCTGAAACACCTACCCATATGACATGGAAAAATACAACAAATATTGAAGATAATTACACTACAGTGAATAGACTTGTATTGAAGCAAAATGAATGAACTTTAAACACAAAGATCTTTGATGATTTAGTAATGCACTATAGTTTTTCTTTTTTAAATCTTATTTCTATTGTTACTTATAGAGATATAGATATAGATATAGAGACACAAAATAGTGTTGACATCTGAATGTTTCAGCACTGCATTTGTAATTCAGAGCAATAACACGTTTAAGTCCTGAATGTTGCTGACAGTGACACAAAGCAATCTGGTGTCATTACATAAAAACAAAATTGTCTTGTTTGCACAAATGCATAATAATAATGAGGAATTTTTGCAGAGAGTAGAGAGGATAGGGGACAGGAGGGGGGCAGAACAAAGGGATTCTGTGTTATAGACTAATAAGAGCTTTAAACCAAATAACGATGAACATTGATTTAACTGCATTAGGTTGCCCCTGTGTCTGCAAATGATCTCATCAAACACCCACTTCTGATGAGCATGTAGGTGAATTACGATGGACTGTGAAGTAAGTTTGATTACAGCATTATTCCTCAAATTGTGTTATACTAAAAAGTGGGTTAAATACTGAGTTAGTCATTTTTGATAAGGATTGTGCATTCTCATGCTAATTATTATTTTCATATTAATAATTATATTTGTAATAAAATTGTTATTGTAATTGTAACAAACACATACAATTGGGGTCATAAGTTTACATTCATCATGAGCATGAATGTCATGGTAATTTGGGGCTTTTAATGATTTCCTTGAACTGTTCTTTTTCCAGGGTGAAATGAAGGTACAGCATACATCTTTAATGACTTTAAGAAACAAAACTTGGGTGCACAAGTCTAAGCTTATTTTAGATTTCCTCTAATCTATTCAGGGTTAGAATTATACATATAGGCTAAAATGTGCACATGCTTGCTGTGCTGGACAGTTGGCATAGTATTCTTACATTTAAAAGTCTCACTCCTCCAAACACTGGCCATATAGCTAAATCTAGAAGGCATTTGGTTTGTCCATGTGGAAAGCTGCAAATTTCAATCGAACTTGAAGGTGTCCATTTTAGAGCAGGGTCTTCTTTCTTGGTCAGCAGTCTATTAGATCTCAGGGTGACAGTTTGGGTATTCTTTCAGACCTTGGCAAAATGGTGACACATCTGCACAATTTTTACTTACCCAGAATTATTTGAAACGATGATCTTGGAATCTGCAGCTGTTTAGAAACGACTCACAGAGACCTTCCCATCTTATGTAAATCTATAATTCTCCTTCTTAGATCGTCACTGAGCTCCTTGGACTTTCCCATTGTTAGATTATTTGTTAGGATGCCTGGGTCGTTGACCCAGGGTTTTGAATTTATTATATTATTTATAATTTCTAGTCTTTGGTTTCTTTGTTAGAGTTCTGTCTTATGGTTTATGTCTCTGTGTTCTCTAGTTGCTCTGTCTCCCCTGTCAGCTGTATCCCCTTGTCAAGTTCACGTCTCTGTGTTATGTTTCCTGTCTTACTTTGAAAGTCTGGTTTTGCTTCCTTTGTCTCGTTAGGCCTGATTTGCCCCAGCTGTGTTTCTCTCCTGTTACCCATTCCCTGATTGCTCCTCTGTGTATTTAAGCCCTGTGTTTCTCTGTGTCGGTGTTGTGATCTACCCTTATCTTGCTGTGTGTGCTGTTTGTGTAGGTTTACCTTGGAGTCTTAGTTTTGTTAACTTTTTGGAGTTCAGCATTAAAGCTGTATTTAAGTTCACCTTTTGTCTCAGAGTGTCTGCACTTTGGGTCCTTTTCCTGCCTGCACACCGCCTTCACATAACATTGTTGATCAGATTAGCACTGGCGAGCAAAGTCTTTTTTTATATGCTGGCAAAAAAAACCCCTACTAGTTGTATTCAATCATGATCACTAATAAGAAGCTAAACACCCCTGTCTTTTTCAGGTTCAGAGACCTCATTGAACCTTCAGCACTAAAATATTTAAGTGAGTGTTCATGTATGTATTTGAGCCTGTATGTATACTTTTTGATGCTGCATGGATAAAAAAAAATTTCTAAATAAATTCAAACATGCCAACAAATTCTTGGAGGTTTTTTTTGTCATCAAAGATGTACGGTGCACAATCATTCCACCCTGAAAAAAAAAAAACAGTTCAAATAAATCAATAAAACCTCCAAATGACCAAGACATTCATTCCCATGATTGAATACACCCATGCATGTGAGTGTATGGAAACCTCTTACCACAACTGTACTCTTGTCTTTAAACCCCTGATCTAATAAAGTGAAAAAAAAAGGATTCATAGCTGCATCTGTAATGCTTTACTACAACTTATTCTGGATTAGACTACTTTAACTAAAACATGATTACAAGCCTCTCTATTGTCATTCTGTTGACTAGATTATACCCATGGTGTGCTGCAGAGGTTAACCTGAATGCTACATGTGCAGGAAACGATGATGTAATTACTGAGATGACTGTAAGCACTCTAGAGACCTGCTTTGGCTCACTATGCAGCTGACAATAAACAAACTCAGCAACTAAATATGACTTGTCATGCCTTTGTAGGAAAATCTGCAACACAAAGCAGTAGCCTACACAAACTGATTACAGACAGTATTGTAAAGATACTGCGTAGAATATAATAAGTGACTTAAAACAACCTCTTTGTAGTATCTATCGTTTTTGAAAACCTATAGGACAGAAAGGAGTGTTAAATGATGTATTACATGTTCAACATTCATCATGTGTGAGAGACATTTAAAATATTAAACTGAAAACACGTAGATGGTGAAGCACAGTATGAGTTTGGTCTACTTACTTCTGCTCCTATGGACTCTGTGAGCCTGTGTGGTGCAGTATAGCTATGCTTCAAGAGTCTGTTTTTGTTGTCAGCAGGATTTTTTTCACTCCTACATAATTCATAACTCTGTCCTTCACTTTCATATAGTTCTACTTGAATGCAAGTCAACCCCCTTTCACACAGACATAAAAATAGAATTTCGTTTTGAACATCCATTTCCTGGCACAGTAAACCTCCTCTCTTACACTGAGTGGAAAACTGAAATCTTTATGTGGCAAGGATTTGATCAAAATGGAGGTTTGTACAATGAACTGTATAACAATATGATAATCGGAGTTTTAAATATGACATTTAAACAGTTTTTCAGCAGGTTCAAGGCTTGATAATATCTCCTGGTTTGTAATCTTCTATGCAACACTGAAAGGCAAAAAATCTTTCACCAACATTAAATAAACCTGCGTTCAGATTGTAGACTAGTTATTGATTAATTCTGCTTGCAACAGTAGGTGATGAGTAAGTTTTGCACATTTTGCACAAGTGTGTTCAAAGTAGAGTTGTCACAAATAAAAATGATCAAGCATATTCATGTTCATTTCTTGTGTTTTTCTACTTTGTTTTAAATGAGCTGCACAGATTTCCTTCTACCCTCGACAGAGCCCTCAGTTGCTGCTTCCCAGTTCTCGTTTTTATTTGTTCAGGCCCAGAAGACAAATGGTTCTTCAGAAAATTTGTTTCCTTTGCTGTTTTTGGAAAGGTTATCTTGCCATAGCAAATCACATGGCAGCAACTCAATGCATTTAGTTCAAACCAGTCATCAGAATGGCAAAGAACATTATTTTAAGTGACTTTGAATGGGGTTAGCTCTTGATGCCAGATGGAGTGGCCTGAGAATTTCTGAGTACTGGAATTTTCCTGTGCTCTGAACAGAAATACTCCATACCCCACAGGAATAGATATGTTGAGGGATAGCAAGAAGAGTGAATCAGAAGTTTAAAAGATGGTAGAGAGACCTGTCATGATGTGTGGTTTGGAAATGGAGGCACTAACAAAAAGACAGGAGGCACAACTGGAGGTTGGAGTCTCCAAAGTAGACAAGATTGCAAATATATCAGCGGGACATTGTAGGTTAAGCAGTTTGGAGACGAGGTTAGAGATGCAAGGCTGTCATGGTTTGGACATGTGCAGAGAAGGCGCAGTCGATCTATCGAACAAGGATATGGTATCTTTTTGAGCACTTACAGTGCTTCATACAACATGCCTCATTCACTCATTCACAAGTACTTTTTTAAGTACTAGAAAAAGTACTTTGAATTTAGTGTTTTCCATCTAACATTCACACTACGACAAAGTATTTTGCCTAAGTATACTTTGCAATGCAGACTGGAGCAGCAAGGGATCGAAGCAGCGATTAGTAGGTGACCTGATACCTCCTGAGCTAAATCCAGCCTGTTGCTGAATAAGGAGCTGCCAGGCAGGAAGAAAAGAGGAAGACTACAGAGGATGGTCATGGTTGTAGTGAAGGCAAATTGAGGCAGATGATTCCCTGTGGCAACCCTTAAGGGAGCGGGTGAATGAAGACGAAGAAGAAGAAGAAGACAACCAGGGTAAGTTCAAGCTGACATTGGTGGTGTAACAATGTGTTAGATATTTTTTTAGTACCAACTGAGCATTGTTCAAATGCCACAGCCTGCTGGATTACCTGAGTAATATTTGCTTTAAAAAAGGATTTCTTCCGTCCTTGCAATAATGTGATCTATTTCTCACTTTGTAAGGGACAGCCTTACCTGATTTAATATGGAAACAGTCATAATGGTTTCTGTCAGTGATCCAAGTTTTGACATCATACCATGACAATTTTTTTACCTGAGAGATGATGTAAGGGTTTCAAACAAACACATTTGCAAGGTGAGTTTTGAGCACTCAGATGAACAGCACCTTTGGGATATAGTGGAAGAAGAGCTTTGCAACTGGGTGCTATCAAGTCAATATGGACCAAAATAGTGGAAAATATCCTCCCAAGACGTTGGTGAATCAGTGCCACATTTCTGAATGAAAAGGGAGCCTGATCTGGTACTAACAAGGGAAGGTGTACCTAAAGAATTGTGTGGTGACTGCTCTAGAACTAGCTTCAGAATAAAGACATGAAAGTGGTATTAATGTATTGGTATTGGTACCGAAAGAAAAAGAAAAAAACTGATTTTCCCAAATGACTAACTGCTTCTTAAACCACTTTAAAGCTTTTATGTGGTGTGCTATTGAGGAGACAGATTCATATTTTAAGATGTCAAAACTTTTAAAAGGAAAACGGTCTCATTTTCCGTGATATTTATCTTGTGCCATATGGGATCCACAGTAAGGGCAAAGGTTTTATTTCGAAACGTGCTAACTCAGTCATTGTATGGGATGTGTCTCCAGAATAGGTCAAATCATGTTGCTATTAATATTTCAAACATGCTAAATGGAAAAAGATGTTCATATGGTTGCAGCGTCCAAATAGCTATCCCTTTTTCTAATAAGATGATATATATGAAAGACAATTTCCCACATCAGATTGGGTAGATGGCCCTATCTATTACTTGTTGAGCCATTTATCTTACCAGCATTGATGAATTCATTATGGTGACAGTTCTTGTCGGCATAATGAAATGCCACCCAAAAATTGGGTGGTTGAAATGGAGATTACGGATATCTACCCCAATTATTGTAAAGATTCACTTGTTGGGAGATCCATCTTTCTTCTGTAGGCTCATATTACTCAGCAAGCTATTGTGTCTGCCATTGCTGAAGGTCTCTTTGACATCTAAATGAGTTTAGAGCTCTCCCCCCTTCAGCACACATTTTTCTTTAATTGTGCCCTTGTATGCAAATAGGAAACTTCAGCTCAAGCTCGCTATCGATAAGATATGTTTCCTGAGTACCACTTTAGATTTTATCACAGCACATTATCAGGTAAAAATAGCTTTTAGCCCCAAATATCGATTTTTAGACTTTACTAGATGGTAGTTTATTAATACTATTAGCATTGTGCTATGACAATTCTTCCTAAGATTGGCAGCTTGAGAAAAACTTGGACTTAATGGGATATAATCATATATAATCAGATAAAATACTGAGTTTCCAATGTGGACAAGGCAAAAAAATAAATAAATAAATAATTTAGCAACACAATTCATTGTGCGTCACTTAAAAAGACAAACTGTAGACACCCCAAACACAGTGTTCCTTTACAAGCTCCTTTCACTCCCAATTGCCCAAAGCTGTGAAAGTTTTGATGGGATGTGTGTCGCTGGATTATGGTGCCTACATTCCCCTCCGGGCTTTCATTGTAGGTCTGTGACATGGGCACAGGCATTTAGTGAGACTCCCGAGTGTCACTGGCAGCACAGCAGGACACTGTAAGGCTCCAGAAAACACCATCTATCATTGTCATAAGACCGATCATCCACAACAGCAAGGCCTTTCTTTCAGCAAGAACCATGACACCCATTAAGTGCTCTCACTGACCCCTTTATGCCTCAGATTTCTTTTCTTTTATCTTCTTTTTTTCTGTGGTTAACATAATTTAATTCTGTCTAGATGCTATATTTGTCAAAACCAGCTTTTGATGAAAAATGTTTATAATCTCAGGGCAGAGTTTACATTAGGTAGTAATTGCCTGCTAGATATCAAGCTGTACTTGTGCACTTTATGATCCAGATAAAAGTCGGGTCAGTCAAAATCACAGTTGTTTGATCATCCCGCTTTGTTCCCCACCAGATGAGAGATTGTGCCTATGACAAGAGTTATGAGATACTGGATCTTCAACATTTGCTAGCCACTGAAGGCCCTACTGTAATGAACTTCATGTGGTCAGAACCCTAACAGGAAATAGAAACCATATGAAAAAAAGATCATTTCTGTCATAGAGAGGAAGATATTTGCAGATGTACACTTGTAGAAAGAAATATACACAAGCAGAAACAGGCAAGCTTTTAAAGTTAGTCAGTGTGCCAATTTTATATATTATATACAGTATGTTATTTTCTTACCACAGCTGTTCATTTTATTTTGTTTCTTAAGTTAATATGCTGAAGCTTACGTTGCCATGTCTGGTTATTTAAAGTGAAAAAAAACTGAGTCATGTTCAAGTTAAAATCCACTCGTTGAAGTGCCTAGTGAGCCAAGAAGTTAATTTCAAGCCATGCCTGCAGTACACAAATGAACTGGAGTTTATTTTGGTCAGTTTAAAAGTTTTCATGAGCCTATATTCCTTGCACGCTTGTATTTCACTTTACACAGCCTGGAGCCCAACCATAAAATCCACCTACAAAATGTAAAATTACTGGTCAATCAAAACTGCACATCCTCAATCTCAGTGCACTCATGGTTCTTACAAGACATCACAATTCTTATAGTGCATGCATAGCTCTCTGCCCACGCTGCTCCCACGTTCCCGGAGCTTGTTAATGCAGATCCCAACAAGGAGTCATTTTCTCTCTTTCTGAAATAGGATGTAAGCTCATTCGGTTTGATGGAGCTTGCTGCTTTGGCTTATGAAGTGAGATGCCGCCTTGGTCAGCCTCTTTGCAAATATGAACACACATCTGGAATAATCCACCTGAACCTGTGGTTCATTTCAGGGCATGCAGCTGTGTTTCAGATGACCCATGTCAAAACGGCTAACAGGCAACGACATGCACGAGTTTCTTCAGTTGTCCAATCAGAAAACAGTCAGTGCTATGCTTTTTGTTTGCCATTTGACTGATTTACTGACATCAGCTTGATCTTTACTTAAAAAAATAAAGATATTTTATTCATATTTCTACTTCTATTTTCACTTTGTACATTTACATTTTTGAATCAGTTCCCAAGATTTATGATGTTGCTTGAAATTGGAATAAAAGCAACATATGAAATGTTGAAACTGAGAATCTGTTATGGACACAACAGGGCCTTTCTCTCATTCTGCCAAACACCACTAACCTGGCTTTGTGCCAGACTGTTATACCTGCTAATGTGATAGCTGCACACTGGCCCGCTTATCAGAAAGTCATTGAATTACTGGAAACCAAAGTTACTGTTCTGAATTAGATGCCAGCAGTATATTTCATTTTTCCATTGTGTTTTTGCATCACCGCTTTATTTAACAACATACTAAGCATTTGGAAACTAAGTAGGCCAGCTGCTGTAATTTTGAAAGAAATTTTTCTATCATTCTTGCTAGGACTGTGTCTACCCAGGAATCTTAGGTATATTTTTTGGGAATTTTTGTTTAAAAGAAACAAGAAACAAGCAATTCTATTGCTGCAAAGGAAGAGGTTTAACACTGTCAGCTGCAGGTCTTTTGCTTAAACAGTTAAGTCCTTAAGTATCTGGACGTTGTCACAGTTTCTATAATTTTGCCAGTCAAGATGTTAGAACTTAACAAGAACTTAACAAAAGTATTTCATTGAACCTTTAGGATTTGTAGACAATTTTGTACATGGTTTTTAAAGGCTCAAAACTTAAATGGTCAATATGAGGTTCAAAGAGATGTCAGTACATATCATTAGACTGGAAACAAACAAACAAACAAAAACTTTAGGGAAAGACCAAATCAACAATCTTGCACATTCTTGAAAAGAAGGAATACACTGTCCTGCTCAGCAACAGCAAAGGCTTGAAAGCCTGCAGAAGACAACCAAATCACAGATGATTGCAGAATGACTTCACGACATCTAACCAAGTCAAAAACACTCCAGATGAAGAAGCTGTGTCACTGCTGAGGTCTACAGTCAAGAGACACCATCAATACATGTAGAAATACGTTGACAGAGACTTTACAACAAAGTACAAATCACTAGTTACACCCAAGAATGAAAAGACTAGATTTGACTTAGCTAAAAAAAAAAAAACAGCTAAAAGAGTCTGCTCAGTTCTAGAAATTTTGTTTCAACAGATGGAACCAAGATTAACTTGTATCAGAACGACAGGAAGAGAAAAGCATTGAAAAGGAAAGGGGCTCATGATCTGAAGCACACCAGTGGAACTGGGTCACTAGTGTTTATTGATGATGTGACTGCTGATAGAAGCAGCAGGATAAACTCTGAAGTGTACATAATTCGGTTATTCTACGCTCAGATTCAAGCAAACACCACAAAACTGATGAGACAGAGTTTCCCAGTGCAAATGGATTATTTATTTATTTAACCTTTATTTATAAAGGTAGTTCCATTGAGACTCAATGTCACATTTACAAGAGAGACCTGTTTCAGGTAATTACCCAAAGCATACTGCAAAAGAATTTCTCAAAGCAACGAAATGAGATATTATCATCAAGCCATTAGTGCATGCTGTTCAGTTACTGAAGACAAAACTGGATGCAAAGAAACTCACAAACAAACAGCAACTGAAGGGAGCTACAGTAAAAAAACAAATTTCTGAGTACATGCAGTAACTTCCACCACATAACGTATCTGTTTTTTTTATAGCAAAGATCATAGATTAGTTTCACAACACTGAGAAACATTCTTTAATTGATGAGATATTTGCCCACATAACTTTCATTAGAGATAAGTCCAACAGGCAGCAATAAATTACTGTATTTTACAGTTAATGTTATATGATGAAAGTGCATTACTGAGTCTGTGGGCAGCTGTAGACTCTAAAGAGGTCAAAGCTCCAGGAACACTTGTAGGATGAAGAACAGCTTTATTACCTGACCAACGTGTTTTGGTGTCAACTTTATCAGGGTCATCAAGAGCTATATTGCAGACAGTGCTTTGAATACCAAACATGTTTAAGTAAAAAAAAAATTCCAATGAGAAAAATTTGACACAAGCAAAACTGCGTCTGGTATTCGTATCCACAAAACCAATCAACCGTGTGATTTTACAGAAAATAAGCCAAAACAACACAAAAAAAAGGAAAGAAAAATTTTAAAACTCCCAATTGTTTGGATCCAGCATATTTTATATTTCACAAACCGACCACCAGCAAGGATGGGTGGTCGTGTGATATAAGGCTGAAAAGGAAGCGACTTATGTCAAACCTAGGTGTGTTTGGTACCTACACTGGAAAAATATCAATTGTTGTAGCAGAAACTTCTGTTCTGGCAGCTGAAGGCTCACCAGGAAGTTAATATTCAAAAATGGTAATGAAATGTTTAAACCTTTGAATCGTTTGATCACGATGTAAACTGAACAAAAGCAATATGTTCAATTGATCGCAAACATGCTCCATTACAATGTATGACTGTTTTGTGCAACAGAAAATTCTTTATAACAAAAGTATTAGATAAAAGAGCCTTGCTGAGTTGAGTGAAATGTATACATCAATCCTAAATGTACGCAAGGCTGGAGAAGGCAGCTGTAACACCCCAAGCTGCAGAAAAACTACTCTTGTGGTGTCCTTTGCACAGATTTTGCTGTAAGGGTCTGTGTTGAACAGCAGAGCTGGAAAACATCCTCCAGCCTAACAGTCATAAACAGGATTGATGTCCACAACCAAGGCGTTTGACTTTATCCAGTCGAGCTTGAGAGAGATCATTCGGCTTCATTGAGCTGTACTGTGGTTTTGATAGAATCTTTTTTCCCCCATAATATTTTCTTTGCCTGTTGCAAGTCATTATCACAGGGTAGCATGCAATGTGAAGATTAAATGTTCTCTTATACTATTAGTTAAAAACTGAAGTTCCTTTAAGTCCATACATGTTAAATGTCTCATATAGACTGTCACAGTCCATTCCCTATCGGTTTGTTTGCAAAAGAAGAAGAAGAAGAAGAAGAAGAAGAAGAAGAAGAAGAAGAAGAAGAAGAAGAAGAAGAAGAGTACTGGCAAGCTGGAATATTAAACAAATTATCAAACTGAAAATATCATTTTATTTTGTAGTTATTTTCCTGCTTGCTTGTTATGTTTTTCAACAACAAAGATAGCATTAATCTGCTTCCCACTAGCATTCACATAAAATTGTAATGATGCTTATATTAATGGGGCTTTAAAAGCGATTTGACTGCATCCCAGTGTTTATTAAACCACTTTAGAATTTGTCTAGCAGTGTGAAGGGACATATTAGCATCAAACAATATTGGGCCATAATGAGGGAATACTGTTTGGACCATAGGATACATCTGGTCCTATAAAATGGTCTCATATTCTTTGGTAGCTATTCATAATGCACTGCAATCATGGGACCTATTGTCTCATGAGCTGGATGTCTATACTATTATAGGACCCCTGCCATCCTGTTAAACAGTCTGCAACAGTCATTGCATTTTGAATGCAGTCTTTTATTTTCTCCAGACTGAAGCTCATTTAGACTTAGAGAAATGACCAAAAGAAAATCATTTTACTGTCTTTCAGTTATTCAGAGGTTGTTTGTGTGTGTGTGTGTTTTAGTTCTGCTTGCTTTGTTAAAACATAATTAATATAACAGCATAGTAATTTTCAGTGCAGCACTTATTCTCCAAGCTGTTCTATGTCTATAAATATGTGAAACTGAATTTCAAAACAAATATATATTACTTATATATTTTATTTGCTTTTAATGTGAACAAAGCTTAATGACATGTAAAATGTAACTCAGCTTTAATTTGTTATCGATGTAAGTCATGATTTTATTATCAAGTACAATATTTGTAGGCTTTTAAAATTAAAAACCAAATATTGAGTATTTAAAAAAATAAAAACATTACCTGCCTTTTTTTTATGGCAAAATGACATCATCCAGTTGTATCATATTTTAATCATGTAGATTAATATCATTTCTTATGGAACTGACAAAGGATGCATATTGAAATATTTTCCAGACCAAAGAAATGCATGTCCATTGATGGATGTTCATTTATCAAATTAAATGATGCATTAAAAGTATTGAAAAATATTAAGAGAGTAATACACTAGTCCACTGAAGGCAGTAAAAAATGAGTCTGTCTAATTTTTTTTAATACAAATGTCCTGTTTATTGTATAAGTTTACAGATCTTACACTTACAGGTGGATAGAAAGAGTCTAAAATGTGTTTGAGCTGAGGCAGAGTTCCAGTTGATTTTCATCTTTATCATCAGCGTTTATGCAGTGCAAGTTATAATGTGCAGCCTGAGTCTGGCTCATTTTCCCCAGTGCAGGCCAAACTGTGCTACTGGGGTGTGCAAATCAGCCTGTGGCATAATCTGTGGTAGAATCGACACAAATTCTACACTCAGACTCCTCCTAGCATTCGGTTATCCCAAAAAACTGGTGAAGTGCTACTTGCTGCACATAAGCAAAATTAATAAATAAGAGAGCTAAACCATTTATCCTAAATTTTCCTTTCAAAATAACTGAATAAATGATTCTTAAATGTATAATTAAAGATTGTTTTGCATTCCTTCAGTGTACTTGTCATAGAAAAAGGATGTAACTTTTTAAGCAAACTTTTACTGACTCATTAATGTGCAAAACGAGCACTGATTGTTTTCAAATTAGATTCAAGCTTAAGTAGTTCTTGCAGATTTCATACGAGAACGAAGGCGCAAAAATTACAAGACATGAAAACAGTGAAGTAAAATAACAAAGGGATTAAAAGTGACGAACCCTCTATCATACAACTGTCAAGGGGCTATTTTTACAAAAGCAGTTACTTGATAATGGACCTTTAATCTGCAGTGTTTGCCAGAAACCTTGCACCCTTCTACACACTTTTCTCTGTTATTAATTCGTTTTAATCCACCGCAGGACTTGAACAATGAAAAGTTTTTTCTGTTAGTTTATTTCCATTAGTATCTGGATAAATCGATCCAGCAGGATCCAAGACTGAAAAGCTATCTTCTTCTTCTTCATCTTACTATTATTATATTTAATGTCACATTTAATGAAAAGAAAAGGCAATAAAATAAATAAAAAGGCAATTGGACCAGCAAGTCTGAGAAGACTGCCAGTCATTGGAATTCTTTATTACTAATGAGTCGAATAGATAAATGTTGGGTTTTTGGTTATATTTCCAATATTCAATATGTAATGAATTAGGGAACCAAAAAAAAATTCCTAAAAGTCTTAATTTGATAGGGACCACATGTACTAATTTTTTCTTAAATGTTTCCTTTGCCTCAGTGCCTTGTTTTTTGCAAGTTTAGTAAATGACACCAGTAAGGAAATTAATTTATCATTCAGTATGTGCAGATTCACACCCAGCAGGATGAAATCATGCAACAAGCTACCATAGTACTAGCACTCAAATTAAGCAATATACTTATTAATTAATAGCTAACGTGACCACGAACCAAAAAGATAAAGATAAACAGAATAATACAGAGTCAGCGTTTTTCTTTGCATTTCACTTGCTAAAAGGATGATGGTGAAATCATTAACATGAGGTCCATTTAAAGCTAGAGGAACGCTGAAGAATGCAACATCCCAACCCACATACCTAAAGAAATGTATACCCCACATTAATATATATTGGAAACAGTGCAGAGGACATTAATATAAATAGCTATTTTCTATATAGATCAGTTTTACTGGTCAAATGTCATTAGTGTATCACGGGTTTACGAACATCACTGCAGTATTTCAAGCTACATGAAATGAGACTGTTTTGGAAAAGTGATTTGAGTTACTGAAAATAGTGAAAAGTAAGCACTACTGTGCATGCATGACAGCTGCGTGGGTTGCAGTGAGCATTTTAGAAATCCTAAGTTCATGACTCCAGAGTCTCACATTAAAACTCAACTGTCTGAAAAATGTACCTTTATATTTAAATGTTATCTTTCTAATAAGGTTCGAAATGTTTTTTTTTTTTTGTTTTTTTTACAAAACTACTCCGCTGGTAGAGAATTCAACTGTTTCAGATGTAAATTATATTTCCCTTCTTTTTTTTCTTTTTGCACAACTCCTGACATTTTAAAATAGTATGGCTAATTAATATCAGAATCAGCCTTAAAAACAACAACATTTGTTATATGTGGGATGTAACCTCCTTTAAATGTCATCCTGGAGCAGAATGGTCTCAAAGAAAAATGTATAACAGCTTTTTACAATAAAGAATATATTTTAATCTCATTACTGAATCTTTCCCGTTGTAGTTGTGCTGCTTTTGTTGGTGTTTTTTCTTTTCAATGACATAAAAACTTGACAGATAAGATGATGATGTGGGCAGAAAAAAAGTACTCCACAAATGTAGAACCTTTATTATTAATTTTTTTTTTATTGTAGTCTTTTCTATTGTTGCTTTGAGAAAAGACTCTCCAATTTTTTATTTTATTTAGGACATGATCTCTGTGTCCTATGTGACACTAAAAAGAAGAAATCACATGTTTCTTTTCCCGATGAGACATCTTGATTGTAGACATTAAAAACAAAATTAATACAAAATAAAATGCAATTATTAACCTACAGTTTTTTGCAGTTTTGCTACTACAGACTTTTTAAAAAAAAATTAATTTACCATTGTCAATCTTGGATCAGTTATTATGCCAGAAGCTTATGGAAGAGTATGGAAACATAACACACTCCAACAGTGGACAGGTGGACATGAATCAGTCAAATTTAACTAAACTAAACTAAACCTGTGACCATAATTTATGGCTAAAATCTTCACTGGATTTATTCTACATATTGTACAAAACGTGCTTTTTTAATTGTATTTTTGTGTTTGTTTGTCATCAGTTGTTTCATCACACCTCTGCTAATCTTAATTATGAATTTAACAAAAAATGAAACATAAATATGTATTTTTTTTTCTCCTTTTAACTGTACGTTAGCAAATTGATTTTGTAAAAATTCCTATTGTAAATTATTTTACATTATGGCGATTATCACGTGTGACGACAAAGCAAGCAAAGCAAAAACACTGGAACTGGGCCGTGTTACCATTAACTTATTTCTTCATCAATGTAGGCACTTCTGCTGCTTAAGAATGGGAAACATTTTCCTTTGAGCTCACACTGTTTTTTGACAAGAGAGTATTATATTTGTATACTTTGGTTTTAAACTATACCTGCTGCACAAAAGCAAAATGTGCAAAAAACGCTCTGAGCAGAATCATGCTATCAACTCAGCAGGAATTCAAAGTATGAATATAATGAGGAGAAAAAGCCACTTAAATGACTGCGTAGTTGTATTGAAGCTTTGAAATAAATTTAATTGTAAACCTAAAACATTAATTTTTATGACACATACCCATGCTTTCTTGAGTGTTTATCTGTTGTAAAATAATACACATAATTGCCATGTATTCAGCTGTATGCCATAGGTGTTTTCTGTATCTGAAGACACCATGCCTTTTTCTTGAATTAAAAAAAAAAAGTGAACCTATTGTTCCTGTTCTGACTCTGCTTTTTATCCTCCTTCAACAGGTATTATCTGTTTACAGCTCCCACTCTGGGGACCCAGTAAATATTGCTACTTTAACACTCTGCAGCCTCTGAGCTGTTCAACACGCTTCAGTTTTCAATGGATAAAAGCTAAATGTGTTTATCTCCTCTCTGCCACTGGAACTCTAGGAATGAATTTTAAACAAGGAACACAAACCAGCTAGCTACACCACAACATTAACACAACTGCATGTAGAGTCAAGTGGCCAAGTCATTACATTCTGCCCACAACTAGAGATGGGTTAGCTTATATTAAAAATTAATGTCCCAATATGCCTGCAGGGCCATTGTTGCTAACCTTGGTCCAGATACAGGATGCACTGTGTCCTCGGGGAAGGACCCGTGCCACCTGGAGTTACTTGGCTGACCTAAATCCTGGGCAACACTGATAGTGCCTGCTGTGACTCACCTTCTGTCTTTGGGTCTAAGGATATAGCAGGCAGTCTACCTGCTCTTTTGTGTGCTCTCAGTCAATTCCTGCTATAATATCAAAAATAATAAGAGAGTGATCTAGAGTCGTCTTTTACTCCCAGAAATTAGTTATCGTACCAGCAAATGTCTTCACAAACAAGCACAACAAACACAAACTTATGATTATTTTTTTGATGATCAACTAAGGCAGAGACTAGTTGTCCATATTTGTATATATATTGAAAAATATAGAAACTTGCATCAAATGAATGCTCACTATTTAGCTAAATGGAGGTTGTTTGTGGTTTATTTATTCAGTGTTCTTGCTAGGCTGTTGTCACCTTTGAGCAAAAGCTGAAAAAAACCTTACATTCATTGAAGAAAAAAAAAATCGATGTTCATATATGTTTCCAGACATATAACATTATCTGTGTTTCATGATCAAGCTCCTGTCATAATCCTTTATAACATGAAAATGAACAAAGATGAATGAAAAATGATCGATGTCTCAATGCGGGCAGCTTATTTATCATCGGAACCTAATTTCTTTGATCTCTGACATCGTAGACAACAACTACTGAATGAAAGCGCTTTTCTCTGCAAACAAAGCCAGCTGCGACTCCACGAAATCATACACTATTTGTCCATCTGCTGGCAGACAATGTTCAAGATTTATCAGTGTCAAACATTTATTTTTTCCCCCTACTGCACACTAAAGTGTGTGTCATATCTAATACGGCTAAAGTGCACACGCTATCCAGACAGTGATTGTGAATAATCATATTCACTCAATTTGAACTTTATAAAGAAAGGTGGAAAGTCTGTTTAAAAGTACTTATGTTGAAGATAATGTAAAAGACTTCCCATTTCCTGTACTTCTTCATTGAGTTGAGAATTGAAGTGGATAATTAAACGTACTGCCCAGTGTAATTTGTCATGTCATGTGAAGGACCCAAGGCATTTTCACAGCGAGCAGATGCTACTCAGCACTTCTGTAGCAAAATCTTTAATATGGGTCACAGTTTCCTTAGCTGTTGTTCATGCCAGATGGCTAAGTTACAGGGTTTTGCCTTTCAAATCCACCTATGCTCACATTTTAATAGGATATAATTGCCTGTATTAATGAGATTCTAGTATATACTTGTCTCTGTGGCTGTGAGAAAAGTAGCTGAATCCCAGTTGCTCATACCGATCAGTAATGCTATATTGGACAGACAGTGTGTGTAGACACACTGGATAAAAAGGAAGAGGGCTGCTGGGTTGTTACATTCCTAATAAAGTCGAAGACATTCAAGAAATAACTATAAAACTAAATTCAACCAAACAACATAGTTTCACTAAAAAGAAACACATCAGCATGATCGTCATGGCTCTGAACTTTAATATACTGTATGTACAAAGAGCTAAACAAACAATCAAGATTTCAACATTTATTTATGTTTTATCCTAAGAGTAACATTTCTTTTAATAAAGGGTGTCTATATTTACCGCAGATTGTGCGTAACCCTATAAGCACACAATTCCACTTTATAAAAATCTCTATAGTAGTAGATAGATGTGTGCACGACAATAAGGCCAAAAGAACAAGTTTTTCTTTATCAACAGGCAAATAGAAATGTAAAAAATAAAAAAGCTACAGCAGAAAATTACCTGTGACTAATCAAAACTGTCAATTAGAAAAATTATACCAGCCCTACAACAACGAGTCGGTAAGATTGAATCCATAGAAATGATTTTAGAACATTTTCATTTTTAGCTTGACTGCAAAACAAAAATAAATGTTTCATTTTCAAGGAATGTACCGTGCTAGTGCCCATTACAAGAAAATGGCCCATTTAGTGTTTTTTATTGGCCTGGCATCTGTACAGAAACCTCCAGGATACGAGGAGTTAAATACTGAAATGGTCTAAGATGTTATTACACAATTGCACTGACATTTACACAAATCACAAAGTTTTTCTCTGTAGGCTTTAAAAGTTTCTGAAAGTGCACTTTAGCTTAAAGTTTTTTAGTCAATTAGAAATGTATTTTAAGCCCTCCACAATACAAAAGAAAATGCAGAAGACCTGCAAACAAGCATTTATAGGTGCGGAACATGGTCCATCTTCGGTAGACACAGCATGACAGATAGGTTCTTTTGATTTGGCTCAAATGAGAAGCTGAGAGCAAAAGATGTAGCATGCTGAGAAACAAATGTAACCTCTTTTATCTTTTGCAACAAATACAGCCTGTAATCACATTCTGATCACTTCCACATTTTTTGCAAAAACAACTCTGTAAGAAATGTACAAGCTAAAAAGGGATGCTGTTCAATTGCTTTCCCCAAAATAATACAGTAAAGTATAACTCGTGCTCTACATCACTTAACATTTCAAACGATGCTTAACCACCTGAAAGTGAGTGAGAAAAATGAATGGCCATGTATCTCATCACATGAATGCCTATGTGAACAGCATAAAGTCTAAATGTATTTATTCAGGCCTAACAAAGCATGCATTTAAATCCAGAAGCTTTTTAGAACCCTACCTTTTACTAAATTTGCATCTTTTTGCATTTAAAGTATTTAATATGTGGATAATATTAGCACTCAGGTGTTATCATTATATACAATTCCATAGCTTAGGAAAGTGCCCTTCTAGGAAGCATGCTGCTTTCGCTCCACTCTGTGTTGTGATGAAAAAAAAACACTGACTTTATTGATTGTAGCAAAATAGTGGCTGTTGATTAAAAGACAGAACTGTGAGACTTTGACTTTTCAATCAATTTATTTATTTTTATTGAATATGAAAGATTTTAGATTGAATGATAGACTGAATGTCCTAACTCTGCATTATTAAGTCTGTGGTCATCTTTTACCTTGTTATCTTTTAGTCATTAAGCTCTGCAAACCTAATTTACCAGTCATGTCATAGTAAGCCCCTGTCTTAAAGACTGCTGGCTGTGTGCAGGGAGAACATCTGAAGTTATTGATCCACTGGACTCATATGACCTTCTGATCCAAATCACAGTAAGGCCTTATCAGTGACATCCAGGGATTTCTCTAAAGCTCTAATTGTCACTGAAGCTTTAAACATGAATGCTAGACAGAATACCAGAATATGCAACTTCTCTTTAAACGCCTGCTTTTGCCACGTCATAAAGCGAGACACAATGCGGTCCTGTATTAAAAACAATTCACCTGCACCTGTCACTTCTAAAACTCAGTGCCAGCTGCCACCCTGGAGGTTGGCCAAAGTGGCAGATTGTTACGTCAGCTTCCCTGAATTCACCCTAAACCCCCCCAAAAAACTGGCTGGATTTTGCTTATTAAAATACATTAAGTTATGTGTTATTGTGTGACTCATGACACATGCTCATTGGCCAATTTTGTTCTTACACTGACAGTACAGCCAGCTATTTGCAATCAGCACAGTGCCACACCTGCATTTATCTGTCTTATTTTAGTTTATCGAGCAAATATGATTTAATGGGCATTTCTTTTCTTTTGAAACAAATTGGTTAAAATCCTGTGGTTTTGTCTTCACAATGTGTTTTCTATTTCTCAGTGTTTTTCTGAAACTACACACCTTGACAGGCAACAACCAGACAGAGATGTTTGGCTATAATGGTGAAAACCAAACGCACCATATTAGTGCAAAGATCTCATAATAAAGACCTGGACACCTTGCAGTCAGAGTCGCCCATGAACTCCTCAGTATACCAGAGTCAAATGTCAGGCCATCTGTCTGACAGCTAATGTTGGGCCAAAGTGGGTCATGCAACAGGACAAATATAGAGAATGAAAGAATAAAAAAGAAAAGAATCAAGGTGTTGCAACTGCCCATTCAAAGGCCACAGCTCAACCTGGTAAAACTCTTATGTAAACTTTCTTTTCAGCATCGCTCAATATATTGCTAAAACATTTGTTATGATGCAAAAAAAAGAGGAATAATTAAAAGTGTGCAGAAATTACCTTCTGGTGCACCAGGGGCTTCATGCTGAGGATCACACACCTCTGTCTTTCCTGTCATTACCTGATTGATGTGCCAGGAATACCCAGTCATAGCAAAATGCCAAACATTACTGTTACAAAATAATTTGTTACCAAAAATAATGAGCCCTCCTATTATTCACTTTTACAAGCCATCCAACCTGCTGCTATTACAGGACACAGTTCTGAACTATTGGAATTTTCAATCCACTACTGTGATCTGTTTAGTCAATAACAGAGTCCCACAGTTAGACTTGAACTGAGGGCACGCTCAGCATTTTAAAACTATTATACTAACAAAACACCCAGAATGTTTTGTTTATTTGTCATGTCGGTTTCTTGCCAAAGGGTTGTTCAGCATAAATGCATGTCAGCAGTACAATGACAAACAGCACCAGCTAGGAACATCTGGAGCACTCGTTTCCTTAGTTTAAGATTTCAAGATGATTAATAATATCTTAAATAACCAATTATGTGGGCTTTGTCCATTTGCTTAACATTGAAACAACATCAGTGAATGTACACTGCATCTAAAAGTATTGTATTCATGCCTCGTGACTAAAATTAACATATACAGACACATTGTTGTTGCGGTTCAGGATCAGGGTCAGCCATGGATTTGAGAAATTGCCATTTTCAATCACGAATGAGAAAGATTTCCTTTTTCCAAGCAGATTTTATAAATTGTTTGTTACAGCGGAAAGCAGAGAAAGCTACAAGCAACTGATTCTGTTTGATGAAGCCAGGTGAGGGGCAGCCAGTCAAAAGAAAGCAGGCTTTCACTCATGGGGTCAGGCGCTATTATGGCTTGTTGGCGGCAGTGGATGATTTTATTTATTTAGTTATTTATTTTAGTTAGTTATTCTTAAAAAAAAAAAAAACGCTGAATGAGGGCTGTTCGATATAACGATATATATCGGATGACGATATAAAAACGTCTATCATTTCATTTTACGCTATCTTTGTTTCATGGTGTCGCAAAATAAACTGTTTACGGCTATATTTTTTCATCGTTTTGATGGTCACTGTAGTGGCTATATTAATTTCTTGAAGTTCTCTCTTTCTCTTATATTTAATATAACCACACTACAGACGGACAAGAGCCTGTTTTTATGCATTGTCGTTAGCAACAACAACGGTAACACCATTGCGTGTCCGCTTGTTTATGTTCCACATAAACCTTTCACAATAAAGCTCAAAATCCTGTTGAGACTTTTCAAAATAAACTGAATCACGTGAAAGAGCAGATTATTTACGGATGAGAAGTAAAAAAGAGCCGCCAGGTGCTTAAAAATAAACCTTAGACTCAAACATTAGAGCAGGCTTTTCCCCGCAGCACGCTGTGTAATAAATACTCACAACTTATGTCTAAAAATGTATAGTTTCATGCATCTGTTGAAACACTGGACTCCAGCTGCATGACGCGCAGCTGGAAACACTTCCCGCAAGTCGAGCTGCACGATATTCACAGAATTTACAGAAAATGTTACATTTTTGTGATTTATATCGTTATCGGACCATAGAATTCTTATTTCGGGATATGATATTTTGGTCATATCGCACAGCCCTACTCTGAATCAAGCAAAGCTTCTCTAGTACAGGTCAAGAACAAAAATAAGCTTCTACAAATGAGATTCGATCCAGTTTAAGATTTGTGAATGATTATGGTTTGGATTGAATGTGAATAAGAATAGTGTCTCAAGACACTGAATAAACCAATAACCTGATCTTTCCCTGCCAGTGCCAAAGCATAACCATAAAAATATAATATTAAAAAGTGACTATGAGATATACAGTACACCGTTTTTTCGATGGGATATGTAATGTATATGGACACAATGTGAAATATGTGAATGTCTTACTTGTTTATTATCAGCACATTGAAAATGTAACTTTAGTTTCTGGAGACAGGGTTGTATCAGTAAAAAAACAGCTAACTAATTTATGACTACTGCTGGCATTATCTTGTGCAACACTGACTGCATAATAGAATATTGCTCTCATTCCCAGTTGGGTCAGGGCTAAAAAGTAATACATGAAATCTCTGTGGTCAGATGACCTGCTTCTTTTGACAGAAGCTCACTCTTTGGACACACAAGACGAAGCCATTCAACTCACCCTTCTCCTGCTATCTTTGTTCGATTTAAGAACATCATTATGATTTTCTTTAAGTCACCTTGTAATTTGTATTTATGAAAAGAAACCTTCATCTCTCCATCTTAATGAACTATTTAAAATTAAGTTTCTATGTGAAAAGAGGCTTCTGACCCGGCATACATAAAAACTCCAAATTCTACAAAGAGTCAGCTGGAAAACCTAATAATGACATTTAATACTATTGATTTACTTAGGTTATTCACTTTCAATATGTACCAAAGTTTGCTTTTGTTCTCAGGAATTCTGAATGCAACAAATAAAAACTACTATAGTATAAACTATAATAGGTCTGACTTCTTACCTCTAAAGAGATTAGGATTCATCTCCAGATGCAGAAAACAAACTAAAGTGAAACACAACGACTGTCCTGAGATGACAGATGGATGTTGTAAGCCCACATAATCATCACATATTTAATGTTCCCTTTTTGGTAAGGCCAATGACTCATTGGCATTATAGTCTGCAGTTTTATATAAAATATTAATGTGTCTCTACAAGTCTTTAAAGTCTAGCCAACTTAACACTTGCAGCACACCTAAACCCCATATCAAACAGCAGCAGCTGCAGAGAAGCCCCAAGCCACCTCAGCTTAATCCAATTTGACTGGCCATCACTGTGGGCGATGCTGGATGGAACATTATGTGAGGTGGATAGAGCTTTTTACTCTGCATTAGTGGAAAGGGATTTATCACTCAGCATTTGACTTTGCAGTGAAAAAGTAAATTGGTCAAATCTTAATATTTACACACTTGTGTTCAACGATGGGGCTGTTTGAGTGATAAAATGAGCAATCTACCATTAACAGTAATAGAAACATACAAACAAAATACTGGGTCTTAGTCATTGGAATCTAGTATTTCTTTTATTTTTTCCTTCTACTTTTCATAATTAGAAACATGTAATTTTTTTAAGTAGCTCACACGATTGTAAGCAATGTTGGCTATCACTCTTTGACCTTGAAATGAAATCGGCTGACTCTTTTTAAGGGTAGATGCACAAGTTGGACAACCTCCATTTCTGCTGCTTGGATGCTTCACAGCCTGCATATAATTTGTAAACTGGTGAATTGTCGGAGGATTCTCAGCTCCAGTGACAGAGAAAGTGCAAAAATAAGCTTTTAGCTAATCCACGCCCAACATATCAGACATCTGTCACTCGCAGTGCCGGCCAGCCTTCTGCTTCGCAAGCTCATTTGGTGCTTGAAACTAAAGATTTCAGGCACCATCTTCAAATTTTGCTGCTATATTGCTCTCTATACCTTTCCAGCTGCATGTACTCTATTTTCACTGCCAACATATCAATGGTTCCCTGTGGTTTAAATGTCAGTAAGATGCTCATTCCAACCGACAGATTTAACTTACAGTCAGCTCAGCAACGGGGGGCCCAAATGATGGGATACACCACATCAGGAGATAATGGCACTCACCTGAGCTGCAGCACAGTGAAAACAACAAAGATGTGAGCAGATGCAGAAGCACGGTGGCACTGTGATGGCCCCAGAAAAAGAAAAGCAAAAAAAAAAACATGTGGGATTGTTTTTTTCAGATTTTATTTGAGGGAAAATATGGTAAAATATGTCATGATTCTGCTCTGTCTTTGACAACAAATAAAGCATTAGTGGGTACCGTTCCTTTATATTCACAGATTCAAAACATGTACATTCTGTTGCATCTCTATTTTTCTCCCTCTGTCTGTCTCTCTTAAAACAGATGGTGAGAAGGATTCAATCCTGGATCAGATGCGCACACAGAACAGGTACCATATATAGCAGCAACTCATTTCTCTTCAGCACTGTGTTACAAAGGAGTCTTTTTCAAAAGTGCTCCACTCTAAGGAACAAAACGTTGCTCAATGGGATAGCCCATAAGCCTAACAGTGCTTGACACAGTTGTTTTTTTAGCACAGCAACTGTTCGTGTCCTAAATGAGCTCTAATTATTAGGAATACTTATGTGATCGTGGCTGAAAGAAAGGAAGAAAAACTGTGCCGAGGAATATTGCAGTATTGTGTTTTTGTGAGTTTTTTAAGAGTGTAAGGAGACCGGCCTTTACATTTGACCCATCCCTCTGTTAACTCGGAGCAATTGGTATAACTCAGCATCTGTATTTCCTTAAAATGTGAAACAGAAACATAATCATGTGCTTTAATGGGGATTTTTAAAAAGTGTGCTTCAGTGGACCTGGGAAATGTAAAACTGAAAAGCTTTGGCACCCTCTGCTGTTAAAGTGATTTCTAGATGGCAGACATTTGTGCAGACCTTTGATACGGATATGGCAGAAAGCAGGAAGGCAGTCGTGCAGGCTGATGAAAAGAAAGATGAGAAATTGATTCTTTGTGAGATTTCAGGCCAGTATTTTGCTGTAAATAAACTTCCTATTGAATTTCTCTTTTTTTACAAGAAGATATCTCACTTTGATTCATGTTGGCTTTTTTGACAAAGCTTTTTTTATTCATTATTTATACAAATTCACTACTCTCCATTGAAAACACACATTTTCTTTTCACGTTGTTCAAAGTTCTTCTACCCAGGTGACGATTCCCAAAGGAACACCAGACTAATTGTTGCTGTTGGCTGTTGCATATCCACATAATGCCGTGCATCTTTTCTCATGCTCCCTGGAGTACTGAGCATTTCCGAGACTGTTATTTGTCGGAACAGCGCTTTGCCTGCATGGTGTATGGTGCGCTCTGGTTATCCAGGGAGAAGTAAGACAAACATTAATTGGTGGTACTGGATCCTTTGCTCTGTACCTGCTGTGAGCCCACACCACGCTTCGGTGTGGCAACCCCATCATCCCTCCCATCCGAAATCTCCTCTGACAGGGCCAGTAGCACAGAGCTCCTGGTTATCATTTATCATCCCAGCAGATTGGCTAGTGTAACATGCGGCAGACTGATGGGTCATCCTCATGCTGGGGACCTGGCTGGAGTAAAGCCGTGGCGAGTTGTCTGCATGATTGGAGAGCTGAGAAATGGAGAGGACGGCTTGTCATTAAAGAGAGAGGCTGGACCTCTCTAATTCATCTCACTAGTCACTGCGTTGTGGTGTAAGTTCTTCAGACAGCTCCAATATCATATTAGCACACCTGCAAAGGCCCCAAGAGGGAAGAACAGGCCTTCGTAGTGGTGTTCCTCACGTGCTCCCTCAGAGATGTACACCAGAGATTGCCCCATTAATATATCCCACAACTCACTGGGGGGTGGGGTGCGAGAGGTAGCGCCGTTCCAATGCACATCTGTAGGATACCACAGGTGGCGTCTTCCCTGCCACCAGGGAGGTAGCTTGATGGTGTTTTTCAGGGCTCATCAGCTCAATTGAGAATTTCTGGTGGGCTCTGTTGGCTGCGGTGTTACATAGTTTACAAGCCATCAAATTACTTTTCCCATTTTGAGTGCAACCCTGTGCAATGTTCAGCCAATTTTATTTTTGACTTAAAACAAGACTTTTCATCTTCACTCCCATTCATTTATTGTGAATGCCTCTGTACCATCAAAGGATGGTAGCTGACAGGGCATCATTTAGTCATAATCTCTCCAAAATGCCTTTGTTCCTCTTAAGAACTTGGGCACGGCAATAAATACACACTCGTACGCATGGACTGTTGTTCTGAAAAGGTCAAAACAAATATACTAATCAAAGATAGTGTGGAGCGATACAAGCTGCTCAATTAACCAGGAGGTGACTTGGTGGACTCCTGGGGATATTTGATGTAGTCTCTACACATTAATGAGTTAATTTCATAGCAATGCTCAGCTAGAGAATCTCTCTCTCTCCCCTGAACGTCACCATGGATACGAACTCTTTTTCAGTGTTAATGGGCCAAACATGGACAGTTTTGCTTTGATGACAAATTGAAGTATTGGCTGGCTTTCATCTGTTTTAGAAGAAATATGGCCTTAGACACGAACCTAGATTTCACCATCCAAGTTTATAGCGGCAATATAAACTGTTTTAAGGTTTTAAAGTGCATTTTTACCTTAATGGAAATCACTTTTATATTTCATCTTTGGCATCCAGTACCTCATCCGTCTTCCTGTTACACATCTCCTGGGATGGACAGCCTCAGACAGGCCCTACTCAATATTGCAGTGTAAACTGTGCCAGATATTTTTAGTGGTTTAATGAACTAAGCTACTGGATAAACAATCATTTGAATAGGTGAAGGGTCTTTAAAATACAACACCGAGTGATCCATTATTTTCATTTCATAGTGGAAGATTTTAACACGTACTATATTAAATTATTTTCTGAGCGCAAAATCTGTCAAAACTCACCCGCTGAGATACAGTATGCAGACATCAACATATTAGCAGCCAAAATGCTAATGGAGGAAATTCTGTGAGGAGTTGGGTGCTGCGATTCAAATGGACTATCTGGTTGTGATGACAGAGGCATAGTTTTACCATGACCATTCATGCTGCTGAAAGCAGCTCTCTGAGCAGATGTGATCAGCAAAGGCAGTACCTCCCTCCAGTCCAGATTGACAAGCCAGACCAGACTCGGGAGATGGATATCACAAGGGACAGCTGAGCTGCAGGAAACCAATGGTGCAGGCAGTTTTCAGCCAGTCTCATTACAGTAGACAGGTTGATCCAGGCAATTGCTCCTCAGACAAGGTTGTCTCCAAAGTACTAATTGTGCAGTGCAGTTTTGGGTGACATTTATGATGCAATTCTTTGGTTTAAAATTGACTGTAAACAACTGGAATGATTGTTTATACCTGAGAAAAACAAATTCATGTCTGAGCTGTAGTCGGCAACACGCTTTGGAAATATTAAACACTAAAGTAAGGTGAGATATACTTTCATTTAGTTCTTTAGACAGGCCACATTATTCAGAATTGAACCAGTGAATGTCCAATAGATTTGAACGATGGAAACATCTGATCTGGAGTTTGCTCATTCACCAAATCTAGCTTTCGTGCATTGTTTACTACTTGTTTACTACTTAGCATAAAATCTGCAGATCACTTATAGCCGCAGTCTGTCTGCATTTCAGCCATGTCTCATGTGCCTCATTCAGCATGGCAAAAACATAATCTCTGAGCATTAATCTTTATTATTCAGCAGAGCCTCTGCAGAATTTAAATCACCAAACATATATTCAAGGTCACGATACACACAAAAAAAGAAAAAAAATGTGCGGAGATTACGAAATCATATTGAATGCCTCAATGAAAATGTAAGTAGAATGCCTGCTATTGACTGAGGCACCTTTATTTTGCTCACTAAAACCATATTAAATACATATTTCATAACACATCCAAAGGCACTAAAGGTATTCAGTTGAAAGATGCATTTCAAATACTGTTTTTATGAATGGGGTGATTAAGCATTCTGAGACTGTAGTTTTTAGAGACATTACAGGTCAGTACTGACCACATACAGCATACATATTGAATTTATCAGAGTCAAATTAGAATTTAAGTTCTTGTTGTCGCTTTAACAGAAGACAATTCTTTTCTTCTTCTTCTTCTTTTAGTCATTTTGTATGAAACACTATATGAAACCATACACCCTTTTTAAAATAACTATAGACAACTCATATTTTGTGTCTACCTAGTAAGCCAGCATGAGAAGCAACATGTTTTTGGCATCACTGTAGCAGACAAAGACTCCTTTGCTTTGCTTGGGTTCTCATTCTGGATCCTATGATGAAAGAGCTTATCTAAGCAATAGTTTCAGACTCGATTAACAGTATAGCAATAGTCCATGTAAAACATAATCAGTGTTTGTGTCCTTACTGTGAAAGGGAATAATTTATACATTATTTGTTACTTTTTACAAAATTGTAATGGATTATGGTTTCCTCCTGGTAGAAAGTAAATCATTACAATAATCGTTACATGACTTTAGTCCCATTTAACAATATAAATCTAAAAAGTCCTTTTTTTAAAAAGGAGGCACAAGATCTTTCATCTAGGGTTTGAGTTTTGACACAAAATCGGCTCATCGGTGCCTTTGTTATCTGCTGAAAATCAAGACTTTTTTCTGCTGCTGTCCTTGCAAATGTTTTGCAAAAAGTTGATGTCATGTTAGCAGCAGTGGAAAGCTGTTTCTGGAGCCACCACATTCCTGTCCTTTCATGCAATGCAAATTAAAGTAATGTCTAGGTCATCATTCCTCAACTCTGCTTATTTTCCCTTTCCTCCACACAAACCCAAGTCAGCTGATTAGCACAAACACAAGTCCACAGGAAAAAGATTTTTTTTTCTATCAACCCAATGTCCAGAGATGCATGAATAACTTATGTAGTGCAGGGAACAACATATTTATTTGGTTAGTGTTTGTAAAGTGATTATTAAATGTATTATTTAGAGCAATGTGTTATATTGCATTGCTACAGGAAAATATAATGTGATTACAGTACAGTTTTTATACCAAACAGTGAATATATGAAACTAGAGGTGCAACTGGATGGACACAGAACATTCACCTAAGAGAGCAGGGTTTGAATCCTACTGTATGTAAAGCGAAAAGCCAGATTCCTGATCCTTAGTGATCATAAAACACATGCTTATACCCATTTAGTTTGAAGGGCTTAGAATGCAGAAGGGAACTTCTCTCTTTTTTCAGATTCTGCCATTTTTTTTCCTAGATTTCTGCCTACAGCAGCTTATATGCTAACTGGCTTGGAATAGCACTTACTGTAATATGGTAAATGTGAGTAAGAATGTAAACAAAACAGAGGGTTTTTATAAACGCAATACACTGGGTTAAGTTATCTTTTGTAAAATGACAGGCTTTTTAAAAAAAAAAAAAAAAAAAAAAAGCAGATGACTCTGTCACTCACCATTTACTAAGGGCAAACATGAAACCAGTGACTCATAGGAGATAGAGAGTAACAACCAGCCAAACAACCGGGTAGCTATCTTTGAAAGACAGATGTTTGCAGAAATGAGATTGGTCGAAGTCCTAATGAAGAAAATTCTTTGCAAGTGACTACTTGATTTTTTTTTTTATCATACCTGAATATTTCCTGTAGTTGTGACTTTATTACCCAGTAGTCTCTACAATAAGTTGACTGGACCAAATCAACTGTGGGTCTCCTACAAGTGCATAACTTGAAGCGTAGAAAGAATTGTCTCATAAATGGGATCTTGTGGATGTCCTGAGAATCCAGCTGCCCTACAAGTGTTTGGAATCAAACTGAGCTGTAGTATGCTCACTTTAACATATACACTATATTGAGATTTTCAATTTAGATGAGCCAACACAGAGTTACAGTTCATAATGAAATAATTTCTGACAAAATGGCCATCCACTGATCTTTTGCTCCATCACAACTGTCAGCACATCTCTTTGTTTAATTGTACGTAGAAATAATGTCCAGTTACACACATCTACTAAGCTGTATATTGATGCATTCCCATAACAACACATAGACTATAGCCTACCAATAGAGACCATGTAGTAGTGAAAAGACTCTTACCTCAAATATTACGCATCAGTTGATGTAGGTCTGCCGTCTAATCATATCGGTCTCTCTCCATCACCGCCATGGGCATGTCAGAATGAAGTCACGAGGAACATTATTGTAAGAGTGACCTATGCCTCAGTGACTAAATGCCATTACCAACAGAGCAACAACAGCATTGCATAGGCTATGACTGAAATTGTCTTATTTGGCTTACTGCCACAATAACAAAATAGTGTGTCACAGATTTGGCTTGAAGCAGCATTTACAAAGGAAGATGCACCAGTGTCAATATATCTCCAATTACTAGTCCAAATAAAAGTTGTGACCGATGAGGATATGCCCTCAGCTGCCTCAACCCACAAATCATTTTCCTGGCCAAATTTTCAATTTCTGAATCTAGCAGACGTACTGCTGTGGCAATGGCTGGAGAAAAGGAATGAGGTGCCACATCTTCCTGTGATTACAAAGAAATATGATAATCATGTTAATTAAAGGTTTGTAAATAAGAAAATATTAACACAAAAACTGTGTAATCAGTCTGCGCTGAGAAATATTGAGGTAAATGGGAAACCACATTTCTTGAGACTTACGAATTATTGTAGAATATCATACATGACAAAAATGAATTTGCATGCGTTCATCATAGATTTCGACACAAATCGTGATTAACAGTGCTAGAAAATGTGTTAATTTACGAGGAAAAAAATTATCTGTATTTTTTTTATGCTACTGAAGTTCTGTTGAAGTGTGGGCATGCTCTCAGGTGAGGAAGCTTATACTGTTAATTAAAATATACACACAAGCATTCCAGTCTAACCAAATTGGGGTTGTCCTGTCGGCAGCAAACGTGAAATGCTTGAAAAGTTTCTTATCACTTCACTTGAGCAAAAGAATTTCACTCTCCATTGTCTGCCAGAGAGGCTAATTATTTTATCACCAAAATTTTAATTAGCTGAATCTCAGCGTTGTCCATGGAGCTACAAAGCTTGATAGAGCCAACAGTGTGTGTGTGTGTGTGTGTGTGTGTCTGAGGCTTTTCATATTAAAAAACTATGCTTCTGCTGGAAGAGTAAAGGATGAATAAGAAAATGTTCCTTACGCTGCTTTAAAAAAAATGTCTGAATAACAATCTGAAATGCATTTTGGGAATGCCCATATTAATGTCGAGCCGATATCACAAGGCAGACCTCTCTGATTCTAGTTTCTACAAACAGTAGCATCAGAGAAAGTGATGAAAGGCTTGTGCAAAGATACCAGGATTATCAATAAATTAAACTACTCCAGATCTGCTTGCACAATGCCTGAGATCTGAATTTTACAGCCGTAAAGCGGAATTGAGGGGGTTAAACATGACAGAGACTGAATTTAGTTCATGGCTCATGATTAATTACTGCAACTACAGAATAGAGAACTCAGCGGTGTTAACAGTGTATAACACCAATAGCAAAATTATGGGTTTAACTCACATTTTAGTCTGTTATTAATGACTAAGCAGCTCTTTTCCAATGAACTCCAAGACTGTCAGTTATTTCTATCCCACCCCTCTCATTTCCTCGCTGCATTGAGTAAAACAAATTACAGACAGGAAAATTAAAACGTGGCAGGCGATTTGTCGCAAAGATAGTTTGTTATTGCGTCCATTGAAAATTGATAATTGCCAAGGTGACCCGCGATCTCCTTTATTAACAAGGACAAATCTCTCTATGCTGACTGTTCAGGGGATCTTTCAATGAATGACTTGGTTTTTTTGTATGAAATGAGTTAAAGTGATACGCATCAGTCATCTATCTTTTAATTTATATATTTATAGACTAACACATGAAAAAAAAGGTTAAATTATTATGTGATCATTAGTTTTTTTCAAAATTCTAATTTTATATTTATACACATACACACAACTGAACATATAACAAGACATTACACTGGCTGTTTTACTTATAAAACATAATGTGGAACTGCAAGGCAAGAGGAAAGATCTAACAACTGGTAAGATGAAGCACTGGGCCCCAAATCATTAAGTTTGGCTTCCAACCTGCTGTTTAAGATGATGCTTTTAAGTCAGGAGTAGTTGTCAATCCACAGTGTGGGGGTATGGAATATTTACATAGCCAGAGAAGGGGGTTTGTGGGAGTCTAAGGCCTAGTTGGAACCACATTCAAAGAAAATGGATAAAGGCCCCGAGGAATCATGCAGTGCCGCATTGTCTCTGATGGGGGGGAAAAAAACAAAAAAAACCAGGAACACTGCTGGGGAAAAATACCTTGATTTAAAATTCAGTTCCAAACCCAGGCATGGAAAAGCAAATAGAGGTGCGAGTGGAATGTAAAGCAGAGCTGTATGCACCAGACTGCCATAGTTTAGGTCACACATGCATGACAGGCTCTACATATATTTTTTTCCTGAATATTAAACTCCAGCAATAGAAATAGTGCCTGTTGATTCTTTTCCAGGCAAGACTGCCCTGCAATCATATACAAAGCTCATATACATTTTTAACACTTTATTTCTAATTATTTAATAATAATTCCAAATTATGCATGGTTTAAATGAGGAACGGTTTTAATATATTATTTAGCTCCTTTTTTGTTAACAGGTAACTCTGTAGCTGTGAGATTTGGACTGGTTTGGTGGAGAGCAGTGTCATTTATCTGAAAAAGAAAATTCCTTTGACTGGAAAGCAGAATAGTATATTCAACATAAAAAAAACCCTAGCAGAGAAAGTAATCAAAGATGCTGGGAAAAAAATAGACGAGTCATCCTGGGAATTATACAATACTCTTGATGTATGATTACCTTTTTTTGTGGTTGCTTGAGATAGAAGCCGCTGATGATACAAAAGACTGGCTTTTAAAAGTTCCAATAAAATGGAAAAATTAGAAAAAGTTTTTATACCTAGTTCATAATTATCTAAAATACAGTGTGTGCATTTCAACAATAAATACCATAAATATGATCAAAATGGTCTAAATCCCATTACTCAATAGTCTGGTGTTTATATATCAAAATTACACACAATTAGACCATTACTGGTTCCTGAACCCATCCATTTTTGCTCAGCCCTCCCATCATATTAAACCTGCAATTTTCAGAGTGGAAATGTAGCATGTCTGTGCTGGTGGCTATAGTGGATTTATTTTTAAGAAACAAGCAATATCCATTACAATGTTTTTCTGGGCGCACTTTAGGCCCCTTAGTACCATCTGGGGATCCTTTACCATGCCAGTCCTTTAAGGGCCACAGTGTATGGATTTTCTGATGCTGATTCCAGCAGGACATTATGTCTTGTCACAAAGCTCAAATGACCTCAAACTGGTTTCTTCAACACTGTAATCAAATTGCTTACAAGGTTACCAGATCTCACTTCAATAGAGCACATTTGGGATGTGTGGGAATGATCATCTCATCATAGATATGCAGCAGACAAACCTTCAGCAGCTTTACTACGCTATCAAGTCAATGTGGCCCAAACTCTCTGGGGAATGTTTTCAGCACTGTGTTGAATCTTTGTCAGAAATATGTAATGCAGTTGAGTAAGGAGAGTTCTGTTTGAGGAACTGAACATGATTTATTGAGATAGAGAAATTAATCAGTGTATTTTTCAATAAGACTCCCGTGGCCCATCATGGCAGAACATAATCCCAGTGGTAATGGGATTTAGAACAGGACCCCTTTGGAGTCTCGATACCAGTGGTGAAGATGAAGACTGAGACTTGGATGGAGCTCTTAGTGACTTGAGTGAGGTGGAGATAGGGAGGAGGAGGGTTGCACGAAAGAGTCTGAAAGGGAGAATGATGGAGAGCCCAGATTTAAACCACACAAAGGCACGGCTGATTGGCTCAAAGAAGGCTGGCAAGAAGATGATTGGACTAGAGTAATGATGCCAGTATTAAGACTGACAGCGTGGGAAACTGGTAGCGATGTAAAGAACAGACAAGCAGCTGAACACCCAGGAAAGCAAGCGGATGAGTGATTATAGATCTTCCTTATTGAACTTATGCATAGGCTTCATTTCTGAAGGCAAAAGCAGGCCCATTATGCAGTAGTACCAGTAAGGTGTACCTAATAAAGTGTCCAGTAACTGTATTAAAACACAGTGTTTTTGACCATCAACTAATAATCACACAACACACACTAATCCAATTCTGAAAGTCTAGCATTTCAAATGGATCAGCAACTTTAAAAAACACTTTAAAAAATCCCCAAACGTTACCCATGTAGTACTGTTTACTCCTCACAGCACTCATACAGTAACTTTGTTTCTTTGATTTCCACTACCTACAAAAATAACTGTGTGTTATCAATGGTACATTCAATAATTCTGATCATGTTCAAGGTTCAGTTATGCTTTCAGGGCTTTTAGCTGAAAACAAGCAGCGGTAAGGGTTAAAAGCATGGGAGTCATTCCTGCTAAAGATGAGATCATATCACTCCTAAAAAGCATTTTCACTCTGCTGACTGACTTTTAGATCTCCCGGATTTCTGTGAAGACAGCCTGGAAACACCATAGGAGGCAGACCTTGGCCTAATGTCTCTGAGCAGAGACATTTCAAGACTTTGTTCTTACCCTGGATGGTATCAGAGTGCACTATGTCAGTACACCATAGAGTTCACCTCATTAATCACGCAAGGTTATTCTAAAGTGAGGTTTTAAGTTGAGAGAGCATGTCTCTGCAAATAAGGTAGTAAAGAGTCTGTGAAAAACATCAGAAATACATTTTCCCTTGTAAAAGTAATGAAGAATATTTAAACTTTAATGTTTGAAGCCTGTTAAATGCTTTACACACATTAAAGTTTTGATAGAAGTGGACCTCTGATACCTTCCTTTGTTCATTCTGTGTTTAAAAGATAATTTCCTCATGACAAATTTTAGATGATAAAGAATTAATTCTGTCGCTCTTTGTTTCTTTAGGAACTCATTGAGGGAACTTCTCGCTGCATATTGCAATAAATGCAAATATGAGTGGTGTTATTTACACTGTTGCCTGTGTTTGTGAGGAAAACATGGATTAAGGGAGAAAAAAACATAAAACGATATAATGGCATTGTTTTTCACAGCACTGTGTTTGTGAAAACACAACATTTTCTAACGGCATCAAAAATTAAATTAGCACGCTAGCAAACTAAATGTGGTTAATAATGCATTGTTATTGACTAGCAAAGATCATGTGTGCTCAGGAGTCAAAGGGCCTTTTCATGGGGGACTCATTTTAATACACTGATTGCAAGCGACTGTGCGGTCTTAAAAATGCTCTAACTGTGCATCTTTTTTTACAGGCATTGATTAGCTCATATGGTTAACATACATTTCCCTTTGCGCCCACTTGAAGTGTTTATCGTTGCCATACAAGAAGTGTAAGAACTGCCCTCAGCACTTAACCCCATCCAGACTCCAGCACTCTGCAATTTCTGCACCAGTTTTTAATTAAACATGAAGAAAAATGGGAAAACAGCCCTTGAAGGGATGCACTCACACTTTAATTTGTTAATAGAGTTGTACATCATTAGGGTAATGATTGCACTGAACCATAAGACACAAGCCTGTATACACTGATAGTGACATCCAGTAGACATGATGCATAAAAAAGCAAAAAAACCTAAACAACCAAAACCATTACCACTAGCATGAATCTTTAATGCAAATACAGCAGTTTATGAATGCATCAGGTGGTCACACATGAAATGTTTGTGGACGCTCACAATCTTACGGTATGTGTAGATATGTTCACAGGAGTCATTGGCATGGCCGTGCCTCTTTGACCACACTCTTTGTGAGTTGAAGTTGCAAGAAAAAGAAAGCTTTTTCAAAGGTTCACAAGAAAAATTCGACAAGATTGTAAGTCAACATGAATGCAGTCTGCTCACTGAGACTCTACAAAGAACAGCAGTGTTGAATGGAAATGTCATTTGCTTAGCAGGTATTTCATAAAAGACGAAAACAAAGCACTAGCAAGGCAGCATTTTGACACAATAATGCACCAAATTTTCTTGTCTTTTTCAACACTTTGACATGGGATAAATATTTGAGAGAAGCACAAAACCACCAGCAATTCTCCTTGTGGACATTCTGAGCATATGTGTAAAATTTCATCCAGTAGTTGTTGAGCCATATGACTCAAAACCACAGATGTTAACCTCCCACTGGCATTAGAGGGAAAAGTCACAAGATCAACAACGTTCATTGCTTGGGGAGCTTTTATGCCTGGGTAAATTTAGATGCCAGTCTATTCAGTAGGTTTCAAGTTTTCACTTTGTAAGTGACCTGTGTATAATTCTAGATAAAAACTCACTTAAGCAATTAAAAATTCGCTAGAGGTCCTAAAGGTCAGAGGAACTGGAAAGCCAAAATCATTCTCTGGAGGACAAGTAATGTCAGTACATTTCAATGGTTAAGATATTTCAGCCTGTGTTCAAGTGGTTATCCTCCTACCGCTCTCATTTCCATGCTACTTTTGTGGCATAAAAAACAAACAAAACAAAAACAGAGTGACATCTTTGGTAACAGCAATCATTAAACCTAACTAGCTGTGTGTAACGGAGAAGATTAGCTGTAGCACTTCTGCATGGCAATTTGTGGAAGAAAATGTAGCAGTGCAGAAAACAGCAGTGGAAATAAAACAAAAGAAAATACTCCAGAATCTGGCAGAAATGCACAACTTCTGTAATGACAAATGGTGTAATAGCTTCTTCCACAACAGCACAGGAGGACGCACAAAAGAACTGAGCACTTCAAGAAAAACTTCCCTCAGATACGCTCATTTGGGGTTTACCAATACGTCATCCAGCTGAGATTCCTACAGGGAGGAGCCCATTATCACTGTGCAGACAGAAGTAACATATGGACTCCCTCGTCGTGATTGAGTTGAGCTGAAAGTCTGAATACATTTCACTGGTGTCTAGAGAATTCACCCTATATGCCTGCATATGTTTATGCACTGCACCATACTGTATGAATTGGTAGGTACACTGAAAACTGGAACCAAACATGTTTCTGTCGCTGATTCAATTTATATATATATTTGTATCCACTCACATGCTAATCATAAAGGTTGATTCACATCAATAAACTGATATTATCACATGATCAAAAGGCTAATGTTTATCACACTGCATTTTGCAACGGCCATGAAATGAAATGCAGCCATAATATCAGAGAGATATACTGTTCGGCACACGCGCACGCCCACAAGTGTTAGTGTAGATTTCAGTCACACAAACACACACACAAACAGGAGCAGGTGATAATAGGGCTATTCTATATGCGGGGTCATGAATAATTCAAATTCCATGTGCTCAAACAGACTCGAGTTGACTGAATAATATGACAGATTCCGCAACTGCTATTAGATGAAAAAAAATATCACAAATGTTTTGGAGATTCTAGCAGAGGATAAACTGCCGTGCTGCATGTGCAACTACTACACTTGCTGAATGCAAATCCAAGACATTCAAAAAGAAAATTCAAGAAAAATTCAAAAGCTTCATTGTTATCACACAGTGCAGCACAATCTTTCACTCTTGAGCTGACTGCTTACTTGGGCCACAATTTCTGGACTCACATTCCCTCATGAATGTAATCTTAAATGTAGTAAATGTAATCTTTTCTTCTTGTTGCAGTGACAACAATGCAACCACAGAGCATACCAGCTGGACTCTGGAAATGTCCTTGCAGAGGAGAGTGATGGCTGCATTCCTGGAGCTTGGCAATTGGCCTCCTCGTGAGTCAGTGGAGAGATACTTATTGTGTTTTCATTGTTCAATAAGGCTTTGCATGAATTTCTCCCACCTCTTGGCGTACTGAGCCAAAAGCTCCCTAAACACCCAAGTCTTCATTATGGCCGTGGAAAGTGGGCTGACTCGAGGTCACCCCTGATGTTCCACTGACTGCCTGGGGAAGACTGGAATTAGAAAGCTTCTAGTCACAGGCCACAGAAACCAACAGGACTCCAAGCTCCTTTATAAGTTTGGCAACCGATTAACAATGTTGTAAACGCTGTGTGGGATAGGATGCTGGAGATACAAACAAGTCCTTTCAGATTCTCACAACGCTGCTGCTCTGTGTGGTTCTGTAGCATTCTTTTGGAAAGGCTGGCTTAGAAACACTTCAGATTGAAACTTCCTGGAAATAAATAAACAAACAGCTTCTTCATGCAGCATCTGCTCAGATGGAACGCATTCAGTCAGGGCCTGAAAGAGACGGCCAGGCTAATGAGAGTTAACTATTCGCAGTAAAATGATTAGAGCAGCTGACCAAACTCTCCAAGAAAAAAGAAATCACAAAATAAAACTACACCAAACAGTTGTTTCTGTCTGGACTTACCAATTGAATGTCATCCTTTTTGAATATGCAAATAACCCAAATATGCAAATGAATTGAGCTCCAAGCTATGTGAAAGTCATGCACAATCATTTCTCCATCCATCCAAGCTCTACCCGCTTGTGTCCTGTGGAGAGTGGTGGTTGGCTGGAGCCTATCCCAGCTGGCATTGGGCGAGAGGCGGAGTAGACCCTGGACAACTATCCAGCCCGTGGCATGGCTAAAACAAAGACAGCCATTCCGTTACCATACATTTTCTTTTAAGCACATGATCAGGTCTGTGCTTAGCCTTTGTATGGGATACTGATAAAGAAAAGGCACATATGAAAACAAAACCCTTCCTCCACCTTCATTTGGAGGGGCGGTGTGATCAGCAGGTGATTTGGATCACCCTGAAGCTCCCTATCCCCATTCCATTACAATTCCATTCTTCCCATGAGTTCAGCCAGTGGGAGATGAAGACTATTGCAGAACCATTTGTGCCTCATTGTCAGCGGCCAGCTGATGAAGCCTGGAGCATTTAGTTCACTACTGATGATTGAATGAATGCACATTTAGACTGTAAGAAAAAAAAACGTTTGAAAGAGTTCAGGGAAAACATTAAGGCGGTCTGTGCAAGCACTCCCCCGAGAAAGCAGAATAAAGTGAAAGAAAAACAGCAGCTTTAAAGTTGCACCTGTAAGGTGAAGACACCCCGGCACAACTTTCCACAGACGGCACAAGTTGCCCCATAAGCATTTGTTCTTCCAGCAGCGCGAATTCGGGCGAGCAGGAGGACGTGCAGGGTGCTGCACATCGACAAACTGTGAAGAAATCAAAACAGCGGCTGTCACCCATCAGGAGAGAAGGGAAAATTACCAAACACACCAGCGAGCTCTCAAGTCCCACTGATAGAGCGCTCAAGTAGCATTTATGATCACGTTATTCTCACACCCTCCTCTTATCCAGAAAAAAAAAATGTAACAAAAATAAAAAAAATCCGTGAAATATTCCTGATTGGAGAAGGGCGCAGAAGCAAAGCGCAGTATTGTCTGAAGCACAACTGAGAGGGTCCAGTTCAGGGGGGGAAACCCTTTTGACTCGAATTAAAGGGAGGCTGTATGAGGGGAAAAAGAGAGAGAAAAAAGAAGGAAAGAAAGAAGGAAAGAAAGAGGGGAGGAGGAGGAGGAGGGCAGGGAAGAAAGTGGTGGCGGTGCCAGACGCAGCGGCAGTAAGAAGCGTACGTACGTGCTTTATCTTAGCGGCTGAGTGTGACGTGATATTGCAGCCTGCTCCTGGAGCTCTGCAAGCACCAAGCAAAGCGCGTCTATTTCTCTCTGTGTTGTAACTCACTGACCCCCCAACATCTCACATCCACCCACTACGGATCTTTTTTTCTTTTTCTTTTCCCTATTCACCCCCTTTTTTGCGGAGAGGGGGGGTCGGTGCGCGACTTGATGGAGAAAACATTTCGGTGGGAAATAGAGACGTGGAGTCTGCCGAATTAATTTATGGTAAATACTGTAAGAATTGCTCTCGTCGTCACTCCAAGAATTTCTTCCCCTCTGTCTCTCCTGGTCTTTCTCCTTTCTTCTTCTTCTTCTTCTTCTTCTCCTCTCTCTCTCTTTTTCTCGGTGGCTGTCGTGTGTTGTTGCGCTCCGTTTTGATGGGAAAAACCCAGAAGAAGGAGACGGGGGGATATGTGCGGGCAGACCGGAGTGTAACGCATTTTATTTTCATCCATTGAACCATCTTGTTGCGCCGGACTTCTATTGTCGGGAATGGGGAGTATTGATTCACTGGAGGGCTGCAGAATTTATTTATAAAGGATGTGGTCAAGTATGTGGAAAAAATAGCCATAGCTTCCGCAGTGTAAGGTAAGACATTATTATTATTATTATTATTATTATTATTATTATTATTATTATTATTATGAGATGAAGGTCTTCGAGCAAGTGCAATGGCAATTTTCATATGTCATCTGTCAGTTAAAGTTTAGCCTCCCTCTCTCAAACATTTGCCCCGTATATTCATCACGATGGTTTTGGAGCGTTCATCCGCTCACATTAGTCCAGGGTGCTTAACAGAGGAATTTTAAGAGCTGATCTCTCTCTTAAGAGCCAAAAATCACTTTAAAGTGCCGAGCCTCGAAGTGACACTGCATGAGATGTAGCCCGTGGCCGACGTGTCTCTATATTCAGATTTCCTCTCGAGTCTAAATTGCTCTTAGAAGCCCGGCAATAAAATCAGCGTCTCTTGACCGATTTCTCGTCTCCAGAATACTGATTTTATTTTTCTCGTCTAGCCCTGGTCGTGAATCTTGTGGAAGGACGTGAAATCATGTGAATTTATCGCGGCAGAAAGCTGATCCAACTCAGCACCGCTTCCACAAATCCTTATATAACGCACATATAATTCTGGGGTAATGTGACGGGCGTGATTCACGATTCAAAGAGAAAGAAGTTGAAGACATATGCGCAAATGGATCTATTATGTGAAAACTGGTAGCCCATCTCTAGCCTACTTGCGATTTGAACGCCCACACAGACACACACGCAACACACAGTTCGAGACACGCGCGCGCATACACAGACACACAGGCGCACACGTACACACACCCTCGCGCGCATTCTGCTGTGACACTGCTCACAGCTGCATTGCCTGTAGGATTAAAGCAATCAGGACATCGCATTGCATTCTCTCTCTCTCCCCCCCCCCCCCCCCCCGCCCCGCCCCCCCCCACACACACACACATGTAGATCCGCACACGCACACATGCAAGCTCAGACACACACACACACACACACACACACACACACACACACACACACAGTCTCTTTATCAAATTGCATTGTCAAATATGCCTGAAATTCAGAGACATGCAGGTGGTGTGGAAGAGGCGACAGTTCGCAGTGACCGAGCACACGCCAGGACATAACCCCCCTCCAAATAAATAATAATAAAAATATATATAACGTCAGTTTGTCTTCCTCATATTATCTAACTGTCCCGTGAGCAAGCATTCACAGAGAACATAGCTTCATGTGCAAAGATACTGGTTACTGCGTAAAATGAGCAGTTGCACATTTTCCACAACTGGCGTGGACTGCGCTGACTTACAAAGGCTGCCACTTTCGCCGTTTCTTCCTTTTTGTCGCCAGATTTTCTAAATAGCTACATTTGTATATCTCCGGGGATTGTGCCGTACCGAATACGACCCAATTAATAAGTCTAAATGACTCACATTATTGCACCCACCTCCCTAAATAAAAATAAATAAATAAATAATAGCCGAAGCAACCACAAGGTGGCAATGCTTGCACAAAGTATAGTGATGAAGGATGGAGATGCAAAACACATGTTGCTGAGGTTTACCTGTGTGTCTTTTTGCCCCCCTTCTTATCATGGCAGGATGTAATAAGAACTATGTAAGCTCGTTAGTCAGACTTGGTAGTGATAATCTATCATGTGTTTATGTGCCCTGCTTTAACACCCCTTTGTGTAATCCTCTTCATCTTTCCCTGCAGGCCAAATGACATAGGATGAAGGCTGTTCGAAACCTGTTGATTTATATATTTTCCACCTATCTTCTGGTTATGTTTGGATTAACTGGTGCCCAAGATTATTGGTGTTCCACTCTGGTCAAGGGGGTCATTTATGGATCATATTCAGTGACTGAAATGTTTCCCAAGAACTATACAAACTGTACATGGACGCTGGAGAACCCTGACCCTACCAAATACAGCATCTACCTGAAGCTATACAAGCGAGACTTGAGCTGCTCTGAATACTCTTTGCTTGCTTATCAGTTTGACCATTACTCACATGAAAAGATCAATGAACTGCTGAGAGTCAACGAGTCTATAGTGTATTTGTGTGATTCAAAGAATATTTACGTATTTTTGCTGTATGACAAGAATTTTGTTCAGCTACGGAGAGTTTTCCCTTATGATTACAATGGATTGACGCCACAGAAGCTGGATGAGGAGGAGAAGTCTATTGTGGAGTTTCTAGTGTTGAACAAGGCCAGCCCTAGCCAATTTGGATGTCAAGTGCTTTGTACATGGCTGGAAAATTGCCTGAAATTAGAAAAAGGGACAGTGGAGACATGTGGGATTGTGTACACGAAATGCACATGTCCTCAGCATTTAGGCGATGGAGAATCAGAGAGCATGCTCATGCTCAACAACGTGGTTTTACCCTTGAATCCACAAACGGAGGGTTGCTTGTCACCCCAACTACAAGCCGGGCAGATCTGCAATCTGACCGCAGAAGTTAAACGGCCTCCTAAAGAAGGTGAGTATCCTGTCATCTTTCTTCTTTATGCTGAAATAGTTGTATATGGAATTAAGTATGCATAGAGAAGATAGCAATCATGTCAAATAAATGTGCACGTCAGTCACTCCTACCTCTGCCCTAATTGCATGTTTGAAGTGTGATGGCCCATGAAACAAAGAGCACACATAGATATATCTAGTGTAGTTGGCTCAGAAATGAGTCAACTTCAAGATAAAAATAAAAGAAGAAGATGAAGGAATAAAAGGGGAAAAAAGCTGCCGGGGGAGTTGGGTGTAGTAAAGACCACACCAGCACAAACCAAACCATCTAAAAAGGGGGTCTTTCATTTGGTTGGACTGAATTCAAAATGCACTATCATTGCTGTGAATTTTAAAATGGCTGTTTTTGTACACATAAGCAGAGTTAAAATGGCTGCAAATCCAAAGATAATTTTTTTTGTGTGTATATACATTTATGTCAGTGTCATCCATACAAAGACCAGCAGCGGTCAATACGGACACATCCTTCATTTTTATTGGCATGCAGCCTGTATGGCAAATGGAACGATTGGGATCATAGATGCAGCAGTGTCCAATTGGAGCACAATGCTCAAGCAATGCAACACATAAAGCTTGTGGATGAGATGTAAGAGTTAAGGATTGTTTAGCTTTGCAGAAAATACGGGAATGTATTTAGGTTATTTAATTTTAAAAACGAGCTTTTTCTTCTTTTCTTTCAAAGCTGTTCTAGAGGGATACTACTTTTGCAGTGCTGCCATAGAGCAATGCAACGTGTTTTCACTGTTTGTTGGAAATGAGCAATAACAATATACAGAGGAAAGACGGCATTTTCAGTTGACATGTAATTCACTAATGTGCATACATGCATCAAGCACCCATGCATGCACAAACCACCTATTCATCCACACACATTGAAAAGTAGATAAGCGAATTATTATTTATGATAAGGGCTGTTATTTCTCTGTGTATTCGTGTTATCACTTAGTAGGGGGAGTTTTTTTCTTTTTTTAATCTTTTGTTGTTGTGTTTTTTTTCTCACCTACTGCGAAGAAAGCCATTCTCGACACATAACTGCTCGCATTTTAACAGATAGCAGAGAACCGTCCCACCTTGAGGAATACGCTACATACTTCAGGGAAGGGAGGGGTGTTCATCAAGGCACAATGAACCAAAAATAATGAATCAACCTTTTTTGGAGGGGGATGTGGGGAAATAATGATTGCAGGAATGTTATGGAGCTAGTTCCCTGTGGCAAGTACCAAAATAACAGTTGCTATAATAACACTCTGGATAACAGGTGGCAGTTATCTTATCACAAAGAAGAGACAAATATTGATTGCAGTAGTTCAGCTGTTCAGTTGACTGGAGATGAGCGCTGCTATGTGCCACGTCACATTTCCAGGCACGTTTTTCAAACGCACATATGTGGAATTTGTTTATCGTAAGATGCATCAGCACCACAGCATTCAAGATATTTATATGGCTTTTGTAAGAATTACTCTAGCTCTAGATTTCCGTGTGATTTTTAAGGTGGCTAACCTCCATCAAGTTGGATGACAAACCCATTTCGAGAATAGTTTAGCTACTGCTTCTCTAGAGCCCTTAAGCCATAATGCATACACCATCTGAAGAAAATTACCATTAACAATCCAGCCCCCTCACACACACAGTCAAATAGCATGTGGAGTAACAACAGTGAGTATGACTCAGCTGTGTATTTTGTCAGGTAATTTCATCATTTAGTAAATCTTACATTTGTGTCATAAATATTACCGGGAAGCGTTATGCTTCTTTTCACAGAAAATTCCCTGCTCTAAAATAACATTTGACATTTTTCTATCAGCATGTTAATAACAGCTTAAGAGCACAGATTATTTTTTTTCTCTCTCTCTCAGAAGATTTTCCACAAGCTTCTATTTATAGGGTTGGTTGATGGGAGGTTTGAATAAATCCGTTTTCATCTGGATAACGGGGAGATCACCACTGGGTTTTAAAAGAGCACTGCGTCTCCTGTGGCATCGTGGTGACAGAGTGGGTATTCCTGATGAAGAATAAAGCATTACAAACAGTCGACAAGAGCTCTATTTGATAAAATCACGTGTCTTTGATCTTCAGTTCCTGGTAGCGGGTGGCTTCGGAGCACATCAAAGAAAAGCAGGGCCGGAGGTTGTGTACTCCAGCCATGCCACAGAAACACCCCACCGGCGTTTCGCACAGACTGGGGGGTAACAGCAATTTGAAAGTTGATGCTCTTGATTATTTAAGGTGATTATTCAGGGGGGGAAGCAGATCCCATTCGGTGACATTTTGAAAGCCACAGCAATAACAATGAAATCCAGATGTACTACTCTGATGACTCATTTATGCAGTTTTATTTTTATCACATTCTCCCGTTGCATGAATAAAAGTTGTAAAAGGCAGCACAGTGGTGCAGTAGCACTCACAGCATGACAGATTTAATTTTGGGGTCTGTTTTTTTTTTTTTTTTTTTTTTTGTGGGATTCCTAACACCTTCCACACAATCAAAATTAAGTCGGCTCAAGGCTCCCAGTTGCTCGTAGGTGAATACTCAACTGACTGTGTTCCCTCTTTGTGAGTTCCTGGATGTGTTTTTTTTTTTCGCTATCAGCCCAATGAATAGTCGAGAGTGACTCCAGCTAATGTGACTCTGAATTTCAGAGCGCACAAATATAAAACTGCTTTAAGTAAAACCTTGGCAGAAAATGTCTCACACCTTCTATTCTGTCACAATTTTAAAGCATGTGCAAAAAGAGGCTTTCAGCAACCAGACAGCCAGAACAGGGCAACATTTTAAGACAGTTTTCTTACCCAGTTGTCCCCCCACCCCCCACCCATACACACACACACACACACACACACACTTTTCAGCCACGTTCTCTGCAAATACTGGTACTTCCATGCAAGCGGCTCTGTTCAAAGAAACCAAGTTTCACTTGGCTTCACAAACGCGGTCACATGGCATTGTCTTGTCTGATCTTTGGCTGAGGACAGATATATTATTCTCTTCCCTCATTTGGTTTAAAGTTGCCAGTTTTCAAGGGTCAGGGTCAAGGGGTGTCACTGTCTGAGAGGGATGTGCTTTGTCATGTTTATGTCAAAATGCCTCACTGTTACATGGAAACAAAACAACTCTACAAAAAACCCCTTCCTTCCTTAAATCACTGTCACTGAAACGCACCGTAGCGTTACACAGTCATCATTTAGAAATGAAAGGGGAAATCTGACTTTTCTCATCCAAACACGGTTTCGATTTGTCAGATAATCTGCCAGGTATGTTAGTTCATCTTACTCCTCTTTCCATGCCTCCTTTTTCTGTGGCGTGATTGAATTTTAGGTAATAGCGAATAAATCTGCCAAATGTGACTGTGGCAATAAGAAGCTTTATGCAGATAAGGGTTAATAATTAGTTTCAAACTTGATAATGCAACACAAAAAAATGAATCTCGTGTCGAAGATTTCGATTAATATTTAATGAGTCCACACAAACTAGGTCTTCAGATTCATTGTAATCACAATAAGTAGGTTAGAAATGTCTTGATTCTCTTTTTTTCCGCGCATGAACATTGATTTGATTCTTTCATGCAATATGCAATATGAATAAACTACATAAATTCTTTAGATGCGTTCTCAGGCTGCTCTTTACAAAGGATAATTTAAGTCGAAGGACAGGGGTTTTACATTTCAGAGGGAGAAAAAACTCTTTAAGACTATGTACAAATGCTTATTTGATGATTACAACTTTTGATGACACAGGCCGCGTGCAATGTGGGAAATGGCAATAGGATTTATTGGCAAATGAAATGTGTGTGAAGCGTTATAACGCACTGTCACCCGCCAAAGTCCTGAGCACTGCAGCAGCTCAGCCTCGCTGGCTCACATAGTGAGGCCTTTTATTCACTTTGGATCTCAGTCAAGTCACTCAGTAGTCACACTGCATTATGCTCACCCCCATTGTTCAGTACACTTGGAGGCCATTTTAGTTCCAATTCAGTGAAGGAGAGAGCTCAGATCAACAGCACAGAATCTGTTTTTATCTGAGACATGCATTATTTGTCTCAAATATTTCATGTGCCAATTCCCCCTGAAATTCTGGGCTCAATTACTGCACCTTTTAGGATTTTTTCGAGTTCCAGCCTGTGCCAGTTGTAATTTTTAGAAACTGTATTGTGTCCTTTTCTCTCTCTCTCTCTTTCTCTCTTTTTTACATGTGTCTGCTGTTCCAATTCTTCAGCATCCCTCTTACTAATGTAGTTAAGTGGGCATAGGAATACTAAAGGAAAGTTGTCATGGATTGACAAGGTCAACACTGAAGAATTACTATGAAAGAGCCAGCCATCTTCTTTGTCCATTAACTGTCTATTAAATTTTGCCTATTCAAAAAAGAAGAGATAATGCTGGTTGTGGAATGATTACATTTTATGCTCTGATCAGTTACACAGCTTTGGGTCAATTTCAGTCGGTTTTGTGAAACACACGGGAAACTAATAAAATGTGGTCAGACATTATATCCAAAATTACTTCAGGATCCACGAGTCTGGGATTCCCAGGCATAAATAATGGAGTTTGGAGGTGACTGAGCAGCTCCCCTCTGTGCGTGGCACTTAAATATACATATATAAACTTTACATTGCTTAAATCGTCCAGGTGGTGGCTACTTCCAGATATAAAAGTTCATGAGGCTCTATGGGGACTGTTAAGTCATTTTACACGATGGCAGAACCACAAAAACTGTTGTTACATTTAAAGGTCTTCTTAAACCACTCACGCCGTCACGCATGGATGCAAATGAGCTCTTTGGAAACACAAAAGTCTCTGTTTTACATGGGATACAATTTGATGATAAAGTATAAGGTCCAACATACGAGGCTGACCCTAATGTCATTGAGTGATAGATAATACCAAATAGCACCGTCATAATAATAATAGGAGATTCAAACACGATCCACACGTTTTCACAGTTAACACACATAATTTAGCTGTAGAAGCTACTTTTGAGTTAATTAGTGTTAAGATTGTGCTTTCAATCAATCATCCTGACAGTTTTTTTTATATCTGGAGCTACTTTATATTAACTGTACGCTGTAGGCTGGGCTGAGATTCTAGATATGATAACCTGGCAGCGAGGTGGATGCAGACCAGCTGTGAATATTGTTGTTCATTTGACATGGATTGGTGATCTCAGTCTTGAGCCTCTTTTTCGGCAGCATGACAATTGGGAGTCAGACTGATAACTCCTCCTCTATATGCCCAGACTGTGCACTGCCAACTGCGGCAGAGTAAATTAAAGCCTTGTGTTGTCAAAACTGCTCTGACGTCAGTAAACAGTATACAGTAAATCCAGGAAAACCTGAAATACAATTTAAAAAGTGAGGATATGATTTATTGCATTACGTCTAGAAAACATTACACAGCAAGAACATACCCTCATACACCCCCCCCCCCTCCAAAAAACCACACTGCAAATTATCTCATGATTAATATGTATTAATGTGTAACATGTATGCATTTAAACTAAATAAGAAGTAAAAGAATATTGCCTTTATGAGCTTTATAATATAATACATTATATTATTAGTTAATTTTGCAGCTGGTTGCACGCTGTTTCATTGTACAACTTGCTTTTTATATATATAGCTTGGTATTTTTAACAAATGGCGTTTTCATCTAAATACATCATATTTATTGGCTACATTTATATTTCTTAAAATGTAAAAAAAAAGAAAGAAAATTCACAAAAAACTGAAACATAAAACTTGACAATATTTTCCTGTGAACTAAACTACTGAGTAGCAACAATTCAAAGTGCTTCAAAAAAATCACATGTAACGTACAGTGTAACACATTACAAAATTACACTTGGAAGCTAAGTTCCTTAAATTTGTCCAAACAGGTCCAAATCGTGCATCTACCAAGGGTTAATCTCCAACCTCTTTGCAATGTCATGTAAATGACAGCTTCCCCTTTTCAACTTTACAGCCAGCAATGGACACCACTGCAATTAAATTTGCGAGAAACAGTTGTTGCCTATAATAAAGCCATATTGCAGCAGGAATTGCAATCAGAGTAATGGCTCATGCAGTGTCGTAGCCTGTCTAATTCTCTAATGTTTGGCAGCCACACCCCCTAAAATCTGCAGTGTTTCACTAGCAAAATTCTGCATAAGAAATGAAGAAACGTGCATGTCTGATTTATTAGTGTGTGTATCCCACCTGTAAACTCGCTCCTTGCTATGAATTCCAAACGGTGGAACATTTGTGTGCTCATATATCCACGCTGCACCAGCTCCCACAACTACTCATAAATTCTTCTTGAAATGTCACACATTTGCCTGTTTAGAATTCAAGTTCCCATTCAACTCTTTGAGCTTTCCTATTAAATAAAAATAATGCAAAGTGACAAATATAAACCTCAGCCACGTTGTAGGCTGTGAAAATGCTGAACTGAGGCTGGTTTGGTGCACCATTGACGTCACCAGTTAAGCCAGAAACCAATATTTCATTTTCATGCTGTTCATGCTTCCATCAATTAGCATCATGTCCATCAATTTAAAAGTAAATGTTTTGAGGATTTATGCATAATTTAAGATGTGTGCTCTAAAATCACTGTATTGGAAACACTGAAGCAACAGCAAGCATCAGAGGTTTTCAGCTCTTAGAGTCTGTCACTGCAAAAGCCTGTGAAAAACTGAAATGCGTAGGTTTTAGGTAAGGCAAACTTTTTTCAGATCTTTTCAGTGTTCCACTCCAAAGAATTCATTTTAAATCCCATCTTGCAGTACACTGCTGTTGCATGACTTTTGCCACAGTGTGCATGGCTGAAGCTGATACAGCTCTTTGTCAAAGCCTCCAAACAGTAAGCTACTGCAGTTTTTCATCTCCACACAACACATATTTATCATAGAAACATTTCCATTTGCAATCAGGTCTTGCTCGACATCACAGTGTATCAAGTCTCTATTTTGCAATTTATGAGTAGTAATAAGTGGACCAAAATCAAAGGACTACGCACTATTATGATCTTCTTTCCTTTGAAAAGGCTTCTTTATGAATGCAAACATAGCAAGTAATGAATATCTGTAAAAGAGGACGTCTGTCTCGTGTTTCTGTGATATAAATAAGATTTGTTTATTGCCATCTTATGTTTAATTCAGTACAATGACTCTGATTTCATGCTATAGCAAAATAAAATATTCCTGTAGTCACTTTCAGTGGAGCAAAGGTAACGCGCTGTACTTGATTTTATTTTATGTAACTAGAACGCCGTGTGAAATGAAGGTTTGGTATCTTTGTCTCACAGCAAATTGGAGCAATTTGGTACATTGTAAAAACAAATTTGGACAACAGCAATTTGGATTATCATATGACAACTTAATTTAGACTGCTACAGAGCCTCGGCAACTGCCCTATTCATCTTTCTAAGAAAACATGAACAACATTCACATGAGTCTGTTGCGGCTTTGCCCTGCAGTTGTGAGGCTGAGGCATGTCTTTGAAGCTCTTATTGCAAGTAAACATTGTGAAATGTCTTAAACATTTAAAAAAGAACCAAATCATATTCTAACTTTTGTGTGGGCTGGCTTAATATGGTAAATTTTTTATCAAGCCCTTGTTGTATGGTGCCAGAGATTTTAATGGGAATTATGCACTGCTTTCAGCCTCTCAGTTGCATGCTTCTGCATTTCAACCCAGTTAGTTTTGGCCTGTCACTGGATAGCTATTTCAGCCCACAGAGGAGAGGCATTTGCATAAACATCCACCCACAAAACCTGGCAAATGAGTCTGTCACTCAAAAACACTGTCTATGTGGTAAAGTGGAGGCAAAATCCAATTTTTTTTCTCAAGGGGCTTCTTTAGCTGCTCTCACTGGCAGTCCCTCTGCAGGGTATGGCAAGTGTCCTCATGTAGCTGTAATGGATGTTGCTTTTAAACTTACACGGTATACTGTGATCTAGGGCAGCAAACACTGTACACTTAGACGCAGCATCACAACAATACAGTGTGTATTGCCATGTGTGCGATAATGTTGATAAAGCGGAAAATCTAAACTGAATGCAAGGACAAAATTCCTGCGTGCCGTTTGTTCATTTCTTCTATAGAAAGTTATGAACAAGGTTAATAAAATAATCTGCATTACTAATAGTGAAAGTTTTAGACAATGTATTTTTTGTTTGAAGAAAGTGGCATTTTTCTTGCAATATATATTATATATATTTTGTATATTATTTTAGGAAAATTAATAGTTATTGGAGATGTATGTCAATGAGAATGAGAATAAATGAATGAATCCCTTTTAACCATGAACAATTTAGAGTACAGTGCCACAAGAAGTGAAAAAGAACTTCAGGGATATCAAAACCTACATTTTGATCATGTTCGTTAGGCTATATAAAATATATTTCTTTGGATTTATTTTCAAGTGGCAGCATGAATACTTGGCAGATTCAGGATGTGACATTTCAGTGATGGACATCAAAGTAAGACAGCAGACATTTGCTTTCACTGACTGCATGTTTCCACGGAGCATTGTGGTTATTCAGTGCCACAGTGTAAGGAGCACTGTTATGTAACATACAATGAGATTCAGAAATTATCACTCTCACTTTTGTCCAATTGTCAGCTTGTCCACAGTTCTCTGTCCTTCACAGCATGATAGAAACTGAATTGCAGTGATTCTCTTGATAGTCGATCATAACTTAATAATAGTAGCCGGCCATGCAAGTCATGTAAGTCAACAAAGTGACACATGTTTTTGACATGATTTTGGCTTATCACACTTACAGCAAGTCACCTTGCTATTGGAATTTACCGGAAAATTATTAAGTGCCAATATTGGGGCAGGGATAGCTCGGTAGGTAGCGTGGTCACCCCCACGATCGGAAGGTCGGGGGTTTGAATCCACTGAACGGCTACACTGAGGTACCCCTGAGCAAGGTACCGTCCCCACACACTGCTCCCTGGGCGGCTGCCCACTGCTTCACTGAGTGAATAGGTTAAATGCAGACAGAGTAATTTGCCCACGGGGATCAATAAAGTATACATTATTATTGTTAAAAACAAAGGGATTTCAAATGATAATATGTAAAAAAAAAAGTCTAAATAACTGATATGTTAGGGAAAAACTGCATGTCTTTATGTAATGTAATGCAATGCATATCCTTATTTTACAGAATTCGTGCCCTTATTAATCACATCATCCCAAATCCATTAAATGATTGCATGAAAAGAAAGGGTTTCTATTTTTCCTTGAGTGACACTGGAATCCAGCTTTCCTTCCTTCAGACAATAACAAGCTTAAATAGAAGTAACTCCTAAGTCAGTGCCCATCGCTGTTTGGCTTATCGAGTTAGAAATATATGGACTTAATTTACAAGTCAGCTTTAAACCACATCCATGGCAAATCAGATCTGAGTAGAATTTCTGGACACTGTGCATGTCACAGCCTGCCTTTTTAAATCACATTTCAAACTATCCTTTTCACCACTGGCGACCAACATACAACACTGATGTCACATCCAGAGCAATGTTTTCTACAGTCATTGATCCAGAGCATGGTTAGCCTGCCAGCATTGCTGCACATCCTCAACTCATCTGTCACTGATGCTTTTTGGTGCAGTGGCAGAGTTCTGCATCACAATGGCACCACCGCAAGTGCACAGTAAAAAGGAAAAAAAAAGAAGTTACATGGCAAAATGTCCTGCGGATTTGATCAGATTGTCACCTGTAGGTGATGATGCAATATTGCATCAGATATTACTCTCAGCTATATATGTACACTCTGCAAGACCGCAATGATATAGTGCTTGTGTCAGGATTGTAAATGGTAAACTTGTCAGTCTGTCTTCCATTTAAAATCCTACACTGAGGCAGCTTGTGGGCTTCTTATCACATTTCAGCTGTGACTGTAAAAAGGTTGAGAAAACATTTACATTTGATATTAGTTTAATTAATTACTTTGTTTATAATTTTAATTGTGATGCTAACAATCAATGTGAAATCCTTAGAAATAGGGTCAAAAATATGATATTCCATATGATACACTGTCTTCGAACATTAGTAGAGATTGCTAAAAAACATGAAGAGGGAAATGGGGCTGAAGATCTTACTCTGGTATGCCTGTTAACATACCTGGACACTCCTAAGCTCTCACTATGACAACCAACATAGATGCCATGGAAAAGAAGAATCATTCACTTCTAATAATATAAATAAACAAACAGTAAATAATAGCATGTGATGTGTATATATATATGTGTGTGTGAAGTATTATATTGAATTATATCTATATATTATATATTTATTTCTTTTTCATACCAAATCTATCACTTCTAATCAGTCACAAATAGCAGGGTGATTAGCGCTGGCTATAGACTGAAGAAGTTACACAAAACATATTTTTAGTTATCTAAAGGTCCGGAGAGAATATCTTTTGATTTTGCAACTGCCATAAATGAATTCTGCTTCATCTGTGGACATCAGTGCCATAGCCTACAATAGCTTTAGGGGTTTTAAGCAATTTTGTTTTCTTTTTAATTAATTTTTTTTAGGAAAACAAGTTTTGGATTGCTGCAGTGTCAAAGCTGTGCTAAAGCAGCTAACCTCAAGCCAACAATGGCAGTACTAACATGCTGATGTTTGGCAGATCCCTGCCTTAGGTTAGCATATTCACTAGCACAATGCAACGTGTATAAAAGCTTTATAGGTTAAAAAGACAGCAGAGAGATGGTTCCTTCTTAAAAGAAGAAGAAGAATATACCAGGTTTGCAGGTGGATGGGTGGTTGTGTTAGTATGATACTATGATATAACTTTTAGGGAAAAAAGCTTATGTCATGCTCAGGTAAAGCGAGGTGAGGTAGAGAAAGCACAAAAATGATTCAAGTAATGAGTAATGAGCAGTTTCTTTGGGAGCTACTTATTTCAATTCCAAGAGATGTATGAATGAATCAGTACCTGCTTATCCATTAATAGAAAATCCGCTCAGTAATTTCCAGTCTGCTGTCCAATAATTACAGTACAAGATTCAGTCACTCCTCACCAACAACAGCACTATTTAAACTGTTATTATTGATCGCTCCTTCCTAAGTAACCGCTCACATTTTTATGTACTATTGTTGAGCGTTATCACAGATTTCTGTTGTGGTTGAAGAAAATGACTGCCAACTCAAATTTGTGCTCTCTGGTATCTGGGTTATTTGTACTGTTGTGTCATGAAAATATTACAAGTTTCCTGGTTTTGCCCATAAGCATAAACGCAGGTTATTTTCACTTGCTTAAATAAATGACCCATGTTGTCAATTTCCCTTAGGAGGCTGCTGCTTTTCTTTCTTTTATGCCTTAATGTAGCAGCACTCTGCAAAGTACTCAAATGACGGTCCACTGTTCCTTTACAACAGAATGACCCAATTCACCATAAGCATGCTTTTTAATCTCTAATTGTTAATTCACTCACAGTCTCCCTCCAGTGTCAATAGCAGCATCAGCGTGAGATCTCTTAACAAAATAATATGAGGAAATCGCACCCTACCAAATTAGTGAAAGTCTACTGCAGGGAGTCTTATCCATTGTGCCAATACACACGACACATCAGATGGTTAAATGCTCTCTGCAGTATTGTATTAAAGAGAAAGAGTTTCAGAGCACAGGAGTCATAATGAAATGTGACAGATAAATCAGAAGCACTTGGGAGATGGCTTCGGATTACTGAATCAATACTGTGGCACGACAGCTAGCCCAGACTTCCCAAACCTGCTCTGATTTACTAGCCTCCAGTAAAAGCCTTCAGTTGGGTTTGCGATTATTCATCTTCGGACACTCTTGTGATTTCAGATTCTGCGCATTTTCCCACCACAACAAAAATCTAAATGCTGATCATTCTTAGAGAAAGCACATCTAAAAATTACAATTAAATTACAAAGTTCTACAACCCCAAATACTGCACGAATAACAACTTCTAAGATGCCACATTTTCATTTTTAAATATGAGTACCAGCTGGGAAGCTATCAGAAATGACGGGGTGCATTAGCACATAGTGACACTGCTCAAGAGGGGGGCAGTAGAACAGTGACTGTATGAAGCACCTTTCCCATGTGAAGCAGAAGATGGCTAGTGTGTCGCTATTTATTTATTTATTTTGGATGCAAAATCGCTGACAAAGTCAAGGCTGGATTTATATAACTCTATTCCCCTGTATGAACTATGCCAACAAATAAATAGCACAGAAAAGCTGAATAAACTCTGTCTTGCAGTGACGATCCCTCTATGAAATACTCTGAAGTGATGGCTGACACAGTTCATCTGTTATTAGAGTTTCATACAATCTCAACCAATGCTGGATTATAAGAGAGGCGAACCATGCATACTGAATCAGTATCAGCATTCCTCCCTCTGAGAGTTTTCATTACTAGAAACTGAAGCCATGCTGTGGCCATAGTAACCGTTATTCATCCCATCATTGGGCACTCTGGTTATCTGAGTCACACAGCTGACATAAAGGAGATTCAGAAACTTTATGTTAATTTGTAAAAAGTACTTATATTTTAGAAAAAATTCCAATTAATGTAAAAAAAAAAAAAACCCAAAACAACCCATATAAGTAACGTTAATACTTCATCATCTTTCATAAACTCATGATCGCATCTCTCATGCACATTCATCATCATTATTTTTGTTAACTGGCAGACACAACTAGAAGAAGGTCAAATTATTTAAGACAGTGAGTGATTGCTAAGTGCTTTTTAATGGTTCTAACATTTGTTTTTGTTTTTTTGTTGGTGTATTTTTTTTCCACTGGTTTTGCTGTCTACCACTCTGTGATGCAAATCAAATATGGCTGCCATATAAATTCTGCGTTTTGATTTGATGCATTCAAAGACACCTTTGTTTCCAAAGGAAGCACTAATAGACCATTTCTATGTGTGAAGCAGTTTTACAAGTCTTTGATTTTGTCTCTTTGAAACGCACATCTATAAAAAGAGGTCATGTGATACACAGCTGCTGTGTGTATGCGTGTGTGTGTGAGAGTGCCTGTGTATATTACATCAAACTAATGAATACAGAGCAAATGGCACTCAAGTGATAATGTAGAAAATAATCGCCCTGTGATACTTCGCCCTCTTCTGAAATGCATTTGGTTTCTGTCACTATTAATAAACATTTTTGTACTTCTGCTTCATGATGAGTCAGTGCAATGCAAAACTGTTTTTTTGTGCCTACTTTGAAAATTAAACCAAAGTGCAGCATCTATGAAGTACATGTGAAGATGTACATTAAGTGGCATCCGTAATGTGCCTGCATCTCTTTAGATACACATAACTACATTTACATATTTTTAAAAAGCTGTTTTAAAAGAAAAAAAACATCAAAATAATGTGCCCATTATTCTTGTGGTAACAATTAACCACTTCATTTCTTCTTATTATTACAGCGGTGTGTTTACTTTTCATGCTATTCTGTTATGACAAGTGGCATAAATCTTGCTCAGTGTCTTAACTATTACATTTTTTGCTCTGGTGATGATCTGCAGAATTTATTGGAGGATATGACTAATGAAATAAGTAAAGTGAAGTTCTGGCTTGATAAAAACAAATTATCATTAAATTTGAATAAATCTAAACTTATGTTATTTGGAAATAGTAGTTTAAATACAAATGCAAAGATTCAAATAAATGGTGTTGATATTGAAAGAGTCAGTGAAAATAAATTTCTGGGGGTAATAATAGATGAAAAACTTAACTGGCGAGCTCACGTAAGATATATTCATTCCAAAGTATCACGAAGCATTGCAGTACTAAACAAGGCAAAACAGGTATTCGACAGAACATCACTTCATATTCTCTACTGTTCACTGGTTTCACCATACTTAAGCTATTGTGCAGAGGTCTGGGGCAATAACTATAAAACCACATTACATTCACTTTTTACTCTTCAAAAGAAAGCAATTCGAATCATCCACAATGCAGGTTATAGGGAACATACAAACTCACTATTTTTGCAGTCTGAAATATTGAAAATTGACGATATAGTGAAATTCCAAACAGCACAAATTCTATTCAAAGCAAAAAATAAAGAACTGCCAGGTAATATTCAGAGTATGTTTTTTTTGAAAGAAGGAAGTTATAATTTAAGGGGTTTTTGTAACTTCAAAACGATGAAGGTACGTACTACAAGAAAAGGCTTTTGTGTTTCTGTTCAAGGAGTGAAACTATGGAACAAACTGAATATGGAATTAAAGCAATGTCCAAACATAAAACTGTTCAAAAAGAGTTATAAAAATATGATCTTCTCGAACTATAAAGAAAAGGAAAATATTTAAATTAAGTGAATGTCTCTATTTAAAAACAAACAAACAAAAAATTCATGATGTGATATTATAGTATATAGTATATCAGAAATCTGTTCACTATTTTTATTACAAATTATATCAGTAAGGAAGCTGACTAAATATTCACTGATAATTTATGGGACAGGGGTGGGATTAAATAAGTGTATACTTCTTCCCACTCCCTTTCAACATGTAAATTAATCAGAATGTTTTTTTGTATGTAATTTGTATAGTATATTTTTTTTCTCTCATTTCTTTTCTAAATGTACTTGTATATTGTTCACATGTTGAAATAAATTACCAATCAATCAATCAATCAATCAATCAATCAATCAATCAATCAAATGTTGGGAGTTTAAATGCAAAAATCTGCAGAGAATCCTGTAAAAACTATGAACCAAACCACTTTCTTCAACTTACTTTGAGCATAGAAGAATATGATGTCAGTAATCCTTGTTGTAAGGCAAGTTCCCTGCATTGATTTAAAACGTATCAGCACTGTAATGATTTTTTCATAAAAAAGAACAGTAATATCTGAACTCCTATCTGTAATCTAGACAGGGGTCATACACAGAAAAGGAGTCTATGGAAGAAAACAGTAGGGGCATGGGGTGGGAACAAGGCAAGGTCTAGAAAAAAGGAAGTGGTAATATGTGTGGAAATGAACTATGAGCCACACACACACACACACACACACACACACACACGGTTTTTCTTTATTTTCATGACTATTTACATTGTAGATTCTTACTGGAGACACCAAAACTATGAATGAACACAAATGGAATTATGTAGTAAACAAAAAAGTGTGAAATAACTCCAAAGGTATTTTCATACTGTATTTTAGATTCTTCAAAATAGCCACCCTTTGCTTTCATTACTGCTTTGCACTCTCTTGACATTCTCTCATGAGCTTCATAAGGTAACCACTGGAAATGGTTTTCCAACAGTCTTGAAGGAGTTCCCAGAGATGCTGAGCTCTTCCTGGCACCTTTGCCTTCACTCTCATCCCAAACCATCTCGATTGGGTTTAGGTCAGGTGACTGTGGAGGCCAGGCCGTCTGGTGCAGTTCGGATCATTGTCCTGTTGAAAAATACACGATGGTCCAACTAAAAGCAAACTGGATGGGTGCTGTTAACTGAGGCCGGTGACTCGGGTGAATTTATCCTCAGCAGCAGAGGTGACTCTTGGTCTTTCTTTCCCGGGATGGTCCTCATGTCAGCCAGTTTTGTTAGCGTATCACTGCACTTGAGTACACATTCATAATTTTACCAATTGTGTGGACTGACTGACCTTCAGTTCTTAAAGTGTTGATGAATTGTCACTTCAATTTACTTACCTGATTGGTTCTTGGCATAATATGAATTCTAACAGTTGTCAAATAGGGCTGTCAGCTGTGTACCACACTGACTTCTGCATAACACAACTGATGGTCCCAACCCCATTGAGAAGGCAAGACATTAAACAAATGAACCCTGACAAGGCTCACCTGTGAAGTGAAAACCATTTTAGGTGACAACATCTTGAAGCTCATTGAGAGAAGGCCAAAGATTTGTAGCGCTGTCAATAAAACAAAGGGTGGAAACTTTGATTTATTATTTATCTTTTTTTCTTTGCTACATAGTTCCACATATCTTGCTTCATACATTTGATGTTTTCAGTATTTATCAACAATGAAGAAAGTAGTAAAAATAAAGAAAAACCATTGAACAAGAAGGTGTGTCCAAACTTTTGACTGGTAGTGTATATATATGTCTATATAGAGACAATAGGAGTGCAACAATACTTGTATCGATATTGAACCGTTCGATACAATGCTTTCGGTTCGCATATGTATCAAACAATAAAAAAAAAATTTTTATATCAACTTTTCTTCTGACGATGCTGTCTGTTTTGACTGCTCAGTGGATCTGCGTTCGACTACTCCGCCTAGGCTGCATTGTCGAGTGTAGATCCACTGAGCGCAGCGCAAGCTAGCAAGACAGAAGCTAAGCTCGTTGCAACATGGCAACTGCCTCAACGCTACCTGAAATTGAACCTCCCCCACCCTCATTCAGATCTGTCGTTTGGAACTATCTTGGTTTTCATGTGAAGCATGACCCTGATGGTAAGCGCTAGTGATGTGCGATACCACTGATTTCCTTTCTGATCCGATACCAAGTAAAATTCAGGGTGTTATCGACGATACTGATCCGATACCGATACTTTGTACAAAAACGTATTTCAGTTATTGTATCTCAAATTATAGCGTCATAATGATTACAGGACATCGGATTACTTGTTCTTATTGCTTAATAATGCACAGTTATCATATAGAAATAAGAAAACTGAAGTTGTGCGCTATTTGAGCATGTTGCCTGCCTGCAGCACTAAAGGACTCTGTGAGAGACGTCTGTCTCGCCCTAGCAGCACCTGTCCCTGTCCACTCCTCCTCTTCAGTTCGCCTCAACATAAGCTCGTCATATTCTGTGATATGATTTACTCTGAAGTGCTTGATGAGGTTAGTAGTGTTGCCACAACACCTCACTTTCTTGCCACATGTATTGCAAACTACGTCTCAACCGTTTGTGCAAGTAAAATACGTCTGCACATGACTCCATTTACGCTCAGCCATTGTTGTGAGTGTGCACACCAAGGGGTTGCGAAACATTTAGGCTACGTTCACACTGCAGGCGAAAGCGCATCAAATCCGATTTTTTTGACCCTATGCGACCCATATCCGATCATGCTATGACAGTGTGAACGGCGCAAATCCGATATTTTCAAATCCGATCTGGGTCACTTTCGTATGTGGTACTGAATCTGATACATATCCGATGTTTTAGAAAGCAACTGCTGTTTGAACGGTCAAGTCGCATTAAATCCGCCTTTTACGTCACCGACACAAGACTGAAGCCAATTATCAGCGCCAGAGAAGCGCCCGAGAAGACATCGCGAACGCTTCCTGGCCATCCAGTGTAGATGTCAGTGAAACTGTTGGGAAGACAACGTAAACATTTTATTTGTACTGTATAATCTGCAGATTCTGACAGAAATCTACAGCTATCCTTTGAAGCACCGCTCCTCTCTTAAACGGCAATAAGGATCATTATTAGGTTATCTACATTATTATGTAAATAACAAAATAACTTAAAGCAAAAATTGGGAAACGTGAAGTCCGAAGTCTTTATATTAAGGGCCATCAGTCAAACAATACTGTTGCTCTGGGTCTAAACAGAGCGCGTTGTGTGTGACATCTTCTTTTGCGCATGCGGGCCGCTTTGAGCGTTCACACTAGAGAGCGTTTGCTGTCGCATTTTATTTGTAGTGTGAACGAGCAGACAAAAAAAATCGGATTTGATCAAAAAATCGGAATTGAGCATTAAGACCTGCAGTGTGAACGTAGCCTTATACAGACGTACTTCGCACATGACTATGGCAGGCGGAAGACTAAGTAGTTCCTTCCAATGTAGACAATCCAAATGATATAGTTTCTTTCCACTCTGTTCCTGTTAATGATAACCTACAAATTTACCCTAAATTACTAAAATATCGATATTTTAATATGAATATCGATTCTAGAACATAAATGACTGGTATCGGAGGAATCGATATTCCAGTATCGATCCGCACATCACTAGTAAGTGCGTCATGGAAAAAGTAAAACAGTATGTCGGATGTGCCACACAATGCTCAATTGGTGGGAACTAGTGCGTTAGCGCAGTTAGCTTGTTAACGTGTTGACGTCGTCCAGCCCCACGCACGGGGCGATCCGCAGTAACTCGTTAACGGAGATTTGCCGTGTTATGTCGTTGATGTCATTTTAGCGATGGCTGCACTAGTGGGAACACAACGAATATGACTGCACATTTACGCCGACATCATCCTAGTGCAAAGACAAGTGGAAGCAGACAAAAACAACAAGCATGCATGCTACAAATTTTACCCGCGTCATTTAGACAGCCGTTAGCACATGATTCTCCTTATGGGCACCTGATATGTTTAATATGCTGCTGAGAATATACCCCAGAAGAAGCGTATAGTATAGCTTTTATTTTGGAAAGAGCCATTTCTCTGTAATAAACTCTCTTTTCCAAAGATGAGTGATTTCTCGATCAGATAGATTTAATTTTTTATCCCTTTGTTGTTTCAGCAACATTAAATTTAAAAACTGTACTTTTGAGTTAAAATATATATTTATAATTTTAATAAATGACAAATTAAAAAGGCATGAACATTTTTTGTATCGAAAAAATATCAAACCGTGACACCAAAGTATCGAACCGAACTGAACCGTGAATTTTGTGTATCGTTGCACCCCTAATAGACATATATATACTCTTATATAAGCAGATATATAAGCAAAAGTGACAAGATTAAAGTGACCAGGGAAGACAAAATAACACAGGAAATAATTAAACAGAAACAGGGACCATTGTAAATCCAGGAATAATAGCTAGAGGTGATAATCCCTGTGCATGTGCTGCTCGTGTCATCACTCCTGTAAGCAAAAACGTTTTTTCATTCTATAAGACATAAACAAAAACAATAACTTTGATTAAAAAAAACTATTGATACAAAGCAGTGTTGCAGGAAATTTAGACAGGGAGGTTTACAAATGCATTTATTCAAACATCTATATTAGACTCAGTAAAGTTTGAGATGCTGGCACAGCACGCAGTTAATGCCACATTAGAGTAGTAGTAAAATCATGAGTACTTGATTCCTTTCTCCAAAAAATTGTTTGATAGATAGATTACTAGATGAAAAGTTTTTTAAAGCGCTCCAATTTTATGTATTTGAAATGACGACTAATGTGTACAGTAATGTGCAAAAGTCTTAAGCCATTCCTCATTTTGTTATACTGTGCTTCCAGGAAGACAGAGTGTCTTGTAACTGTTTAAAGTGTTCTTGAGAGGCGTTTTTCCAGACTGAAGGGTTTTCAAAGCTTTTGGCTGCTTTTTTACTTATTTTCAGTCCAGTTCTTGTACGTGACCATTTTCAGAGGAATTGCTTTTTTTGTTTGTTTTTTAAAGCCACTTAACTCAGATCTATTAACTATTATAGCATAAAAAAGATAGCTAACTACAGACAACATAAAAACGAAATCATTTTAAATTGTATGTTCAGACAGCCTGTCGCAAAATCATGTCATTTGTTTCCATTTCTTTGTTTGAATTTACAAAAAAAATGAATAAAAATAATAATCTGACAGACATAAAATAGTATTTTTGTACCAATAAAATATTGTTTTCAAAACTATTTAGAATAGTATTGATCATATAGAGCTGAAAATCTGACATATCTCAGTATGATGTGTAGTGTATCCCTAAAAGGTTGATGAAAGTGGAGGACAAAACAAGTGGCATACGCTCCAATCTCCAAGTCATGTCAAGAAAAAAATCCAGCAAAGACCTGAAAGATGCATCTGGCCCTTCAGTTGTTCCAGCTGTTTGTTGACACTCCCTGGATGGCCAGCCATCAAGAAGCCAATCTTAAAGAAGGGAAATGGGGACAAAAGACTGAGTTTTGCCAAATTACACAAGAACTAAACTGAAAATTCTTCTCAAATTCAAATTTTATTTGTCACACACACACACACACAACCATACACAGTATGACATGGGGGTGAAATGCTTGTAGCTGTGCAATGCCTGACCATTAAATGACAGTGGTTTTACAGTATTTACAATTTAAAGGTTACTACAAAAATTTACAAATTAGCTTAGAAATTTACAGTAAAAATGTGCAAATAGCAGAAAGAGATTATAAAGATTATAAATTATAGGAAGTGTGAAAAACCAGAGTGCGTGTGGTGACGTGTGTGAGAGTCCAGTCTTATAGTGATGTGTGTGGGAGAGTCCAGTCCTACACCTGGTTCACGGCCCAAATAGCCTGGGGGAAGAAGCTCCTCATTCTCTCTGTTTTGGCCTTAAGGGAGCGGAAGCACTTCCCAGACCTCAACAGTGAGAAGCAGGTCTTATGGAATCATTAATCCAAATATGACAGTCTTGGTTTAAAATGCTATTAATATGTATGGAGAAGGTCAGGAGAGAGGTACAATAATGAGTGTCTAGTGCCATCTGTAAACTACAGTGGATTTTCTGTCATGTTGGGGGTGCTGCATTTGAGACAGTGGTCTTGGAGATCTTGTCAAAATGGACAGAATTATGAGCCCAAAAAATACCGTCAGATTTTTATCCACCGACACCATCTGGAATGCATCTGATTGGCAACAGCTTCATTTTTCAGCATGACAGTGAGACTGATACAAACACACTGCCAATGCAGTAAAAGCATACCCGGATAGAAAAACTCACAATAGAACAGTATCAGTCATGGATTGGCCTCTGCAGAGCCTGGACTGCAAGATTATTATTAACAGTATGGGATCATCCTCAGAGAACAACAGAACAAAAGGCAGCCAGCATCCAAAGAAGAGCTTTGAATGTCTCCAAGAAGCCTGGAGAGCTATTACTGAAGACTACTTAAAGAAATGGCGAGAAAGCTTGCCTAAGAAAGTTCAGGCAGTGTGGTAGAATTAAGGTGATCACACCAAATATTGACTTTCATGCTAGTTTTACCTTACACACTTTGTTTCCATTTATAGTTGCACATTTCAATAAATCGCTGCACCTATTTCCCATTTTCCTGGTAAAACATAAAGAAATGAGGCATGGCTATAGACTTTTTGCAGAGTATTGTACTGATTTCATTTCAAAACTAAAATTACTGGACTTGAACTGTGATTGATGCATTTCATTTGACATTTAATGTGAAATTTAACTCCTGACTGTCAAACATGTTGCTAATAATTTGAATAGAAATATAAAACAAACCCCAATTTTCATGTGTTCAAATTTCTCAAAGAACACCGGTATCCATGGAAACCACTGAAAATGGATTGCACATTCATCGTCAGTGGTGCCAGGTTTCCCGGTCTCTTTAATCACTGTTCACACTGAAGGAGCCTCAGTTTCTATACATACAACAGCATTTGCTTAATAAATAACAAATTATGCCTCAACAATTACCAGCCATGACAGCGCGGCTGGTATTGTTTTCCCCCTTGTGATTCTGTGTGTGTGTGTGTGCCATAATGATACCTACTGTAGCGGGGACTACCACAAAGGCAGTTTTAAATATTGTGGCAGGTGCTGCCTGTGGATGCTTGTGTCTGTCAGCAAAACAGTGGTGCTGCGATGCAAGATACAATCACAAAACTTAGCAGATTTGTAGCTGAGATAAAAACGAAGGTCAAGTTTGAAGATGGCCATGGTCTCAGACTGAGAAAATTGATCCCCCGACCCATTATTCATTGGAATTATTGTTATCTGGTGTATAAAAACATACAATTTTCCAAGGTGAGGAGGTCTGAGAAGTCATCGTGGCTTGTGCGTCTCCACTAAAAAATGGTCCTTTAGGAAAAAAGGACTATGCCGAGTTAAAAAGGCAAACATGCTGTGATGAATGTGGTAGTTCCAATTTGTTGCATGAGGTAAGTTTTTGTTTTCTGGGATATTTTACATGATAAAGATGTGACTGAGGTAATGACTGATGGGTTTTTTGTAGTTGCTGATGCAAAATAGTCACACTGTTAATGAGGGTTGGTAGGTTGATTCTTCCTAAAAACCTTCCAGTAGTGGCTAGTTTTTTTATGCATGAGCAACTAAACCGATTAATCCCGTATTTATTTGATGCAGGGTAATTGGGAAACATTAGCAATACTAATTTATTCAAAAAGGTGACTAATGTATTCTGTATCAATATCTAAAATATAACGAATCTATATATGCAAAATACAAATGATTTTTTTTCTTTAATGCTGTACATTCAGTAAGAATTATAACAGGCCTTATAGTCATATACACATGCATACATACTAGGGACAGAAAATGTTAGCCTCTTTAAAATCATCCTGAATTGTTTTGCTTACCAAAGTGTTTATTTTTCTAAAGAGCTGAACTTTCAATTTGAGTTTTAGTGCATAATGTAATCAAGAAAAAAAATCATATCAGTATACTCATGGTTAGAGCTGGGTAACTAAGAACTGACAAAGGTGATTCATGTCTCTTTAGACACCAACATCTGGAAATGTTTGGGTTTACTGCTCTTTGGGAACATTTATGTGTAAATGTCTAAACAGTACTCTCATGCAGTGATCTAAAGCTATCATTTAGCAGGTGCTTTGGAGCTCTGAGATGCTTTAGTTAATTAAAGAGATCTGCTCCTCAGACCATCTTGCCTAACCGTCAGCTCAGCGGTGTCCAAAGCTCGACTGTTGTGATGTTGTTTCAACAGTTACTGAAGTGCAATAATTGCAGCTTTCTTCTCTGATGTGAGGTGACAATTAGAGGAAGGGGGGGAAAGTAGAGGATTAGCTGTGAGCGTGAGAGAATACTCTGCCATTTGGCAATATGAACACACACATAGTGAATTGTGGGAAAAAGAAAATCAGAGGATTTGTAAACATTGTTCTTTGTGGGTGTCAAGAGTTGCAACGTTGACATTTTTTCCCCCTGAGTGACTCCAGATAAGTGATAAGGCTTGAATGTATTTTCATGCTAACGCGAGGGTTTATTGTGCTGCCTTTTGTTTTCCATTTTTCGCACCGGAAATTATATGGTTCGCCGACTGTAAAGTGCAATCAACATATTTAAGGTCGGTCTTTCCTCATGCCTTTGACCCAAGTGACAAATGAAAAATAGTAGATGAAGATGCTGATTTTGTTATCGGTGTTCTGGCACGGCAATAAGTCTCACAGGTCAGGGTCAGTAGGAGGATGCAGAGATTCTTCATCCTAACGTCAGTGCTTATCACAGCAGTTAGCTCCAAAGTGTCCATGCTTGTGTGACCCCACTATGGTAAGTCTCTGTCCATAGGGCCTTAGTGTTTAGTCCATAATGTGAATTTCACCCTTCATTTCCACCCATTATGGTTCCTCCTCTCCAGCCTGCTGTGCAATTTCCACAGCTTACAGATCTTTGACTTGGAACCAGTTCTCACAGAGATTTCATAGTCTGACATATGTTGCTGGTTGAGCAGTAAAGTGGCCAAGCGGTGTTAATTATTGGTGGATATAAGATCACTGCTGATTTAATAGAAAAAGAAACAAACTCACAGGAGAATTGAATGTAACGCAGTGTTTAAAGACCTTGATTCCCCCCTTACCCAAGCCCTAGTTTTGCTTGATTAGCATGAGAAATTTCTTCTCTTTTAGTCTAATCATTACTTATTGGAAATGATTAAACTATAGTAAAATATGGTAACTATATACATTGTTGGACCAAATGGGCATTTAGCAATATTTAAGTCAAATGAGCTGACAGTTGTCGGGTTGTTTCCTCGTGTTGAAAAGCCACTACTGATGAAATATGATTAAACAACACCCACATGACTGTGATGAAACAATATATTTCAATAAACAAGAAGTCATGCTTTTGTGAGCTCTTATTTGCTACATAGAACCACAAATTAAATTGGACTTTGAACTGGTTGGTTGAGCAACTGAAACAAGCTGATTGCAAATATCTGCCGCTATCTGAAAAGGGGATTTGCCATTCAAAACTATTTTCTGATATTTTGTGGATTAAACAGCAAATCAAAAATACTAGCACTATGTGATATGATTATTAACTGTAGCTTAACTTTATCACAGATAGGTGCACAACGTCAGAGGTGCACGCATATACTTGTGACTGAGGCCACAGATGGGTGCATGTATTTGATGAATGATTTGACTGCTGTGTTTAATTTATATGCTAGACTGAATACTACAACAGTACAGCATCTATTATAATATCAGATGATGCCATACACGTATAACTCTTTAGATGGTAAGCTGAAACAAATGCAATAAGCGGACAGCTGGATATAAAGACTACCAGAGCAATGTCGGGCCAGAATTTCCCCACACATGCTTACACTTGCTACACTTGAGGTAATGCTGTGATTAAATTACATCAGAAAATTTCCTTAGGGTTTCACTGAGCTCGCTGGACCATTCTGAAATGTATTTGACAATTCGTATATTGAGCCAGGAGTTATTTTGACAAAGCAGGCAAGTGGAAGCACGGATGTTACTGGGTGGATCATTATCAAAGTGGTAATACCCTCGAACACACAAAATGATGAACGGCGTATCGAGAGAGGTACAGACGCTGCAGTCAGCTACACGCTATATTAGTGAATCAGAGTTTCAGTTTCAAAATACGCTACAAGATTTTAAACTGTATACAAAAACATGCTGTATGACTATTTGGGATGTACTGCGACTGGGAGGCGACCCAGAAATGTGTTAACCGAGGCGACAAATTGTATCCAAATTGTTTAATAAATGCTAAAAGTTCACAGAGAGAAATCTGGGGTTTGTGTAAATCTATATGGTCTAATATACTTTTATTTCATTGTGTTTTCTTGAGATTGCCTTAAAAGTAATATCGGTCAGCTGTGTGATCTGTGCGTTGTGATTGCTTTCTGATTTGCTGGAGCCTTCGAAATCTCGGCTTTCTCTGAAGAATGAGTGGCCAATTTTACTTTTCTGTCTCACCGTTACCTTCGTCTCTTTCACTCAGTGATTCTTTTTTTTAAAATATTGTAACCATGTCAAGGAACTGATAAGAGGACTCCTATGTGGGTTACTTCATATGAACACAAAACAGTGTACAAATGTCCATGTATACTTTTTACCCTAAGGCCACACTTGTTAACAGAGAAAATCATGTAACACTATTTTATCATTTTTTTTTGTCCTTGAGGGGAGAACATATTTGGATGTTTGGCCACTACTTTATTTGTGCCTGTCCTACAAACGCCCTCCATCAATTTCTTTGCGAGTTAGTTTGAAAAAGCATTGATTTATTGGCCTTGCAGCGTTTTTGGACATTAACAGTGAAAAAACAAATTTGATCTCAGAGGGAGTGTTGCTTCGTGTCCATTCTTGCAGCATGTCAGGTGTGTAACTCCAAGCCTGACTGAATTCCCAGATGGACTGAAGCCATCAGCACTGGCCAGACAGATGAATCTAAAGTAAGCAATGAGATTTCTGCCTTTCAGGACAAAATGGCATTCATGAACTTAGTGTGAAAGAAGTGTTTGGTCTAGACAATGCCTCCCCTCTTTTTAATGCACAAAATTGAGGCTTTGTTTAGAAGGCCCCTCACGTTCTGTGGTAGGTCAAAGCCTGTCAAACAGGGACTGTCAGAATACCTCCTGTCTTCAACAAAAAGAGGAGCACGCTGATCCCATTTAATTATTCACGACACTGGACTGGCAAGAAAAATAAACGGCACCCATCAGATAATGTCAGTGCTGGCTTCAACCGAATAAACACCCACGCAAATCTGTCACTACCTTGGTATGTTAGTAGTTTTCACAATATTTAAACATAAGTTGAATATCTGGCTACTACTCATGTTGCCTTCTCTTTTTTTTATGAAAACATTTCTTATTTTTGTATTTTCTTTTTGGCAAGAATCACAGGCATGTATACTCACACTGGGACCGTCTAGGGACCACCAGCTTAAATTAGTATGTCAGTAGTGATAAAAAAAAAGAAAAGAAAAAGAAAACACAGCAATTGATCAGTAAAACAGATTTACTACAAAATAGCTTGAAACTACTTGCCCAACCAAAGACAGAGGTGTCACCACATTACTTTATATTGAGGCTTACAGAATAATTGGTTCTTCTTATTCCCAAAATCGCTGTTTGAAATAGAAATCTACTCAGAAACTTAGATTTTGAAGTTGGCAAAGGCATGTGTTCGAGGTCTCCATGAAAGGCTTTAAAGAGGAAGATTAAAGTAGCCTGGCTCGTGGGCATTGGTGCATTACATTATCTTCGCATATGCCCCCTTAGGAGACAGATTTTGTTTTCTGTTATGCGAGTGTTGCATACAGTTCTGATTATCCCTAGGCTTGCTCTGTTAGAAATTGTGAGAATGAGATCTAGACAAGCGGAGAGGAAGGCTTGCCCTTTAAAGTCTTCACAGCAACACCGTGGGAGTGAGAGAGAACGCCAGATCACAATTCAAAATCATAAAGCCACATACTGTAACGCCGGTTCTCGAAAGCAAATCGATGATGAAAAATAAAACAGCGCCAATGCTCTTGCTTAAAATGTACCACCCACAAAGTTGCTGCATTTCTCTCCTTTTGTTTCTAAAATGTCCAGAGCACAACCATTCAGGGATAGTGCAGCTGATTCTTCATCACATGCATCTATTACAGTTTGAGGGTTAAAAATGGCAATGCTGTTTTCTTTGTTGATTAAATGGCCTGTAGCTGGGAGGAAAATACATGTTTTATGTATATTTGTGCCAAATACTGTTACCTTACTACACTATATTACATACTAGGTACAAACTACAATGCGGATATGTGTTATCTTGCTCAGGAATAAATTGTAGATATCACAGAGATAACAGAAAAGAGGGAAGGAGAGGGCTTAAAGATGCAAACAAATAAACAGAAAATCATAGTACACTGCATGTCCCTTGCTTTTTGAGCAACCAGGACGTCCCATGGCATGTTATATTTTGATATTTTCATAAACATGTCCTATTATTAGCTTGTCCTCCAGCACTTGTGACATCAGCCTGACTGGAGCAGTCTCCCTTCATGTCTTGGCTTTGCCTATTGCACTTGGTCTGACTCACCAGTGGACTGTGCCTCCCAGCTGGCCATAGGCTGACACTCTCTTCCACCTCATTACCAGGAAGGCCAGTGAATGAAGTGAATGCACCTCCTAGTCTAGTTAGAGGTTGGCACCTGGAGTTGTACAATACCTTATGTCATTTAATGCAGAAGAAAACAGATGCAATGAGTGAGTTAGGTAAGTATTCAGCAGCAGTTGGGAGACTTCTTCTGAATTTTCATATTTGCTCGCACGAGATGTAAATACAGGCTGCATGCATTTCCATTTTTTAATATGCCTCTTGCAGATTACTGATTTGTCAGTTGCCGTCTAGAGACTCACACAACACTCAAAGAATAGCAGGCCCAATTCACATTCTCATATCTTTAATATGCCCTCTGAAAACTGCCATGCTGACATTTCCGCTTTTTATTTTAGCTCAAAAGCAAATTAAAAATGTATTTAAAGCAAGCACGACTGTCACAAAATATTCATGCACCCATTGGATGTAGATCTATATGGAATGCATCATTAAACAAGTAATTTGGTATAATAATTTCTTCCACGATAACACAAGCTTTTTTTTTCTTGTTTTGTCTGTGAGCCTGATCTGTGTACGGTAATTGCAGTCATACTTCTTTTCGGAGAGAAACACAATGTATTCACTTTTTAAAAATAAATATTAACTATAGTTTGATGATGATTGTCTTATTCTGTTTAAATGAGCTGAGTTTTAGATTAAAAGTTGAATATGTTTCACATTAACTGTTCAGTTATCTGCTGCCTTTTATATTTAGTCCATGAAGTCTTTTTAAAGGGCAATCTCCATTACTATTAGGTTGTTTGGAGCAAAAGCATAAGGTCACCTTTGTTGCTTTCAGGGACCACACCAGCTTTGCAATTTGAAACTTTGCCATTTCGCTTAATTATGGATGGGCTGAAGTGAACATTTATCATATTTTACACCCAATATTATGACATATTTGTCAGGGCATTAATTTAGATTAATGGCATGGGAAGGGTTTTGGGTGATCTGCAAAACCCTTGACAGCTCATCCCTTCAGAGTCAGATGGTTTTAATGAAGATGGTCTGTACAGTAGCGAAATGTACAATAAAGCTCAAACTATAAAAAATATTTTATGTGCTGTCTGTGCACATTCTGTTCAAAAGGCAGTGCCAGTGTTTAATGTGCAATAATTGTCTCAAAGTCCATTCACCTATTTAGGCTTGTGTGCAGAATTAAGAGGAAGCAGGTGCTGAAGCCAAATAAATAAATAAATGACACAGTGTGGGGGTGGGGGGGAGGGGGGGGGGGTACTGTTCTTTTGATAAGAATAGATACAAAGGAAAGAAAAATAGGTTACTTAACAAGGGAGATATCACCTCAGACAGCTTTAGTGACCTTAGTGTTCATTCTAATTTTTGAATACTCTTATGCTTAAAGTCAGCACCTTCTCATTTGTTCCATCGTTAGTACAAAGTCATAAACATAGTGAATGTTAACAGCTTACTTTGCTGAAGGTTAGTCAGGCAGGTGTGTGACCACAAGTAGGAATACTTCAACCATTACCACAGTTCCAGCATTACAGAGCGCTGGGATTTCTGCGTTATTCAAATGCATTTTGTGTCACTGTCATCTGTCACGCAGAGGACTGTCAAGTGTCATAAAAAGGTGGGTGGTACTGTCGTGCGCGTCGCGCCCGCTGCTGAACTGAAATGAACTTGACACATAGGAAGAAGCACATAAACATGGGATGAATATTTGTTGTGAGTGTGGATGGCTGTGCAGGGGTGGATGCATTCTGGTTTACATCCTCTCCTGCCTACTTACATGTGCAAAATCGTGCTGCTGTGTCTTTTAAAGAACTGCGCTCATAATAGTAAAGGAGTCAGGATTCCTAAGAACTGCAGCTAAGCAATGACATGCTTTGTTGAGCCACAGAAAATGAATTTTAATTAACCCTTGCAAAAAAAATATAGATTACTGAAATATTGCATTAATTAGCATCCGTTCAAGTCAGTTCATGAGATAGCAGTCAATACTATTCAACCAAAAACACGGCCTGTCTTGCCATATCAATATACTGATCAATGGCTGTCTTCTTCAGGTTTCAGTGATATCGTGGTTTGTGTCCTTATCTGGAAAAAAAGAAATAATTGTTGTTGTTTTTTATCAAAACATAGTAATCAAATATCATCTCTCCCCTCCTTTCTCTTTTCGCTTGTTTTAAAACACCGCAGAGAATTTACTGCTCCAACTAGCATCGGTCGCCAACTGCTTTGGATTCGAGTCACATCAGCTTGGGAGTCTCAATAATGCCCCTAAATGAGCCTAGTTCTCATTGAAGGAATTTCAAACACCCTACTTAGGTTTGATCTGCAGTCCACATTCCTATTGCTTTGTCCATTTACAGAATACGACCAAAAAGAAGTCTTGGAAAACAACAGGGAGCCCCAATTCCACTCATCCTGCCTTTAATATGGACGGAGTGGCATGCACATTGGTTGACTTTGGTTGCTTAGTAACAAGAAGCTAGGCATGCAAGTGCCTTCGCTGTTTTGGGTTTGTTTTTTTGTTTTTTATAGATTTAATTACGAGGCTGTTTTATAAGTGATAGGTGGGTTAGCTCATTTTGGAAATGTACCCATCTGAGACTATCTGTACTGACCCAGCTCAATATCACACAAACAAACCAGACATCTGCTCCGCTGCACTGAACCGAGGGGCAGTGCTGAAGAGCTGAAAGACTCGCAGAAAATATTTCTAGGCAATGCTTTTAATCCTTGATGCGCTTTACTGAGATTTCAGCTGCAAGTGAAAGTAGAAACAATATTGCAGGCTCAGTAGCTAACATTAATAAACATTGTCATTTTCCAGGACAGAAGCTAAATCAAGCAGACATCAGAGCACTGAACCCCACTGAGTTAGCAAACAAAAGTCTTCTTGTTCTAACTCCAGAAGCTGCACTTTGTGCTGCTTGTGGCATTGCTTTCTCCTTTGCCCTCCCCTTGCTCGCTCAGAAAGGCTGCTGAATAGATAGATGGTGCGACTCTAGTGGGGTTAGATGCAGGAGGAGGTGGATAAAAAAGGGCATCGTGTAAGTGGAGAAAGCCATAATATGATGAGATTAACAGCTCTTTCGTTTTTTGTCTTCATCAGCTGATGTCTGGCCTGATTGCATGAATGTCTTGCATTATGAGATCAAATGAGCTATAGAGCTAACAAGACTGAGTCAACAGCAGCGTTGCCAGCTCTCGTGCTTCAGGCGTGTGGCACGTGCTTTCACCTTTAGTTTCATGCTCTCATGCTGCCCAAACTACAGTCAAGCCAAATACTGGGAAGCCCAAAGCCCTACTTTTATAGAAATAAAAACACGTAAGTTAAACAGGATGTTTTCTGCTCTATGAACTCTGTAGATCAGGCTTTTTTTCTGTGCTTCAGCACCAACACTGATCCATAAATATCGCAGAGCACAAAAGTCACTTCATGTGCTTAAGTTGCCAGAGGTGCACACACAGACCTCTCTTTAAGAGGTTATTAATGAGAGTCACCGGAATGGAATCCTTGTACGTCAAAGTGTTAGCTTTGTGCTTCCGGCTGTTTGTAGGACTCTTTCCTTTTAAATACCTGCAGCTTCACAGGGTTACCTAGAGGATCCATATGCTCTTCTACAAAAACAGCTGAACACATTAACACACTTGGTACAAGGGTGGTAAATTCATTAATTATTCATAACTATTAATTATTCCAGACACAGAGGCGAGATTGGTCAGGACCTAATGGCAAAACATAATCTGTAGTTTTTCTTTTTACCTGAGAGTTACAGTGTTACAGTGCTAGAGTTTAATCATCTGTTACACAGTGGACCTCCTCAGGTGAAGTCCTGAACTCCATCACAGACAGCAGTGTGTGTGTGTGGGTGGGTGTGTGTGTGTGTGTGTGTGTGTGTGTGTGTGTGTGTGTGTGTGTGTGTGTGTGTGTGTGTGTGTGTGTGTGTGTGTGTGTGGCAATCCCGGTCTAGAGGCGTACTGCCAGGCTTTATGTCTGAAATAGCTGCCAAGACATTTTAGTTTGAAACATAATTTCAACCTCATGGCGGCCACAGTGGGAATGTTATAGATTCTGAGATACTTCACAGCAAAAGTGAAAACTTTAACTTGCTGCTAGCTCTAGGGAAAAAGACATAAAAACTAATAAAAAAAAAAAAAGTCATAAAAAAATCATCACGTTTGGGTACAATGAATTTAATAGTGTAGTGTCTGAAAGTAATCCCTCGAATGACCTAAAGTTCATCTGTGACTGATCGTCTGTATCAAATTTAAAGAAATTCCCTCAAGGCGCACTTTAAATATTGCCTTCAGGAGAACGTGAAACAGGCAACCCAAAAATAAAATGTCTCCGACAATTGCTGTTGCTGCCGCAGAGGCATAATGCTATTTAAAGTACCTGCAGTGCTTCAGTCAGTGATGCTGATGATATGTTTTTATCGATTTTGTCTGTTCTTTTAAACACGCAGGACTATGTAAGGTTTACTTTATAGAAAGTGCAGGCAACAGAAAAAAAATTAGAGATGGCACGATACCACTTTTTTAAGTCCGATATCGATACCGATATCATAAATTTGGATATCTGCCGATACCGATATGAATCCGATATAGTTTGTTTTTTAATCAATAAAACTGTTTTTTTATATCTTGCTCCATTTTGTATAAGTTCATACTCAAGTTTAAATAAACAACAACACTAATACTATTCTGTTATACCTGTATTTAAAAAATGCACTGCACCCAAAATATTTCATAGTTCAGCAACACTGATCAATCTAATAAACTTAAACCTACTCAATCCTTCCTATTCTGGTATTTTACAGAGTACTTAGCAGAAATATTAAGCAACCTAACTAATAGGGTTGCAAACTCCCAGCAAAAAAAAAAAAAAAAGGAAACCACCCCCCACCCTCCACCTCATGATGCTTAATCGACATTATCAACTTTAATTTGATGCAGTGTGGGAAAAAATGCACAGAAATAAATTATTTTTCAAGAATAATTAAATAGATTCAACATCTTTCTTCAACAGAATTGCAGAGATGGTATCTTCCCAAAGGAAAAAGTAGTATAGCTTACTATGGTATATTAGACTTAAAAGTTACTATATACAGTAATGGACTTCTATACATTTTACATCAGATTAAAACTTTGGGTGTAAGATTTGGATAATTATTTATTAAAAGCTAGACATTTTAAATGAGAATAAGAAAGAAAAGTATGTCTTTGTGCCCCCATTTTTCCTGTTAATGCCTTATTGGCCCCCCTGGCTAAACTTTGCTAGCTCCGCCCCTGCACAGTTACCAGCCGTCAGCTATGTAGAAAAGGATCCTGGTGTAGAAAGTAATATTAAATAAATTCTAACAACAGCTTATCAAGCTTAAACGTGCTGCTGTTGTTCAGCCGCTGGTTTCCTCTTTCTGGTGCAAAGTGGGCCAAAAACAAAGAAGAGACACGGACTCACGACAGAAAAGCCAATCAGCTGATCATTGATCAGTTTCATGATTGAAGTAGCAGCAGGAAAGAGAGAGAGGGAGAGAGAAGAGGCAGTCGCACCATATATCGGTTGTTAAGCTTAATGCTGGAATGCTTTACAAACATTCAGAGATGAACTTACACACTTGCTTTACTTCTCTACAAATACATCACGTGAGCACACTGCTCCGACGTGCTACGGATATGAGCCGAGTTACGCCGTGTCACAAGTTTTGTAATGTGCTTTTTTGATATTTAATGGATCGGATTCCTTTTTTTATTTCTCTCCGATATCCGATCCAGTAATTTACGTCACTATCGGACCGATACCAATGCGTAATATCGGATCGGTCCATCTCTAAAAAAAATACATCAAATCAGTAAAAGCACCACCTGTTTCCTTTCTCCTAGAAACAGTTATGCACAGCTTTCTTCTTCTCACTGACAATCATTATTTATTATTCTGGCTGCATGTGTGGGGTCACTGTTATGACTGAGAATGAATTTGGCACCAATTAGGTGCCTCCCCAGTGGTATATCATGTCACCCAAAAATGTATGTCATAATTCATATTTGATTACTGTTTATACACATTTTAACCACTGAATGCAGCAGTAAAAACTACCAGCTTTATTTATAAGCTAATTTGTGGGTTAATGAATTCTTCCCCTAAGCAGCCCGTGAAGAAACTTGCTTTGTTTAATAAATGCACTAATAAAGTATATTTAATAATAACTTTAATAGGCACTGTAGGCTCCCATTACACTTATTTGTCATCAGGTTTACGACAATAAATTTAATGCCGGAGTTAAAGTTAAACAGTTTATTAAAACCACATTAGGCGGTATTTTTGCAGCTAAAGAAGTCAGCAATATTAGTTTAATAGAAAGCTGTGTGCTGCATCAGCATGAGTGGATATAAGGGTAAGTTGACCCTCAACAGATATACTTTACAGATGCGATGGTGTAACTGCATTATAAAATAATAGCTGCACTGGGTTGAGTTTATGGAGGTCTATGGAGGCAACAGTATTATATCTGGGCGTTACCCAGATCTCACGCAAGAGGAGAAAATGAGAAAACGAAAAAGGAGAAGTGAGGGATTGAAGCTGTAGTCATGAAAGACTGTGTATCCTGCTCTTCTGAGATTCCCCTTGGAAGTTGCTTTGGCTGTGTGCATCTCATGGTTAAAACACGAAAAGTTAAAGCGGACGTCTCTAACGTGCGGTACAAATGTGGCTTTAACAAAGCAAAAGAGCCCTTTCAGCTAATTGTAAGTTGATCACGGGGGAGGTCACTTGATGCATGCTGCCAAGCCGTGGCTGACCGAGGCATTAAAAGAAGGAGAAACAGGAGCAGCTCATTTGTAATGAATTATTAAGAATGTCATATAATGAATCCTGTCTCCTGTCTCTGTGGGGTGCCTGGAGACACCGGAATTGCTGATTGCTCTAACTTCAAATGAACGTATTGCATTTTGCATTAACTTATAAATATAGTCATGGAGAAAGTGTCTGGGCTCATTAGTTTGAGCTATTTACATGTCACTATGTATTAGATGAAAAGCTACATATATTTTGCAACTTTACAAATAATTATGCTCAACACACAGAATGAAGCAGTATTAGCCGTTCTCCAAATACCAGTATTTGGTTTAAATATTTGTAGTTCTATCAGCAGTATACACAATGCCAAATCTGTAATCACAATAAAAGGTGTTTGCCACTATTTCTATGGGCAGAATTAACACACAAAAAAGAAAAGTAGTGTCATTAAAGTGACCTTGATTTATCAATAGTATTGCTGGGTTGCATCCCACTTATAATGCTCTATGCTTGCCTGATGCCCCTGAAGAATAGCTGTCTTTAATGTTCTTTGAGTATTAACGATGGACTCATGAGGAAATACATTTACTGTCCCTATTTATGTGCATACCAGCCATTATAGATTACTGGTACTGATGCTTTGGAACAGCTGATCTTGTCATTGAAAAAGAGCTATGCAAATGTGGACAGTGAAACCTGGAAGAAACCTCAACAAGTAATAAAAGTTTGCTTTGAAAGAAGAGAGACAAATCAATAATGTTATGCAAGCAGACCTTTGATTAATTTGAATTGGTCTGCGTTATGTAATTTACACAGTCTGGTATAACAGCATGGTATGGGTGAAGTGTTACCAAATGGTATCAAGTTATGTGTTCTCTTATGAGAGCAGAAATAGAAGCTCAACATATGTAATAGCATTCTGGGTATGTGCTATCAGAAGTAAAGCAAATGACTGTTATAGAACCAGCTATGGATATGTGCGTGAAACTGTCACTGATGCCCCTCGGCTACAATTCATATCTAAAAGGAGGTACATCTGTCAAAGACCAAATTAGGAAATATCTTGAATGATTATATATGTTGTGGTGGGTAGCTGGTTGGATGTGACTGGGACTCATGAGCTGGTCTTCAAATAAGGACCGGAGAACAGGAGCTGTGTGGGAGCTGTTGGAATAGTTCTACCAAGCACTGGATAGAAAAGCCAATGAGAAAGACTACCAAGGCGTTTTATTTTAGGTTAGGCTAAAGTCCTTACTGTCTTGTTTTTGATTTGCATAAACAAGACACTTTGTGCAAACTACAGAAATACCAAACCGATTCCAAAAAAGTTGGGATACTGTGCAGGGTGAATCAGAATGCAATGATTTCCAAATCTCATAAACCCATAGTTTAATCACAATAATAATCACAATAACTGGAAAAAAAATATACCATTTTCAGGAAAATATAAGATCATTTTGAATCTGATGGCAGCAACACATCTTGAAAGGTAAGACATGTTTACAACTGTGCAGCATTTCCTCTTCTTGTATAAACATCTGGGAATTGAAGAGGCCAGTTGTTGGACTTTGCTGTGGAACGTTGTCCAATCCTTGTCTGATATAGGATTGTAGCTGCTCAGAAGCCCTGGGTCTTGTTGTATATTTTGTTTAATGATGTGTCAAATGTTGTAAAAGGTCGGAACTGCAGGCAAGCCAGTTCAGCACCCTGACTCTTCTATTAAAAGGCCATGCTGTAGTAATAAATTAGATGCAGTATGTAGTTTAGCATAATCTTGCTGAAATATGCCAGTTCTTTTTGGATTGAAGAACCTGGTACCTTACTGATGGTGCCCTTTCACATATGCAAGCTGCCAATTCCATAGGCAATAATGCATTCCCATACCATCAGAGATCCAGGCTTTTGAATTGAGTGCTCATAAAAAGCCAGGTGGTTCTTCTCATTTTTGGTCGACAGTGTCCATATTTTTCAAAATGAATTTGAAATTTCAATTTGTCTGGCCACAAAACAATTTCCCACTTTGACACAGTACATTTTAAATTAGGCTAACAGCAGCATTATATGGCTGATGCCTGATTGAGTTTTAAACTGCATCTGAAAATGGAACTGTGAATTGTGTTTATAGACAATCATTTGTCTGAAAGGGTTCCTCAGCCCATTCAATGATTTCCATGACAGACACCATGTCTGTTTTAAATGCAGTGAGCCTCAGCCAGCCTGAGGACCTGGACTCTGGTAACCCTGTGAAGCTGCTAATGTCGATTTTCAGCCTTGTCCTTTGCGCACAGAGATTTCTCCAGATTTTCAGAATTTTTTCAGATGACATTATGTATTGTAGACAATGAAATATTTTGTCTTCATAATATTATGTTTAAGAACATTATTCCAAATCATTCGAAAACATTTGTAGACTTGGTGAATCTCTCTTCCTCTGTATAATGCTCTTTTTTTAATTTCTAATTTTTTATATATACAGTCATGTTACTGATCTATTGCCAACTAATTGCATTAGTTGATAAAAGTCCCTCCAGCTGTTCCTTTGTAGTACCACTTAGTTTCCCAGCCTTTTGTTCCACAATGCGTAAACTTTTGAATGTGTTGCTGCCATCCATCCATCCATCCATTCGCTTCCGCTTATCCTTTCAGGGTCGCGGGGGGCGCTGGAGCCTATCCCAGCTGTCATAGGGCGAGAGGCGGGGTACACCCTGGACAGGTCGCCAGTCTGTCGCAGGGCCAACACACAGGGACAGACAACCATTCGCACTCACATTCATACCTAGTGACAATTTGTGTTGCTGCCATCAAATTCAAAATTAGCTCATATTCTATTTAAAATGATCGATTTTCTCATGTCTACTGTGAATAAAAAACTGGCGTATAAGATTTGTAAATTAAGTTTTTTTTACATTACTTAATTTTTATGTAGAATTCTCAAGGAGTGTTAAATGTTAACAAAATAATCACGATGTTTTGGTAAAAATGGTTACTTGAGATTAGTGCCAAATAATACCATCAGCAGATACTGCTTTAGCCATGAATATAAACATGGGCGCTAATAATTATAAGCTGTGAAAAGTATGCTAATCTTTGCCTGTTTATCCAACTAACAGAACAAATCCCTAGAATTCCTGACATCTGTGAAGCTGTAACAAATGAATGTGCCAAGATCCCAACTTGATTGATCAGGTAATAAAATAACGTTTAAGAGATAAAGATTTATTTTCTTGATAATGACCCGGTAATGCCATAATTCTAGGGATCCTGCCATTTCATGGTAAATATGCATAAAGTGTTCATAAAAAAGTAATCTAAGAGCTGTTTTATTTCATTCATTATAATTATTTACTCGTATCTTAATCAAATTTTCTGCCCAGTGGTTGGAAACTGGTTCTTGAGAGCCAGGAAAGTGAAAAGACATAAAATGGCCTCAAGCGTGTGTGACTGGATGATAAAAGAAGAAAACTGGAAAAAAAAAAGAATAGTAGTTGTAGTTGACGAATGCTTGATGACAAGCTTGCCTAAATCTATAGCATATCCCCACAGAATGATGACAAGCAGAGTGAAACCTATGTAAATTTAAGTCATAAAATAGCATTCTTTACATCTACAGATCAGATTTTTATTCACTCGTTTATATGTTTAGGCACTTTATTAATACACAAACATGCTACCGATGAACACGCTACAAGAAATTCTCCATTTTAACATTTCAAGTCATTTTCTTTCTTTCTTTTTTTAAAAGTAAAGTAGTAGAATAAGTAATGTCAAATTATTAGTTTTGTATCTAAGCTGCTGTAAAGTTAGAATTCAGAGTTCCTATTTATACACACAGCAAAGAGTTAAACTGTATGAAGTTCTATACTAATGCAGTAGGGAAATTTGTTTATTTTGGGGAATATGATGAGAATTATTAAACACAACAGAAAAAAATATATATATAAAATTATATATAGAAATGCTTGCTTGATTATGGGGAACTGTAGCAATAATGAATATTATAAAGATAATCAGTTAAACCACAATTGAAGAACGTAAAGTTACTTAATAAAAAGTAAATTTAAGTAACTAAAGGCAATATTTAAAAGGGAATTTAATTTAAATGAATATAACTTAGAGAATGAAACACAGGCACCATCTTTAGATACATAGAACACTCACTGCTAATGCTACAACAAACAAAGACACAACAATAACACAACAACATAGACACTATTGACACATACACAAAATAAACAAAATAGTGGATAAATGAATGACTGTAAAAGCAGAACTTAGAGAGAAAATACGCAACTTTTGAGTAAATGTTGAGAAGCAGTAATTGTTCCCTCGAAACACCTGATAAATTGAGTGGTGTTTAAAATTGTGTCTCCAAAAAGAAATGAGGTAATAGTAAGTTCAGTATTTTACTGAGTACAGATTGTTCATACCATTGGGATTAGTATATCTTTAAGAAATACGAGGAAAATACTACATAAGAAAGATTATTAACCATTAAATTTTGTCAGACAAGAAAACATATTTCTTACTAGGAATGTTCATGGGGACTAATTTGGTAGTCATTTAAATAACAGAAAATCTAGTTTAGACTAGATTAGACTAGACTAGGGTTAAACTAGTCTAAAAGACAGAAAAAGATTTAAAACTGATCTCAATTTAAATCAACAAATTTAACCTGTATTGTGTTGATATATTAGGAGCTATATGGAACTGTATAACATTGCAAACACAAACAACGTCTGATTAGTTTAGAGAGTCTTGTTAAACTAAAGCTAAAGCTTTGGAAGATTTAGCTGTTACCTGGAAGGGAGGTCTGTGCTGACAGATTTAAAATGAGGTGAAAAGGTGCTTTCATGCATTATGATCCATATGCTTATCCATGTGTTGGGAACAGAAAATCTATATGACTCTTGTGAGTCATGTAGAGTGTATTAATACATTTCTGCATCTCTAAAACATAAATGAACAGAAATGTTATACAGTCTACTTTTATTCCATTCTTTGCATCTTAAATGCATCCTTCTATGTAACCATGTCTTTCTATATATTTAGCATATATTTAAAAAACAGTCTGTGCATATAATTTCATATAATTTACATCTAATACATCTTGGTTTAATCCTGCCGTCCTATGCCTGCATAGTTTTCTGCTGTAGTACATGGTACAGTATGCCCTCTGATTACCCTTTTTTTTATATCATTTTATGTCCAGGGAGATTCAATTACTGGCTGAATATTGTTGATTTATGTGACCATTCAGCACTGCCTGGATTTAAAATCAGGAGGAAATGCAGAAAATATGCATTCATCAGTGACACTAAATACCATAATGAGGTGAAAGGATAGTCAGGAATAAAATGGTTCCCTCAATGTTGCGCACTATCCTTTTCTAACTATCTAACTCTGTGTTTTGGGGGAAAATGTAGTTATTGATGCCCTTGAACTTCTGCTTAGTTTAATAAATTCTAATTAGATTAAAACCAGGGAGTGCATGAAAAGGCAGCGTCTTTTTCTTTGTTGATTAGGGTGGAAAAAAATATATGCATATGGCTACATTTTGTGCACTGAGAAGTTCATTAAAACTGCTTTCACAGAAGAGTAAGAGAAGCGAAAGAAAATGTTTTTGTCATTCAGGCTCACATAGACATCCAATTTTGTTTGTTGTGTGAGAAACACAAAATGGACAAGCGGTTGCCTTCGAGGGAAGCGGATTTCTTTTTAGTGTGACAGCAGTGAATAAGTATTTTATCGATTATAAGTATTGATTAGCTAATGCATGTACTGCCACATTTATCATGAGAATCTGTCAGAATATGAATCAAATTAAATGTAAACATTTGGAGGTAAAAAAAAAAATCCCAACAAAGTGGGAGATGTTATATGAACACTGACTGGGATGAATTATTTCCTGTAAATTAACTGCTCCTGGTACCATCAGTGAGTTGACAAAGGGATATGCTTTAAATCACCTTCAATTTTTAAGGCTTACTGCACTTTTAACCAGAGGCAGAAGACCTTAGAGCTTTGACTGCATATCAGACAGGTACATCGACAATAATGTGAACTGGCTGACAATAGGTCAGACAGGCTATTCAGCCAAAGCTATTGGGCGGCTTGGGTGTCATGAGCCTTTAAAACTCCACGTTCCTCTGCAGTGAGTGTGTCACCAGCTCCCTATTTCAGTGCTCTGCAGTGCACAGCTGAATGGACAGCAGCCATTGTGTGCCCAGATAATGCACTTCAATCATCCTTAATGTCATCATAGCCAAAAAGGCCCAGAAGCTCAGTTGAAGAGGCTTTATTTCCCTTCATATCCAAGACCAAAAAACAGGGGCTTTAATCACAAGATTAAGGACTGTGATTGTTTAGCGCTAATTATGCTGACCAGCTGTAGAAAAACCATGTTGTGTGTATAAAAAGGGAAATGTGCAAAAGTGTGACTGTTGCAGATGCAACGTTGCTTGAAGCCTCCAGGTGAAAGGCAGTTAAGCAGTCACGTTAAGGAAAAGCTGATGTAACATAATTTGTTGTGTTCAACATTTTTTTTACATAACACTTAATATTCTGGACATGGCAAGCTGCAGGGAAAGCTCGTGGTGTGGTAATCAATTCCATACAATGGCCAACGGTAAGATGTTGAATGGCTAATTGACCACAGTAATGGTGCATGTCTATGTGGTGGTGGACGATGGAGACGTGCACATTAAAAAACAATTAATTTCCAATACTAATGTCACTCTTGGCTGCCTCTGCTGCTGCATATAACAAGAAGCTGTCACTGAGAAGTCATTTCGTACTCCATCTAGGATTTGATCCAAGGAAGACAAAGTTAGAAGGTCTTTTTGGTGGGCCGAGGTACATTTTGTGTTTACTTTTATCGAGGTTACGTGAGAGTTTAGGCTTCTCTTTAGGTTAATGAGTTTATTTAGCACCTCTCTTTCTTTCTTTGTAAGAAATTAATGTCATGGTCTGGTCATGGACGGATTACATTTTCTGCTTCTAGCCACTGAACCAAATTTCTTTTACTCGTGTTTACACTAAACTATTTCAAGCTTCAAGCTTCAACTTTGTACTTTGCCAGCTCCACACGGCAACAAGACATCATGTTAAAATTTTGTGTAATTTTACCATCCATTCATCGAGACATGTCTGTGTTCAGCCATCACTGATGAATACTGCTTTTGGTTGTGAGGTGGGTTTTTTGTTTTTGGAAAATGTTTGCATAGAGTTTTAATTCATGTTGGTTGTTAGCACTCACTGCAATTATATTAAACTCCAAAATAATCACAAAAAGACAGTAACCTAATTTCCCCTTCAATCCACATGTAAGAGAAAAGCCTGATAATGCAGATATTGTTCTGAAAGCTGTGGGAGACTACACAAACATCTTTGTTGGTGTCACATTTGTTGACAAGGTAAACAAAGCACCTTTTTTTCTACTGATGAAAAAAATGCAGATTTTATCTAGAGTAGTGTGTGTGTGTGTGTGTGTGTGTGTGTGTGTGTGTGTGTGTGTGTTATCTCCTATTAGCACTGGCAATACAACTGTTTGTACATAGACACACTGTGCTGTTAAGGAGAAAGTCCAGAGAAGGAGAGATTTGCAAATGAACGGGAATTATCTTTCATTTGTTTACTGCCTGGTCTCTTATCATTTTGTATGAGGTTTATTTCAGAAGCTTCTAGTGGATAATAACCCGGAACCTTCTTCAGGACCCCTCTGAAAACATCAGAAATTAATTATCCTGATTTTTTTTCTAATGTACTCTTCCTTTTCCAATTTCCCTCAAGTGTTTTGGCCTATTGAAATGACAATTATCTCTTAAAAAAACCCAGTCTAATTTCAGCAGCACTATTCAAAATAATTTAAAATCAAGCTAGCACTTATTTACTCTATTAGTTTAGTATTTAGCTTCTCTTTGATCTTTTCTTTGATATGCAATCACAGGTTTCTGGATGCTGGCATTAAACCTGAAATATTTACCCAGCATGATTTAATCATTGTTGTTAAGACTTTTCATGGTTTTTGTGACAGAAAGTAGCAAATGTTACTTATTTAACTTTGCTTTTCTGTTACAAAAAAACTTACAGAGAAAGGCAAGAAAAGACTTTACAGAAGCTAAAATAGGCCAAATTAAAACGTAGCACACAGTAACTTTGTGTTTGTGAATATTATGGCTTTCCAGAGATCATCAAGTGGTTAAATCCCCTGACTCTTGAACTAAATGCTCCTCTTGTCCTGGGACTGAATCCCTACAGAGCTTCCTCTCCTATGTTTCCAATTCTCTGGCTCCCTAAACACTTTATTACAGCCTAAACAGAGAATACAGAAGCACTGCCACCCTTATTTTAAAAAGAAAACTGTACGGAGATGGTAGGAGTTCACCCTTTTCATTTCTCATAAGAAAGGAGAGATTTGCTTAATTTGTGGTTGTTAGTAATAAAGAATTCTGACAAAGAGTTTGTTTTATGTAGTTTGAGGGGTGTTATTTATCCATCTATTTAGAATAAATTCTTATTAATTGCCCATTTTAGTTTAACAAAAGCACAAACATTGCTGTATTTTGTACTAAAATATAGCAGGAGTGTCATATGAACTATAATAAAGCTGGAGCTGTTGGTTATATGGTCTTATTTGAAGAGCTGAATATGAAGAGCTACATTATAATGTCCCCATGCAACCTGTCGGGACAAACAAAAAGTGAAAAATAAAATTCCTACTAAATGAATGAAGCCTAAATTTTGTATGTGCTTCATAATAAAATATTGCAGTCAGGTACAGGCACGCTTTGTTTCAAATCTTGTAATAACTGAGATTGTCTCATGTTTCCCGACTTGGCATCAGAATCCATTAAATGAAAATCCAACTGCGCTGTTGTTATGCCCTGACTTGTCTGAGGACATTTCCGCATCGCTTCTACATCCCTTGTAATTATTTTGGAGAGCGTATTTGGTTTAACATGAGCTTAGCCAATGAGCCAAGACAGGGCATGTTGCAGGCATCTTCCTCATGACTAACTTGCATATGACACAATGTTCCCTGTGCTGATAGATGCAGGGTGGCAGTCTGAAGCAGTGGGTTTTACCACTGCAAAAGGATCTGACGTGATTGGTGCTGTGGAAAAGCTGACAGCATGAATTATGAAAGTCTCATTAGGGCTTGTTGGAAATGATTTATCTTGCTACGAAATATGGTCATCCGACCACATTTGCTTCCATGGTTACAGAGTTCATATTGTGTTTTGCTCATTTAATTTCTTAGGTGTATCATTTTCTGTTTATTAGTGAGGAATTTCCATGAACGGCGAACCATGACTCTATTAAATCGAAGGTCACTACTTGGTATGCCAAGCAAAATGGCTCAGAAAAGGACAAGGTAGGCTCTTTGAAAATTGGCTGCAGTCACAAAGGTGCTAAAAAATGTGTCGTGTTTCTCACTTGACAGATGCATTGCTTGGCATGGTGGCGTTGAGCTTGGCAGTGTGCGTGACTGCCAGGTCATCTACTGTGGTTGTACGTTTCTAAACCGATGCCAGGAGTTGCTGCCATAGTTTTTCAATGTCCCTTAGGTGGTGAATTGTAGTAAAGCATATCTCGGTGAATAATTTTGTAAAATTTACAGCAGCATATTAAGATCATACCCTGCTGCCAGAATAAATACATAAACACATCTCTTGTTTTGAGGTGACTGGCCAAAACAAGAGAATATTTCATGAAATGCTTGAGACTGGTGTCCCAGATTTGAAAGCCATCAGTATTTCTATACAATTCATATAACCTGACTTCCCTTTCTGAAATGGTTTCATTAGTAATCAGCTTCCATCCTTGTTTCTGTCAGTGCACAGTAGTCCTTTCAGTTGTGTCCCTGCAGCAGCCCCACTTTTAGTCATGGCTAGTTCAACGGTGTGGCTTTTTGAAAAGGCTGGTGATTTTGCAAGTTATAAGCTGCAATCTTGGCATTGCTTTCACTTTAAAATGCTCCATAGGCGGATCTATTTTCTGATAGCACCATGCAGCTAAACTGAAAGCATGACATATGCAGTTACCCACACTGTCAAGCACTGGTGCATCTTTGCAAAAAAGATAACTTTAAAATGCATGTCTATATTTTATCTTGTTTCATTTCCCCCCTCTTAAGAGAACCAACGTGCAGTCTACTTGCCAGAGGTTGATTTGCAAGCATTAGTTAACAACCACAATAATGCAGACGGTGCTTTTTGCCTCATTCTTTTAATATAACTCAGCATTTGGACTGTGGAGTCAGCATATAAACTGTGTGGCTTTTGACGGTATACATGTTTGGATCAGTTGAAATAATATAAAAACAGAATGCTGATGCCCATTCCCTGAAGTGTATGGAAAAAGAGGAGGAATGATCTGCTCACGGCACCCAGCAACAGGGCTTCTTGATGCAGTGCTTTGATAACGTCAGAGCTCCATCTAGGTTGCTTTGTGAGGTACTGCTCAATAACCTTGTGATTTAACATTGTGCTGTAAATTATCAATGCAATTTCCACTCATTTGCCTACACATCAGTGATGCAAAATATATCCTCGCTGCTAAGAACAGCCTGCATTCTGAGTGCTTGTCTCACCACACTTGCTCCATTTTTAGGCGACTTCACATGACTTTTCAATGAGGTGCAGTGGCAGTTGCACAGAATTCTAATTTGGCTTCAATCTAAGTCATTAGGAGAGTCAACAGGAAGCAAACAGATGGCAGAAGGAATATGATGGATAATTGTGTGTCTCAGAGGACAATTCGTAATTTGTATCTGATTCCGTGCAACCCCCTCATTTTCTTAATGAAGGACTAATTGAGTTTTTTACATTGGCTCAAGCATATGGTCCCACCAATAGTGAAGGGTTTCTATAATGGTGGTAAGGAGATATCTTGAGGACAACGGAATCAATTTTAAAGACTGTTTCCGGATGGCCTAACATGAGTCAGTTTGGACATGGGAGTCTATTCATGAGCTAAAATATGATGCATCTTCATTACATCATAATCATTGTTATGAGTCATCATCAGTTATCATCACATGTGTTTACTTTTGGACCCTAAAAAGTAGTCTTCCACTGATACTCAGAGAACAAAATGTACTGTCCTGTTTGAGTAAAAATAAAACTTGGTAGTCGAATCTGTACTCTGAATAAATGTATATTTGATGTTTTTATATCATGTTTTCCTTATGTGCTCCACTGTTATACATTATGACTGACTTCCTTGGACTTTTTTGTTGTTTTGTTTGTTTATTAGAACGTTTCTTTCTTTCTTTACTGCAGTATACTCATTGTTAATTAAAGTTATGTTCCTTTTTTGTACAGAACAATCCATAATCCATCAGAAAAGCCTGTGATCATTTTTCTGCATTGATGTTTATGTTTGAATAACAAAGCAGCGAACAGGGCCTTTAGCACAAATAAGACTTTGTTCAGCTATTAATTACAACACAGCTTTTTTTTTTTTAGCACATTTTCATTCTTACCCTTTTTAAAGACAAACGTCTAGGTTTTTAGGATCTTTAAATATATTTCCATTGTAATTCATGACTTGAACATAAGTCCTAAATATCTAAAAAGGTACCTACTACCCAGAAATATGACTACATTTGACCAAAATTTGTCAGCCTCAGTAGCATAGCTGTTGAGTAATGGATCAAAGTCAAGCCTGAGCTTGAGGGGTATTTCTCTTCCTAGTCTGTATGGACCGTTGTCTCTATTTTTTGAGAAATTACACTTTTCAAAGTGCAGCTGTAATGAAGTGCTTCTCATTAAAAGCTGCGTTTGTGACAGTCAGTCAGTCAGGCAGGAATGCATGGAGGGCAGTAAGTGAGGTACCCCTGATAGAAGCTACTCATAGCAACTTTGGAGTAAAGGCTCATTTCATGCAAGGTTAGACACATCCGTCATTGGACATGGGTCTGGCTTTTACTACCTTTCAATTAAATTACACATGGAATGTGTCCACATATTGAAGATGGACCTGGAAACGGAATGTCTACCACTGGACTCTGTGGCTGCCGTGATCACTTTCAGTGTTAAAAATCCACCGTAGGCAGCGAATCAAAGTCGAATGTTGACAAAGGTCATGGATCCAGGGAACTTGTGCTCTCTTTGATAGTGTGCAAAGTCTTTGTTTGTAATGTGTTTTTGATGCAGTCAGTAGTCACACATTAATTAAATCAAGCATGAATATCTTTGTAAATATGCCCACTAATTAAGCTTTAAGCCCCAAAAATCAGGCTCACATGAATAGTTTGCTCTGGGTTTAAAATATAAAAACACCAGGCTATTCTTCTGGTGTAAGCATCATATGTAATAATCTGCAGAGGTTACAGTCCTGTGGTGACAAGGTCGGTGCTTCCATGTCCATAATCTGAGCAGACATTTTGTAACATTTTGACCAAATACATATTTCTCATTATTGTTTTGGCTGCTCCACGGTTGTCGTGGCTGGTTCTGCATGCAGCACTGGCTTTTCTAACAGATGTATCTCTGGAAATCTAACTGGAACAAAGGCGCTATTTTTCTTTCCATTCCAGAGTGGCCACACATATCTCGCAGTAAGATCAACTTGAGACTAGCCACTCAATCATTTCAGCTCCTTAAAGTTGAGAGGAAGGTACTTTTGCTCAAAAAAGCCTAATCTGATTCTCAACCTCTTTATTACTCACCTGATTTGTTGATAATCCCAGACGGGCAAGCAAAATGGCTGCCATTACAAAACTGATGGCACAGCATGGTAATAGAATTTGCTTGCACCTTTTTAAAGGATCCATTTTATTTTTATTTTTTTTGCACTTACTGAAAATAATTGCAGTTTTGATGCTGCATTACTGAATGGAATGCTAATTCTGCTTCTTCAGTTAGCAAATTAGGAGCTTTTAAAAATGTAAAACGCAAGAAGAGTGTGTGCATTAATTTGTCTGAGGTTTTGTGTATGGATTTGGTAAGAACTGTTGATAAATAGATAGCATTCCTTCAGTTATCAGTACTTTTATGCATTAACTATAAACCAAACATATTAAAAAAAGTAGTTAAGGTGTACATTTGCCATGGGCCTGGCCCCATGTTAAAATGTTGTAGACAGAAAAAAGCAAAATGTGGTTATCACTGATTTATTCACCAAGGACTTTGAAGCAAATAGACCTCCTTTAAGCCAAAGGAATTCCTCCACAAAAAATGTTGCCTATTTCTGGAAAGCAATCCCAGTATTTCTCATTCTGAAATTAGGCTAATAGGCACCAAAGTAGTTGTATTGCGTTTCTTGTCCAAAAATTGCATGCTTTGCCAGTGAAGCATTACATCGAGGTTATGTGCAAGAAAAACTAAGTGAACGAATCAGTCACTGCAGGGTAGCAAAGAAAGGTAACAGTGATGGATTTCTCTAAATGGCATTGTCTTTCCTTTGTTGCGGAAGCATGATGGATATCAACAATAAGTATGCTCTTTAGTCCTGACTGAGAGAGAGACATCTCATAAATCTTAAACTTAATTTTCTTTCAAGCACACATTTTAAAAGTTCTAAATACTGGACCAAACTTCAAAATAATTCTGTCTGAAATGGAAGAAATGTTTTCAAGTAATGACATGCTAAATACATCAACTGCGCTCTCTGCCTTGTAACACAGTGAAGACACATTGTTTTGGGGTGTCTTTGACAAATGACAACAGCCTATCCCTCCAGTTATTAAAAATCTGGTTTCTCTCTCATATTCATCCTTACATGGCTACAGGCTTGAATACAATCCCAAGTAGTTCAATTATACCTTATTTCCCTGTACTTTTCTGGTGTCGTGTTTTGACATCTTGCTTCTTTTTTTTTTAATATAAATTCGACCTCAGGCTGTCTAAACACAACATTAGGATTAACATCTTGGCTTTGTGGCATCAAAAGAGGCTCCAATCTCACGGACTTAAAACTGAGATGTCTTCTGCGCTAAATCAGCCAGCGCTAATTTGTGTACCAACAGGTTGAGCCTTTTTAATAGCTGCCTGTCCAGACTGATTTAGAAATAATCACTCAAATATCAGCCACAAAATGATGAATCTGTGACTTCGAAGAAAGACTTGTATTTAAAAATGTGTTAAAAATGTGTGTGTGTGTGTGTGTACTTGCGCTGTAATAATTGCCATCCAAATATCTTACTGACACCACTCTTAATGACATGCTGCAGTGCCTTTGTTGCACTGTTGATCATCAGCTGCTGATTAGGTGTGACTGGCTGCAAGGCTAATATCACCGCTGAGCTGATCAATGTTTCGCAAAGGCACATAATCAACACCATGAAAAAGTATGATAATCATCGATGATTCATGAAGCCAGCGATGTTGATTGGTATCTAAAAATGACAATACAGATTGTCACAGCCCCTGACACCATATGTCCTTTTTGATACCTGAACTGACACCAAGGTCATTATGCTTTGCACCTTTTTGTTTTTTAATCATTGCTTGCACTGAATGCTACTGTTGGAAATGGATATTCATTCAAAAAGACGCATCACTTTAAGGGCACCCAGCTAGCCCCACTGAGCCAAGCGGCAAGCGAGTTTTACTGTATGCCGTCGTGTAGATTTTAGTGTTTTCTTCCATTTGTATGAAATAATTAAAAAGCAGCGCACGCTGTTATTTTTAAAAAATTTCCCACAAAGAAGCAGGCATTCAGACTGACTAAATCAGACAGGCCTTTTATTCTGCCAAATGAGGAATTAGTTTATGATTCAAGACACCACAGGGTAGAGCATGAAACACTGTAAAGCAATAACATGTCAGAGTATCTGCAGCAGTTAGCCTTACACGGCTGAACGTTAGATGAACTGCCTGCTGTTTGTCCAATCATCAGTGTACCTGCTCATTCTTTGTACGACAAAGAGTTCACATTGTGCTTTCTACCTAATTTCAGCAAAACAGATGTGGACATGATCAAATCAGACTGAAAGACCTTTGAACAAGCTTCTAAAGCGTGTTACTTTGTGCAGTCACGGTCCTGAAGATCCCAATCAGCATCAAACGGCTGCGATGTTTGTTTCTACCTGGCGGCTTTCCCTCCTTTCATTGTACCCTCTTAATATTCGAATTTTTTATGCGAGCACAAACACAGTGTCCTTGATGCTATACTGGGTAGTGATGTTGTTTGAATCTAGCTGCCCTGATTTCTTTATTTATTTTTCTTAATCCAATCACGGAACATGTTTGTTGATGTGATTTGGTTAATGCCAACAGTCTGATGCGCGGATTAGACAACTGTCTTTTCTGTACTCAAGTGATTTACCGTATAATTAGTCATAACATTTCTAACTTTCTGTGTAACGTGATCAGATCAGATGACAGATTTCTCCCTCTGTGGCTCACTTTGAGGGAGGTCAGTCTTTCGAGGCTTTCGGCTTGGTGCTGGGATTTAGCAAAACGAGGCTACAAACTCTATTAGGAGAGATCATTTAAGCACTCCTATCAATGGCTGATGCATTGTATTGTCTAATGTACTAACATAAGTTATGTGTAAATCTGTTGTTAATGCATCACCTGCATTGCCTATTTGCGAATGATAAAATCACCTCATTAGGCTCACACTGCCATAAGTAATGCTAGATTTTAATTAAAAACAAGAGTTCAAAAACAATTTGCATGAGCTATTTACAGTATGATACATCTGCTTAAAAGAGCTGATGCAAATTCCTTTCTAATTGCAATATTTCTAGCATCACTTTTCTCGGTGTCGCTTGAAAACACTGTACTCATTGTCTCTTTGTTCCTTTATGGGAAGCAAAGAGGGCATGCATTGTAATGAATACAGCTCAGAATACATTTGTCTAAGCCTCTCAGTCTCCTGGACTTGCCCATCCAAAAATAAATCACACAAAGATGACAAAGTGTTGAGGAAACCGTGGATCAATAGCATGTTATGTCCATGACCCCCCCTCCTCTGTGGCTTTCTGATGGCTTACACATTTTTACTTTCATTTATTTTTCTTTTCTTTTTTGGGTGTGCAGGCGGGTGGGAGGGCGGGCGGGAGGGAGGGAGCTGGTCTAATGAAGTGTTAGTCTTTAAAAACAAACAAACAAACAAACAACAACAAGAAAAAAAACAATGTGAGTTTATCTGCATGTTTGCTATGTGTCTACGCTGTGCTTTCAAGCTCAATTAATACTTCCAACTCACCCGTATAAATTCGTTGCATTGTTCTATGCCATAGAGAAAAGGACAAATTAAATACAACCTTGTGTGGTCTTTGTTTCTAGCCATGTACTGCAGTTGCTTCAAACATCCTGAAAACAGTATGTAATAAGCTTTTTGTTCTCAGAACATCATGTTTAAGCCTAGCTTTCATATGAACCTCTATTCTGTCCCATAGAATATGGAATGATCGGAGAGCATACAGTAAAAAGTCAGCGGCCAAGATCAGTTCATGACACAAAGGCCCTGCAGGAGCAAGCTGAATCTGCTAAATTTATGGCACAAACTGGTAATACAATAGTTATGTTTCTTGACTTTATTTTGTTAACTAAACTTAATTTCATCATGCATGCTCTCTCTTGTACTGCACCTTTTAAGTGGAAATGTTTTGCATTATTATTTTTCCTACTCATTCTCTATTGCTACATATGGACGAGGAAGAAAATTTCCCATTTCTCTAGGAGTATTTACTTTGAATATAGGACATAATTGGGTTTTGTGGGTCTGTTTGTTTTATTGTCACATAGTGAGTTGGCGAGTGGATTACTCATACAGTATATTCGGGGAACATTAATTAAACAGCAGTTTAAAACTACGGCCCAGATGTAGTTAATTGTTTCCTCCAAGGCGTGATAAATTAAATGTCATTCGATGAAAAAACCCACCCTTTCGGCCAAATATGAAACACATACTTGGCAAAAGTTGAACTGATAGATGTTGCCCTTAGAGATAAAATGAACCTGTGTGGTTTCAGCAAGTGTAGCGAATTCAAAACTTAAATGATCTAAATTCATTATGGCTTTTACGATCCACCAGTTTTGGCATTTTTTTTTTTTAAAATAAAATCAGAAAGTAGTAAAACAAGTTAGGTACAAATCCAAGCAAAATCTTTATTTTGCTTTCATTATTTTTTAAGTATCTTTTGCTTTAATGTAGCTAGACAACATTTGTTTTTAGTGGGTGGGTTTAGTTGTAGCTATTATTAAGTTTTTGGTTTTTTTATTTTAAGTTTTGGGAAATGTTTTATTTTTTTCATGTGTTGTTTCGTTTAAATTGCTGTCATTGTTTAAAAACTCCTTTCCTTTCATTGTCATTTTAATTTATGACGCACTGTACATGCATTCGCACCACTACTAACATATACTCATTAACATCTCTTCATTTTCCCCACGCTGTAGGTACGTTGTTTCCCTGTCGAGTTGCATCCGCTGTGCTTTTCTGTTTTCTCATTCTCACACAATTTACTCTCCCTGTACTGCCTCATTTAACAAATTGATCCACCTCTCAGTCTATTTTATGATCTACAAAATTAAGGGCAGGGTTAAGACCCCTATTTGGCTGAATCTATGTGTCCTTGTTACAACATGCTGTGAAACTACTTTAAATTCTGATATGATTTGATGACTTTCAATGACATAAATGTATTCAGAGCTGAAATTGAAAATATTTCGCTTTGTATTGAATTATCCCTCCAATGCATAAAGCCTCAAAGAAAATGAATTCTTCACCTGGATTTTAACATAATCGTAGAGCAATTATTCGGTGACTACACTCATGTGGGAATTTTATTGTCCACTCACTTGTCACCAAATTATTTATTCTTTTTCTTTCATTCTGGCTATCGTGGCTTTGGAAATCACCCCACTGCCTCATCATACTATGCAGCTTTATTTAGCATCTCATGGCTTTTTTGGGGTACCTTTTGTACCATTAAAATTGAAAGGCTCAATGCGGTTTCTTCCTTTTTATCCTTTAAGTTAACTCAGACATCTCCAAGTTAATGTAACAGCTATGGTCCTTTACCTCGCTAATCTGCTATACTTTCTGCTACGTATGATGATTTAATGATGATAAGTCTGCACGCGGAGTTAAGCAACTGCAAATTCTCCCTATAGATTTAAAGGCCTAGCCCATAAAGACAGACTCACATTCACATCCTGTGGCTTAAATACCACAGATTACACGTCCTTCTGGGCATCCACAATTTAAATTTAAGTGTACGGAAAACCTTCTGCTTTGAGCCACTCATGAAAATGGCTGTGATCTGCTGAATAAAATCAGCTAACTTTCTCATTTTCCTCCATCCCTGCGAGTTAACAACTTGAGCTAGATTAAAAAAGATTTTTTTTTTGAAGCCATTATCTAAAACACAGAATTTGCTCCAATGTTGTCAAGGAAACTAGATAGTTTGCTGCAGTGCAAGGAAATCCACATTTAAGACCCCTTTCTGAACTAACACCCATTAAATTCCATTTTTATTTTCTCAGATGTTGTCTTTTCTTGCATGCCACCATGAAATTTTGTTTTTGCTTATAGCGAATTTACTTTTTTAAAACATAATATTGAGTTCCACTGAAATGCATGACCTTTTTTTTTTTTCAATGAATTGAAAGCGATAGATGTAACCCTAGTGTCTACTGTTCATTTTTTCCAACCATAGCTGTACCTTTTCTGTGATCTTTGCATGAATTTGGTGTAAAAAGGCAGATTAATATACAAATTACTCCTACACTGGAGAGCCATTTGTTAATGCTACTACTCCCAGTGATTGCAGCCACAAAAACACTTTTATGCTGCCTGCAAATGGAATCACGAGTCAAAAGAATTAAGCTGCCAATTCAGTATTCATCAAAGATCACATAAAGGTAGAATAGACTGTATGCTAAATTTCTTCTTTAGGACCTGACCTCACCCCACCCCGACGTTACTCATGTTGGCTCCTCCCTCTTTTACTCAAACCTGCCCACATTGCCCCACCCCGCCCAGTATAAGCGGTATAAGCCCCAGGACCATACTACTGCATTTAACTAGTGTCACCCTTCTCCCACACAGGTGAATCAGGTGCAGAGGAGTGGTCCCAGTGGAGCTCATGCTCTGTAACATGCGGTCAAGGGTCGCAGGTGCGAACAAGAACATGTGTCTCACCATATGGAACACACTGCAGCGGCCCTTTAAGAGAATCAAGGGTTTGCAATAACACTGCCCCTTGTCCAGGTAGTGTTAGCCGCAGATTCTTGAATATTAATGTTTTGCACCTTTGTTGTTGATATGGGAGGAAATGTGTTGTTCTGTTTTAACAAATTTCTGAATGTGTCTATATTTCCAAATGTATGCAGTAATAATATAATGAATCTAATGCTTTGTTTCTTTGATGTTATTTTGTGAATGTTGTTTTTCTTTTTTCATTATCATTTTGAGTTTTCCATTTCATATAACTGTGAATCAATTCATCAGCATTGAAATGGTTTAATGACATGTGGATCCACATGGAGCCCGGGGAGCTGTAGATACTGATATATCGTCAGCTTCATTTTCTTGAAGGTCAACTGTGCATTTTAAAATAGCTTTCTTCAAACACCCTTTAAGGCATTTCTTCCTCAATCCATGATGGCATGGCAGATGAGTCACTGGCACTCAGGTATCAGCATCAGATTCTTTGCTGGCTGGTGATTGCAGCATGAAAATGTTTGTCAGAATGAATCTGGTAGAACAGCGTGTCACAAGTAACCCCTGTCAATTTTTATTTTTTTCTCCCTCTTTTTTTACTCCCACAAATAAGTTGATTTAGCTTTCGGGTTTAGTCAAAGTATCTGATGGCGATCATAAACACAGTGCATCCGAGACCGCAAACTCCTAAGTAATTATGGCCGATCAAAAACACTGCAAGCTGCATCCTCTGACATTCTGATTAGTGATGTATTATATCCTATTTTAGATAGAGTCTGTCTAAGTGGGAAGTTGGTGGTTTTCAAAAGGGTCATTCCTTTAGTACGCGTCAACACTGAGAGACAGAAAGAGAATGAGTCATCATTATAAAAGAGCATCATTTCAGCCCTGATGTGACTCTTCAATGCCCAGTATTATTCAGTTCAGAAAGCATAAACCCTGCTGAATTATCACTGTGGTTCCAAAACTTTTTTCAAATAACAATGGAGAAAATCACCATAGAACTGTGCCTTGACACTTAGGGGAAAGTAAAGCAATTAGAAATTTACATTTTTAAAAGAGCAACAAGATAGAGATTCTAATTTGCTTTTCTAATTTTCACTTGTTTAATGAGTTTTTAGTTCAGACCGTATCAATGCACTCCTGCTGTGTTGTTAAATTGCTCTGACTATAATACTTGAAAGATGACGGATTTGCTGTTCTCTTACTTATACTTGAAATCTACCACTAGGATCAAAGAAGTTGTTTTACCAGGTCATCCTTAAAATACTTACATAGCACTAACTATACTTAGTTACCGTAGCAAACTGCTACAAAGAACTCCAGCCTGGCATGGGGCCACATGAAACACAGAGTATACATCTAATATTCTGTAAGGCAGACATATCGATTAGCTTTCTTTGCTCTCTGTGCTATGCCAAGCTTAGAAGAACACCTCCAAAATACATTATGCCTAAAGACACATCACTTCCAGTCAAAAGAAACCTTACCTTATAGTTGCCATGACTGAAAACAGCAACATCGTCTGTGAACGGCGTCCTGAGCTCTGCATCTTGGGATCAAGCATGCTGTTAGAAATCCTGGGCCTACATAAGTTGTGATGCCATACACAACATGATGGAATATGCCAAAATACAGCAACACATCTGCTGTATGAAATATCCCCTGGGTTGTAAAATGCTAGTCCTTTCACAAGCCAAGCAACAAAAACCCATGGCATTTTTCTGTTGAATCTTATTCGCTTTATTCTTAGTAGCACAGTCTACAGGAATTCTGATATCTGACATTTCTTCAGTTCAGGGTTTTCTACAGCACTAACATTCAGTGCATATTTAAGGTTACTGTTAGATTCTTAAACTGTAGCACACAATAAGATATTCATCAGAATAACATTTTTCCTTACATATAAGATAAAACCAGGAGGAAAGTACATATGTCTAAAATCTGATTCCATCCTGAATAAAAGTTGGCATCCTCTGTTTTTTGTAAACACTAATATTATTTCACCATCAGACATTTCACAATGTGAGGTTTGGTAAAATCATAAAGAGCTATACCTTTGACATTAAACCCCTCTGGCTTTCTGTTACTTAAGTTCAGTTAGCCGGCAAGCTTTGCAATGTAAATCCACAGGAAGGCTCTTTGATGCCATCCCTTTGAACACGAGAAGGAAGCATAAACTGTGCTACCTATCTGCATTGCTATGAAGTGTCACCCAAGGTAACAGGTTTATCTTCTTTTTTTTCTTTTTTTGTGTTGTCAATTTTTTTTTAGGAAGGATTATATTCTAAGTAAAGCTAGCTACATCATCAGGTCGGGGTTAATAATTTAAAGTTAGGTTGTTTAATGCCGCTCATACACTCCATAGCTGTCGCTAGCTGCTAGGTTTCCTGGTTTGGTTTGCAGGATATATTCACCTATGTTTAGCATGGGCACTGAGGACAATTACAATGGAATAAAAAATGAAGTGTGTAAAAATAGAAAAATAAGTGGAGAATAAGTAAAACACAGGTCAAAAACCTACACTTTAGAATCAGTACAAATATGTCAAGATTTTACATGCATGATAATGTATAAAATCTTGTTTAGACATTTTGGTTGACAGGTCTTTTTCTATGAAAAAACCCTCTGAATTTAACTGAATTACAGTGTGACAGATGCAAATCTACTCCACTACAGAAGCATTGATTGGGTTATCTGAAGCTACTTCAAACCACTCTGTATCAAAAGAGAAAGCACTCAGAAACAAAATAATAAATACTGTATGGTGACTACAGTTGGGTAAAAGGAGCTAGCTAGCAAGTTAAAAAGGTTAAACTTCACTGGAAAGCAATGAGAAGGCCACCCAAATCCCAGCTTACCTCAAATTAATGAAAACATTCTTGGCAAATGCAGTTGCTTTGTCCATCATCTTGTAGTGGTCCAGGAATTTCACCTCTAGCAGACCAATAGCATTGCTCATGGACATCCCTGTAAATCATGGCTGCAGTTCAGAGAAAAAGTACACAAAGGGACAGAATCCTATTCCATCTTTGCTAGCTGTGGTGACTGCAAGCTTTGAACTCGAATATTTCAAAGTAAAGGCTTCAGTCACCATGGGCCACTTAGCTAAGAGCATCAAAGTAGCGCCTAGAGGCACGGGCCGGGACAGACGGTAGCTTGCCTCATGGCGGACCATAGGCTTGATCCCAAGATCCAACTACTCTGCAACTGATCCCGAGATCTAAAAATTTGTACTGCGGGGACTTTAAGCTTCTGCACAAGCTGTGGACAGCGACCCTTCTGAAGAGGATTTATCAAGCCCCAGCGGCCACTGTACAGCAGTCAGACATACATTACTAAGGTCTTAAGTCCTGTTTGTAGTCAAAAGATGATAAGACCACCAGATATGCTGTGTTTACAACAAACCTCTATTAATTGTGCGCATGCTAATTTGCAAGTGCAAGACATGAGAAATTCCTCCCACACTTCTGAAAATGTAGAGCCTAATCACGGCCACAGCACCGTCCATCTGCTGCAGGTTTCTGTTTAACATTTGCTTATTTAAAACATTGGAAGACACACTGAAGCTGAACGCTCATTTTCAATAGCCATCAGAGCTCACCAGAGCCTATACTGCAATGTCATATAGTATTATTTTTTAATATTATGATTTACTTTTGAAAGTGGCCACCTTTCCATTTCTCTCATGCAGAAAATAATCAAGTTAGGTAAGGGTGATATATTAGAGCATAAATATAAGTTTGAAGATTTATAGATAAAAACAGACATTGACTTTTTGGTAACAAACACAGTTTCAGTATTTTCTGGGTTTTATGCAATGCACTTAAAGTTAATGCTGGGCCTTAACTCTGTCAGTAAATGTACTTCAGTGCTGGCATCAAGCTGCCAACAGTTGCATCAGAAACTAATATCAGGGGTTAAACTTTTACATTTTGAAAGCAGTGTGTTCATCACTCCATATCTCTGTGTACATTTAGGAGCACTGCCAAGACAAGACAGGAGGTGTCTTACTTCTGTCTGCCTCTCAGATTTCCACATTTCCCTCTCCAAAGTAAAACTATGAGCCAATAGCAAATATTCTCCGCAGTTTTATGAAGACTCACCATCTGTCAACTAGAACCCAGTTAAGCTTACACACAAACCAAGATGCCAGAGGAATGCTGCCTTTTGCCAGCTATTGTTTTAAATTAATTGAAAAAAAAAGCAATTATAGTTTAAAAGTTGCACTTTTGTCAAGAAACATTGTGTTACATTAGAAATATCTATATTTAGAAGCATGTTTCAGTGGAATAAATGATCTGAATAGATAGATCGGAGGGTATTAGAGCATTCGTTTATGTCAAACTCACGGTTGACGTTGAATGCTAGATAGATAATCTCACTGATGTTGGCTTTAATGAGCAGCGGTGACAAAATGTTGTTCAAAAACAACATGCCACAGATTTATAATTCAAAAGGAAACAACATAACCTCCGCAACATCATAATGTTCAATACATTTTCCTTTTTTTAATTTATCCGTCTTTCCTGATATGTAGTCTAAATATTGCACACTTACTCTGAGGACTGGAAGCAGGCTATAGATTGTCTGTTTTGTGCATTACCATGATCAGTATGTTAGTGCAATGACAGCTGTCCAGAACCATTGTCAGCCCACATTATCTTGAAGGTCCCCTGCTATTAGATTCTCAGTCAACCAAGAAGATTCAACAGACTGTGACATTGTTAGACCTGCTGTTCCTGATGGTTACCTTGGTTTAGATAGTCTGGACTCTTATTGTTGGTGTTCTGCACGTCGAAACTCCCTTGTCAGAGATTGACATTTTTATTGTGTTCTACCTGTGCTACTGTATGGCGCGTTGTTAGAGGAGCAGCATTTGCTGTTATTGTGATAAATGTTTGGAGGAGACTGCAGCTTATGGCTGAGCTAGAGAATAGCCCCCACAATGTCTGTGTGCTCTGTGTTTTACTTACATTACTCTGTTGCTAATTCTTTTGATTGATTTTGTTTCATTTATGGCTCAGCGCAGTTCGGTGAGGCCTTTGTTTATGCTGTATCAGAGACAGAGACATTGATTAGGCCTGACGCCTTTTCTGTGCCCGCAGTACACGGTGTGTGGGAGGAGTGGTCACCGTGGAGCCTGTGCTCATTCACATGTGGCAGAGGTCACCGCACTAGGACTAGGATGTGCTCTCCTCCCCAGCATGGAGGCAGGGCTTGTGATGGACCTGAGACCCAGACTAAACTTTGCAACATAGCCCTTTGCCCAGGTATCATCTGTCTGCTCGCTTAATCTGTTAGAAATCATTTTATTAACAGTTATGAGTAAAGCATGGACTCGTTTAAAAGATCAGTTCTGTAAAATGCAATACACCTCACATATATTAGTCAGTGCAATATTTTAAAGGTAAGTAAAAAAAGAAAAGGGAATGGATGCAGACTCTGAGCTTACACAATAAAGCGGTTTAGGTAACCCTGTTGAGAAGGAATACTGTAATACTGACGTCAAAATCACTTACTCGCAGTTGCCTGTGAATGGTAAGCAGATTAGTGATGATGAGTTTCTCCACACAGTAAATGTTAGCTTTGCTGTCCTAGCAGACTCAGTGAAAACAACTCAATTTCAGATGCTTTCCCTCTTCCCTGACAAGAAGGTAGCGGCACTGTGTGCTTTGAACCTCTTAATAATATGAATCTTAATATGAAGCTACTCTTCCAATATCTGTTTTTTTTTATGTCTTATTCTCTTTTGTCTCTGACTTTATTGGGAAATTCTAGTTGAAAAAACAAACAAAAAACAAAGCAGACACCCGACTGAAAGTCTGAGTCTTCAAATTTGACAAGTTGCCCTGTAAATTTTTGCATTTCACATAACATCTGTTTTATTGGCTTTCAGTATGAGAGAGAATAGTGATCTGAATATTTCCTCCCATTTCTGTCTGCCCTCCTTTTCCCTTCACTTGGGACATGCTTGTTGGGTTGTGGTTGGTGCCTCAGTGGACGGACAGTGGCAGGAGTGGAGCTCTTGGAGCGATTGCTCGGTGACCTGTGCCAATGGCACACAGCAGAGGACCAGGCAGTGCTCAGCAGCCGCCCATGGGGGATCTGAGTGTCGCGGTCACTGGGCAGAAAGCAGAGAGTGCCATAATCCTGACTGCACAGGTAAAAAATCCTGAGCCTCTTAATTCCATATCCGCTTTGATGTCTAAATTTGAAAACAACGATTCTAAACAGGGAAGAGAGAGAGAGACAAAAAAAAAAGCCAGCCCGTCCCATATTGTCATCATCATTATTACAGTCATTACCATGTAGCACAATCTATCGCCTTTAACTGAGCTATCTTACTCTCCCTGATGCGTACAGAGAAGCCCTGTAGCAAGAATCAAATCGGCATTGTAAGAATCAAGAGTAATGTTCAAGACCGTGCTCTATCAATTGGATTTGAAAAATCCAGTTAGATATACTGTATGCCTTTCACATAATTCTGGGTTAGCAGCCCGAACTGTCTGTCAACATCATAGATGCATTAGAGGCTCAAAGATGTCTGCTTAGAGGTCTCAATCAGGCTTTGAATTGTCTGATCATGTGAAGGGTCTGAGCACTCTCATAATCTCCTGATGCAAATGTAGCTGCAAAAACAGCTAGGTTTCTAGTCTGTAGCTCGCCGATATGTGTGTGTGGAGCATGGTTTCCTCTTTAGTTTTCAAAGTCATTACAAATGTTGTTTCAATAATCAGCCAGCCCTGTGGTCTGCCGGACCCCTAAAACAGAGGCAAATGCTTGCGAATGCGTATTTTTAATTTGTGCTTATGATAATGAAGAAGGTGATGCTGTTGTTTGCCGTTACAGTGAGAGAATGCATTATACAGTTTATTCATTTAATGAGGCCTATCTATTTAGCAAGTCCTACTTGTTTCCAAGGTGAGAGATCAATCATTAGTGAGAAACACAGCCACTATTTAACAAGTCAGCACAATGTCCATTAGTGCTGGAGGCACTGCTTTGACAAAGAGTTCAAGGCAAAAGCATCATTTTTTCTTTTTAGAACTAGCTAAATGCATGTTTGGCTAGTTCCTAGAAATTCTGGTATTTTTTTAATGTAACTGAATAGATTAAAGTCTTTAAAAAAAGCCTAATAACTACAATAAATGCCTGTGCAGGTTTTTGAATCAATGCTATGTGTTTTCAAATGAAAACAATTTCTTCAGAACTGCTGGAACAATGAGCTCTTTGAAACACATGAGCATGCATCTGTTTGAAGAATCAGCTGCTTCATGTGCAGGCAAAGAAATCACTATTCACTGGGATTTGATCAATGTCTTGCAGATAGTTTCAGCCAACAGGTCATCGTGGTTTTTCCTGGTTTTTCTTGCTTCCAGTAGCAATCCCGACAGAGGTTAGTTGTAGGACATGATAAATGCCCGTATAAGTGAAGAAGGGGTAAGTGGAGGTTAGAATGAGCGGTGTGTGTTTCCTGCTCACACGGTGTTGTACCTTTCCATTCAGAAGGGCGTGTGATTTACTACATCGCTGAAGGGGAGCATCTGTTTTTTTGTCTAACGCAGAGTTTAACAGTGTTCATTACAAGGGCATAAATCGTACCTCTGGGTTTGGAAACGTCAGCATAAATGTGTGTGTGTGTGTGTGTGTGTGTGTGTGTGTGTGTGGTTTTATTTGTTTTTTTAATATCGTCAAAACGATGTGAATAATCATTTTCTTTAGCCATAAAATACACACACCCCTGATTATTACAGGTGATATTGTTCATTTGTGAAATACTGCCAAGAAATTACGTTTTCAAACTAAAAGCATGAGTAGCAAAATATATAAATGTAATCAAAAGCTAAAGATATCACACACTAAATAAAGACATTTTTATAGCTGTTTCTTTTTAGTTGATCTTCTGCTGTTTTTTTTTTTTAAGTAGTTGTTGTATTTGTAATAGTGTCGGTTTCTAACTAGAAATGATTCCATTTTAGCTAATGGCCAGTGGAATCCTTGGGGTCCGTGGAGTGGCTGCTCAAAGTCTTGCGACGGTGGATGGCAGAGACGTGCTCGGGTGTGTCAGGGGGCAGCGGTGACTGGGCAACAGTGTGATGGGAGCGGAGAAGAAGTCAGAAAGTGCAGTGACCAGCGGTGTCCAGGTGAGTCAGAGCATAATAAGACTTAAGTCTGAGTGGCCACAGAGAAGCTGAATGAAAGTGAGGAGATAATTATCTCTGTGCACTGACTGACATGTCTTGTTATAAGAGATCAGTTAAAACTGAGTCTGAAGAGGGGGTGCAGATTAGCAGAGGTGGATGACTGAAATAAATGAAGAAATTGAAATCATGGTGACGGACATACCGAGAAATTGAAGTATCATCAAAGCTTAAAGTACGGTTTTCAAAATAATCTCCTTTGAAGTAGAGTCTTAAACATGAAGTCACGTAATACTTCTATTCTCTGAAGTAAAGGAAGCAGTGTTCCACAAAAACGTTAAAAACGTTTTTTCCATTATTATAATTAAGAAGTACCTTCCCTCATAAAGACTGAGGCATGTGAAGAGGGTAAATTTTATTATAATCCATAAATGCATTCTCAGACTCTCTGAAACTATACAGCTTTGATCTCCTATATTTCCATACCTCTTAATATGCAGTATGAAGAAATTGTTGCATCATATTGGAAAGACTAAAAAGCTTTTAGCATTGATGTAGTAATGTTTGTATCACTTTGCACTCCAGCACCTTATGAAATTTGTCCTGAGGACTATGCAGTGTCAATGGTGTGGAGACGAACCCCTTCAGGAGAACTCGCCTTCAATAGATGTCCCCCTAATGCCACAGGTGAGGACAGAAGCTACATCATATATTTGTGTATTTTCTTTTTTTAAAATATGAGACTTAGTTGTGTTGCTTTATAGCAACAATGTTCCTGGTTTGAACCGCTTGTGGAGTATGCACGGTCTCCTTTGGCTCTGTGTACCCTGACTTCTACTCACAGTCCAAAGACATGCATGTTAGGTGAGCTGGTGTTTCTAAATTGGCTGTAGGTGTGAATGAGAGAGTGTGTGGTTGTCTGACTTGGCATTGGCCTGTTCAGGGCATGCTTCTCGCTCAAAGTTAGCCAAGTAAGGCTCCCCTGGATAAGTGGTTAAGAAAATGGATGGATGTAGTAAATGGTGAAAATAAAAACCGAGTTGCCTCAGGTCTTCTTTCAGTTTGACACTGAACATTTCATTGTTGGCAGCAGTTCCAACACTAGTAAACAAGCTTTAATCTGTGATGTTAGATCTCCTTTTTGATTTCACAGGGAAAATATTGTGGGATTTATAGAATTTAGGTTCATTTTGCCACCCACCTCGGCATGGTCAGGAAGTCAAACGCACGGCAAACTCGGGTTGCCTGGAGCAATGTGCATTGATTTGACTTGCAAACAAGTGGCAGTGCAAATTCAAGCAAGCGAACTAATGAAAAAATAATTATTAAACTGTAAGCACTACTGGCAAATGAATGGAACTTGTCTGCAGAGACACAACCCTTGATTTACTTATTTTTTCCACTCAAATTTTCTGGAAATTTAAGATAGCAATCCTGCATGACAAAAAGGTGCAAAAAGACAGACGAAATTACAAATTTTATATTGTACAAATAAGCATTTTACTAAAAAAAAAAAAAAAGAATACACTGCAATAAAGCTTCTGCTGTAATCACTTTGAATGACATTTTGTAATTAGATGTTCATTTTATTATCACTAGTTTAATTGTCCTTATAGAATGAAGCTTTATTGGTAAGTGTACTCATCTTGTTAAAATCCTATTACTTATCCTCATTCCCCCAAGGGAAAAAAACATATTGGATTCCATCCAATTTAAAATAACAAGACAAGACTTTTCATACATGTATCAGCGCAATTTTGCCACTTCATAAGGTGCAATGCTTGCTGGCCCTAAATGTCGAAGTTCGCCTGCACACTCTCCGGATAGTTGATAAAAGCTCTTCTTTCCATTTCCACATGCGGTGATGTAATTTATGACTGCACCGTCAATACACTGCCTGTGCACTGGATGGGGAAAAAAACGTGATTCTGAGGGCATTGTTAAAGAAAAGCACACTGATGTCTGTTTTCAGACAATAAGCAGAGGCTTTAATGCGTGCATGGAGAGGAGAGCAATTGAAGTTCTGTAACAGATTGAGACTAACTCTGAGCTATTGAAAAGAAGAAAAAGGAGGGGGAAGCTGGGAGAGGATAAAAAAGGGATGCGGCCTCTGATAAATCTGCTGTGATACAGGTTACCTTTGCTCTTGCTGAAGGTCAGTTTGCTAACAGCAGACAGACATCGGCGCAGTGGAGGGCTGTCGTGTGTAGAAAGTTGCATGTGGGTTTGACACAGTAAGCTGTTGCAAAATGCAAAACAGTCTGGCGTTCCTAAAATTACATTTCGTCCCCAACCATAAAATGGCTAACTTGCAAACTAGATGTAGTAGCAAACACACTGTCATTCACAGATGGCTCACCTGCGGCAAAGTTACGCAGAGTAAGATTTAGTAGCATGACATTAGCTTTCCGGCTTGACATTAGTTTTATGGCTAATAACTGTTTGGCACCACTAAGCTATTTCCAGCTTCCGGTGAGGGATTGTGTGTATGTGTGTGTGTGTGTTTATTTGTGTGATGTTGGAAATGCGACACCTTTCTGACCTTTACTAAGAATTTCATTTACACCAAGCGTTGTCTTTATGTGCTAAGTTCGGGTCAGACAAGGCGAGGCTCTTTATTCTGCTTTAATGAGCTTTCTTATATTCGCGTGAGCTGCGACACAGAAGATTAATTCAGACCACGTGTTATTTTCTTACATGCAGCTAATTTGGATGCAGTTTCAGATGTGAGCACACTGTCGATGCTGCCTGTACTAGGTCAGCACTCTGGGCTGAGTTCTTTGTAACTGCCAGTGTTGGTGGACTTCAAGTTCAAGTCTTCAAGTTCAAGATGTGCTATTGGTACCGTATGTGCAGTACATCTTGAACCCAAAGTGATGTTATCAGGGATGCTATTTCACTTTGCCAAAGAACTGGGTTATACTATAACAGTCTCATAATAAAAAGGTAAAAATCCAGCTAGCAGACATATTTCATGTTTAAGTATAGTGCATCCTCCCTGTCAAAGCTGGCACAGAGGACTGGGAAAAAGATGGTGATAGACAATAGGTCAGGGCAGGTCAAGTTTATCTCTAAAGCCATTAATCACAGTTCTAGAGTCAGCAGGTTTCGGGGAGCATACATTAAGAAACCATAAATGAAAACAACTCTTCAAAACCTTTGCCCTGGAATTAGATCAAGGTCAGACTCAAACCTTTAGTGAATTTCCTCACTGATAGTCTCATCCTTCCTGGACAGCCTGATACGAAATGGCAGAGGTAAACAAAGATGAAATATTGATCAGAGAAGGTAACTGAAATGTCTGAAGTGGGCAACACGAATGCAGTGTGACGGCACGGGTGAAACATCCGAATGTGTTAGGGGGCTTCAGCACCTACTCACCCATAGCGCCTGTCGTCATCAAGGTCATCACAGAAAGAGCGCTGGGTGCAGGGGCGTCCGCACCGACTTGGTCATCGGCGATGACAACTGCCACCGGAGGCAAGAATGGGGGGAAAAGCGAGACATGTATGGCACATGAATTTGTTCGCAGTGTAGCAGCCAAGCAAAAAATGTCCCCAAACTGGTAAACATGCGAGCTACATTTACATCTACTTTTAGATGCAGAGTGTGCTGAAGCACAATGAAAACTGTAAGATTTTGAGCTTCCATTGCCCATTTATCATAGTCTGGTCCTTCATTAAATAAAGGTGTATGGTTTAATTTGTTTCAGAACAAAAGCAATTTAACAATTAGGTACAACAACAAGGTATTGTTAATGACACAAGATCAGCTACAGCATTAAAGCCATCTGCCAAATCTTGTATAGGTCCACCTCGTGCTAGAAAAACAGCTCTGACCCAGTGACGTTTGCACACAGAACCCTGGAAGCATCATTTAGTGCACGTGATACCGGCAGTAGATCTTTTGAGTACCATGGGTTACTTATTAGGCTTGTTTAGGCTTGTTCCCAAGCATATTCAGGGCGAGTGGGAGGCCGGGCCAGTGCCTTGGGCTCTTTGTTGTGAGCAGATTTTGCAGTACAGCGTTGAGCATTGTCCTGCCGAGGAAGGCAGCTGATGCCGGGGAGTGCCGTTGCCACGGGGGTGTGTGCTTGGCCTGAAACAACGTTTAGATAGGTTGTAGCGTCAAAGGAACACCCACATGAATGCCAGGAACCTAAGTTTCCAAGCAAAACATTGCATTTGTATGAATGGATCGGCGTTATTTGCTAAACCTGCCAGTGGCTGCTCGGTGCAATAAATCCTTTGAGTTTGATTTATATGCCGTTTCTATTCCCGCTAAGACCTGAAGGTACTAGTTACTTTGGCGGAAGATGTTTTGCATTCAAAAGTTCATGTACTGTTATTTATGTGCCCGTGTAATGAGAGCCCCAAATCTCAATTATCAATTGACGTTCAAGTCATCCAACTGAAAGTGGGAGCAATTAAAGCAGCAACACCACAGGCTATTAAACAAACTCTTCACAGGTTAATGCAGAGAAAATTATCCAGCCGTCTCCAGCAAATAAATTAGACACCACCCTTCACTGGGGAAGGTATTCATTTTTTTATTTGTTAGTTCTACCTTTTCATAATATTAATGGCAGCCATTTCAATCCAAGACGTTTTACTTGTCATATATTCCAGAAACATTTTTTTTAAAGAATGTAAGGGATTTTTTTGTTCTTTTTCACCACCGGATGGTAACCACAGAAATGTTGTTCAAAGCCTCTTTTTAACATTGTCTCGTTTCCAACTCCTCAGCTGGTAAACACTGTTTTAGTATTCCGTCTCGGTGAGGATCACTTGAATAAAAATTCTCTTTTAATGGCACCCAAGTCGAGAGCGCTGTCAAACCAGACAGCGACAGGTCAGCGCCTCAGTGGAGTGCAGCCTTGGTTTTGATCAAGCACATCTCCACTGACCTATATTTCATACTCAACTTACTCCACGTACATCACTGATGATGCAAGGACAGATGACAGATTGGGGCAGAATTACAGCGAAGGCCTCGAGTTTGTGTCTCTAACCCTATTTGATCCCACTAGCAACCCGTCTCAAAGCCAAGGCAGATTGATATCTAATTATATATCTGTACAATATAAACTTCATTTAAAAATAGATCAGTTTGGGAGAAATTCAGTTCACAAAACTGGCAAAAGAAAGACTTACAAATGAATCAGTGTCTATCTCTCAACACTGACCATTCATTAAGCTTCTTTTACTCTTGTTTTGCTGTTTGCATACGGTGGCTTCAGGAGTGCATCTTTCCTGAGCAAGTAAGGTGTGCTTATGGACATATTTATATAAAGTGCAAGTCTGCTATTAGGTTTTATTTTTGCACACTTATAAACCACAATCGAGAGCTCCCCTTTTTCAAACTTAAAATTAGGTTATTTAAATAAAAGATGAGCTCCAGTGCAGGGATTTTACATTAAAATGATTTTGGCCTTGGGTAATTTGTGTCTTTGAGGACTGCTGAAATCACATTAAAATTGCAACATCATACAGTATATTAATAATATAAACACAGGCTACCGGTGACCAAAACATTACCTCTCTTGCTGTTTAACTCCTGCTTCGTGTCTATACGTGGACAAAATTCACATCACTGAGCAACCTCAATGCTTATCAATTTCAAGCAGTTCTTGAATTTGACCTCTTCTTATTGCTCTGTGCCTTTTTGGCAATTCCCACTCAAAGAACCCAACCTTTCTCAGCTTACAGTGACCTTTTGGAATGTCAGAGCCAAAACACTGAAGTGAATGCCTAATTTCTAGGTCTCAAACCATCATAAAACAGACTTTTTACTATCTTTTTGATAAAAATTCAGAGCGAGCATTCTTTTGATTGCTGGCATCCTTAACAGTAGATAGAGTGGTAGAGATTGTGAAGCAAAACTCTAAACCACCCAGGTGAAACCCGCTTTGAGGGACACAGAGGCTCAGCCCAGTGTAAAGCACTGGGCCTCTCCTGCTGCCCCCTGGGTTGTCTCATGGTGATGCATGGTTGCTCCCGGCACACAGCGAGCGTGCACTCTCGGCTTCAGTGGATATCACCAAGTAGTAGCTGTGGAGAAGGTGGGCGTGTGTGTGTGTGTGTGGGGGGGGGGGTGTTTGTGATTTCTCTTTGTCTGTGTGTGTTAGTGTGCGAAAGTCAGAGAGAGAGCACGGAGGAGAACAAGAGATAGTGAAGGTTTTATGTGAAGCCCGGATGCCAGGGGAAATGTTTTGTGCTGTGGGAGTTTTCCTCAGGATGTCAAGCACCTGTTTTGGAGCGGTGGGGTGATGTGTGAAGTGCACTCCACCAGGTCGACAGCTGGGAAGGTGTGATGTTGGACCCCTATGTAGGCCGTGTGGGTGGATATTGGGTAGTTCTGCTATTTCAGGATTACTGTTTAAATGCCTGACAGCTATCACAGCTGAGTTGCTGCATGTTTGAATAAGCGACTACAAGTTGTATTAGCCGGGCACGCAGAGCATATATTAAAAGGCACGGGACTGTGTCGTTTGGCATAATATTAAACCATTTCTGTTCAAATACTGTAATACTTTCCTTCCATAAACCTTTCTTTATTGCCTTCTCTAACGAGCGGGTTACATCAAATTTTGATGGTGAATGACGGACAAAGAGGAAAAGATAAGACTCTCATTAAAAGTATTAATATTATTCTCTTTCCTTTTTGTCTCTCTCCCCTCCTCTCATATCCAACTAATCCCACTCTACCCCTTCAATCTGCCTTTCTTTGCCCCACCGTTGGTCTTAACTCCACCTACCCCCCCACCTCTTCTGCGCCTGCTCATCTTCTCATCCCTCCCTCGCCAATCCTCCTCTCCAAATCTGTCGCTGTCTCCTTCCTCCTCTACAGGCACCACTAGTCGACGCTGCTCTTTGGATCACCGCGGTATGGCCTTCTGGGAGCAGCCCAGCTATGCTCGATGCATAACAAATGAATTCAGATACTTGCAGCAATCAGTAGGTGCAAAGTCAGCTCCCTCTCACAGCCTCTGTTTCCAATGCACCATAAATTACCTCCCCAGTGTCCCCCTCCCAATTCTCATCACAATGTAGCCAAAAAGATTAACCACTTCCAATAGAGGAGCAAATTTAAGCACACATTTTTTTCCTTTTTTTCCCTCCCTGATGTCCTTCAGCTGCTGAATTTAGAGTTCCAGGCATGTTCTCGTCTGTGTTTCTAAATAAATTACAATATTGATGATATCGCGGTTACAATATATGTTGCTCCTCGGTTACTCGTCACTTGCACTTTGCTATGTTTTGGTAAATAGGATCCACTGCAACAACTTGCAATATTTTGTTCATTTAAAATAAGACTTGCAGCATGAAGAAAAAAGTAAATAAGTAAATAAATAAATAACAGTTAGGGAAACTCAGTGAAACGGTATTTTCAGTTTAATAGAATCATATCTTTCCCTCAAGAGAACCTTTTGTGAATTCTCTCTTTTTTTCTTTTCTTTTGTCGTCTGATGAGACTTTTTAATCACACAAAAAGCAGTTTTCATTGAAGCCCGAGTGCATTTTATTGCACCATTTCGAGTACTTTTGCTTTAGTAGGTTTGCCTTCAGCCTGAAAACACAGAAGCGCTTCCACTAGAATAGGTAATTTTGGTAACCCTCCATCACTGTTAAAAATAAAATAATTCAGAAGAGCTGAGATAGCACATATAGCGCTGCACCTGTGAACGTGTATTTATGGACGTAAACCCTGTGCAATGATGTGAGATGTCATTTCACTCTGCAATTTCTGCCTAAATGTGTGTCTTCTGCTCCAGTTAACTCTTTTATTCGTATTGGCTCATTTCAAAACATCCGCGAGGCAGAATACATTTCAGGCCTGGCGTAGATATAAGTGTCACATAAAGGGCCTTAGAGAGTAGAGTCTTTCTTCCTGATTTTTTGCACCCCATTTAATCTAAATGTGTAGCTTAGCGTGTATCTTGCGAACTCAACAGAGGACACCGATGCCCCAAGTTCTGTCCTCTCCTGTTTTTGGAGGTTCAGGGGCACCTTGCCAAGGGCCAGAGGATGCTGGCGGGGGATGGGATGTCCCAGGTCACAAAAAACCTGCTGGATCTCACCCAGAGGAGGAACTTCTATGCTGGTGACCTCCTGTCTTCAGTAGAGATCCTTCGCAATGTGACAGAGACCTTCAAGAGAGCCAGCTATGAGCCGTCATCCGATGACGTGCAAGTAAGTGGACGCTGGCTTCATTTGAACATGTGGACATGAATCTTTGTGAAGTATGCAAGGATGCCATGCCGTTACTTAGGTAACATAAATGTTTTATCATTTTGGGTACCAGAGCTATAATGTGTAATGTGAGAAAAATGAATTCTATTGTGTGTGAAATAGCACAAACACCCAGGGCTCTATTGTATCAGGAGATCTACTCCACATCCTAAGCTGTTTCATCTCATCATGTTGGGCTTGACTGCAGTCTTGATCCTCTTTATGTCAATAGGATGATGGAGATTATAGCAAAAGCCCCACCTCCATCACCAATAAGACAATTTATGCTCCCAGGGCTGTGCCAATTTCAAAGCCACCCTTCACAGGCCTCTTTATTCTGTCCAGCATGCATACATGTTAGGTTTTTTTATATATATATGTGGTTGTTTTGCTGCGTGTGCATGTGTGAATGGTTGTGCTATATATGTGTGCAATTTTTTTTTGCTAACTGAGAATAAAATAATTGTTATTATGTGATGCCAAAAGCATACTGTAACAGCATACTACTGTAGTTTATTCGTGAGGTTTCAGGTTTTGTCTGTGTTTGTTACTTCTGGATAAAGTCATGAGTAACAGCTCCAGGAAATTAGAAAAATGCGAGACTTGTCCATCAGCTCTTTGCTGTATAGAAATAGTAATAATTTCTCCTTTATTAGCAGGAAAGTTCAGTTATTTAAATACCAGCCACACAGTTCTCTGCTTACTGATAAGCTCGGTCAGATATTAAATCTGAAATATAGCCGTAGTGTTTGGCATTGTGCTGTTTTCTAGGTTTCAGGTAACTCAAAGCACATAAAGAAAGGCAAAAACAAACAAGCTGTCCTACTTAGGTGATTACAAAACTCTGATCTAATTCAATTAAAAAAAAGAAAAATTCAACTCAATTAATCATGCACCTCCGAAGTGTGGTGATATTTGGACTACAAACTGTCAGAGATGCTCTTTTCTTTAGTTTTCTGTTGGTTTAGTCCACTTTTATCAACAGTTTCCTCTTGATGTAAGGCGCATGGTCCTTTTAATATTCTGCAAAACCCCAAATGTTTTGTCCATGGATGGATACAAAGATGCCATTCATCCGTTTTCCTACCGTAGAAAACCTATGAAATGAGGAAAATGTCCTATCTCTGGTTATTAGGAGCGTGTGTGGGCAGACAGGAGAGCAGTCAGCCAGCCCAACCCCTCCGTGTGTCTCTGCGCTAATGCAGTGTTAAAGTGGGCACATTACCACCAGAGGGAGCATAAGCATTCAAGTAGAAAACAAGATAGCCTGTGTCAAGAGAGAGAGCCACTCCCTCAGGCATATTGTAGACCAAACGAAATAACAAGGCTAAAGATCAGACAGGGGTCCTATTACGACTGCAGGCATGCACCCCAAGCAGTCCCGCTCTCCACTGCTGAAGAAGACAATCCACACAGCTGCTCAAACATTCCCTTTCATCTTTTTTTTTTCTGATTGCAGCTTGTGCTTTTCTCCTGTAGCATTAAGTGTTTGCTGCAAGCTGCAGGAGGTCCAAGGTGTGTTGCTGTCAGAGCTCAAGCACAAATTCCATCATTTCTCCTATCGTTTACCATCACGGTTTCAGTGGCAGATTTCCTGGTGCTATTGAGCCCTGCGGGAGAAAATCATTATGCCCCTACAGAAATCTCTTATTTTTCGCTATCGTAAATGTTAGTATATTATCCATAACAGTAGGTTTTTGGAGTGCATGGTGTTTATGTCATGATTTGAGAAAAGCATCTAGCTGCAGTGCCTGTTATGCTGGTGTGTGGGAGTGTTATGCATTTTCCCTTTCATCATCTCCACAGAACTTCTTTCAAATCATCAGCAACCTCCTGGAGGAGGAAAATAAGGAGAAATGGGAAGACGCGCAAAAGGTAAGCATGTGGCAGTACACCTAGTAAATAATTCAGGTTGCTGCATGAACACTGTTTGCCTCAAACTTCGACTCAAAGCTTGTTTGCAGTTTCTCCATCTGAATAGCACAGATTAAGGCAAGTCAGGTGGATTTAGGATTATGTTACACTTACACATATGGTAGTGAGGTAATTTAGCAGGTGTGACATCTGGCCTCATTTAGAAAAAAACTAGTTCCTCCGAGCTCCACTTGGTGGCAGCAGCACCGCCATAGACATTGTCCAACCATCAACACTGCAGGACTCATTCCTTCTGCATTGTTTCACCCAGCTGATGCCGATGAAAGCAACCAGTGTGATTAGGACCTTACTCAGGTCAGTTTTACCATAAAAAAATGAACATTTCAGCAGCAGTCTCCCCTCTTGATATTTATCATATAGTAAAGGTGGATGGCGAAAAATTGTTTCAATATCCTTTAGAAATTGAGAAGCAACATACTGCAACACAGCGGCAATGGTGTGTATGTCAAAATTTAAGTGCCAAAAAGTACCCATTCACAAGACTTGTTTATTCACGAAGATTGGATTCTAGCATCGTCCTGGTTTAGACACATCTCTCAGTTTGAGAGGTGGCAGGTCTTGTTTTCAAAACCGCCACTGGTGTCTGAGACAGCCTGAACCCTGAAATCACACACATCCAGACTCTGACAGAGATGCCATCTGTGATGACTGCGAGTCTGCAAAGGGCATCTGCTCTGTTGTCACCTTCACAGGTAAATTGGGTGTCACCTGCACTGACACATGAGTGAGGTGATGCCTTAAAATGACTTTTTTGTCTTACTTTCTCCACACCTGACTTCAGCTGATGCTATAAGGGGACACAGGCAGTTCAAATATTGCTCAGAGTGCCAGTCCTGGCTGTCTACACAAGGAGTAATTAGGTGTTTACTTACTGGAGCTTTAATTTGGCAGGGCCCCTAAAGGGATGATGTCGGTGAGAGAAGCTCACAAACTAGCAATTTCATCAGCGAGTATGCGTAAGAGATAAGGACAGACAGATCCGAGGAAGTATAGATAAATAAATATAATAAATATATTGTCTCCATGATTTAACACCCAGAAGAAATGTGCGACACTGTTAAATATTCCCGCAGTTATTAATGTGCATGTCTGAGATGTGCTGCTTTAGTTACATCATTATAAAAAGTGAACATGGCCAAGCTGCATCGCCTTACACAGTTTTTCTCACTTGTTGGGTTTCTTGCATTAATGAGTGTTCTCGGCTCAGCTTCCACAGCACCCACACACCAAAAACACGTACATGAAACACCTCACTATTGGGCTTAACTGGCTGTAAAGTTGGCTTTTTGCACTGATCACTATATATTCACCTCCTGCCTCTGTTACCATGGCAAGGAAAGGAACAGCTCTGTCTGCAGAACCTCTGCTGCAGCCATTTCCCTGCACTGCCTTCACGTCTCGCGGTTGCCATGGAGACCAGCAGAATGAGCATTACTGCACTCTGCGTCAGACATGCCGGAAGGGGCGACATGATGTGCTTTTCTCCCCCACTATGGCTTTCACTCTGCTGTGTCAGAAGCTCTCGACTTCAGCACCGCTGATCCGTTATCCCGGCTTAGCCGCGGCACATGAAGAGGCATGTGCACACACACACACAAGGTGCTACAGAGGAGGGAAATACCTGCCTCAGGTGTTTGTTGAATATCAACTTAGAGTGAGGTGCTAATTGCTAAATGCCACTCAAAGGCTTCTCTAATTGCCTGACATCACCACTGTGTGCTTACACACTTATTTACGCCCCACGATTACATGAGTCTTGTGCAGAACTGAAAAATGGTTTTGCAGTACAGCACGATATATCCCATTAGATGTGAGACATCGCCAGTAGATGGGCAGCCAGTAGATGGGCAGCCAGGACAGTAATCCAATCTTTTGAAGGTCAATTATTGGATTAACGTGCCTTTGATTTATTGACTTTGGGGAAAAGAGCTGAGTGGACCAGCAGTGTTACCGCTTGTGCTATAGAGCTGTCCATGGTTCTGAATTCATGCCCCTTCACTCTTATGTGAGTGCTGATGTCCAGGGAGCAACACATGAACTGAGGCAATCACCCTTGACTTGGCAGTGCTTTTCCAGAAACAGGCCAGCCACCAAATGTGCTGGCACAGCTGGTGGTTACAGCTCTGATGCTGATGTTATTTGAATGGTTCAAATAGGGCTACAACTAATCACTGGAGAACTATTTAAATTAAAACTGTCCCCTTGTCTTTATTATCTTGTCCAGATCTACCCCGGAGCAGTGGAGCTCATGCAGGTCATAGAAGATTTCATCCACATTGTTGGACTGGGCATGAAGGATTTCCACAATGCCTATTTGATGACTGGAAACTTAGGTAAGAATCGACCCACTTTGCCTTCGGGCCCACAGCCGCTGAGATCGTTTTACCATTTGTTTTGACTTGATATGGACACATAATCCCTGTGCTCCTCTGACTCCTTGTGTCAATTTCCCCACCATCATTAATTTAGGATAAATGCTGGGCAGTTGGGGTGGGGGAGTAAAATTACTGCAAATCAATAATGTTGATTAAAAGTGATCTTGCGGTCTTAATGTGCTAAATTCCAATGAAAACATTTAACATTCAATCCAATATCAGTAGCTTACAGCACGGGAAAACCTGCAAGAGTAGTGCCTTCACTAGAATAAATACAGACAATACTTCAAAATAACAACCACGGGTACACATTTTATTGATGCTCAAGTACATTTTAAAACACTGGGGATTTTATAACGTAGTTCAGTAAGAGCAGCACTGCTTTCTTGATATTATAAAGCCTCTCACTAATTACAGACTCTATGTATAGGTTCAAAGTTTTTGGTCAATAATCACATCAAATATTTATGTTATTCTGAAGATGAAATGGTTCGGTTTGACGCTGCACTGAACTGTAGTTCTGTGAGTAAGACTTGATTAGCAGAACATACCCTATAGCGTGTTTTGCAGTTGTACAGCCGCATGAAAAAAATTAATTAAAAGTAAATAAATAAAAGATTGCTTGTCAGTTCCTTGTGAGATTAGCAGTCATGGAAAAAATACAGTAGGAGGGTCTGATAAAAGGCTGTAAAATTGGAAGTGAAATTACAAGTTTTCTTTGCAGCTGTAATGAGCTTTTCTGCAACGCTGATTTTTGTCGAGATTATGACTTGAAAAACAAAACAAAAAAACCAAAGTGCTGCTGTGGGTTCTTTTAGCTTCGGTCGCGCAGCCTCTCGGATGATCTGAGGTCTCTGTGGCATTTCATTTTTTACTCAGCCACAAATGGTGTCTTACTGGAATGGAAGAGTAGACCGGTGGTCTTCATTTATTCATGCAAGTGAATGTAAGTGTGCACAGCTGTGCCGTTAGGCCATTCCTCTTAAGAGGAACAGAGATGTTTCATCCTTGTATTCTTTACAATAGCTAACATTCAGCTCACTTCGAGCACACTTGCTCTCTGTGTTTCTTTATGGTATGTGATTTCCATAATGATGAATCGGTAGTCTCCAAGAATAGCATACCAAACATGGTTCAATGAATGCACACATCAAAGTACCATTATGAAACACTGTGAGAGTCAAATTAACTAATGGATTTAGACTTGGAAATAAGGTTTGAATGCATTTCACATTGCCAATCATTAATGACTTCTTTCACAGATGTGAGAATATTTCTGTGCTGTTCTCCTACTTTATACTTTATACTTATTTCAATTTGTCTTAATGGCCGTCATCCAAACTCATTGCCAGTGCCTTCTCCTTATGCTCAAAAAAGCATTAACACATGACCCCTGCTTTATACACAAAATGGAATCTGCTCTGTGAAACTGACTCTAAATTGACGGTTAAGTGTTTTATCCACATTCATACAAGTTCCTTGAGCAGTTTAATGCATTTCATAGCTGGGCTTGAATTTAAACTATTTGACTCTTATTACATTAGTCAGCTGTATCACTGTCCTGGCCTCCACTCAAACCTGCTGGACTGTGGACTAAACCGTGTCCATCTGTCAGATGTGATATGACAGGAAATATTTTTGGTAAGCGTGGAGCAATGATGCAACTCACCGCTGTTTCTCAGTCTAATAAAGCACTGAGTGGCATAATCAGGGCACCATATTCAAAACATTCTGAAGTTTTTCTCCCACATGTCCATAGAAAGAAGATATATTGATTTCATGCAACAAGAAATGCAAGAAACTGAAATAATGGAATAATTCCAACACGGTCAACAACATCTTCTTGCTTATTATCATCCGAGTTATTATATTTTGTTTGGGTTTTTTTCTTAATTTATGTATATGCACGCTCATTGTAAAGATTACCTTTATTTTGAAATAACAACAGCGTTACTCGGTGTGAGATCAAAAGGCAAGTAATTAAAAATAAAACTTGTGTTGAGAGGAACTTGATTGTTTTGACTGAAGGAGGAACAGCTACACTAAAAGTGTGCCCACATAAAGTGCAAAGAACACTTGTCGGTAAAAAGCTCATTTGAATAATCCCATCATTTTCTGTTAGAAATCTTAAGGAGTATGAGTGAACCTCTTAATAAGAGTATGTGAATGTTGGAAGCATCATTATTATGTAGAGTGCTAAAGCAGCTTTTCTTTTGGAAAAAGTGAGCACAAAGGCTCGGCAGAGAGGGGGGGCATTTGGCTTTTGAGCAATTATTTGGAGATATAACATTAATGAGTTGCCTCTGGCTAGAATCAACTTGACTGGCTGCTGGTGGTGGTAAAATACAGGGGCCTAGCTGGGAGAAATTATTATGCCAGAATGGACTCTCTGATTTAATTTTTTCTTTTTTTTCTAATGTCAAAATTAATTACCGCTCCTATAAAATGTTTTCGCATTTGCCACTGCAGAGCTGTTTTCAAAAAACAATCAAGATATGATTCGATACCACATGATTAATACATCGGACTTTCTAATTATCCCATCCGTGGCCAGTGCACCGGCACAGCCAGCCAATGGCAGTGATTTCAGCTCACACACACAGTGCCTTAGCGACCACGTGGCCCTTTTTGATTAAAGAAATGGAAAGTTTTGTGTCTCCATCAGTGAAAGCCAAGTGGAGAGCATCTGGCTGAGTAAGATATTGCGGCATCATTTCGTCACTAATTTATGGCAGCCTCTTGACACCTAGATAAATACTGGCTGTCACCACTGTATCGTCCTGTGTCCTCCTACTTTTAGTCAAATAACCTTGATTGGAAAAGGCTGTCCACTGCAGCAACTTGTTCTCCCTCCTTGCAAGCTAACAGTTGGAGGACAAAGTGAAGCTTGGGACATGCAAAAAAAAATTTAACACAGTCTTGAAGGTGGACTGCATTACGCTCTATTGTCTTTTTTTTCTGGTTGTCTACTGTGAGGCTGCGTGTCATGGTCGAGAGAATATTTTGACAGTAATAGTGATTAATTTCCACTGCACACACAATAGCTGGAAATGCTCATTAATTTCTTTGCAGGATGTTTATGTTGTCTGACTTCAATGGTTTACTTAACGCTGAACCTCTCATGAACGCATTCAGACGTAATGAGCGATGCAATAAATCCCTCTTATGAAAATGAACCATACAGAATACTCTTAGTGCAATGAATCGCTGTTCAGAGGCGTCGCTGTCCGTAATTACTGCTTTATTTGTGCTGCGTAGCCCCATCAGGCGGATTCAAAGCCCCATTTACCTGCAGAATTACCCAGAACTCTGAGAGACAGTCTTCCCAGCACCATGTTGTGTTTCACAGTGTGCCCTGTGACTAAAACCACAAACACGAATAAACATGCACGACGACTGCTGCTCCCGACATCTGGTGCTACGAACGGGCCTCTTTGCAAAAACGGCAGGTCTTGTGGTGCTCTGTGATTTCATGCCCGCTGCAGGATCATCCCAAACACCTAGATGCACCTTCACTGTCACTGATTTCACTCACACATGGAGTCTCGCCAGGATTCAAATTGTACTATTGGCACAGTACAATGAACAATAGAGCTTCTGCATCAATGGTAGGATTAGCCTCAGATTCCCCTTGCTGAAGCACTACCTGACTGGGACTGGATGTGATACCAGGTAGAGAACAGTATAGCTTTATCCTCCTCTTGTAATGCTAAGGCCCTTTCTGTTGATCCTGGGTATTTTCCTTGTCACAGCCTTAGTGCACTGACTGGCCTTTTATGGCACCTCAGCAGGGAGGTGCCATAAAAGGAAAGCGTGATTAAGGTGATTACCTTTCTAGTACTTGTCAGGTGCCAGTTGTAGCTTTGGGTTTGTATTTTGCAGCAAATGAATGCGTCAAAAGCCCAGTTGGCCTGGTATGGCTGACAGATGACCTGCATATTTGCATAATGATTCAGTTTCATGTAAAATCTACCTATTAATTTGTGAGAGAATGCAGACTCTGCATGTTGAACTCGAATCAAAGGACTGCCCTTGTGTTTACTTTTGAATGACAGTGGTGCAGACTGCATGGTTATGTTCATAATTTCATTTAATATGCAATGTTCAAGCAATGCTAATAATCTATATTTCCTCGTTTTTCTGTAGTTGCCAGCATCCAGAGGCTTCCAGCAGTGTCTGTGATGACTGACATTAACTTCCCCATGAAGGGCCGTAAAGGCATGGTTGACTGGGCCAGAAACTCTGAAGATAAAGTGGTCATCCCAAAGGGCCTCTTTGTTTCCCAGTCAGCAGGTATGGGACTATATCACCGAGTCATCTGACTGCTAGTCAAATACATCTTTCTTCAAGAATCAGAGGCACATAAACAGTCTCCACGTGCAAGCTCCATCTGTCTTAGAATATATATTCAGTATATACATACATATATTCTGTCAAGCTTCAGAATTACAACCTGCAGCAACACATCTTAAATGTGCAGGGAAACTGTAGTAGATTCGCAGGATTAATGCTTCATGGATACACAATGATTGATTCACTGGCCACTGTTGAAAATTGGAAAATATATGTCTTCACATCTCAGCAGAAGTGGAATGATTTTAGCTGAGTTGGAGTGTCTGACAAGTTACTAGACTTTCAAGCAGACACATCTGTCTTCTGAAGAATGGTTTTTCCCTTTAATGTTTATGCTTCACCACTCCTTGTTTAGAAAAAGTGAAATAATGGTACAAGCCTCCGAACAGAGCCAGTTTGCTTGCCTGTGCTTGTTCAGTTGCAAGAGTTTTCCATCAGCTCAGCATTTGTAGCGTCCTCTCAAACAATGCCAGTTGCCACTCTATACTGCAATCCAGAGCCAGGCAATTTGGTTGATTGGTGTAATCAGTCTTATCCGAAATATATCAATGATAGCAAAACAAGGAATTGATCAGGATGCCACGTGCTTGACCCAAACCAATTCTGCAGTGGATTCTGGCACTTCTCTTGCTGGACAAACAAAATCAGGTGTTAGTTAATGTGATTTGTTTGGAAATAAAAGCACACCTTCAGGTTTCAGTGGGCATTTATGTAAATGATTGTATATTTAATGAGCTAACACCTAATTTGCATATATAAAATGAACTTTAGAAAACTATATACACAACTACATTTTTTTAAATTCAGAATCTAATTTATACATCTGTTTGCCCTGCAAAATATGCTTAAAATGTTTGGGTTTTTTGTGGCTGATGACAGTGTTTCTTTACTTAAAAATTCGCAAAGCATCATCATTTGCAGTAGTAATAAAAAAAGGGAAATCTATCTGACATGACATCAAAGCTTCATTTCCTCCTTCAGATATGGAGGGATCGCCTGTCTTCATTTTGGGAACCGTTCTCTACAAGACTCTTGGACTCATGCTACCTTCACCAAAGTAAGGGCAACATTTCTCATTGTCTGCGTTTTCTGGTCTGCTAGCAGGAGGAAATATGAGACAGATTTAATCCTTTGGAAGCTGCACAGGTGTCCATTTTTATTCACAGTAGCAGATCAAGTCTGAAAAACATGCTGTGCCTTTGTCGCTCCAGTGTCCCTGAAAGTTCCACTTAATACATTGAATAGAAATCTTATTTTGTCCTTCTTACAAGCAAATACTTGCATTTTGCTGCTGTTCTTTTTTTTTTTTTTAGAGCTCTGTGTCACTGTAGCATGCAGTATGTAGTTAATTAAGGATGACATTAGTGTCTGGAAAAGCAGTGGGATGTCCCAAACAAACACCTGGTGTCAGACACCAATCAACAAGTCCCTGGCAGCAACGTCCCAAGGACAAACCGGTCATTCCAGCACCGTTCGGGCCAGCTGTCACAGAGAGAGCAGCAGCCCTGTGGGTAAATGCAGAGAGGAGGTTATAATGGGACACTGAATTGTGTCCTCTGCAGACAAACATGAGGATAAGCTGATCAAATGGCAACTCTGAAAAGAGAAATACCAGGCAATGTGGCTTTTAGTGTACTCGTAATTAGAGAGGCATCTATGTGTCATGTGTTTATTGCATTTTAAAATAAGTACGGGAAACAGACATATGCAAAAGTCAGATGACAAATTTGAATTATTTGCTGCTCATCATTATGGACCTGCTGCATTTTCAGCTCTTCTTTTCTTCGTGTGCATGACAATTCTTCTCCCTGGGGGAAAGTACATACTGATTTTTATCTTCATTTCAAAATATAATATGTTCTGTCAACTATACCAAAGCTGGATATCCCATTGAAACATGACTATGATGCTAGCCTGTAAAAGCATATAACACAAAGCATCTTCAGGTGAGCTTTGTAGACTGTGTTTTCTAGTTTCTTTTCTTTTCTTTTTTCTTTACATAATTACTGCCAAATCATCCTGTATAGCATATCTGATGTCTAATGGGCAGCTCTTGTAGTCCTCCTTTACTGACTTTAATATTGAGGTTAGTATTCAGTGCAAGCAGCATTAGAGAAAATATGCTGCCTGACACTGAAACTTGAATTTGAAGAACTCGCACTCTGAAATGTAGATCATTAGATTAGCAGGCAGAGAGGAGCTTTAAATTCAAAAATATATGCACAATATCTTCCCTAAAACACCAAATCAGGTTTTAATACCAGCATGGCCCTTAAGCCTCACTGACTCTAAAGTTATACCTAATCCTTTAGTATTAACAGTAATTTTTCAGACATTATAAAAATGCTAGAATCTAGAGCGTTGGAAATGATGATGCATGATGTTATTCCTAATGAGGGATTCACTGTAACTCGTTTGTGTCTGTTTGCGTAGGTATTTGGCTACACAGGATGAAGGATTATGGCCATGCCACCTACTCAGACGTGTTTGTGTGCAGTCCTCCAAACAACCAACAGCATGTGGCCCAACAGGGGTTACACTATGCGTAGTTTGAATGTTGATTAGTTGAAAAGCGGGCCTGAACAGGAAACTGAGCTTTAGCACACTAGAATTTCACTCATCAAAACTGAAGCACAGACTTGTAGGATGGTCTGATTAGTGAGAGAATCTATTAAACCTACACAAACAGCTCACACATTCAGTGCAGGGATCCAGTTTAATTATGTCACCCAGTCAGCCCCAGCTGCCTGTGTGGGACAGCTGTCAATCAGTGCAGCCACATCCCAAATTCAACTATGGTGGATGAGTTAGAAAAAGAAAAAGAAGAAAAATCACCCCACCCAGCATTGTTAGGAGAGGAGAAACTGATTTGTTTGTTTGTTTTGTTTTTAATAACAGCTTCTAAATATTATTTTTAGTGCTGTAAAATTAGACAGACTCCCTTTTAGATCCATACTCCAGTGGCACTTAGGGGAAATGCAGTTTCTGCACATCAGTGTCTTCATTTTTCTGCTCTGGGGGTTGACCCTCAGTGTAAATTCATGCACCGTGCTAACACAGCTAAACTTAAAAATAAGCCACACTGATGAACAACACTGAAATGTTAATTGACAAGGACATCTAAGAAGCATTTAGTAAAAAGATCACAACACATATGTGTAAATATGGCTACCTATGCACAAACATAGTTACACATACAGCAATTATTATCATCCATGTTTGTAAAAAGATTTATTATAAATTATTATAATTCTTTTGGTTTTTTGACTTGATCTTCTCCCGGTGAATGCGATGTTAAGCTCTTTTTTTCCCCGTTTGTTTCACATGCCATGTTTATTGTGAAATTTTGTTCGAGTCTTGACTAAATGCAGAATGACACATTTGAATAATTAATTTTGTAATTTTCTCACATCTCTGTTTGATTCAGGAACCACACAGTTGTGAACTCCAAGGTCATAGCTGTGACTGTGAGACCCGAGCCCAAGGCCACTGAGTCCCACCTGGAGATTGAACTGGCTCACTTGGCAAATGTAAGCACAGTAACTAAAATGTTCATACACAAATGCACAGTAAATACTATATATAGTTTGGATCTATAGTTTATTGACCTTCATGTTCCTTTGTTAACACTACACAAAGAGTTTTTGTTTGCTGGCTGAGTGTTCTACAAAGACCACAGCACGTATCATCTCCCATTAGCTGACACACAATGGCGGTTAATTGGCTCGATAATTAATTTGTGTCGGGAGAGAGCACTACGTTCAGATAATTACAAGGACAATCCCTTTTTATGATCCAGACCTTTTTATTCATCTTTGAGATAAAGTGCATGTAAGTCTGAACGTGTCAGCAAATTTGTGCATGCGTGTGTGTGTCTGTGGTAGTGGAGTTCAAAGCTTTTTTGTGTGATCTATGAAACACGTTTTCAAAAAAGCTAAATAAAAGGACAAACGTGCACTTGATTTATAATAATGATGATGGTGGTGATGAAAATGATGATGAGTTATCATCATAATTTACCAAACATTTTGTCCTTTTCCTGCCTTCCAGGGAACAATGAACCCTTACTGTGCGCTGTGGGACAGCACCATACTGTAAGTGGGCATGCACTTTCACTTCTTTTCACTTTTTTTGTTGTTATAGGTATTCATTGTTTTCTGTGTGTGTTTTTTTGGGATAATTTCCATGTTCAAAATCAGGGTGATACATTTTTCTGGGTAAACCATTACAACATTATTGGAACTGCAAAGAAACTGCATTAAACCTCATTCAGAGCGAACAACACGGTAGGCCAGTTGTAAGTCATATGAGTTTAATGCTTGGCTGTAAAACTCACACGTGTTGATTTAAACCTGTGTTCATACTGACTTTGAGTCAATGATGGCGAGGTCCTGAAGTTGCAGAGTTCTTGTTTAGTGAATGTCATCATGACTCCATCAAGTTTTCTATCAGAACCCAACACGAATCAAACAAATATGAGTTACTAATACTAATGAGTTAGAAAATAGCCCGTCTCACAGCAGTTGAGACATTTATATCTATACCAGTCCTTTACAAAATAGTTTGAGTGCATACAAAACTAAAAGGCAGCATGTATAGGCTTCAGCAGACTTCTTAAAGATATTCATTTTACAGTAAGTGCTGATAAAAGTCACTGCCTAAGGTGCCGTAGCATCAGTCAAAAATACTGCAGAATTATATAACGTATCAGGAGGGAAACTCCCACAAATTATGAGGACACAAAACACAACCGCTTTACCTAAACGAAACACAGCAGCTCATATAGAATGCTTAATTTTATGGTGTAGAAATGTGACACTCCATAAGAATACAACAAATATTACATTTATGTAAAGCCAATGACTTGAGTAACATTACATTTTGCACTTTTGCTTATCTGAATAAGTTGTTTGCTGCTTGATGCATAGTCCTCCAAACTGTGTCTGTGTTTGAGATTGTTGTGCCATTTGTGTTGATTTGATGTCACCTTCTCTGCAGCAAACAGAACAGTCCCGTGATTTCCCATGTTGGATCATTTCCACTCAAAAGTGGAATTTTTTTCGTACTTTACAATAAGACTTGTTCACGGTGTCAGTACGTGTTAATTAGCCTCAAAAAGACATCATGAATGATTGCCCCTGAGGTAGTGTAGAAGGCCAGGTAGACTGCCTCACGGCTGGAAAGAAAAGAAGCATCACATAACAGGTGGGGGGCCAGGGCAAAAGAGGTCAGATGGATGGCCTGAGGGCTGGAAATCTGCTGAGCTAGAGAGTTTAGAGGGTGGCTGCAAGGCTAGGGAGAAAAAAAAAGACGGTTGGAAGAGTTGTGATTGGTGGGCAGTAGTTTTGATCCAGGACAGGTAGACAACTGGGATGCAAATACTTCTGAAGTGGCAGCAAATTAAATATCAGTGAGTCTTACAGTGGCAGACACCAGTCTTAAGACCTGGAGCAATTGGGGTAGTGCCCAGTAGTCATGGCGCAGAGAAGACAGGCTATTGAATATTTGAGGGATGGACATTTCACTGGGTGTTGGCAGGGGCGGCTGATGGATGGTTGGGGTGGCCGATTGAACAGCTTAGGCGGCTACACAAGCAATTACCTGATGAAGAATTCCAGTGCTGGACATCAAAAAGAAAGAGAGAGAGAAAGAACTCTGGTGGCTGTTGGGGCAAATGGCAAGGCAGGATCCAAAGAAAGATTTGCTCCTGGGTGGTTCAATAAAACTTGATAAACCTAAAAATGAAACAGGGTTGGATACTGCAAACAGCAGGCAAGTCAACTCAAACTGCATGAGGGATTTACAGGCAACAATGTCTGCAATGGATATCATCGAGTGGGCGCAAGCCAGCATTTCACATAATGAAGAAAGAAAACATTTGGTGTACTACAATAAGGTTGTAGTTTTGTCTGCATTTGTCTGCATGTGTTATAGGAAAAACAAGACTTTTCCTCCTTCTGTCGCATTTCGGCTGCACAGCCATCGTTTGCGTCATCCACTTGGGCGATACATGTGTCTTTTAAGCTCAACAAAAATACCAGGATTATTATAGAAAACTACTCAAGCTTACCTGAAATCAGTGGAAGAGAAATCGTATTTTTTAGAACTTCAACATGGACAGCGGTATTGTTTTTTCTAAAATAAGAATACTAACACTATGGATGGATCATGTTTTGTAGAACTTTTGTTCAGTTTGTTGTTTATTTTTATTTTTTACCTGTAACAGGATGGAAATGTATTTACTAGAAATATGTTTGATTCCAGTTTCACTTAATTGTGTACAACCTAACAGCAATAGTGGATGAACAGATCTCTGGCAAAGGCATATAAAAGCTTGTTACTTTCACTGTGAAATAGCATCTGAATTGTGCGCGGTCTGTCCTCTATCACAGTATTTGAGGGCAGCTGGTCTATTTTTGAACAGCAATGATACAACTGGGACAACTCAGCTACATTCTCTCTGTCTGACTTTCACAAACCTAGTGTTAACTATCTGATTTTTTCCCCCCCATACTACATTAGGTAATTTTAATCATAGCACCACTGAATGACTCCATGGTATGATAATCATTTTTCAAACATTTGGCTCTTTCTATTATCCAATAGGATCCACTCTTAGGACTCATTGAGGGGATGATGTGCCATCTGTCAGCCATGTTGGTTCAAACCAAATGAGAGTGCTCATGTTGACAATTAGCAGAGAGAAAACATTTGCAAGTGGAGAGCTATGGTCCACGTGCAGGTTATGTGAACACTGAGCTGGACTTTAACATAAACTACACGATCAAAGTATTTTTAAACAAATGTGAACAAATCTTTCAGAATAGGCTTTATTTATATAAGACTTACAAATAATGAAATGTTGAAATTGACTATAACTAACTTCCAATGTAATATTAAAGTAGTGACCATAATATTAAACTGCTTGAAAACAGTGAGGGCTCAATTCACATCATTATTATGGAGGCCTATAGGTGAATCTGCTGCAGTTGGCTAGCTTTGAAAACGACAGAGAAATATAAACAAACACCACACACTGAGTTCAAAAATATCCAATATCTTTTTTAAATTTACTCTTCCGGTCTCCAGGTCCACAGCACTGAGTGTAAACATATCAGATGCATACACTTTTATTACTTTTTCAAATGTCAATATTTTTTTTTCTTTTTTTCTTTCAAATAACCTCGAAATTACCAATATCCCACCACTGTGCCAAGGGAACAATAAAAAGTGCAACCCAGTGACTTCAGATCAGTTAACATCCCTGTTGTGGTCAAAAATAAATATTTAGGGAGAATTAATCTGCCTGACAACTCACTTCACCTTATCCCTAGCTTTCATAAATAACATTTTAACTATATATATATTAATCCATCTTAGAATATCTTAGAAGTGATATGACACTGTGAGTCTACCATAAGGTTATTTTACAGTTCTGACTTGTCTCTTTCTAATGCTACGATATAAAAACAAACTAGTTGTAAAACTAGGCGGTTTTCTTCCTTACTGCCCCCAAACTTGTAGAAAAAATAAAAATGCAGAATGACGTTCCAAGCTAGTTCTGGCCTTTTGACGTTGCCTTGCAATTAACTGCTTTTAAAAATCCTCTGATGCTTGGGAAGCAGTGCATGGAAAGCCATATGAGTGTCTTTTTGACATTTTAATCGCAGATGCTTCAGGACCCTTTCTCGGATTATCAAACAGAGTCTCGTGGAAGCTAAACATCAAACGGCTGAGAACATTTGCAGATCCTTAAATAAGGATTCACAAGTCAGCATCTTGGCCCTTCATTAAGACATCTTTAAAACAGAGAATTTCACTGCCTTTTATTTCACCCTCAAGGTTATTTTCTTGTTTAATGTGTTTACTCTAAGCAAGACAATGAAGTACGAAATTATTGTTATTTAAATATTAAATAATGACTTTCTAGTCAAATATATTGATGGATAAAGTCTTTTTTCCTAGCATGCAAAGACACGTGTTTGACACAAGTTTCGAATAAAACAAAAATAAAGTATAGCAAGGACTCGAGCAGTAAAACGTGTTTTAAACAATTATGTGTAAAAACAAAACAAAACCGCCGATTACAACGGAAAGCGCTTTCAAGTCACGTCTTTAGCTTTTACTGAAAATTATGCACCTCGTTGGTTTTTTTTGGCATTTCTAAGTGCTGCACAATTCTTAGCAAGAATTTACCGGGAGCACTCCACTTCCTGAGAAATTAAACCTTTTTAATCATTTAGATGTTAACGTGTGAAAGCAGCTGTCACTGCTTCGAGTTCTACAAACATCTGGAGAAGCTGAATTTGAGCCAAAAAGGCTGCACCCTACACTCTCCAACTGCTCCAAATCCTATGAATCAAGAGAAACCTCTGCAACAGCAACATTTGCTTTCCATTTGGACATTTAAAAAAACCCCCAGCAGCTTCATGGCGGTGTGTTTAAGTGTTGAATCAAAATGTATCTACTACAGCAACAAAGAAGATGCCGCCATCCACAAGTTTGTCTGTGTGGTTCAGTGGTAGTCGTTTACTCCATGAGCTGGGTGGAAGCTGGGACGGAGTTCATGCAACCACGCCTAACCTAGTTTTTGAATATAACATTAAATCTGTGACAAGTCAAACAGTAACATTACTGCTAAGAGAGAACTTACATTTACTAATAAATTTGATAAGCATTGCTTTCATTTTAGTTGTGCCTGGTTTCATGTGAATAATGCTGTATCTGTTCACTTCAGTCATGTCCACGGTCAACTCTGCCTGCAGCATAATGCCATGTAAAACTCAAAATCACGTCTCACTTTATCTTTCAGCTAATGCGGTATTTGATTTTAGGTTTGGGGGTTTTTTGGGGGGTATTTTGTCTTTGTTGTTGTTGTTTTGAAGAACTCTCCAATGGTTTCCCCTGTTTGACGTCAATCTTATTTGACATTTTCATATCTGTGATCAGCAGCTGTCAAGCTTTTTCACAGCATAGGACCACAAAGAGACACATTCGCTCCATAGACTCGCACTTCATCAGATTTAGTCTCAGGGACCCATGTGGAAAGATTTATGTCAATTTCCGAGGGCTGCTTTTGAGTGGAAACTGTTGACAGTGCAGATGTAGAGACAATAATGGTGAAAGCGCCTTTATGTCTGGTGGCTGAAATCAAAAGGATGGCACCAGGCGAGAAGTGACAGTATGAGTGATGTTTAATAATTCTAATTGTAAGCTTTAGTCAAACAAGGGCTGATAGTGGACTGATAACGACTCTTAACTATGAATTAATTCACAGTAAAAGGTATTTTTGCATTTGTGCATGGGCCAGAGGTTGGGGTAATGCACATGTACACACAGTGAAGTATGGCATGCAATACTAATGCACCAGCCCCTTGCAGGCGATAATTATCTGATACTTTATGCATGCAGGAATTCTATCTGACTCCATTATTATTTAACTTAGATAATAGATGTATTTTTATATTCGTATAGATGACCAAAGAAAACTTGTGTACTTTCAATTATGGCTGTCTGAACTTACAGTTCGCAACACAATTTAAATTTACCAGTCACATAAAGTTTAAATATTGGTATTTAATACCAAACATTGGACAGTAGATGCAGTGCAGTACAGTGCAGACAGTAGTGGATGCACTAAAGGTCAACTAAACTGAGGATAACAGGCAGGCCATTAAGCCAAGCTCAGCCGGATATGCTGGTAGATCACCTGATAACAGCTCATCTCAGTTCAAATGATACCCTTTTAGGCATCCAATTGTCAAATCTCATAGGGAGGTCTCATTGGCTACACAGAGTTGCTGCATCTTCAAACCACTTTGCACCACCACCCCTCCACCTTCATGCTGTCTCTGACTTAATCAGTTTTCTGTCTGTCACTCATGCATGCTGTTTTGTACTGAGTGCTTTCCATCAATCCATGCACTTTTTTAACCACGTATCCAGTTTAGGACCACAGGGATGTCTGGAGCCTATCCTAGCAGGCAAATGACAAAAGGTGGGGTAGACCCTGGACAGGTTGTGACTCCCAGAAGAACCAGACTGACAAATAAAAATGTTTGCTAATGAAAAAAAAATCTCTCTGTTACTACAGTGACCCTAATGAACTGTAGTGATGCTTGTCCCTTGGTGTATTTTATTAAACAGATACACGATACATTTCATTTGTATGCACCTGTAGGGCTAGTCACACCCTCACTAATAAATACAGATGTCACGTTATCTTGTTTGTCTGCCTCGTTTTGAAGGGTCTTGTCCCACTCAGGGAATGTTAGGGATTAATCCGATTTCCCTGATACACAAGAATATGCGCTCATTTTTCTTTTCTCTTCACTCAGTTAACACACACAATGTGGCCCACAGGCTGATATAAATTGCCCATCATCAAGAGATCCAAGATGGATGGAATCATTTCCCAGCATTGCCCCCTCCCTCCTCTGCCTGCCATTGTGTGTCAGTCTTTCAAGACTTTATAAAATTGCCTTAAGTGCATAGCCTAAGGCACACTTTAAGCTCCCATCTCGGTGTCTGCCTAATCTAATGTGGGCATGCAAGGAATTTAAAGGTTTTTGCATCCCTATAGAAACATACGGTTAGCCTTGCTTATGTGCAGTGTGACAAGTGAGGTTAAACAACTGCAGCTATGGTCATGTAGCGTATACAGCAGCGCCACCATGTTGGCTTAAAAATAATGATACAGATTTACTGTTTGACTTATGCTGTAAGTATAATGTCTAAACATGTGGGTAAGGTGTACATTTAGTAACAGGATGTGTAGAGGGGCTCAGTCTTTCAAAGTTAAGTTGTGGTTTAGCAAGACTCAAAAGTTTAAATACTGAATGTGCTTAAAACTTTGTGAGCTTTCTTTGTAACTCTTGCTGTCACTTATCTTGCGGCTTGACACCGAACTGCGTAAAAACCGGAGCCCCATCAAGTTCTGTCAGAAATTTTAAGTCCTGTAAGTTTTGATGTAAAGTTGTCAATAGATCACTGCGTGGATATAAAGTGGTCAGCAGTTGGTGTGTGATGAATGTCATGTCATCAGTCTTACTGTGGTCAAAAATGTCACTTTCTCTTGGGAATGTTTTATATTCTTGGGCCACCGAGCCCCAATAAGGTCAGGCAACACATCAAACGTGGCATACATAAATCCCCAGGCAGGGATTGTTCTCCTGTCAGCTTCCCCCCGGCACAGAGGATAAGCAAACATCTAACAAGTCAAAAGTTAGAAACAGATCATGCCAAGGATTGAGTTTTCACCAGGGGAGAGATGGATTCATCCCAAAGTTACAAAGCATCACACATTGTGTCAATCTGTCACGTCAAAAGAAAGCCTGCATTGGAAAGTAGGTTGTATTAGATCGTGACAATCAGTTTGAGTATGTAATAGCACCCTACTTGTTACCTTATGGTACCTCATCACTCTCCTACAGGAATTACCCAAAGTGCTGAAAAGTGTGCACTATTGTTATAAAATATGTGCACAGCAGTTTTGTCACGTTAAAAGATTCTTTTCTAACCTTTACTCTGCAGCTGTGCAAAGATGTACTGACTACAGTGTTGTGAAGAAGTGTTTTCCTTTCCTGATTTCTTAGTTTTGCATATTTGTCACACTTACATGTTTATCTTGTAATATTAGATAAAGATAACCTGAGTAAATACAATGTTTTTAAATCATGATTTCATGTATTAAGGGGAAAAAAGCTATTTGAACCTACCTGGCACTGTTAAAAAAAACAATTGCCACATCTCCCCAACCCCACTCCCTTTGTTAAATCATTAATTTAATGGAATTTACCACAATTTTTGGAAAGCTGAGTTGAATTTAAGCAGCCACACCCAGACCTTCTGAATCAAGAAGTCACTTTAGAACCTCTCTGACAAAGTGAAGTAGGTTAAAAGATCTCAAAAAGCAACACATCATGCCATGAGCTAAAGGAACTTAAGAACAAATAAGAAAACAAGTCACATCAACCTTGGAAGGGTTCCTAAGGCATTGGGACTTCATCAAACGATGGTGAGAGTCATTTTCCACAAAAAGAGAGAACTAGGAACAGTGTTGAGGCTTCCAAGGAGTGTTCGGACTATCAAAATCACTCCAAGAGTGCATCAATGACTCATACACGAGGTCCAAAACAACGCAGAAAAGCATCTAAAGAACTGCAGGCCTCACTTGCCTCAATTAAGGTCAGCATTTATGATTCAACAATAAAAAAGAGACTGGGCGAAGGTGGCATCCACAGGAGAGCTCCAAGGAGAAAACCACTGCTGACGATCCCCAAAACTTCTGGAGAAATAATCTGTGGATTGAAAAGACAACAGTCAAGTATGGTGATGGTGGTAATGTGGTATGTGATGGTAATGTGATGGTCTGAGGCTGCTTTGTTGTGTCAGGACATGAATGACTTGTTGTAATTGATGGATCGATGAATTCTGCTCTCTACTAGAAATCCTGAAGGAGAATGCCCAGCCACAAGTTTGTTCCCTGAAACTCAAGTACACTTGGATTATAGAGCATGATAATGATCTGAATATCAAATGCTTGATTGCGGTTGTTGCTGCCAAGGGTGGCACAACTAGATATTAGATTTAGGAGGTAATTATATTTTCGCACAGGGCCAGTTTGGTTTGAATAGCATTTTTTCCCCCTTAATAAATAAAATTATCATTGAAAACTGCATTTTGTTCTTGCTTAAGTGTCCTTTGTCTAATGTTAAAATTTGTTTGATGATCTTAAACATTTAAGTGTGACAAATAAGCAAAAAGAAAGTCGTGGTGATATTGCGTACAGTTTCTCACTGGGTTCATATAGCTGTAAATAGATTTGTACTTGCTTAAACCAACATTAATCTTAATGTTGAAACTGGAACATCTGGAGAGCCACACACCTGTACAGACAAAAAAATGATGGAAAGTCCAACATGCAATTTCAACATTGAACTACTTCTGCAATCATCAGCAGTGCGGTATCATAAAATCCTTCTCAGCTATCATATGACTCCTATTCCAGGGCTAAACTTGCTCCATATTTCACCCACAGGTGCTTCTTTGGTGACTTGTAGACATGTTGTTTATTTGCTTCAAACGTTCATTTTGCACCAGTTTTGAAGAAATTAATGTTTCTGATATGACCAATTCGTAGAGGTTCTGCTGTATGTATAAATACATATAGTTTAATTTATTTATAAACTGTGATTCAAATTTATAACTAAACTTTTTTAAGAACTGCTGATGCTAGCTTAATGAGTGGGTCATTCGCTTTTTTCTCTTTTATCCTTTCTTTCTTTTTCTTTTGGTTTTTGTCTTAATTGGTTTATGCTTTTTGTTTTAGCATGCAGTCTGCTGAAAAGCACATATCAGTTGTGTACACAGAATGGTCACAGCCCAGTTAAGAAGAGAAGCAAAAGGGGGAGGATATCCGTTTATCGTTTCATTGCTGTGCACACACAAACAACCCACAGTGTCGGTTGGCCCTGGCTGGAAATTTGCAACTGGCTCCATGGTCTCTTCCAGGAATAATAAATATTTCTGCCACATTGATCAAATGACAAAGCAGGATTAGCTCGCACAGCAGCCACTGCCCGCTTAAACAAATCAAAAGCCAGTACGTCTTATATTGTCTTGAATCACTAGTATGCATCTTTTTCCCTTTTTTTCTTCTTCTTGGCTTTATAAAATTAGTAGTAGGGTGAGCAGAGCGCCTTGCAGGACAACAGGTGTTTGCTAGTGACGGCACGAAGCTAAAAGTCAGGTTGGGTGTTGCGGCAAAGGCTGTGTTCAGAATAAAGCCTCGGTGATATTTAATCAGCAAGGATGGTATTTCTGAAGGCACAAAATGAGTCGGGGGTGAATGACAAATGGAAGAGAGACGCTCCTTTCATTTCACCTACTAGTGGTGTGAAGTGGGGACTGGCTGCAACCATTTGCGCTGCCTCCGCGGGGTGGTATTAGTTCTGCGGTGTTTTTTTAGGGGAGCGCTTCACGCCGGGGAGCGACAACTTTCGTGTAAAATGACTTTCAGGAATGACCCAAAAGCATCCTTTATTCCCGTCATATCACTAGACTCGAAGCCGAATAAGCAAACCTTGCGACGGCGTGCGTTTATTTTTTCACTGCATCTGCCTCCCCCCCTCACACCAGCAGAGAGGAACAGAGTATCAATCTGATGCTGTCCACCGTTTCCAGGGTGAAAATCCCCCTAAGGAAGCATTCAAAAGCTGCTAATTAAAACAGCTGAGGGGGGGAAAAATCAGCCGAAAGTGGGGGGGGTAAAAAAGGACAGGATAACCGGGGGGGGGGGAAGAGGATTATAGTCGTTTGGAAAAGATCTCTAGAAGAATATAAAGCACGCAGAGAGGCAAACAGGTAAATATAAAGGCTTTTAACTTGTGCGTGAAGAGGAAATAACGCTGTTTTCTGTATCACTCGACTCGTTGGTATTTATCTGCGTATAGCGAATCAATCAGCACCGGTCTGCTTGGACAGCTCCGTGCGTCCTCCCCCTCCTCCGTCTCTGCCTCTCTATCTGCTCCAGCTGAAATGCTGCTCGTAGCCACACCAGAGCCGTGTCGATTAGTCTGTTCGCTTTTTTTCTTCTTCTTTCTCTCTATGAAACAATCTCTCCAGCTCTCGAGTCATATTAGTAATAATTAAATAAAAACGCCGAAGCGATGTCGAGAAGTCCTGTGAAGTCGTGTCACCGCTGGAATTAAACCTCTAATTGCCTCTGCCTCCTCCTTGCAGGAACGATTCTTGGGGAGCCTGGTCCACAAAAGGATGTAAAACGGTGCTTACAGATGCATCCCATACAAAATGCTTATGTGATCGTGTATCTACCTTCGCCATTTTGGCTCAGCAACCAAGAGAAATAGTAAGTAGGCTATTGATTTGCTATTCGATGTGGGTTTCATGAGCTCATGTAAAGGAGAAAGGCTCCCTGTTCGTGTGTGTATGTGTGTGTGTCTGTGTGTGTGCTGGTGAGAATGAAAATTGAATCTTCGTGTGTGCTAATCCTGTTAAATAGTAATACAGTGGTAAAGGGGAGATTGTGGGGGGGAGTATTTTCTAGTTTGGGCATAGACTTAGATAGATAGATTGTGTATGGGCATGCAGAGGGGGAGGGTGTGTGCGTGCTGGTGCTTGTCTTTAAGTGTCTCCTCATCAATCATGTTAGGGAAGAGATAAAGATAAAGTTCACCTTTTTTGGGTGCTGTTTTCTTTACTGACCTGTCCACAAAAAAAGCTGACAAATTCTTGCAGGTGAGATCTTTAAATTGTGTTTTGAGCACAATTGTGTGTTGCAATTAGACTGGGGTAAAGGAAGCAGGAGCCTGTAATTTCCTGAAAAGATAAAGTAATTAAATCTGAGAACATGCAGTACTTACACTGTGGCCTTCCTCTCTGTCAGGCCTAAATCATACAGCATCATTTTTCTTGCAGCAAAGTGCTTATTTTGTCTAGCTTTGATTTACTGAATATGGTTTATAATATGGGAAACCGCATTAGTGTATGTGAAGGAAGCCTCAGTGGCTGGCCCGCGATTGGCCAGCCTCCTTGACTTCCAAGTGTGACTGAGAAAACACAGCATAAAACAAAAACATTGGTTATAATTACTTCCACTGTTTATTCTCCTGCAACATGATCTCCTGGAAAGTTTTATGCAAGTATCTAAACAAGCTTCAAGCCCACACATGCAACTAAAACCTCAATGTAAATTAAGTCGCACTGTGGATTATTCATATTGTTGGTGGTGGTTGTTTTGATTGCTTCCCTCTCTGGCCAATAATAAAGATTTACTGTCCTGCATGAACCACATCCAGCCTCCCACTGACTGGTTCGTCTTGCTCTGTCATCCCTACAGACCATGGAGTACTCAGGGGTCCCATCTGTGACATTGATAGTTGGCTGTGGCTTGTCTTGCCTCGCCTTGATCACATTGGCAGTGATCTACGCAGTGCTATGGCGGTAACTGCAACGCTTTAAGTGCATACATTTCAACCAAACAATAATAATAATTCTCAGTTGTTATGTGATGTTTCATAATCTGGTGAAAGTTCTGGTAAAACTTAAAGTCTGGTTAATTCTCTTCCCTTGTTTTTTTTAGATATATCCGCTCTGAGCGATCCATCATCCTGCTCAACTTCTGCTTATCTATAGTCTGCTCAAACATATTGATCCTTGTTGGGCAAACACAGACCCACAATGTGGTAAGTGCAATTTAAGGATTTATTGGGCACAGATTCCAAAGTGTGGAGGTGCATGGGTTAGAAAGATCCAAATGACACCACGCTCACCTACACCAGCTTTAACACAGCTCAGCCTTCTTAATTTTCATTCTGGCATTTCTTTGAGCTCAACAGGTAATAGTTTACCATGCAGAATTATGCAGAGCTGTGCATATTATCATGTAGAATGTAATGAGGTATTGAGGATGAAAAGATATGCTACAAATGCTCCATCATATTCACCTGTTCCCAGTCAGCTGGAGAAGTGTTAGTCAAATTTGCTCATCTTTAAGGCAGAGATTTGAATCAATAATCAGTCCCATTCTTCATCTGCCAACTCTTATCTTCAAAATAGCACCTTTTGAACTCCAGATTTCTTTAAAGAATATCTTTTTTAAAGAATCTAGTAGTTAGCATTTTGCTGTGTTCAAGTAAATTACTCGTTTTCTTTTAGGTCTCACAGAAGCCTTTTATATTCATTCCAAATGGAAAATAATGTGTGTCTAATGCCTCCTTAAGATGCAGACCTACTCTGCCTTGGCTTAGAACCATACATATTACTCTGGTGAAACTTGAGACAACCCCCAATCTGTTGGCACTGAAACTACAGTGATATTCAGACACAGTTAAAAGTGCAAAGCAATAAAAGAATTAACATAAAAGACTGTCGGGACCTTCTATATATTATAGAGTTCCTTAAAAAGTCAAGATAGGTTGGCAGCAAGTAGTGTAAGAGCAGAAAGGCAGACATTTTGCACACCAGCACACATGGTGCATGGGTCAAACGCAGGAAATTAGCATTCTGTCCTGCTAAGACTGAATGTGGATTTGGCATTGCTGCAGTGACTCAAAAGCATCGCGGAGAGATAGCAAATCATTTTTTTTTCTTCAGATATCAACAAGAGCTGAATTTCTGATCAAGTCACGGCAGGATTCGAAAACCCAGCTGCTGCTGGAGAAGCGCTTCCAGTAAAATGCGTCGTTTCCTTCCTCCTGCTTTGTCACTGGCCAGCGAACAAGTAGCTAATGTAAAAGATTGTTTGGCAAAAAAGTAGTTAGGATTTACAAGCTGCCCACACAGATGCCCTTCTCGGTCATTTGGCAGCACTACAGTGTGACACATTGTCTGATTACAGGCATTTTATTGTGTAACCACTTTCTCGGTATATCTTTACCTTTTGCGAGACACACATGGCTTTTTGTCCCTCATCTCATTATTCCTCAGTGTTTCTCGTATTCGCTTCCATTTTGTTTTTGTTTGTTTGTTTGTTTGTTTTGTTTTTTCAGCTCATTAATAAGGCACATCTGGATATTCTCATATCGCAGCAGTCAAAGATTTTAGAATCTAAATCACAGACAAAAATCCCTTTAAAATGCTTGTAAAAATGAAAGAAATGTGTCAAAAGAGTTAGGGGGTCTTTTGTCATTAGAAGTATTGCTGGTGCTGTATAACACGAGTACTGACTTGCCACTCTTACCTTCTAGTACTTTAGGACCAGATGGGCCAACTAGTGGTTCTTACTACTCATAAATCAAAATACTGCTTGTTAATTTTCCCGAGTTCATCGAAAATGGAAACATGGACAACAAATGAATAAGGAAACTAATCTAATAAGAATCAACAAGATAAATTATGGACAAAAATGTGCTAGTTGTTAGCATCGTGACGCGAACCTGAGCTGGTTCATTACAAACAGTCTCGTAAAATAACAAAAACAGCATCCGCACATAACAAGTTCATCTGTGTCCCTGCTGGCCCTCGCATCTCTGGCACACTGTAGTAGCCAAGACGCTGAATCCACAAAGCTTCAGGGCATTTTTTAAAGCTGAGCTGATTTGAAGCCCTGTCAGATTTAATCAGGGCTTCAGCCATCTCCTGTCTTGATTGTAAGGACCACCACTTAACATGGAATACTCACTCGGCTCGCCTCTAATAGGATGTCTGTCTATGAAATCTGTAAAGAGATTAGGTGTTTTTCCCCCCCGAAAATCCACTGACATACTGAAGATGTAATTTCAGCATCTGTTAGACTGACTCAACAAGCTACCTTGTCAGACTCACGGGGATCAAAATAAGCAGTGCTGACAGATTTGTTTGGAACGGACCAACACTGTTATTAATACTGAACTTTGAAGCTACACAAATCTGGATCAAGGTTGTTGGTGTAATTGAACCCACAGAATTGTAACCTGGCTTTGAAATTCCTCTTAGTTTCACTGAAATTTTCAGCAGCTTTAAACTTATTGTTTTGTCTGGTTCAGTTTTTATGATCTGTTTTCTCCATTAGTAAACAGGTGTTTTTGTATAAAGCAGAAGCAAGTGGCTGCTGAGCTAAACTATAGATTCTGCTTTCAGTAAGTGACTAGAAAAACCACCCAAAGATTCATTACTTGCAGATTTTGCCTCATTCTTACATTAGCAGATTTAGAATTTTGAGCCAAGCACACTATTATCAAACTGCTGTTGTGGCTTCTGTGCATAAATTATCTTTACTTCTAAAGCAAGCACACAAAAAGCACAAATGTGCTTATTTACCATGGCCTCGAGAACCAAAACTAGATTTAATTGGGGACCTCAAAACTCAGCTAGCTGAGTACTGTCGTCAAGAGTAGTAAAATGTATTTATTCAAGTGCAGCTGCGCTGTAGATAAAACTTCCCAAACAATGCAATTATTACTAGTGTCCCTTTGCTCTGTATTGAACAGTCTGTTGTAACAATATTTGAGAAAATGCTCATCTGTTTGATCAGACACTCTGTAGAAGCCGGTGTTTGAGTGATAGGCCACCAAGAGGAGAAAACAGTCCCTGTGTGGGTTTAATTGCCATGCTGCCTGACACAGCCTCACTTGTTTTTCCTCCATCTCCTGTAAGAAGTGCACATAATTGGCTCCACTGTTTGTGGATTCCGAGTTGCTCATCATCTAATAGAAATCATCTTTTTGCTATGGAGGTGTCCTCTGGGAGCAGGAAGACAGTGAATCACCTTTGCCTGTGTATGCTTTTCCTTTGTCCTCTGTTTCTGTTGATCCTGGTTTATAGAAAGACAAACAAAGACAAGCAGGAGCTGTTGGCTTTGCCTGGGAAGATGCAATTAGAGAGTCTTGGAGCTAGAGAGGCCGTTCCACTAAAATGCTCTTACTATGAAATACATAAGGCAGATGGGGTCAAGGTGTCATAAGTCTTCTGAAATGAGAACCAGTTTATAGCTTTATCTTCATTTTAAACCTCCTGATGTTACAAGTTATCACAAGTGAATTGCTGGCAGTCACTCCCTTTGTGACATTACAGTGTTTATACACTTTGATCTGCGACAGCATTGCAGATGCTTGCCTGGCTTATTTGATGTTTGCTTTGAGAGGGGATTTTTTTCTAAACTACTGCCTGTTCCCACTGTCACAGGCAAGTCAGAGGCATTTCAGCAGAGTTAGGGAGGTTTTCCTTACATATAGATATCGGATAGGTGACAGATTTTGATATGAAATGGCCATTGCATGTCCTCTGAAAGTTTCAGGTGGATTGTAAAGATGGTTGTAATGATGAAGAGCCAGACAGAGATTTTTTGTTTTTTTAATGGTGGTTATAGTCCTTTATTGATGCTGCTTAGCAACAGCAGCAACTTAGTTGGGCTCCACACTGAATTAGTGCTCTGTGATTTAGGGTTAAAGTCAACCCTCCATGAAGTGATTCACTCATCACCCACTGGTCATTAGTAGCCATTTAAGGCTCACAGTCCTTATGTCACCCTGCTTTTGTATATTGCTCACCTTGCAGTGTGCCAGTCAACTTATTCTTCGCACCCATTGATTGTTACTTACCTCAGAGTTGAAGTTACTGTAACTTGGTTCATGGTCACTTTACATCAATAGCAATTATTTCCTTTCATGTCTTCAATTTGCTGAGTTTTATTGCAATCCACATTTGCTTTTTGCCATATTATTGCTTGTCTCTTAATGTGTGTACAGCCCTTTGAGAAATGTTGACACCACTTAAAAGGAATACAGTTAAAGATGGTCATCTACCTTGATGCTTCCTTTAAGGTGTTTATCAAGCATTAGTTAATGTTACCAATGCACTTATGTGAGTCTGCATGCATGAAAGCATTGAATGTTGATGATTCATCTTCAGCATTTGATGATGAAGGCCTCACAAGGCCTCACAAGCCACAATCTCTGATTTGTGGCCCGTCACGCAGCGACAAGTGTCAGGTGTCAGTCTGTAGCTTCATGTGACCGGATTCCTGTGAAAATCACTTGTAGGCTTGTGCTCCTTCACCTGAGACGGAAACATATGTTTAGGGTTCAGGACTGGAAATTGCCACAATGACTGTCCCCTGTTAATACAAAGCCTAAGTCGCCGCTGTTACCAGGCAACATTACATGATCCTGAATACAGATCATAAAAGTCAGTGTGACATCATCAGTGCTGCATAGCAACAGTAACCAGGAGATTCAAAGCCGATGACAGTCGGTAGTCTTTGCCGCTGATCTAAAGGCACTCTGAGGATACTGTTGTGGTTTCTCGGGGGCTGATTTCACGTTGTCAGCACCTCATCATAAACAGCATCGCTGAGAAAGCAGCACTTTGTTTAGAATCTTTCTTTGTGTTGCGTGAACTGACGCCAACACTGACGCTAACAGGAGCGTGACAGTGAGGTCAAGAATGGTGACAGGCACACATTATCACTGTACTTTTACTCTTTCTGTGCAGCAACATGAAGGAAACCATGAAATGAGACCACCCCTCATCCATCCATTCTCTTCCATTTATCCTTATCAGGGTCACAGGGGGCAGAAGCCTAACTCAGCCATCATAGGGCGAGAGGCAGAGTACATTTCAGATAAGTCACCATCACAGGACCAACTCATAGAGGCAGACAACCATTCAAACTCACATTATTCCTCATCCAAATGACCTTAAATTCAACACTACACTTACTCGGATCCTCAGCAGTGCACGTCAAGTTTGAAGTAGACAGGATAAACAGATAGATCCCTGAGATGTGCAGCATTATTTTGACAGAGTAGTTAAAAATAATGGAATTGGAAGAATGAAGCTTTTTTGCCATTTACTACCATTAAAATATGCATAATATATGCACTTAGTCATCGTTTATTAAACATAATCAAGGGTCCATGCACCAAATATTCGACATACAATAACTGCAACACACAATAGCACATAGTTTCAGCACACTACAGGCTTCATCTCCTTAGTATGAGGTGCACGGAAGTGGGATTTGGTTCATCCTCTTCAATCCAGTTCAAGGTTTCACTTTAACTAAATTGATGTCACACAGAGTAGAAAGTGACTAAATCAACATGCTGCTCATTCCTACATACTTGGCAGGAATCCTCTGATTATGTTGGAGAGAATAACTGGATGTACTGTTTAGAGCCTTGGGAGTGTTATATATTGAGATAAAGTAGGCAGAAGTAGAATTGTTATCGGGATGAGTTCACTTCAGGTTCATGTGAGGCACATCCACAGACCAGGAAGTAGAAGTAGCCATTTTCTGGCTGTAGTGGCAAAGTCAATACATTTTTTTCAGCGTTCCTCTGCGGTTCAACAACTCTTTGCCACTACCACTTTTGTTGTTTGGAGTTTTTTAACGTCCTCCACCCAAGCACCCACTGTGTAACGCACTGGGGCGCTTGCTGCTTGATTCAGAAGGAGGGTGCTTCAGTCAAAATAACCACCAGCCTCCTCCTCCTACAGTGATTCAGTACAGTTGGGAAGATAAAAGCAATGTTATATAGTCCAGTTCAGATTGTTCTACAGCATTTTAAATAATGTTGTAGGTCTCTGCTGCGAAAACACAGTGAGTAATCTATTTCTTCAGGTTTCATTAAAATTTAGAGTTTTAACCTGACAGTGTATGACTTTGAGTATTCTCATAAAACCAGTTAATGAACCTATAAATAATGGAAATAACCAAATATTGAATATTAATTGGACCCTGAAAACAATTTCATCAGCAACAGTAGTGTGAACAAGTAATAACATAATAGAAAGTTATGTATGAATAATATGTCACTGCTCTTTTTTACTTTGTGGCTTTGAAGGTAGAAGTGTCAGAGACCTTTTAGTCAGAGTTTAGGCAGGACACATTAATTCTTCAAATGTCCTGTCCTCATCTTAAACTGTCACTGCTGAACAGGCTTGAAGCATACCCCATCACCACCTACCCTTACCTCAGCGTCTATTAGCTCTGCGATGTTTTAATGTTGGTCCCTTCCTCGGTTCCTCTGTTTCCATGGATACCGACACAGTGTACTCAGCATCTCAGAGCATTTGCCTTTTTAAAGGGCAACGTGAACTCTGGGTTTCAGCCTCGTTTCTGTATAGCTGCCTTCCTTCAACCGATGCCATCGTAATATCCTCATAGTGTGGCTTCCTCTCTCTTCAAATGCACAGCTTTCATTTTGGAGGACTAATGAGGCTGGACGGCACAGACATCCAAGTGAACCATGAAGCATAGTGGTTGCATATGACCCGTTTCCAGGAAACAAGGCAGGCTCTATTTTCAGCACCTTGGACAGCACATGAGCAACAGCAACGCTAGAATTAGCTTTGGGTGCAAGTCTACAAGCTGTCTAGCTACTGTATGGTTTCCCATTTCCCTTTTGTCTCCTTCACAAAATCAGGATGTGAAATTGCTGGAGGTTTTTTTGGTCACGTACTCCATCCAGTAATGATCACTGCCAGTAACAATCACAGTGCATGCTAACATGTGGATATAGGTTACTAAATTTTAAAAAATCCATATTGAAAGGTCAGAATTTGTCAAAAGTGGGCAGACTCCCACATACATGCCTTTTCTTAATCTCAGTTTATCAAAGATTTATAGCGCAGCATGTTTGTGATTTCTAAAACGGCACCTGTAATTACCACACGAGCAGGTGGCAATGCGTCATGGGAGTGTGATGTGTTATGATTGTTGTGGGTTTCTTTCTTCTTTCTTTTTTTTCCCTGTTGCTTCGATACTACCGTCTGCAGCATTAGCCACAAGTGTATTGAATCCACCTAAACCTCACAAAAACAAAATAGTTTTCCTTCACCATTTATAGTAACATAAATACTATACGTGTTTACGGATTTTGAAGCTTTTAAAGTTGCAGTTGGATTGCTTTGTTTCCAGTTAGACTCTGTGGAAAAAGCAAAAGTTTCCAGAAATGATTGTCACACTTGCAGGTACATTTAGGCTGACATTTTTGCACTTAATGAAATGTGTAAATGAACACACTGCTGATTATTTAACAGTTGGAACCTGCCAAAACTGACTAATATTCTACTTCGGTGCTTTGGATTATTTTGCTACATTAGCAAAGCATTATTTTACCAGCAGCTCTTCTTTGCAACCAGTAATGAAATTCCTTTAACTTCCTTAATCCACAGTGACTGCTGAATTAAAAAAAATATCCAAAAGCATTTAAGTATCTAAGAAAATGACAAATACATACTGCACCTGAATGCATCCTACATGAATTTTCCACTTGAATGCACATTTATGTAATTAATATCCCTCGTGGGTGTAGTTTAACAGAATTTCCCACTTCCCGGGAATAAGGTAATGCAGGATTATTGTCTCGCATAAACCCCGTGAGCACTACAGGGGATAGATGGATTTAGTGCGCCTTTCACAGTGGGGATGAAAAAGTGTATGGGAGATCTCACAGCATGGTGTATACTCCCCCGGACGAGATGATGCACTTCAATCTTTTGCGTCTTTGTACAGTATTACTCAGTTTACCAAATCTTCACAGTGCAAACAATCTGAGCAAAAAGAAAAAAAGCTTAATCTCTTCTCGCTCACAAATGTCAGCATGTAATGACAAGATTCTCAAGGATACTTCTTCATTTCTAATCCTCTTCTAAACGATCCCATTTGGAGCGTGGGACAAAGATGGACAAACTAATGAAGATGAAAAGTGGCATCAATCCAATGTGCTGCCTCCGACACATGCGTTCTCTAACGTTTAAGCAGTGTTGTGGGTTTGTTGCCCCTTCTGTCTGTGTAAAACAGTTGACCTTGGTTCACATGGCTCCAGGTTGGATCGTCTGCATACTAATGAGGTTTAGTGTGGAGGAATGCTACGCTGTGTTTTTTTGTGTTGGCTAGACTGGCTTTGATCTAAACTACTATCGCTGACTCTGTTGGTGCAAGGCAGACTTTCCCTGAGCTGCACAGGATACTAATGGATGGTCTGTGTTGTTCGTATGGCCGGAATGATTCAAGGAAATGAGGGATTATCAATAGAATTGATGCATCTCCGTAGGAAGCCTGTTGCTTCAAAGGAATCTATATTTATTAGCTGTTAGTAAACTGCATTTCTTTTAAATATGAAGCTCTGCCTCTGTCTGACATGTTTTGTTCTCCATCCAATAGAGCGTCTGCATCATGACAACAGCCTTCCTGCACTTCTTCTTCCTGGCGTCGTTCTGCTGGGTCCTAACAGAGGCCTGGCAGTCCTACATGGCAGTGACAGGAAAGGTTCGGACCAGGCTCATCCGTAAGCGCTTTCTGTGTCTGGGTTGGGGTAAGTAAAGCAGCATGTTTCTCTAAACCTCTCCATTATCTCCCATCATCCCAGCAGCTGCCATTTTCTCACAATATCTCTGGCCGCGGTGTCTTTCCAAGTAACTGCACCGTCTTTTCCTATTCATCCTCTCCGTGGGGCTGCTAGATCCTCATCCTGTCAGGCGCTTTTGTTGTGATGCTTTTTCCAGTCAAGCTCTCTAAGGGCTGGGTAAATGGACCAGTCATGAGCAGTGTGGGGGGGAAGGACAGACTGGTGCGGCTCTTCAGTTGCAGGTTACAATGACCTTATGTCTGATAAAGAGGGTCTGAGCCAGGCATTCACACTGCAGCAGAATACATTTCATCTGAAACCCTCTGATGTACAGTTTAGAAGAAGGAAATGTTTGCAGAGGCAAAATGCACTGAATGCAACTAGTACAGCATATGTATCATCTTTCTTTACAGATTTTAATCATAAGCACCATACAAATATCAATAAATACACACGGCATCAAAACCTACAAGATTTCCCTTCATTTGATAACTGCCAGTATCAATCCCTGTCCAAACAGCCTTTTCTTACAAAAATCTCTCCTAAAAAAAAAAAAAATCAATTTGATTATGAAAGAGCCCACACTCATTCTTCTTGTTACCTAGCAACAAACAAGGCTCTCTTAGTCATTGCAGTGCCATGGCTTGCAAAAAAAATGGACAAAGCCTGTTCTGCAATCACACAGATTTCTAAAAAAGTACTAATATACATTTTGACAAATAAATGAGATTGTGTCGTCCCACAGTGATGTTGCATTGCAGTACAGATTACTCTATTCGTTTACTCATGCCACAACAAGAACATAATTCTTTAATCCTCTACAGATTACGACCTTATTCAAACAAAACACTGATCTAAAAGAGACAAGCAGCACAGAGTGCCTGTGGTCTCTTAATTCACCTGTTTGAAGCGCAGTGTCTCCACCAGATTGTTGCCTGCGCTGTGATTTACGACATGCTTGCGAACACCCAGCACTCTATACCTCTCCGGCACTGCAGAGAAGCACTGGATGGCAACGGGGTCTTCGGCTCGTGCCTCCAGGAAACTGATTACATCAATAGCACCTGCTTGCGCTGCTTGGAGAGGGATAGTGTTAATATTCCAAGTACATAGTAGCAAGAACCGAATCAATTACACCAATCTATAATGAGGAGACGTACAGCCAAATCCCTTCTTGTAAAAGGTGTGGAAGGTGGAGACGTGTTGTACAGTACAGTGATGAAATTTCTGGACATGATGCACTGCTGCCCTTTTGTCGAAGCCGCGTACAGTCTGTTCTTTTCTGCCACTTAAAGAAATAAATTGAATTGCCCATACTTGATCATATACTCTCAGATGTCTGTATAGTCTCATACTGTGGCTTCTAATGAAATCAATCGGGTTGCACTTTCCTTAATGACTGGAAGGCACAGTTGACTTCTTCTCCCTTGAAGTGGGTTTATGCTCTCAGCTCTAACAAGCTACTAGAACTGCTCAAATAACTATTGATTGTTTTCTCCTTTGAAGGATTACCAGCTTTAGTTGTTGCGGTTTCGATGGGATTTACCAAAACAAAGGGCTATGGGACACCCTTATAGTAAGTTTTTTTTCCTCTCTTTCTAACTGTGTTTAGTATTCAGTGGGCACATCGTAGGTTCGTCTGTAAAATCTAAGGGTAATGATTGCACGCGTCTGCAGTGGCTTAGTTATCCTAAATAGTATCATAAACAAAGTCCCAAGAAGCCAATCAAATTTCAAAATAGCACAGCAAGACCCCAATTCTATGTGAGTTGTATCCCTGCTGGATACCAAATGCATAAACACTGCTTAAAATCTCTTTAGAATCTTATTACCCCGTGAAACTTTGGATATGGAGTTACAACATATGGCACTTCTCCCCTGACAATTGTGGAAAACACAACTGTATGCTGGTGTGCACCATTAACTTGGATGTTAATGCCTTAGTGGGAGTTAACTGTGTTTTTTCCTCTGCTTTTCCTGCAGCTGTTGGCTGTCTTTGGAGGGCGGGCTCCTGTACGCCTTTGTTGGACCTGCAGCTGCTGTTGTTCTGGTATGTCTCAGCCACCACTGTCTGTTTTTTGTTTTGTTGGGGTTGGGTTTTTTTGCTTTTCTGTATAATGTAATGTAAAGGAAATGTACATTAAAGGAAAAACTGCCAGCACTAGCAGCAACAAATTCTTCAATAAACATGACTTTGCAGTGCTTGTGAATTGTTCTGGTTGCACTCAAAGACCAGCACTCACACGAGCCACGCGATTCTAGCGGTGGTATGGTGTGAATATGGTACAACTGTGCTGTGCTGAAACCCGACACAAAAAATGATGCTTTGAAAATGTTTGACTTGAGGAACCAACTGTGGTTTCAAAGTCAAAGTAATGAGCGTCCCATCAGGCAATGTGCTCGAGTAACCCCCTTTCATTTACCATAATGGCCCTCCATGAAGCTGTGAGGTTATTAAGTATTTATGCATTAGATTTGTCCAAAATCTAATATACTGGGGTATTTTAATCATTTTGTATTTACATAGCTGTACAGAGAAAATTACACAAAGAATGTGATTATGCAAATCACTAAGTCTGTGTCAGAGGGACGGACGACTCGGAATGTGTAATAATATTGTTCACTGTCAAATTCCTGTTCTCTGCTGGGATTTGAAATGAAGCGATTTCAGATATATGTATTTTTTAAGTGACTAAACCTCTTGTTTGAGCGCAAAGACTCGGAAGTCTCGCCGCTCCGTGGTTATTATTTGCAGCGAATCTCAGAGGAACACAAGCTAATCTCTGCAAAAAAACAAAACAAAAAAAAAAAAGCAGAAACAACCATCTGCAGTGAGAATGCACGCCACTTCAACTGGTGGGGGGGATGGTCACATCTTGCAGGAGCTTTCTTCTCTTCAGGAACTCTCTGCAGGAGGGGGAGATACAGGAGAGGTGGAGGAAGATCTCAGCCTGGGCGTTTACCGTCTTATGTAGTCTGGAAGATGTGTGGATGGTGGGGTGGGTGCAGTTTTCTCTGTGGTGGGGTTGGGTGGACTGTCCAGGGCTCTGTGGAGCCGGAGGGCGCTACTGCACTGGGCCCCGGTCTGATGGGCCTGGGCCCCCCTTCCCTGGCGGGTCGCGAAGGGTGGGAGTGCCTACTGGGGTCAGCGGGGGAGCTGGCCCCAGGGAGGGGTTACCTGCCCCTCCCTTCCTTCCCTCCCCATCTCCAGCTGCCTCCCTCTTCCCGCTCCTCCACAACCACCCACACATGCAGGGCCTTGGAGTGGGGGTATGTCACCAGGGTGCAGAGGAGGCTACCCCCCCCCTGTCCCCTTCTGGCTGCCTCTGCCTCAATTTTATCCCACAACTTAGACATTCACATTATTCACACTCTCATTACACATACATATAGGATCTTGGGGGTGGGCACAATCACGGAGTCCAAATTACCATCAGGGTGTATACCTCACCCCTGACGTCGTTGCCCACCTCTCAATTTTAAATACACTTAGTCATTGAGGGCTAGCAGGAGGGACTATGCGCTTACCTGCTGCTCCTTGGCAGGTAGCTCCAAGCCCTCCTGGGTTTTAATTGCACCTTAGAACACATATGCATCAACACTACAATGAGCGGGTGGAGGGAGGTTTGGAGTCTTCTCTCACCCCCATTCTCTGCGGCCTGCTGGAGCGGGAGGGCTAGTAGGAGGAGTTGGCCGTCCGACTGCGGTCTGGGGTGTGGGGCCTCCCTGCTGCTGCGGAGTCGGGGTGGTCTGCCTCTCCCCACCGCAGGGAAAAGGGTAACACCACCTGGGTCTGGGTGCAATTCCCCCCTCCAGGGGCAAGGGTACCTAGACCCGGTTTGTAGAGTACGCTTGGGGAGTGTGATCGTGTGTACAGCGTCTCTTTATGTCTGTCTCCACGTTGGTTGAGTGTGGAGTGAGTGCATATGAGAGCATGAGGGTGGGAATGGATGTTTGTGTCTGTGTGTGCCTGTATGTCTGTGTCTATATGTCAGGTTGGGTATCAGACGCCACCTCTCTGGGGACACCTCAGGCCCTCCAAGGTTTGGAGGCCTATCTCCACCCACCACCACTTCCCCTGCCGGTGGCGGACTCCCTCAGGTGTCGGTGTGTTGGTGGTTCTTTGTGTCTGGGGGTGGGCGTCCGGGTACACACCGGCTCACTCCTTGGCGGCCGCTTGTCGGGGCCTGGGGCCTGGGGCTCGCTCGGGCCCCTTTGGAGGTGGGGTGCCCCCGGCCTCTCGGCCTGGGGCTCGGTCACTCAGGCACAGCTGGGGGCCGGCGGAGCTCACGGGCGCATCACTGCAACTCCCCCTGGCTTCTGCTCCGCGGCTGCTGGGCGAGCCCTCATCTGGGACTCTCCTCAGCTCTTACTGGAACAGTGGCGCGGCTGCCCCTCTGTTGGTCTTCCATGGTCTCTTGTGTTCTGGGGGCCTCTGGATGTCTGGAGTTTTGATCTCCTCCATACCCGCTTCACACCCTGGAGGACGGGGCTGTGGCCCCCCCACACTCCCTAGCAGATCATTACATGGAGAAACCTTTGGAATGCAAGCATGCTGATCCACACAGGTATGCACACATGGGTATTCACAGACGCGGACTAAAGCTTTCTTGGCTGCTGCCTCAAAGCACACTGTGCGCTGTCTATCTTGCGTGCTGCACAATATCGTTTATTATTTAGTAAATATTGATATCTATGACTAGCTAGTTTATTGTGATGGTGCTTTGTTTTCCCTATTATTATGTTGCTCTTTGTTGTTTGCTGTCTCCTCTGTTTGTTTTTTTTTGTTTGTTTTTTTTTTTTTTCTCCATACAGGTGACCCAGGAGTTCTTTTTTCTTTTCTCTCTCTTCCCCCCCCTTCTCACCGTCTCTTCTCCCCTTTGGTTTTCTTTCTTTCTCTCCCCCTCTTTCTCTCATTCATTCCCCCTGTCCTATTTATTAAAAAAAAAAAAAAAAAAAAAAAAAAGACAAAGGATGAACTGAAGCTCTGCCATCACGTAATGTCGCATACTGCTGTTTCTGATGTCATTTAGAAAAAAAAAAAAAAAAAAAAAAAAAAAATGCACGCCACACCGTGCTGCTGTTATCACTATATCGATAGTCAGATGTCTCACAGTAACAGAGCTTGTTGGATAAAAACTTCCCCGAATGTATTTGCATAAATACTTAATGAGTTCTTCTCACAGTTATGGGGGATTTTAAATAGACTACAGTGCACTGTTTTAAACAATGGTCCAGCCAGCGAGTGTAAAGCTCCCTCACTTCTCTGCTAATAATAGGAGAAGGTGCCTTTGAGGAGACGAGTGCTTCTTGTCAGGCAGATCCTTTCTTAAGGCTGTTGTGCCGGGGCTGAGTGTGCGGGGCATGTCTCTTCCATTGGCTGAAATGTCACAGAGAAGAGCAAATAATAGAAGCTACAGGTCAAAGTTAATGCAGATGGAAAATGACACTAACCATTGGCTACTTAAGGAGAATGTCATGCTGGGAAATTAAAAACATTGCTCTTAAAATCCTCTCGTTGTGGATGATTTATTGAAAACAAATATTCCTGTTCTCCTTTCTCGTGACAGGTCAACATGGTGATTGGCATTTTGGTGTTTAACAAACTAGTGTCCAGAGATGGTATACTGGACAAGAAGCTGAAGCACCGAGCAGGGTATGACAGCACATCCTTGTTAGTACCTGCTTTTTCTTTTCTTCTCTTAAAATCATGCAAAAATATACATACAGTGTGCTTTGAGTTGTTGTACATATGGAGATTTAGACCTCCTTTTTTCTGCCATTGAAAGGAAATTACAGGCATAAACATAAAGAGGTCAGATCTCTCTCGGGAGCGACATGGTTTCGTATTTCTTTGGCAGAATCAGTCCAAGATGAAAAAACCACACACACACGCCCACACATTGGCTGCTTCTGTTGTAGATAATATGACGGTGGGAGATTTTAAAGTGGAGTTAGTGGCTCTCAGCGTTGTTTGTCATGATGTTGTCTCTATGTCCCACAGACAGATGAGTGAGCCGCATACAGGATTAACTCTCAAGTGTGCCAAATGTGGCGTTGTATCAACAACTGCTTTATCAGCAACTACAGCTAGCAATGCAATGTAAGTGCCTGTCAGTGTCTGTGAATCAATAAGGCGGTGCTGCGGGGAGTCTCTGTATGTACAGCATGTCCACCTCTGCAGTTCTGATCATCTCGCTGCCCACTGCAATGCAAATTTACGTTTCAGTGTTGAAACGGTTGAGATTTGAGATTTTAGTCAGCACTGTAGACTGTATATATCACCACCAGTTTGCCTGCCTTTATTTCTTCTACACGGTGCTCCTTCTTTTCTCTCAGGGCGTCCTTGTGGAGTTCCTGTGTCGTGCTGCCTCTGCTGGCTTTGACCTGGATGTCTGCGGTACTTGCCATAACGGACAAGCGCTCCATCCTCTTTCAGATCCTCTTTGCTGTCTTTGACTCGCTGCAGGGTTTTGTCATTGTGATGGTGCACTGTATCCTACGGAGAGAGGTAGAGGATGATTTCATTTCCTCCCCCTCTTCACCTGTGATCTCTTTTAACTGCCTGTATGTCAGCAGATTATGCTCCTGCAAATGCTATTAACTATTAATTGCTTTCGAATCCTAAACTCACTAACAGCCTAAAGCAACAGTTCTTTCCCTGTAGGGTTTTGCATATTTAAAAAGAAATGTTTAAAGGATATCACAGACATAATAAGCTGTATTGTTAACATATTCCCTAACACTTATTCCCTCTTGTGCATAGGTCCAGGATGCTTTTAGATGTCGGCTCAGAAACTGCCAAGATCCAATCAGCGGTGATGCAACAGGAACTTTCCCTAATGGGCATGCTCAGATAATGGTAGGCACAGTTACCCCGCTGTTATCTGCAGCCGTTAGATCCTCTGTAATTTGAGCAATGTTCCCTGGTTATTTATAATACATGGGCACACCCCTTTGTTCTCTACTAACCTTAATTTGTCTTTTATTACTATCCTATTTTTTTTTTAGGTTTCTATGACCTCTACACCGTGAGGCATTGTTTTCTATAGGTTAATAATTTTGCATGGTGTGCTTTTATAAAGCTCAGATTATACGCGGTGAAGACACTTGGCCCCTTGATAAATGGTATTAGTTTCCTTTGGTCTTCTTAGCCCCTGAGCTCAGTCTTTTATTTCTATTTGATTGAACTTACTGGCCATATTTGCCGTCCATCCCTCTCATTTCCTCTCACTGGGTAATAGAGGACTGTTCCCTCTATGACCTTTGACTGGGACGCCAGTCTCTTCATCTAGCATGACGATGCCACCGGCACATTGAAGCAATGATCTGCCATTAGTATTGTAATACCATCCAGAGTGAAACAGTTTTCACAATAGCAGAATGGTGTCAGGCCCTCTCGTTCAATGCGATCATTAGCAGCAAGCACAAAATGCTCCCCAGCTGCTGCAGCCAATTTTTTTTTTTCAGCCACACACATTTTGCTGAAATATTATTGGGATTCTTTTCATGTATCATAACAATAGAATAGCATTGATCTCACTTTTGTAGCTGGTTTCTTTTTTAAAATATGCTTTTTATTTTTAGAAATATTGAACATTTCACTGTCCTTCACTTACAGACGGACTTTGAGAAGGATGTGGACATCGCCTGCCGATCAGGTAAAGAACACACACTCTCTGATTAACTAGATTCCTCTTGGCTTGCATGTTGAAAAAAACAAAAAAACAAAGAGGTTAGACAGTAAAAAATAGCTCAGGTTATATAACAACCAACAATCCCCACAGGAGTTTTTTCACAGTTACAAAAACACTGACTTTAATCTGAGAACAAAACAGTATAAAGAGAGCTGTTGGAGTTTTCACTGTAATTTCCAGCGTCACTGTAATAGATAACTGCAGTAAATTGAAATAGCGGCAGCTTTCCTCATCTTTCGGCAGTTCCATTTGCAATTATGTCTTTTCATTAACGTCGTGATACCATCTAAGGATAGGTATGTAGGTCCTTCGTGTCTAATTGTGGGAGGATTTTCTTTCTAAGTTATCTCACTGGGGAGATACAATGTTTTCTGATTCCTCTGTCGCGCTCTTTTGTATTTTTGGGCCACAGTAGTTTTATGATTTAATAAAACTGAGGAGAATAAAAGAGACTGTGCAAGTTATCTCGCGTTAGAAACCTGCACAGGCTTGAAACCTCTCCTTTTCCCACTCCCTTCCACATCCTAAATGTGGAGGGAGCAACCAAGCTGGCCATTATTCAGAGCTCTCTGAAACGGCACTTGTTAAGTAACAAAAAGGGGCTCCCTGGCTCTTCTGGCCTGCCCTACTTCATTCTGTGCTCGTCTAAAGCTAAAGTGGGCATACCTGATACAAAAAGGAAGAAAAGACAGGTGTCATTTATAAATTATGACCTGATATGGACCGAAGTGGAGCTGCAGTCTGAGAGAAATGCACTTAACGGACCACTCTGCGGGCTCACGGTGTTAAAGCTGGTTGTTTACAAGCTTGGGTTATTGTCAGCAGCAGAAGTAATATTCTGCAGCGTCACACTACAGAACACAGGGTAAACTTAGATCAAAGGACTTCTTCAGAGCGAATACCACACTGTTTTCCCCATGTCCACACTGAGCATTAAATTAGCCTCGAACAGAGAGGGGAGTATTGCGCTTGTTTGCTATTCTTGTAATGTCCTTGCAGGCCTTTTGTCAGCAGATAATATAATTCCTAGGCAAAGATTAAAATACACACAGGGGAGGATTCAGTGTTTCCTATAACCAGAGGGTATTTTGGAATAGATATCTGCTCCTTGGTAGAATATTTTTCACAGGACAAGTTCACCAGCAATTACTAGGATTAGGATGTGAAATGCTGTACTCTGAATGGCGGAGGGAGTTTCAGGGATGGATGAAACTATATGAGCCCATTTACAGTAATATCCTCGAGAGACAGCAGTGTCTGCTGTTGTGTCCCTTTGTATTTGGGCGTGATGTCACACTCGGTGCATATTCACAGTTATTTATCCCGTACTTTATTCCCTCTGTACTGCATATTCCGCCGAGAGTTCTTTCGCATTGATTTGAATCCCCTTGTTCTTTCAGTCACATGCTGAAAAATATAAAACAGAGTCTGACACCCATTACTGAGAAATTCCAACTAATCCTTGTATCACCCTGCCCCGCAGCACTCCACAAAGACATGGGCTCTTGTCGCGCCGCCACCATAACAGGCACCCTCTCCCGCATTTCCCTCAATGATGAGGAGGACGAGAAGGCCCCCGAGGGCCTCAACTACTCCACACTGCCTGGCAACATCATCTCCAAAGTGATTATCCAGCAGCCTTCCGCTCTGCACATGCCGATGGGAATGGGCGAGCTGAAAGAGCAGTGCATGGTGGACACCACCGCCGACATTCGCCGCACCGTTTACCTTTGCACCGACGACGCCCTGCGCCAGAGCGACCAAGACATGGGCATCCACGACAAGGAGGGCCATCCCATGCAGAGTCAGATGATGGAGACAGACTACATAGTCATGCCCCGTGCCTCCGCAGCCGTGTCGGGGTCGGGTAACGTGCCCACCCTCCTGAAAGACGACACCAAGATGAACATCACTATGGATACACTGCCACACGAGAGGCTAATGCATTACAAGATGAGCCCTGACTTCAATATCAACCCGTCAGGCATGGACCACATGAATGTGAACCTGGAGCAGCAGTATCCGAGCGCTCCAGAGCAGATGCAAAACCTGCCCTTTGAACCTCGCACGGCTGTTAAGAACTTCCTCGCTGAAATGGAGGAATCCACGGGGCTTTCTAGGAGTGAGACAGGGTCAACAATATCTATGAGCTCTCTGGAGGTACATATGCTCATGTGGATGAAGCACAGAAGATTCAGTTGCACTTTAACACTTTTATGTTAAAATACTCCAAACATCTGTATTGGGGCCCATGGCTGCTTCATAATACTTTCCGATTTTCTGTTTACAGAGAAGAAAGTCACGTTACTCCGATCTGGACTTTGAGGTATGTAAAACCATAATGTTTCCTTCCTTGGTACATGCATCTAGCTTTTTATGCAGAGAAAGGCCATTTTTGCAGTTGTGTTTGTCATTTGATTTACTAGTTCTTGTTGTGCCTCTTAAGCTTATTGGAGTTACACAGCCTTGACTCAGTGAGATTTATTGGCACGCTGTGTAGTTAAGGTAAAAGCAAGGCTGTCAACTGACAAACAGGGCAACAGTTCTCATCTACATTTTGTCCTCCTCCATCTCCTACATCCATTAGCTATATGTTGATTTCCAAAATGTATGCTTTTAAAGTCATTTGCACATTTCACATCTGATTTTTACCACTGGTTTCAGCAGTGATTTTATTGGCTTGCAAACACATAGTCAAACCCCCTTTGGCAGGTTATAGCATTTCCTTTGCAATGTTAAATCAGGCTTTGCTGCATATATATTGTAAACTCTGTCAAAATCAAGGAAACATGGCATCTAGTTTGGCTTGGGGTGTGTTTTCTTTTAGCTTGGGCTTAAATGGAAAATTAGTGCCAAGGTTTGATTACGAGGGTTTCCCTGACACCAACAAAACTAAGAGTGTAGGTTATTCAGCGTTTCAGTGTCCTCTAACCCTAACTTTAATTACAGTGCTGTTTCCTTTATTTTGGCAGTCACTTGTGTATATGCAGTGACAGGTAGATTTGTTTCAAACCTGGCCTATAAGTAAACTACCATGACACTAACAAATTGAGCAGAGCTGGAGGGGGTGGGGAGGAAGATGCATTTCCATTATTGGCTGTCAATACCAAAAGAAAAACCCTTGCTATTGCAGAAAGTCATGCACACCAGGAAAAGACACATGGAGCTGTTCCAGGAACTGAATCAGAAATTTCAAACCCTGGACCGATTTCGAGACATACCAAATATGGGCAGCATGGTGAGTAACAGGAAACCAGGGGGGTGGCGGTCAGCCAGTGAAACAGAGCAATATCCAAATACTCTATTTAGATACCCGGTGCAGGACACATAGTGTGTGATTGTGCAAATGAGTGGTTATGTAGCTAAAGTACATGCAGAAGTGAACCGTCCAGTAAAGCAGCGGGCCTGCCAGCAGCTGGCGAAGGCTGAGTGACGGGGGCCGACCCTTAAAAGCATTGAAGCATTTTTTCCACGAGGCCAGGGGAAAAAGGACCTTTGGTTTTCTTGTCGCAGTAGAGTGCATCCATTCCAATGCAAGGCCATGAATGCACTTTTATTTACATGCACATTTATCTACTTAGCAACACCATCATTTTTTCCATAAATGCATGGCAGATTATTTAATCTATCAGCATCGTATACAACTTTGACCTTAATGCCGTTGCACTCCTCTGGCGGCTGTGTGTGTGTGGGGGGGGGAAACGTTCCTTTATCACGCTCGGTCCAGAAGTCAGGCTGCTTCTATGAATTAGTCCTGACCTCGCTGCAAATCAAAAGTCTTACCATCTGTCTTCGCACCTGACTACAGCTGCAGACTGTGAGGATATAAGGCTTCACGCGTCTGCCTCACGCAAGCAGCATTTAATGTTTATACTGAAAGCACAAATTGGGTTGGTGACCAAACACATCTGATAAAAGGATATGTCAGTACCTTTGGTCGCATATAATCCCTTTTCAATCAGCCCTACAGTACAATGTAATTCAAGGCCTGTTGCTTAGTTACCAATACAGGATCTTTTGTATAGAAAACTACAGCACATTCTCACTCCCCCATTTTTTCTTTTTCTCTCTCTTTTTCTTTTTTTTTTTTTTTTTTTTACCTAAATGAATCTACTGCAGAGCTGGCTGCAGACATTAGTATCCATTTTATATTCCCTGACTGGGAGCAGCTTCTCTCCTTTATTTGCAATAGCATCTTTGGGACTCTCAGTAAGAGCACATTCAGATGAATGGCTCACATATGGAGCCCATATAATAAAGCAGTTTTAGAACTTTGGGAAAACACAGTTCTGCTATGACTCCATGATAATAGCGTAAGCATGTTCACCTTTAATACACTACCATTATCTTTTGTTATTTGATGCTTTCCACAGCATTAATCCATTATTTTCAATTAGAAGTGGGTTCATATATGAGTTCAGATAATGCCCTTTTGAGTGAACTGACTTTCAACTATGTAAAAGACAGAAAATGGTTTAGCTGCAGAGGATATCATGCCACTAACATCACACCCCACCGGCCATGTTCACAGGACAAGGCAATGCCAAACAAGAACCCATGGGAGAGCTACAATCCAGCCTGTGAGTACCAGAACTACGCCACTATGAATGTACTAGAATCTGACACCAAGGACTCACTGGAGATGACGCCTGCAGAGTGGGAAAAGTGTGTCAACTTACCCTTAGATGTCCAGGAGGGAGACTTCCAAACAGAGGTCTAGAGGGCGGAGAAGGTGAAATGCAAACTAGGAAATGAGGAGAAAAGGGGATGTAATTTGCACTGAACAAAGCAACAGACTTTTCTAACAGCCTTGGCATACATATCTGGATAATACGAGTGTGGCAGGGACATTATGTGCCAATACAATATAAGGACTGGTGAGAGAGAAAAAAAGAAGAAAAAAAAGGGATAAAAACATCAGTGTTACTTTTTGTATTCTCACTAGTGTACTTAGTGTGGGGCAGCCTGGTGTACAATATTTACCATCATGTGTTTCGAATTATCTTTTGAGGAATTGGCGAAAAGAAAGCGGATTAAAAAAAAAAGGTAAACCTCACAAAGCAAAGACATGCCATGTGGTCCCAGCTTCATCGGGTCTAGTTTTGATTTCCTAAAACTAGACCCGGGAGCACAATGTATATATTTATGCAGGTTTTTAAAAAGTTTATAACAGTCTGTTTGGCCATTACTACACTTTTTACTTTATAATATAAAACATGGGAGGCAAAGAGGATTTTTTCTGTCATATTAAAATGAATGTTTGTCAAGCTACATTCTTCATTGCTTTAAATGCAATAAAGATAATACTCACTTTTATATAAATAATATATTTCACAACTTTATTACTGCAGAATCTGCTTGAAGGATCCCAGCAAGCTCTCTCATCTGCAGCTCTGTATAAAATATTTAAAAACAAAATGTTGTATGGTGTAAATAAACTTTTGTCTACATATGTTTTACTTGTGCCAATTTATTTTAATGAGAAAAAAAATGCCAACCTGATCAAAAAGTTATAGCGAAAAATGTTAACATTTGAAAAGGAATGTAAATAAAAGAGGAAATATGTTCGTACTGCTTCAGAGGTTGTGTCAAGTTTATGGCGTTGGGTGGCTGTGACATGCTTGGTTAAGAGATTAAGATTCGTGCTATAAATTGCTTTTGTTCAATATCCAATTTACTCCCGGCTTGATGTGAACTGTCAAAAAAAGTGCCTCGTGTAACACTGCTGTGGAAGGTTTGACATGGAAAGTTTCCTGCCTCGGCTCATAAACTCATATGAAATTTCTGCATTTGGATAGGAAACATTTAAAGCCTTAATATGGCTCTGTGCCTCCAGAAGGTTCGGCTAATAACGTCTGTTTTCTCAGACAGACAGGCCCAGACAGAGCACTAATGGGGAGAGGCTGTGAGGGCTCAGGGAAAATCTTGTTTGCTCTGTCTGGTGGTGAGTGCCGTACAGCTGAATGAATGGCGTGAGAGCTCCAGTATGTGCCCACCCCCGAACCCAGTCGCCACCTCATCCCCTCCCGGGAAACAGGAGTCCAGCAAAGAGGAGGAGGAGGAGGAAGTGTCAGTGAAGAGCAAGGACCGGAGGCGAAAAAGGGGGGTCCGTCCATTAAACACGAAGACTCGTCTGCGGTTTGATGTCGTCCCAACATAAATTAAGATGATTAAGAGCAGAGCTTGGTCTAGACGTTAATATCTAAATTTACAGTGCATTTCAATTTAGACTACCAGACATAATTAGGTTAATTATATACAGTACTCCAGCCTGTTGCCGGTGCTGTAAGAGTTTTTTTATTCCCTATTAATGAAGCAGCATCCATTACAGTGCTTTTAAACATATTGCCATCTCCCCCTTGCCTGTGCAGGAGGCCCTATTTTTCACACAACGCCCTAAATGCATATACAATAAGTGCATAGCTTGTGGGTTCAAGTATTGAGAGTTCATCACAAAACAGTTTTACAGCCAGAGTGCATTTGTAACCAATATAAAAAAGGCACACTAGATTGTACCATGTTGTTTTATTTAAAGGCCATTTCTGGACTGAATACAGTACTGTACAAAAGTTTTAAACTGCCCCTTATTTCTTTAGATCCAAGGAGCCAGGCTTTCTTGTCATTTTTTAAAGTGGTTTTGAGTGATAGTTCTCCAGGCTTTCTGAAGGTCTTTTTTTCATTCTTTTGTTTTTTTGTGAAGCCACTTAACACTGACCTATGAATCATTCAAGCATATAAAAGCATATTCAAGGGGTGAACCAGTGTTGTGTCTACATAACAGACAATTTAGCAAATCTTCAGACACTTTGTTACTAACTGTCACAAAAAGACATCAATTATTCCAGTTTTTAGCTGACTATGAAACATGGCAACAAAGTGAATCCAAAGAGCTATTAAAGCAAAACCTGGTAAATCTCGGCATGGTGTGTAGTGTGTCCTTAACAAAATTTGAGGAAACTGTATAGAACAAAAGTAGCAGGCCTAAAATCTACAGCAGATGAACAATATCTCAAAGTCAGCCAAAAAGAAAAAAACCAAAATAAAAACCAGAAAAGACCTGACACTGGACCTGAGAGATGCTTCTGGCCCGTAGGTTGATTCAGCTAGTCTTCACTGAAGCCTCATTAGAAATGCTTTTACTGGAATGGTGCATAATCCTTAAGTAATTCTTATCACTCCATGATACTGATGATGGATGATGGAGTGATGAATCCAAATTTGAAATTTTTGGTTCAAATCATCATCAGCATGTACAGACAAGGTCAGGCAAGAGGTACAAATGGTAAATGGCCTGTATTTATATAGCGCTTTACTAGTCCCTAAGGACCCCAAAGCACTTTACATATCCAGTCATCTACCCATTCACGCATACATTCACACAACCATATCTACAGCCATCTGTAAAACATGGAGGCTAATGGATGAAATTATACACAGAAAAGTACAGTCAGATTTTGATCCACCATGCAAAAACATCTGGAAACACCTTTGTTTGTCAGCATATCAATGATCACAAACACAATGCTGGATAGAAAACACACACAATGGAAAACTATCAGTCATGGATTGGCCTCCCCAGAACTTGGACCTCAACATTACTGAAGCAGAGTGGGATCATTTTCACAGAAAATGCAAACTTCTAAAGAAGAGAGCACATTTGAATGTCTTTTAAGAAGGCTGGAGAACTATTCTTGAAGACTACTTAAAGAAATGACAAGAATACTTGCTTTAGAGAGTTCAGGCTGTCATGCAAATATTGACTTTGACTTTTATGCTTGTTAGAATTGTACTGACTCTGTTATTGCCTTATATACTGTATTTCCATGTATGTTTTAACTTCCAGAGTTAATGAGGTGTTCTAAAGATGGCAAGTTTGTGTTTGTGTTGGTCCTCTTTTTATTTATTTTTAATAGTACTACTGGGTGAATAATCTCAGTGTCAAGAATCGTCAAAGAGGAGTTTTAAAATAACAAAAATACAGCAGCTTTAATGCAAATCACTTAGAGATTTCCCCGATTAACAATATTACCATCTGTATTGAAATATCAAATTTTCAAAAACAAACCCCTCTATTTGTATATGCAGTCCCCAATTTTAACAAGAGGACCATCACATGCTGCCTGTGCGTCACACAAAGCATTTTGTGTTTAAACACTAATACAAGAACAGCTTCTAATGTCATTTAATGAGAAATTACTTCATTCTCTGTGAAGCGTTGCTTTGGCAGAGATTCTCTTTGGCTCAGTTAATGAAAGTAATATGGGTAAGAACGTGATGATGACTTCTAATATTTCACACTTGGACAGTCATTTTGTGAGAATCCTGCAGGGTATTTTGATTTTTTTTTTATACACGAGCTTCACATTGATTCCTGCTCACACTCCGTGTCTCTGGAAGTGGAAAGTGATGTTATTTAGTTGTTTTTAAATCAAGCTGATATATGTTGACCTGCTGGATGTTCTTAGTTCGATAGTGAGTGGCAGGTCCCACAGGCCCGTGAGAGCACTGAGGTTAACCTGCTTTGGGGCTACAAACACTGAATCAACATAATTACATTGATCCTGTGTCACTTTGCTCTCTGGAGGCATCGCTGAGGGGAAAGGCAAACTGCTCGTCTATCAAGGGCCTTTCAGAGGAGTTAGAGCCCAGAGGAAAGACTTGGGGCCACACAAAAAAAAGGAAAAAAAGTGAAAAATACATCCAGGCAAAAGTTATGAAGGACAAAATCAAAATGAAAAATGGTGCAATGTTTGGACAGTTGTGATATTTAAACATACAGGTCTGTGTGTTGTTTACTTTTCAATGAGCCAATACAGTGATTTGAAAAAAAGGAACTCTACACCCCATGGAAATCATTGGTTATTCTTGAAATATATAAATATTGCATAACTGAACAGAAACACTAACATTTTGCCCACCACACTTTACAGAGGATTTCAGGTTATTCTTCTAAAATGTTAAATGATACTGTGGCCACACTGATTTGTCAATCCACAATCCATATTCCAAAAGTTCTGCTCTTTGCCTGTTTGTGTCAAACTCTTGTTTTAAGTTTCTTTCAGATGGCAAAGTGTTTCTTCCTGGTCTCTTATGCAGGGGAAATTTGTGAAGTGTCGTCCTGCTTGGAGACGCATGCCCTTTGAAACCTACAATTTCAGGAGATGTCTGAAAATTCTGTGATGATTTCTCTCTTTTTTTGGTTTCTTGGTAGCCAAGAGTCTTTTCTGAAGACTTCTTAAAGGAAGTGAGCTTCAGGAATAGTTCTGAAGACTGCTGTGAAAACAGCAGATGGTTTGCTCTTGGGTTGAATTTGCTGGTGCAGTCAGTCCTGGACGAATTTGAAATCCACACACTTTGTAGGTTATCTTCATAATAGAGAAATGAGTGGTTTGAAATGATTTGAGGGTATTTTTTAAAAGCCAAGCAAAGGTTTGTCCAACATCTTGGGTTGCAAAAAGGCCACCAGGACCCAGAGCAGACCTGTTAGTCTCTAAGGAGATTATGATCATAATCTGGAATACCTGGCTGTAATTTTACAGATTTGAAGGTATTTTAATTTTTAAAAAACATTTCTGTGTTATCATGTCGTTATTTAGAAACTTGGCGTTGTTACTTTAGCTCGGGCACCACATACAGTGGGGCAAAAAAGTATTTAGTCAGCCACCGATTGTGCAAGTTCCCCCACCTAAAACGATGACAGAGGTCAGTAATTTGCACCAGAGGTACACTTCAACTGTGAGAGACAGAATGTGAAAAAAAAAAAATCCATGAATCCACATGGTAGGATTTGTAAAGAATTTATTCGTAAATCAGGGTGGAAAATAAGTATTTGGTCAATAACAAAAATACAACTCAATACTTTGTAACATAACCTTTGTTGGCAATAACAGAGGTCAAACGTTTACTATAGGTCTTTACCAGGTTTGCACACACAGTAGCTGGTATTTTGGCCCATTCCTCCATGCAGATCTTCTCGAGAGCAGTGATGTTTTGGGGCTGTCGCCGAGCAACACGGACTTTCAACTCCCGCCACAGATTTTCTATGGGGTTGAGGTCTGGAGACTGGCTAGGCCACTCCAGGACTTTCAAATGCTTCTTACGGAGCCACTCCTTTGTTGCCCGGGCGGTGTGTTTTGGATCATTGTCATGTTGGAAGACCCAGCCTCGTTTCATCTTCAAAGTTCTCACTGATGGAAGGAGGTTTTGGCTCAAAATCTCACGATACATGGCCCCATTCATTCTGTCCTTAACACGGATCAGTCGTCCTGTCCCCTTGGCAGAAAAACAGTCCCATAGCATGATGTTTCCACCCCCATGCTTCACAGTAGGTATGGTGTTCTTGGGATGCAACTCAGTATTCTTCTTCCTCCAAACACGACGAGTTGAGTTTATACCAAAAAGTTCTACTTTGGTTTCATCTGACCACATGACATTCTCCCAATCCTCTGCTGTATCATCCATGTGCTCTCTGGCAAACTTCAGACGGGCCTGGACATGCACTGGCTTCAGCAGCGGAACACGTCTGGCACTGCGGGATTTGATTCCCTGTCGTTGTAGTGTGTTATTGATGGTGACCTTTGTTACTTTGGTCCCAGCTCTCTGCAGGTCATTCACCAGGTCCCCCCGTGTGGTTCTGGGATCTTTGCTCACCGTTCTCATGATCATTTTGACCCCACGGGATGAGATCTTGCGTGGAGCCCCAGATCGAGGGAGATTATCAGTGGTCTTGTATGTCTTCCATTTTCTGATGATTGCTCCCACAGTTGATTTTTTCACACCAAGCTGCTTGCCTATTGTAGATTCACTCTTCCCAGTCTGGTGCAGGTCTACAATACTTTTCCTGGTGTCCTTCGAAAGCTCTTTGGTCTTGGCCATGGCGGAGTTTGGAGTCTGACTGTTTGAGGCTGTGGACAGGTGTCTTTTATACAGATGATGAGTTCAAACAGGTGCCATTCATACAGGTAACAAGTGGGGGACAGAAAAGCTTCTTACAGAAGACGTTACAGGTCTGTGAGAGCCAGAGATTTTCCTTGTTTGGGGTGACCAAATACTTATTTTCCACCCTGATTTATGAATAAATTCTTTACAAATCCTACCATGTGAATTCATGGATTTTTTTTTCACATTCTGTCTCTCACAGTTGAAGTGTACCTCTGGTGCAAATTACTGACCTCTGTCATCATTTTAAATGGGGGAACTTGCACAATCGGTGGCTGACTAAATACTTTTCTGCCCCACTGTATACAGTGCTGTCTTGAGTCATCTCTCATTTCTTTATATTTTGCCAGGAACTAGAGGTGCAGCAATTATGGAAACAATTGCAAATATAACTGGAAATATAGTATATAAGGCAAAAACAGAGTACAATTCTAACAGGTTTGAAATGCAATATTTGTATGACCAACTTTATTCTTCTGCCCAGTGTGAACTCTCTTAGGCAATGACAGTCTTCAGGAATAGTTCTGTGGCTCCACGTTCCAGGCTCTAGGGAGGCCAGTCTATGACTTATATATGACTTGTTTTTTTCTATCAAGGAATGCATTTACTGCAAACTACTGTGTGTTTGGGATGACCATCATGCTGAAAAATGAAGCTGTTGCCAATCAGGTGCTTTCATAATGGAATTTCATGATGGATCAAAATGTGATGGTACATTTTCCAGAGTTTATTATTCCATCAAATGCAACTCTGAGCCACATCAATCTCTCCAGCATGTTTTTACAGATGGCTGTACACACTCATTGTTGTACCTCTCTCCTGACTGTACATATTGATGTCTGAAAATGATCGGTATCAAGAACTACATGAGTGAAAAAGCAGCTAATGTCCAAAGAAACTTTGAAAGACTTTGAACAACTCAGAAAGCTCGGAGAACTACAGCTCGAGATCACTTGAAAAAAAAAGGAAGTCTGGGTCCTTGGAAGCAAAATATGAAGACTTTTGTGCTGAAAACTTTAAACAACAGTTGCACTGGAAGTAAAGAAAAAAGTTTTGAAAGCTTGTAAAAAAAGAAAACTCTGGAACATTCTTGGGCAGGTACTTGCCATGCACTGTGTAATGCTCTAAGGTCTGTTGTTGTGTGGAGCAGTAAGAGCGATGATGGGTACAGAGGCCCATGACAATAGCTGCAGTGTTTTCTAATTCCTCCTGGTACCTGCAGTTCTCCACAAAATCATATTTGCCTTTTGTGAAAAAAGACCCAAACAGTGGCCAGCTTGTTTGGGTTACCTTTGTGTTTTTTGTTTGAATATTCCGGGTTTGGAAGCAAATATAATAATTTATGCAAGCAAGGATGTAATGAATCGAAAAATTAAGATTTTGTATCTGTCCGACTCTAAAATAAGATTTGATTGCTTCTTTTTGCCATTTTTCTGACAAGTTTAAATATTGGTTTAAATTACAGAATGAGTCCACATTTAACACATGCAAATTATTAAGACAGGGAAATCAAATGGAGATTATAGCAATATATTATGAACACATACACATATTGTAGACAAAACCAAACATGATCAAATGCATTTGACATGTATGACCTTCAGGTATATTTAATACTGTAGCTCCATGTCAAGATAGTTTTATTTTCCTGCATGAATTCCTTCATTTTTTCATTAAAGTGTTTTCCCAAAGAAAGTTGTGAGTGGAGCTTTGGAAGATGTGCAGCAAAGAAAGAAAAGAAGATGAGACAAGACTGGCTTTTGAATACGAGGGATAACAAGAAAAGTTGCGCTCTAAACAGCGACAGATCCTCTGATCTGACATGTTGATCACACGATCCTTTCTGCTAGGGTCCTCGGGCTCGTGTTTTTGGCTCAAGGCTTAGTTAGTCTATTAGTGAAATGTGGGGGTGGCATATCGTATAATGGCTTAACTCAAAGCAGGTTTGCACAATAGTTATGACAAGGTATGCATACCTCAAACTCTAATTGGATATGCACACAAAATTCCATGCAAATCCATCTGACGCAGTTTTATCCTAATCCAGTGGCGAATGTATTTAAGTGCCACTCTAATTTGATACACGTCTTTATTATGCTAAAACGTTTAATATTGCTGTGGTGGCAATGCAGAATGCACTTTCATGTTTACAGAATTCCTGATTGTTATAAACTTCAGAGTTCCTGCTTGTGTCGGACCACACTCTGATAATTGTCCCAGCATTAGTCAGCAAATACAATAATGTGCTGCACAGTTTTTAATGCTTCAATCCTTTTATATTAAAGACGGACTTTACACTATGAAAGACGTCATAAAATCCACATTGCATGTTTTTTGTAGACATAACATGAGGTATACGGTGATGCAAAGAACTACACTGCATACATATAGTCAGAGTCGAGCACTGGGCTGTGGAAAGGAGTTGGAAAGAATTGGATCTGACTTATCCTGAAACTTTGAGTGAGTGCTATATGTACTGAGATGTATTTTTTTGTTGTTCATCACCCTATTTGGTTGGTTGTTTCTATTTTGGGAGACCTGAAAGGGCAGGCCAGCAGAGCTTTTTCGGCGCACAATGACCCGAGCATCTTGTTTGGTGTCTTCTGACAGCCCGGCTGCTTGTTGCCTCTGATTCGTGTCGACATGTTGCAGAAAATACATTTTTGGTAGATGAGGTTTTCAGGTTTATCAAACTCCATTATTCACACACTAACCTAGAATTACCAGTGGTGACATTTTGTCTCTCTGGCAAGGAAATTATATCCCCAAATGTCCTGGCACTGTCAAGATGACAGTACAATCACATACAAAATCAGGACATACTACATACTGTAATTAAACATATGAGTAAATATAGTCAAGATAAAAAGAACGTACAACCTATTTCAAATCTAAGGTTTTACGCCTTATCTGGGCCCTAGAAGGTCTTACAATGAGGTAAATACAACTCAGATAAACTCCAAAACATGACATTTAACACCCTGTCATTATTTATTTAACAAAAACTAAGAACATCCGCAAATCAAATACACATGATTAATTGATTGAGTTTGAGACCCTCTATAAAAGCAGTTTTGGCAGTTTGCTGATAGCTCTAGTCCATCACAGGGCTAGAGCTATCAGTTATTTTAGTAATCAAGTATTCTATGAATTCTTCCATCAATCAAGTAAGCGGAGAAGAAAATACTTTTGCCTTATTGATGAGGAACAGTCGATATTTGAAAGAAATACGGGTTAAAAAAAGGAAATGAACTAATTATAGTGTAAAGAGGGAAACAAGGAGAAAGTAGATATGACAAATTACACAAGAACTGAACTGCATCAGGTCTTATGGGGAGATGAATCCAGATTTGAAGTGTATGAAATGAGGGCAGGACAGAGGTACAACACTGTCTACATTTGTACAGCACGGTAGAAGTTCTGTCATTGTTTTGTGTTGCATTTCATCCAGTGAGATTTTGTCAGAATGGATGGACTTACGAATGCAGATTTTGATCCACCATGTAATACCATCTGGAAAGTGTGTTATTGGGATCACTGCCAAACACACAGTCAATGCAGCAAAAGCATGCCTTGATACAGAAACACACAATGGAACATTATCAGGCCTCAACATTAATGAAACAGTGTGTGTTCATCTTGACAGAGAAAATATACATCCCACATTTCTCACATATTTAATATCTAGTAATTTATATTTTATACTTTACAAACATGTCATCTGAAATTATTACTGCATGAGGGGAAAAATGTAACAAGTATTACAAAAAAACGATATATTGACATTTGCACATGCATTATTATTTGCAGATTGGTGATTCTTGTTTTAAAGTGGCGTACATAGTTTCAATGAGAACACAAACTGTATGTAAAAAGGCATTAAAGCCATGATGGGGCTTAAAACAGCTTTATTTCTTTAAACACAGGCATCGTTATATATTCAAACAACTTCCACAACCGATAAAGAGCAAGTATACAAATGATGCAGCTTCAGTCATCATCATCACCATCACATCACTGCATCCCCTCTACTGATTCTCACAAAAGGACAACAAACCTAACACGAATATCAAACCAAAAACAACCCAAAACAAAACAAAAACATTTCAAACTCATTCTGGCTGATTTCTGAGCGATTAATTTAGGTTAGCATATCCAGTGTTGTGTCCCCATCATGGTCACACACATTCATGAGGCACAAGCACTTGGCTTCCAGAGTAAATTTACAGTTTTTCATCATCTTCCTCAAACAGATAAGTACCTTGCAAAGATTTTAATATGTATGTCTAAAAGAAGCCCATTAATAGATCTGCCACTTTTGCTGTTAATAAATTCTCAAGTGCAGGCAAAAATGAGAAGTAGTAGTTTAATTAAAAAGAAAGTCACATCCACATTTTTTTATTTCTATCTTTTCTAGTAATTTTACTATTTTCCTACCAATAAAGAGAAGAAAGCTGCTGAACCCATATAATTAAAACCACAATTAACTGAATCCTTGAAAATACAGCAGAGACAATTGGTCCTTTACATTACACACACACAGAGAGTGCAGGTATGCAAGTAGAGTAACATTTCACTGTGCATAACGGTCCCAGACTGCCAATAACTAATGCAGCGCATCCACTCGCACTATTTTTAACCTCAGATAAAAATCAGCAAAATAAACTGACAAAAAGTGCTACTGCTGTCAACACTTGGGATTTATTAGTCTTTCTTATACCAATTAGCTTTTCAGAAACAGCTTGTGTAGGTTCGACTGGAATTTTAACTTAATATGTAGATAACCAAACCATGTAAAAGGTCTAGAAAGCATACAGAAAGATTATAAAGCACATTTAGACCTGAGCTCTACACAAATAAAGGTTAGATTAAAAAAAAAAAAAGCATCTATGCTGCTACTCACAAATGTGTGTGCTGAAAAACAACCAATTTATTTCAGTTAACAGTTAACTTTAAGGTAGGACTGACTTGGAGAACACTTCCAGTATCCTGTCATTAGTAACACTGACGGAGAAATACAGTTGAGAGGTCTAATTAAGGGGAGGCATGCGTCAACTTCAACCAAAGATGAAATAGCTGTACAATAAAATAAACAAAATATATTTAAGAAAAAAAAATCTGTATTCATTACTTAATGAAATTGTGCTTTCTAGTCCCTTTTCAGTGTTGGTTATGATATCTATAAACCTACACAAGTGAACAGTGATTCTGCTTTTTCAGTGCACGTATTCATCATCACTGAAGTCTGAGTCATCGGCCTCCACTTCTCCTTCAATCACAGACTTCTTCCCTCTGCAGCAGGACACCACCAGACCAATGAGGAAAGCCTAAAAACAACGATGAAAGCACACATGACAAAATATATCAAGGCTCATTTCATTGCTAATGTGGAAAATATTTAGCTGAGGACTTGAGCGATAAATTCAAAATGCAGACAGTGACATCTCATTCATATCTTTGGACTTACTCCAATAAAAGCCCAGTTCCCAAAGTAGTAGATGGTGCTGAAGAACCAGAACTTGTGAAGGAAAAGATAAGACCTTGTCACAGTGCACTGATCTGAAAAGAAGAAAAGCACAACATTAATGACAGAGGCTATATGCAATGTCTTCTCTCTGTGGCAAGTTTTAAATCAAGCAGTCGCTTTGAAGTATTTGTCTCACAGTATTGTTTGGACACCTGTCGTGTATTCAAATGACAGGCTTGAAAATCAATACTTGACTAATGTGGGCCCAAACGGTTTAGTAGTTTCACTCTAGTGGTTCATTGTTTTTAGGTGAGAGGTGCCTGCATGACACAGATAGGTTCTCTGTGGTCTGGAGCACAATTAAATGTGACACATCTACTGCTGCTTTCTGTTTATAATTGCACAAGTGTATCACTTGTTATACACCTGTGTTATAAAGTAGTCTATATTAACTTAAGAGCTCAACACAGGCTGCTGTTACTACATGGAGCAGGGCCTCGGGCAATTTTGTTATTGTAACTAAAAAAGACAACCAGTCGTCGGAAAAGAGGAAAGCTGTGTCACTGTCAGTGTGAATATGGTTCAGCCAATGAATAAAACTGGAATGAAATATAACATTTAATAGAGTATATCCACTATAACACACTGAAACCCCAAAAGGCAAAAGCATGGGCCCACAGAGGACACCAGCAAATGTGAAGACAGTGAACCATAGGTTATGGGTTATGCATGTAACCCCAATTCTCTGATGACGCAAATTCAGGCTCATGACTGTGTTATAAGTAGACATTTCAGGCACTTCAGATCTTTAGATATGAATCCATCACAAGTCTGGTCACCAAATATGCAGTGATTCCTAAAGAACCATTTCCAGCTATAAGAAGAACAAACCAAAGAATACAAACTGGACTATCTTTGTATTTTGCACCAGGAACCATGAAGTGTCAAGTTGACGAGTTTGAATCCAGTATCTTAAATTGTGCTCTGAAATGTTTCGTACAATTCAGAGATCTAAGTCATCATCATTTCTACATCCACTGACAAAGACACGGCCTATGTCCATATAGAGGTAAGGTAAGGTTAGGTAAGGTAAGCCATAGAGCAAAGCTTCTTTGAGTTAAAAGATGACAGTCGATTTCTTTGAAATGACAGCAGAATGACTAAGTGCAGGGGGAAGAGAGGCATATTGTTCAAATGACGTTTCTTAAGACAGCTCAGGCTGTGCAGCATCTGATATTAAATGGATGTATTTACATAGATGTATGGAAATATGTAAATTTCTTTATGTATAGGTAATTGTGTAATGACTTTACCTTTCTCGCCCACTTGACATTAAATCAGACTGTGTGGCCAATGAATGACATCCCCTAATTAAAGCCACAGAAAACCTGCCAAACACCTTGAAACATTGTTTGCAAGTGTACCTTTTATCCCCTTAACATCCGCCCACTTTTATACTGAACAAAACTAAAAGCTTGAAAGCACTTTGTTTGTTATTCTCTTATGATGAAAACACAGCCCAGCACATAGTGATTCAACAAGTATGTGGCCTCGGAGATGACAGAAAACATAAGAAACAACCATTTTGCTGTGTACCTACTGTTATTACAAAGTAAAAACTGCTACGGCTGCTTCGTCTCTGGTATTTGTATCTTAAAATGGTTTATAGCCTTCATATCTTTGCTTTGAATCGATGACTCAATGAACGGGCCTGTGCCATTTCAAATACACTGGCAGAATTTTCCTTGAGTGCCGTAGAGTGTTAAGAATGAAAAGGCAGAACGTGCTCACACAGATATCGATTTGATTTCAGTTTTTGTGTGCACTGCACTTTTGCCAACTACTGTGTAAAAACTGATAAAGATGCATTTAAGAGGATCATCTATTTACTTGTAGTGCATTAAAGCACCCATTCATTATGTGTATGTGTTACTGTAGCTAGCAACTTAAAAGCAACACAAGTTAATTTGTGTAGTGCATTTCTTACACAAGGGCAACTCAAGGTGCTCTCACTTAAAAATTAAATTAAAAAAAAAAAGAATTACAACATTAAAATGCAAATGAAAAGAATAGAGAAGAAATTAGAAGAAAAAACATTAGACACGAGGATTGAAAACAAAGGAGTGCCAGATGGTTGATGTTGAGCACTGAAGGGTGAGTCAAAGGAAGTGCAGAACATAAATGTTTTAGTGTTGATTTCAAACAAGGCTGAGTTTCGAAAGTGGAAAAGACTAAAGAGGTTAAATGCTGCACAATAGTAATCCACTAAATGAACCAATTTAAAGCTGCCACTTCAAATGTATCAGTTTTCTGGGAGAACCTTTTTGTCCCAGCCTCGACAGAAGTAAGCAAACCTCAACTCTGCAATGTTCCTCAAATGACATTTTATTGCGGTGACCAAAGGCAGCTCAATCATTATTGACTCAGCACTGTGATCATGAATATAAAGCACATCAAAATCAAAAGCCCCAGGAAAGAAACTCGCTTATTGCTTACATAATCCAATTGCCTTCTCTTTTCTGTCGAGCTGCTCTTTTCCTTATGCTGGTGACATCACCTTTGAGCTTCAGCTCCCCACTTTTTGAGTGAACTGATACTGTTATTGATCCGACTGCCGCAGACAGCAGAAATATTATAAAAGTCTTAAGCTGAGTCATTTAGCCTTTATGTGTATGAATGGGTATTGGCAGGCGTGGTAAAATGCTGGTGACGTCAAAAGTAGAAAGTGCCAATGATATGCATGCCATGTCTGGGTCTCTTCTTAGCTCCACAATTGTTTTGTGTGAAAACACAGTAAGAACAGATCGCATTTATTAATTAGCTTAGCCATGCACACTTAAGCAATAAAAACAACAAAGTATATATGGAAATACACTCCTTTATAGGACTTGCATCATTTCTACAGAACAAGGCAAGAGAGAAAGTCCCAAAAGCTGAAGTCTGGCTATGTTAGAGAGCCATCTGGAGCATTAACGCCAACCCTGCTGTGCTGCTCCTATCACACTGTTTCTTACACAGCTCTTCACACTGACTTGAAACGTATGAACAGTGCAATCAGACCTACACAAAGCTACATGACATCAAGGTCCACAGCAATAACACAGTCTTTTTGATTTTTTCCATTAAAGTCAATACTTTTAAAAGCTTTCCCTACCAGAGTTCGGTGGAAAAATTCAGCTCAGTGCTGTTTCATCTATAATACAAATGAGAAGACGCAATCCCACAGGAGTTGTGATGTGCAACAAGAATCAGCTTTCACTTCACCAGGACCAGGAGATAATAGAAGAAGCAAGTCTTTCTTCATCACTGTGACCCCACTCTTTTGCTCCACTACCTCAGCCATCTGTAGCTCTCCAGCTGCTTACCAGAATTGCAGGGCACTGAGTGGGATCTACAGATGGTTCACAACAGTGGTCTGCCTAAATATATTATCACGTACACCACTGACCAGCTTCACCTTGAAATCATTACCGTTCTCTGATAAGAGTATGGGGCAGCCAGGGAGTGCAGGTAATTTCACCCTGACTCATGATACCCGGGTGAGTGCTGCCCGGTGTAGGATGATGCATTATGCATAACTTTCGTCTGTGCATCTGTGCAAATACATGCATAGTACTCTGCACACACAATGTGCTCTTCCAAAAGGTTCTTGATCAGCAAGCTCTTGTGCCAAAACCGTATGCTTTTACTTTCCATCTAAAGTCCTTTGAGAATACTGCCATTCCTTCAGCAGAACTATTTTCACATTTCTGGCTTCACTTATTAGTGTTGTGCGTAAGAAGAAAAAAAAAAATCACCAGAAACATCTTTTGGCAGTAGACAAAAAAAAAGAAATCAATTTGAGCAGTGATCAAGTTCCACAAAAAGATAACACACATAACCTAACTTGACCTCACCAAAACTACTGATCATACGAACTAAAACCAAAGTGAGAAACAAACTGTTTTCTAAAGCAAAGGACATTAAATTAAGTTTTCAAATCAAGACGAATGCTAGGAACTATTACTTTTTAAGAAAGAAACCGTAATTATTTTTACACATTTAGCTGAGATAAAGGGGTATTGGGAGCATCAGGTACAGTCAGGTATTAGATGTAGAAAGCTCAATCTTCTCTTAGCTCTTTTTTTGTGTCTCTTCCAACCCTGAAGGAAACAGCTGGCTGCTAAATGCCCCACTACAATCAACAGGTCTATAAAAACTGGGTTTATTTAAAATTTTCAATTAGGATCACTTTTAAGCAAGGAGTAGCATTTTAATTAAGCGTCTTTAAAGCTCAACCTCTATCAAAAAAGTAATTTTATTTCTATCAGTTAATAGTGGAGGTCTTTCTGAGCAATACCAAGCAAATATACCCTTTGAAAAGTGATTTTCTTTCCTCCTATAAAAGGTAAGGGGTGTCTGTGGATTACAAAATGGGCATTTTTCTTTCAGGAGAATTACTTTTGATTGACATATTCCATTGTAATGCAAATTGATGATGATCCCATTGATGGAAAGAAAATTACTATTAATTTGAGTTGGGGTTGAGGGAGTCCTGTTGAAAATTGCTATGGTACCTGGCATCTCAGAGCTAACACGACGCAACCAGCCCCCTCCCCAACTCTTTAAAACAATGCTGTGGAAACAGGGAAGTTGCTAGGAAACAGACAGGAGTCTATAAGTGTACAGTTTGATCTCTAAGATTCAATATAGGAATAATATGATACGTCTTTCAAGGTGAAAACCCAGCTTTATGTTGCTATTAAATGAATTAAGCTCACGCTGCTAGAATTTTACCCGTAATCACGCAGAGAAGCTCACTGATAAATTGAGCCACTGGGTCAAAAGCAAACCTTCGACTGGATGTATTGATATTAAATGTGAAATATACTTTCCTTGCTGCATAAACATGTTTTTAACGTTTTGATCTGTTCTTCTCCACAAGTGTGTTGTTTTGGTAAGAAATTCAGTGAGCTGCATTGGGTTCAAAGCTATAAAAATCACTGGTCAAAGTGTCCAGGGAATGAGTGTAACCACAAGCTGAGTTTCCTGAATTAATGACGTAGGTGTTAACATGACTGCAAAAAACAACAGTTAAGGACATTTAATCCCTTAAGTGAGGCAGTCATTATTATAAATGGACAAGAAAGAGAAATATGTGATGGGTTGGCCACAATAAAAATCACTGCATCAATAAGTGACATTGAAGGTTATTTAAATAGCCCAATCCCATAAATGTCAGTCACACAAATTAAAAAAAAAGAATAAATAATGAAATTCTGATTATCCAAAAAAGGCTTGTGTGCGCACATAGACTCACAGAAAATACAACAAAACCACCAAAAATAACAACAAACAAAACTGACTGGGAGTAGTATTTTGTTGATGGTTTTAGATGCATATCAGAATTTATGATCAAAGCAAAGCCCCCTGCAGAAGTAGCAGCATGAGCATCATGGAGGTAAGACTAATTTGACAGAGCAGCTGAAAGTTCTCTGTGTTTCAGCCAGGCTTCATAAAACCTATAACTAAAACTGAACAGGGAATGTTGCAAAAGTTCAAGTTTGTGCCAGGGCTTGTGAAATGTTACAAATATAAGATATAACACACACCCATTTTTTTAAAACCCTAAAATGCCTTTACTCCCTGTGTTAAATTGGATAATCAAGAGAACTTCAAGTTTCAGATTGTCTGGCGCCATGGCAGCTAAATCCTGAAGATTCATTTCCATTACGCTGAGTAAATGAGTAATGGCATGGTAATGACCTTAGAGTACATAATGGAGAGCCTGGCACTGAGCACCTGCTCGCCAAGATGTTAGTGTCATTACCCAACTGTGACCAATCGCCCAATCAGTCACTAGTTTGACTTCTACCCTCTTTTGTCTTAGCTGTCTTGATGTAATGTCATACTGTGGGTTATTACAAAGTGATGCAGTTCCCGTGCCTTGTGATGCAAATTTCTACCAAAGGGTATTGCCATAAGTTTTTCTCTTATCATTATTTTTACATCAACCAAAAGGGCTTTTAAATCCCAAGAAAAGATACATGTCTCCATATCTGTGCTTGAGTTCATACTAGATTAAAATTTCAAGAATAAGGAATTTGGACACAACTGGCAAATTCTAGGCAAATTTCTCACGATGGCACCATAAATTAAAGAACAACTTTAATGCCTTTACTATTTACTAATTATTACTATAACTGTTACTACTGTTTTGTCAACAACAGCATTTCTCAATTCTCAGATAAAAGTATTAACATGGTATGAAAAACAATGAAGAATCAACAGTTTACAAGATGAGCACATTTTTTAGATAATGAATCAAAACGGGTAAGTTTTAACAGAACTCATTTTTTCAAACTATGAAGTCTGCTGGAAACTTGCTTTTGTCAGCTTTATAGGCAAGGCACAGTTCCTCTCCAACAAGTCTATATCAATTACGGAAAGAGCACCGATCTCCTGAGTCTTCTCTCTGACACAAGACTCTACCTTCCTGCACCTAACTCAAGCGTCAGATTCTTCTGGTGGCTGTCCTCTGTTTTGTGCATACTCAAAGTTTTTCAGACTTTCCCAACTTTTGCAATGATTACTATTTGAAATGTAGTTTGCTTCATTTTTTTTGCTTCAACTTCATCATTATGTAGCAATTGTTAGATTAATACAGTGGGTACAGAATAAAGACAATCAGCGTTGGTCATGTCTGTGTCACCCCAAAAATATTTTACCATACATTATGTGGAGCACATTTTTGCTCAGTGTGACACCCTGGAAAAACATAAATTGTGCAAATCAGATAAATGGAGGCTCTCGACTGTTTGCGCTGCATGTAGTCACCTTTCCACAACTACGCACTGTCTAGGGGCAAATCAAATACTATCTTCTTATAAACAAAAGGGATATTATCTAAATGGCAACAGAATTTTTTTTTTTATCATACAGTCACTTTTTTTTAACTGTTTAAGCTATTAAGTGTCTGATTGCAGTCCCTCTCAGTCACATGTGTTATCTCTGCTTGACACTTCCTTCGCCTCATGGTAGGTGGTACAACGGCTGTTGTGAAAGCAGGAGCCATTTACAAGATGGCAAAAAAAGAACTCATTTTACTAAGCTGGTCAAAAGACAAATTACAAATCTTGCCAGACTACTAACTCCAGCAATAACGACACCTTTAGTATAACAGTGCTGAAGAGCTCCAAAAAAATTATGAGATAATTCTCACAACTAATCAGGAGCTCTATGGGTCATTTATAACGACCGCACGTCACACTGGAGCACCTCATATGTAAGAAACCAATTGATGTTTAGGCCACTCTTGTAAGAACTACCTGAACTGCTGCTTTACAAAAAGTGTAAAAACCGCACATTTGAACCATTTTTTGTGAAAAGCAACAACTCAGGAACACCGACAACAAATGTCATACTTTAGTTGCCAGTTGTGACAAAACTTCTTAAGAACTGTAACAGAATCAAATGATGAGGCAGGATGTTTTGTCATAATTACATTTCTGCTAAATTCCAAGCAGTCTGGCATGAAAGAATACCAAACATGTATTCATGATGATGGTGCTTGAATATATTAATAATACTGGCTTCTCTACCAAAATACTTATGATGTATTAAAAGAAACAGTGATATGTTGACATAATAATGCTAAAGATGAATTGATTGATTGATCTGATTTTTCTGACATTCTGTCAATAAGTGTCATTTTATTTTTGGGTTTACTGAACATCACAAATGTCGGCAAAATTGAATAAAAAAACAAAATTATATGACATATTGTTTGTATTTATTTAAAAGCAAGCTGTAAGGATAACTCGACAGCTTTACTGTTCTACATGATAATGCATAAACTGATATAAATCTATATTATCCTATATGACAAATCAAATGCAATATGTCTGTATTTGATTTGTCATAAGAGCAGGTTTTCTAAAAGAATATTTTATTAAATTTTCTGTTGTACACTTTGGGCATGGATGTAATAGTCATTTTATTCTGGCACCTACATGAATTTCAGTATCTCAGACACTTAAATGCTACATGTAGGTGTATATAAACATTAAATAAAATGAACAGATGAATGTGTTCTTAGGGAAAAGCCCTCAGATGCAGCAATATGACTTTATGCTTGTTTGTTAGTATATTAATATTGGCTGTAATAAAAAACCAAAATAGGTTTTAGCAAGAGCTAAAGGAAATCAGCAGCTAAATTAATGTGTGCAGTTTCCCAGCATAATAGAATATTGTTGAACAAATGGTCACAATATTCCACAAATTGAGTGTCTTGTGGTACCATCTGATTTGCAGCTATAAAGATATACATAACTTATCTTTTAGTAATGAAGTAAACAACAGGAGAATATGCTGCAGAATCATGATCATAATTAGAATCATAACTGTTAGAGGTGGGGAAGAAGAACAAACATTATTATCTGAAATACATACAATAAAAAAAGCTATCGCCACTTATTTTGAACAATATTCTTTGATAAGCATAAGTATTACTGGGAGATTTACAGATACCTAATTACTGTATGTCAGCAGGTGTAAACAAATGGTTTCAATGGATTTATTGGATATAACCTGTTTAAACATTAAATATAAGCAATCAATATAAGCATTGTTTGTTATATGTAATTATATATATATTTATATTTCAAACTATGGTAATTAAATAGGTGTTTGAATGTTTACCTTTGATACGAAGGAAAACATTGTAACATAACTTAATTTCAAATATGAAATCATCTGTCTTTATATTCCACATAAAAGTATTGTGTGTGATCCTACTAGTTATTTCTCTACAAGGCTTTCCATTTTTATAAGCAATGATCTTAACATGGCAATGATCTGCCTAATAAGGTTAGAATAATAAATATTTTGTAATTGAGAGATAACTTCTCACACAATGACAATTGTGAAACCACAGCCTTTAACAAATGCCATTTCCTCTAGTTCAGTGCATTTGAGCCACACACATGCTCTAAATATCATTTATATAGCTCCATAAATAATTACTCCCAAAAATAACTCCAAACACATCAAGTACCATTTAATAAATTATATAAAAGCTTATGATAATAATATCACTAATTTGCTGTTAGATTAATGATACTTGATTGTTAAAAGAATTTCCCTCACTTTGGAAAAGATCTTGCTACTGTTTGGTGCTGCATGCATCTGAAAAATTCAGAAAACAGCCTTCTAGAAACAGCCAGATAAGTGATAAGCTGACGTTAGCTCATATCATGTTGAATCGGAGTGATTACAGACACGGTTTTACATTTACTTAAGACTACTATAAAATTGTATTGTAGATAGATTGTAGAACATTATAGAAAAAAAAACTGTATATGAGCGAAAACTCATATTTAGAAAGGGTTTAGAAAGGTCTGTGTGCTCCTGTGTGAGGTTTCAGGTACTGGCACAGACTTTGTTGTGTGTGCAGAGAAAAGCAGATTTAACTGTAACAATTTACTTTTCCCCCAGAAAAAATGGACTTTGAGGATTTAGCTATACAATTCTGGGGTAGGGTCTAAAAGACCATAACAGTGAGTCTGAAAGCCATTTTTCCTGTCATGCTACTACAGTTTAGGGCATACTGTAAAACAACACTATTTTTGTTTTGGAGAACAAAAATAGTATTAAGACTATTAAGGTTAGAGTAGATGAGGAATGATAAAAGGCACATGTGTCAGGTATGTTGAAAAATGAAGTAAATTTATGATCTTGTTTGTTTTTCTTTAAACCTGCGTCGAAATGAAAATAATTCCTTTTCTGTCTGTTTACTTGAAGCCTTCAATGCTATGTTACCCCATTCAAGACAGATGTCACTGTGGATCTGCATATATGTAGAATAGCCAACTAGCTAGATAGATTGTCATCTGTATCATAAACAAACTTATTACACAACATTCACACATTTCTACAGATGTATCTTTGGTTTTACACATCATACAAAGTATCCCCTTCACCACCAACAGCAGCCTGACATGAGCATTTATCACATGAATAAATAAACATAGTAGAGCTTATACTTATGTGCATGCACACGTTGGTGTATTCATGCCTCCTTTAGTGAATTAAACATTTGCATGTTGACAGTAAGACACTACCTACTGCATTAGTAAACATTTGTTCTTGGTATTATTAATTCTAATACATAATGAATAGTGATAAAGATTACTGAACAGTGTTCTACATTATATAACTTGGTCACACACACCGTCCTTCTGTTCCTCTAGCATGAATTCCACGTTATGAGCAATAAATGTTTCATGTTGTCTTGTAGGTTCTTTAAGCATCTCACGATTGGAGCCAGCGCTACTATAGTGTGGTAGAAATGACGAACTTACCCTCAGGTGCATCTGCATCACATATCCTGGAGGTGTTAATAGTTGTATTCCCAGATGTAGGACCTGGTGATGGCATCTGAAACCAAAAAACAAAACAAGAGTGATGTACGTGTTTACTACAGAAACATTAAACACTGCAGTACACAAATATTTTGGCATTTTATGAACATGGAACTGTTTGAACTATCGTCTTTAAGAATTTATAACACTGAATTAGTACAGATCATCAACATACTTTATTCATATACTGTATTATCGGCTGATTTACATTATGCAAAGTAAAAACAAGATGATTTGGGTCCAAAGGACTGTAAAAGTTGTAATAATATTAATCTAATTTTCCTGCAGGTATACACAATATATAGCTATTAGGGGTGCAACGATACACAAAATTCACGGTTCGGTTCGATACTTTGGTGTCACGGTTCGATATTTTTTCGATACAAAAAAAAATGTTCATGCCTTTTTAATTTGTCATTTATTCAAATTATAAATATATATTTTAACTCAAAAGTACAGTTTTTAAATTTAACCGTATCCCTTGTGCGTGTTTTTTATTTTGACAGCGAATGCGCACCTGCGGACCACTTATGTGCAGCCCTGGTTATTTAGCTCATCATATTGCAGCCACAGAAATTCTTTTGTCCACGAAACCATAAAGCTGCACTTTCTTTTTGCCTTATAGTCTGATTTGTCATAACTTCTCCGTTTTGTGGTAAGCTTTTCTTTGGCTGTCACTTCTTCACCCTGACCTGTCTTATTTGGCTCAGCAGAACTGAAATGCTTTTACACGCTCACTCACATAAGCTCAGCGATTCTCTGCGCGATCAACCTCTCACATGTTTAAGCTGCGGGAGATTTCACTTGTCATGTTTGCATAGTAAGCTAACGATTAATAAGACGATCTCAGAGGAATTGGTGCACAAATTATCATCACTCACAGATCAGTGCTGTCGCTCTCTATACACAGTTCACACGATTGCAAAGTGAAAGCAAAAAAACAAGCGCAAATTCAAACGCAACTTCAATATGTCACATATTGACAGTGGCTCACCGATGCCAATGACATAATTACCCAGCTACATTTCTGAAAGAATGCAAAAGCATTGACATATATTTTTCCTACAATAGCCCGACGGGCAGGGAAGAGATAGATTTTGGTAGCCCGACTGAAAAAATCGCTAGCTCCGGGACGTCGGGCTAGCGATATTGCAAGCCCTGTATCTGATTGAGGAATCACTCATCTTTGGAAAAGAGAGTTTATTACAGAGAAATGGCTCTTTCCAAAATAAAAGCTATACTATCCGCTTCTTCTGGGCTATATTCTCAGCAGCATAAGGAGAATCATGTGCTAACAGCTGTCTAAATGACTCGGCTAAAGTTAGTAGCATGCTTGTTGTTTTTGTCTTTGCACTAGGATGATGTCGGTGTAAATGTGCAGTCATATTCGTTGTGTTCCCACTAGTGCTTTCAGGTTAATCTCGCTGAAATGACCTTAACGCCACAACACCGCAAATCTCCGTTAACGAGCTACCGCCGATCGCTCCGTGCATGGGGCTAGACGGCAAACACGTTAACGAGCTAACTGCGCTAACACACTAGTTCACACCAATGTAATTGAGCATTGCATGGCACATCCAACATACTGTTTTACTTTAGTCCATGACGCGCTTACCTTCAGGGTCATACGTCACATGAAAACCAAAATAATTCCAAACGCCAGATCTGAATGAGGGTGGGGGAGGTTCAATTTGCCTGTTGCAAGTAGAGCTTAACTTCTGTCTCGCTAGCTTGCCCTGCTCTCTTCCTTCTGACTATGCTGTCTGTGTTGAGCGCTCAGTGGATCTGCGCTCGACAGTGCAGCCTAGGCGGAGTAGTCGAACACAGATTCACTGAGCGCTCAACACAGACAGCATCGTCAGAAGGAAAATTGATAAAATAAATTACAAATGTTGTATTGTTCGATACATATGCGTACTGAACCGAAAGCACTGTATCGAACGGTTCAATATCGATACGAATATCGTTGCACCCCTAATAGCTAAATCAGACATATGAACCTCTGTTAACAATGACAGTACGGTGACAATGCATTTAATAACCAACACAGCTCTGTAATTAATTGAAGAAATCGACTAAATATCTAACTAGTAAGGAATAAAATAATTCCTACCCTTAATTCTCAAAACAAAAATTAAATTTTTATATTCTATGTTTAATTTATGTCAATTTTAGACACAAAAATAAAATATTTTTTGGTCCCTAATCCTGCACTTGGGGACATTTGCAAAAATCCATCCAATCAAATGCGATTTGGGGTGATTATCTAACTCCACCCATTATATAAAACTGCACGTGACCATGTGGTGCGCAAGGAAGGTAATATTAGAAATGTAGTGTTTTGATTTAAAAACCAAAAGGAAAAAAAAAGAAAGCAGCAAGTGTTAATTAATTTTGCTCCAGTTCCTCCTCCTGGTCTAACAGCCCAGATGAGGAAAAGTCTAGAGGCAACTAACCCTTTACTGCTTCTTAACTTGATACTTCTCAGCCTCAGCGCATGCATTTGCTAAGCTCTGTCCACTTTTTAAGCAATTTAATCATATCTAAACGAGGAACCTAACAGAAACAAATGTGGGAGCTCATCATGATATTGATCACAGAAGAATTCAACCAGTCCTATTCAATATTTACTCTAAACTGTATGCATCTTTGATATATGGGGTGGCTGTAGCTCAGGTGGCAGAGCAGGTCAGCCACTAATCAGAAGGTCGGTGGTTCAATCCCAGGCTGCCTCCCGGCTGCATGCCAAATATCCTTGGGCAAGTTACTAACCCCATGTTTGCCTACTGGTGGTGGTCAGAGGGCCCGGTGGCGCCTGTGTCCGGCAGCCTCGCCTCTGTCAGTGTGCCCCAGGGCAGCTGTGGCTACAATGTAGCTTGCTATCGCCAGTGTGTGAATGGGTGGATGACTGGATATGTAAAGCGCTTTGGGGTCCTTAAGGACTAGAAAAGCGCTATACAAATGCAGGCCATTTACCATATAATGTGATATCAAAATTTAAAAGAAAAGAACAAGAGGATGTTTCAGTAAAACAACACACCGGTTCATTTAAATTATGTTGTTTAAAAGATTTTTTTTCTGATAAAGTGTAGACGCAAGGGTGCATCTAAACCACCTGCGTACACCCACACAGCGAGAAAGAGCAGAGCTACATTAGATCACATGGAGAGTAGACTGTCAAACAGCAAAGCCACATAGTCTAATATAGAAAGACGGAACTGAAAACGAACAAGAGTCTAAAAGCCCCGCTGCCAGCCTGTAGAGACCATGCTGCTGCCTACACCAAACTGAACCAAAGAGGTTTGAACACACTGACTAACTGACACTGCCATCGTTAGAAGCTCTCATCAGGGAGAGTGAAAACAAAGAAACACACAGGAATGGACATGAATTTTTCCTTACCTGTACAAGGTATTTCTGGCTGCCATACATGACATATTGTGGGGCTAGACTATAGATCATGTAGCTGGTGTGCAGAACGATCAAAAGAAGAATCATACAGAGGAAGAGGAGAGCCTGGGGGCGAGTTTTCTTAGGTCTTATTTTGTACAGCTGTAAAAAAAAAAGAAAAGAAAAAAAGAACACATTATCATGTAGTTAACTGGGCATTTGCAAAAATTTAAATACATAAATAAGGCATTTTCTTACCCTTATCCAGAAGAACCAAATGCCCATGTTACGAATGCCGGCCATGGATGTGAGTACGAAGTACACTGTGATGACTGTGATCAGGATATAATCCAGTGGAAAAACCTGTGACATCAAAAACAAGTCAGCTACCGTATAAATCTTAAATGCACAACAATAATTATTGCATCCAGAGCCAAACACTTAGGATGGTAATCTTTCAAGGAGCAACCAGTAAAAATGGGTAATCCCACAATATCTGGTCAGCTCCAATAAATGCTAACCATATCTATCCTGGTTAGTCTGCAGCACATTCACACACCAGGAAAAAATCTGAACATCAACAACTGTTATGCTTTGCAACATGAAGTGTTCAGACTGGCAAGTTTAGGTATTTAAACCAATTTAGCAGTCATGTTTTGCCAAGCTTTTGTGTGTGGTCCTGTCTTTAGCCTCGTCAAAGCAGCTGCTTCTTTTACAGCTAAATGAAGAGGCAAATAAGCATAAATGGTCCAAGTACCAGGAACTGGTAGATCAGTGCAGGAGGAGAGGCTGTATGGTGCAGTGTGAGCTGATTAAGGTGCAGCTTTTTCAGTCACCGGTGCTGCAAAAAAGAAAGCCATCATGTCCACTCTGGAAGCTGCAGAGAGGGCCTCCAGATGGCTTTCAATGAGGAGGAGTGATCCTTTCGCCAATGCTGCTGGGAAACAAGCCAGGGTCTGAACAACCCTTGCTGGGTTTCCTGAGTGAAGGTGTATGATGCTGAAAAACCTGGAAACTCAATGACCTATCACTGACGATGTGTATTGTGTAACCTAATTTCATTACAAATTAGCACTGACCCAAAAATCAGTTTAATGTGTTTAAATTTCAGCACACTGAAGCACATACTCCCCAAGTTTTAAACAACATCTCAAGTTCATTTAGGAGAGACCAGTGATAAAGCTTTTAAATGATGCTTCATTGAGGTTAATGATGACAGAAACAAAAAAATATGGATTTAAGCATATCTTAATTGAGTATAATCACTATTCCAACGTGAGAGATGAGAGGATACTCACAGGCTGCAAGGCTAAAAGAAGTTCATTCAGAGGATTGGTTAGGTTGGTGCCAAAGATTATGAACCCAGAGCTGATGCCAGCCGAGTGGAGGGCTTTATCCAGACTGAGGAGGAAAAAAACAGAGAGAAAGAAAAAGAAGAAATAAGGGTATCAATCTCCAGTATTAAACTTTAATATATAAGGTTAAATGAAGCAATTGCACTGTTTATTTTGGTACATTTTGGTCTTACAAGGCACACACTGCAAACTGTATTTTGTGTTACAGGACAAATCATAACTTACTTTGAAATGAAGAGGGCAATGGTGAACAGCAACGCAACCAGGATAAAGAATATGCCTAGTAATATCTGCAAATCAATCAATCAAAACAGAGAAACAAAAATAAATAACTACAACAAAATACCAGGATACATTTTTAGAAATGACTGCTATAGGAGGGACGTGTAATCACAGTGTGCCCTTGTTTGTGAACTGCATTAAAAGCTGCATTTAAATAAAATGTGTATTTTTAAAGACAGCTACTTAGTCAGCAAATATAACCTTTCTACCATGTCTTTTGTCAAACAGAGACCATATGGCATAGCCAGCCACAGTTTGGCACTGTCGCTCAGGGTGACAGGGGGAAGCAATGGCACAGCTGAAGCAGAGTTAGGAGGCTGCAATCAGGGAGGAAAAAGCTGGCTGATCAGATGAACGTAGTGGGAGGGGAAAAAAAGTGAATCTAATGCTGATCTTCATATCAATAGTTAGACCAAATTATACCAAATTATCTGAGATAAACCCCTTGCAGCAAAATATTAATTAAGATACTGATGACAGACTTAGGAGAGAAGCAGGCAAGACGGAGAAGAAAAACATAATTTAGTTTAATTTTAAAAAAGTACAGTAATCTTTTTATGAAACTGCTACTCTAACCAAGGAAATATCTAAAAAATGAGTTTACATGTATTAAATGATAGTAAAGTTATTAAAACATTAAATAAGGCACCTGCCATATATATATATACACTTTTTTAATAAAACCTCTATAAATAGGTGGCACAATTTTTCACCCTATTATGGTGCAAGTTGCTTACCTAAAAAAAAAAAAATAGCTTGTTACATTTCTTGCGCGATCAAAAGAGAGTAACTATTGTGAGCTCCATGTCCTCACGCACTGATTTTAACTGTCAGTGTTTAACATGCTTAGTGAGTCATTTTCGCTCACTGTCGGTGTTGGTATTAAAAGGACAGCATGTGTCTGAGGAACAGTGAGGCTGAAATCGCAATCATTTGGCTTATCACTCTACACCAGGCTCTCAGTATACAGTAAATAAATCTCCCAACTCATTACTGTTTAAATTTGAGTCTGGGGACTATCATTAGCAGCAACCCCCCTGGTTAAAGACAAACTGTTACAGACACTGGTTTAAAATATTTGTTTGAGCCTGCAGTGCAGTTAAGTACTGAAAAATGAACAGCAGTAGGAAAAGTAAAATGTGAAAGAAGGGAATGATGCTTGAATTTATTTTATCCTTAACACATGGAAAAGGCATTAAAAGTGAGGGGTCTGCAGGACTGTAACTGGGCATTACCACTGATAAGTCATGTGGTAATGCCGAGTAATAAGAGCACATTAAGCATGTAAGCCATTCATATAGGCACAAAGTACATTTGTGTGCACGTGCTGGCTGCATAGGTTGAAATATGAACAGAAGTAAGTGGATATTCTTTCAGTGAGTTATTACAATAGCACTGCAGCCAGCCACATAAGTCTTTTATATCAGTTAAAAGAAGAAAAATTTTTTTCTATAACGTGGGAATAATCGAGAAGGAAATATACGACAACGAAAATCTGTTATCAAAGTCTTTTGATCTTTTTCAGTAATGTTATAAACATTCTTGTTACTGTATTTCAGCTGCAGTTCAATAAAACTATTAGGAGTAAATACTTCTGCTGCTTGAGGATTTGCAGTATTGTAACTTTATATTATACCTTTTATTCAGACCCTCCACCATTATGTTTAACAAGAATAATAACAGTCATAAGTCTGTTAAGAAAAGCCATTTTCATTGTGAGAGCCACTGCATTGTCTCAAAGTCCAGTGAAGTGTATTTATGCCATTTTCAATAGCTGTTTCTGCCAATTGTTGATAAAAAAAAAGCACACACAATAAATGAGTGGTTTGGAACAAGGATATATTATTAAGGATTGGTAAGAAAACCTAGCCACGCGGGATTCTGGCTGAATTTGTGATTTATTTATTTTTGCCCCCAAGTGACTGCATAAAAAGCCAATGTGCTTTTTATTTAACTTCAAAAAATTATTATAAAGCACTTCTATTCAATACCATGAAAAACTGCTCAAATGAAATGTATGTAATTGATCAGAACTTTGAGGCACTTTGAGTCTCTACATTATGCTCATCAGTACATTGTGTCTGGATGTTTTGTACTGGGCCAGTAATGTTGGGACCAACATGTCCACTAGTAGCCAAAAAAAGAAGAAAAAAAATATGAAAAACAATAAAAAGACAAGTTTCTTGGTTGCTTTGGTCTATCCCTTGGGTACCATGAGATCCTGCCTGAGAAATATGAGACTCCCTGAGAGACTTCAGAGTAAATTAGGTGAATAGATTTCCTGTGGGAATCATGTAACTATGCGGTTGTGTAAAGTAGAACTCAAAGTAAATCTAGAGCAGTTCAGATTGGAAATTGAGCACAAAGAAATTGTTTAGGAAGAAGTAGTTGAAGGTGGCTATAAAAATACAAACACAAAAATGATGTTTTAAATGTATTACACAAGCTAGAGCGGGTTTTTGCAGTTTCACCTATTCTTAATCTCAAATATCAATTAAAAGAAGCACTGAATAAATACAGCACTATCTATGTTAAATAACCCTGTCTGTATGCTTGCATTCAATACACACTCATCAGCATAATTTCCCTTTGTACAGAATACTTTGGAGAACATAATTTACTTTTGTGAATGAGAGCCAATTCCATAATGGACACTCACCTTGAAAGGTCTGAGAGCACTGCCCACTTTAGTGCAGCAGTTCCTCTCTGCAATTTCCAGGTGTCTCCCCCTGCGCCGGAGGACCTGTAGTTTGCCCTCCAGCTCCTGCAGGTTGTTTCTATCCCTCGAGGACAGAGGACGTCCATCTTGGCACTGACAAGACGACCAAAAGATATCCCAAATGCATCAATGATCGATATTATGCGGACTTTTGAAACTACACTACACTGCTGGAAGTTTTAATGAGAACATTGAAAAATGTAGATATCATTTTATCTGCAAAAATATGATTTTAATAAATATTTACAGTCAAGTGAATGAGTATGTAGACTAAAAATAGTGGGAGTATTATATAAATGCTGTTTTCTAAACATTCTCAAAGCATATACATACTTGTAAATGTATATCACTGTATCATATTTAAACTACTGCTCTCACAATATTAAAGCAAACTGTGCGTGTTTTGCATTAACCTTCTTGCTACTGTGAAAATAACCTTTAATGCTGCCAATACCTGGTTTTTAACAAGTGCATTTATGCAAGGGACAAATAAGGAATGATCTGGACTATTGTTTATACTTCATGTTGCAATGAGCAACTAATAGATGTCTACACTTTCAGTATATGTGGCCTCCAGCTGGGAAGGTGGTTGACTAAAGCAATGTTACCCACACATAACAGAATTCAAAGACAAAGGGGCACATATGAGATAGAAAAATCCAGAATGATATTAAAGGAAAAACAAATAAAAACAGCATTTGTTTTCATGATTACTAAAGTAAATCTTTTAAGCTTAAATAACTCTTTGTGTCTTCTGATGGGACTCACCTTGGATTTTAGCTTTTCAATCTGATGCTCAACATCATCAATGTCCTCAGTGTTCTCCAGGCGTTCATACTTAACACTGCGGGTGCCTTTTATCAGATTCAAAGGCATAACAGACATACCATATGCCTGGAAGACAGTGCAAAACTACCATTATAATCAGACATCATTGTCAGAGTGAGCACATATGGCACGTGCATCCACCCACACAGGCTCCTGCCTGACGGCAAACCCATCACAATGTGGGACATGACAACAGTCAAATGAGGGTAAGCAAACACACACAGCAAATCATATAGTTCCTGGCCTCCCAGGCCATGTCATTTTTGGTTCAGGAAAAAAGATTAAAATGGTGGAACCTATAATTGTGCTGAGGTTTATTGGAGAATTTGCTGCAACCATTTTGTGAGGATATCACTGCCTTATATCACTCTGATGCATTTACAGCTTAACAGTGCCCCCATGTGACAGCACTACCCTCTCTCTAGGATATGAAGAACTTGTTCTAATTATAATTTTCAATAGACGCATTTAGGTAGGAAAATCAAGATGCAGTCAATTTTCACCTGAATTTAAATCAACAGATGTCATTTAATTATATTTCTTTGTAAAAGTTAGATACAATATATAAACACTGCACAGTTTCCCACAAAGATAGACAATAAGAGAAAATCTGTGGGGTGATTTCATCTTTCAGGGGTCTTAAATCACCTGAAGGGACATCTGGACTTTAATCAAAAACGAGGGACATCTTTAATACCAGGAAACAGACCAATCAATACAAAGAAAAGTAAAAGCAACAGGCCAATGCTTTCACAATGCTGTCTCACTTTTATCAACTTGGAAGTGTGCCATTTTACAGGTTCATAGTAAAACAAAGGGCCATTCTGTGCAAAAGATGCTGCCCTCCTTCCATTTTTCATGTGGGGAAATGTCACAGTCTATATTTTTCTAAAACAACTTTTACTAGTTTTTGAGTGTTAGGTAGCATTAAGAGAGCCGCATGGGATACTAAGTCAGGCTACACTATTATTAGTCTCTGCTGAGGATCTCTGCCACGGGCGAATGTCGCCTCTTGCAATGAATCATGGAGCTCTTAAGGCCAGAGCATGTCCCGAATATCAAACACACTCATAAAAGGAAAACCTGTCCCAGATCCCAAGAGAAACATTTCCCACCCCTGAAATGTGCAACTATATGAGAGAAATAGAAAAGAAACTAAAAGAAAGACAAAACAGGTTTCCCTCTGCTGGAGTGTACATTTTTAGCTCACTCATCGTAATGCATGCTCATTAAAGTTATTTTAAAACTCACCGTGGTCAATAATAACCAGAAATAGCTCAGCAGGGGAGCTGGGAATGTGTATGCAACTCAATAAGTGTGTGTTGGCTGAGGGTGAAGTCACTAGCTGAAATCATTCAGTCACATGACTGCTGAGTGGGAAGAGGGAGAAGTAGTTGGGCACAGGTCTCCTACACAAGCCTCTTTGTTTGTGTTTCCACTGGATGGATCTGAGGCCCCCCACAAGTTCTCAATGCTATCAGTTAAGAAATAACAAAGCATAAAATTCTCTGGATAGAAGTGGGTGAAAAGACATTTCCACTCATTTAAACTAACATATTCAGGGTTCTCTGTCATTTGATTCAATTAGCAAAGGGTGTTAGAACAAAATAATCTTCACAAACATGACAGAACATTATGGTTACCATGTCTTTGTAGACTACAAATTGTTCTGCACTGAGAACTAATACAGGATTAAAAACAGACTTGAACCCTAAAGTGAACAGGGAAGAGAGCAACTAGATTATTGTAATGTTAGGCAGTGGTTCACTACACTGTCTCATCCTCAGCCCTAAACTGCTTCTGCAAGAGGTCTTTTCCTGTTAAAAGGGAGTTCTTCCTTCCTACAGTTGCCAAGTGCTCACTCTTAAGGCCTTTTCAAACCAGACATGTAAAACCCATGTGAATATTTCATTTGTTTACTTTTTTTTTTTCAGACTAAATTAGTGTTCATGGAGCCATTCATGCCAACTGTGTAATTTTACTGTACAAATTTGCAGCGTTTATTAATTTATTAATTTTTATAAAAGCACTTTGTGACTTTTTTGAACTTGTGCTATTTTAAAAAAGATTATATTGAACCTAACCTTTCTTTTGCCAAAAAATAAATTCAGATTCAGTGATGTTTTAAACTGAGGAATCCAAAACCTCTGTAACTACATGTGTGCATTATATACAGTCTGCTGGTAATACCGTCTGTGATTTCATCCTACTAAATAGATATACTTATTACATGAAGTTTATAAAATAGTAATTTCATTCAGGGACATACTGTCCTTCTGTTCATGTCATGTACTTCTCCTTGTTTAGAATTTCAGTTTGTAAGTGCTTATCACACTAAAACACGTCTTGTTTTATTCAAAATCCAATGTCACAAACTTTGAACTTCAAAATGAAATACAAAATATAAAAATTTAATTCAAATTTTAAAAAGCCTCGAGGTGTTACAGAATTCTAGAAAAACAGATATCACTCCAATTCTCTGGAAGAACCTTATGCCCAGGTCAATTTCAGGGTCTGGGATTACACTACCAGACATTAACCAAATTTAATTCAGTATCAGCATTTTTATGGCTTTCACTTTAAGAGCAAGAGAATGGCATCTCAACAGCAGACAGAGCCATGACAGTCATAAGTCAATATGCTAGCTAAGCTTTTAAAGGAAGTAAACGATGCCAAAGGATCTCACATGATGCATGAGCTTTGAGATTTTGCTGATCCCTTGTAATATAATTGGGTTGAGTGAAGCAGAGTGGGAGATTACAGAGTAATTAGGGATAAGAAAAAGTTCTTTTTTGTGTACTTAAATTCTTTTCATTAAATGTTTTCTTATTTATTGCCCTCTAAAACAGATTAAAATAGTTAAAGTTGCTATCAAGTGCAAAACACTATGTTTGCAAAATATATTAGAAAAATAAATAAATTTACTGAATTTAAACTCAGTGTATAATCTCTCTAAAGCTGAGCTCTATTTGATTTACAGTACTGACAGGACCATACATTATCAGAACACCCCAACAATAAAATAGTCATTAGCAGCCATTAACTGTTTCTGTCTATAGAAAGGTAAATAACATTGCTTGAGTTTTGTTTAAGTTGCTTCTAATAAGTGAACTATGCACACAGAAAGAAAGCCGTGCAGCCTTACGTCAATGTGAACGAAATTTAAGTGCACCAGGTTGCAGAGCTGTATAGTGTTTACATCACAGAGCTGTGTGCATTAAGAGTACATGGCGAGTTCTGCACAAAGGGTAGTGATAAATTAGCAAAAGGAGTCATGGACAACATTTCCACTGCTTATGGAACCTGTCACTTGGCTTCCATTAAGTTAATCGGGCTTAGTAGCATAAGATGATAAATTAGACAGTTCTTTGCAAATACCGGTAGGTTGCCACCTACAACAGTTTTCACACTTGTAGTTAGAGAAGAGAGGAGATACAGCAGATAAAAGGACATTATTCAAAGTCAGACACACAAAAAAAGAGTTTCTGCTTTGAGGCTGTGACAATAAAAGAGGTACAGACTGCTGTTGCTGTCGCCTAAAAGCCTGAGTTCTTTGATTGACTTTATCAAAACAAGGAACATCAAAAACAAAGACACGCCGGGTGTTTTGATTTCCTCGGGGCATTTGGTCCATAGCAGCATGGGCCAGAACATATCTGAGCACAGTTCCATCCTCAAAATGTACTCTGTAATTATCCACCCTTTGGAGAACGGTTACACAAAGGTGAGAGAACAGTGGATAAATTCCCAGATGAGACAGATTTTTTTTGTGTTAAAGGGCAACTGCCTCGACAACTTATTTGACTTGGTTGTGTATTATTCATTAAGAGTTCCACATTCAATTGTTGTTCATCTGTCAGATAGGATTCTTTGAGCTCAACAGAAACTCGATAGATTGAAGTTGGTTGTCAGTGTTATTCTCAATGTCTGGGCTGATCCTAATAGCGCTCTTGTATTTTTTCCCCAACAGACACTAACTCATGTCAGCCACAACCTCCAGGTATTATTCACAGATTAGTTAAACAATGAAAGCTATGAAAAATAGACAACGTTTCATAAGTTATTTTTTTCTGACCCAGCAAAAAACACAATCAATATATAACCAAATATACAGAGAGCGAGAGAGAGCGAGAGAGAGAGATAAGTGGCTGATAAGGCTGGGAGGAGGATCCATACATCAAAAGTCTCGGGTTATTAGATAAAAGACAGCAGCCTAAACAATTTCAGCAACTAAATGCTTTATCTTTAAGATCACAAGACATTACTAATAGTAAAAGGCAACTCCATCACCAAGTCAACCAATACTATGAGAAACCATTTGTACACAAAACCTGCAGTGCACTTGAAAGACTTTAAAAGCTAAAAAGAAAAATAAATTATAACCACTGCGTAAACCAAACTTGGTATGTTTGACAAAACAAAGATAACAATTTAGTCCCATTTCCTACGTCAAATCATTTTATAAGTCACTCTGTTGTGTCTTAAAAACCACAAACTCTATTAAGCTGCAGAGCTGGTAAGCTTTGGAAGTCATCCCATTGTATAACTGCTTAATTACCAAGCAGATGAACTGAATGTTGCTCCAATGAACACATGAAATAACACTGACCACTTGTCAACTCACCGTGTAAGTGATCACTGCCAACATGCCAATCAAGGTCAAGGAGCTGATGGAGAAAGACAGGGCAGGAAGACCATCTGTAGAAGGAAAATCCGGTAAGGAATTAGAGATGTGCCATTGACCTCTGAAGGACACATCGATGGACTCACAACATGTACAAACTCAAGATCACAATTTCTGCTCTTTTTATTTTTTTTAGTAATGTTTTTCAGGCAGCTGTTCGTTGAGTCCTGCTATTAGTTGAAATGTTAAAATTGTTCAAATTCTATTGCATTGAATGTATTAAACACCACAAGCTGTTATCATTTGCTCCAGTTATCTACAGGGAGGTCTTTAAAGTATCCACAGTGATTGGAAGACAGTGAAAACTAATATTGGGACTAGATTCGAGGCTCTCCACTGTGAAAATAAAGTCCATTTACCTTTCATAGAAAGTGCAACTCTAAATAGATTTTTCTAGGTAATGTATGGTTTTACTTAAAAGTATACATTACAAACAGTGGAAAGATAGTAGTAAGTACAGCAAATTAATGACAAACAAATACAGTACTGTGAAGAAGTATGTTTCCCCCTTACTTATTTCTTGTTTTTTGTTTAAATGATTTTATTAAAGGAAAAAAAGCAAAGTAATCGCCCCTGTTTTTAACTAAATTTGTGGAAAGCTGAGCTCACTTTCACTAGCAACACACAGGACTGTTTACTGCTAGACCTGAAACAGAACCTGTCTGATTAAGTGAAGTGGGCCAAAAGAACTATAAAAGAAAGTTAAAGAAAAGCAACACATCTTGCAAAGATGTAAAGAAACTCAGTAACACATGAAAAACAAAGTCAGTGATATATAGCAGTCTGGGAACCTTCTTGAAGGCTTTGGGACACCAGTGAATCACAGAAAGAGCTATTATTCACAAATTGAGAAAACTCAGTGAATTTTCCCAGGAATGGTCGGCCTAACAAAATTACTTCAAGAACGCATCAATGACTCATCCAGGAGGTCACAAAAGAAACCAGAACAACACCTTAGGAACTAAAGGTTTAACTTACTTCAGTTAAGGTCAGAGTTTGTGATTCAAAGATAAGAAAGAGACTAAGACAAAAAAGACATCCATGGAAGAGTTCCCAAGCGAAAACGTCATCTCACACATGTTAAAAATATCTCCCAAGACTTTTGGGAGAATATTCTGTGCACTGATGAGACGAAAGCTAAACCTTTAGAAAGGTTTGCATCCCGTTACATCGAGCGTAACCATGAATTGGGCTCTCTACAAGAGAATCCCGAAAGAGAATGTCAGGCCATCAGTTTGTGCCAAAAGCACTTGGATTATACATCAACACAATGATTCAAAACACACCTGCAAATCCACCTCTGAATACAACAACAACAACAACAAAAAAAAAGGTTTTTGTTTGGCCTAGTCAAAGACTGAAGTGAAATCAGATTGCTACACACTGGCATGACCTTAAACAGGCCGTCATGGTTGAAAACACTCTTGAATTAACATAATTCTGTAAAGAAATGTGGGCCAAAATTCCTCCACAGTGATGTGAAAAACTAATTGGTACTTATTGCAAATGCTTGATTGCAGTTATTGCTGGGTGGCAAAACCAGTTTCTAGTTTATGAAAAGAAAATATTTGTCAGAAAGGGGCAGGCAGGTTTGGACATCTTTTTTTTCCCCCTTAATAAATAAAATCACTTTTTTTTTTACATTTATTTTAGTTATCTTGGTCAAACATTAAAATCTGTTTGATAATAAAAAAGTAATACAAGTGGGACAAATATGCAAAAAAAGAAGGAGAAAAAAAAGAGCATAACTTTTCACAGAACTGCAAGATTTGAGCTTGAAGGGCTAAAGCTTAAAAATCATATTAGTATCTGCTGCTTGTACTACTCATTCTTTTTTTGTAAGTACCCCATGCCCACAGATTCAACAATAAATGTTATATCATTGAATGGGGATAATGCTTGTTAGTATTCAGGTAATCTTGGGATTTTGTATGTTATTTTAATTAACAGAATTTCTTTTTCCAGAGATACACCTATTCAACATTTTTGTCATCACTGCCATTTAATACATTAATCATAGCCAATGTTTTAACAGCTGCGTCTCTCAATTCTGATGTGTGGTTGAGCTGATGTGTGTCACCTTTGATTGAGCCAGAAAGAGGACCACCCATAAGGCAAGGGCAACAGTAGGTATCACACCAGCTGTCAGAGTTAGAGTTAGAAGACAGGGATTGATGAAGAGACTGATTGCCACACTCCCCTGTCAGGATCCCACCTGTCATAGTGCTCCAAGTAAAAAGCTACACATTTGTCCCTCTGTAGATATCCCGCATTTTCTCAGCAGCAGCCTCATAATGCCCAGCCCACCTGTCAACACGGTCATAGGTGGCTCTGCTTGCCTTTCTCCTTGACAGTGGAATTTGAATGGGAATTTTAAGTCCGTATTCAGGGCATATATGTTGTGCTGTTTATATCATTTATCACTTTCCTTTATAGGCATCTAACAAGCAGCAGGACAAAGAAGTGGAAAATAGAGATAAATTATATACCTGCTCCCTATTGTATTGTATGCAAAAGGAAAACTTTGAAGTCTGACAGCTGGGCTTAACATTAACATGTGAATACGTGTTTTCTACTCCCGAGTGTTTCATCCCGAATTTGCTGCCTTTGTTTAGTGGTGAGCTTGGTAAAATAGACAATAGCATCATGTTCTGCATAGAGAACATTCTGTTCATGAACTCCACACAAAGCAAAGGATACATGTTTGCTGCCAGTATTCTTGGTTTCTTGAGCAGATTTTCTGGGGCTTAAACATAGGGAATGTTGTCTTTTATCATTGGTGCTTCCACGTCTGGACAGCTTCGACTCCAAGAGAAACGGAATGAGGCAGCTCTTATCTCAACCCCACATATATATAGCCCTACAGGCCTATGGTCATGCATAAGACTTATAAAGAAAGGTGTTTATTAAGGAACTCCTTTAGCCCTAGCACCCTACTTCTGTTGAGCGACTGAGTAATTAAAAGCAACCAGCAACTAGTCATCTATTCAAAGGAGAAAAAAAATCAGCATCAGCACACCTTTAAAGAGTTTTTAAAAGAGTTAACCACAAGTGCATCACATTTTTGTCATGGATGAACAAATGCTTAACCCAAAAGATTTGAGTGAAATTAAGGATCTTCAAGTGATGCTTTACAGCATCTACTTCCAGGGGCAGCACTTAAGTTTATAATTTCTTTTCTTAATGCTGAAGAAAGGAAAAAGTCAAGATAAGTTAAGTGTTAGGAATATTGTTCGAGTACTCATAGTAGTTAAAACTGGACTACTGCCCACTGCACTCTCCCTCTTGAGACATGGCCAAAAATACACAACGGTACTGTATGGTCTTGAATACCAACACGAGAGCTAGTGATCTGGAGAACATTAAGGCATCACTTGAGCACTGTAACAAATGTAATGCTGGAACTATTGAAGAGGTAGTGACTTTAATGCACAGTTGTTGCAAAGCAGTCAGGAGGGTTATGTGGTAAAAGTGCCTTTTCTTTACACAATTAACCTCCCATCTGGAAAGAGAAGAGATGGGGAATTACAAAAGGGATCATCCTCACATTTCCTCAGCAGCAGAGCAATTTCCCCCTGTGCCAAAGGAGGAAGGTTATAGAGAGCATGTAGGGGTCCACTATTATGCAGAGAGGCAGATGGTTCAACTTCCTCCTTGATCCCCAGATGGCAAGAGGCCAAAAGAACTATTAGGAGTCCACATTTGCCAGTGTTTAGCATGAGCATATTCTCAGCCTTTGTTCCATTCAACAAGTGAAAATGCCCAAATAGGGAGTTTTTACAGTGTTGTTAGGCATCAACACAAGCTATTTTCTTTATAAAATCCTTTATCATCACATTTTATATGACTGTTCAGGTAGAGAGTGACTAGAAAAGCTTGCTACATAACGTTATTGAGTATTTAGGGCAGTATTGCAATCTGTTTTCAAAGCTTGACTTCTGCTGTCGATTTTGGCACTTTCTATGACAAATACAAAGACTGATTTAAGAGTGATTACTAGACAGCCTGTCTGTAAATCACAAATGAAAGCTAAAATATATATTTACACTAGGAGAGCTAAGGGGGTCGTTTTGTAACTTAACTCATATTTCTTGACTTTTTCCTAAAATGGGTTTATTCATCTTATGGTGAATTTTCAGTTGTGTGGAATAAAAAGAAAAATGACAACCATTTATAGCTATAGCCACTGAGGACATCATTTTTACCTAAAAGACATTAACGCAAATGCTGTACACTCAACCAGTCTGGCTGCCAAGCAACACATTTATTAACCAATAACTATATAGGTCACTATAGTTAGATAAAAGAAGAATAATCATTGTAGTGCTAAATAAGTTGCAGATGGGATATTGAGCCAGGGTGGAGCAGAACAGAGTCCCGGACGGTTTGCTGACTGTGCAGAGCAGCAGGGATGTGATGTTAATGAGATGATAAACAGTCACTGTTCTACTTTTACAACAATTCATTTATTAAAATGTGCTTCTTATCTTTTGTGGGCAACTGTGAATTAACTTTTAAAATGTAGGCAATGGTCGGTTCAACCGGCTCCACAACTTTTCCATAATTTTGTTCTCCTACAATAAATAAAGTATTTAGATATCGTTGTGTTTGTTCTTGTTCATTAGTGGATTCTGTACCACTATTGCTGTTGTTGCTTGACAGAGCCTGGCAGTTCTAGAGGGGTTGTGGTACAAGTTGTTACAATTTTACATTACATTGGTGAGGGGTTTTTTTTCTGATGGTTCCAGTGAGCTAAATGTGGAGAGTGCATATTAACAATTTCAGTCCGTTTTTGACATCTCATCTTTGACATGTTCTAGTTCCACTTAACTTTCAATGGTGCACTTTAAATTAACCACATTTCTAGTCTGTTAGTTTAAAAACTAATTTGAGACTTTCAAAACCACCACATAATTTTCTAGCCATCCAAGACATGACTACCTGCTCATATCCTCCCTCTCCAAAGTGGAGAGGGTTATGCATTGTATTGAAGTGTTTAGTCATGGTTATAATGGTAGTCCAAAATCCTGTGTTACATAGACAGAAAAGCTGTACTGGACAGTACTGTGATCAGTGATCAGGCTATATGTAAAACTGACATTATAATAACTTGATAATAGGATGACAGTAGAAATAAGGAAATCCTACAAGATGAGGTGGATTGAATGAAGTAGCTTCACTTTCAAGTGATAAAGAGAAAAAATACGATAAGTCATGGGAACAACTGCTATAAAACAAGACATAAATTGGACATAAGTGTAGGCGTTTTTCTAAAGAATGGGTACTTACGACTACTCCCAAGTTCCTCAAAAAGGTATTGTACTTTCTCCCACTGAGTAGAATTCTGACCGGGTGGGGCGGCGAGTGGAACAAACGCTCTGTAAGAATAAAAAATAATAACTTTTAAGACAGATAAAATTATGGTGGTTCTTTCTAGGCTATCTTTGTCCTCATCACAGAGACAAAGATTCACAGAAATTCATATTAACAGCACATTAAACTGCTCTTTTCAATGAAGGAAAGTACATGAATAATAATAAGGTTTCCAAAAAATGAAGTTTCCAAAAAGTTGAGATATTAATCAAATCATTTAAAAATAAAGTAAACCTTGTATTTAATTAAAAACAGTAGAAAAACAACACATAAAAATGATTAAACTTACGCATTAATAGTTTCTGGAAAAACATCTATTTGCTTACCTTGGCATAAACCACAACTGTTAAACTGTATTCTCCTTACTTTCACAGTAAACTGCTGAGCTACAGGTTCAGTCAGGTCAGCAGTTTCTAAGTGTCCTTAAATTATGACCCACGCAGCTACTCAGCCAGATACAGACATACATTGGCGCGAGCCAGTAATTATGGTCTATGTTTACACATGTGACTATGAAACTGACTTGGATAACATAGCTGAGAAGGAATTTATTATGGCAATGGATAATAATCACTGAAACTACTGTTACTACAAAAGAATTCTTACAAGTCAGCATATAGCTCAAATGATTAACACCTGATTATTCAAAATGAAGCTATTTACAATTTTTCATAAAAGCTTCTCAATTTTGTCATTTTGAGAAAAACAGCTGCCACACATAGATTACCAGGCGCCACTCTGCTCTCTCTGATAGTCTTTTTTTAATGTACATTTTGAGTAATAAAGAGACCTACGTTTCCCATCCGGGTGATTGGCAGAGATCACTTGTATCTTTTTTAGGTAAAGGGACAACACAGCAAATAAAAACCTGAAATAGAACAGAAACTACTCAATTCAGAAAAAAGAAACAATGGTTACCCCCCCGCAGGCAACCAAGGCAGAAAGAGTTTAAGCAAATGTCACCAATTGTTACCACAGTAACATCCACCTTAGGCTTGAGTTGGACTATTGTTTCCACTTTAAAATTATTTTAGCAAAATCAAGACCAATCTAAGCAAAAAATCCCAAACTAAGTCTAAAGTATCCAGACCCAAAGATATTTTCTGATGTTATATGTATTTCCTCTAGGATTCATACTTGCACTTTATCTTTTTAATGTGAATTCCTTTGGCCATCATACGTCTCACTTTTGTTTTTAGAAAAAGAAAATAAAAAGCTCTCGTTAGCTTACTCAACTCTTCATAACTGTGTCTACATAAAGGTTTTTAAAACTTCATTCTTATATCCATCAGATGAGAAATGTTTGGCAGAGTTGGTCTTGCTTTATTTATCGACATTAATTTCCAAACTTGTGTGTGTTGTGGTTCACTCTTTTTGGAGAAGTAACCTTGCTTTAGTTGTTGCAGAATTCAGAAGCCATCATCTTTGATCACCACTGTAACAGTCTCTCGTTGCCACTTAAAACGTGTTTTGAAATTTTTAGAGCACATTTTCTATGTAGTTCCAAAAAATAAGTTTGACATAGTGTCTTAGTTATAAAAATCTAGCTTCTCTATAACTCTGACAAAGCTTGACTTCAGTTCCTCCGATTTCAAATTTAAAAAAAAAAAAAAGAGAGAGAGAAAAAAACCCCTTAATATTATTTACATTACTACAAAAAATAAGTTTAAAAAAACTGAAAGTATTACATCATTGGCAGTCAGATTTTAAGAAACATAGATAAATAAGTAGAAATCCTGCAGCGAACAATCAGAGGCTATTTAAGGAGTCAGTCACCTTGCCAGGTTTAAAGACAACAAAAGCCTGTAACATGAAGCAAAGACCTACTGAGTGAACACTGCCCAAACAGGGCCATTATGTCTGTTGGTATCAGAAAAGCAGTCTGAGATTAAAGCTATCATGTTGCTGAAAATCAAAGCACCTAAGCAACAATTGCTAGAACAAAGCACCAATAGTTCCAGTTTATTGGGAAAAGGAGAGGGAAATTGCTTCTGTCTACATCCTGACATCCAAACTTTCAGCTGTAACAAAGTATAGTCATGTGTCCTTTTTTTCTCCCAGCCAGGTAAGCCTTTTCTCAGTTCACCATTTAATGGTTGAGAGAGCGCATTTAATTGTGTAGGTTGAACTTCAGGTGTGTTGCTGTCACGGTTGCAAAGGAAATCTATTATGTTGTGTTGGTGTTCCTAAACACAACCAGTTTTAAATCTGCACATAAACAGAGCATGGCTGAAAATGTCTAAATGCTGAATTTCTAACAAAGATCTATTTAAATGCACTCTGCATTCAAAGAATCTAGTTAGCACTCATACACAAAAACAAAACACTTATTTAGAGAAAGGTACATAGCTTTGTCTCCTGAATGGCTTATCATGGCCAGACAAATGGCCCTGTAGCTGTTTGAAGGGATCGTCTTCTCATTAACTCACCACAATGATGTATCCACACCCGAGTACCTGCCGTGTACTAAAGCAGAAGAAGCCAACCATGTCTCCAACTCACCCAATTAAAAGAAGCGCCACGCAGACAATGACGAATCCAATTGTGTACTTCAGAGCATTTTTCACTTGCTGTAATGAAAAAAATTAATTTAACTGGTCAATCATAGCCATGAAGTGAACTATTATTATTCATTGTGAGTGAGGGAAGGGGTCATATTCCATTCAGTTAAGGACTATAGAGAGTGAGAACTATACAGAGCCAGTGTAGATCCTGTTTGACCTGGCAGAGATAAACTGTCACTCCTGGTGCTATTCAAGGCTTTTAAAGTAACAATACAAAGGACCTTCCAATCTGTGAGAGAAAGTGCCTCTGTCAGCTCAAAATTGACACATGCATGGGAGAAACTGCACTATGAGATAGCTGCTGTTTGGTGCTCGTGAAATGACTAAATGTTAAAATCCCTCACTAAAGCATCTTCTAAAGTCTCTCTGAATTAATGCAGTGGTTCGGTAAATTGGGGTGACTATTTTCATTACCACAATGAAACACGTGTTGGATAAAATCCGTGAAACATCTGTTGGGTAACTTTTCTTCATGTGTTATGACTTTTTAAGTGGCAATGCCTTGCAGACTGAAATGTTACCTAAAACTGAGAGCAGGTGAGCTAATGGTAGCAAACATTAAGCAGAAGAAAGCCTGTTTTATCTCCAAAAAAAAAAGAAAAAAAAAAAAAGAAATCATGACCGGTCCTTTCTTTCGGAGGAAAACTACAGTTAACACCAGTCAGATATTTGGAGTAACTATCATGGAGTAATTGATTTTTTTTTTTTATCAAATCTAACCTGTCTTTTTTCTGGCTAGTGTTAGTTATTGCCTGTTAACAAAAATGAAGTTAGCAACTCAATTTAGCTACAATTACCACCTAACTTGTGTCTGTAACTTATGGATACATTTGGAAATGCGAGTTGGCTAGCCTCCTAAATTACTTGACCAGCCAACGTTGATTTTAGCCATCAGTAAATTACATAAATGGCGCAAAGCAAAACGTAATAAATAACACTTGTTTTCTGTGGCATACAGTACATAAAGTAGTACAATGTCTTACTGTTGTAGTCCATGCAAGTTTGCACACAGTGTGTTAAGCTTAAGTTACATATAAACTTGAGTTCAATAAAAAAAGCAAGCGATGGTGCTTGATTGGACATGGATGGTTTAAACCCAGGTTACAGAGAGCTCACTTAAGTTTGCCCCTGCATTGCCAGTGCCTTAAAAGCATGTTGATTGTATTTGCTACCTAACAGAACATTTGATGTCTTTATTTTTTAAGTCTTTTTAATGTACAAAGTACATAGTCTAACTCTCAACAACCATTACAACCTTTTACATTCAGCAAATATGTGCACCTTGTTCCTTCTGTGATCATGCTGTGTGAGTCTTGTGACAGATTAGAAAACATTCCTCTACAGCACCACAAGTAGTCAAACAATCAACACTGTATCTGCAATTACTTGCAAATTATTTTAAAGCTTGTAAATTTTAGTCACAAGGAGCATAGCAATGTAAAAGTTATTAGCAGAGAATCATAAATGATCCAATTATTAGAAATAATATTAAAGGAAAAACTACTTAAGAAACAACCTATTTTGTTGATAAAAATCCACTTTAACATGGGTGCTTTGGGAAGGTTTGTGTGATTTTCAATTAAATAAAAATAAAAGATGAAGTGGTGCAAGTCGCCTTGAACTGGCTACAATATTCAAATGAAATCATTTTAGGATAAGCACCACATCTCAGCAGTTTACAGAGATGTGTGTAGCAAAAGAAAGTCACTTACTGAGCATTTGTTCACATTGTTGTCATCCCTTTCTTCATAGTAGAAGTAAACAAAGGGGATCCACAGGAAGACACAGATTAGTATGATGGAGTAAAGAGCTGTTTGGAAAAAGGAGAAATGAATTCAAGAATTAAAAATCACAAATTTTGAGATTTACACTGACAAAAGTGAACATCACAGACTGTCAAACCTGCTCTATCATGACACAGCAGTACAGTGCATTAAAAAGAAAACGTATTGTGCTGACCTTCCATTAACATGTTAAAGGTCATGTGAAGTACACATATGAAAATATATTTTGACCCTAAGGACATGTGCATTACTTTTTTAACCCTATTCAGGATATTAAGGTACCACAATATAACAAATTATATAGAAACCCCAAAAGTTTTATTTCTAATACTCCCAAAAATACAGGAACTTTTCTTTCTATTAAACTGGTATGGACATAATGTACTAGGTGCACATTATAATCTGGTGCCACCAGCAGTTAAGTCTCTACTGCTGCAACAGGGGGCTGAGAAAGGTGGAACCTGCAAGTTATTGCTAATGAAAAATTAACATGTATATCACAACTGCTATGAAGAAATAACCAAAACAAATAAACAAATAAATAAGCCTCATTCAGAAAAGTGGAAAGACAGAAAGAGGGAGTGAAAGAGATCACATAAGCAAATGTGGTGATGGACAAACTCCAGAACTAACCTTTGATATTCAAACTGGCTTAAAGAGAAATGAAATTTATGTTCAGATATATATAAACTAACTATATAAAGACTAGGTCAAGCAAAATAAATGCATAAATAATAACAATATTTCATATAATAATATTTCATTTCAGATATATATTTCATATATATCTTATCTTATCTTATAAAAATAATGAGGCCACATCACAATGAAAATAAATTAGCATACTGAAAAAAAATATGGCTTTCACTTTTTAGGTCTCGTTAAAGTAGTGCTTTTAATGCTCAAGGTATTTGTAACTGCTTATCTTTATAAAATATTTGGCCACGGGGTCAAAATTTAACAAACAATGTTTCTAGTTTCTTTTTCCTTTTCTTTCCAGTAACTTGTAGTGTGGAACAGGCTCACACCTCTTAAGCTGTGTTAACCAGCAAGCACTATTTAAACACTGTCTTAACTATGGTTGTTAAAAATAAACTGTATGCAGACAGTTCATCTGCAAGAAAAACAAACGGTTATGCAAGATAAAAGCAGATCATAGTGTGAGCGGAAAAACATCAGATCTCAGCATCTCATCTGCAATGGAAGAAAGAATTTGCTAGTATGCACCATGTTTGTTGACAAGTCAGTCATCCACATTTTATTGATTTGCATATGGAGACTGGATTCGATGCAAGCACAATCAAGATAATGAGAACTGATTTTAATACAAGATGTTGAAAATTGAAAAAAGAAATAGAACTGATATCACTAATCAGTATCCATACAATGTTTTCTCATACAAATCATATGTTTATGTGTAAATGGGGTCAATAACAACTGTCAGCTAGTAAACCTGTATCATTAGTATTCTTTAAACAGCCTGAACATGTAAGGAACTGTTGTTTACACACTTTGAGCGTGTTAAACTCAGTAATCTATGAATGGTGCTCTTTCTGCTCAGAATATGATCCAGAACACTAAACAATTGATTCAATTAAAGGAGGAATATGTTCTCCCTTGGTTGTTGCTGTGACTATTAGACTGAGTACCTTTTACAAAGCAGATAATAACAATTTCCTCTTGAATGTTGACAACACTAATATAAGAGAAACCTATCAGCTTGAGAAAAATTGCTTTATTCAATAGAGCTTGTGACCTTCGAGAAAGGGCTTTGACATTCTCTGATCCAAGCCTTTTTGTTTGTTTCTTCCTATATAACTTTTCTGAGAGAAAAGACCAACACTCAAATGCATTAGGAATTCATAAAGGGGAGGGTGCGGCAAAAAACACTTAAACAGAGAGATGCTATTCCAAGCTGGTAGCTTTTTTTTCCTGCAGCAAATGGATGTCGATGCAGACAGACCAGATAACCTCAAAATAACTCATAGAAAAGCATGTCGCAACAGTGTGCTCAGCAGCATGGTTACCGTTTCCCAGAAACACCTTGAGGTGATAATGTGAATCATTAGCACAAGATGCAACAAAAAAGAAAGGTGCTAGAATAAACAGCTTACCAAGACCGTATCCACTGTACTTTCCCGTGAAAACAGCCCCTTTAATACTGTGCGTGATTTTTATGAGTTAAACTTGAATTTAAAGTTCTCAAAATAAAATAAAAATAATAACAAAAGGTAACATTTGAAACCTTTAATGGATTTGAGGTTCAGGTATATGAAAGACTAAATAAATGCCCTAAGCAATACCCCGGACCTCAGAATGAGAAACTACACAACTGTAAATGTGACTGTTGGATGTAAACTAATAGAAGCTGAGTAAAACTAAAATTGAAAACTCCTAACAAGCACTTAATCCATAAAATCAGCAGTACACTTCAACTCCAATGGGCATGTGGAAAACTACTGTTCCATATCAGTCAAGAAGGTATGACCCTAAGCGAGTGCAAACATGTCCCTTTGTGAAATGAACAATATTCCACAAAAGGCTCTCTGTGCTGCAGACAAATGAATGCCATTGTTACAGAGGTTTGGTTTTTCCCAGCTGTGATTCTGACAGGGCATTACTTTCAATAAACACATGCTCATTGCTCCACTAAGGTATCCATTTACACTCATTTACAGCTAAACAAACGGAGTTCAGAATGATGCCAGGAGCCCATAAATGCAAGCCATGCACAGTATGCAGCCACTGGCATATGCTTGCAGGTTAAAGCAGTGAGCAAAATTAATCATAACACCATGAATATTAACACAATGAAGGAATAGGTCATACTGCATTGCAATGAATCATCCATTACTCTTCATGCAGATCTTGGGAAGAAGACCTGACCAGGGAAAGTTTTGCATATTTATCCCTGTGAAAGGGAGCATGTATAAATGTCCTTAAACCTTTACACAATTCTTGTGCTGGCAGTGGATCCATCATGTTCTGTGGGTAGCAGGGCTGCACTTTCCCTGGATCAGCTTTTCTGAGGCATCCCACAGATATCCACCAGAATGAGGTATGGGGAGTCAGCACCAAGAGACCTTTGTCACATTCCTTGAGTTGTTTTTGAGCAGTTTTTGAGGAGCAGTGGAGTTCACTGCCTTGCTAAGAGAGATGACTATCATCGGGTACGGGTTTGTCCCAAAACAATGTTTTGGTGGGTGGTACATGTCAAAGTAAGAGCTACAGGAGTGCCAACATGCAAGGTTTTGAGGCAGAGCATTTCAGTGTAACAAGATGATTGTCGTTATTCACTTCACCAGTCAGTGGTTCCAGTATACACTCCCGTTTACTCAGTGATCAAAAACAACAGTACTTATAAATTTGCTCTGTGAGGCTTAATGATAACCACGTCCTCACATGACAGTGGCTATCCACTGAGCATTAGCACCTCTTGTTCCTTGATGTAATACAGTAATACATGTTGTAAAAATACAACATGTATTACTGATCATGTGAAAATTCAATACCATGGGTGATATCTCATAGAAAACCTTCCTTACTTGCATGTCAACACTGAAACTATCAACACTGAAGACACAGAGGATTTCAGATATTTATTTAAAACAAAACAGAATTTGCACACGAGCTACATGAATATCAGGAGAATTGCACTGACTCATATTTCTTAAAGGTATATCAGTAACAAGTTTGCTGTGACTGGCATGTGTCTGGGACTTTCACATGCAGCAGTCTACTGCTGTTATACATGCGGACTTAGCCTCTGGCAACCAGATTTCAATATTTGGTGACTGGCTCAAGAGATACAGACGGTTGTTGGAGAGTCACAGGTACCACCCATGGCTCCTCTAGTCTGCCTGTCAAAGTGTCCTTGGGCAAGATACTGAACCCTAAAGTTTAACAACTGATCATTTCAAGTGCTATATAAGTACCATTTAGCAATATTTAAAGTCCACTAAAGCAACAAGCAGCAACTTAAGACAGACACTCTGGAAACCTCCAAGTTATTCTACAGGTTTCAGTTCTTTATGTTGAATATGTAGGATTTGCATAGGCCTCTCATATTTTCACAGAAACCCCAGCTTTTTCCAGCTGGCAGCAGACCTCATTACACACACACACTTTGAGGAAAGAGGGTAATGTGAAACTGAATGCATACGAAAAAAGGGACTGGCTGCATTCACACTAAATTTTCATCAGCTCTGTCCTCAAGGTACTTCAGATCAGCACCATCAGTACCTTGCGTAAGGACACTTTGGCGTGTGGATTGAAGAAGCCGGGGGTTCATACCACTAGCGCTCGAATTAGCTGATGACCCCTTTTACCTCTTCTATTGTATACGATACAAGGTGAGGCTAAGTGTTCACTTAAAATCTGTGTCAGTATTTTGAACTGGGAAAAAGGGAGCAGAAAAGCTGCTACCTGGGTTGTTTCTTGTCCTTGTGTGACTATGTTTCAATTGTCAAAGGCCCCTCTGTATCACATAAAACTGCCAAAATAAAACTACAATTTGTCAGTGTTTTCAGAAATGCTCTTAAAAAAAGCATTAGGCTACCACTTTACAATAAAATTCACTCTGCACATGTGGGTGGACCAAAAAAAAAAAAAAAAAAATCACAGAGAAAAAAAAGAAACTTATTGTTAGTGTATTTGCAAGAGGACTCCTTCCTCGCTAGTTTCTCTTCCACAAATGGCATTAAAAAAAAAAAGGCAGGGAGAAAGCCAATGATTTATTTAAAGGGCCCAGGGGTATTTTGCCCTGTTGCTTAAGGGTCTTATGCACCACTGCTTTGAAGTACTGAGCAGTCCAAGGAAATGTATAAATGGACAGAGGAAGGAGATTGAAAGGCTAAGCTTTCAAACTTAGGGTTCATCAAAGATCACAAAAAGGTATTTGGGCTCTAAAAGGAAGTGGTTGTTTCTGTTGCAGACGTTCTTCCCCTTTGTCGACTTAAAAGGTACACTGAATGTAATAGTACACCGTGTAGACTTTGTGAGCAACTGCAGAGTTTAATAAGTAATGGTTCAATCTTGATTCTGGCATTACAGATGTATTCTGATATAGCTGTTACCTTTTCATCACTGCTGTTCAGGTTTTTGCTCAAAGTGCCCCCTGTGCAATACTCTATACTCGCGCATTTACTCTGAGATCGAATATAAAATGAAACATTTGCTTGAGCAAAAGCTTAACATGAACACACAGATAAATTTTAAAAATGGTTTGAAGTAACCTGTAAATGCCACAATGGCAAATGCTCCCACTGATTCTGTACAATTATGTTGATTCCTAAAAAAACAAAAAAAAAGAGAAAACATTCATGTGAAAAGGTTTATCAGAAAGAAAGAAAGAAAGAAAGAAAGAAAGAAAGAAAGAAAGAAAGAAAGAAAGAAAGAAAGAAAGAAAGAAAGAAAAGGCTACAACAGAATTTTCCAACCCTATAATTGCAATTCTATGACTACCCTATGTTTGTAAAACTCTTAAGGCTGATTATAAAGTAAAATGTGGCTGCAGAGAAGCATGTCCATAGAAAATGCACTTTAAAAATAATAATAATAAAACAGCAGAAATGAACCAAATGACAGCTATGTAAAGCCATCAAATTATTTTAAAGATCAAATAAATAAAACACGGGGAGTTCTTCAAATCACTGGACATGCACATACTTATTAACTGTGACCACCAATGAATATAAAACAGTCTACTTCAGAGAAAAACATGCATCACCAGTACAAATAGAAATCTCTGTCAACCCTGTAATTATACTATTTGTGAAGAGACAAATGGACAGTGCTATCAAATGTTGCCTTAAGGAAAATTCATCTTTAAAAGTTACACTTGAAAGGAAGCTGTCCACACAATAAACATGGAGCTAGGTCTCCACCTACTGGCAAATAATAAAGTGATGGCCGTTATAAATAAATAAATAAAAACCAAATCTGTCTAGTTCTACATAAACACCGATAACAAAATGCACTATGTAGCTAAAATTAGATTCAGCGTATTTTCACTTTCAGTCTCATGCTGCAGCCTTCAGCAAAGTATGACTTTGCTAAGACGCAGCACAGTCCTCTCATGCCGTCATCTTCACAAGCACCTAGTCACAGTAGACATTTTATCACATAATGATGTATCATGAATCCCTTCTGAGTTAAAAAAAAAAAAAAAGGAGGTAGAAAGGTAGAGCTGACTGGAGAGCTAATCTGTAAAAATCTCACATCATATGACCAACAGTCATCTTATGTTTGGTACAGCAGAAAGCAGCAGAACAACAAGTACAATCAACTGAGGAACATGTCAGTGTGACAGGTTAATATTCTGCACCGCTGAGCTCATAATTCAATTCCAATATTCAAAATGTGCTACGATTGAACAAAACGTTGCTCCAAACGAACAGAACCCATTATCAATCTAAACTCCAAGGCTGGGACTTTTGTATTCCAGGCAGTTTTACAAGTATACATCCTTCCATATCAGCAGCCAAAGGTTACAAGCACAGCATATACTTACACAGCTCTGACCACATGTGCACATGCTTGAAGCAAACAGCAAATTCCTTCAAGCTTCTTCCCTACCCCTCTTCTGACTTTAACGTCTATGGCTTTTCAGCTGAATAACATTATGCACATAAAAAAGCCTCTCTTTTGCTCTTTGAATGACATAAAAGCATATAATGCCTACTTAACACACAATATAAAACATGTAGTAACCTATAAAACTGTGTGGAATGAGCATCACAATATGAAGTGCTACATAAAACCCAGCAATTTTAGCTGCCACTCAAAGCAATTACAGAAATTGTGACTTAAGATTTTCTCTCAAAGGCTCCAACCAGATGTACTAAACCAATTATTAAGCCAACTATATGTGCTTTTGCTTTAATTTGGGAAACACATCTTGAGTGTAACTACTGTACCATGAACATGGTTTCCAGGCAGTTTGGCCATTAAATGAATTAAATTACTGACACAGCCCTGCATTGAAGACTAAGCCTAATGAATTATTCATATTTCTAAATCTCTATAAAGCAAGGTTTCATTTAGGGGGATGTCTAATCCAAACTATAGATAGCAAAAGAAAAAAGTCATCCTTATGTATGAAATCATAAGTTTATGTTTAGAGCACAATATATTATGGCCTGAATGCTGAGGGGCAGTGCTGTGGTCTGTGCCTTTTTTGGATTTTGGAGGGAGGGTGTCATTATGCCAGAGGAAGTGGTTTCTTTGAGGGGACTGCCTGGGCATGGAGACAGCTTGTCGTCCTTGCATTTGGCATTTTTTAACAGACGGTATACAACAGTGTTGCTGACAGCCACTTTAAGCTAGCATCTGTTAGAAAACACACGATCTAGAGACTTTGGCATGACTGAATTTGCTATCAACAAGGACAACTTGTGTTATCCTTTAATATAACGACCATGAAGACATTTCTGAGGCACCAACAGTTTTAAGCTTGTAATTTATCAGTCAAAAAGTCTGGATGTTGTCCATGATTTACAACCACATACAAATACTGTGTTACGAACTTGCATTTCATGTGTTTGTTTTGTGCAATTAATGTATCTGTTTATGTTAATTCAGCTGTGCCAGGGCCCTGCTCCGATTGGTGCGTGGATATACAGCCCGACGTGACTGGTTCCAGCTGGAGGACCCACCCATTAAAAGGAGGCCGGAGTGCCGTGGCGGGAGAGGTTCTCGCATCTCTCCTCATGACCCAGCAGTATACCTGTGGCAGCCGCTGGCTGCATTGCTGTTTTGGAAGTTGTGGAAGTGGAGTGGTTAGGGGTGAGCTGCTGTTGATCACCAGTTTTCTCCTGTTTTGAATTAGTTAAGGAGGTCAGACTGTCTTTATTTTTGACTTTGTTTTGGTAAGGTCAGGAGTGCGAGATTTGTGTAGATTTGTTTTTGTTATTTTGGCCTTGGCTCACCCTAAAGCGTTGATGCTCCTGCTTTCGTCTTGTAATCGGAAGGTTGCCGGTTCGAGCCCCGGCTTGGACAGTCTCGGTCGCTGTGTCCTTGGGCAAGACACTTCACCCGTTGCCTACTGGTAGTGGTCAGAGGGCCCAGTGGCGCCAGTGTCCGGCAGCCTCACCTCTGTCAGTGCGCCCCAGGGTGGCTGTGGCCACACCTGGTGCTTGACTGCCATCACCAGTGTGTGAATGTGTGTGTGAATGGGTGAATGACTGAATGTGTAAAGCGCTTTGGGGTCCATAGGGACTAGTAAAGCGGGGGGGGGGTGCCTCACTCATGTTATTGCCTGGCCCTAGACGGGTCGTAGCAACTGGAATTGCAGAGTCATCCTTGGAGACTAGACCTGCCCTTTCTCATAGCAAAGGAATCAAACAGGATTAGTCCAAGATGCTCAAAAAAACCTCCTAATGATGCAACCCAGTGTCAAACAAAGCCAAAAACAAAGTGTCAATAAATACAAGCTAAGTGTGACAACTACAACAAGCAAATCAAATAAATCTTGGTGAACAAAGAAGTGGAAAGAAGTACTGTTGAATAATCAGCCATCAAGCTATCTGCAGATTTTGTAGGTTTTGGATTAATACACAGAATGCAAGAAAAAATCCCCCAAAATATAATAATTATTATTATAATTATTATTATTTTTTTAAACAAACAGGCTCTCATTTGTGCCATCCTTAATGTCAATTCCACTATGAATATAGTAACCCCAAAGTCTAAAATGTATTGGTACATAATATTGAAAAGATTTAGAGTATCCAGAGAAGTGTCTGCAAAGACTTCTCTTCAAAAGTAATATTAAATATCTGTGAGGCCCTCAGGTGGAACTGCATTAAAAATCCACTTTTGAAATTAATACCAGAAAGTAGAGTTTCGCTGCATTCATAACTGCAATTTAAATCTCTGCCATGAAAAAAGCCATAGCTAAGAAATCAAAAAAAATTACATCTCCGCTCATAAAAAGCAATAAACTAAAAATAATTTAAATCCGGTTGCTATCCCCTTCAAAGTTTTTTCATTGTGCACCACTTAGAGCACTCCTGCCACGTTTGAGTCAATTCCTGGAGGTTCTCATCACTTTCATGTACCTCAAACTTAAAATCAGACATCAACTTCTGTATCAAACTTAGTCAGCCTTCATTCTAAGAATTATCAGTGTAGATTAGATTTGGTCTCTGTCCGAGAGGACAGTACTCTTCCATGGACAAGTGTCCAGTGACCAAGCCATCAAGTGAGAAGGATGCTTGGCTACATTCACACAGATGTGCACTGTGACTTTATCCCCCACTGTCACACTACAAATGTGGAGTACTGTAAAGTCATTATGCATCTAAGAGAGAGCTTCTGACCCTCTGAACTTTATCTCATTTAAGATGAACTGCAGCAAAGTAGAACACAGTCCAACTGTTGGATGACTAAAGCTTTAAGCTTTTTTTTTTTTTTTTAAATCATGGACACTTAGTCTTCTCTGCCAGAGATGAGAGACACTAATCCAGCTAGTTATTCAGGCACATTTCAAAAGACAGCAAAGGACACATGGAATGGGTCACTTGCAGAACTGTGAAGGCATCATTAATGCTAAATGATCAAGTTTTGGAGGAACATATATCACCAGATAATGTCTTTATCAAGGAAGACCTTCTAGCTAGAAGGCTCCCAGCTAGCTAGAAACCTAAAACTACATCCTGCTGCTATTAAAACATCAAGTCCTGGTGCTAAAATGCCTCTGAAAATATACAACACATTATGCAACAAAAAAAAATATCACACATCAGGTGTTGTTTAGCTGAAATACTGTCAAGCAGCAATTGGAAAATCAATTGCTTTTGAAGACTGTAGTAAAAGTATATGTATGCATCACATCCTTATCATTGAAATGGTCCATATGGTCATGTGACTTCATCACAGACTGACCGGTTTTGTAAACCTGTTTAACAACTTGTCAATTCCTGCCATTTTACATGAAGAGTTGGTAACCAAAAGGCAGAAACCTGTATGACCAACTCAGCAAGCAGCATATTTGATACATTATGAACTTGGTCCCAGTAAAACAAAAAAAACACATTCTCTACAACACACAAAATAAGGCACATTAAAGTATTACAAACATATGCTATTAAAGTAAATACTATGACATTACACAAGTATGTAAATTTACGAAATAAATTACCTAATTTTCAACTCTTACGTTGTTAAAAATCCCAGGGTTGTGGAACCAAATGATTGGAAAGGCACTTTATTTGTAACAGTAAATTCAATTTGTTTATTGCTACAAAGGACAAACCTAAGTGGAGTGCTATTTAACAGATACGACTTTCTTTAATGACCAAAACTGGCATATTGCCCAGAAACACAATAAATGTTTGATAGATCTGATTTACAGAATAATCATGTAAAACTGTTTTCGTTCTTCAACATAACCCTGTGACAAAAACTCAAATTTGAATTCAACCGAATTTGTGATGAAAAGCTGGTCTTTAAAAAGGCCAGATGATGCTTTAGAAACAGTTAGCTATTGTTTGGGCTTTAAATATATCCTCAAGTCACAGCCTGACTAAAGCAGCTTCAGAGCAGGTAAGCTCTGCAGTCGAAGTTACTACAGAGAGATGCCCTGTGTGAAAATGAGTCACCAGTGTGGGAAACAAAGAGCCTATGTGATTTCCAGAGTTAGACTGCTAACCCTCTAGGACTGCTGCATAGATGAGACAGGCCCCAGGTGTTATCAAAATTGAACTGGCACCTCATTCAAATCAAAGCAGAGATAAGATCAAAATAATGACGTAACACACTTATAATCATGTAAGAAAAGTAAATAACTCAAAAGCAAACATTGAAAACAACGCAAACTTAACCGCTGTGCAGTTAATAATCCTTTTATAATTTAAGTGTTTACTATATTTTATTTTCACATAATGACATAAATGTCAACAATTTTCATTGTCTGAGTTTATTACCCACATAAACTATGAAAAAAAATATACTTACTGTAATATCCATACAACACAGTATCTTCAATTTGCCCTCTTGTCTCATTGTTTGCTGCCCATTCCTGCCATGAGAAAGCCAATTATGAATATTAATTTTAACATTTGTAACAAGGCTGATTCATGACTCATGTATAACAATAAATGAAAAAAGTTTGCAATAATAGTTCTCAAAAAATGTATTTAGAATGACAGCTTAAATAAATACCATAAAACTTAAGCCTGAGACAAAAGAAAAAATATTGCAGTGATGAATGATTTAGCAGCTTACAATCACACAAAGCAACAAATTACCTAATGTTCAAACAAAAATACTATTAAACACACTGAACATATTACACATCTTGATGTAGATGTACACCTACTGACCACTTTATCCAACTGCTAATCAACTGTTCATTAACAAAAATACCCCATTAGCCAATTGCATGAAAGCCACTTTAGCCATGCAGTCATGGGGAAGACAAACGGCTAAAGTTTAAACTGAGCATCAGAATGGGCAAGAAAGGGGATTTAAGTGATTTTGAACTGGTGCTGATCTACAACAATCTCACACAGTTTATACAGAATGACGAGAAAAAGAGCAAATATCCAGTGAGCAGAAGGGAAAATGTTGCCTGGCCTGAGTCTCGATTTCCCAACTCACTGATGTGCAGACAACAAACCCGCAACTGTGCGATGCTATCGTGTTAATATGAAACTAAAATCTTTGAGGAATGTTTCTAACAACTTTCTGAATCTGTGCCCAAAGGACTCATGGTAGCTCTGAAGGCAAAACAAGTTCTAATCCTGCACTAGCAACATATACCTAATAAATTGTCTGGCGACTTTATTCAAAAGCAACAATAAGACAAAAAAAATCCAACTGAGAAATGCATTTAGATTTTAGGTTGAAGAACAAAATACTAACCTTATAAGTACCATTGGGATACTTCATGAAAGAAACAAGGAATATGTCCACTGGTAGAAGTGCAGACGTGATCAAAGCAATAGCCAGAGCACATATTGCAGTGATAGTTGAAATAACTTCACTCTCCCGCCGACTTTGAAATTTCCGAATGTAGATCCAACAGAACACGAGAATTACCTTAAAAACAAAAAACAAAAAAAAACCAGTAATTCAAATAAATCAAAGGTTTAATAATGTCGTCACGAGGAACACTTAAAATAAATAATAGGGCAGCAAAAACACTTTTGGCTTACAGAGCTCTATTACATGTAAAGGCAAAAGAAAACAGAAGTAAATTCAATCAACTAAATGCTTGAACAAGGTGGCATTTGCATTTAATTTGCAAAATGTCAACAGGGTTTATAAAAATCAAACTGAAGCAAACAAGCAACACACTAGAGGTTGGAAATCAGTAAAATTATGCTGCATAATACAATAACCTTGCAACAAAGTCTACCTTTGTAGTGTTATATATCCTTGAAATGTAAAACACACCACTTATAACACAAAAACAAAACAACTGAAATCTAAGTATTAAAACAACAAGTAGGGCATTATGTAACTTTAAAAGCCTGACTGCAGGTGCTCTGGAGGAGCTGATCCGATTATATCATACTCCCTTCTCAGAGTGACAGGCAATAACACAAAGTCTTCATTTCGTAAGAAGCAAAATAAACAGACTTACTAGAAAGGTGATACGAGTGGTACACTTTTTAAAAGATTGTTTAAATTAAGTAATAACATACACATGTATTATCATGCTGTTCAACGTTTAAAGGGGAAAAAACGAACAGGAGAGAAATTGACATTGTAATGGGAGAGAAGCTCATTAGACAAAAAAGCAATAAATGGGCTCCAAAATGACAAGGTCATATTCCAGGCACATGTGCTTTAAGAGGTGAGGACACTGCAAACACTTGCCCCTTCAGCTTAAGGGCTGCCATTCGCAGACAGGATCAATTAAAGGCCCACAGCTTTACGCCTCCGGCTGCTTGCTCTGCCAGGTAATGGCGAAAGGCTCTGCATCCAAATAAGACCCATTGAGAGGTCTGAAATAAAAGGGTTGCTTAGTACTGGGCAGAAAAACAGAGCAATTTATTGGCATCCAGCCATTCTTCTGGAGGACTTGTAATTTAGCCATGTGATGTGGGTATGAATGACATTTGGGATAATGAGGGCTAAAATGGGCTGCAGATTATCAAGCTGAACAATTTTAAGACATTCATTTAAGTAGCCCACTACAGAAGTCTCAATTTATGTCTTGCTGGGGGGGGGGGGGGGGGGGGGGGGGGGAGAAAACTACATAGTTGTCTTTGGTTAAGGTTGGTTAATGTAGTTTTTCCACTTTCAGCACTTATTTATTTGTAATAAAAACAGTGCGTTTAAAAACAAGGAGACACTTTACAGTACAGCTGGGTGGTTTTATACAGGAAAGATCTAACCGTGGATGTTACATTTTTATGAAATTAAGTAACAATACCAGATTCCTATTCTCCACAAAGTGGTGTTTAACAATTCCAATGTTACTAACAGTACGCAACACCAAAATATTCTAAACAGTTCACTGAAAGCCTCTTATAGGGCGACAGCCTGTAAGTGTGTCACGGCTAATGTTAGCTAAAACCAATCCAAAGACAGTGCTGGCGTTAATGCGCTGTAGCCATGTTGCGCCGATTAACACCGATGTTAAAGCAACGAATTTGCCTACTAGCACAACTCGGGCTAACCGTTTACCGCTCCACTACTTTATAAAGCGACTACGTAATGTCGTGCTTCCTTACCAACAGTATAACGGTGAAAATAGACCACCCGAGCACAGACTCTGTTAGCAACGACTGAGCCGCCATCTTCACTTCCTGCAATAACAAACCCACGTGCTCCTGTTAACGTCACCACGGTGGAGAGACGGGCAGCTGACCGTGACGTCTCCGCAGGAAGCGCGTTCAAGCGTCAATGCTGAACTGATAATCGTAGATTTTTATCGTGATGTGCAGAATTTAAGTATGTGTGATAAAATACAACACGTCTAGTCTAGTCTGCTTCTTGACTAGAAGCAACACAAAACACCCAGTGAGTAAATGAATATTTATGCTCCAGGTATAATCTGTATAGTTTTGTAAAACTCCCATCAGCAGGGGAAAAAGTATTCAACAAGAAAAATATTGCCTTTAACTTTAAAAAGACTGAATGTTCAACTAAATGTTCTTTTAACTGAATTTCTGGCATTTTGTTATTGCTGCTATTTATGGCTTACATCACCAATAAAGGGGTTAGCATTGATCATCTTGCTACATTGCGATGTTCCGCAAGACTTAGATTCTGACATTAATGTGCAGTACTTTGGAAAAGTATTGAGCTAACTAATTTTTGTATATTTTGGTAGTAAAATGGGAAATACTGGCTGCAATTTTTGTTATTGATGCTCTTATAAATAGGAATACAGCATGTAAGGCAAAAAGCAGTGAACTTGAAAATCAAACATGATCACATTTAATCTTCCGCACAGCCTGAACCTTCTTTGACAGGCTTTCTTGTCATTTCTTTAAGTAGTCTTGAGGAATAGTTCTCCGGGCTTCTTGGGGGACATTCAAAGCTCTTCTTTGGATGTTGCCTTTTGTTCTGTTTTCCGTCAAGATGATCCCACACTGCTTAAGAATTGTTGAGGTCCAGACTCTGGGGAGGCCAATCCATGATATTGTTCTATTGTGTGTTTTTCTTTCCAGGTATACTTTTACTGCATTGGCAGTGTGTTTGGGGGACATTGTCGTTTACCTGACTGTATTTTTCTGCATTCATCAGTCCATCAATTTTGACAAGATCCTGAACACCACTGGCTGATAGAGCCATGATAGAGCCTCCACAGTATTTTACAGAAGGCTGTCAACACTTACCAGAGTCCCTCTTGAGTTCTTGTATAGTTTGGGATGCCTGTTTCCCAGTCTTAAGAATGGCATCTCAACAGCCAACTTTCCTTGGATACCATTTCTGATGAGACTTCAGCAAACAGTAGATGGATTAACTCAAGAGCTAGATGCATCTCTCAGGTCCTGTGTCGGAGTTTAATTTCCTGTTTCTTAAGAGCATGATTTTCACTTTTTATCTAGTGAAGATATTTTTTTAGACCTGCCACTTCTGTTTTTGTCCTTCATTTACCATATTTTTAAGGACACACTGCATACTGCATTAATACTGCATAAATATGAATGAAAAAACAGCTGGTGTCCAATGTAAATTTTCGAAAAACCTTCAAATGTCCTGGAGAACTACTGCTCAAGATCACTTTAAAAAATTTAGAAGAAAGCCTGGTTCCTTGGAGGCAAAATAGAAAGAAATGAGGAGTAGCTTGACACTTTTAAGCAGTACTGTATGTCACTTTGACAGGCAGCATACACCCAAACATTGCTTCAGAAACAACCACACCCCGACGGCAACAACACTCTCTGACAGCAACATACTCCTGCAGCAAACTACAGAACCCAAATGATCTGGTGCTAAAATCAGGCGGCAGACACCACAGAACACAGCCAGAGGGCCAAAGTCTGTGGGCTGACATAACAGAGCTGTTCTGGCGGCAAAAGGGAAACTAAGTAATGTCAGGCATTTGATAGATTGTATATTATTAGATCGATATTGCCTGAAAGCAGAATTGCTAATGCTGCTGAAGTCGAGGTCAGGCTATTCTAACTATAATAGCTTATGCACTCATTGTCCATAATGCAAAAGTTCACAGCCTTCAGTATTTTATAAGCCAATCAATTGTTTAAAACAAAACAAAGTAACTTCCTGTGATATAGTGGAGTATTTTTTACACTTTAAATGCAGCACATGAAGTAAAACAGAAATGCACAAGAACCTTCTTACCAGAGATTATTCATTACAACACAATACCTGTCTCATTAGCAGAAGGTCAGTCAGTCAACAACTTTCCACCATTATATACAATTAAATCTTCTTAAAGACACTCTCAAGGGAAAATCTCAAGTTGGCCTGTGATGTCCTGAAAGGAAAACAACCACCAAACACTCAGTAAGAGGATGCATTATGCTGAAGCATCTCAATATGAATGGCTGCAATGAATCTGTGCTGTTATATAACTCCAGCGCAGTGTGTTTCATCACTGATACAAACACAGGCAGTCTGCAATAGTTAGAGTAATTTAAATGCCCATGAAGCGTTACTAGTTATTTGTTCTTTTTGTCAGAAATATTTTCATTCTAACCTCTCATATTCATATTCCTTTGCCTACTTCATGTGATACAGTATCCTGCTCTAGCAGGAAGATTTAAAAAAAGAAGTAACACCTCTATTCTTATTATGTTGTGGTTATGTTAACAATCTGAATGTATTTCGTTAAGACCCACCAATGTAACACCTTTGTTAGCTTATGGGGCAACCCAACCCTGTGTGGTTGCACCACAGGAGTGCATTTTGGCTTACTTGAGGGACAAATAGGCTATCCAGTTGTCTCAACCTTGAGTTATGGCACGTAAGCTGAACTGGGAGACTGCCATTTAAATATTCTTGTGAAATTATATAATTTCTTTGTATCCCATTATTTTTATTTTTCTCTGCTTTCTTTTTTTTCCTGCAAATGCTCTTCTGGTACAAGGAATTGTCTGTAAAGTGTCAAATAGCATCTATGAGCTGGTGCATTTTCAGACTTATATGCAGCATAATTTACATTCAGGACTGATCCAGTGTATTTGGAAAACTTATCTGGTTCATTAAGCATTAAATTAGCTGAACGGGAGAAAGTGTGGCTTTAGAAATCAGGGTGCAGTGCACCTGAAGCTGCATTCTCTTGTAGAGCCTATCTTTGGAGTATACCTGTTAATTGTACACTGCAGTTCTCCACACCACCATAGTCAGTGTGCTGAAAGTATTCCCTAAGCTAAGTGTATTTTCAGTAAAGACCCATATAGCTAATTAGCCTCCATCAAAGTAATTTAATTAGTACTTTTAGTATAGAGTATATGTCTGATCAGTGGCTCACTGGATGAGTACCTTTTATGACCGTATTCTTTTTATTCTTGGCTTTGGTAACTTGATTGTGTACATAACCGTCATATAGGCGCTTACATTGGTCTGTTTTATGTGTCTGACGCGTTTGTTGAATTTTTCACCTAAGCTTCAGAAATACATACAGCAAATAGTTACTTTTCTACCTGTAATATCTGTGTAATAACAGGAAGACAATGTTTTTCATTTTATTTTCATTTTAGTGACTAGAGGAGCTGTAGCCTCCTCAAAGCTATGTCACTGACGTTTTCAAAACAGCTGACTGTGGGCTCCAAACCTGTGCAGTGTTGGGACTATATAAACTTTTCCAGACTCTAGACTCTGTGTGAGTTGTGACAATGTGCTCGGGATTTTTTTTTTCTTTTTTCTGAGAGGCTACTCACCATTTCTTTCAGTTCCTATCAAATTTATCTTGCATGCAAAAACCCATGCTATCTCACTATAAAGAATTTTCATCTTTTCATTCTGGCTCCCTTTTCACATTTTTAAGTGCAATAGGTAAAATAAATCTACTCCATTTATGAGCTATATTGTTTCTTAAATTACAATAGGCAAGGAATGTGCAGCCATGCTTCACCGTGTATGGAATTACTGTAGCAAATTTAAATTATTACGTGAGTAATTACTTTTGCAAGGGGAACACTGGAGCAGCCTATGGTGACATTGAGACTCTAACGTTTCAGAGAGTGAAAATAATACATCTCTATGAGCACCAGCTATCTATTGTATTGAGGAAATTAGCCTGCAACTAATTGTAATGAAGAACATTCTTACCAGTTAATTAGTTGGTCACTACTGGTTTGGACACTTATAAATTCAACTCTCTAAAATCAATAGGCCTATATCTAAGCTTCATTTATGCCCCTGAATTTTAATTAAACTAATGAAAGATATACCCATTATTCACTTGCACAGGGAAGGTATATAGGTCTGCTTAATTCATGCAACCTTTCAAAACTGCAAATGCCTTTATTTAGTGCTGTTTGGCAATGTGCCCCAATGGAGACCATCTACCAAATTCTATTAAAAGTGGGCTTGCTGTTTAAAAAAGAAAAGAAAAGAAAAAAGGAAAGCCATTGTTCATACTTCTGTCAGTTAAGTAGACTTTTCTTTTTAATGTGTATTTTGATTTTATAACAGTAGCTGTTTCCTTTCCCCTTTATTCTTCAGCTTCAGTTAAATTATAGCATCACATTCACCCATCATCCACTTTCTTCTGATTCTGACATTTATTATTCATCTGAAGAACACAAGGCGTACTGCCAAAATAGTCTTTGTTTCCCTGTAAACTTTGAAGTCTCCTCCTTATTGTGTCAGAAAACAGGTGGAGCTCATGGTCTTATAGCTTTGTTGGTTATTTTGCTAAATTGTTATCAGTGTCGCTTCATCACTCTCATCGCTATAGACCAGCCATGCCGTTGTGAGGTCATAGGTTTACAGCTTGAGGGAAACATTTGGAGAATAACTAAAGGCAGCTGTTCTGAAATCTTCTGGCAAAGTTAAAACACGTTATTTCCTGACCTCTTAACCTGACCACATATAGGTTTGTTGCCTAAATCTTATTAAACACTGAAAAAAAACCCACACATTACATCTACTCTCCCGGATCAAAGTACTGCATTTGTTCCATTCATCAAGCACCACCTTCTTCTTTGCAGGTGTAGGTGCAGGTGTTCTGGCTCTTTGTATTCCTTCACCTAACTTCCTAAAGTCATTCTGCTAGTCAGTGCTGTATTTTCTTGTCTTTTTGCAAGAAAATTGCAAAGCTGTGCTAAAAAATATCTTCTCAAACTTGTATATATGTATATATACATGTATACAAATATATGTATTCATTTGACTAATCACATTGTTATTATCGTTGTTATCGATCAGTCTCTTACTATGACGCACTTGCATTAGGTACACAGTGTGTCACTAGCACACAGGATATTGGCCTTTGTATGCCAATATAGATATTCCATTAAAAATCTTAAATTATTTATAATGAAAGAGTCAATTTAAAATGGGAAATCTCTTCAAGTTTATGTAATAATAGATGAACAAGGTCTTTTTCTTCTCTTTATTCTCAAAGGTGCTCTGTTGGATTGAGACCTGCTGACTGTGAAATCCATTTGAGTACAGTGAACTCAATGTCAGGTTCAAAAAAACAGTTTGAGATGTTTTGAGTTTTGTGACATGGTTCAGTATCCTTCTGGAAGCAGACAACAGAAGATAGGTACTGTGGTCATAAAGGGATAGACATAGTCAGCAGCTCTGGTAGCATTTAAATGATCCTCAGCTGGTACTAAGGGGTCCCAGAATGCACGTGCGTGTATAGTTTTACAATGCTGAGTGTTTCTTGTCTTTACCTTACCTAGCCTAGACAGAGGGTGTGTATCATTTGCATATTATAAAGTTGGCCATCACAAGCAAATTTATGTAAAGTGACTCAGTGGCTGTAGAAAATTCCCAATACAGACATATTTTAAAAAAGTGCACAATTGCAAAGCAGAATGTTGCATATACAAACAAAGTAGGTGCAACACACTGTAATATTTTCCAGTGTTTAATGTTTTTTGTCAAATGCAATGCCATTGGTGTAATAATAACATAGGAGTAGTTAATTTAAAATTCTGATGCCTACTGGTTGTACGTACCACATTAAAGCCCAACTTCAGACAGCAGACAGTCAGTTGGCAACCAACTGATTTTCTTTCACTGCTTTCAATACGCAAGCCAATTATATGATCATATTACAAAAATACCCCACAGATCTATAGCTCTAGGCAAAACTGACACATTATTGTATCTTTTTATTCATTTTCTTTTTTGTCTGCATACTGGAAGCTTTTATGCCCAGGTGAGCTCTCAAAAATGATAAACACACTCCTTAATAGCTTCTGTGATTTTTATGTGCACATGAAAGGTACACATCAGTGGTTATGTCTGCATACAGATTAGTGACACACAATATGATGTTTTTGTCTGGTGCTTTGCCATATGTCAATTTAGTTAATCATCTTGTAAAACAGGCAGGTGTTTTGCGCTTAAACCACTTTAACAAGAGTGAAATGAATGAAGGTTCAGAGCAGCGATTAGTATTATATTCAAAGCAAACAGGTGCTTGACAAAACAGTAGTATTTGCCGAGGTTATGCATGTGCATATCTATGAAAAACAGACACAGGCAGAAACACGTACGCACAAAGAGGAGAGTACTGTAAGATTATTTTGAAATTCAGTGCATTTATATTGTATTAGGGCAAATCAGAAAAAGATTACAAGAAGTAAATTGTTGTGTTGTTTTATTTACAAACTGCATTTACACGTAAATATGTATGTAAAGGAGGAATTGGTAAGATTATTGCTCTGTCATTAATAACCCCCCATTTTTTTCACCATCAAATGAGTAATGAAACACTACCTAAATTAAGAAAAAAATAATGTCCTTATTAACCATACTAATATTAAGCTTACCACAAGATAGATGTATTCCTTAATTTAATTAGCACATATAGACGTTATGGTGACCGGATTTGTTAAAAGTATTGAAGCATGTTTTAGTAGTAAAAGCACCTTGAAACCTGATCATTTACCTGCACTTTGTCTAGTGTATAGTCTGTACAATTAAATGAATTTGAGAAAAATATAATTCCTATTCTTAAGAAAAATTTCTTTGCCTCACCAGCAATCTTTTGAAATAATTTAACAAGTAATAAGCTAACTACTTAACAAAAAATAAAGGAAAGAAATGCTAATGATCTAAGTTCTATAGCTAACTGTAAGCTAGCCAGTGTAAGTCTTGCTAACAATTTGAGAGCATGTTTTTCAGTTTAGATAATATTAAAAGGTAAAATTATGCCAGCTCAGTCCTTATTCTTGGAACATAAGAGGATACAGTGGGGCAAAAAAGTATTTAGTCAGCCACCGATTGTGCAAGTTCCCCCACTTAAAATGATGACAGAGGTCAGTAATTTGCACCAGAGGTACACTTCAACTGTGAGAGACAGAATGTGGAAAAAAAATCCATGAATCCACATGGTAGGATTTGTAAAGAATTTATTCGTAAATCAGGGTGGAAAATAAGTATTTGGTCACCTCAAACAAGGAAAATCTCTGGCTCTCACAGACCTGTAACGTCTTCTGTAAGAAGCTTTTCTGTCCCCCACTCGTTACCTGTATGAATGGCACCTGTTTGAACTCATCATCTGTATAAAAGACACCTGTCCACAGCCTCAAACAGTCAGACTCCAAACTCCGCCATGGCCAAGACCAAAGAGCTTTCGAAGGACACCAGGAAAAGTATTGTAGACCTGCACCAGACTGGGAAGAGTGAATCTACAATAGGCAAGCAGCTTGGTGTGAAAAAATCAACTGTGGGAGCAATCATCAGAAAATGGAAGACATACAAGACCACTGATAATCTCCCTCGATCTGGGGCTCCACGCAAGATCTCATCCCGTGGGGTCAAAATGATCATGAGAACGGTGAGCAAAGATCCCAGAACCACACGGGGGGACCTGGTGAATGACCTGCAGAGAGCTGGGACCAAAGTAACAAAGGTCACCATCAGTAACACACTACAACGGCAGGGAATCAAATCCCGCAGTGCCAGACGTGTTCCGCTGCTGAAGCCAGTGCATGTCCAGGCCCGTCTGAAGTTTGCCAGAGAGCACATGGATGATACAGCAGAGGATTGGGAGAATGTCATGTGGTCAGATGAAACCAAAGTAGAACTTTTTGGTATAAACTCAACTCGTCGTGTTTGGAGGAAGAAGAATACTGAGTTGCATCCCAAGAACACCATACCTACTGTGAAGCATGGGGGTGGAAACATCATGCTATGGGGCTGTTTTTCTGCCAAGGGGACAGGACGACTGATCCGTGTTAAGGACAGAATGAATGGGGCCATGTATCGTGAGATTTTGAGCCAAAACCTCCTTCCATCAGTGAGAACTTTGAAGATGAAACGAGGCTGGGTCTTCCAACATGACAATGATCCAAAACACACCGCCCGGGCAACAAAGGAGTGGCTCCGTAAGAAGCATTTGAAAGTCCTGGAGTGGCCTAGCCAGTCTCCAGACCTCAACCCCATAGAAAATCTGTGGCGGGAGTTGAAAGTCCGTGTTGCTCGGCGACAGCCCCAAAACATCACTGCTCTCGAGAAGATCTGCATGGAGGAATGGGCCAAAATACCAGCTACTGTGTGTGCAAACCTGGTAAAGACCTATAGTAAGCGTTTGACCTCTGTTATTGCCAACAAAGGTTATGTTACAAAGTATTGAGTTGTATTTTTGTTATTGACCAAATACTTATTTTCCACCCTGATTTACGAATAAATTCTTTACAAATCCTACCATGTGGATTCATGGATTTTTTTTTCACATTCTGTCTCTCACAGTTGAAGTGTACCTCTGGTGCAAATTACTGACCTCTGTCATCATTTTAGGTGGGGGAACTTGCACAATCGGTGGCTGACTAAATACTTTTTTGCCCCACTGTATATTCAAGCAGCATGTTTGACCGCTGGGCATGGGCGCACTGTTTACACAGCTTGTCATTGTTAGCAACCAATGGTAGCTCGCTAATTCTCTAAGTTAAAACTTGGAGGGATTTGACAAAAGAAGCTTTTTCAAAGCTAAAAAGAGGATGAAAGGGTGAAGGTTAAGCTAGAGACTCGAGAGTTTTCACCTGTTACTTTAGTTAGCTAGTCTATCTTAGTACAAGGTACATCATGTATAATTGCCCAATTTTATGATGCTTAAAGCTGTGTAGATTAGTATATGTAGGCAATATACAGTTGTGCAAATTTTAGTAGTTCCTATTTTCTGTTAATTTTAACTGAAGTTCTGTGAAAGTTTTTACAATCATTAGGTGAAAATTTAAGAATTTGCTAGGCTGCAATTGATAACATTTCTCATCTGATGTGAAAAATCACTGTAACTGAAACAAAAGACAATTTTAGTTTATCATTTTGTTGTTGTTGCATTTTTATGATAACACATTAATCATTTTTATGAGGCAGAAATGGCTTTCAGCTGTCATCTTCCTAAACCACCCACACCATCTCTTGCAAGTAAAACAGTAGATTAGGTCATGTAGTGTGATTGAGTCTCTGGAAATCACAGGAGTTAAAAATCTCTAAAAGGGCGCTTTCTCTCAAATGTCTTTGAATCTTTTTTATTATTATTATTTTTAAGGGCACTGAACATGTAAACCTAATATCTTGGGGCCAGAATCAGCATGAGCATCTGTCGCTTGCCACCCCGATTTTCCTTTGTTATCTGACTCTCCTGACTGTCTATTAAAGCTGAAATGCCAGGAAAAAATATTTCAAAGGGCAAGTCCCCATAACTATAAAAAGATCTAGAGGGATATTCTCTTGTGATTTAAAAAAAAAACCCCAATGCTTTTGTATTCCAAGTTTTAAATGACAGTGACTTCTACTTAAGAACTGATAACTTATTTTCATGTATCTCAGTTCATGTTGCATGCATTTTATTCTTTAAAAATTATACAGAAAATATATTAAATGGGAATAAATGTCAACGTGATGACCAAAGTGATGACTAGGTGTCCGTTTACAGCAAAACCTCAGGTTTTCAATTTTTAATGGAGAAAAAAATATATATATATGTATCCGGGAACCTGTTGAGAATTCTGTGTTTGCCTCAGAAATGCTTTAGAGGAAAGGTGACAAGAATTTAAAATGGACTGCTCACAGACAAAACAACATCAGCAGCAATGTGTCTTTTTGAAATAATGTCCTGATTACTCTGGATAATCTGCAGACAATACCGTGAGCAGATTTCATTGGAGCTCCCAAAGAAATGCTTCTGAAAAGTTTTGACAGCTTATGATTTACTGAGGATTTTAGGATAGCAAAAGAAAAATCCCAACCTCATACACCACACACAATCTGTCTTTGCCCACAGAGCAGCAACCCAGCAACAGCTTGGCTTTTCACAGCACTGCGAGAGGATTACTTTGCAAGCAAAGATTGTGGAACAGAATATGCTGGACTTTTATTAAAAGTTCTCGACCTAATTTGTGATCTCTAATCTGGCCAGTAATTAGGTATGCAATCCAGACATTACCTGAGTAATTAACAGTGAATTAATTCTATATATTTAAGGTTACATTTTATGTATTTGCACATAATTATTTAACTGTAAACTGTATTATTTCCTTATTCTAATAGATGTAGGACTCAGTGGATTGTATTTCTCAGCTCTACCAATACATAAAGTTAAGCAATCTTATTTGCAACTGGTGCAGTCCAAAAAAATAAATAAATAAATAATTTTGCAATAGCTGAATGTATATATGCTTTGCCAGTAGTAACACCTTTAGGTTACCACAGCAACAACCATTTTTCCCGAGTAAGACCAAATTATTGTTATAAATAATACAATAACACAAACAAAGAGCTTACATTCAAATTGACTGATGCAAACTCTTTTAATAGTGTATTTCTGATAAATACAGTGTATCCTGAAGGACCATTAAGGCTCCTTGTCATTTTCATTATTTCGTTATTTATTGGTTTTACTTTAAGAGTAAGTTTACCCAAATCACACACACACATATACTGGAGGTGGTACAGAGCCTGTTTCTGATGAAAAATAAATCAGTTCATTAAAAAAAAGGACGGAGGAGGGGGGTTAACAGTCACAAAACAATTTTCCAACATTTGGATTCTTGTGACTCCAGTGCTAACACACCAAGTCACACTTTTAAGCATGAGATGAGAAAAGTTCTTATAGTGATTCAAAATTAAAAGAACTACAGGAGCTCTAAAGAAATGTTTGTGCTAAAACAAAGAAATTTGGCCATCTGTTTCATTTGAATTTTAATTTCTTTCAAGCCCTTGTCTCGGTTTCTTTTTAGCACAATGCTTGAATGTGTATCTCGGAGTGTGTGGCCCTGTGGTGAAGGGGAGGGTGCACGAAAATCATCTGTCTAAACAATTACATGTGTGGATCTTGAACACCTGTTTGTACTGAGCAGGTGCCTTGACCTTTTTCTTTAAACAAAACTTTAGGATGCTAAGTAGTTTTAATTCAACCAACACTTTTAACAAAGACAGCTCTTTTTGTTAAAGAGATTACAATAATATGGATGTGACGAAACTCAGTTCGGACAGTGGTAAACATTAGCAAACCCTCACTAGGTTTGGATAAAGTCTACGCTCACAAGCCTGTCAAACCTGCATTTGAAACATAAGTTGTTGGCTACCATATAGCAGTATAGTATTGCAACATGGCATTTGGGTCTTCTAACTAAAATAGTATGTGGATTGAGTTTGTTGCTGTAGCACAGGGACTGCCCCTGAAAGCTGCCTTTATTAAACCTGCTCATCATTCTGCTTTATAATAAAGCATAACGTCTTTTTTATAAAGTGATGAATAGCCAGGTAAGCATGGATCAGCATGAATACGCGTTGACACGTTTTGTATTCTGCACATATTTACTTTTAAGCTTGGCTTGGATAATTCTAATTACTGCTAATATAAAAGTACCTTACTATCAAGTAAAGCCACATGCTTAGGGTCTTTATTGGGGATTTTTGATGAAATCATAATACATCAAACGCCGTGCAATACCCGCACCTGGCTCTTTTAATAACAGTTTGTTTGAACTGCAATCGGGCATTTATTTTACTGAATATCAAAGCTGTTTGACTGTGTGCTAGTCTTGTTTGCTGAACTCTCTGTCAGTGAACATTTCAGTAATAATGACAGAGTGGGAGGGCCACTCGGTGCAACTAATAAGGACAGCGATCGGGCTGGCGATCCCACTGTGACTTTTATTTCCAAGTCTTGGAATCCGGAATCGGACTGGTCGTATCCACACATGGACTATGCTTTTGTCGCGGTTTTTTTCTCTGTTTTCGTCTTAGAGGAAACTTTGTCAGATACTGTAAGTACTTATGGATCAAATTAATTTCACAGTAAACGAAAATTTTAAAAAAGAAGAAGAAAAAACGGCTTAATGTAGAAATCAGCTTGTGAATTTATTGAAAATCCCCTTTTAGCGAGCATATTTTGCTTGTTTTCTCATGAAAGTGTGTTTTTGTTTTTTTATTTTTTTTATTTGTTTCCCTACTTAAACTCCCGGCTTCATCCGTGTAACTTGTGCTGGGACCCATGCCTTAGAAACGGCTTATTTCTGATTTTCTTGCAGCTCTGCAGTAGTAAACACGCACCACTTTTGCCTATTTGTTAACCGCAAATTACGTAATATTCTAAACACTGAACGAATATCAAGTGCTACGTTTCATACTTATTAAAAAAATGCTCAAAAGCCCACAGCCAATCAGCGGTCGCGCATAGAAACACGCTTCTTTGAATATTGCATAGTTGCACTGAGTTATTGCCTCTGAGCGAAAGTGGCTGAATGACTGATGGATCGAACAACTTAAGTGCGCACGGTTTTGCCTGGTGCCTGTGATACATACGGGCTCATAGCCTCCGTGTAACTACCTTAAACTGCCCCTGTGTCCGTTTAGTTGATGCGGATATAGAGCAGCTGTGTACCATGCTGCTGCACCGGGGGGAGCGTGTGGGTTTAAAGTTGCAGCTTAACTCGCGCACAGACCTCGATAATATGACTGCGATTTGTAAAGGTGTGGAGTAACTGCGACAGCAGGGTCCGCCTGCAGAGCCGCGTCTGTTGCATGCATTTGCAGAAATGACCAGAATAATATTACTCCTCCACGCAGACACGGAATGTGATACCTCTGTGCTGCCTGTGACGCTTGCATAGACTGGCTGTAGGAAGTGGCATGGCCACTTCATTACCGAGCGCCATGATACTGTAGGCCTGCATGTAAAACTTTATGATCAAGTGGGGGAAGGCTTGAAGGGCGGATGGGAATTATGTATGTATGTATAAATGTATGACACGCCTTTCTATTGCCTTTTTTGTAAGATAGATATTGGAATTACCTTAATTTGCTGCAGCTGTATTAGGGCCTTTTGAGATCTTTTTTAGGAATGTCTTCAGAGTTGTCATCCATGGTGGAAATAGATAAAGTCTTTGCAACTACGCTGCCACAAATTTAAAATCCTCCAAACTGCTTATTCATTAGGAGGTCACTTCATACTTTTAATGCATAATTTTAATATAGCACAATAAAACATGAGATTTTATCATGCACAGTACCTCAAGTGCACTCAGATTCTTTTTAACCTGTACAACTTGAAGTCCTTGAAAGTCGTTGAAAAAGCCATGCGAAATTCTTTTACCTTCTGAGTTCATCTGTCAACATTATTTTGGCAGCGCCCCAGTTTTTCAGGCAGAGCAATCTAGTCGTTTCTAAAAGTGTTAGTCTGAAAAGCCCACTAAAGTTGAGGGTGCTTTACCGACTGTACTTTGGAGCAAACACTCACCATCCAGTGCGACTACCCAAAAAATGTGTGGCACCTCTGCAATGGCACGAGAGTAATCCAGAAGATTTTGTTTGGCAGCATAGTGAAATGGTTCAGGGGACTTTGTTGTAACTGGAGGTTTCCAGGTTTGATACTCACATGTGATATCCTTGAAGAACATAGTGTTGATTGAGTACTACATAAATAAAAGATCAAGGCTGTGGCAATATGATCAAGAAGCCAATCCCATATAAAACCCATCGTACAATTACTGTCACACATACTGTAAATATAATTTGGAATATTGATTAAAAAAGAGGAGAGCAGATGAACAGACTGAATGGATTACAAGCTGTAAATGGAGAAGCTTGGCTCGCTGGATAAGCAGAACTTAAAGAGAAACATAGCTAAGTGTAAACACTGCTGTGGTATAAACATCTGAATTCATCACTGTATGAAAACCTTAATTAGAACAAAACAACGAACAACTCGCCAGCTTCACCATGGTGACGGAAATAAATCCAAAGTAAGGCTTTAGGGACATTTGAATGCACAAGTGAGTTAGGTAAAGCAGGAAAATCAGGCGCATGTTAGTGCTGAATTCAATTCTGCAATAATACAACTTGCATATAATATAATGGAGTCATGTTTCTAATAATGAAAAGAAGTGATTAGAATGTGACAGATGTGTGTATATTATTTCTTCCTCACTTGAATGTAAACAACTTTCTACACTAGATTGCTAAATGAATCCAAATAAATTAAAAGATACTGTTGCCCAACATAATAGCATCCTTATAATAAAATGGGCTCATTGCTTTCTTGGCTATTCTCTGTAATACAGCGTGTTTATCCATTGTTTAACTTAACTAAAGTGAAGCTGAAATTAAAGCCATGTTGTTTCCATCCAGGTTTTCAGGTGGACTGCTTTCTAGAGCCAGAGCCATGATTTGCTTGTTAAGGTGGACTGCTCTCCTTTGGACTTTAAATTCCATTCCTTGCGCTTTGGGGATGGCAGTGAGCGAACAATCAGGTACATGGGTTTGTTGTCTGCAACGTTTTGCTCCTAACAGCATATTCCTTTTAACAAAATAAGATTATTGATGGTGATATTTTACGAATAAACTACTAGCTCTGGACTCTGATCTTTTATTAATGTCAATTTGAAGAAGATGTAGACAGAAATATTTAGACTCTATTATAATAATAGACATTTGTCTGTGTCCAAATCCATCTTCATCGGTTTTTGTTTGCAATGACTTTACTTGAATCCAAACTTTTGATTGATAAATATGTTACACAACAATCAAAATGCATAAAGCTGATCTCCATTTCATTTTTTGTGAAGTTGATGTAGCCACGTCTCTAAATTGGATCCGACACTCTCGTTTCTTCATTTTTTTTTAATGTTCTAGCAAAACTTTTAAAGATTAACAGAAAAAAACAACAACTTTTAACTGATTTTTCTGGTCTGATGTGTTTTTTCTCCTTAGGAAGTTTTTGCCTTAAAAAAATTACAAGAAATGCACAGTGGAAATTATTTCGTGATGGATTCACTGTCTTTTCTGTAATCCTAGTCAAAAGTGCTTCAAAATATAAATGAACATCTGCACCCAACACAAACAATTTCTCGGTTGCTTTCCCCTAGATGGCTCATGCCCCCCTCTGAGCGTAGAGGAACGCAGGTTTTCTGATGTTTTAGATCGTCCCCTGGAAATCACAGGTAGGTACCGAATGAACACAGTGGCTTTGTGGGGATGTAGACGTCGGCTTGTTCAAATCTAGTAACGCATTGTAATCCTGTCCCGCAGGATTTGATCTCACAGAAATGTTTCTTCTCCGAAAGGGAACAATCGCAGAAGACCTGCCATCATTTCGATTAGGAAGCAGTCCACTTATTAAGCCAACAAAGTAGGTAGCATTCACATCTGTGCTAGGGGTGCATGTGTGTGTACATTCTTCATTATTTATGTTCGCATTGTTCACTGGGAGAAAACCTCACAATACAACCATGCTATAAAAATGTGTGTCCAAGGCTATGATCAGTATTGAGCTGCAGGCTATTGCTCTCTGGCTCCTTCATGTGCTTATTTCTTATAACTCAAATATTGCAGGACCTTATGATATTTTACTGCTAATGTGTGTCTTTATTGTGGTGGCTATAATGAGAATTTGAGCTCGCTTTCTTGGATTTGGCTGAAGAAAATCTAAATAAAAATAAACAGTGTAGCCATAACTGAATTTCACAGAAGGCTTGAACTGATGCAACCCAGATACACCCTGCTCAGAGCAATAGTTCTATTTGCCTTGGCTAATAAGGGCAAGCAGTGAGGTGAGCTGGTAGATGGAGAATAATTTGAACAGAATTAATATATATTGCATTTTATTCTTGAAATCTCATAAGGGCAAAAACTGGGACATAAAGGAATGGGAAAAAAGTCCCAAGCTTGTATAATAAGACAGGAATATTAAAATGACTATGTAAATGACACATTCACTTACTGAAGACCTTTATTCCCCAGTCATCTGGCAGGGTCATGATGTGGCGTCACCTTGCTGCTGCTGATGTGACGTGTATAGTAGCATCATATTTTATAGAATTTATAAAAGCCTATTGCCCTTTTTACATTTGTATCACATGAGACCTGGGACATAAGTGAAAGCGCGATGGTTTGCATAACTTATACTGAGGTTTTAAAAATGAATCCTGAGATATTCATTGTTTTGTGTCCTCGGGTTGTAACAGTGAAAGAGAACACTTTGTCATTCTTCCAGGAGGGCAGGATATTTTTAGTATTTTTATATGCAACTGTAAACATTTACTGCCTCCCTCTCTCTCCCCCTCTCCCTCCTTGGCTGGGTGAAAAAAAATCTTTGAGCCAGGTGATTTGTGATCTGCTTCCCTGTTCAGTCAACCAGCTGAAAATACATTCACTTCAGCCCTTCACTCAGTCTGGGCCCATAGTGCAAGAAGATGCTGCCTCTCGGTGACGCTGCTGACAGTGGCATTGGTTATAGTGGCAGGACTGCGATCCCTCTCATATCCAATTATCTAAGTGCTTTGACAGGTGATACTGCATGTCAGCTGAGGAGGGAAAGCGAGGGCAATTGCACGAAGCAGGAGGCCCCAGTGCCCCTGCCACAGCCAGTAAAACATTGCTCACTCCTCTCGCAGCATATGCAGCAATAGATGCATAGATATGGCTGATGTTCTGCCCACTCCTTGGCACAATACACATTACGGTTCATAGATCACTGCTGACACGCTCGTGGAACATTTGTGTGAGGGAGCACATTTGCCCGGCAAAAAGCAACACATATTCATCCATAGAGTATTAAAGCAGAGTGTTGCAGTTGCTCCCAGCATTTTTATAGCTTATTTATGTCTGCTCTGGCTCTCTTTGGATCATATACTAACTTGTGTCTCACATCTGAAATGCATGTTGGTCTATGGACTACATTTTAAATATGTTTAAATGGTTCTCAACTGTCTGTCTTACATATTGTTGTACATAGTTTAGCAACTCAAGCTCTTCAAGCTTCAGTAGAATTTGCAATAGACTCCATTTTTGTGCTCAAATCGGAACCAAGTTCTGCTTTCGAGCAGGTACTGTAGCTTTTGTGGGGTGTTTTTGTTAACAATGCAAATCAAGCAAAACAGGAATTTAATCAGCACTTCTTTTTAATGTGACTGCAAAATCTTATAATGTAGCTTATGCTGAGATTTGTTTAGCAACCGACAGTTTTAGCAATTTGTAACTGTTGTGGCAGCTTATTCATCATACAGGCTTACTGTGGTCTACTAGTTTACTAGTTTATATTCTACCTGGGTTGCCAATAGGGAAGTTGCAGAGTGCCCTCTTTGCTTTAACATTAACTTGCTGTTTGGTTATGCAGAGCTATCAAAACCATGTAATTAGTAATTACTCCCATTTAGTACCTTTGCCCTACATGTAAATTGTGCTTTAAGCACAGCCATTGCATTAAACTTCTGACCAAGTGTCCATATGTTAGGATTTGGACGAGAAGCTGCTTCACTATTGCCACAACACCAAAAACGCCAAAGGATACTTCTGGGATGCCAGTGGCTTTGACACCATAGGAATGAGGATGAGCTCGTCTTACAAAACCTAGCTACCTTCGTGCACCTCAGCTGTACAAAGTAAAATGTCTATATTCTAGATCAAATCCATGCCAGTAAAAAAAACTCTTCTACCGAACGTAAACACATAAGGTGGGCTCACGTTGGGAAAAAGAAGTAATAGCCATTTGGCGCTTGAATGATGGATCTAGGGTAAAAACTGACACGGTAAAGTCAACTTTGAACTGCGCAGAGATTGAATGTCAGTGATAAGGACGCGAGCCAACTAGGCTTGCATTTGAGATTTGATTGTTTCAGCTGTAGCAATCTGATTCCTCTAGCTCAGTTTAAAGACTCTTCTTGGATAGGATTTATTACAAGGCAGGAGACTTAAGTCTCTTCCATAAGATTGCCTGCCAGAAAAGTGGTGTTGCTGTGATAATTCTGTCAAACCATTGTGTCAGCCAAGCAACGCAGACAGTCAAAAGCACGTTCCAAGAGTGGTGACAGTTTTCAGAAAGCACATGATCACTCCTTATAAAAATGGAATTAGCTCTGAGTGTAATTCTTGTGTCAGGGTGTTACTGTGCGTGATCTTGTGTGCTTCTCTTATTATGGTTGTGCACACACAAAACTATTGTAATGCTCTGAGGTGTTTTTCCTCTGCTCTCCCTTACTGCTATGGACGTTCCATTGCTTTGGCTTGAAACCAGACCCTACTTCTTCACACTGTAAAATACAAGCCTATAGTAAACAGTCATTATAAGGTTTGCATTGAAACGAAGATTTACTAATGAATGCGATCTGGAATGCATTTCTTTTTGTTCCAAAGTGTATTTCCCAATACAAATTATTTTTATTCAAATGGGACTTGTAAAAGAAAATGCTGGCAGGATCACTTACAGCATGTTGTGGAAGTGTTTTGCATGTGTACTAGGGAAATTGAATGCAAATCCTTCTAAGTCATGCAGAGTAGCACTTTCCCAAAGAATCAGACAAGCAGTGTCAAAACAAGTAACACAGAGCTCCACATTTGGCCACTTAACCACCGGGGCAGTCAACATGAGGTCAGGGTTGGCGTAATCACATACAGAGATTATAAAAAGCTGTTTTGGCTGTGAACCAGGAGAAATAAATGGAAATTTTCTTTCTTTTTTTTTTTTAAAATTCACTCATTATCACCTACTAAATCATGCCGAGTAGCATTTTACCAAATAATTAAACTGTGGTCAAGGTAACCAACCCTGAACTCCAGGTTTAGCCACTTAGCCATAGCAGTCAACACAATGTCATGACCTTTAACCCTCTAGCCTCTCAGAGAGAACTGTGCCAGCCCAGTGAAAGAACTTTGTGAAAAAGGGTGTAAAGTGTGGTACGAATAAGAATTCTCTTTTATTTTATGATGTTTCTTGCTCCTTAAAAATGATGTGTAATCCATTTAGTACAAATAGGTACTGTATGTGCAGCCTTAAAATGTTCTGCACTGCATTTATTTTCAGAATCTCACTTTTCTAAATTGCCACGTCACTTTTGATATTGAATTGCTGCTGAAATAATCCTTTAGCCCTTAGGCAACAAATGACCTTCCCAGTCCTCGGCCCCTCACGGAAGCATTTGATTTTTCAGGAGCTTTAACTTGGAGCATTTATCATTTTAGTCATGTACCGTGCACACCAAAAAAATCGCAAAGAATTCAAGGGACACAATAGAAGAGGGTAGGAAGCTCTGAGAGAATAGGAGATGATATATTGGAGTGAAAACTAATTTCCAACCTGTCTGAGGAAACACTCTCTCTCGCTTCCTCCCCCAGGCTGTGCTCTGCCTTCTCAATGACCTTATCATTGCATTATTATTATTTTTGCTGATCTTGATTTATTATGTTTATGCTCTTCCACTTTTGGCTGTTAATTTGAGTGTGGAGTTGGGTTATAGGTTATAGTATTTTGAAGGATATAATGTTTTTTGTTTTTTGTTTTTTTTAGCACAACGTATAAAATAGTGAAAGAGAGTGAGGGTGTGGGCTGAGCAATGAGTTAGTGAATAAGATGTAAATCATTTGGGAGTGGGTATGATTTGAAATATGATATTGTTTTTCTTATATATTCCAGTTTTTTTCTGTGTATTTTTCTTCTGCTGGAGGAAAGGAAAGGTGTGTTATTTGACTTTACAGAGTGGCTGAGGTCATAGACATAAACCCTCTGTAACTGTGCGTGTGCGTCGTATGTCAGCGAAGTAAAAGATTGACTTCTGTGACTTTGGATCAATGTCTATATGCTTTCATCCATCTGAGTGACAGGGAAGCCTGTATAAAATACATCAAGCTAAATGGAATTAAGTTTGTCAGGTTTATTTATGTGGATGTCTCTTCAGCAAGAGGATACTGAAATTATATTGATCACTGAAGCTGATTGGCTGGTTCATTATTCAGTCCCTGAAAGCTTTAAAGTGCCTTACATTCTGCACTGAAAAATTAAACCGGACACTGTTATTCAATTTTTTAAAATTATTTCAAAGTTAAATTTAATATTGGTGCTCTGTTGGAATGTAACTGTTCCTGATGTTCTTTTTAGACTGATATTTCCAAATGGGCTTCCAAGTGAGTACTCCCTTGTCTCCATCTGGCGGGTAAGAAGAACTACAAAAAAAGATCGGTGGTATCTTTGGCAGATATTTGATCAGTCAGGAGGCAGTCAGGTTAGTGCCAATATATATTTTAATTGTGTGTAATAGTTTGAGTATGTACACAGATATGGTGCGGTGACAGTCCTCTTCTTTACATCTCAGGTAAATGTTGTGGTTGACGGCGACAAGAAGGTGGTGGAGTTTTCTTTCCGGAGCCTGCTGAGGAACACTCTCCGCTACACTTTTAAAAGCCGTGACCTCCATGCCCTGTTTGATCGCCAGTGGCACAAGCTGAGCATTTCTGTACAGACCAACGCTGTCTCCATTTACATGGACTGCAAGCTAATAGAAAGAAGAGCGACTGACGAGAGGGCCAGCATCGACCCCAGTGGGCGCACACTGATCACAACACGAATAGAGGATGGACGGCCTGTAGATGTATGTCCCATGATAAACATGTGTGGAGCACGTTTTTTTTTCTCAACTGCAAATTTAGCAGTTTGTTATTCAATATGTTCACTTGTCCAATATGAAAGCACCCCTACTGCTTTCAAACAACATTCAAAACATGTGTCAGGTGCATCTTAATCAGTTTAAGTCTTCAGTTTTACACATGTTCATGACATACTCAACACATACAGTGCTGTGCAAAACTCTTGGGCCACTCCTCATTTCTTTATATTTTGTTCCCAGTGAGACAGGCTCGAGCAGTTTATCTTCAGCTATGCTAAATTACATACACAGCCACAAAGTGGCAAAAGGTCTTATGGAGTGATGAATCCAAATTTTAATTTTTGGGGTTCAAATTTATGGAGCAGGTTTGCAGAAAAGCAAATGTCTACAATCACTTGTAAAATATGGTGGAGGCTCTGTAAGGGTTTCAACCAGTAGTGTTGGGGATCTTGTCAAAACTGATGGAATCATGAACACAGAAAAGTACTGGGATGATATGAGATGATGTGGGATGATCTTGAATGAGAACATATTAAAAAGCAACCAACATCCAAAGAAGAGCTTTGTATGTCCTTCACGAAGCCTGGAGAATTATTCCTGAACAGTACTTCAACAAATTACTAGTAAGCTTGACTTCAGGCTGTGCTGAAGATTAAATAATAATAGTGGTGGTCATAGCAAATACTGACTCTCAAGCTCATTTGAATAATATGTTGCATTATAAACTATATTTCCACGTATGTTTGCACATTTTTTAATGAATCGCTGTACCTGTTTCCAATTTTCCTAGCGAAAACGAAAAAAGGAGGGGTGGCTCATAACTTTTCCACCATACTATAATAGATGGATGCTTCTACTGTAGTGTAAGCTTTTAATGTCCCCTTTTGAAAGCTTGTTTTTCGGCTGTCGGCACCTTGTTTTTTTAATCATTTGCATGAGAGGAGGGAGCCTTTTTTTTAGCTAACACTAGCAAGAATGGTTAGCAAGCTACATCTATAGACAATTGGGTTGCTATTAAACAAACAGATAAAATACATGAAATTCAATCAACAGAACTGGAGCAAAAACGTCTTGGACAGGCTTTTAGTAAAGTTTAACCACACAACAAGCCATATCATTTTTCAGATAAATGAATTAAAAATAATCTAAAGGCTACCAGCACCAGAAACAGTCCAGAGATCCAGTTACATCCACCTGTGTGAGTAGAGTTAGCAGACAACTAGCAGCCTAGTCTTCACCCACCTGTCACTTCAAGCAGCAGCAGCGCTTTTAATGCAAATGGGTGACCTATAAACAAAGTAACTCCTGTACAGCTTTTACAAAAGTGGGAAATTAGTTAAAAAGAGCATATTTATTCACTTTTATTCAATAATGCAGTACTGGAGAAGAAAAGTGTTTACTGTGCTGAGCAGTAACCATGTTTATTCATGTTTATTCAAGTCAGGCACTTTAGCGCTGGAGTCTGTTGGGTTGCTTTTGGAGTCAGCCTGAAGTGACTATTCAGTGAACTGCATTTGTTGGCACTTCCGCATTGGCTTCATTTTTCAGCCCCGGAGGTGGCCAAAGTGCCAAAAACAACAAAAGGTCACCTTGCCATTAGGTCAGCCGTGCCTCTGGATAGACCTTGGCTTAAGAAGGATTAACAGCTGACTTTTTATCCTTTGTGACTGATAATAGTATGAGTAACACCTCAAAAAAACCAACAACATAGGTTTCAAATTCTCCTCTGAACCAGTTGCAAGTCATGCGGAAGTTGAAGCTTTTTAAAAATATATGTTATGTTTTTAATGTGGTGCTTTGGAGATGTTTTGCAGGCGACAGGAGTTGCAGCGTTGGGACATTATGGCTACAGTAGCTGACAAGTGAACAAATTGTGCTGTCTGAGCCAGTGAAGTGTAGACATTTGTCAGTTAAAAGAGGAGCATGACGAGATGACGAAACTGTTGAATAATGCTGTGATTGTCTCCACAGATTGAACTGAAACAATTTCTAATCTACTGTGACCCTTACATAGCTGAGCTGGAAAACTGCTGTGAGCTCCAGGACCCAAAGGTAAAACGCTTTAACGCCTCAGAAAACAACTGAATTTACTATTATTATTATTTTTATTTACAATAAAGACCAAGAGGTAATGAGCTGTAAAAAAAAGACATTTGTGTTTTGTTATGCATTTCACAAGTAAGAAAATAAATTAGGTTACTTTTTTTCTTTAAAAAGTGAAAGACATTTAAGCTTCTTGGTAATCGTGTGCCACATACTGTACGGCTCAACTTTAACCATTACATAAAAGTGTAAGAAGATTTTTGTGTCATCCAAAAGAACGCCTGGCCCCAGTTAGAAATGAAATAAGATAGAACTTCTATCATCATAAAATCATTAAGAGCTAATGTTACGGTGATTCCAAATGGAGACGTGACCTTTGAACTCTTGTCATTGCATCTCTCCCTAAGCATCCTGCCATGTCAGTGTAAAGTTACTCTTAGAGAATTCTCACAACCTTGAGAAGCGCTAATGACAGGTTGTAAGCTTCACATAAGCATAAAAAGGTTGTCTGGGTTAAGTGTGCTGCACGTGACAGTGGCTTGATTTTTTTTTTGCCCTGAAGCAAGAACACAAAGGAAAGCGTCTAAGTAGTGAAATTTCTGTATTGATCCAGTGTGGAGCCGAGAGGACATTTAATGGGACTGCCCCTCCCCTGGTTACAGCTCAGATCCCCTTGATGCTGTCTCAGCCAGCCCCACAGTCCATTGACAGATGTCACTGTCCAGCTGAAAAGGTACACTCAATTCAACCCAGCAGGGGCTTCTAATTGAGTGAATGTAATGGCTGCTGAAACTGAGCCAGCCTTTGATTTGACGCCACGTGTACTCAATCCGATATGGGCATTCTAGAGACATTTAAACACCATTTATATCAAAAACTATTTTTCTGCAATGCCAACCAAACACATTACAGTCTAAATGTATTTACAAATGCAGCTATAATTCTCCCAAGCATGGCAAATATGCACTGTGCAATAGATCTGTGAAGCTGTAAGGAATTCTTTCACCTGCAGATATTAATGTTGCCTTCAATAACAAACTAAGACGGTACAGCCGCAAGGTGATGTCTTTTATCAGTGGAAATAGATGTGAGATACTGGAATATACTCGGATAGTAAAAAAAAAAGAAGATTATATTTTTAAGTAACATATGACTAAAAACATCATTGCTTACTGCAGGTGCAGTATATTACTTGTATTTTTTTACTGGCAAAACAGAAGCAATATTTCTGTTATTTCAAATGCAGTTATGGTCCGATGCTTATACACACTCATCATGCACGTGAATGTCGTGGTAATTTGGGGCTTTTTAAATTTCTTTGAATTGTTCTTTTTCCAAGTTGGAATAACTGTACAACATATATCTTTAATCACTTAAAAAAACAAGAATTTGGTGCATAAGTTTCAGTTTATTTTGGATTTTCTTTCATCCACATAAGGTGAAAAGTATACATACAAGCTCAAATATATAAATATATTCGCAAAACACTAATCTGGATTAGTTGGTGCTTACAGTGTCTTTTGACTTGACAAAGCCAAGTCCTATTGACATCTTACTAATAGTGTGATTGATTACAACTGGTAGTTTCTCTTTGCCAGCATAAAAAAACTGACGAATATCACAAAAATGGGAAAGTCCAAGGTTTTGGATAAAGCCGGCTAACATTAAGGTCGAGGAATGGCTTCACAACAAAATCTACCTAAACACTATGTCTGTGCCAGGATATCAACCACTTTAAATGTACTCTACCAGTTCTGCCAAGAAGAGTGGTCAAATAACCAGTCAGGATTCTGCCAAAAGCACCTGGTTGAGGTGCAACTTCCTAAGGGAAATTTAATCACATTTTAGTGGGTGTGTATGGATATTTGAGGCTGTGTGTAGGCTCTGACCCTGTGTGAATTGGAGAAAATCCAAAATAAATTCAAACTTTTGCACCCAATTGTTCTTTTTTTAAAGTCATTAAAGATGTATGCTGCACAATTCTTCCACCCTGGTAAAAAGAAAATTTCGAAGAAATCATTAAAAGCCCAGTATTACCATGGGATTCGTACCCACGATGTGTGTAAGTAAACAGCTGACTGCAACTGTATGTTAAAAGATTCATGCTGTTGATATAAATGTGTCTACGTATAGTTTCAGTCCTGCATGTTATGTGTGCACAGGCTGGTCTTCCAGGCGTAGCTGGACTGCCAGGACAAAAAGGAGATAAAGGGGAAAAGGTAAGGGCCAGATTTTTAGTGCTTTTTGGTAAATGTGTTTGTCTTGACATCTATTCAAGGGAAAATGGAGTTGTTCAGGAAATGTTAGTGATTTCACAGAAGTCTCAACTTGATCTTGTCAGCATTGTGTTCAGCACCTTTATTGCAAATGACCATAGTTTTGTTCTCAGATACTCTTAGCTGCAGCTCTGGGTTTGCTTTCTGGGCAGTGTTGCTGGTTTTCCAGGACAGCTACAAGGTCTAAATGTCAAGAAAGACAGAAAGGCCCCGTAGGACGCATTTATACTTCATTGTTAGAGGAAGAGAAATAGAGCTTTCTTTCAGCAGGGAAATATCTATATTGGAATGCCTAGCAAAGTCCATGTTCTGCAATCAAGGTCCTTTGGAGAGGCTACTGTGCAATTATCTGCAAGCATTCACATTTTCTCCCAAATATCCCAAGCAGTGTGAATTGGTAAATCATACATTTGTTCAATCACTTGAAAATTGGTGTAGTTTAAAAAAAAGATTCATGACAGCTCAATAGACAAGTGGAAATGTAAATTGTAAATGCCCAGTCACTGAAAATTGTGGGTGTCGCGTCAGTTGGAGGACAAGAAAAACATGAAGGAACCATCAAATACCGAGACAAAAAGTGTTATTATTCCCTAGACAAATCACATTGTTTGGAGAGTCAAATCCCCTTTTAGCTGCCTGTACAAGGTTAAAAAGTGACAAAAGGGAGAAAGCTCTGAATGAAAAGAATTCACAGGGACGAGCAGGTGGTGGTACTGTACGCCTGATAAGACTATATGGCTTTTGGGGGTCAGTATCCTAATTACCATGATGTGGCTGTGGGATTAAGATATGTAGGATGACTGTAAGAGTTTTTGTTCCGTGAAAACCAGTCATTTCTGCAAGGCACAAAAGCATCATTTTAAATCATTTATACCTTTAGCATCCAACTCTGGAATTTGTAATCGGGCTTTTTTGAGCTTTCTACACCGTGAGTTGTTACTGCTGCTAAAGAGGCATCGTGATTAGTGCTGGTAATCCTTTGAACAGCACCAAAAATGTACTGCCTGTGTGCAAGCATATGATTATAGATTGTTTTTCTTTCTAGCAGAGTAAAAAGGACTATATTTCGTCACTTTTGCATGCCAGTTGTCACAATGTCACTGAAAATCTGGAGACACTGAACATCTGTAATTGTTAGAACAGATACATAACAAATAATAAAGACATGGATGCTTAATCCTTTTAACTTTTTTAGCTTTTTATTTTGTTAGCTGATGTTTAAAATAGGCAGCGATCATTTTAAATATCATTTTTAAACTAGCTTTGTTTAAGAAAGAAAGAAAGAAGCAAAGGAAAACAGGTTGCTCTAATCAAATACGTTGATGTGCTATAATTGGCCTCTAATGATTCTTAAATGACCCAGCAGAGATCGGTTCTCAAGCTGTAATGTGTCTGTGCATTTGGAATGTGGTTGAAGTGCTGGTGATTAATTAGTTTCTGGTAATTGGTGTGGGTATTTAAAGTGGGTAAAATATAACAGGCTGCTGGTTCAGTTTGCAGTATAGCAGGCACTGTGCAAGTTGTCAGTGCTTTTGTTACATCAAAAAATAGCCATTTAATGTCCCAGTAAGTGTTAACCTGGTACCTAAACGATGTCCAAATAGCACTTTAGCACATATCTTTTATCTGTCTACAAATAAACCAACAATAATTTGAACATGCTTCTCACCCAGGGCCCTTCCTTTTTTATTGTTATTATTTTTCTGCAGGCCACATCGTGCGCTATGACTCAGTTACTCATACTGTTAACACCTGAAATCTAATTTCAGGTTTTCAACAAATCAATACTTGGCAAGATTTGTTTACTGACTGAACAACAAAATTTATAACAAATCCTATTACTGGCTTGAACACTAAATCAATGGCGTTAAGCAAAGACATGATCAGGGGCCACACATTCATGACTAAGCCATCTCGTTCAATCAGTTAACACACCACCGGTATTAAAAGCAGAAGCTAAAAAGAACCCTGGTGATTTTTTGGTAGTTATATTAGACCAGCTGTTGCGACTGCTGATCAGATAAATGTGATTTTGCTGCCACATTGAATAGAAACTTATACATGAGCTAAACTAAGAGCTAGGCACACTTCATTTACATTTCTAATATAGTTCTATTTTCACCTTTTTTTCTTGATCTTTTTATTCACCTCTTCAATCACTTTTTATTCATGCTATGATGTAGTAAATTAGCTGCTCAAAGTGCAGAACACACAAAAACCATCCATCCAGCCACTCTCTTATGCTTATCTAATTCAGGGACGGGGGAGCTGGTGCCTTTCCCCGCTCCTGTAGGGTGAGTGCTGGGGTACACACTGACAGCTTTCTAGTGTGACACAGAGCTACAAAAATCATTTTCAATAAAAATATAATCTGCAATTCAAGTTGAATACTTGTTCATATGCAGATGACAATTGAAATCAATACTTCAGCTATAGCAGCATGAAACCATCTGTGTACTGACAGTAAGATACACACACTGGACACTTTATTAGGTATACCTGTTCATCCACTTAATGATGCAAAAATCTAATCAGCTGATGACATGGCAGCAACATGGCAGATCAGTGTATTTAGGTGTGCAGACATGGTCAACACAGCCTGTTGTTAGAACTTAATTATAAGAATGGGGAAGAAAGGTGGTTTAATTTACTTTGAATGTTGTTGATTTGAGAGATCTGGTCGGTAGTGCCAAACAGGCAGAACCTGCTCATCTGCTGGGATTTTAAATCCTGTAAACCCTTAAAAAATTATAGGATTTGTGAGGAATGGTCTGAAAAAGAGAAAATGTCAAGTATGCAGCTATTCTGTGGATCAAAATGCCTTGGTGATCTCACAAGTCAAAGGAGCATAGCCAGAGTGCTTTAAGCTGACCAGCCAGTGTGTGCAGAAGAGCATCTCTGAACTGTCTGAAGTTACGTTGAAGCAGATGGGCGACATCATCAGAAGACCACACTGGGGACCACTCAACTAAAAAAGAGAAAAACTGAGACTACAATTCACATGGGGTCACCCAGAATCAGAAAATAGAAGATATAAAAAATGTCACCTGGTCTAATAAGTTTCTGTTGCAACATTTGGAAAATTGTCAGAATTTGGAATAACTAACTTAAAGCATGGATCCATCCTGCCTTTTATCAATGGTTCAGGCTGGTGATGAATGGAGAATATTTTCTTGGTACATTTTCAGCCCCAGATAGGCATCATTTTTGCTGACCATATCCACAGTGTACCCATCTTCTGATGGCTGCTTCCAGCAGTATAATGTGCAATATCACAAAGCTTAGATTATCTCAAACTGGTTTCTTGAACATACCAATGAATTCTCTATACTCGAATGTACTTAAAGTGCCTCCACAGTCACCAGATGTCATTCCAATAGAGTACCTTTGAGATGTGGTAAAGCAAGAGAGTCACATCATGGATGTGTAGCCAACAAATCTGCAACAACAGTGTGATGCCATCGTGTCAATATGGACAAAAATCTATGTTAAAGTTTTCCATTGTGCTGTTAGATTGATACTGTGAAGAATTAAGGCTTTTCTGAAGGCACAAGGGTCCAACCCAGTACTAACACTGGGTAGCTAATAAAGCTGCCAGTGAGCATATACTAATGTAGCTAATTTGGCGTTTTAATTAGTCCACAAACCACACATTGAAAGATGATCAATAGTTTTGGTCACCCAATTGTGAAACTGTAAGAGTTATGATTTTGATTTGTCAGGCTGATCTACATGTGATGTCAAACAGTGTAGGCTGTATTCTATTCACTGACAGTAGCTAACCTTTCTACACAAGTGGCAGTTTGTTCTTATAATATTAATTATGCTTTGATAGTCAGTCATTTATTTATTTATTTTATCTTATTTACACTGGCCTTGTTGTAGATTCATCTGTGTGGTATATTATGGTAGCATTTCACTTCTTCTACGTTATATTTAATTCTCATTGATCCCTGAGTTTCTAAGGCCAGTTTCTACCTGTTTCTCCCTGGTGGAGTGGACTTACAGGCGCTAGATGTTTAGAAGAGCTGAAGGTTTGCGTTGTCAGACCACATTCAGGATGCTTTCTGAGAATCATTTCTGTACAAACTCAAAATCCAATTTACAAAAATCTATTTTAAGTTAAGCCAACATTTAGAACTTCCATTTGTTATGAGATAGAGTAGGGTGTGTGTTTCAGTGTGCGATTTTTCACAAGCAATGGGGCAGTGTTTGTGCAGTCTGAGCCATCATAGTTCATTTTGCGCAGTGGAGGGCTTTGCCTGCTTCAAAGGTCCAGAATGATTTTCATTATGGAAACCTAAAGGAAGCGAGGGAGAAATGCAAGTGTTGAAGAGATGTAGCTACCAACTTACAAATCCTTGGCTCCAGAGCTTCAGTCTTAAGAGACATCATTACTTATGACTTGTGCATATCTGTAAAACTGCATAAATGTTCACCAAACTAATTTTTTAGGGGCTTTTAAAATGTAAAAGTACCTTTCCCTAAGCAATTTATTTTCTGCTTTTTTGTTACGTGCACAACGATACACCGCATACTGTTTAAGGGGGGGGGGGGGGGGGGGACTGCTGCTTCGTGTGATGCCACCACACTCAATTAAATTATTATCTGCTCTTAAGTGTTAGACGGCTTATTATATTTCATCTCGCCAGCTGTTTTCCTATTATATTATTTGCTTGTTCCTATATATAACACTACAAAGTTGGTGCCATGAAAGTAAATTGTTTTGTGTATGGAGGTACAACATTTACACATCATGCCACTTGATGTAAAGACTTGCATACAGGATACCTTTGTGTTTCTGTCCTTTTAACACAAGCTTCTCCGTCCTGATTGTTGCCTCTGACAGGATTTTGTAAGGAATCTTTAGCTCCTCCATGATTACAGATAGGAATTTATGTTCAGATCATGGGAAAATGGACAAATTATGTAAGGAATTATACATTAGTATACTAAAAACTAGACCTATAGGTTTCTTAAACGCTTTGTTTAGTTTGGCAAGACCCACATGTTGCTGTCATATTGCTAGCCCAGTATTCATGGGACAGTTAAACAATGAGAAACTCTGATTTATATTACAATACATTTAACAAGGGGTAACAAAGTCATATAAAACTCTGTTATTGAGGTAATCTTATAAGACTTGAGAATCTCCTTCTGTATAAGATTAAAAATAGTCCGAGTATACTTACTAACAATTTAGATTGACTTTGTAGAGATTAATCAAAGACATCTGGGCAATTTAGAGCATTTAAACAACCAAAATGAGAAGTGCAGGCCAATCATCGTGACCTACACAGAGGGTTTCTTGGGAAAATGGGTGGGGATTACTTTTGCTGTGTTACTCTGACAGAAAGTACTATCCCGCATTACAGTGAGAGTTTGATGGAGGATTCTAATGCAGTGCAAAGGGATTAAACTGCTATGATTAATCCAGAATCCCTCAGGAAATTAAACAGATAAGTAGTGGGTTATAAGAATGCAGCTTACTTGAAAGGAAATCCATTTTCTATGGCCTTGCACATAAACCCTGGTATTACTAGATTTACAGCTCCTGCATGTACTTGCTCAAAAAATAAATAAATAAATAAAACAGAGGCGTAATGGCGAAATTAAAACTTCTTTCCCTTTTACAATACCCATAATTTGTTTTGCACCATTTACAATTCTCATGCCCTTATGGCTTGTGTTTTCAATTAGTACCCCCTAATTCAATTTATACCCATTCTACCTCTAAAGTGAGTTATAATAGGAATTTCACTCAAGATGGTTTATTATTTCACTAACACTTTGATTGGCTGTCAAAACCTTTCATTGCTCCTATTGTAATAATAAGTGTTGTACTATTATTAGCTTTTTAAAAGGTTCGTGTCAGTGGGTGAAAAGAAAACTTTAGTGGGTGAAGAATGAATGGCTGACAGCATTGTGAAATATACATACCACGGACAATGCATGAATGTCTCGCGTCTAATATGAATGCTTAACATGCTACAATTGTTCACATGACCAGTGAATTATCAAATGTTTTGTATTTTTAAAAGGTAGAGTGGACATGCTCAGAATAATGGATGCAATAATAAGGCTCATCGTTTATCCTCCAGCCTAGAAAGCAATTCATTTGTTAAGTTAGCAACATTTTCTTGTACTTTCCAAACAAACCTATTGAGAGCCAGCAAACAGGGCTCGTAATGAAGATGTCACAATGAATGGACATTATGCTTAATTAGATTCTTAGCTTGCAGCATGTTCTACATTTGCTTAATTTGCTAAATAACAGTCCAGCCTCTCCTCTCAGCAGCACTGCGGACAGTACCTCTTTCTTTTATCCTCTCTCCAGTCTGTCTTTACTGTCTATAAAAGTATATCCCTTAAGACACTTAAACTTCTCTTCCTTTTTTGCCCTGTCTTGTCTAACTTTCTAAAAATAATACAGTTATTAAAACAATATGATGACTCCTAATGGGGTTCAGATATGCACGTTCCAGTTGTTGAGAAACAGTATCCTGATCTGCAGCTGCTGAGGTCCTGTGTCAGCAAGAACTCTTGGAGCAGCTGTAGGAGCGAGATCGTTGTTGAAATGACAAGTGTTCATAAAGCTATTCACTAATGTGTGAACGAGAGACCTTTCACTAACAGGTCCCTGTGTTGTTCCTGTTGCAGGGGAACACAGGGGAGGCTGGGCCTACAGGAAACGGAGGACCCAAGGTAGGTCACTCGCTGAATGACTTACAAAGCTAACACTCCTCAGTGTTGCTTTGCCCTCACACTTGTGACTAAGGCTTTGAGGAACGCGGGCTCTACGTTTTGTTTTTTTTAAAGATATGTTTTAGTTACAAATTGAGTTAGTGTTGCTGTATGGTATACAGATGCTTAAATAGCAGATGGCTCTTTTGATTAAGTGATTTATGGAATCTGTCAGTGCCCCTCTCTGAGATTATTTTCTAACATTATTGGGTTGATTTACTGGCCTGCTTGTGGTGACCTCATCAGAGCAACACAGAAAACAAAGCAATATCAAAATCGAATGAAATATAAAGGTGCCTGCTCAGTACGGCTACCGCTATCCAGTTCCAACCAAGTTCAGGTCCAACCAGCGGCATTTCTAGCTTGGTTGTGTGCCCCCACCGGACATAGTTGGCAGTTTTCCCGAGTGGGACGCCAGCGAGAGATCATGTCCTTGCCACTGCACTCGAAATCCCGGCTAGATGTTTGGGCTGTCTGTCCTGAGAAGATGTCTTGCATGCGTGAGCCTCAGTTGCACCTTCTTAATGAAGTCCTTCACTGTTGAGTGAAAAACAAGTGACTTGAATAACTTGATGCGCATTTGTGAAAACATGTAATTATGTACAGCCTCCCTGAGTAAAAATTAGGACTCAAGAGTGACAAGCAATTCACAGGAAACTTCAGAGGGCAAGAAAAATGCAGATATCTTTCATATGACATATCAGATTGACGCAGCACTTGTTTTGTTCTTTACTAGTCCAGTCTCGTTCCTGATAGTGTTGAGAAAATTACCGTATTTGCAATTTATGTCACTGCAGTTGCTATTTATTCCCTTGCATATTGCGTTGTGTGATATTGTCATCAGTTAGGTTGTTGACTATCAAATGTGGCATCTCAGATGCATGTGTTAATCTCCTCTGCTTTGGGAGGCCAGCCAACTACTTACAGTAATGCTGGTACAAGGGTGTTGTCTCTATATCTTACACTGAGAATACCTTGCAGTATATCATGGAGTGGAAAGAGGGGGTGTGGGATTTTGATTCTATTCTCAGAAAAACACAGCTAATGCATAACAAGACAAGAAAAACACACATATATCCACCAGATACTACATTGAATTTAGGGATCGATTTTACCGAAGATCGTTGTGGAAGCTGTTTATGCATCGTCAGTAAACAGGATTATTCCTGAATGTGGAATATGGCTTAATCCTGGATCTATATCCGTTAAGCTCACTGTGGGACGACTTATTTGCTCGGGAACCTTGATTTGTGAAATAAGGTATAGCACTTAATGGCACGGCTCTCTCCACTTGTACAGGAGCCAGCAAAAGCAATTTTGTTACACAACAGTGCACAAGAAAAGCACCAGCCGTAGCAGTAGTATTGATAAAGATGCTAATGCACAGTGCCATGTATTGAAGTGTTTTGTAGCTTTGCTCAGTTTTGCATCAATAAGGTTTCTTCCTGACCCAGACATATTTTACTGAAACCTGTGTGTGTGGACTATTGTTATACTCGCCTTTCATCCATCTGTGGGCATCCAGTATGTGCATATGCTCTATACATGCTGCGTGTTCGGAGATGTCTACAGATGGCTGTGGGCACTTTTAGCTAAGACACACAGATTTTCAGACTCTTTTGGTCGTCTTAATGTGAGAACAACAATTCCTGCAGCTGTTGGCATTATAAAAGTAATGATATGGTTGCCCTTGGACACTGTAATACTGCAGTTTGCTTGAGCTTTATGGGCCAGCTGAGGTCATTAAACTGTATAGGTTACACTTTCATAAGAGGTTCCAAGACAGCTCACACATTTCTGGCACAGTTCTCCGAAATCACTGGCTGGGCAGCCTGAGAAGAATCACTGATCAGAAAGATATTTGTGGAAATAAGCCCCTAACAGCTTTTTTACTGACTACAAATAATCCCACACATGTTATAGACTTTCCTGAAGCAGAAATGCTGCAGGGAGCTTAATAGCAAATGATACTGCATGTGACTCCTGGATGTGTGGTGTGTGTGGTCTTTCTTCTCCTTAATAAATTCTTGTGTGTTTTTCTGCTGCCATCGCCAAGATCCTTAACTTAGATTCTTAGAACTTCTTTGAAGTTCAGTATTTAACTTTATTCCTTTTTTTTGCCTGTTTGTATTCATGTGAGTGTATTAACATCCACACAATAACTCCAGAGCAGCACATGATAAATATCATACACCACCCAGTGCATCTGTACAGTGGTGTAATTAGTGTGGCGTCCCTTGGGGAAGGAGAGGGGTGGACCTTATACTTACATTTTTATAGGGATAAATGAAAGCACTATAACTCTTTAATGATTTAATTAAAAGTATTTGTGGACTAATGTGTTCCCTAGCTTATGCAATAAATGTCTCATCAGCCACTTATGAAACACTAAAAACTTTTAAAAGCTAACATCTTTTTTGAGCCTCCATGTGTCTCCTTAACCCTACTTTAGCACCGCTGGGTGTCAGAGTGGGGGAAAAAAAGATGAAAGCATAAACTTTTCAAGGGTCTTTTCTGCACCTTTTAACTTTCAGTCTTGTCATTGCAGGGGGAACTTGGATCAGAAGGGCAAAAGGGAATCGATGGAGAGAAAGTAAGTACCACTATCTTCAGCAGACATATATTCCATACCTAGCACATCAACCAGGTCTGGTTTCGTCAGGGAATCAATTCTTATAGGCTTTTCATTTTCTGTGTGATGACCTGGGGGTAGGAGCGCAGCAGAGTTTTTCTGTGTGGCTGTTTTCAGGTGCTTGTCATATCTGAAGCAGAGCAAGGAGTGCTCTAGCCGACATTGTCCTTCTGCAGTGAAATTAATTGATATGCTGCCATAGGCTTGACATACTAATGGACTAAACTCATTTCCCAAATTACTGTAAGCCCTTTCTGTGTCATTTTAGGTTACATTTTATTGCATGCTCTTAAATCTGGCTGCAGTGATTAGACTAATGTATGTAATATACACTCTGATAAGGCGCACTATTAAATGATAATTGTTTTGAATACATATCCATTCGAAAGAAACAACAACAGCACCACTTAGATCTTATTAAGCGTTTTTAGCCACAAGCAAATCTGTTTTCCTTCCTTTAAAGCATAAATTAAATGAAAGCGTGTTTTTTTTTCCCTTTTTTTTCTCTCGCTTTGTTGTTTTTTGCTATACTGCTTTTGTTTGCTCACATAGCACAATCTCAGTAGATGTACTGAAAGCTGTGCAGATGGTCAGTTTAAAGTAGCTTAATAAAGGGACTTCTTTTCATCACCATCTCCCACTTGAGTCAACAAACAGCTGCCACAGAAATCAGCCTCCCTGCAGGCTGCGGACCCGTGATCTGCCATATAACAGAGAGAGAAAGTGGATAAAAAAAAAAAAACCGGATAAACATGAGTGTGCGCAGCCAAAAGAGTATTTACTGATTTAATCCAGTAGAATTACCTCCCTGTTTCTTGTAAGTTCTCAGACTGTCAGACACCGATGCGATGGTGCACGCTGCTCCTGATTTAAGGAGAAAAACACAGTGTTGTGTGGTTGGATGCCATACAGTAAACCTGAAAAAAAACCATCTACTGTTTATATTATTTCCTAAGAAATTTTTAAAGAAGTGGTTCAAATAGGAAGGATTGGCTTTGACGAGATAGTCTGTTTTGTCCCTTTTGGAACTGACATCGCTATCGGCTGTTTGAAAAGTGCAGTGAGCTGCTACATTGACAGGATTGGACCAAGGGTCTGCTGAGAGGCGATCCTGCTCCCCTCTGCTCGCTCTTTCTCTGGGTGGCAGGCGTCATTGTTAGTGGTGCTCAGTCATAAACTACTCTGCCACTAGTTTGGTGTGAGGATATATGTTTTCCTAGAGAAGTGACTTGTTTTGATCTTTGTGCATCCCTAGGCGCCGGGGCTTTCTTCGGTCATGCTCAAATGGCTTTTCATGCGTGTGCTGAAGGGATTTATTATACTGTGCCCTACTTCCTTGAGTGATTTGAAACAAAGAAAAAGTTGAGAAATTGAGGTCCTATTTGTGAAGCATTGCTTCTAGCAGGCGTGTTGGTCCAGCATCTCAGATGCCCATTATAGATAATAACGTATGGATCCTGGACGTGCTTAGCCTAGCTTAGCTTGAAGACAGCTGTTCTAGCTAAATCAAAAGTGAAAAAGAAGATACGAGTCTGACCTGCTGTATCTTGTTATCTGGCAAGCTTGCCGCTAGTACATCCAAGAGGCACCTGGGGTTTGCCTTTGAGCTGAGGTCCGTAAACATGTTTTGGACCCGTCTTTGTAGAAAATCACAGAAATGACACTGACATCTATCTTTTCATCTGATGCTGGGAGAGGAAAACAAGTCTATTTTCCCAAAATGTCAGCGCGTTCCTTAGAGAACAGCAAATTTCTGGAGTGTATAGAGAACTTATTCTGCAGTGGATACAGCTTTAAATCAAGCCAAATGCCTTAAGTATTTATTTTTAATTAAGTGATAACAGTTTTATTTACTAAATTGCTTTTTTTCTGCCCCACTTTACTTAAACTTACAAATTTGTGCTAGAAAGCTAGGATCTCGATTCCTTGCACAAGAAATTTTGGGGCACTGCTGTAGCCACATCCTTTAACATACTATATCATCACCCTTGAAACGACATTTCTTCCTCCTGCACCACCAGCTGACGAGCAGTTGTTTTAAGCTGAGATTTTTACCAATTCAATCGGCGTGCTCTGAAATGGCTACTAGCTCATCATCTGTAATTATTGCAGCATAGATAACAACAGAATAAGCTTTCAAACTTGGTGCTGAAGACAGCAGTGAGTGACACTGAACCAGAATAGCAATGCTGAGTGTCATTAAAGCAAGACAATAAGCTGGGAGACTCCAATGCTCTACATGACATGCAGTCATGCGATAATTTCTTCAAATACACACAAGTTTCAGCCATTCATCAACGTCAACACAATGGATTATGTTTCCAGTATGTATCCTTCTAGAAAGAGAATAAATTATGGTACGAATCAAGCTTTCATTATTTGTTTGTCCCTTTTTTCCCACAGCTATGCTTTCTCTGTGAGTCATTTGACTTCTTGATCTAACACTTGCATTTGATTTCGAATAATATGATGGCAGGACACTGTAGACAAATAGATGGGATTTAAACTAGCCCCATGTCTCATCAGTGTGCAGCGAGCATTACAGGATTAAAAACCAGTATCCCCAGTGTCAGGTGATAGGATGAAGGTGAGCCTCATCGACTAAATAAATCTGCAATAAAGCTGGGCCGTCTTTCCAGTTAATCACTTACAGAAATTAGTGCTAAGAGACTCGAAAGTCCTAAAATCATCATTTGTAGCGAATAAACAGCCCCTAGCAGGAGAAATAAATACTGTCCTTAGTATTGTAATGTCACTTTAAATGAATATACTGTAATTATTGTTTCTGCTTATTTAGAAGGTAAGAAGCAGGGAGCACGGCAAACACACTCCCTGCTTAATAACAACAACGCAGAAAATGTTGTCTATTTAATGTAAATAAATTAAAAGCTGTCTATGGTGCACAAATGTATTTGATGATTTCAGTTAACCTATTTACTCTGACCACTCCTGTGACTTCATCACCTGATCTGTCCTTTTACTGCAATTAGCTCATATCCCATTTTTAAAGCTGGTGTGTTATTTAAAGCTAGAGTAGACACCCGAGAAGCCGGAATTCTGTGTATGAGCATGTGCTCCGGTATCATTTTGCAGATACACCTCCTATGGGATGGGACGTGTTACTTTGTGGGTAATTCAAGTTACATTCGTGGAGACAGGATGTTCAGCTGAAGAGTGAAGTGTCATAGGAAAAAACAAGGGACTAGTCACACCGATGAAACATGATATCCCTTGTTCTAGATGATCTGTGACAGTGTAGTCTAATATCCTCGCACTACGAGCCATTGTTTGGGTTTCCTGGGTAAATTGTACTTATTCAGAAAGTGCAGAAGCTGTCAGTGCTACAGCCCGATGCCAGTGTGATTAGTCTTATATCAGAATGTACGGGGTAGTGCATTGCTGAGCAAAGGGAAAGTCACAAAAGGCATTTCCTTCTGTAACCTCCATGGCATTTGTACACCAGCACTCAAGATATCTATGTTACTTACAGATCCTGTTCCATGGAGCTTTAAAGGCCTGTCATTCGGTGTAACAGCATTTCCCCACCATAGCATTCAGAATACTTACTATAGTTTTTAATTTAGCCTTCACTCAATAAGGCCAAACCTTGTTTGTGATGATTAAGTTGTTTACAGTAGTTAGAACTTGCAATCATTCTCCTGCTTCTTAGACAAGGGCACCGACCTGCAGCTGCTCTAGTTGGTAAAAGGTAAAAGTAAACACAATTAGACCGCATTTGTTCATCCCTACTTCTCTGGCTCTGTTTATTTGCTTGCTTTAGTTGTCTTGTGCTGGGGAGTTGCCAGATTGTCTTGTCTCCGCTACCTGAGCGAAGAGACACAGTGGTGTGTGTAATTAGCAGGCAAGTGTACACAGCTCCCCACAGTGTTCTGACCTCGTGCTGCAGGAACAACTGCCACACAGTCAGCACCAACTTATTCCCAGCCCCTTCTGCCTCCTTTATCCTCCCCTGTAAATGCAACAAAGCCCCAAGCTTGCAACAGAAGCTAACAATATATCCGGCCCCTGTCTGCATCTCGCTCTTTGTCATCGTGCACCTAAATTAAGCCTATGGGCTCACGACTGAGTCCATTAGATAGAGACAAAGCCTCTTAACCATGCTGTAGTGTAGCAGGAAGGATAATAAAAAAGAAATAAAAATGCACTTTTTTAGATGCTCTCTCTTCAGGTAGCATTTTAGCAATTTAGCAACGGTCAGCCGAGATTATTTTAAACAGCATTATTTCAGAACAATCGCTAAAGCACCGCTTCTTTAACGCCTACATTCATTGATTTGCATTTTGATTAATTGTTTGCTTTTGACTTAGTATCTTATCCATTCCTTGAAATAAATTAAGAACGGGCTTGTTCTTAGGAATCACTTTACATATTGTTGGAGATATTTCATGTAATTACTGTGTACATGAATGGCTCAAACTGCACATTGACTTATAATGAAAAAATATAGGTGTATGGATTCAAATGGTAGTATAGTGTATTTGTTTTTCCTTTTAACCACTTTTGTGCTGAATCTGATTTGACCATTTTCCTATTAACAAACGTATGTATTGTGTCTGACATTTAACTTACTCAGAGGGCATTCTGGGATAGCTTTACACCCTGACAACTGTGTAAAACTGGTAGGTTTCAAATGTACAGTGTTTGCAACAGTAACAACATCAACACCAAAAAAAAAAAAAAGATTTTGGCTGAATGGAAAAAGTGGTTCCATCTATTTTTATGAAAGAGATTATTTAAAATAGTTGGTCTGAACTTCTGATATCCTAAAGGAGATAGTGGAATTAAGTGAAACCTTTTTCTATTAACTCTTAATGGTTATCAAACCAGTGTGTTACAAAAATATTAGTACTGTTTCTAAAAAATCAAAAAGTAGCTTTACTACAACATAAAAATATGATATTATATATGTAGATTTTTTTTTTTGCATTTCTTTGTATTTCGTTTTCCTGTTTTGCTCAGCAATTTTCTTGTACATTTAACTGAGATCCTCCTTATTGGCACCAAATCCAAACTTTTGAAGGCGAACCATTTCTCACTCACCATCGATAACTCCACAGTTTTCCCTTCTCCTCAGGTTAAGAGCCTTGGTGTCATCCTAGACAGTTCACTTTCCTATAAATCTCACATCAATAATCTCACCCGTTCTGCCTACTTCCATCTACGTAACATTAACAGATTGCTTCCTTCTCTTTCCACCCAGTCTACGTCCATTCTTGTCCACAGCCTTGTTACCTCCCGTATTGACTACTGCAATTCTCTTCTGCGTGGTCTCCCCCAAAAATCCCTCCATAAGCTTCAACTGGTTCAGAACTCTGCTGCTCGCATTATCACCAGAACCCCCTCCTACCAGCACATCACCCCTGTTCTTCAGGAACTTCACTGGCTCCCTGTGAAATTCCGGATAATATTCAAACTTCTTCTGCTCACCTTCAAGGCCATTCATAACCTCGCTCCTCCTTACCTTTCTGACCTGTTAACCACTACCTTCCTTCCGCCTCACCACCATGGGAAGCAGAGCTGTCAGCTGCTCTGCTCCCAGGCTGTGGAACTCTCTGCCCCCAGAAATAAGAAACATTGGTTCTCTCCCCCAGTTTAAATCCCAACTCAAAACTCATCTGTTCAAATCTGCATATTCACTGTGAATCCACTGTTTGTTAATTTTATCTTGTGCTTCTGTTTTATTGTTCTTATTCTGCCATTGTTTTACTAAGTGTTTTATCCTATTGTAAAGTGTCCTTGGGTGACTTAAAATTCGCTCATAAATAAAATTTATTATTATTATTATTATTATTATTAAAGCACCAGGTGCTGATGCTATAGTTTGAAATCCACAAGGTCACATTATGGCTATTTAATACCAAAGCTTTAGTCAACAGGCTCAAAGTACAGTTCTGAATTGTACTTTGATTGTCTGCAGGGAAATGTAAAAACAAGAAAAAAGCTTATTAACTGGTAAATTTTTCCCCATCTTTTCATTTTTGTACATCTGTGAAAAATGCTTAACGAAAAATTTGCAAGGCTGCCAAAAACGTCATCCAAAAAAATATGAAGGCTTACTTTTTAATTGCTCTGGTTGTTCTCCAGATGATGTGTAGGCCTGCAGTGCATATCTTATAAACCTTTATAGGTCAGAACAATTGCACAGATGTGCCAAGTTTTCGATCAAGCAAATTTATATTCTAAGCCAATGTGTCTTTTACTACAGTGTGTATTTTTAGTATTTGGAAGAATTAAGACATTCTAACTTTTTTCTGTAAAGCTACTTTGTTAAGTTTTTTAATTAAAATATTTACCAGAAGGAAACCTTTTTGTAGCTCGCAGATTGGCTATGGCAGTTGCAGAGCTTAGTTTGACTGTGTGAATGACTATAATTTAAAATAAGGTGGGAGAGTGACTTGTGGGCTGACTCAATTTTTGTTTGACCTGAATTTTTGACAAGAACATGTGGTGCCCCTGAAAAATAGCTCACCACTTTACAGAAGCTTATTACACTTGTATTATTCGGTTTGAATTATGGCAGTTCCCTGTCAGCTCTTTAGTAAACACATTGTTTTGTGTCTACAATTGGGGAAAAAAGTGCAGCAGAAGGCCACAGTTCCTATTAAAAGCCTTCAAATTTTCCCCTTTTATTGTAAAGAAATTCTCAAATCCTGAAAAGTTCAGAATGAATGAATCGTCTATTCATGTGAACAGCCTGACACGAATATAAGATTACAAAGAAATCCTGCTGTTTTATTAATACTGAATTAAAGAAATGCATCAGCATCACTCCCTGGTTTAATGATGTTATATATTTGAGAAATTGAAGTCAGACGACCCAAATGCAGGACTCATAGGCAGAAGCGGACCTCAAGTGGAAGGCAATTCTTTATTGCAGCTGGTGAAGTTAGAAACATAAATCTAAAACGGAGGCAAAACTGAGTTGAAAATCCCAAGAAATCTAGGAAGCTCAGCGGGGAGACAGACAGGCAACTACACAGTACGGCGTGACAAGGAAGAAGTGAAAGATACTGCTATTTATACAAGGATTACTGAGGGGACTGGAAACATCTGGGAAACAAGAAAAAGGTGACAGCAGTCAAGACAAAGACACCGGGGACAGAGTAAATCTAAACAAATGACACAAGAAACAAGTCACTATCAGGAATGCAAAACGAACAACATCATAACAGAACAAAATGCTGATAGCTAAAATGCTATACTAATACCAGAAAAATAGATTGTAAACTAGGAAAATGTTCAAAATTCTACAATTAGTGAACCCAGAACTAGCTGAGAATATAGACAAACCAATCTCAAAGAAAACCTAAATTACAAAACTTAAAACCCTGGAATTTTATTTTGTGTGGTGTGGCATGCCATGGGTAAGATCATTATGAAGCCTGTGAAACTGATGATTATTTAGACTTCTGACTGACATGCTACATCATTATATGACGTAACATGCAATCCATTGCTATCTTGTGTCAGTGTAGTGGAAAGCTTTGGATCCTTCATTTCAATTCAAAATGAAAAAGTCGAACAAATAGTCTGTGACACTGTCATAAAAGATGCCAATATATGGGTCTTATTCAATTTAAATGTACAAATGTATTGGAAATGGCAGGAGTAAGTAATATGTTTCTATAACTTTGTGAGTGAGGGTTGAGTCTGAGTCTGAAGGTTAGGAGCAATCCTCTATGGGAATGAAGAGGAGGGCGATAACATTTTGTTAGAGAGCTTGCTAATGATCTTTTAATAGTGGCTTACAGGAATGAGCAGCGTGGGATTGACAAAACAGTCTCAGTCAATCTTCAACTTCAGACAACTGAATAGAAAATTGCCCGTAGCTATAATGTCCTGCGCTCATATAGATTTAAGCTGTATGGAGGAGTGATAACAAATGGCTGATAATTAGAATGAAGCACAGCTATACTAAAATATCTTTTGTTAGCTTACTGTTTCAGAGCCATGCAAACCGCAGCTCTAACATCTACTAACAACATTTGTCAGTGAGAAACCTGTAATGATTTCTAAATCGTCTTCTTTTGATAACAAACCCAGATTTAAACCTCAAAAACAAAAATGACCTCAACAAGAAGTTGTCAAATTGCAAATATTGTGTCGTGATGTGATGTTAGATATGTGCGTAAAATTTCCCAGTAACCCAAAAACACAGAGCTGTGAAAAGCAGCAATACCTGCCTAATGGTTCCTTTTCTAAAATAGCTGTTACAGATCACAATAACAAGAAAACATGTTTATATTACAAAAGGCGTTTCATTGTAATAAGTCCTCTCATATCGACAGAATCTGCAGTTGTTTTCATCCTCGTTATCAAATGAGCCTTGCGCTCCGATGCTCTTTAATTTCTGCCACAGCTCTGGTAATATTGAAGAGGGGAATTTGCTTCTGGATTCCCTTGTGTCAGATTGCCCCAGCAAAGCGGTTAGGCTGTTGATTTAAAGAAAGAACCGAGCTCACACATGTGCAACTATGAGACAGCTGTTCTATTATTGACAGTGCATGTGGGCTGAGGGACCACATAAATTGATGCAGTCTGATAAAATCACGTCGTTGTCATTTCACTGTTGGTGCAATTTAAAGCGAGGCTTCACTGTAGCTGTCGTTATCTTACAGAAAATAACTTTCCACCACTGTTAGCAAGGCGTCTACTTTCTGAATGGTGTGGCTGAAGACAAGGCTTGCAGGGAACAGGCAATGAATTTGTCTCTGGTAGCAAGACTTAATGTGATAAGGGTAGGTAATCATCCTCTCCAGATATATAATTCACTATTAATAGCCTATCTGACTCTAAATTTAACCATGACAAATTATTGTATTTCTGAGTCATTTTACAGCCCGCTCACGCTCCCCATCTTCCCTGCTCCCCCCTAACCTATTTCAAAGAGTTGGTGCTACTGGCCCAAATGTGTCACACCTAACAAGGCTCGCTGCAAATTTAGCCTGTCAATATGTGTCAAGCCTCATTCATCAGCTATCACTCTTCATCTGAGCCGTCCTCGTACTTTCACAGTTCACCACCGAAAGGTTTGACTTTGCCCCGAGCTTGCATTGGTTCAATCCCACCCCCAGGTTCTTTGCTTTGAGGTTTAAAAGCAATGACAGTCACTGTCCTTGCTAAATGTAAGTGCAACAAGGGAACACAGAGGGAAGGAGCTGGGGGGTAGAGACAGTGTAACCAGCTAATCATGAGCGTCTCCCCATAATTCAGCTACATTGAGTGTCCTGTGACTGACATCACCTGCTCTTTTCTCATTGACCAGTTGTGACAGGCATGAGAATCTCACATCTGCATGGTAGATTTGTTTTCTGAGTGTCAACATACTGACATACAGTAACACATCCGGGGTATTTTTCATTACTTTTTTTTTTTAAATTCCATAATTCTCATTAAAAGGAAAAATGAAGAAAAGATGTGTTGTATATTTTTTGTCCCCAGGGTTTGAAAGGTGACTCAGGGCCAGTTGGTCCAGTTGGTCCCAAAGGAACCAAAGTGAGTGAGTCTGCTGTACATGCTGGGCTGGAAAACATTAGAACAATAATCTTTTTCGTAGTTTGCTTTTCTGTCATCAGGGAATCTGCTTTACTTTCATGAGCTGCAGTCTCGATAATGTGGCTGTCCATCTGTTTGAAGTGCTGCTGTGAATTGCTACTCCAAACATGGCAAACTAAAGGATATTGTTATGGCTTTCATAACTTAGCAAGACCTTATTGATGGCCGTATAGAGTAGCTTTTATCCTGGCAGAGGGAAAATGGTCCACTCTCTCTATTTGTGGAGTATTTATATATTCAAAGTGATATATTTTTGTAATGGGCATGCCCAACAAATCCCTTTATCTTTCCCTTTCTAAACAGGTCTTTTCTGATACTGAAGCTTAGAGATGAAATGGGAAATGCATACCATTGCCTGCAGTTTGCTGGACTACTCATAGGAATAGTATTTGACATTAGGTTTTTAATTCTAGGAATACAATAGTTGCATAGGTATGCCCTGCACAGGTGGCTGTAGCTGGTTCCATAAGTCTGGGGTTTAAGACAAGAGTTTGATGCAAAACCTTGTTCTCATCAGTGACATGAATTAGATTAACTCTTGTAGTGATGTGGAAAATATTGGTCTTTTTAAACTTTTATTTTCATGCCACAGTGGGATTATTTCCCATATATGAGTTGGAATGTTTTTCCTATAATTAGTTGCCATATCTCTTGCTCTTTTATTTTTCTTCCCTTATTAGGGCTTTTTCCCCCTTTTTTCTCTCTCTCTTTGCTGTTGTTGTTGTTGCCTTTTGGTAGAACTCACCGCATAATTGTAGGTGCAATGCACTGTCTGCCAGCCTTGAAGTTATAATGAGGTCTGTGTGTTTCTGTGAAGACAACAGAGAATCACAGCGTATTTTATCCTGTTTTCCGGATGGGAGGGTGAGAGAGGGGGTGGAGAGAGCGTTTGTTTGTATGGAAGCTGACAGACAGAGGCAGATTTGGAAGCATAAAGTAATGAGTCCCCTGAATATCCCATAGCAGGCATATTTTAGCTGTGACATTCATTTAGACAACAAAATGGATATGAACTACAAACACCTTCTTCTTCTTCTTTTTTTTCCCCTTTCATGCACATCTGATAAAAGAATATTGGCAGCAGTAAAGTCATCTATTTCTCAGCTCAGTGCTTTATAAATGTTGGGACTGCTGTTAAGAGGGGGTAGGATGGCAGTAATAGTGAACAGTGATCTACAAGTTTTATCTTAAAAGACAAAAAAAACAAGACAGTCAGCAAAAAGGATGTGAGCTCATTGCTTACATTACATTATGTTGGCATCAAAAGGCGTTTTCTCCTTCCTTATATGACTTTTTGTGACCGCCTGTATGTAACAGTCAGCGAACAGTGTTATCATGCCTCCCCCTTGTTAATGCTGCAAAGCTCTCTCATGATGTAGTGTGCCTGCATTTGTTTTAAAGCCTGTCACATTTAATGGCCCACCTGCCAATGTGAAAGTCATCAGACATGCTTCATGTAAGGACATAGTGTAAATACCAGGTAATAGCCTTCTACCGTACATAGTGCTTATATTTGAATATACCTGCTATGAAATGTCATCTTACATGAGCTGACCTTCAGGGTTTTTTCTCACAAACATGATAGATGGCCTTTAGGTTTAATGATTATCAGTCAATAAAAGATTTTATAAATTTAGCTGAGTATGATAAAGAGTTAATGCTGTGCATTTTATTTATTTATTTATTTATTTATTTATTTATTTATTTTTAATTATTGTCTTCTCTTACAGGGTGATACGGGTCTGCCTGGAACTCCAGGGCTGCCTGTAAGTTCACACTTCTTCATTTACATCTCATTATGCCATCTGTGTATGTGTGTGTGTGTTCAAATAAAGTGGTGATGTTAAAATGTACTTATGAGGGTATGAAATGAGATGCATGAAATGGCAAAACTGAGCTTTGTAAATACCACAGCCTTTTGGCAGGCTCTACACATAGTGTTAAAACATCTGGCCCACAGAGATGGAAAGTGGGGCACTCCGGTGAACGCTCTCTGTGTCACATTACCGTCGCCTGGGAATGGGTCAAACGAGGAGCAGATAGATAGGGCTCAGTGGGCGGTTTCACTGGAGCCAAAAAGGATAGGCATGAGCAGCCAGGCAGAGAAGAATGGAGCTCCAAGCCTCGGGCTGGGTGTGGAGTTTGACAGGTAGTCACTGGCTGTATCCTACACGGGTGAGACAAGCACTTACTGGAATGGTATCTGTCCCTGCAGACTTTGTGCATTTACAGACACCCGTGAGAAATGACACCAGGATTTACGTCTTGTATATTTCTCTTGTTTGGCAATATCTAGCAGAAAGAAAACATAAAATCAGACACAAGTTCCACTTCACAACCAAACAGAAGCCGTAGCAGACCACATATACATTAAGTGTATTTACTTGTCTAGTCACCTACAGTACGAACAAGTAGCCCCATAATTTGTTGGACAATAACACAGTTTTTGTAGTTTTGCCTCTGCACACCACCACAGTAGATTTTAAATCAGACAGTCACGATGTGATTAGAAACCTTGAACATCACCAAATGCCATATTTCTTCCACTGAGAAGCTCCAGTAGGCCTTTACTGCCTTCAGTTTTGTCTTCAGTATCCGAAAAGCATGATCTATATGGAGCTCAGACTTGGCCAGTGAAGAATATCCAGTGTCTTTGCCTTGAGAAACTCTTGGGTTGCTTTTGCAGTGTGGATCATTACACATTTGCACTGTGAAGTTCTGCTTGATCAGGATTTTTTTTCAATGTTTGGCTGAATCTGAGCAGAGAGTATATCCCCGTACACTTCACAGTTTATCCCGCTACATCTATCAGCAGTCACATCATCTTTAAACACTAGTGATCCGGTTCCACTGGCAGTCATGCAGCACATGCCCATGCCATAACAGTGTCTCCATCAATCTTGACAGAGTGTTTCTCTCCTTCTTCATAGCTTTTTTCTTTCCATTATTCTGGATCCATAAATCCAAATATTTGTTTATTTTTGGTAGAACTGTGCACACTTTTGTAGATTTTTTCTAGCAAAGTCTAATCTGATATTCCCATTCTTGATGGCAACATTGCTATCAAGAACAACAGGGGACAAAACAAGTGGTTTTGTCCCCTGTTGTAGACTTGAGAGGGTTAGTGGGATTTGGCAGATTGGATGTGGTGGTGCAAGACAGGGAAAAGAATCACTTAGAAATCAGTCCCATAATAATTTTTCTTGTCCAAGCTCACCTGTGCTGGTACTCCGATATTCACTCAATACAGATTCACTCAGTATTCAGTGAGTTAAACTAATCAGCTTGAGTAACACAAAGACCTGCTTCAATTTGTTTTGCAAGCAATTTCACAAAAACATAATTCTGCAGCATGTCACATTGGGATTGAATATCTGATTTAAGAACTGAAGTGAATGCAGACGTTACATGCAAGATTTAAATTTCCAGCTCATAAAATTCAACTTGCTGAGCAGTGCTTACCTTTGAGAATAATCTCTCATCTTCGTCTCATCTTTCAGTCTCCGAGTGCCACGCATGAACTTTCTCTCCCTAAGACATACAGGAGCTGTACATTTTTCCTAGCAGACACGTTTTGTGACAAACTGTGCAGATGCAGTGTGTTTGCTTTGTGATATTTGTTGAGCTCTTGCCTACCACTTACAGAAAAATGTTAATGAGTTTATGCTGGCTCCTCTTGTGTAACACTAGATAGATGATGAGTACTGCAATTGAAACTTGATTTACATCTGCACCATGAATCATCTCTGGGATGAAAAGGAGAATATAAAGAATGTATTGAAGGTGTAAGCAGGTCGTGGGATGTCATTATTTTCTTATTACTGAGCATATTACTGAGTATCTCCACACCTTCGCCGAAAGCAAGGCAAGGCTGCTGCACACAAAAAAATTAACTGATTTTAAGGGTAATATGCATTAACCTGCCGATCAAATTTAATTGCTCATTAACCGAAGGTATTGGATTGCCATTCCAAATTGCTCCGGCCCTCTCTGACCCCCTGTCCTACCGCCTTGAGGTTGTTTTTAACTTGGCTAGATGCTGTGAAGTTTTTTTCCTTAACCAAGTAAACATTCTGCAATTGTGCGCTTTAGTTGTCTTCTGTAGTCTTTCAGGTCTTTTCTTGTTGGTGAGCTGGTCAGTGCATTCAGTCTTCTTAACAATGCACCAGACTGTTGATTTGGCCGCCCTTAAAGTTTTTGCTGGATTGCTTATAGGTTTATTTTGGGGGGTTTTTCCTGCTAATGGTGAAAGTTCTGCTTTGTCATGGGAGCAAAAATTGCTTTAATTCCTAAACAGTTTAAAAAAAACCCCAAAAACCCTTGAATTAAGGCTGAAAGTCTGTCCCTCAATCACATACTGCTTATTTGATTTCAAATGCACTGCAGAGGTGTGCAGAGGCATGTCTACAACAAGAAAAAAATAATGCGTCTTTGTCCAAAAACTTACAGATCTAACTGCATTGTGACTGTGTGGGCACAGTGTGTAGGCTCAATTCGTTATTGCAAGGGAGTTGATTGCTGATACAGAGTAAAAGTATACTGCGGGTGGTTAGCTAATTATGTGCATATCATGAGGGGATCAGCCTGCCAGTTTTAATCAGCACTGGTCTGTTACAAAAACTGTCCCACTGCTTCTGGCCTGCCCCTTTTATGTCACCAAAGTGCTTACAATGCCCACAGAACACTGCCACCATTCATTAGCTATTCTCTAATGCTAATTTCCCATTTGTAAGGACAAGCAATGCAACAGTCTTTCTCCGACAGGCAAACAGGATTTTAGCAAACTTTCTAACATCATGCCAGTAAATTGGTCCACGAGCGTGAGCAGAAAACGTTGGGAGGAATTTTTTAGTGCAGACGTGCTGCCAGTGGATTTGCATTGTACTGCTTGTTAGCCATTGTCAAGATTCTGTGCTAACAATCCCAAGCAAAGACCACTGTACCATTGTACATGAATAATTGATTTATTAGCAAAACAACTGCAGGGGACTGAGTCATGTTTTGTTGAGAGTGTCACAGGTCAGAGCTGGCTTTCTTTTTATGGACACAGCTGCAAAAGTCTGAGAGTTGTCAGCCTCCTCGTTAGCTTTTTTTTCCCTTTTGTTACTTTGGATGAGGCGTCTGACTGACTTGAAAGACGTGCGTCATGAATGTCCATCTGTGCAGCTGTCTCTGTGAAGAAAATCAGCAGTCTTTGACTTGTGGATGCCAATTGAAAGACGACACCAATTATTTGGGTTGTATTTGAAAGCGGAGATGTGGTGCATGGCGTTGTTTTGGTTCTGAGACGACTCCATTTGGCCTTTCTTGACAGTGAACAGCAGGGTGTCAGGAGAGTTGTAGCAGTCATGCCCTCATTTCTCTTCAGGTTATTCTGGTCAAGGATAATTATGTCATGAACAATTGTGTGGCATGTATTTTTATCCCCTAATGTGTGAATCATGTTGCATTTTCAAACTGACTGAAGTGCTTTTTTTTAAAATACAATTTATTTTAATCACAGGCTGAGAAAGAATGTCTGAAAGGAGATCAGGTACATTGACTTTACTTAATTGTATTTTCTCTGAGGCATCCTGTACTATTGTGTTTTTACTTGCATTTTTTTGTAAGCATAAATGTCACAATTTGCTGTTTTCAGGGTCTCCAAGGTGAAAAAGGAGAGAAGGTAACAAATATTGTTCTTGAATTTGCTGCTGCAGAAGGTGCACATACCATGTTTTCAGTAAAGTACAGCTATTTGGTTTAGCAGCCAATTACCGAAGCACCATATGCATGCCCTTGCACAAGACATTGCTCAGCAGATACCTTTATTAACTTGCTAATAGTTTCTTATCAAGATACTTTGTAGAGTAATGGAATGAATATCTGATCAAGTGAGGCTGCAAATTACCCGTTCAAGAGACACTACTCATGTAAAAGCCATTCAGAAGTGAGAATGAAAGCTACAGCACTATCTAGTGTCTTCTATCCTTCATGAAGTTCTAACTAAGCTAATGCTGTATTTCCTATCACTGTAAATAAACCCACTAACCCTCTATAAACCCACTAGCAATCCACTGGTCTGTTGAGAACAGACCAGTTCTAGTACCGTTCTGCTTTGCCAATTGTAGTAGCCTTTTCACCATGATAGATGTCTTTTCCCTAGGGATCGGCTGGAGTGCCTGGTCATCCAGGGGAACCGGGGAAAGAGGGCAAAAGGGTGAGTAAACAGAGACAGATCGCCAGTTGTGTGGCCTGGCTTGTGGTTGTACTCACGGAGAGGACCTGGCCTGGGGAGAGGCCAGGCAGCAGCTGAACGGCTGTTGTTGTTTTAGAGGAGGCAAAGATGATCTGTGGCAAGGGGATTGCAATGGGCCTGCAAAAGGAGACGGGTTGGTGTGTGCTAGCTGTATGACAATTAATGAATGGGCTCACTGGTCAAGGGGTCACACACACACACATACACACTCATAATATCACTGACAGAACACATGGTTCAGTCCCATTGGGTGACAGTATTTGGTTTCTTAAAAAAGCCAGCTTGATTTGAGACAGACACAGCATCCATTACTGAATCAACTGAAATGTTATATATTTATTTGTCAGCTCTTATTCTGTGGTTAGAAATATAAGTGTCAGGATTTTGCTGGCAAAAATGTGCACTTAATACAATTTTTATTCAAATACCTTTTTTTTTTCAAAGCCTTTTTAACACAAAATTTCAGTCTCCGTGGGAGCATATGGTGATTTCCAGTTGATTATACTTTAATTGTTTTGGAGCATTGTTAATTCATGCATGAAGTTCTGATATTAATAATAGATAAACATAAAACACTGTGGTTAGAAGCTTGAACAAGAGCAAGAATGTTATTTTTCCTTGCCGTCACAGCTGAAAGGCAGCTCTCGCGCACAGGTGGAGAGAATGTCCTTCTGCGTGTGCCGTTATTGACTCGCCTGTGATAAAAAAATAGCTGCTTCATGCCACTCGGTGTTGGTGTTTGTTTTACAGAGAATGGTCATAAAACAGCAGGAAAACATTTGGCTCACTGCAGCAAAACATAAAATATATAGGAGGTTCAGCTGTAGAGCACTCATAAGTAGGTCAGGGAAATGTTCTTTTCAGATTAAGGCGAACCCAAGATGATGCACAATACTCGTGACATCTAGAGACGAGCATCTCAAAAATTCCACCCTTCTGTGTGTTAATGCATTCCGACTCAAAACTTCTTCCAATACCATTATAAATTTATGACCTATCATCGACCATGTTATTTCTCAATGGCTCATTTCCCATAATGCATAAAGTATCCGACTCTATTGTGAGGGAGAGAAGTCACGGTCAACGAAAGCGATCTCAGTGAGTGCAGATGTTTTTTTTTTTGTTGTTGCCGTTTTTTATGCTTTTGCTTCCTCGGCCTCATTAGTCATTGTGTTATTTTATACCTAGACTGACTTAAGTAGTGGCTCAGCGTCAAAGGGACCGAGCATCAGAGACATCAATTATGGTGTGTGCTTTTCTTCTGGAATACAGTTTCATTCAATCATAATTGGGTTAGAAGAAAAAGGGGTGTCTCTCTCCGTGTTTGATGTTGTGGCTTCTTCGCTTCCTATATCCCTATCTTCTATATCCCCATAATATTTTTTTGCACTTGCTATTTCTTTGAAGATTTTACAGGTAAAACTGCCATAGGGCTTTAAACAGGCGATCACAGACTCTCTGGTGTTGTTGTTGCTGAAGATACCGTCCTGAACTACTGTCTTTGATGGCTGGCTGACTTCATGAGAACTGTTAACACGCTAAGGTTTCTGCCTATTCTTAGCTTGAGGAGTCACACGGAATCCAAGTTGTTGACCAACTTGTGCTTCTGCAGTTTGACGTTCCTATTTTAGGAAGCTGGGCATGGATCATCATCAGGGGCCAGCTAGTGGCCTACTGATACAGCCGGAGACTCTCGTCTAATTAGCAACTCTCATCCACGCAGGCAACTTTTGGTTTTGTGAGAGCCGTAGCTGCTGTACGACTTATGCAGAATATCGTGATGTAGACTGACCGCCCCGCAACCTTCATAGAATAGCCAGGAGTGGAAAGCTTTCACAAAGCCTTAGATTCAAGCCAGACCATCTCTCAAACTGTCTGCTTCAATTTGTTGTTGAAAAAAAATACAACCACTCTAAGCCATCTAGCTTTACTTGAAGGAGATGTGGAGGGCATTGTGGTGGTGGAGAAGAGGAAGGATGCCGTTTGCGTTGCTCCTTCTCCAAAGCTTAAAGCAACATATGCAAGAACTGACATCAGTCACCCAGACCCCTGTGATCCTAACTCTTTATTTCACCTTATTAACATGATAGAGAGCTATTTAAGTTTGTCAGGATGGAGGTATGAGCCAGTCCAACCATGTCTAGGAGTTTATGGGAATGTAGTGCCCCTACATTAGACATCACCATTAATGGTAATGTGAATGACTTGGTTCTATCTATTATGAATGGAATTGACACAGAATAGCAGGCAAAGAGTAGGACTTTGGGATTCAGTGGTACATTACAGCCGATCAAAACGAAGATAGGGAGCACCTGTAAAAGGGATATGTCCCCCCGCTGACTATTGCCTGCTAAAATATTCATCACACTCTGTAATGATGTGCTAAGCGCTGTGTTGTCACTATAGGCTGGCTCTGCCCTACAGAAGTTGAGGAGGTGAAAGACATGCATGCAGAAAGGAACCAGAGGGGGAACATCTTTGTGTGCAGGTCGGAGATAAGTCTGCTTCACGTGACTGTATAATAAAGTTTTAAATGCATAAAACAGTGATGATTTTAAATTAGGAAGAATTGTAAAAGTAACAAACGGCATCATTTCATCTGCTCAAAATAGATCTGAAAACCCACATTTGGTCAGTGCACATTTATCCTTAACATCAACACATATAGAAGCACCAGAGTGAGCACCGCTCATTCATGTTGTGCCAAGACTTCCCAGCATGCCCTGCTTCTGTAGTTGGCTCAGGGTTGTGAGTTGGTTCAGAGCTGACATGGGTCTCTGGGTAACTCAGTAGGTTCCTGTGGATTAATAAGTAATCACCTTAAGAAATCCCCCTGTGCAAGGTGGGTCTTGGAGGTTTAATCCATGCCTAACACTACATTAAGCCTTATTAGCAGTATAAATGTACCTGTATATAGAAATACATTTAAATCCTGCATGAAGTCACTGACAAATGTCATGTTGATTCTTGGGGAAAATACAGCACAGTCATATGTTCTGATTAAATGTTTGGGAACTACTGGTAAACACTGTAAAACATTGAATTTCCCTTATTGACAGACAACACATTATTTCCTTTCATGCATTTTACAGAACCTAAATACTGCAAATACAGAGTATTTGAAATCCTCCTGTAATAAGCTGAGCGCTTGTACTGTGTCAAGGTTTCCTAGTCTCCGGCTTTAGAAAATGCACACATCTGACAGATGTGCTGCACAGTGTTTGTTCTTATTAGACATAGCTATACCAGTGCAGAGATGATGAAACTCCAGCAAGCCCTAGAGGAAGGAGAGCATTGCAACTGCTGTGTCTACAGATGTGTTCTCTTCAAATGAATTATGCACTCAAGATCCTCTTACTCATTTATTCATTTGTTTGTATATTCAAATCTAGTTAGCTGGTTATTTATGCGCTGCTCTTATTTCGGCAGTGAACTACCTGACGCAGTTACTAAGTATATGGATAACTAGCTGGCGGGCTAGCAGCTCAGTAAGAAACATGTAGGCGTCTTTTATTGTGCATGAGGTAAGACGATATGTGTAGTGTGCTGCTAAGCTCAGCTGACTGCCTTTCAGTTATTGATTATTTTTGTTTCTATTTTTGCAAAAATAGTGTTTGTCATGTGCCCGTGTACCTCAGCTGGAAATGTGGATGGACGACACTGTGCCACAGAAGATACCTGCCACATATGTCAGGGAGATAAGAGAGGACAAAATGTTCAAATGAAGAAAACACCTAGATGTCTTTGCTGGGCAGGCAACGCAAGATGATCGGGTGGAGGGAAAAGCCATTAAAAGTGCGACGGGAGGAATCTTTTCTCACTAAATACTATGATGTGGCGCATCAGTGCCGCTGATAAAAGAATCCAGTCAGATTATTGATGCCTGCTGAAGAAACAGTATAGAGTTGAGCTGTAAGATGACAGGGCTTTGATTTTACTAACAGGTTTTTCATCCTCTGTTGAGTCAGTTCCCTTTGTATGACTTTGTGCATTTAGAACCACCCTGGGTGTTAATTACAGTGTGCACCAGATCATTAATTATTTATTTCCAAGTTGTTGTGTGTTTACAGCAGTTGTCCCCTTAATAATTATCCTCATGAATGTAAAGATGGTTTCTAAGTTAATATTCTTGTTGTTTGCTGAGTAATGTTCTTTATAAAACTGGATTTAATACTTCCGAATCCTGTGACGGCAGACTTGCAACAGGATGGAGCGTTGGGTTTCTGAACCTGAGAGTAGTTAGACCTCTGACCCTTGTATCGGAAGTCAAGTGAAACTAGATAACAGCTTAAGTGTGAAGATGATGCTCACTACTTGGATTAGTGGGTTGGAAGACAAGTTCTCAGTTAAGAGAATCCTTAAGCTAATGGCGATCTGTAAAACGATACAAGTCTTTACCTCAAAACGTCAGCTGCTGTTGCATCACATCCGTCAGCTGTCATCACTTCATATCATCTGATATCACAGTCTCAGATCAGCGCACGTCAGTAATTGTATTGCAAAAACACTTTAAGTCCTTCACTTGTGTCAAAAATCTTGAGAAAGTAACATCAGTGGCAGCTGCCTGAGCTCTTTACTGTAGCGCGGATATAATCTGTCAAAACAGCAGAAAAGATCATCTGTCTTGTCTCTGCTTGGAAATATGGACTGATCCAGTTTTCTGCAGACAAGGGACGTAATTGCTGTCTTTTGGAAATGATAGTCATGCTTACATTTTCCATTCATGCCCTGTGCTGAATGACTGAGACAGCTGTCTGTAAGTCCCGACCAAAGGCACGAGCATATCTATTTCCATATTTTCCTCTTCACCCTTGTGTTGACACATGTCTCAAAGAGTGTCAGTCCATTAGATGTACATTACAGGCCAAATGTTTTCTCCCAGACGAGGGAAAAGCCATGCAATCTTACACTTACGTCATTTTATCTGCTACCAAACTGGCGGTCATTTTCTTTTGACACAACACTGTCTTGCTAGTCCTCTCTTTTTAAAAGGCTTCATGTGGGTGAGCTGAGGTCAAACCATTAGTGCCAGATTAAATACAATAGCATTCATGTATCCTCCTTGCACAGTTGATAGCTTTTGTCATTTAACCTAATTTGAATGAGTATGCTGTTCTCTGAGAACCAAATGCATGCTCTAACTGTAATTTAGATGCTTCTCCTTTATGGGACAGAGCAAATGTTGTTTTGAAATAATTGAGCCACTCCAGCATACATATATAATATTCATATTGTATCTAATGGACTTGGCTAAGGTTCATTTCAATCAGTCGGTGTGTCTGCAGAGACACAAACAGGCAGTGACAGTGATAGGGAAGGAGTAATGGCTCAGTTTGTGGGGACTGAAACATTTGGCAGCGGTTTGCTGCTTCATGGGTGGAGGCAGACATGAACAGCCACTGTAACAGACTGTTGACCTCTACCAGAGCACCTGCAGCGTGAGATTATTAAGTAACGAGTCCCTGGTGAGAATACCAGCCTTCCTGCCAGGAGTTCTCCACGGGAGGCTGCCACTGATTGGGGTGAAACAGTAAACGCATGAAATTACAGCAACTATTTGATTGGAGCCATGTTTCTTTGTTGTCCAGTTCACTATACCGAATAACGATACGCTAAATTAATTTCTCAGAGAAGGCAAGGTTAGAGTTGCTTAGTGGACTCAAATTTTAATTCGAGAGGACAATTTGTGCATTGCTTTGTTTGCCGTGCTTTGCCTTGATGGGGATTTGATCTGGTATGTTTCTGATCTGTGTACATTTAGATTTTTACTGGGAAAACTTTAACCATACTCAAAGAAATGAAAAATCAGAAGCAAGAATGTGTCGTCTTGATACACTTACTGGCTTTTTTGTTTTGTTATGACATTTTGGGGGCACATTTATGATGTAAAGAAACTCCTGTGCCTACTGATTTGTGTTTATATCTGTTCAACTTACTGGAACTCGGTTTCTGTTTAACCATAAACCAACTTCATGTGGTATATTAAACTAACAGGGGTGCAGTTGGTGACCACAGCGATGGCGTGTGACTTCACAGCTGTGCTTAAACGCGGTAACGTGATGTCCATATGTAGTTACAGTTTTGGCCTGACCCGGTGGAGCCCGGTGGCAGAGAAACATAGAGAGAAGAATTTACAGGTCAGCAGGGCTCACAGCTGAGATTTTATGGCCAGATTTACACCCTGTGTGATTTTACAAGGAGGGGGGCGGGGGTGGTGAGGGGGTGAGGATTCGTTAACCCTTTGTCGAGCAAAGTGAAACGGGTTATTCTCCTTTTTCTCTTGCTGAAACTCATACTGAGGAAATTCGGCGAGCCGCGCTTTTGACACCTGTACTGCACCAGGGGGTAACACGTTTGCCCAGCGCACAAGGCAATTAATCTTGTCAATGTCAAGTGCATTGGGAGGGAGGATGAAACAAAGATTTGACCTGATTGGCTCTGAAAAGGTCTCACATTTGGGGCCTGTTGGGAAAGAGGAGGGTTACAGGGGGAAGCGTTTGGCACATGCGAGGACAGATGCACGGTGCTTTGATTTATCTGTCTGACTCTCGTCGTTCCCAAAGAGCCCCAATTTGGCTACATCCATGGGTGTCCAGAATAAACACACATTAATTGGCCAATTAATTACAGGGACGAATACAGGGGGCAGGTCTTTGAGAGGGCCACTTTGATTGCACCTTGTTCGCTGGCTTTTCTAATGACTCTCTGCCCGTTTTTGTGGGCACCCGTAAGTCGATGTGTGTAGGAATAGGTGTGAAAAGCTGATCTTGAACGAGGGGTAATGTAGGTCAACGCATCCTCTGAGCATTAGAAAGACTTGCTATAGTTGGCTGGAGCATGGCCTTCATTCACACATCTACAGCTTTACAACTTTTTAGGAGACAGAGTTGTACCGCTCAGCAGGGACGCTGCGGGCAATATATGTATCCCTGATGCTTTAGTGTTCAAATTCTTCATGGCCTGCGAGCCCCCCAAGGCCTGTGTCTAATGCTTTCCAAGCATCTTTAAATGTTGTTTCAGTGTCTGCCAGGTCATAGCACCGCCACTGGAGTGTCATGTATAAAACAGGGTCGGCTGAACTGAATTCACTTTACTTGTTGAGGTATGTACAGTAAGTAGACACGAGGTGATTTTACCCCCTCGTGACAGCGTGATCTCATGGCTAAGTTATCCAAACAACTGGGATTTCTTGGCTCCGAACAGTCTGGCAATATGCAAAGATACCTCCCAACACGCTAGGTCAGCTGCAGTAGTGTGAGAAATTCTAAGAATGTAAATACTTTTAAAAGGATATTTCTTGCTATCTAGGAGCCATGTTGGCCAAGGAGAGGGAGGAGATCAGTGGGAGCTGGAGCACAGAGGGACAAAGGCTGGTCAGTGGGGAGGGGGGCGTTGCCCTGAACACTGCAGAACACAGAGGCGTGGTAGTGGGAGGCTGCATCGCTTATAGCACGCTGTTGCAGCCTATCATCTATATTCTGATTTCCCACACTCTCCTCCTGCCTCCAACCAATTTACGTACATACATTCATCTGCGTCCACTTTAATGGCATGCCAGGGAGCGGCATATTGACAGTGGCCTGATATTATACAGATGGTAATGTGAGGGACCTTTGTGTAATCTGTTATGCGTGGCAAGTGATATGAAGTATAAGACTCGCCAAAGGCTACAGTACCCGGGGAGAGCGCTCTGTGGATCTTTGCACAGTGTATTCTCTCTGACCTCCAATATTTGGTTTGTAAAATGAACCGGGGTTTATTCAAAGTAGATTTCCAGCCTCTGCTATTCACTTGTTGGATAATGCATTAATGAAACACTCAGTATCTGTAAACATAGGATGGGAGCAATCTGCTCTGGATGAATAATACGGCCAAAAGTCCAGATGAGACTGTGAAATTGTGAAAGAGCCAAGACTAATAACAGCATCCATTAGGAGATGAGAACATTCAAGAGGCATTGCTGTCCCAGCGAGGAGCCAACGCAATAGGCAACCAGCTTGCGCGGAAACGCTGCACAGACATTCGGCGGATCGGCGGGGAATTGAGCTCATAGTTAAATATAGATTTATCATCACTTCTTCACCGCATAAAAATGCAAATTCAGATAGTATCATCAAGCTTCTTTCCTCTCCTTAGAAGTTGTTAAAGTCAATGAGCTCTTAAAACTCATCTGTGAAGATATGGTAGAAATGTGGCGGTTGTAAAGAGATGTTTCTGATTGTTCTTTGGGACTTTCAGGGCTTAGTTTTCATAGACATCCACTGTCTGCATTTCCTCTGTTTGCCTTCGGCTCCAGTGTTTGCACACTGTGTGGTGGTGAAGAGCTGGGTGTTTGCTGAAATAGCTCTATAATAGTTATTTTACCCAATGATATGCTGCGTTCTGTGACTGTGTACTCATGTAGTGCCACCTGTGTCCCCTTCCATTGTGTGACAGCTGAAAGGAGGCATAATGCGGTATGAGAATTATTGTCACTCTCTGGCTCTCATGCAGCTTCTTGCTCTCGTCCATTTCCTTCTTCTCTCATCTTTGTAAGCCCTCCACTGAAAAATCTCTTTTACGATATTCAGTGTCTAATTGCCAGACTGCCTAATTAGGGATGTTACCCAACACACATCATACATTCATGCATTGAGGACATCCATCCTCTCTTAGAGAGAACTTACAGTTTCCTCATTGGCTCTGTCCCCTGCCATGCACAACATTTGTGATGAAACTAGTTTGCCATCTAGTGGCACTTGTACAAATAGCCATTCACGCAGGGTCTACGATTGAGTCTCTGTGAGGAAAGCCTTCATGGAAAGCTTAAGCCAAGAGACTATAGGTGCAATCTTGGCCAGCTGAGCTGTGTCTTAAGTCGGCTGCAGTGTCAGCCATCTCTTTATACGTCCCTGAATATTTAGATGGCTGGGAGTTAAAGAGAGCATTGTGTGCCAGTCAGAATGGTGAAAAATGCTAAGCTGCATTTGAGCCCCTGCCAGGCAGCTGTCGGCTTTGCCGTTCTCTTCCTGCCCCGGCCGCTCCTCTTAACCCTCAGTAAACAACTGGAACAAATCCTATTTTATTGAGGCTTTTACCAAGTGCAAGGGATCTCTGCAAGCTCCAGTGCCCAGGCATTTTCTGAGCTTGTGCAGTGTCCTAAGATGGCACCCAGCGAGGGTAGCCAGAAAAAAAAGAAAAGGAATTTCCACTGTCTGTCTCTAATTGGATCCTTAATAACAAGCAGGTGGGGCTGTGTTCTCCGCAACATGTTTTGTGACATTTTGAGCAAGCGCCATGATCGATATTTGCCTTACATAAGTTGATAGCTGATTTGACACAGTGAAAATAGGTCTGGTGAAGATTTGGACAAGTGAAGGATATTTAGCTGTATAGCTGCTGGGAATTTACTGAATATGAATATGTTTCCCTCTCACCAGCTTTTTCTCTTTTATTTTGAAACTACCATCTAGGAGCACCTGTGCTTAGGCTAATGCACGTGTGATTAGTGAGAATGTAAATGTGGCCATTTCACTTAATTTACACTTAACATAACATTCAAAATCACAACACTTTGCCACACATTTTCAAAAAAATAAAAAATTAAACCAAACCTCTCACAGCGTTGCTGCAAAACCTCCATATTTTACAGACCCCCTGCACAAAATTGCTGTTTTCCTAGCTTGTGCGGATTCTCGTGGTTCATCCTGCAAATTGTTAAATGAGAGATGTGAAAATGCCTTCAAGGGGACAGAATGACATTTTGCCATTAATTACAGAATAAATTAGTGTTTGCCAGGAGTGCTGAAATTGTATCTCCTCTGAATCTGGATGCAGTAAGTGCTGCTAAGGAACACGAGGTTTGACCAAAGGACTGAGGGGATCAAATGCATGTGCATGTGTCAGTCCCTTTCCCCATCTTTCACAGGCCAGGAGCCGACAAGCATTTTCACTGGGGAATAAATATTGTGACAGGCAAGCCTCCTCTAACTTGTTTTTGTGGTTGCATGAAGCATGTGAGCATTCATTTCCCCCGCCTTTTCTTTCTGGGGTGGCCCTTAAAAAGACATCATGTGTATTTTTAACAGCCAGCCTCCTGCTCTTTGTCCTATGGATGATCGGTTCAGCTTAAGGATAGTGTGACAATTTATCATTTTCACTGTTTTCTAGACATTTATTTACTAAGCTAATGCAGCTGCCGCTCATAAGCTAAACAGTCAGCTCCTGTTAAACCCAGCAGAGCATTTAGAAAAAAAAGGCTCGAGAGGCCCGAGTACATGTCCCCAGAGGGAGACGGGTCTCAGCTCAGGCAGAGTGGGAGAGGCATGGGAGTTTTTTCAGTTAAGAAAAGGTCATCTCTCCTGTGAGCTACATAACATTGTTGCAGACCAAGTTGGCTTGGCAATGTCAGACAGTTTCCCACTCAGGACATTAAGGTCTCATGATGCCATATAAGTCAAACTTATCAATGAAAAGCCACATTTCTGATTATTAACTAGCCAAAAGTCAGGTTGGTGAAAGATTTGGTTGGATGTAAGGAGAAACAGACTCGTGCAGATGTATAACCATTTAAAAAGTGTCTTTAGCATTGATATCTATCCCTGCTTATAAAAAAGGCATCCTTTCGGCTCTCTGTACTGTGTGTCAGGTCATTTCTGAAGGCTTCTTCAGCTTATCTGCTGACCCTTCGCGGCAGGGTCATTTGTCAGGTGGATTATGAGACTTTTGGATGGTATATCTGCTTTATTGCTAAGAAATGCGACACGTTCTGCTTTCTCTATTTTATACTACTGAGTTATCCCACTATGGGCTGCGAGACATGGAATGTCTCAGAGAACATGTTGACATTTGGGATAAGGATTATGGAGTCATCAAAAAGGAGTGTCTCTGCTGTGTGTCACTGTCACTGTTGACTTTGCTCTCAGATTGGGGCTTGTATTGCAGGACTGAGCCAGGCCCCATGTCTGTGCTTTGCTTTTACACTTTACAACTCATAGCAGACTTGAAGCAAGTCAACGCTCGGATCCATGTGGATTAAGCCGGGAGTTCAAAATATGCTGTCAGTCTACTGAGGTCTCCTCTTTTCAGCTCAAATGTGTGCCCACTCCAGCTTTAGCTATTGAATTAGTAGTTAATCCGGTCTGCTTTTCACACTTATGGTTTGCAGGTTTTTAGAGTGGGGCAGATAAATAGTACATGTGAATATGTGTTTGGTCGTGCCAGCCTGTCTTTCATTAACTCAAAAAGCTAACTCATCTTTGACTCCCCCTCCTCTCTTCTCCTTTCCTCTCTTCCACATCCCTTCATCTTCCTCCACCTCCTTCCCTCCCTCTCATCCCTCATTTCCTTCCTTGCCTTCCTCTGTCTCTCCCTCCCTCTAATCTACTGCAGTGACCTGAAGGAGGGCTTCACACTGCAGCGCTCAAATAATAATCAAGCAGTAGGATGTTGTCAAATTTATAGGACACTGAGCGTTGCATAGCAACAGAGATTGCCAGGGTGATCCAACAGGCGCTGGAAGTTGGATGAGGGAGAAAAGGGGCGAGTGACAGGAGACAGGAAAGGAAGGAGAGCTGACAAGAAAAGTGGGAGAGAGGGATGAGATGGGAGTCATAGAATTATGATGTACACAAAGGGAGAGATAAATTAGGAATGGAGAAGCACAAAAGGAAATGAGAAAGTTAAGGTTGGCTTAGCTGAAAGAAAAGATTCAAAGACACTGCTGGCTGTTCTTGCACGCTTGTCACTCTGTCGAATTTATAATTATTGTGTTTGCATTGTTTAATATGGTACTGGCGTACAGGTGGTGTTTCGTGAAAATGCTTTTTGTTGGATTTTGGTGTCACAGCTTTGCTTTTTTCCTTATCTCTTTCATTCTTTCGTTCTCCACTTTTGGCCTTTCTCCTCCTAATTTGAGTCTAAAACAATAAGAGAACTTTATAAAGTTGCAAACTAGAGCAGGGCGATATGGCCAAAAATATTTATCACGATATATATTTGAAAATTTGCGATAACGATATAACTGACGATATAATTGATGCGAGACAAAATACAACTCTACAACATTACTAGCGCAAAAAGACAACCTTCCATTTATTTTCACGTAAACAAGAAGCTGGTTTTTATGTACATTAAAGCTTTATAAAAATGTAACAGTGCAAATGCAAATTCCTTGCTGAAAGTTTAACCAAAAGGCATTTCCAGTAGAAATGGGCTGACATATCCTGAGCATAACCATGTATAATATCCACTGAAGTTAAAAAGAGGTGCTTTGCAACATTAAACTGCAGTGTGCAGTACGTATGTTTCGGACCATAAGGTGCACAGGATTATAAGGCACATTAAGCGAAACAAAGCAGTCAGATAAATCAAACTTTATTAAACTCATTCTTCTTGCTTCCTCCACTTCTGTACCATTGATTCATTAATGTTGAATTCTCTGGCAGCTGCTCTATTCCCATGTTGTTGCAGTATATTAATGACTAACCTCGTATTGTGGACGGATTATCTCAGTTGTTCTCCTGACTGAAGTTTGGTCCGTTTACAGCATCCTGCCATGCGATTGCATTTGTCTCTAACCATGAGGAACCTTCACGTTAACTTTTATAAGTGGAAAAGTGTTAGTGTTCGTCCTCCAGCTTCACTGTTTATGTTATGCTAACATAGCTGTGTCGCTAGCGATCACATAGCACATCATTATATATCAGCTAGCCCAACTTCAGTAACCCTACAAACGTCACTGCTGTTTAGTTTCCTGTCTTCATTTATGTTGGAAGTGATAGCAGAGCTGTACGTTTGATTTTTTTCAGAAATCTCTCCATCAGAACGTGCTATATCATGCTTAGGTAACTAGCGAAACTAGCGAGCTAACTTCCGCTAGCTTCCTGCTAACTTCTAACTCCGTTAAATGTAATAACTTTTGTTTTCATGGATGTCTGGAAGTTAAACTTTATAGTTACACCTGGTAAAGCAGCAATGCTGATCGTTTTATTAAAGATGAAAGAATTTAGACAGTTTTTAACGCTCAGTGATGCTGCAGTGTTGTTTGACCTGAAGTCAAATATACGGAGTTTGGGACCCAGATTACTCCCAGATTTAAGAGCATCTTAGTCCGACAAATACGACAATAACAACGCCCGCTTGCATGTTCTGCAAAAAAATGTGCTTTGTTGTGTATCTGACGGACAAACACCAAACCAGTTCCACATCACGGAAGTTGCACCATTTTTACAAACCAACAATCGGCCATGTGTGTATGAAAACAAAGGCACTGCGCATGCGCGTTTTACTCCCATTCTATCGCGATATTTCATTTTCCTATCGTTGCCTAACATTATACCGGTATTACCGTGAACGGTATAATATGGCCCAGCCCTATTGCAAACTTTATACAAAAGTGGGAAATGATCATGCACAGTTCAAAGCAATCTTCATATTGCTTTCTAGTTGAACTGAACTAAAAAAAAGTTATTTTTTTTTAGCTTCAAATGTAAAATTAGAAAAAAATTTTACACTTAAGTTAAAACAAAGCTGGTGGTTGTAGAGTCAGGTTAGCTTCTTAGCATGAGAAACCTTTAGGAAAGTTTGACTAAAGTAAATGTGCTTTAATTGTGAATCCAGAGTTTTTGTTAGACTGTTAAACAACACTTGAATGTGTTCTATAATATCTTTTTGACCAATTAAGATAAAAATAGGTGGTGACATTGTTAAAAATCTACTCCTGCAAAAAGAATTATAAACTCTCTGTGGTTGTTGTGTCGTAATAAAAGCATGCCTGCTTGGAGGTAGTTCTAGTGCTGTGTCACTGGCAGGTGTTTCAGTTTGGAGTCAATTGAGTGCAAACGGTGATGACAGCTGTGCTCCTCACTAATTATTTCTTGTCACTGTGCACATATTTACTAACCAGAGGTCCTCTGGACAGAAAAGTATCAGTTGAGTCCCAAGGTCGCCTGATGTAGTCGTTTTAATGGATCACTTTGTCGTGAAAAAGATTATCTGAAGGTGTTTAGAAATATGAAATTACTATAAAAGAAGAAATGCGACATGTAGTTCTAAAATAGAAATCCTGGCCTGAGTTTATCTTTACATAGCTAAATTAGATGTCTGCCTTTTACTAAACTAGGGTCGCACAATACAATCCAGAGGACAGTATAATTTATTGTATTGTGTATAAAATAACGTCAGTATTCAGGAGTTTCAAAGGCACAGTAGGCCCTTCAGGACACTTCCTCAGGGTAAACAAGAAGTACACACCTTTAGCATTTCTCTCCTTTCTTTGTTTTTTTGTTTTTTCAATTTGACACCACCAACGAATGTTAAGAGCTGTCATCCAAATAACTGCCACTTTACCTTTGCTTACATGTTTGTTTTTAAATGTCAGCTGAAGGCCATCTGGGCATCTCATGGTTCATTTACTGCACACAAAGATTTCTTTTGTGCTCTTTCCCAGAGAAAGGAGCTCAAAAGATCCAAAAAGACTGAATTCTAAGAGCTGTGATTGTTCTCAGGTCTTGCAGCATGTACACACAAAAAACAGGTACACTGTAAAAGTATTTTATGGGGCACTCCTCTGCTCTGTGCAAGGGGGGATATTGCATTTATAGTTATTAAGTATACACCAGTAGATCATCCATATTGCTACCAATACCATCTCTTTTAAGTGATATTGACCTGTCTTCAACTATGATGTGAGGTTTTTGCTTAATCAGTCGGGCTTCTATTAGTGTATACTCTTCTTCTACTACTTCTTCTTCTTCTTCTACTTCGTCTTCTTGTTCTACTTCTTCTTTTACTTCTTCTTCTTCTAATACCTGCTCCATTAAGAGGTTGCTACAGTGGATCATCTGCTTAAATCTCATCCTGTCTCTAGGGTCCTCCTTCACTACATCCATCAACCTTCTCTGAGGTCTTCCTTTCTTCTGCCTGGCACCTCCATATTCAATGTCCTCTGACTCTCTCCTCTATCATGTCTAACCCGTCTCAACCTCGCCTCTCTACCTTTTCCTCCAACCTTTTTCTTGAACCTGAGCTGTCCCTCTGATGCACTCATTTCTAATCCTGTCCATTCTGGTCACTGCAGATGAAAATCTGAACGTCTTCAACTCTGTCACCTCCACCTCTGCCTCCTGACTTTTTGTTAGTAGAGCTGTCTCCATGCGTCATAGCAGGTCATCTACCATCTTATAAACTTTCCCTTATGCTCACACTCGCTGCCATTCTTCAGTCATTATTACCGTATAAACACCTGTGACTATAAATTGACTATTTATACACAGGGAAAAGGTTGGGTGAGGGAGACATATTTAGCTGGTTGCAACCTGATCTGATCTTCCTGCAATCTTCTACTGGCATCTTTTTTTTGATCGAAATTTGCTGGTAATATGTTGTTAACCTCAGATACAGAGCTCCACTATTTATTTTGATGAACATATGCAAATACATGGGCATAAAATTAGTATGTACTTTGGAGTTGAAAGGGATTTAAGGGCAAATGTGGAGAAATAGTTTGGAAAACTGCACAATTCATGACCTACTTGAAATAATAGCGTATGAAATATTCATTACCTAAATTACTTATATGTGTAATCTGCTTTTGTTGTTATGTTCAGAGGGGAAAGGGCAGCAGCGGGGACAGAGGGCTAGAACAAACAGTCTGATCTTCTTTGCAGTCGTAGCAGCGATGCGGTGTCAGCCGATGAATTATCAGTGTGAAAAATGAGCGCCATCCACCCTCACAGAAATGCTGTAATGTGACACATAGAAGTCTATTATACAAGTCAGTTTTGAATCTGCATCTTAAAGCGTGAGCCCTTTCCGAATGGTTCGGCTGCCACTCTGCCACAAAGGAAACCAGCCTCAATTACATTTCAAAGAGGTTATTCCAACATAATATATAATCTCAGTCATTTGAAGGAAGGGATTTTAAGGTTTAAAGAGTCTGTTTCTTCCCATCAAGGCAATTCAACTTTCCACCTCTTCTCTATGTAGCCCTCGTTCACGTTCACATTAAAGCACACGTACAGTAGCCTCAGAAATGCATTAACACTGATGATCAAAAGATGCTGGCCAGAGCTTTGTTGGTACATCAAACAGCACGAACAGAGGAAAGCACACAATTCCCGAGAGGAGGCACACATCGGTTCTACTGTGCCATTATTAAGTTTAATATTTACTGTACTACACTTTGTCTTCTCCCCTTTTCATAATGCTGTAATCTGAGAGAGAAGCACACACAGAGTAGGAGCATTAGTGCACACGCAGATGATTAAAAGCAATAGCTCTCAGTGAAGTTTCTTCCTCTGTCTTTGTTGCAGGCAAACGTACATGTCAAATTCGACCCAGATAATCAAAGTGCGCACACATGAAATGTCAGAGGGAAGCGTCGGGGGCGTTGCTTTGTGATTCCGAACTTTTCTTTCAGCAGCCACTGAGCCTTTCCTCTCCACAGATCTACCCAGCTGCTAACTCGGAAGAGGAGAGCAGTGTTTTTGCGTCGCCCGTACTGACACATACAGTAGAAGAGAACTGCGATATTATTAACATAGCAGCACTGTGTCAGATGATGACACTCAAATTAGAAAGATGTAATCGTGTTTAGCCTGATTACAGATCTCTGCATTGTCTCACACTTCTACCATTGATTGCCGCCAGAGTATTGTCATCTCTTAAATAAGTCGATTTTACATCGGTTTTGTGTGCACGTGCGCTCGTTTCAGGCAATCCTCAATACAGAGCCACCGATGCTCTGCCAGTGGATATCTGCAGTTCTATCCCACAGAGCTTTATCCTCATTTCTCACTAGTACATAAACCCTCTTGATGTAAATTAAACCAACTTTGGTTTGGTTCAGATTCAGGAATACATCTCATTTACATTTCAGTTTTTTCCAAGACTCGCAGATTCTGAGAGAGCTGGGGGGGGTTGTTATTCAGAGAATGTGAAGAACAACTCAGAACAAAATGGTTCGAAATGTGGCTTTGTTCTGACTTTGTTTTGCAACACTGGACAGCGCTGGCTGGCTTGTCCTGTTTGCTGCTGTTTTCACTCCTCGGGTTGATTGATGCACTGAGGGACTTGCACAGCTGGAAAGGAGACAGTAAACCAAAGGAGGGAACAAAGAGTAGCAGGCCACACAGGGTGCAGCAATTAAGCAGTTTTCTTGTTGTTAATTAAAAGCAAATTAGAGACTGTGACAGGAGTTGCTGTCTAGCCTTAATTGCTGGCAGCATGCATGCCCAGCCACACCTGTTATTGCATATTGACTCATCTTGGTCCACTTTTTTTCCCCCTACGCTTTCCTAAGGGGCGGAGAGGAAAACCTGGAGATCCTGGACCCAGAGGCTCGCCTGTAAGTTATCTACTGCCACTCTCACTTGTGTACATAGGCTCTTTCCTTTTGATTTTACATAGAAGGTCAAGATCTATAGTGCTATCGAAAATATCCAAATGCATTCGTTTCAGCTTAATAGATCATTTGTTTGGTTTGCACATCTACTCTGTCTGCCTATAACACCCAATTACCAGCAGTGAAAACAGAGTTCGGCTCAACCTTTATTAGACCGGGAATTCTCCTGAGATCACAAAAAGGGTTGTTTTTTTTTACTGATATCCAAATAAATTCAGACACATTAAAGAAGTTACAAATTTATTACAACTACAAAAACATATTAAAGCAAACAGTCAATAAGGCCAGCGCTGCAGAATACAAAATCTGCCCCGAAAAAGAGCAATTACACCAACATTGTTCTATGTTAACTAATTTCATGCTTTCTCGTGCTTTATTGATTTGCTCAAAATCTTCTCCCATACTGCTACAAACAGGCTACATTATCGGCACCAAACCACAAAGGGTATATTAAGGTAGCACTTTAAAATGTTTGTATTGACAAGTAGGACAAGTCTGCCTAGAGGGCCCATTGACTCCTTGAAATATGGTCTTTTCCTTAGGCGACCGAGCCAATTCCAGACGCCATTTGTGTGTTTGTGTAGTGACCCACACACTAAAGGTCACAAACACTGTGATGCGTTAAAGGAGACAACTTGTCAGATGTTTAACTGCTCTGACGCCAGGACAAACAGGAGTGTTTGGGGATTGTGTAACTCTGATGTTTTGGGTGTCCAATTATTTTCATGCACGATTGTCTTGATTACACTCTTGATCAGAGACATAGGGTTTGGCTTATTTTATTCCATCCACAAATCAAGAGAGATTCTGTGCTGCGTCTGTTACCGGTGCCCAGGTTCAATTATCTTCATTATAATTGAGCCACTCACTGTTAAACAGTGTCTCCCACGTGTGACTCATTTTAGCCCCTGCTTCTTCCTTTTTTTCTCTTTAATAACTCGTAAAGTTGTGGAACACAAAGTCATAGGAGAAAAGAAAGGCAGGATGGAGAAGGTGTGACATTTCTAAATGGCAATGTCCTGATGATACCCTTCGCATGTGCCAGATTTGCCTCCGTCCCCCGGTATTGGCATTTATGAGTCACCTGTTTTGCTGAGGTAGATCTCAGGGGCAAAATCATCTATTCAAAACACACTCCAGGGCATCACTCTCTCTTGTCCATTGGCAGCAGGACGTGTGTGCGCAGTTGAGGAGGCAGCGGTTATTTTTCAAAGTCAAATTAGCATTTGACGACAACAGGGGAGCCTGTGAAAGGCGCATAACAAAGACGCACTCAAAGATTAGCTGCCGACTAGAGGGATCCGGCCATGTCTTTATGAAAGGCAACATCAGTGCAAAGGTTAAAAAAATATATAATATATGGAAAAGCCAGTCACAGGGATATTTGCAGGAATAATTTATATCTTCATAAGGGTCAGGATAGGGTTACGATTGTTATGTATTTGTGATGAATAACATGTGCGGCGCTCGCATGAGTTTTCATATAATTGTCTTCTTATTTCACAGGGTCCCGCAGGAGCCGCCGAAGGAGCAAGTGCCAAGGTATTACCCAAACATTTTTCACTACAAAACAAATACTGACAAGCGGCGTTTAAAGTAGATTCGAGGTGTCTCCTGCTTTTGATAAACTGGCCCTTACCTTCACTTCCAGCACGTGTGAATTGCCAAGATGACTGAGCAGTGTTCACTGTAGCAGCCTCCCGAATAGCCAAGGAGTTTAATCATCTGCAAAGTGTTGTCTGTATAAAGATGTGCCAAAGTTGTTGTCCCAAGAAACTGTGCCACCTGAAGTAGAGTCTGCTCTGCCCTTGACTGACTTTTGTGTGTGTGTTTATAGTCGAGAGCAGATATCCGTCTTCAGAGGTGGCACCTTTCAGTCAATTGTACACTATCTACTGTGCAAGTTAAATAGCTGTTCCCACCCTGCATCTCCTGCAGTGCAACCCAGCATGACTCACTGCTCACACTCCAAACAGACAGATGATCATTACATACAGTGCTTTTGCAAAAAAACAAAAAAAAACAGGGCCTGCAATCATTTTCATGAAGCCCAGGGGTGCTGTAGCTCACCAGAGGCTGCATGACATACGCAGTGTAAAGGGAAAAAAAGTTGTACCAGACCTCCCGTTGTCTTTCTTGTAACCTGCTTCCTTCAAAAAAAATAAAAAATAACCACCACCACCCGCCAAGCCTCCAGTGGCCTACTTGTGATCATGCTGAGAGTGAAAGCCATTGTGTAGTGGACACCCTCTTGACCGCAGCTGTTCATTTGATGTATAGGTGTATGGTTTTGCGGTGGTGTCAGCTTGGGCCGCAGAAAACCTCCTGCTCCCTCTGCCCAGAGGAAGGAGAAGTGTCTGCTGGCCAACCTTGAAAAAGAAAGTTGTCTATATGAGGACACAGTTATTATACTTCAAAACAAATGGGATTGCAGTAGATACAGATGGAGGTGGAGCGCCTATTGGGGTCGTGTGACTCAACTGACAGGCGTTTTCATGTTTGACCAACCGACTGCTCAGTTGCAGCTTTAGTGTTTATACTTGAATCATAAAATGAATCCATAGAAGTCCAAATTTTATTTGTCAGAAATGAAAATAACCCTGTGATTGTTGTCTTGGAATTTTCTTTTTTAATTTTCAAATGCTGCTTCTCTTTAATGAGACCCTTTGTTAAAAAGTTTGAACACAGAGAAGAATAAGACTCGCTAAAACCAAAAAACAGTAACAAATAATTATTGTAGAACAGATTCAGGCAGAGAAAATAAACAGTATTCTGTCCTGATTATCTGACTCAAATGTTTCCATTGGTGCTGACAAGGAAAACGTAACTTATTTTTGACTCGTCTCTTCAGTTGTCAGGTATTATAAGTTGACTTACAGACACCCGTGTTACCTTAACCAGGTATTTATTTGCGTCCTTCCAATTTTTGTACGCAGACTTAAGCAGCATCACACTGTAACAGAATAAGCATTATTTTTAATCTAGCAAAACCTCAATGGAGACAAACAGGTCTTTATTTTCACACCCAGCAGAGCATTACTCCCAACATATCACTTCACTTATGGTGTCACACCTTTGCTAATCTGACACAAAGGTAACAGAAACAACTGGAGCAAGTTATAACTCAACACAGAGCATTTTTGATTTTAAAACAGGCCTAGCTCCATCCTTTTGCTCACCTTCCTCCTTTAGTATGAGCAAATATGAACGTAAATATGAACTTAATCTGCTTAATTTTGAGCTTTTGGGTTTATGGCGTGTGCTACAAGTTTACAAGTGCTTGAGAAAGTAGACCTGCAGGCCTGCTCTGACTTAAAACATTAAAATGAATTCTTATTAAATGTAGCGTTACGCCTGAAGGGGACAACGCTCGTAGGAGACTAAAGCTACGTTTGCGATTAGATTAAACGTAACATTTTGATTAAAGGACATGATTAAAGCATTCATTTTAATGCTTATGTAGATGTTAGATGAGACATACGCTGCTAAGCACTATTGTTCCCGTGCTCTAATTCTTCCATTAAATGTGCATGCCAGCCTCGCCCTTGCCATAAATCAGTCATGCCCCTACATCACAGATACGTCTTCACTTTATCATTATAAATTTATGCTTTCTGTGGCTGACAAGGAAACTTGTGTCCCAGAGAATCACTGCACGTTTTAATCTTCCATAATGAAAAACAGAACTGTAATGCATTTAAAGGAATTTAAGCAAACCGGGGACGATACGCGAGAGCAGATAAGCCCTCGCACCTCCAAGAGGAATGAAAAGTAACAGTTTTCACGAGCAGCAATAATTGAACAGCGCCGGGGATTCTCCGTACCTCTCAGTGCCATCCTTGTGCATTTTTTAACTTGGACAAAATAGACGCAAGTTAGACTAAACTGCAGCTTGTGCAACATCTGTGTGAGCTGAGCCCCCTCTCACTCGCTCGCTCACTCACTCAACAGCGGGTGAATGTTTTAAAGGAGACAAAAAAAAAGGTCTGCAGTGGATGATGTGCTGGGAAGACGGTGTTCTCATGAATTACATCTCCATAACTGCATCTCCCACTGACAGTCTCAAATGGGCTCTGACAGAATGCTGCAGATATTGATGGATAGAGGGATGCAAGACAGGCTTAATTGCAGTTTGATGAGTCAAGGTTTCTCAGAGGCAACATATCACCCGCAGACACCCACAGGTGGAGCGCTTCCCTGTCTTATACACGGTGGGCTTTCTCTTCGTATAAATACAGTCATAATCTACATAAATATTGGCTGTGGCGCAGTTAATCTCGTTTGAAAGGTTTATTAACTTGTTACATACACCTCTGCCAGTAAATTGACTTTGAATAATCTTCCGTGGAGATCAAACAAAGATAAAGATAGAATTTTTTTTCTTTTTTGCCATGAGTCTGCGCCAGATTACAGTGTACAAGTGACAACTCGGATAACAATAGTTTTCCATCTTGTGTGTTACGCTGAATGTCAGTCATAACTCACCCGTTAACTACTTCCACAATTCTGTGTGCAGCATGGTGGGTTGGCGGCCTACTTTACAGCCTCCCAACGTTCATATAGTTGATTTGCTTGCAACGTCTCCGCAGTAGTGTGGTGAGTTTCCACATAGTTGATAAAGCTGCAAAAAATTAGTGCTCAAAGTCAGTTTTGCCACTTGTTCCTCCTCCCTGACTAAAATATTAATAAGACAATCCATCTGTTCATACATTGCAGCCACTGCTGACTTAATAACAGCTCCTAATTTGGATGAGGAAACACTGACTATGTCTCATTAAATGAATATACCACGGCTGTCATTAGCAAGTCGAAGGGACTGAATGACAATTATTGTCTGTTAGCGTCCAGGCTCTGTTAGTGAGCGTACAAATGTGCTGCAAACTTTCTCAGATGTCTTTTTGTCATATTATATTGGTAAACAGATGTTCCATAATGTCTTTGCACAGAGTATGTGAAGCACTCCCTACAAATCTTTACACATGTGCCACGGACAACATATTTGCCACACTTTCTAAATGTAGCCAAGACTCCAAGACTTTGCATGACAAAAAATATAAGCAATAAAGGTCATAAGTAGGTGCTGAATGTATGCAGATTGTGAGAAAGCTAGTTCCTATGTGTATACGATTGCAAAAAATATATATATATTTATCACAAATTATTCATTAACTATCTGTCTTGACCAAGGATGGAGCACATTTGTCTTAGAGTTCTGTTTATTTAGTATATTCGCCACATAACTGACAGAAAAAAATCCTGTCAAAACACTTCAAGGGCATCTCACTGGCAGTCATGAAGTGCCATCTATTGGCAGGCAGGGGAACGGCATCATGAAAGTGCTGCAGTGCAACAGGGAATTAAGTTTTTCATTATCCTGCAAGTCTAACATAACGCCACAGGCTCATGAAGCTTGTGCCACTGTGTTTCTTTTGGCCCCTTCCATAATTACAAACTCTTTTGATTTTGAGATGACACGGTACTGAATTTTTTTTTTTTTTCTGATTACTTATTCATAGCAACTGTCCTTACCTAAGTTTCACTCTCAGAGCTTTGTGTCTTTGTGTCTTTTCGTCCTGCTTTGGCTGTCAGTCACTGTCAGAGATCTGCTCTGTTCATATAGGGGGAGAAGGGGGAGCCTGGAGTCCTGGGGGAAAAGGGGGAGAAAGGAGAAAGAGGAGATCCTGTACGTATTTTCCTGCACTGACATTTACAATGCCGCTGCGTTACAGAGTCATTAACCGAGGCTTCCCTCCCTCTCCCACAGGGTCAGCCAGGTGCCGAGGGATCCGGCGGCATGAAAGGACAAAAAGTAAGTCACATCAATGTCAAGTGGCAAATATGATGATTCCCTCTGTTTCTGCTCCCTGAGACTCTGAGGCTAAACCTCCTGAGTTAGTCGTCTTCTTCTTCTTCGAGTCCGTTTATCCTCCAGTGATCTTTAAAATCATCTGCCAACAAATAATGAAGCTGCCGATGATTTGTTGTGCGTGTTTGTTTTTTACATTTGCAATTGTTTGTATCATTTGCTCCTCTAAGCATGGTCCAGCTCATTTTCTCATTACTGACAGGTTGTGTGTATGTGTGAGAGTGTGTATGTGTGTATTTTTGTGTTTTCTACGTGTTAATATAATAGAGTCAGAGCAATAATTTACAGAAGAAATCTCTTGCGGTAAAGACAAACAAACCAGGACCAGAGTTCTCAGTGGCGTCTGTACGGTATTTTCTTTAATTATCTATCTCAGTGTGCCTCTTTATGTGTCACTAAGCAGGAAGTTAGGTCTAAAGAAGAATGAATTGTTCAAGCAGACAGAGCAATTTACATATTTTTACAGTAGCTCCTGACTTTTAAACTGTAAGAACTTAACAAATACGCAACAAATTATTTTACCGCGTTGCCCTATTTTCCAATTCCTTTACATACATTCAAAATGATTGCATTCTGTCATTTCAATAGGTAGGCACTGAGAGGTACGCACAGCTTATAATGCATGCAAAACTTGATTTTGAATAGATGTATGTGGAGTTCAGTTGATTGCGTTTGTTTCTAAAGCAGTCATACCTGCAGAGGTGTGAGGCTGGAGCTGAATTGCTGACATTTCCATTATATCAGTGCTGTCACGTTGATCCCGAGTATGTATAATTCTGGCTGTGTTCTGCATATTATTTTAGATAGCTGGGAAAATTGAAGTTTTGGTCTGATGCTGATGGTGCCAGATGATGAGCTGTTGAATCACCAAAACGATTAAACTCCTCGATTAGGTTTATCGCACTCAAAATTTCCACAGCAGTTCATACAGGTGGGGGTATTTCTGTCAGAGGTGCAGCCTGGCCTCAGTAGGCTGTATTGGCAGTTTGATCCCCTGCTCCTTTGGGACTGTGAATGGGCATCCAACTAACTAAAACGATGCTCGAAAGGTCTAAGGACAAATGTTAGACACAATTTTTTTAGTAGGAGAAGAAGCAAACATGATCTGTTCATGACAATAGAGGAAAACTTGGTACTATGTGGCCAACTGTATGGCTGTCCATCTCAGTGCTGTCAAGCTATTGCACTAAAAGTCAAACATTTGCTTGTATTCCAAGAGGAACAGTTAAAGGATGACCAGAGTCTTTTGATATATGGCACGGGCAGCATGGAAATGTGAACCATATTTCTCGAAGTCTTACAGTCCAAAAGTCACCCAGATTCATCATCGGGGAACAATGCATACCTCTGTGCAATTTCATAGCAATCCATCAAACAGGGGTATTTCTCTCTGGACCAAAGCGATGGACTTACTGACATTGACATCCCAAGAGCCGTGCCACAAATGAGTTGTGTGACTTTTTTTAACTTGTAATATGTGGGTATTTTTAAACTGACATTTAAATCTCTGGAAACCTTTTTCTGTTAAAAAGTGGTAAGGTACAACATGTGTTTGTTTGGGTTTTTTTGCTCTATTACAACCACAAAAATTGCAGTTTGTAAATTGCAAATGAAAGAACTGACGCTCCCACGTGCTTTGCCAAATTGAAAGGTTCCCCGGGGCACTTAATAAGCCCATTACAATGCTCATAGGTTACATGGTATGGACATACACAACGTTAATTAGCATTCTGTGTGAGACACCTGAGAGGCGGTATCCCAGCACGCTCTTTAAGGAGAATTATGTTTTGTTTCTGCTCGTCTTTTGGCTGTGGCAGTGTTTTCACTAAAGACTGCTCATGTTATTGCTTTCTTAACTGTTGCTCTTAAACCTATTGATGTAGTTGTTCCAGGTAACCTGTGGCAGCTTGCTTTCAGCACTGGTTTCTCAAGTGCTTTTTTATGTTCCTTCTTTTTTGTCACTGCCAGCTTGTCGCTCTGTCACCGTCATAAGCAGCCACTGATACAATGTTTCTGTTGGATTTTCAGGGTGATGTCGGTCCTCCTGGTCCTCCCGGTCCTGTAAGTAAATCTATGCAACCCCGCCTCACAGAAATAGTCTTTACTATGAGTTGGCATGAAATGGCATTCTTAGGTTTCATCCTGAGAGACAACACACCATGCTGGATGAGTCACGAAAGCATTTGTTTGTACTTTTTTTTGTATAATTTCCTTTCTTTGACAGTCCTCCAGCTCTGTTCTATCATTAAATATATACTTTTTCGTTCTTTCTTTCTGTCTTTCTTTTTTTTTTTTTAATATGAGCAGGGGATCAGTGTTGATAAAGGGCACCAAACATGGGCAGCCTTTTTAAGGCAGATGAGATTAGTCATGTTGAATTTCTCTGGAAATAGCTCCCTCCTTTTTTCAGATAATGAATTCACTGATAATTGGCAGCTCCCTGAGAACTATAAACCACATGCATATCTGGGAATTGTGCACGGAATAGCTTTCACGGCACTGAAAAGCTACGAACTGTGACTTTTTGTGTGTCTGGCATCCACAGAACGCATTTGCACTCATCAGATGTTAAAATCCTTCGCCTGGGAGTCTTTGTCGTGTGAAGTAATGGGGGTCACGCGGTACACGGCCCGCTCGTGGTGCTCATAATTTTAAATTACAGAATTACAAACCATTACAAGCCCTGATCTTACTTTTTTTCCCATTTGCGCGACAGTTTCAGCTGAAAGGCAGATCAGAAACAGAAACACTGACGTCACAGTGGATGTCTGACATATGCTGAAGGTGGTACAGAGTGGGTGGCGCTGGCATGATAGAACTCATTACTTAGACATTTTAAAGACAAAAATACACTGTGACGAATCAGGTAAAGATCTCTGAGGCGGCAGTAATGACTCCAAAGGGAGGCAGCAACTATTTGTAGCCTTTTTTTTAAAGGAAAGAAAGAAAAAAGGATAAAAAAGTATCAAATGAAAACAGTCTCAAAGTCTTTGTGTCTTAAAAGACTTTGACATTTAGAGGACTCGGCCCTAATGGGTTTTGTTCTAAAGATCTGCTTCCTATTGAACTTCTGAAGGCTTTAGACGTGAGCTTGGAAACAAAGTTTGATGGCTTTGATTCTCATTCTCACTTTCATTGCTCGTTAGCAAATGATTCATAAGGAAATTAGACAACTTAATTATAGAGTGAACAAATATCACTCAATTTCTGCTGGTTTCACTGGTTTCTGTGTACCCAACAAAAATGTAATTTGATAAAAATGTACGTCAATGCAAGTGTCGTTTTGTTTATTTGTTTGAATTTCGTTTCTACTCGTGGATTAAGACTTTTTCTATCGAAACAGAAATAGAAATTGTGTTCATTGTTGTGTAGTGAGGTGTGGGCCACCCAGGATATATGAGATGTGTACTAGAGCACACGGCAGAGAGGAAAACATTAGTCATTTGATAAATGAGGCTATTTGAATATTTAGTACCAGGCTCTGTCTGTGCTCTCTGCTTTCCCGTGGCAGATAATTTTGGCAGTTAAACATTGATTTCCCTTACACAGCAGAAGCGAGGGTTCAGATCATTACCATCCCTTCATAAACCTTCTTGTGCCTGTGTTTATTAGTGACAGGGAGGAGCAGTGCGCTTACAGGCATGCATGGTCATCACTTCCCCCAATGTCCTTAAAGTGGCAAAACAGTCTTTTTAGCTCTGAGACTGTGCTGTTTTTTATTGTCCCCGCCTTTAAAATAGAGCTTATAATCTATTAAACTGAATCTGTTATGCCAGGTTATCTGTTATGCCAAATTTGGACAGAAATTGAGTCACATGTTGATGACAATGAGTAAAGACATTGAGAATATGCAAGTTGAAGGTTGACTGATTGTGCAGGGATGCGTTCGAGGTTTCAGTATCTTTGTCAAATCTTAGTTTGACTATTGTTGCTAAAGGAAGAGAAAGCACCCCAGGGTATGTAGCCTCTTTGCAACAAAATTTCCAAAAGGCTTAGAGACGCATTTAGTAAGGAAATAAGAACAGCTGTAACAGCTGGATAGAGAGGAAAAAAAGGATCAAAGTTAAATGAGAAACAGTCCGGTTACTAATGAAAATGATGTCAGCTGTAGGCACATGCAGATATCTCCCACAGATATGGCTTTTAGTCCCCAGATTGCTCCTGTTTCCTCTTGCTTCTGATATCATTAAATCTTGCAAGAATGACCAGGTTATAACTGCACACAGGCACAAAACACATGGTTAACACAAGAGGCCTGAGGATATTCAGATATAATGAGTTCTGATGATTGCAGATAGATGCACTAGGCCTGAAACATCAGATCCACTTAAAAACCTTTTGTCCACTTTATACCAACATTTCTGTGGTGAAGCTCATATCCAGATTGTATCTGCATCTGCACAGATAGGTCTGCCTTCAGTAAATGTCTCCAGTGTCAGCACTGAAATGTGATTGTGAGCAATCCAAGTGAAACAATCGCTCGTATCATCGCCGGCTGAACCGCGCCACCTCTACCCGGCGTGTGCATGCTCTCAAAGGCAATTGTGGTCTTTTGTGAAACTGGATTTTATGGAAAACATCTTTATTTTTCCAAAGCGAAGGATTTTGTGGAGTCACACTTTTGCATGTTTACTCGTTTTCAATTTGTCAGCAGTTTAGCCAGTTCGCTCACAGGTGTATCGACACGTGCACTTTCATTTCAAACTATAATCTGATTAGATGGGGAGTGCGTTAATGGCGGGTCTAAGCGACAATATGAAACTTAGGAGCTCCGTACAAACACTTTGATTTGCGACTTTAATTTCGGTGCATCGAGTGGTCTTGACCTCGTGCTTTTCGTTTAATTTTGTTGTAGCAGGCTCTGCCCAGCTGCACTGTCACCCCATCTCTGAGCTGTATTGAAAGTATACCGCGAAAGAGAAAGGAAAAATACAGATTTAATCTTTTCTTATCTAACCTGGGTTCAGACCGGTGGCAAGAGAGCCAATTGTGAATTAAATAGGAGCTGCCACTCATGCATTCTTAAAATATTCAGTAGCTCAAATCACTTTGTTTCCTTTTATTTATTTATTTCAGTTTTCACTTGCACTAATTGTGAGATCAATGAACTTTTTAGAGAACACTGTGTCTTTTTCATTACTCCTAGGTGATGACAGCACATGGATTAAGACAGCTTTCGGGAACTGTAAGCAGCTGTTTATGTCACCGAAGATGAAATGTTTATGTAGTGTCTTATTTCCTCGAGCTCCTTGTTCACACTGCACACAAAGTACGGTACAATCAAATTTTAAAGTCATCTGCTTTCTCCTGTTCTTTTTTGTTTTCTTTTCTTTTCCTTTTTAAGGACGAAATGAAGGAAAGAGCCCTAAAAGGAGAAAAAGGAGATGAGGTGAGATTTTCTGTCATTATTAAGACAATTTAACAACAGGAAACTAAGCATTAGGTCTCAGACATTGCCTCCAACACCACAGTGTGAAAAACACCAATTTCTTACGTAGCGTCAACAAAAGCGGGACTGACATTTGATTTTTGAAAGAACAATGGGACTTCACCTACTGTGCAGTTTCTGAGTTGAATTTCATCCTTGCGCTTTGTAAAGAAGCACAAGGTGAGCCGCTGAATAAATTGGCATGCAATTATTGTTTGGACCTCAAAACAACAGACGCATCTACTGGAAGCAAGCAGATTACAAAAGGCCACTGACGCAGCTATTGGCCAAAACATCAAAAGACAGTCAGCTGAATGAAAAGAGAAAAAAAACAAATCACAAGCAGAGATGCAGAATCAGACTGTCTTTGTCAGTGCATCAAGTTTTAGAAAATCTATAATAAAGTGTCAAGTCTCTGCCTTAATTAAAGTATATTTATGTCAATGCTGAAAGAATCACATGTGAAATATTTGAAATGGAAGGGTTCAAAAGTAAGTGGACACGCCCAGAAGAGCGGAAGAGTGGAGCTGCCTGTCAGATTGAGGCATAAAGAGGTCATCATTCACATGAAGGAGATCCAGAGTCAGAGAGGCGTCAGAGGTTGTTTGCCGTGAAGCAGCACAAAGTGGGAAAATAACTGGTACACAAATATCGTTGATGGCTGGGAAAAATATTTTTGTGGTGTGTAAAAAAAAAAAAAAAAAAAGCCCATTTGTAACTGCACGGCAAGTGAGAAATGTTTTCTGTGTGTCAGCATACATGTGTCCCTGTCAGTGATTAAGACAGCATGACCTCAGAGGATTCAAAACAGGATGCAAAACCATGGTAACCCTGCAAATAGGAGAGAAAAGCGTGCAATTTACAAAAAAAACCAGACCAAAAAAAGAACAATAGGAAGCTACGATTGCTGTGGAACAATTTTCTGCAATGACACAAAATGACACAAAATTAACCTCAATCAAATGTTACAAAGAGGAGAATGTAGTGGGGAGAAAAAAGGAATAGCTCAAAAACCAAAGGTCATGTGACCTCATGTGTAAAGCATTGTAGCAGTTCTGAAGTGACAGTGCGTACAGGAGCATTATGTGTGGTAATATTCAGAAAAAACATCCTAAACATAAAGTTAGAGAGAGCTTTTCAGGGTGAAGAGTGGGACTATCCTCAAGTGACTGAGTCAAATACTCTAATCTAAGTGTGATTGAGGATGCAATCTGCTTGCTGAAGAACAGACTGGATAGCAGACTATCAGCAGAGAGACCACTCAAAGAGGAAAGTGGAAGTATAGGGAAGGCCTGGAGACTGCAGCCGGTCACTGAGTATATCAGCCCCCTACTAATCAACCCGTAAACACTGAGCACCGTGTTTGTGTCATAACAGCGACACTGACTTCTGCTACAACTCTGAATTATGCCACATTCAGAAGTTTGCAGACGACACAGCCATCATGGGGTGTATCTGGGATGATCAGGAAGAGGAGTACAGAAGTCTGGTGAGGAACTTTGTCGCATGGAGTCACACAAACCACCTGCAACTCAACACCTCAAAGACTAAGGAACTGGTTGTGGACTTCGGGAGGTCTAGAGCAGGTCCACTGCCGGTTCAGATAGAGGGGGAGGAGGTGGAGGTGGTCAACAAGTACAAGTACCTCGGGCTGTGGGTGGACAATAAACTGGACTGGTCATGCAACACAGAGTACCTGTATAAAAAAGCCCAAAGCCGACTGTACTTCCTCAGGAGGCTGAGGTCTTTTAACATCTGCAGGAAGCTCCTGAGGATGTTTTACCAGTCGGTGGTTGCTGGAGTACTTTTCTATGCTGTGGTGTGCTGGGGGAGCAGCACAGCAAAGAAGGACTCATCCAGGCTGGAGAAACTGATCAGGAGGGCTAGCTCTGTGGTCGGCATGAAGCTGGACACTCTGGTGACAGTGGCAGAGAAAAGGACATTAAAGAAACTGATGGACATTATGGACAATGCCAGACATCCTCTGCACACGGCCATTAACAACCAGAAGAGTCTGTTCAGTGACAGGTTGCTTCTCCCAAAGACAAGAACTAACAGACTTAAAAACTCCTTTGTCCCACACGCCATCAGACTGTTTAACTCCTCTCTGGAGGGGAGAGGGAGGGGAAACAGGAGGACAAAGGAGGGGGGAACAACTAAGCTGTAGTGCCTCTTCACCTCACTGTGCAATACTTTTGTAAATAGTCAACGGTGCAATAGACTCAATACTTGAAATGTGCAATTCACTTGTATTTTTATTTTTATTCCTATTTATTCTATTTATCCCCTTCGTATATTTTATTTATATTGTCTCTGTATTTATATATATGTGTGTGTGTATAACTCTGTAACTTCTGTCGGTGCTGTGCTTTTTTGGAAATCGAATTTCCCAGAGGAACCCACCCGAGGGATTAATAAAGTTCTATCTTATCTTATCTTATCTTATCATAGTCGGAGTCAAATTAAAGCTGAGAATTGCCACATTAATCATATTTCGGTGTTTCTTTGTTGAAAAAGCCAGAAGAACAGTGCAAACATTTTAAAAAAAATGTAGTGTGGTATGAAGCCAAGAGAAAAATTTCACACACTCATTTTTTTTCTCAACAGCTGCTGATTTTATTATATTCACATTCTCAGTGCAAGAAAAAAGCTAACTTGGCAAAGGAAATATTCTGTGTTTTAACCTTCACATCATATGCTAACTTCACGAAAGTCCTTGAAGACTTTTTTTTTAAACCTTAACCACAGTCAGCCAGAGAAATGGCTTGGATCTTTATACACATCTTGAGAACGGATGTTTTTCTGTTTCCTTTACTTTCTGCAGGGGGAGAGAGGCGCTCAAGGACCGCAAGGCTTCAAGGTGACTTATCAAAGACTTAACCTTTGCACTAAAACTTGAGTATCTACTGCCAAGAAAATAAGGCTACAAAATTCCTTCCTGTCCAACGTAGTACTCTCTGTAACTCTCCACACAAGCTCCACAGTGTTTGTACACCAGTAGTCGCAGCAGGGTATTACTGATTTCTCTGTCGGATTCTATTTTTTTTAGAAGGGATCCTTTCTTCGGTGTATATTTGGTAGGTTGGCAGTAACCCTACGAAGTCCAGTGATGTTATTGAGCTGTTACCGGAGGGTACCGTGCTGCACAAAGTTTCTTTCTGTTGTTTAGGTTTCACCAAATACTCCAAAACATTCATGGAGCACACAAAAGTTCTGCTAAACACTGAACTCAGAAAGAAATCAAATCTATGTAGTTTTTCTCTCAGCGCTGTATGACAAAGCACAGAGGTCAAGATGTTTTTCCTGCAGTTTCCTGCCTCCCGTGTGCGTCTTATTCACCCTTTTTGGTGATTTAACAGGGAAACATGGGGCCGCCAGGACTAAAGGGAGATCAAGGACCAGAGGTGAGGCTTTGTGTTTATCTCTGGGGTGCTGTGCCATTTAGAGTAGGTCAAACTTTGAAGTCTAAAAATGTGTTAAATACAAGGTAAAATGATACACGTATAGGCATGAAAGGCCATTATAGCTTTGACCGAGGAGCAGAATAACAAGAGCTGCTGAGGTTTTGGTCATTGATGGAAGGAAAATAAAGTAAAATGCACTGAAATTCAGAGTTCAGTCCAAATTAAATAACTCTAAATCTGCAGTTTTGGTGTTTCTAAGCCTGTTTTGTAAATGTAGTCTTTTGAATAATGCTCATGATGATATCAAGTGTTAATTAAGAAGACTCTGTCTCAGTGCTACTGTAAAAGATGTACTGTGAGATAAAAGCCAAGATACAGTAAAAATTCAGTTTCCATGGTAACATATGAATCATTTAGATCATCCTCACATATAAAAACAATACAGTAAAAATGGAAGTGAATATGAGAAGCTTTTACAGAATAACAGCGTCGCTTTAACTTGAAATACCGCATGCATGCAAATATACTGCTGCTCAGGCAACGTTTCATGAAATTCTTTGGAAAGTCAGTGTTTGCATTGTAGCTGGGCTGGGCAAGAACACCCAAAGTCCAGAAATCATATCTATAACCAAACAAAGAGAATCGAATATCCATAGTGTTGGTTTTCCTTTGTGTTTTTCCAGGGGAAGCAAGGCCCTCCTGGATCCACTGGAGCCCCAGGACTCCCGGGCAAGCCAGTAAGTGTTCTGGCATCATAAACACCAGCACTTCATGTCAAGTCTTCCTTTTTCTCATCGCCTTATCTGTCACCTTGCCGTATCGTCCTCTTTCTTAACGCCGCCAGCCAAATAGAGAGATAAATAGATAAACCTCAGCAGGCAGAGATAGAGAAGAAGTAGGGGAGAAAAGTCCAGAATTTTTACACAGACGATCAGTAATCAAATTTAAGAATTAATTAGTGGAAAGAGGCAAATCTAAGCGCTTTATGCCGGGAACGGAGGCAGAGGCCCAATCTGTTCTCCACACCTGCTTCGGTAATGAGCATCTGTCTTTATTCAAAAGCAGGGAGGGAAAAGAGGCATTTCATAAATCCTGGCTAAGGGAAATTATGTTGGAACACAGCAGCCTGCTGAAGCAGTGAGGAGGAGGAGATAAATGTGTGTGAGAAGATGAAGGCCTGGTGATAGATGTGTCTCTTTTCACCACTATTTACAGGGCTCACCAGGGGAGCCAGGGGTACCTGGGAACGATGGACTGAAAGGAGAAAAGGTAGGTAAACTTCAAATCAAGTCCTCACCTGAAAGCAAAGAAAAATGAAGCTATGATGTTTTATTACAGGTTCAACATGCCAGACAACTTGCTAAGATGCCTTTTAGATTACTTGCCCTTCGTCCAATCCTCAGTCATTGTGTAACTTTGTGTTCCTGTCTCCGGTGCCTCTCACTCCTCTGTTTTTGCACACAAATGTTTTTTTCTTCTTCTTGCAGTTATATTCCAAACACTTTGCTGAAAGTGGCAAACTAGAAAAGTGGAAAAGTGTGCAGCTGACATGCATATTTGATGGGGTTTGTTACTTGTCAGAAAGAATGAAGATGCACTCAATTCTCCCCACCCACCAGAGTCACTCTGTTATTCTCCAGAGCAGAGAAATAGACCTAGAGTGCTTAAGCCTCCTATATTCATTCACATAAAATGCTTAAGCCTCGTTTTTTCCATTGTATAATCCTCCTTTGTCAAATTTGCTATACTGACTCCAATCTAAGAGGCACTTCATTCGTGTGGCGCTCTATGAATAAATAGGAGAAAAAAATAAGCAGCGTCTGTGGCTTAAATATGAGGCTGGGGGTAGAAGGCAGTTAGTGTAGCATAGAGTAAAAAATGTTAGCAGATGCAGCAATTAACAATGTTTATACATACATATATATGTATATTCTTATTAGGAACTTTAAAGATTACTAGTAAATATAGTATATTGTCAGCTTAATCAATCAAGCAATCATGACTTTTTTAAAATGGGACTTTACTGTGGAAGACTGTCTCTTGAGCAGTAATAGCTGCTAATATTATTGACAAAACAATAAAATGCTACAATTCTTTCATTTATTTTTCAAGCAGTATTTTCCAAAAACAAGCAAAAAAGGAAAAGAACAGCTATATGAATGCTAAGCATGGTGGCAGTCTTTACCCAACAATGCTGACATGCTCATTTGTAGCAGCTAGTCATTACCACCATGCTAAAAATTGATAAGTATCAATAAAGCACTGTTGAGGTTGATAGCAAAGGCATAGCAAAGAACAGATGAGGAACAAAGTAACTCACTCAGTTAAGGTCAAACTTCCTGTTTCAACAATAAGACAGAGCCCAGGAAAAAAATGGCATCTGTGGGAGAGATCCAGGGAGAAAACTGCTGACCAAAAAGAAATAAACATCTTGATGATCCCTAAAATTTAAGAGGAAAATCATTCTCTGAAATTTTTCAAAGCTTTCAGTCCCTTTGCATCTGCCATAAAATAAACATGCCATTTCATAAAAAGATCACCATAGCAACAGTCAAACATGGTTGTGGAAGTGATTTAACAAGGGGAGCAGTTGTTTTTTTCACATAGGGTCAGGTGGGTTTGGATAGGGTTTTTTTTGATGATTTAAAACATGTGAGTGTGACAAATATGCAAAACAAAAGGTTCTCCCACTAACATGATGCGCTGGTGTTGACATCGTTCACATGTGCATCCTTGCATCTTCTCACCTTTTTTTCACCTCACTGTGTCTAACTAACACTGCACTTTCTTTGGCTTGTTAAGAAGACAGGGCTGGTTTAATGTTTTTTTATGGAGAAATTTCTAAATAGCATCTGTCTTTCTGTCTGTAGGGGGACTCTGGTGGAATGATCGGCCCACCAGGACCTCCAGGTCCTAAGGGTGAGCCTGGCGAACCTGTGGGTGGATATATGGTGGGTATTATATCAAATGTAGACAGTAACCTCACCTTGTTGGGTTCAGCTCTGAAGACACAGGATACAGCATTAAAAACTATTAATGCAGTCCAATAAAACAGCAGATGGAAACACAGGAGACTTTCAGAAATGCAGATCACCTGCAAACAGCTAGAGTAGCAGCAGGCAAGTTAAAGAAACTAGGTCCTCCAGCAGCGCAGATGCAATGATGTTATGAAGTAGCAATATCATTAGATAGTCCACCATCACATATCCCCATCCTGGATAATCACCTATCCTCGTAATTGGAGCACATAGCTGTTCAGTTTCTTTTATAGACATGGCTCTGCATATAGAAATGTTCATTATAGCTTTCCCAAAGAGGCTGTGCATGTGCAGCCACAGCCTCAATCCCGGTTGATGGCACTCGCACTTCTCAATCACCTGTGGACTTCTGCAGCTTTAAACAGTCGTGTTTGTTTGTGTGTGGAAACACCAATCTGAACATTAAGCCCAACAGCAGACCTACTGATCAAGCAAGCCATGGGTACCGTGAGCAGAGTAATAAAGGAAAGATTGTGTTCAGGCCGACGTATTTAAACCTCTTAACATTCTCCTGCACTGGGAAAATTGGAAAGGGATTGAAAAACACGGCTGTGGGTGTCAAGATGGGGTGTTTACCACGTGAAAATGACCTCTCACAGTGTTGTATGCAATAGGTGAAAAAGCTAAACTAAGAAAAATGGCTTTCATTTAAAGCAGACATATTTCTGTCTTTTGAAAATACCATTAGTGTGCGGAGATGTAGGAAGAAATGTCCTTAGCATTTATGGACGTTATCATATAAGACAAAGATAAGGGAAAAGGAAATAAACAAAACATATCTTTAATGAGTTAGCCTGCTCAAGCAGCTAAGGACAAAGCCACTTTTATTCATGCGGGGTCGCCACAGCAGGTAGCGCCGCACATTTGATTTGGCAGATTTTTGTATTCAGTGCCCTTCCTGACACAACCCCAAAGGAATCTGTTTCTCCTTCCACGATCGTTTCCTTGTTAGGCAACTGTATAAACCACTGAACTAAGATGTCACACACTTTGTTGAGCTTGCCTTCAACTGAATAATAACCAGCTAAGTCTTTGTACTTTAAACATGCTGTTTATATAAATTTCTATAAATTTATGATCTACTCTCACATACCGAGGGAGAAGTTCTGTTTCTGTAGAGTGGAAGTGCCCCACTAATGTCATCAGATCTCTTTGGTTTCAAAAGTTCTGTACTTCCCAAACTTTAGTGTTTTACGTTTGACTGAACTGGTCCATTTCTCCTCAAAACTGTAAGAACTGCTGTGTTGGCTCAAACCCAGCTTCTGCCCAGCTAATTTACAATGTAGGACTTGCACCAGAAATACATGCTGACCACAGAAATCAATGTCTCATCTGGATGGTACAGTAAATAATGCCCGCACCTCGATTCCAATTAAGGTTTTTTGTTTTCTCCCCCACCCCCCACCCTCTCTGTGGTACGGCATTATCACCTTGCATCTGTACAGTGAAACTAATCAAATTGTTGTAAGCAGTATTGAACATGTGCTCATAAGGCAACACTGTAATGTGTGTAGCTCATACTGATTCAAGACTCCTGTTTGAATTAAAGCACTAGGGCTGCTTCTCGGGCCTTACCTCAGTTCTCAAAGAGAATTGCTGAACAGTGTGCAGTGAATTTCTATTCTAAAGTCTTCTTTGTTTTTTTGTTTTGTTTTTGTTTTTACAGGGGGACGGGTTGCCTTTAACTAGAGGGTCTCGTGGACCTAAGGTAGGTCCTCCAACATCACCAAATAAGCAATAAAAAGTGAAAAAGAAACAATTCAGCTAAATAAATTTAATTGTACTACAAAAAAGAAGAAGTTGTAACAAATAGCTTACCTGGCACGAATTCCAGGATAGCATGAGCTTGAAAATGTGTCACGGGAATGAAAACGTCCACACTTTGCTTTGTTCTACAGAACCTGACACCGACTACATGTGTCATGTTCTGTAATGATGTAACATTATGTAATCCTAGGCTGAGACCTTAGGGCTCTGTGTGGCTATCTGAACACTTTGTTCAGATCTATTGGTGCAATATTCCTCTGTGGGAAAAAGTAAGTGCAGCCTTGGCTTTACGCGGTAGCGCTGCTCCATTTAACTTTTGTGTTTTGCATCATTGTCCTCCTGGTCGTACTGTGCCTCACTCAAATTCTTGACCACCTTTCCATGTAAAGTTTCCTCATTTGCAAAATGTTGCTCTTGCATGCAGTGCCCACGTTAAATCCCCTCCATAAGCATTCCAGTGAGATTCTGATAGGATCTTGTGTGTAGTTTTTATTTGGCCAGACCCTTCTTTAACCTTTAATTTTCTTCTTTTTGAGCCATTCTTTGCTAAATTTACCCGTATGCTTGAGGTTATTATCCTGTTGAAAGGTAGCTTTTTGAACACATTGCCTTCAAGGACACTGCTTTACAGCTTCTCCTTAAAACTGGCCTCTGGTCTATTGCGTTTAAACCATTCTCTCTGATTTCCTTGAGCGCATTATTCCAACAAACCTACCTTGAAGTTTATTATCAAACTAATTTTGCTTTGATGGTCTTTTTTGGATTTCACTTAAACATTACACAATAAAGTTTTGAGGTTCTTGGAGACTTTTTTTTACTGCTCTACATCATCTTCCATGTTATTTACTTTTTTTAACATGAAGATATATCTCCTGAAGTCCATCTAATACCAGCTGGAAATCACTAATATGACTGATATCACTGAAATTGTCATAACATGCTTGGATATCAAAGAGATTTCATTCTTTTTTCTGATCACTTTGTACTATCAATATCAGTGGATTTGACATGGAAAAATAATTGCACAGTTGAGTATCTTATGTATCATACGTAGGCAAAATGATGGACATAATTAAAATCTGCATGATAACGGCCTTCACCGCGGTTATGTTTTCTTTCTTTACCCTTTAAGCAAAGAGGCACAAGATAACAGGAAATGGATTCTGGCAGTCTTTGAATACTTAATGAGCAATGCAGCAGCCCTTCCTTTAGCTGGATTCACCATCATTAAATCATCACTGACCACTCCCTTGTGTTTGTGTTAGGGTGAAAGAGGCATCCCGGGATTGCCCGGAGACCACGGTGAAAAGGGCGAACCTGGGGAGAGCATTACAGGGCCACCTGTGAGTATGATGTCGTATTGATTGGTCAGTGAGCACCAAACCATTTATTATTTAGTGGCACCCTTGAAACATTTCAGATTCCTGCTTTTGTCTTAGGCGTGGAAAGAATGGGCTACTCTCTGAATACTGGAGATGTGTTTTTATTAGAAACATCGGTCATTACTTGCTCTCTCGCCTCATCATGCACGCTCTGGGGTGCTAGTTTGAAACTCAGATTTGACAGTGAGTGAGTCTGTGTTCATTTTTGAAACACAGGGTTGTAGACAGAGAATCAATAGATCAAAAGGTGTCTAACACAATTCCTTTATTGGATCCTGGGTGCTAGAGGGCAGGTGGTGTTAACAAGATGTGTGATGTGTTTTTAGGGCTCCATGGGACCCACCGGGGAGCCAGGAATTGAGGTGTGTGCGATAAATTTTCTGTATCCACAACACAAACAAGATGTTCAAGTCGATTTTTAAAAATGTTCGTCCAATTAGCCATGGATCTCTTCTTGGCAATTTTGTTACAGCACTATTAACAGTAAGTGTGGGTGACTGTATAGGGCAACACTGCTAGCCTCTATCTTGGTATTTTTCAGGGCTCTCGTGGACCCCCGGGTCCATTTGGCCCCCCAGGAGCTCCAGGAAGAGAGGTGAGTTAGGACAGCCTGTCCTTCCACTGTTTTCCACTCCCTTGCACGTTTACAGATAAAAGATGGCCAGAAGCATGGAGAAATGTCAGCTACCAACTGTGGATGAACAAGTACAATGTATCACAGCTCCTGGACACAAATCCCCACCAACTGAGAAGAGTGTGAAAGCTGAAAGTTATAGCCTTGCCTGTGTGCTTCATATCGTAACCAGAAGTGCTGTTAACTCCTTGTTCTGTCTCAATTAAAGGGCTCCCCTGGTAGGCCAGGTCCACCGGGGCCTGCTGGACCTCCAGGTGAACCAGTAAGTAAGAAAATCTCTGTTTTGCTTACAGCGGTTCAGGATCACTGATCAGCCATGAGACCTACTGAGATCACCTTAAAGTCAAACTCAGTATTCAGACTGTAGCTGCAGTTTTGGGATAATAAGTAGCTGTAGTTCTAGTGTTCAGCAACCGACACCACATTCAGGAAAATGTTCCAGTTTACAACAAATTGGCGGCCCCCTGTTGTTAGAGCATATTTTTATTCCTTTCTTGTGTCTTTGTGAGTTTCAAATGAGGAGCATTTACTAAAGTGCTAATAGCTGTAGTGTGAGTACCTCACCATTCCTACCGCTGCTGCATCAAAGCCTTGAAATTTTTGCATTTTAGCCCATTTATATTCATGCGTTGTAAAGACGCATGAAAGCCATTTATACCATTTTATGTTTTTTTTTTTTAAATACACGGGCTTCACATCAAAATGTTTTTTTTTCTCAGCTTCAGAGAACAACAATATTTTGAAGATTTGGGATCATGTCTTCCAAAATAACAAAGTTATTAAACCGTTTCCTCAAGCAATCCAGATAAAACTGAGAATGAAACACTTAAAGCAAACTTTGTTAAATATGTTCAAGGAAAAAATCGCATTCCAGGCATGTAAGTCAGTCTTGTGTGCCTTGTGATGTTTTATTAAAAGAAGCAGTCGAGCAAAAATAAACAACTGCAGAAATCTCAAAAATAAAGAGAGATGAGATTTGAAATTAAGGTTTTTTTTGTTTTGTTTGCTTCTTTTTTCCTAACAGACTGCCCTGCCGATTTTTGGAGACATGGGTGCTTTGCTTAAGGTATTTATATCTCCATAGTTGATGATAATTGCATTGTTTTCACAGAACAATTGCATGCAAAAGCGTGAGGGTTGGTATTTAAATTGAACAGCATTTGCCGGCTTGAAACAGTACTATCCCACTAATACATGGATGCAATCACTTGAGAGATATTGTGAGAAAGCCCTTGAGTGCCTTCATCAGGATGACTGGGAGAAGGAGATCCAGAAAATAAAAGAAAACAATTTCACGAGAAAGCCCGGATTACTCATTCACCAGAGGTGCACAGTGTGACAACATGTTTAGTAAAGCCTCTCATTGTGACAATGAAATATTGAAATATCACACAAGTGCAATGCAAATAAAGTGAAAAACAAGATTATAAAGAGATTACTGTCTCAAAAGATAAGATCGGCTTCAGATATGCATTGTATACAGCATTGTATACAGTTTTACAGAAGAATAATTGCTAAATAGCACTTCTCCATTCAAACAATGTGTCACCACTTGATCCAAAAGCCTCAAAACACTCACGCAAAATGACTTCTCTTCTGCCCTAGCTCCGTTTTAATTGTCTCTTCTCTACATTTTACATTACTTAAACCTTAACCCTCAATATGTAAATCTGAACGAATGTTAACTTTTGGGACATATTATATAAGTTTGTCCCAAAATCAGCAGACAGGCTGTCACGGCTCGGGGCAGCGGCCGTGTGAAGAGTGGAAGGAGGACTCAAACGCAGCACTATTTCAGACGTGAAGGGTGATTTATTGACAATACTGAACATAAAGTGGAGATGGCAAACAGAACTAAGGACGAACTAAACTGGGAGAAACTACACAAAGGAGTGGCAAACCTGAACATGAAGGGAGAACAGCAGGGAGAGCACGCAGGGAAATTCACCGGGTATGAACACAGACGACGCGACGAGGAGCAGAGGAAAACACACACTATAAGTACACAAAGAGACACTGGGAAATCACACACACAGGTGGGGGAAACAGCTGGACCTGATTAACCTGACGAGACAGGGGAACACTAACACCAGGGACCAATAGAGGGAGCACAAACCCAGAACCCAGTGTCTAAAATCCCAAACACAAACCATCCCAAAACAGCCATGAATAATAATGAAAGTAATAACAATAAAGAACATAAACACAAAGTCACTGAGTCATGGCCGCAGGACCATGACAGTACCCCCCCTCAAGGGCTGGCCCCCGACAGCCACAGAAACACACCACCAGACCCGGGCGGGTGGCAGGGGGCCCAGGACGGAGGGACCGGGCCATGACCAAAACGAAGGCCCCAGAGTCCCAAACAAACGTTCACAAAACTCACAGGGGAGCAGAGTCCGATGCACAGTTCAGGCGGCCGGCCACGAAGAAGGCCGTGGAGGCGCACAAAAGGTTCAGGAGGCCGGCCGTGCGGAAGGCAACGGCGGCCGCTCAGGCGAAGAGGGTCCGGGGGCCGGCCGTGCGGAAGGCAACGGCGGCGGCTGCTCAGGCGAAGAGGGTCCGGGGGCCGGCCGTGCAGAAGGCAACGGCGGCGGCCGCTCAGGCGAAGAGGGTCCGGGGGCCGGACGTGCGGAAGGCAACGGCGGCGGCCGCTCAGGCGAAGAGGGTCCGGGGGCCAGCCGTGCGGAAGGCAACGGCGGCCGCTCAGGCGATGGCGGTCCGGGGGCCGGCCGTGCGGAAGGCAACGGCGGCCGCTCAGGCGATGGCGGTCCGGGGGCCGGCCGTGCGGAAGGCAACGGCGGCCGCTCAGGCGAAGAGGGTCCGGGGGCCGGCCGTGCGGAAGGCAACGGCGGCCGCTCAGGCGAAGAGGGTCCGGGGGCCGGCCGTGCGGAAGGCAACGGCGGCCGCTCAGGCGATGGCGGTCCGGGGGCCGGCCGTGCAGAAGGCAACGCCGCTGTGATTAGCAGAGGTGTGGACTCGAGTCACATGACTTGGACTCGAGTCAGACTCGAGTCATTAATTTTATGACTTTAGACTTGACTTGAAAAAATGTTCTAAGACTTGTGACTTGACTTGGACTTTTACACCAATGACTTGGGACTTGAATTGGACTTGAACCGGTTTACTTGAAAAGACTTGATATTTTACCCCAAATATAAAATTTAACATGCATATTATATGGAGATTGAAAATGTGACGTCATTCACGGGTAGAACCGCAAAGGATTCTGGGAACTAGTGGCAAGCGGTACTAGCGCACGCAGGCTTTCAATTAAAATCAGTCACACAGCGATAAAAAGAAACACAAAAATGTCAAGAAGCTGTTGTATTATTAACTGCAATAGCCGGTCGCATGACAGCCACGGGAAGCCGACGGGTAAAGAGATCGGTTGTTATCGGATTACGTCGTTGAAGAGAAATTGTTCGAGCCATGTTTCCAAAGTAACAAAGAGGCGACTGGATTGCAGCCATTCAAAGATCAAATATAACGTCCTAGAACACTCCAGCTCACAGGTTAGTCTGCTCCAAGCATTTACACAAAGGTCAGTCTGCTGTTGTAGTTAATGCGTCATTTTTCTTAACATAATTGGTGATATAGGTTACAAGCAAGTCTGGCTCTGAACAGAAATTGTCGCGCTATGCTCCTTTATTTATTGTGCATAAATAGTAAATTATCCTGACACAATATTGCGTTTCGCTTCTGTTATTATGGTACACTGACAAAAACACATACTTTTATTCACAGGATAAAACAGGTTTTTTGTATCACTAATTGTCCAGTACGATTACAGCATACAGTATTATTGTCACTGCTACATTTCTGTGATGCTACCAGAAATTATTTCCACTACTAATTAATTACCGTTGAGCTCAAATGTTATATTAATAAACGGTTAACGAATGTGTATTTATGAAGACAATTTGTGAGACTGGTAAACTTATGATACGTACGATGGTCTTTCGTTCTACACGGTGCGTTTCAAGGTCCATCCGTCGGTAAACTGTACCTGGGCTTGTTGCAGTGACCGGAAGTTACTAAACTTCATGAGTGTGTGCACTCACTCCAAGAACCGTATAATTATAAATATGCATATAAATATGCTAAGATGAGATAGCTGACTTCATCTAACTAGCAAATGTTTTCCAGGCTACGTTGGTGATACAGTTTTTTTTAACGTGTATGATATTTTTGTCATGCGATTTTAAAGCTGGTCCTACAACCGCATCCAAGAATAACATGCAGCGTATCTCAGAACTGTCGGTGAAAATTATTCTTGGAGCTAGGTTTAATTGAGCTGCATTTTAAAGAGGTGCAATTTCACAATTTGTGTATATTTTCTAAGTTCACTATTTTGTATGTGTTGAGAAAAACACAGATTTTAAAATTACATGGTCTAATATTTACATTTAGCATATAACTGCAACATTATTTTTTCGTTTGTTTTTTTTAAAGACTCGAAAGGACTTGAAATTCAAAGTTTCAGACTTGTGACTTGACTCGGACTTTTTTACCAGTGACTTGAGACTCGACTCTGACTTGCCTGACATTACTTGAGACTTGACTTGAGACTTGAGGATAAAGACTTGAGACTTACTTGAGACTTGCAAAACAATGACTTGGTCCCACCTCTGGTGATTAGTACTCTTGACACCTCGATGACACCTTCAAAAAAAAGTGCTAAACACATTTAATACGGGTATTGTTTTTCTTTTCATTCATGTCAGTAACAGCATGCTCTTATTATTTTGCCATTGTGTTGAAGTCTTTGAAGATTAGGCTTAAATGGCAATATTGAAACGATGGCTTTTCATTTTATTTTTCAAATTTAGTGAGATTTTGTTGTTGTTGTTATTTTTGAAATGCATTTGTTTTTACTGCCTTTTTCCAACTTAAACTTCCTAATTCTTTTCTGTGCTAGGAGTAGAGTCTATAGTGTATCTAGAATAGATCAAGATGCGATACAGTGCAATGCGATATGATGCAATATGATACAATGTAATATGATAGGATGCAATAGGATGCAACGTGATGCATTATGGACAATATAATACAATACAATAGGATGAAATATGTGGGATGTGATGTAATATGATACAATATGCTGTGATATGATAAGATGTGATACAGTTCGTTAGGCTTGGATGTGATACAAGGCAGTACAGTACAATGTAATGCAATAAGATACGGTGAGATGAGATGTGATACAATATACATTTTTCTGGGGTCAGTGCTGAAATGCCATTGTAGATTTTATGTGCGCCGTAAGTATGTAGCTGGCAAAAAAAATTCAGTATCCACATGTAAAAATGGTCTTAGTAAAAGCTGCAAAGCAGCACTGCTCAAAGTCACTTGAGCAAAATATCTGGAAAGTCCTTATCAAGATCGAGTAAACTCGTTTTAAAATACTCAAATACAGCATTGCAACAGCTCACTAATCCTGCTGCACATACAGTATGTCCGAGTCACAACGTGCAGCAGTACCAATGGAGTTGGTCCAATGATATTTAGGTTCTCACCTAAATGTCACAGTCAGTGAGTTTGACAAAGTTCACCACTCACCTCAGTGAGAGACACTCTTGGAGGCACTCTAGGTGGGTTCACATTATTTCTGCTCTGTGGACATTTTGAGAACACTTTATGTCAGTTGGGGTCTTGTCCTCCACCCAGGGGATGTGACATAATAAAGGGCGAAAATACAGTGTTCCAGCTCAGCCTGATGAAATCTTATCTGTGCTTCCACTTTTGCTTCCTGCCTTGCCTGCACTGGTAGAATGCCTGCAGTGTGTGCCAGACGAGAGTCCCAGGGCTGCCTGGACAGAAGGGAGAAAAAGGCTCCCCCGGAGTGCAAGGAGCAGAGGGCTTAGTGGGAGAAAAGGTACAAGTGACTCATTAGCATAGCAGACAATTTAGACAATTTACAAAAAAAATGTGACTTTGATTTGCATTGCACATCATGCTTTCAGTGCTCCTTCATGAATATTTTGAGTGCATGCTTGCGCTATTGAACACAAATCCATTATGGACTCCTTTTCCAAACAGGGAGATCCTGGGGTCAGAGGCCCGATGGGTAACCCGGGAAAAGAAGGTCCAAAGGTAGGCAAGAAGATGTCAAACGTAAACTTGTGAAATAACAAAAATGGATTTTATAAAGATATTACTATATGAATAACCCATTTTATCAGCATGACAAGAATGTGTAGAAGATATAGCCTTATTTTATGATATTGTTTGCTTAAATGTGCATTTAATCTGCTAGACAAAGATTTGCACTGAAAAAAAAGCTTTTCATGAATTTATTTTTGCATTATTCCTGAAAGCCTAAGTAGCTGTTCCACAACTCATATTATTCTGAACACACTTGGGTTTTCACTGCAGAAGTTGTTGCTATGGATACAGTCTTGTACCATGGTGAAATAGGCTAGGCAATTTCAAGTTGTGTGCTGGAAGATGCATTTTGAAATTTATGCCCAACAGACTTTAGTTTAAGGTTTGTTTTTTTTTCTTCCCTTTTTCCTTGTGAAAAACATTCACTTTTCCCTACTTTATTGCTTCTGCTTTCCTGCAGGGAGTAAAAGGAGAGAGAGGGTTCCCAGGCCCTATAGGCGATAAAGGTGATGAGGTGAGTGAAGAAAAAGTTGAATCTAAACAAATTAATCCAGTGGTTATCTAACCAGGTCAGAAGTCACCGTGACATTGAGAAAGAGGTTTTTCAAACGGATGTAAATATATTCTAATGTTGGCCTCATCTTAAAGTCTGTCTGCTCTCAGAGTCTGTTTTCAAAAGAAGCTATCAAAAGCTATCCGCAGAGCTGCATTTGCACTATGCCCTATCTCTTGCTCTCCAAGGAACTACTTTATGAAGAACAAAGCCTGCCCTGCGTGTTTGTGTGTGTTCATTTAAAAAAAGACAGTGTTGAAAGCAGCTGAGAAGTTTCCCATAGGTCAGCTTTCAGCACTGAACTGCCATGGCAGAAGAGTTTTACTAGCAGGCACACTTGCTACTAGATTATAACAGCTCAATAAAAGACATGTTTTGGTCAGATAGCAGGTTTATTTTTCTTTCAGTGATCAAAGAAATGCATGCAATGGCATCTCTAAAATATAGCAAACAATACACTATAGGGCCTAGTCGCCAAATAAATTAATAAAGTTGTCGCATGATGAAGTGCCCCACAGTAGAAAATGTGATGTTCTGCTGCTTCTGCATACTCAGATAAGCGCTAAAGGAAAGAAAATACAAGCATAAGCTCAGAAGTCATTACAGTGTATAGAAAAGCTTTTGAATTCATCCTTTAAAATGTAGCATAGATTTTAACAAAACAGATGTGACATCACAATGACCAATAATTTAATTTATCCACATTTTAAGAATATATGCTTGATGTGCTCGGAGCAGCACAGCTGACTTTCAGCATGGCCACATAACTCTCCATCAGCACTATAGTGTTCGTACAATATAGGATCCAAACAGAGAACTCCAAGGTAGACAAAATAATAAAAGGCATGCCTTTTATTAGGTTGACAGAAAAGTCCAATAACTACATCCAACTGGGAGTTAATAGAGATCCTAGAAAACCACAGGGAGCCAGGAACAACAAGGATACACAGGCTGAAGGAATGGCTCTATCTACACACACTGAGCACTGATAGGAAACTGGAGACTAGTGGGGAACAGGACACAGCTGAACATAATTAATACAGGTGAGACTAGTTAGGGCACAAACAGGAAGTAAAATTAGAATGAGAAACGACAGACAACAAGCCACAAAGAGCTTCCAGGTCAGGAAAATGAATCCAGTGCAGAAGTGCCCAAAATCTACATTCTATGTGAAAGCCACCAGCTGTGGTTGAAAATAAGACTTTGTGAAGTCTATGGAGAAATGTTTTTCCGTCTTGACCTCAGGAAAGACTTTCCTCCTGAGTTCATGGGCTCACTCACTCATTCTGATTCATACTAAATAAAAAATTAAGTCTATTTTGTAAATCTCGGCCATGTATGTTTCAAATTGGAGACATTTTCTATACTATGTAACCACGTGTGCATTGGCTAGCAAAATAAATCACAAGTCATTAGCCAGTGAGTGTGCGGTTTCACAGTCAGACCCACCCCTTCTTGTCACATCTGTTTTTTTGCAACCAAGATGGTGATGGTAGAAACGTTCATCTGAAAGCTTCAAAGAGGAACTTCAGAAGCCAGTTTTCGTGCTCTCTGTGGCCACAGCTGTAACAAGGAGACACTGAAACAAGACGGATGAACAAAACATAAATAAGCTCATTCAGGGAATGCAGGAAGACAAAGACAGAAGGAGGAACAGATTGGGAAACGCTGAGAGAACTAAACAGACAATTAACAAACTGAAAGTAGCAACTGGAGTGAAATACAAATCAAAATTCAGAACTAGGCAGGAACCAGAACTCAGAGCTACAGACAGTTATTACCAGAAATCCATGAAGTAAGCACAGAAATCAGAGACTATTTCTGCACATGTGTAAACCACTACATTATGAAGCCACTAGTGATGCAGAAAAATATTAATGTAATAATTTTTTTGATGATAGTAAGAAGTAAATTTTAAAAAATAATAACTAATTTTGTCTCCTCTAGGGGCCTTCAGGAGCACCAGGGCTACCAGGTGTGCCTGGTCGAACAGGGGCCCCGGTAAGAAATCCGTCCTCCATGTGGTCTAAAATTATGCAAAATCTCTTTAATTGTTTCATACTATAAAATAAGTGTGCTATTCTGTTTGCAGGGACTCATGGGTCGACCAGGTCCAACGAGCCAGCCTGGACCCAAAGGAGATAAAGTAATGTTTTTACTATTTCTGTATTTTTCTGTGTATTGTCAGTGGGAGCGCACATTAAATGACCTGCTGGTTACATGAGTGCTTTCAGCCACTGCTTTAAAACCTGCGGTAAATTGTTTAGACAGAGTATATTAATGAAATTGCACTGTCCTCTTGTTTCCATGTGTGGTATCATGAATCTTAAAGACAGATTCATAAAACAGAAAAACAAAAAAACTGCAGTTGATGAATACTTGAAAATATTAAATAATTTAAGATTTTCCCCAAATTTTAATATATGCATCAAAGTGCTAGAGAGCAGATAGACGTTTCATGAGATTCTTTTTTGTTTCCCAGGGTCGGCAAATGAGATTCACTTGATTACATTAACATGGGACTGTGGCTGATAAACATTTGCATTTTCACAGACATGTTTAAAAATTCCTCTGGCTTGTGTTTGGCAGGGAAATGAAGGACCTCCAGGTAGACCAGGGCCTCCAGGGCCTCCGGTAAGTTCCTGGTGCCTCAACAAGTGCTATCTGTTGATAATAAGTCTCAAAACCTACATTAGGGTAATAGATTACACATTATTTTGTTACTGGCACTTTATCCTTTTGGAAACACTCTTATGGTTAGCGAGTTAAATGCATGTCCTCAGCACTTATGTTTCCTCAGTCTAACAGTATTTATTGTATCAGGAAAAGCATAAATGACAAACAGGTACAAATACGATGAAATCGTCACGACCTGCACGCTGGCATTGAGTTATGTTTCTTTCCTTTAAAAGGAAAGTGAGTAAGCGCTTCCAAAGGCAAATCTATAATTCATCAGCTGTCCCCTTGAACCTGCCTTGCCCCCCTCCCCTCACACCCTGGCCTCATAAACTGCAGTCTGGGAGGACAAGAGATGGCTCAGTGGCCTGAAAAGGGCACGGGTATTCACTTGCTTCTAAATGAGAACCTTGACTCCTTCTACGTTTACAATAGCTGCCCTCTATCAATCTATCATGGGAAAAACATCATTATATGTTCTAATACTATACAAGAAGAGCAGATTACCTAGTTCTCATACCCAAATCTTTTTAATCAGTGTGCTCTTTTGTATTTCTGAGGCACTCGTCTTTTTGGAATTACGACTGGCTCAAGGATTATTAAGTCTACGCTTCTCTATGTTTTTTTTCTCCTCTTTTCACTTCTCACTCTTTCCCGCACTCTCTTCCTTTCTCTCTCTGTAATCACCAAATGAGCTATTGATCTCTCTTATGTAGCTTTTAAGGGCTTAGCAGTGTATAACTGCTTCAGACCTACTGTACAGTTTTCTGTAAGGACTCCCGGTGCCTAGAACTTACATTCAATGAAAAGAGCCTCTTAGAGAAGATGTCTGATTTACTCTGGGTTGTGTTGTAGGGCAACGGAATGGGCAGCCTGTACAAGCCACAGGTAAAGATTTTAAAAAACTTCAGATCATTGTCATTGTGATCTTCTGAATGCATGGTGCTGTGCAGAGCCTTAAGTCAAATTTGCTAGAAAAAGATTCTGTGCTTGTTGTTTTTGGCCCGTGTTATAAAATATAAAAAAATTCTTTGCAGAGCGGTGGAGCTATTTTAGGACCCCCTGGAGCTCCCGGTGCTCCGGTAAGTATAATCATTGTTGTGCCTGAAGCAAATCCTTTACACTGAATTGTGGAGTAACACTAGCAAACAGGCATGTGGATACTGTCTGAGCTGCAGAGCCTGGGAGAGCTGAATAACAAATAGCCTGACCAGCCCTCTGGTGTTATCTTGGCTTCTAAGGCTATTATATCACAGTCAATCATGCTCATTGAGATCTGGTGGTTGGTGAAGGCCAAGAGGCTTCCTGACTCTCAAACAGGTGCCTCTTATCCACCCCAGGACACACAACATCATTGAAATGCAAAATGGACTTAGAAGTTCGGCTGCTCTGCACAGTGCCAAGCCGAAGTGACCCGATTTGCTTATCGGGTTCCCCCTGCTCCTCCTTATCAGACAGTTTGTAATCTTGTCCAGTCCTGAGAGACATTCAGTCACAGGCCCTGCAGGGATCCATCCACTAAAACGAACACTTAAGGTGGTGACAAAAAGTAGACACTCTGCTATCCCCAGTGCACAATGGACATGAGCCATAGCTACATCTTAAGGATGCTTCTCCCGGTACTGCATCCATCACAGGCCAACAGCACCACAGGAGCAATCTAAATAAAGGAGCATCTTCATCAGTGTTAAGGAGGATAAGCGGCTCAATTCATCAATAATTGCTTGTGCTTATTAATGTGGAAAATTGCTGGCTGGTGTTGTTTTAAGCCTTTTTGACTGGATTATATGATCCTGATCATTTTAATTGCGCTTGAGACAATATTACACTATTAGCGTGATTTACACACAGAAAATAAGAGAAAAGGCAAGTAATAATGACTAATATAAATTTAAATGACAATAACATACAGTAACCACATGCCATTAAAGATGATATTTACGATTTTTATGGAAGCAGTTGTCACTTTCACGGGGGTAATATGTCCGCTCTCCCTCTCTTTCTCTTTTTAAGGGTCCCAAAGGAGATGAAGGACCTGCAGTAAGTTGAAGCTTTTCATCGTGGGCTATATTTTTTGAGGCATTTGGCTGTTTTTGTGCTCCTCGCAAAAAGTCAGAGTTGCCAGTTGCTTGCTATAATTATTTCTATGGCTTTCTACTGGATAAAATAAGTCAATACAGCCTCAAGCCCGAGCACTTAACCACTTTCAGAAGAACTCCAACACACAGAAAAAAAAAAATGATCTCGACTCCTACAAATATGAAACCTTTGTACCATATTGTCTTGCCAGTGGGAACCCACAAACCCTCACTGCACTTCAAATGCCCATCCCCCAAACTCTGACGCCTGAAAACAGTCCACACAGACATGGGAATCATCCATTTTTCTCGGGCCCAGTTGCATTTTTTTAAATTTTCTTTATTTTTTGTTTGTTTGTTTTGTTTCACAGTGATTTTTCACTGGCATGTTAATTTGACATTTTAATAAATTGCTCAAGCGTCCGCAATGCCTTGGTGGAATTGCCCCAATCCGTCTCACAGCTGATCCTCTGGCTGGCCCGCTCTTCCCGTAGCCTGAGTAACGTATTCGTGACAATCTACATGTGTGACAATTACCTGGACAATCCGTCTGTGTCAGTGCCGGTCGCCCCTCTATTCTGTGTAATGGCATTTCTCCATGGCAGCGCGAGCAAGATGAGGTGGATAGAGGCCATCACTTGCTTTAGCACTGGGAATGGCTCTCTATTTTTAGTGAAGAAAGCAGGTGTGATTGTGATTGTCAAATGGCTTTCGTTTTTCTAATGAATATAAAGCCTTCAAGGTGTGACAGCATGTGTCCTAGGTCATTTGAAGTATTGTCCTCTCAATACCTGACCGAGATCATCAAGATGAGAGTGGGAAATGTGTAAAATCTTGGCCCCTGCAGAATTAAATTTATTCGCCTTCATCCATTTTTGATCTATATCTGCTCATTTATGCATGATGGTCGCTTTATAATGACACTTGTTACCTTCCAGTCGCTTATCGCCAGCCTCACTCTAGGACTGTGAGACAGAAATAACCTCATTCTTGGTTGGGAAATGGGGAAAGCGAGGAGGCTTGGGGGTTTTTTTTGTTTGTTTGTTTTTTTGTCTTAACATAACAGTTGGTGTATTTTTATCTCACAGGGGGAACCAGGGCCCATGGGATTACCTGGGCTTGAAGGGCTGCCGGGTGCTAAGGTAAACGTCAAGATACAAAGTTTTCACGATGACCGCCTGTTAAATTCTGAGAATTCCACATTTTTCTGAGCTGGAGCCAAAGTATTCATGTAATAATTAATAATTTGCACAATTAATGAATTTTCCTTCATTAAAAAAAAAAAGTCCTAGAGGCATCTTTTCATAACTTCCTGCCTTTTCTGTGCAGAAGTGTTTCCACTGATTGGCGGTGTGTGACTGTGTGTTTTGTGGAAGGTTGATGGGGGTGGAATATTTCAGTTTCTCTGACATCCAGAGTAATTTATCCTTTCAGGGCCTGCTGTCAAAGGTTTGACATATGCAAAGCATTTGCTGTTGAAATATGAAGATCTTAAGGAAGTCATTTATAATAAATATATGTGTGTGATTTTTCTGAGGAGATATTTATAGTTTTTTATTAAGTGTTTCAGATTTTTGCATTGCACTTGTCCAGACACATAGCAGCCCAGCAGCTTTCATTATACGGAGTTTCTGATACCACTATCTGTGTGTCTGCTTGATGTGACAGTGATTTATAGTATTCTTTATGTTATGTGTACATTATCTACCTAATATGTTGTGCTTCCAGGGGGATATGGGTTTGTCTGGTCCACCAGGGATGCTAGGTCCTCCAGTAAGTCCTCCATTTTTTAAAATTAATTTAGGACATACTTCTCTCTGATCAGTCATTTATGTTATTTAAGTCTGCCTCTGGCAACAAGTCAGTGATGTTTTTTTTAAAGTAGACAGAATAATAGCTCTCAATTCCTATAGCACCAAACTATTTTGATTAATAATGCTGCCTTACACCTGCAGTCTGTTTGTGCAGTGTTTTGTTGGGAAGGTTTCTTTTGTGCAGCTTTTGTATGCTGGTCTCTGTATTTTAAATGGAAGGTTACAGGGGTGCTGTAGATATCACACTATCGAGGACCTGTCAAACACGGTCTGTTCTTTTCCCATACTTGTGATTGACAGGGAAAGCCCGGCGCTCGTGGAGAGCCAGGGATCCCAGGAGAGCCGGTGAGCCTGAGCCTCTAACTCTCTTTGAGCTGTCAATCTGTGCGTCATTCCTTTGTCACTGCCGACTGACACATTGGCTGTCTCTGTTCTGTGACAGGGTGAGAGGGGTCCGCTGGGAGAGACAGGATTCCCTGGGCCCGAGGGACCCCAAGGTCTTCCTGTAAGGATGCTACACAAATTCTGTCGCTCTTCCCTTAATATTATCACTACTAGATGTTGACAAAGCACCTTCCAATAATGTCCACACTAGAAACAGCGCTATTAAAACATGGCCGCATAGTTGTTTTACCATTGTAGTGTGTGTCTGGAAGAAAAGCAACACGATTCAAGGACAATATGAATAAAATACATATGTTAGCTTCCGCTTGTCCTGTAGATGATTACATTGCTCCACATAATTACCATCAGAGATGGTTTCTGTAATTTTCCCTGTAAGCGCACAATGGAACAATGTTCGCACAGCAATCAGGATCATTATCCCTTGGTTGAGATATCTCATTAACTGTGGAGATTACTAGGAGTGCAACAGTGCTGATCCAATCGAAGGCGGGAGCTGATACAAAATGTCTTTGTTTGTGTCGCGCTTCTTGAGCAGGGGAGACCTGGAAAAGATGGAACTCCAGGATACCAGGTGAGTTGTGCGAACGCGTCGCAAATCCCCTTATAGAAAGTGCTTTACATCAGCCAAGCTACAGAAAGATGGCACAGCAGATTTTTATCCCCCCTCAAGCTACAGCGTGCTGACTGCATTAAAGCTATTTGCATATTTGAGATTTTAACGATTAAAAAAAAAAACCTAAATGGAATCCTGCAGATTTAAGGCTTTGTTGACTTTTAGTCTTTTCACCCTCATTATACAGTTAATGCTTTCAGGCAATGATAAAATGTTTGTAATAGAGGGCAGTAGATGCTTCAGATTAAATATGCATTTTTCTGCCTGATGAACCTGGCCAAAATGGAAATAAATATGCATAAAAGTCTACTTTTATGTACCTGATCAAATCTACACTGTTTACTACATAATCACACAGAATGGTCTCACAGTATGGGCTTGAATTGCCATTCACTGCACATTATACAATCTAATACCCATACTCGATTGACTATGATTATTACAGCTTTTCTCTGATTTACAATTTTTTTTTCACCTTACACCTTAATGACAGCCCAAGTACTTTATTGTTTTTTTTTCCTTCCATTTGTTCATAATCTCAGCATCACACAGAGCCTTTCTATAGATAGGCACGACTTTTTGGTGGGGCAACAGTGCCATCTAGCAGATGGTATAGTTGCCTTCTTTAGCAAAATTCCTTGCACACTGCTTTGAGGTTTAATGTAATGCTCAGGGAAGCACATTTCAGTGGGCAAGATGATAGATTTAAGCCTCCCATCAGGCAGCGGGGAATACAGAGTACTGCAGATTAAAGCAGGCAGGGGAGAACGGCATCACAAAGCGATGCCCGCTTCAAAAACCACATCATGCCAGATTGTCTTTTGCATGGCTCCTGTAATCCAGCAGGAAATTGATACAAAGATGCTCCCAAATGTATTTCTGTGAGCAGAGTAAAGGGAAGCAATGAGGAGTGACAGAGAGGGACTGGAAGACACAAGATGTTGTGACACGAAACCAGAGACAGGTATTTTCTCCCTGCTCCTCTGTACAGTAGAGGCAGCTGGTGGGAAGGCGTTCATCATACAAACCAGGAGTGATGCAGAGGATCCGTGACATTGCAGAAGGTGAAACACTATACGGGGAGGAATTATGCCTGAGCTGAGTAAGACGCAATCAGTGCAGCGTCAACTGAAAAGCGTGCATTCCTCAGAGTCAAATAATTCATAAGAATCCTCTGCAAACATCGCTTATAGTGGATTTAACAGAAATTCAAATGAACAAATTCCAAATGAACATAATAGAATGACTGAGTGTTGCTCGCGCCCTTACACAATCCCAAACATCAATGCTTTGTGTGCAGCTACTAAAAAGTTTCAGGGTCAGAATAATTTCCTTTTACTGTTTCACTGCCTTTTTTTTCTTCTTACTCCTCAACAAAGACCTCAACTATATAACTATATTTTTTCCTTTTTCCTTTCTAAGGGAGCTACAGGTAGACAAGGAGAACGAGGATCCAAAGGAGAGCGTGTAAGCATTCCTCTTTTCTTAAAAGGAAGCTATTTTTGTGACTCCAACTATAACACACAACAAAAAGATTTTGATGAATAGTAATGAATAGTAATGAAAGTCTTCACTTCAGCACAAATATGACTAATCCCCACAAGCACATAAGCGCTAGATAAAGGCATTTAACGCTCAGTGCAGTTTGCTATTGTGTTTGCAAAAGCTTGGTCACACTTCCACAGTAATCTGTTGCAAACGCCTTTAATAGAGGATGCAAAATGAGGTTTTAGCTTTATGTTTGGCAGCAGAACCCCAGGACCAGTAACTAACTGGACACATTAGGAGAAATGGGTCATTGTGCACAGTATGTAAAGTTACAGCGGGACCTGAAGATTATAGTGACACTGATGCAGCTTTTTCTAGCCAGGAGTGGTAGCTGTAGCACATTCACATGTTTGGTGCCTCAACATCATACACAGGTGAGATATATCTGAGCTGCTACTTTTTTTTTAATGCTACAGGGTGATCCAGGAATTCCTGGAGAAAGAGGCGTTCAGGGCGAGAGGGGTCGCCCAGGAGAGCCCGGCCAAATTGGACCCATCGGTACCCAGGGGCAAAAAGGTGATCCCGGCCCTCCAGGACTCCTGGGGAGTGAAAGCCTCCTGGTGAGTTGAAAATTTTCACCGTAAACAAAGACAACCCTCCCAGATAATTAAAAAGCTTTACCGGGCAACTCGTTCCTTTGAGTTACCACCTCAGTTCTCATACACTGGGGGGGGGAAATGGTGTAGCTACAGCTTTCTGCATGAAACATCAAACAAGGCAGTGCAACGGGAACTTGCTGTTCTCTTTCTGCTCAGCGCTTCCCACTCCTGATCATCTAGGCGCAACAGAAGGTCAGAGAGGGAGTGAGACGGAAACCGAAAGAAAGACAGATATGTGGGCGTGCCTGGAGCTCTGCAGAGCAGCGAAAACACCTCCATCTGTCACAGACATTTTACACTTACTATATGCAGCCGCAACCGTTATATAACACTCACAGGGATGAAAAACTGTTCTGAATGCAAAGATTTGAGGTCCAGGGATACTATTGTTTGGCTTCCTAACTGGTACGGCACAAAAAAGCACCAACAATCCAGCTGAGAAAGGTTCACACAGCGTGTGCTGTGTGCTGTGCGTACGTGCTCTATGCATGTATATTATTTCTTTATCCTTCCATACATATGGAGGCAAATAGAGCCAGTGTGACAAGTTGCACTTTCAGTCTAAATAGGCAGTGCATTACTTCAGAATTGGAAATAAAGTAACACCACTTTAAAGCTATAATACCAAATTTAATATTCGCCTGCTGAGTTTGGGTTCAGACGTTATATTAAACTGCAATGCAAGGTAGGCTTTCAAGTCAGGAGGAAGCTTTAAAAGCTGAATTTAAACTGAATGATTCTGCCCTGCTTTTTGTCGAGTTTGGTTTGAACAATCTGCGTAGAAGAAATGTTTTATTTAGTAAATGTTCCAGATAGAGATGGACCGATCCGATATTACGTATCGGTATCGGTCCGATACTGACCTAAATTACTGGATCGGATATCGGAGAAAAATAAAAAATGTAATCCGATCCATTAAATATCACGAAAGCACCTCACAAAACTTGCAACACGCCGTAACTCACCTCAGAACGTTAGCACGTCGGAGCAGTATGCATCACGTGATAGAGCGGCTGTGGCATGCGGGACCTGTTGGTGGTCTGGATAGCATTTGGAGCTTCGCTAGCAACCCGGCATTTCATCTCCGACAAAGTTATCCCCGAGAGAAGTAAAGCAAGTGTGTAAGTCCATCTCTGAATGTTTGTAAAGCATTCCTGCGTTAAGCTTAACAAACGACTGCCTCTCCTGCTGCTACTTCAATCATGAAACTGCTTAACGATCAGCTGATCGGCTTTTCTGTCGGGAGTACGTCTCTCTTGTTTGCTTTTGGCCCACTTTGCACCAGAAAGAGGAAACCAGCGGCTGAACAACAGCAGCACGTTTAAGCTCGATAAGCTGTTGTTAGAATTTATTTAATATTACTTTCTACTCGAGGATCTTTTTCTACGTAGCTGAGGGCTGGTAACTGTGCAGGGGCGGATCTAGCAAAGTTTAGCCAGGGGGGCCGATAGGGCATTAACAGGGAAAAGGGGGCACAAAGACATACTTTTCTTTCTTATTCTCATTTAAAATGTCTAGCTTTTAATAAATAATTATCTGACAGCCAAAGTTTTAATTTGATGCAAAATGAATAGAAGTCCATTACTGTATATAGTAACTATTAAGTCTAATATATATATATATATATATATATATATATATATATATATATATATATATATATATATATATATATATATATATATACCCTAGTAAGCTATAGTACTTTTTCCTTTGTGAAGGTACCATCTGTGCAGTCTGCAATTTTGTTGAAGAAAGATGTTGAATCTATTTAATATTTCTTGAAAAATAATTGATTTCTGTGCATTTTTTTTTTCACACTGCATCAAATTAAGGTTGATTACATCGATTAAGCATCATGAGGTGGCGCGTGAGGGGTGGTTCCCTATTTTTTATTTATTTATTTTTGTTGTTGCTGGGAGTTGGAACCCTATTAGTTAGGTTGCTTAATATTTATGCTAAGTACTCTTTAAAATACCAGAATAGGGAGGATGGTGTAGGTTTAAGTTTATTAGATTGATCAGTATTGCTGAACTATGAAATATTTTTTTTGGATACAGGTATAACAGAATAGCTTTAGTGTAGTTGTTGTTTTAAACTTGAGTATGAACTTATACAAAACGCAGCAAGATATTTAAAAAACAGTTTTGTTGATTAAAAAACACTATATCGGATTCATATCGGTATCGGCAGATATCCAAATTTATGATATCGGTATCGGTATCGGACATAAAAAAGTGGTATCGTGCCATCTCTAGTTCCAGATATCCACTTAATTATCATTTTTACTTGTATCTTTTTATTTTTATTGTCCCTTAATTGCTTTAGTTTCTCTTGTTAAGTGTTAAAATAGTGCTTTATCGCTATTTCCGCTCACAGGATGACTCCAGCTTTACAGAGGAACTCCGGATGTTTATCCGAAATGAAGTATCGAGGATTTTTGAAGGTAAAAAAACAAAAAAACTGAGTTTATTTTAATTAGTTTGGAGTACTTTTATTTTTTGTGTTGTGTTACCTCTAAGCATTCTTCTCTTGCTTCACAGAGAAGCTTTCTAGCAACAGCGGGCTACAGAAGACACCTGCAGGCATCTTAGCGTCGCAGATCCAAGGACCTCCTGGACCTCCTGGAAAGGATGGATTACCGGGCTCACCAGGAGAGCGTGGACCTCCTGGTAGGATGGCAGGCGGAACGGCTGCACCTTAATGCCACTGCTGGAAAAATACTATAATTTAAATATGAATGAATGAATGAATAGAAATAACACTTGTAAAACCTGATTGCTGTTAATGAAACATGATTAACTTTAATTTATTTAATGAAAAGAAATTATATATGTACTCCTATAATTACTTCAGCAAACACACCGTGTGGTTTACCGAACCATACATTTAGCCAATTATATTTTAGAGAGGAAAGCGTCACATTTTTGTGAGATGCACCCTGTTGGTTGGCATCTCGTGTTTTTGTGATGTTGATTTGAAATGTTGGAGACTGGCTGGATTAGAGTCGGGCTTACACTTGCACTTTGTGCGGATTCATGGGTATTTCTCTCTTGCATAGACCCATATATCAATGCAGACTGAGGGGCGGGGAGCAGAGGAAAGGCCGGGAGTGTGGTGCACAGCGGCTCTCTGGGAAATATGAAGACAAACGAAGAATTGGCTGTGAAAAAGAGAAAGTGTTATCAATGTGGACAGGAAAGAACCTCAGTATTGATACCTCACTCCAGGAAAGAAAGCCCCTAAAATGCAAAAGGAGCGTAGTCAGGAAAGAGGGTTGACATTCTTTTATCAAACTAATACAAATTTCTGACTGCTCATACAACACTAATGGTTTGCAGGCTTTGTACCTCAGACTTGCTTAGATTTGTACTGTGTCCGCAGCAGAACTATGGTATCGTGACTTTTAAAGAGGAGTGATTTGATTGTGTTGGTGCAGATCAAAAGCACCGCTGCATTGGCCGTTCTCTTTGAGCTTTGTTATCTACCTCACATTATTCAAGACCATTTACATTTTAACCCACTGCTATGATATAAAGGGCTGCTTTCATTCACGAATGTCTCCAAATTAGCCAGCTACTCAACTCTAAATATTTGTGCGTTAATGCCACTGGCGTTTACACATGTCTTGGACTTTATTTTGCTTGTTTTGTTTTTTTACGCTTCCAAAAAAAAGTGTTTTATAGGTGATCTTTAATGCAGCTTTGCAATAAATATTTATTGAAAGCAAAGAGGAAAGTTATTTCCCTTGATAATTCAGAAATTCAACAACTTCTTAATTTTTTTTTCTTTGTTGACTTGGGCCTTGAGAGTTTGGGGTAATATTTCCTCATTATTTCTCGTCATCCTCCGCTGGAGACTGTGCTCCTCTGGAATATCCAATTTGACTTCTTCTCCAATATGCCGAAATGAATTGTTTATGGAGAAAAATAACCCCTCTGTTGAGTTCACAGTTTTTTCTTTTCTTCCTTTCTTCTGTCTTTGGTGTGATTTCACATGGGTGAAAGTCTCAAGCTGTTAAGAGAACGCCCATAGGGGCTCATGCTGGAGAACACCATTTCTTTATTTCCTACTTTGTTGTAATTAAGTGCTCATTTGTGATTCATCGTTCACTTTTGGGATCTTCAGAAAGTTTCTCTTTGATGAAAGCCATTGTGCTCAAGTGCATATTTCATCAATTTTGCTTCTTTTTTTGTGTTCTTGTTTTAACATTTGTTTTGTATTTCAATGCATTCTGTGTAACATTTATACTGAGTGAAACAAACATGTCTGTAAACTCTGTTTGAAAGCTGCTCTGTTCTTCCTGTGAGATGGACATATCAGTAAATAGAAAGAAAGTTGTTTTTTTTTCTTTCTTTTTTGTAAGACACGGTACGATTAAGTAGATGTGTCTTTTAATATTGTATACAACAGCGTACAACAGGTGCAGGTTCAATGAAGCATGAAAAACCACTGTTTGCCAGTATTATATTTTGGTAACTTACTTTGTCCATTAGTGCCCCAAGACACAATTTGTTTTCAACTAAGTACGCAGTGTGGCATTTTTCGATTTATCAGACTGCACCAATCCACCGTGGCCCCCAAGCTTATTGCCCTGTGTGCTATTCAGAAATTTTTTATTTATTTTTTTTGCTCAAGGTACAGTGCACTTTTCTCCATGGAACGTCTCCTGCCTGAATGAATGCCCCGGGCTCTGTGAGTGTTGAAAGAAGTCTCATTATTGTGGCAATGTGTGGATAGCCCCCCTTTTTTTATTTCTTTGAGATTCAGTTTTGGAGCATTCATAAGCCTTTTTTCTGAGATTTTCTCTGACATGTAAGCGTTGGAGCGTTTCCCCTTTGGGCCAAGCAGTGAAATGCTTGATACTCCTGTCAATGTTTCTGATGCACTCCATGCAGCCACTGGTTGTGAGACTCCATTACTTTAAGTGCCTCGTGGGGAAATATTTTTTGCAGCCTCTCAAATTCTTACTTGGTATGCTGCTGTTTTGAACTGTAGACGTACTGGTTTTTGCATGCAGTGAAAAAGCCCTTGAATAATATGATTGTTTGCATACAGTTAAAAGCAACCGCCTGCCTGGTCTGACTTGAAGATGCGCGAATGCTTTGAATTCTCTTTTGACACACTGAGCATGCTCACAGTTTGTGTTCTTTCTTGGAGGTACTCAGGCAGCAGCCAGTCTCCAGCATAGGACAGAGTGAACATAATGAGCATCAGAGTAAAGCGTCTGTCATGAATAGCCACGATTGTTTGCGGAGTTCACCTTTGACTTGGCCTACCTTTCCACTCTCTGAATGCCTTTAGTGACCCACGTGTCTGATCTCTGATTGTTAAAAGCCTCTTGTCTCTGTTTTGAAATCGTCAAAGATGTGATGTGTGCTGTTGTTAGAAAGCTGCACAAATCCACAATGCAGTTGTCTGTTTCCACTTCACCTACTAAGGGTGCATCTCTCAAAATAAGTGCATACTTGATACCTGACACTGCTGTCATCCTGATTATACATAATCGAGAAGCTGTGCAGTGTTATTAGGAGTCCGTTGACAAATAAAAAAGTTCCACAAGTGTGTCCTCATTTTGACACTTTGTCGTGCTTTGGCATTTGTACTAATCTTACTAACTGTAATTCAAACTGTGTAGAGATGGCACCACAACAGGACTGCTTTAAGTTTGTAGTATTTGTTTTCTCAGCCACAATGTTGTGTGTGTGTTTGTGTCCACAGGAATCAGGGGTCAGAAAGGAGAGCGAGGCCAGCTTGGACTGGGGTTACCAGGAGATCCAGGACCCACGGGGCCACCAGGTAAGAACACCTTATGAGTAGAGCCGTTTTAGTTTGAGTGTTTAATTTGATATGCTGTGCAAAATTCTTTATCCACCCCTCATTTGTTAGTATTTTGCTTCCAATGAGTCTTTCTGGTCATTTTTTTAAGTGTTCATGAGCAATAGTTTCCAGGCTTTCTAAATCCAGCAGGCATCTTGGCTTTTTTTTTTTTTTTTTTTACATTGGAGACTTTATCTATATAATACCTTACACCATCACCAGCAGTTTTACAGCAACTCTGAAACAAAGGACAACGCGTAAAGTCAAAAGGGTCAATTAAAGTGCTGAACATGCAGAGAATTACCACCCATCTCTGCTGTTCTCCTCAGTTCTATGGAGCATTTTACTGTCTTTAAGCTCATTGTTTTAGTTTTATGGACTGCAGAGTTACTGTTTTTGTTCCCCCTCACCTCTATCAACATTGTTTCAAGCCACAGTCAGCAACTGGATTTAGCATAGCTCATCATATACTGATTGCCTCTTTTGACACAGTCCTGCGTTTTTAAAATGTTCAAATAAGAAAGTGTTTTAATTGAAAACTCTCACTAACCATCAGTCATATACTAATAAAATGGCAGAAACTATGCTATTTGCACCTATGTATAAGGGCACTTCTGAAAATTGCCCTCCTCGTGTTTTAATTATACAGCAGGTATTAAAATGATCAGGAAGAATAACCATTACATTGACCACCCCTCCTTTCGCCATTATTTATCAGGCTTTTTTAGCTGCCCCCAAGAAGGAAAGAAATGCGCCAGGGCTGAGTCAAGTCTCCAGCCTTTAATTCTATTTCAGCCTTCATTTGGTTTCTCAGCATGTTAGAGTCAACTTGGCTTCTAGATTGCATTATGTTCTCAAAAAACCCCTGTGCTCCTGCGACATAAATAGGACCCCAATAGAGGATGAATTTGGCGGTGAAAGAAAATGACTTCCGCTCTATAAAATGAACTGCTTGGTGTTGTCGTGAACAAAAGGAGACAAACCAAGATGTCAGCATGTCCTTTGTCGTGCAAAATAACTAAAAAAAAACCAAACCTCACCATATCTTGATGGAAGATGAGGAGTGGGGTTAACTTGCTGATTTTCAGCCTGTGACTGTAGGAGTGTATGTATGCACATAATGCATGTGCAGGGGAAAGATATCTTGGCTGTAGCTCCACTGGAGAGGACAAATCACAGCTTTTGAAAGACATCATCTCTGTAGGCACACAGTTTTAAGAAGCACCTGCAGCTCAACTGGTTGGGGGTTAGAGTTAAGCTGTAGTCACGTCTCAGGAAGACCTTGAAAGTGCTTAAACTAAGTGCTATCAACGAGCTGGCCCACTCCTCTGGTTTTCCTGGTGGTATTCTTGACACTAGCCGTACATAGAGCAGGTTCCCCTCAGACTCAGACTGGGATATGTGAGTCACGTAAATTAAATTTGCACAGCTTTGATTTATCAGTTATAATATAATAAATACATAAAATAAAGGGTAAGAAATCTGTCTGGCAGGCTCCACAGGTCGATGAATCAAGGCACTTCTAATTAATCAGTATTTTCAAGTTGTTGGGTTTTTCTTTTTGAGAAGTGACCTTATACTGTAGTTGCTATCTTTGCCTCCACGTGTTCGTTCCCTGATGTGCTCTGATGGTAATTAGACCTGAAGGTGCTGCCGTTGGAGTGCATTAGTTCTGAATTGTGCCAAATTAGCAGGGTAAAGCTATCAGCTGTACAAAGCCACTTAAACTTGTTGTATTAACAAAGAGAATTAACAAACTGGAACATAAGGTACTTTAGATGATTAGTGTTTTTTTTCCTGTATCTTTCCACCGCCACGATACTGTGGATAGTTTGTCTGAGCACTTAAGCAGTAGATGGATGTGGCTCTGATGGAAAGGGCAAGTTGTGTTTTCGCAGGGAGGTAAAGGACAAGGCAGTACCTGCAATTCTCTTTGTACAAACTATAGTGGAGGCAAGGCTCCCTCGAGCTGTGAATGGGTTGACTGATGTAATGGACACTCCTGTGGCAGGACTGCAGTGGAGGGCTTGTTTTTGTTTTTGTCTCTTGTCTTTTTTTTTTGCAGGCTTTCTGAGAAAGAAGGTGTTATTCTTGGTGTTGTTTTCATATGTGAACAATATACGAGAGACCATGAAGCAATGCAGACCGCTTTGACACTTCAGCAAGCTGTTGCTAAGTAACATGAGATACTAATGTCTCATCGGCCGCGATGACCTCACCATATCAGACAGCGAGGATGTGTTCTTCCTCTCTCCTCCATTCTCATTACAGAGAAACCGGAGAATTCATTAATTGTAAATGAGATGTCCTCAGTTCTGAATGATCCTCCAATGCAGCTATATAGTGATCTATTGATACTCACTGCAGTCCCACTTTGCATTACATCAGAGGAGCATTTCTCAATTAAATGAAAGTAAAGAAGAAGAAGAAGAACTGCGACTGTAATTACAGACTGATTTTTTTTAATTGATTTTAAAACTAAACAAATTAAATGCAATTTCAAATGTTCTAAAATAAAAAGACCGTGTAGAAGCTGCACCTAATATTTGTTTTTTATTTTTAATTAGCCTTGCAATTAGTCTTTCATGCTTTGAGAAACTGGAAGCAGCAAACCTTAGAATGGCTGAGTCATTTTCTGATCAAATATTGACTAAATTAACTAAGCAGGAAGTTTTATCTCTTGTGCTTTGAAATGCTGATGAATAATTCTCAATAGGAATTGTCGTCTGCTTGACACTTGATTTCAAAGACACTGCTGGTTTAAAAAAAAGTATACATTAGTGAATATAAATGGAGCAGATCTGCTAACAAACCAAAGGTAAAAATCTGCCTGGTTCTTGTTTTAATTCTTCTAAACATGTGTACAAAGGTAACACTACCCTGGATACACTGGCTAACCTTTTTGCTTGTAATTTGCTTTTAAGTAAAATAAGAATACACAATTCCCCGATGCTTATTTCCAGTGGTGAGTTCAATTTAGGACTTGCAATACATTCACGATAATAAAGAAAAAGGTCCTGCTAGCCAGCCCGCTCGTTAGTCGAAGGAAATGGGGAAAATGCAACTTTAACAAGAAATGGCTTGAGAATAGTGATTTATCTTGGTGGTTAAAGCTGGCGGCTGGAAATACTTACAAAGCAGATTGCTCTGTGAATGGAAGGGGTTTCTTTGTCTTTGTTTTAACATTAATAAACCTATTTGTACATGTGTTTGTACAACGAATTTATCTTACCACACTGCTAATTTTGAACTCGTGTAGCTTTCTTTACTTGGAGATAGTATACTTTTAATACTCCGTGCAATTTCGAGGTCCGTGTGAGTGGTGAGAGCGGGACTTCCAGGCGATGATCTAAATGTAGCAGAAGCACTATAATGTTCACAGCTGGCTACCCTCCATTTGTGATTCTGTACAGCTCGCCTGTATGGACAGTGAATGGCTGTGAGTGTTTGTGAGGGGAACATGTGCCTGCTTTATCACTAATTGAAAGCTCTTCTGAATGATGATAAAGTGCAGCCTGGTGCCGTAATTAATGCACTCTAATTCTCTGTGAAGGCCCACCTGGGATCTCTTCTCGGGGCCCTCCTGGCTCTCCAGGGCCCCGCGGACCCCCCGGTACTTGCGACCCCAGCAACTGTCTTCTTCCATCTTTGTGAGCCCAGCAGAGGGGTTTGAGCTATTACGAAGACAGCCATCCGGCTCTGAGCTCAGTGCTGCAGCCACACAGCAGGGGAAGTCGGAGAGACTCACCGCTGACCTCTTTCTTTTTTTCACTTTACTAAAACACTCAGATGCTGTCTGGGTTTTGTTTTTCTGGGATTGCTGTTGGGTTTGTTTTGAATACAGCTGAAATCTCTTTGCAATGCAGTACTTTTAAGTTATTTTCCTTTTTTTAAATTTCATATCCTCTACTGTGACGTGATGCATTCCTTGTCAACTCTCATGTCTTTCACGACCATGAAATGACTCCTGTCTGAAAAAAAACACCATCTTAATTATGCGTTTGCCTCTTTAATGGGCATGTCTATGCACTCTTCTGTTCGCACTCAGATAAGCTGTTGTGCTGACCGAAGGTACATCTCATGTTTCTGTGTTCTCGTGCGTGTTTGCACGAGTTTCTGTGCGTTTGAGGAACAGATTAGCTGAGCGAATGTACTTATTGTACGTGGAGGTGTGAGAAAATAGCAGATTTATGAAGCGCCTTATGTAACCAAAGTGCAGCCGACGTGTCTGATATAGAAATTATTTATTTTAAGCCGCATTCTGCAAGAATGTATTTTCAAAATGGTCACAATGAATGTAGGAAATGTAGCATGAATATTGAGTGACGTTGTTACTAGAAAGTGGATTTTCGGATTACCTGTAATCCCGATGGAGTCTCTGGTGACACGTTTGCGTCGTGTACAATGATCACTTTTAAAAGAAGCTGCCGTATAATTGTCGGTTAACGCGTCTTCCAGTTTTCTGCAAGTCACGAGTTGTTAACTGAGCGCTCGTCGTAAGACAAAACCAACAAACAGCTCAGTGACACTGTTTGTCTGGAGCTTCTTTTTTTAGCCTTTTACATCATTTTTCTCCACATGAAATGAATGTAATTTAAATGGCGTTTGTGTTCAGTGATTGTAGCGTGACCCTTCATTTAGCTTTACTGTGGAGTTAATCTGTAAATATTGTGTATTTTAAATTTTTGTTTTTCCTTTTCATTTTTCTTGTGTAATGGGGTGCGTTAAGGGACCTGAAAACATCATTTTCATCCATTTTTTGTCATTGTAACAACACGTTAAGGTTCTCACCTGTCACACAGTGCTGCAAATTATTAACACATATTGTTTACAAGGTGTCGTGTATGACAATTCCTCTGGTTTTTATGTATATTTTTGATTTTCACAAACACAAAGGAGATCAGAATACTACACTACAGCTAACAGACGCATCAAACTTTTCATGTACTTGAACTTTCTCGTAATCGCACCGTGGTGTTTTTAACAGTTGGGTTTCAGGGAGCTTTGAGACTGGATTTATTTATGTGCTATGAATTTTCTGAAACCTTTGAAGCCTGTGCATTTTATCTAAACAGGCCGTGTAACTGTAGTGTGGATCTTGTGCAGAAACACACATTTTAAGAACTTAAGTACGCTAAAGATGACAAAGGAATTTTTTTTTAAATCCAGCATTTACACATTGGATTTTAGTTTATTCACTTCTTTAAAAAGTTTTTGTTCTTTCAAACTTTATAATCTCACTAAACAATAACTTTTTTGTGTAGAAGAAAAAGATAATTAGCCTGTAGTGTATATTGGTTTCCTCAGGTTTTCATTTTGAGCTCTGTTTAATTAGAGCTTGATGCAAAGGCTTTAATTTGACTTTTAAAGAGTCCTGCTGTGATTCATGTTTGAAACGTTCTGTGTGTGTATCTGAAATTTTGTGACATTAAGAGCTCGGTTCTTTCTGTCTCTCCTTTAACATCTGCTGTTTGACACTTTTTTCCCTTTGTACTTCACAGTCATTATTCTTCTCTTATACATGTAAATTTTAACTCACATCTTACAGATTTTTTTCCCCCTTTCTTTTTTACATTTTTCTCAGCATGCCAGCTTGGTTTTATCTCTGCTAAATTTTATCAGACTGGGTGGGTTTAATTTTAGAGGAGTACTGAATCAAACGCTTGCCACAAACTTCATTTGTGAGTTGAAAGAGCCCCCTGCTGGACATGTATTTCATTGCTTTTGTAATGTGAATGGGAAACTATTATTCTTTGCTTTTGTAGGCCACATAAAATCCCCTCCTTCTAGGGGCTCCTGTCTTTTCATCAAAGTAATTTTCATATTCGGTTTTAATGGGTTCCCGTCAGAGACAATAACACTGACCTTGATGAGATTCAAATGAGACAGCATCAGCAAACTAATGTGACCTAAACTTTTTCAGCGTGCTGATGAAAGCACCTCCCTCCATATATTGAATTTAGCTTCAATTGATATTAATGTGCACCAGTTTGTGGCTTCAGTTTAGCTAAACAGCATAATAAGTAGGGAGGACACAAATTGGCTGCTGATGACACAGCTCACTTCACTAGAAATTTGAAGCCATTCATATTACTCCAATTGTTCTAAGTGGAAAATGTCAGATGAAAGCAAACTCGTGGACGGAGTCATTGAAGGTTGAAGCGTCCTAAAACAATAACACCGCTTTCATACGTGCACGTGTTTCTTTCTTTTTTCCTTCTTTTTTTTTTGCATATTCTCCCCAGTAATGTAAGTCGATCCGGTTGCCACATGTGATCTAATCTTGTAAGCAAAGCCTGTAATGAGATGTAATATGTAGCAGACTCTCAGCGTGGTCCCTAGGATTAAAAATGTCTGCCTGCTGGTCTCAGTGAAACTGATCTCTGCTCTTTTATAAGCTCATGTTGTGCCGTGTGACTTCAATGTTTGTTCTTTGTTTGAACACCTACCTCAGTCTTGGTTTACCACAACTACATGATTAGATTTGTTGTTGTTGGGGGGGAGACACCAAAACAACTGTTGCCTTTTAACTGAAAAAGTGAATGAAAGCCTCGTGTCTATGTAAAAACACACATATTGCAGTCCTGTTATCAGCTGACGTGCTGATGGGATGACAGAGAACAGGCGCGGTGATGTTCCTGTTGTTGGGGGAGTGTAAGGGGGAGTGGGGGGGTGGTTACCAGGCATCAGAGGTTATACTTTACAGCCTTCTTTGCAGCTTCTTTCATTTACACTGATTAATGGCATCTGCCTTACACGTGTGCAATAAATGTTATTCAGTGCGTGACTTCCTTGTATATTCTGCACTTACACTTCTTTTCAATAAAACTTTATTCACAAACCTGATGCTGTTTCTGTGTTAATTATTGTTCTTTTGTTTTGGGGGGTGGGGTGGTAGCCAGTTTACTATTTCAACATGCTTTTTTTAAATGTGGTAGCGTAAATAGCGAGGGATATGTGTCAAACTAGTTTGGAATTGAACTTATTTAAGCAGCTGTGACATCAGAGAAACAACTGAGGCAAACATTGTCACTGCAACAATTATTTAGTAGCTGCTCTGGAGAGTTTTTGACTATGTCATGAGGAAAAGTGCTTATTTCTTAGAAGAAAATGGAAATTTGTACCTCTGTAACTGGGAACGCACCATCTGCTGCAGAGGATCTGGTGATGTGATTGAAAGGTGCGAACAGCTGGTAGATTGTGAGACTGTTTAGTCAGTTGTGACATTTGTATTTTATTTCATTTTTAACTCCGAGGTTCTTGGAAAAATGGTTAAGAATCATTTCCTGATACTCTTTACAAAATATATTTTTATCTTTAATCACACCGGTATACAGAATAAATTAAACACTCCATATGCTGTCCTGTGTATTTCTTACTTTGATGATGGTTTTCCCTCATCCTTCAAACATACTCCCACATATGCACAGCTGTGCTCTGTTGTCATTCTTTACAATGAGGTAACATTTCACATCAGGGGGTTTGTAGGGAATAGAAGTAACCACTGTTCAGTTTTTACAGATTTACACCATACAGCAAGCCTGAAAAGACAGTCAGAAATGTAAAACTATATATTCAAAAGAGGGTATCAGAAAGGTTATCTTTGGAAGATCAGCTCATAGAGACCATGATGGTTTGAAACCCTCAGCTCCCCCAGCTCTCACCCCCAAAAAAATCCTCATCCTGATTTAATTTAGTTAATTATTTGAGATGTTCTGGGAAAAAGTGGAGGAAAAGAAAGAGCTTTTATTTCGGAAAACTAGTTAAGGGAGACCACAAAAAGAAAATTCAGGCAGAGGTACAAGGAGAGTGGGATAAACAACCATTTCTGGTCATTTTTATATGTCGGAAATGGGAGCACAGTCCTGAATATATCAAAACAGCTCTCAGGTAGAAAAAAAACACACCAGAACAGGCTAGATTTTTGCAGCGCATAAAAAAAATATATATATGTGTGTGTTTTTCCACAACTCAAAGAGGCTGGCTGCTTCTGATGGAGATGTGGCTGGCACAAAACATGCTCGTAAGACAAGAGGTTAGCGAATCAAAGGCACTTTGCCAGCTAGAGCCCCTGGGAAGAAACTGTGAAAAATGCTGTGTGCTCAGGGGAGATAATTCGACAGTCTTTCTGTTCTTTGCCAGAATGTCTCTTAGTTTCCTGCAGGTCCCTTCACATCCAAGGACTGCTGCGCAGCTCCTGCCTGAAGGTTGCAGGCTGATGGGTCACAGTAACCATTAGGACCGGCTGGACCCGGAGGCCCGGGCACACCGAGCTGTCCAGGAATGCCAGGAGGTCCCCTCTGCCCATCCTGACCGTCACGGCCATAGCCAGGCCTTCCCGGTTCCCCTGTGATGACAAAATATGCTTTACTTAATTGCTGACTTTAACAAACAGGTTAACATTTATCCTTAATGTAGCAGCTACTCACATGATTTATTATAAAAGACTGTTGGTTGCTTTTCAATAGATTAGATTTAGCAATGTAGGCTTTATTATTTTATTTTTAGGTTGTTTAACTTTTGTAATGTGTAATTGTGCATGATGATAGTCATACAGAGATAAAAATGTACTCACCAGGAAGTCCAGGTGGTCCAGGTTGACCTTTCGGTCCTCGAACAATGGGTCCTCTGGCCCCTCTGTCTCCCATGTCACCTGTAAGACGTATTATATAATGATATATAATTTATTTACAAAAAACAAAAAGAAAAAAAGAATTGTGCCGTTGTTTTGTTTAATGTCTAATTAAAAAGCAAATAAGGAGAGCGCGTTCATCACCTTTGGGTCCTTTTGCTCCCATCTGTCCTGGTGGCCCTTTGAGTCCTGGAAGGCCTCTTGAGCCAGCATGCCCGGGGAAGCCGTTGTCTCCTGGAGGACCAGGAGGCCCCGGTGGGCCAGGTTTTCCAGGTAAACCAGCAATGCCAGACTCTGGCCTCCTTAAACTAGCAGCTAACTGAGTCAGCTGTTCTGTGGAAGCGCAACAGAAAGATGATGAACCATTAGGTGAAAAACAGTCACTGAATGCTTCTCAACAGCTCTAGTTGATAGTTGTCAAGGGCACTTTCAAGGCATAACACTTGAGAATAAATCATTTGTCACCAGAAGGCTCATTTCTAAAAACTAATGTCACACTTAGGTCCGAAACAATTCTCGCGTGGGAGCTCTTAAACTTGAGCACTGGACACGATCGAGGTGAAAGTGTGGTCATGATATCCCTCAAGCCTTTCCTGCTTTTAACCTTTTTCCATAGGACACCAGTAAATTGAGCAGAAAGGAGATAATATTCTTTATTTCAACCAATCAGTGACAGAAAATTTATGTTCATGGTGCAAAGGATCTAATATTAATAAACTCCCGTGGCTCCCTTCTGCACGGTATTTTGCACTTAAAATTCCAGTTTTCTGGCTCCTGATGAAAATTCATGCTGTAGCTGCTCGACTGCTCTTTTTTTTTTCCTTTTTTTTTTAAAGATTTCCTTCCCAGGCAGACTCTTTGCTTGGAGCAGAGGAGTGTAGGTCTGCTGGAGGTGAAATTAATTTTTCAGCACATCGGGTATAAAATAGTCATGAGGATAGGAGATGAGTTGTGAAGACGTAAGAGCAAAAGAATGAAGAGAACAGAGGTTGTGACTTCGGTGAAACATTTCTAAAACTCGGAGGAGGGATCTTTCATCCATCAAATAAACAAAGGCTGAAGCTTATTTCATGTTTTGGCTATGAGACCTTCCCTTTTTCAACTTCAGAGTATTCAGCAACCACCCGGATAAATGAGAAAATGCAGCCGTGGCTCTGTGTGTGGTTGTGTAATGAGGCATTCTGGGACGTATTAAAGTCATGAAATGAGGCACGGGGGAGTGATAAATGGGGTCAAAGGCCTATCTTTTCTTACCTTGCATGACTCGCATGCAAACTTGTTTGATGTGCTGATCACTTGGCTGTTTACCCTAGAAGGGAAGAAGGAAAAAGATGACTTAATAGATTTCATGACAGGGTTTAAGGCATTTAATGCAGAGACTCAACAGTGAAGCAGACCATCTTAAAATGAAAGATTATTAAGTCCTCTTTATGTTGAGAAAACACTGCTGTTCTTAGGCTTATATAACAGGATTAACAAACACAAAGTGCACAGTGGTAGAGCAGAATACCAGGCTTACTTTCTCCTCTCTTGAAAAGTTGACATTTGTGGAGATACAAGTGTTCCCCTTACAACCTCACAGGTGTTGAATTTGAATTTGGGATTTCACTGATCTTGATAAGGAAGCATTCCTTTTGCTCACCTCCCTGTAGAGGGATGCCAGAACACCGGCAAGCCGGGGGCAAGTGGGGATTCACTTCACGCAGACTGAAGTATCAGGTGGGTAGTGAAACAGTATTTCAGGAGCATCTTGAATTTTGGAGTTTAGTGTACTCACTGTTGCTATATGACACTCGTCTGTGTTATTATTTATTTTGCAGTATTATTAGTATATCAAAGCCATCAAAATAATAAAAGTGTGTATGGCTGTGATGAACCCTATATTAACTTAAAGCTTAACAATGTGTTTTTTCATTAACCTGCTTATTATTATTCTGAGGAAAAAATATGTGAGATTATATAATTACTTCCTAAATACATTTTAAAAAATAAATACATACCTACATGCATAAATTTATTTCTAAAAAATAAATGAATGGCATTATGACGCAGTGAGCTCAAAGAAACAACGCCCGCAGTTCAAATCTAGGCCCAGGTACGGTGCCGCTGGGAGGTCAAAAGTACTGCAACTTTTTAAAAAAAATCACAAAAACACAACAAAGTGTTTTTGGGAAACATTAACGTGACAGAACAGCTGCAGGCGTTACAAGCTAACAGTAAGCGGCTAATAGAAAGCATGTAGCTACAGTATATAATGAATCATGTGACTAAAACACACAGTACCTGCATCTTTTTCTCCCTCTCCACAAATGAATCTTCCGCTTCTTTTAAAGCGTCTCAGAGCGATCCTGCACATGCTTTGGTTTCTGTCAACTTCTGCACGTCACGTTATTGTCTCCTCAGAAACATGCCTGTTTTGTTTCGTGAGCTTTTGCAGCGTGTTTTGTGTGTGTGTGTGTGGGGGGGGGGGGGGTGTTTTGTTTTGGGGGGGGGTTTTAGTTGCAGTGTATTTGACCTCTCAGGGCCACCATAAGTCTGTTGTATCCTATAGATGTATCATTTCACAGTCTTAAAGTTTTGTTCAAGTTTTATCTGAGTATTATCTTGTTTTTTAATTCACTTATTAATTATACTTAGAATTCTTTGTGGCTTTTTTTTAAGTAAAACACTAAACATACACTGAAATCATTGCATTATATGGATTGATCGTGTTTTTGCTTACTAAAGCTGTGGAAAATGTGGCATGTTTGCATACTCTGTAACACATAAGGCAAATCCTTGATTCATTTTAGAAACCACTTGAAGAAACAAATGACAGATAATGAAATTTTAGCTGGGTTCACATCACTTCTGCTGAAAACCATTTATATAAGACAAAATTGTTATTTTATGTAGTAACATTTATTTATTTATGTATTTACAATTTGACTATTTTATTTATTACATTTACAGTTAATTGTAAGCCTTAGGCCCGAGAGTTTGGTTCATGAGTGGTAACTACTTTCTCTTGGACCTACCGCAGGACCCTGTGTTCCTCTGACTCCAGGTGGGCCTCTGTTTCCCTGCATGCCCCGTGGTCCAGGTGTGCCAGGTGGTCCTTCAATGCCAGGCTGTCCTCGACTTCCCTCGGGACCTATTCTGCCAGCCTCACCGGGGTTCCCAACCTAAAAAGACAATAGCTTTTAGACTAGAAGCATTTTAAAACCTCAGCACATTGTCAGTCACTCGGCACAAAAGGAAAACGGTGATGCTATTAAGGTTAAAAACAACGAATTTCAACTCACTTCCCCTTTAGGGCCGGGTTCTCCCGAGTCACCCTGTGACAAAAATAACAAACACAAATGTTGGAAACATTACAGATGTGCTTTGGTAAGAGTGAACGTGTAAAATATGTCAGATTTATCCTGTTAGTGTTAGTGTAACCACTTACAACATCCCCCTTTTCTCCTGGATTTCCCTCATCACCTTGAACTCCCTGTGAAAAGAAAGGAAAAAGTTTTCAAATAATCTATGCAAAGAAACCCATTTGTTATTTAAATTCAGTATTTTCCTGTTAAGAGAGAATTAATTCATTCCTACTTGCTCTCCTTTGGGTCCTGGTTCTCCACGATCTCCCTGTAATTTATAAAAACAGATGAAGACGCCATGCAAAACTCAGAAGTACAAAATATTCCATTTGTATACTCTAGAGGGAGCCGATCAGCTGGTTGTTGCTGATTATTGAGTCCATTTTTACCTTTTTTTAGCATTTTTTAAGCAAATTGTCTGAATTTTTTATTTACTTACCCTTTCTCCTTTTATTCCAGGCAGACCAGGAGGACCTGGGAGACCAGGAAGACCAGGGTCACCTTTGGGTCCCTATAAAAAAAAAATATGTACATCGGAGAAGTCGAAACATTTAAGCAAGGATAAAGAAAAAAAATGTCCAGCACAGGCCCCCTTGACACCATGCTTAGAAGTAACTGTCGTAAAGCTTAGCATTGCTAGTCATTCTCTCCGGCGTGTTTGTGTGTGTGCCATTCTCCCTTTGATCACCGTCCGGCTTTCTGAGGAATGCCAGGAGAACAGAGAGCTCTTTCAGCCCCGCTGCTTGGTCTCCCCTTACTGTGAAAATAGACCTTGTGTGAGATCTGGCCTCCATCTATTCTCTGAGACATTCCAGCTAAACAACAGCCAGGACTTTAGAGTCTGAAGTTTCCCTCTCTTTGGTTTCTTTCATTCAAAGTTTTTTTAAAAAAAATCTATAGATAATTAAGGAATGTAGTCTACCAGCTTTTCTACTGATTGCTGTTGTTGTTTGCTGGGGACACATTGGCTGCCAGGCCTTTTAAAGTGATGCATTTTCCCAAATAAGGTAAGAATGTAAGCTAAAATAAGCTAAAAAAAAATAAAAAATAAAAAATAAATGTTTTCCCAATCAAAATGATTCACTTAACAATTACAGTCTAATGAATTTTTCTTTATAACATACCCGGGGACCTGGCTTTCCAGCGGGACCTGCAGGACCTTGCTGTCCTCTATCTCCCTGTAGGTCAAAAAGAAGATGATAAGAAGGTGAAATGGAGTAAAGTTTAAATCCAAAGCACAAGCATAACAGAAATTCTTCTTGGGAAAAAAAACACTTACAGGCTCACCAATGGGCCCGACAGATCCCAGCTCTCCCTGTTCTCCACGCTCACCCTGCAGTAACACGATACAGTGTCATAACAGAGGTGACACTAGCTATACTGATGTTTCCACAATCCCTGTTCATACTTACGAGTTTGCCAGCAGATCCTATTGCTCCAGAAAGGCCTGGGTTACCAGAATCTCCCTGTATAGAAACATCAAAGCTTATTTCAGATAGTAACAATTTAAGAGAAAAAATAATAAAAATCAATTAACAACAGAAAAAACGTTTTTTTAATATATTGATCAGGGAAAACACCTTAGGGCCACTTGTGCCTTTTGGTCCAGGTACACCAGGCAAACCCTAAAAACAGAGGACATGCATTTATATACGACACTAGAAAAAGGAAAACTGCTTTCAATCAGAGGAGCAATGTACCATTCTTAAAATGAACATCATCATAACAGTAAGAGAGGATAAAAGCTGGATTAGTGGATATAATTACATTTTGACACAAATAAGAAGATAATAACTCGTAAGGCTTTTGCAATCATTCGAAATTTCAAGATGATTCTCATAAATTCCCTAAACTTGACACATCAAAACTCTGCTCTGGCAGTTGTGCCTGAGGATGACAGTAATCACTACCTGACAGCACCGTCCACTATGTGCGCACTGTGTAATATTCATTATAAGATGCGACCCAACAGTTCTTTACTGAAATGTAAACCCAGAGAAAATATGTGAGCTTAGATAAACTGTACCCGTTGAAATGACTTAGTTGTGACAGTTTGAGTTCAGAGGTCATACTCACCGGAAGCCCTTGAAGTCCAACCTCTCCAGGGATGCCTGACTTCCCAACGCTTCCCTACAGGGAAACAGAGCAAAAGATTAATCTACTGAGAAAAATAGATGTTTACTTTCTATAATATTGCAAGTTATAACACAAGTTACAACTATTAAACAGTGTAATAATGCTCAACCTTTGCTCCAGGCATTCCAGGAATACCCTCACGACCATCCACACCTGGTAAGCCCTGATGAGAAAGGAGAGAAAGAACAATGCATGGTTTGCTCACAATGTGCACTATCTGATAATCACAGGATTATTTGTCATCACTGATACAACACTCACAGACTCGCCCTTGGGACCTGGAACACCTGTGAGTCCTCTTGGTCCTTGAGCACCCTAAACAACAAAGCAATCCAACGGTCAATAGTTTCTAATGGCTGTAAACAAACAGTCTAGTTATTCTTATGTTTTATTTATGAAAATATTCATATCTGTGATGATAAAGTGCTGCTGCTTACTTGTTCGCCTTTAGGCCCGGGTTCACCCATAACACCTCTTTGGCCTACATCCCCCTGAAATAAGTTGTCAGGTTATATTTACATGTCATCTTTAGTTCAAAGCAATCTTATTTATGTAGCTCCGTTTTACAACAAGTCTGCCAAAGGGACTTATATACAATATAGCAAGGTAAAGACCCCTCAATATTCAGGCAATCCACAATGAGCAATAAGAGAAAGAGGAGAGAGAAAAAAGGAACGTAGAGACCGAGGAGAACAAACAGGACAAAATGCAAACTATAAGGAAGAGTACACTAAAGGTAATGACATTCAGTATTTGCATATAAACAAATCAGGAGTGAAAACAGGGGGAGTGCAGAGGAAATGCTCAGTGTTTCATGGGAAGTCCTCCCAGCAGCCTGGGTCTATAGCAGCATAACTAATGAATTGTTCAGGGTCACCTGATCCAATGCTAGCTCTAAGCTTTAAGAGATTTAAGCATAATCATGAAAGGAGAGTGGATACTTGTCTCCCAAACCCAAGTTCAACTTAAGAGGAGCATGAACCCTCTGCCTCTCATTCTAGTTTTGGTAACTTTATGAACCACAAATGTATTTACATTGAAACAAACTTACAGCTGCCCCTGCAACACCCTGTGGACCTGGATCTCCATCAGGACCTCGAGGTCCCTGCCAAAGAACAAAATAGGTATTAATATCATTTAATTACAACACTTTACCAATTAAATATGATTGATCTTGATTCTTTTTTTTTAGTAAAGTCTTTTTACGATATTTTAAGTACAATAAAATACAGCACAGACTATTAAAAAAAACAAGAAAACAATTTAAACACATGATCTTGAATTTTAAATCTAGCTAGTGTGTTTGGGAAATGTTGTGGCAGGTCATGTTAACCCTGTGTTGGTTTTATAATGTGGCATATTATAAAGCCAACACGGTGTTTTTTAAATCAGTGACATGTCTGGACTGCAATCAGTTAAGCTAGCATCCACAGTCTTTAACTGTGTAGCTATGCTACTGTAAGACATGGGAGTAGTTTGGTATTGTCTTGCTGAAATAAGCAAGACAAAATATAATTTTGTCTTGTCCTAAAATATAATATATATATATGTGCAAGTTACCCATGTTCCATCAGTTGTACCGATGTCACACCGTTAATACCATAAGCAATGCTGGCTTTTGAGCTAAGTGCTAATAACAAGCCACACGGTCCTTTTGCTCAGGAATATATTCCAACCACAGGATAGTTATTGATCATTTTGTTTCAAATGAACTGCAGTTGAACAACATTTTCTTTTCACTTTGCATTTATGGATGCAAGAAAAAAAAAGTGTTTACTGCCAACTGTTTTCATAAGTGCTTGTGGACGACTGCAGCATCTACACTATAGAATAGTGTCTTTTTATTAATGCAGTGCCCTCAACAATCTTATTCAAGACAAGACTTGTTCAATTTATTCATGTTACTGTTCGTTTGCCAATCAAATAAGTTCATCTCGTTTTAATTGCTAAACTTTTTTCACTTTATTTGTGACTACTGGTCCACTTTTTTAATGAACTCATGGTATCAAATTCAAAATGAACTCATATTTTCTCCAGAACTTATATTTTATCTTTTAAGAATATTTAATTTCAAAATTAGGGTTTATTTAAATGATTTACCAATTACTGTTTACATACATGGTGTCGTGGGCTTAAAAATGAAAGAAACATTTACCCTCTCTCCCTTTGGGCCCATCATTCCCATAGCTCCACGAATTCCCTGAGGTCCCTGGATCAACAAACAGGTTAAGCAGATGCCTGGTGAGCATATTAACAGAACACAGAACAGTAACAAACAAATTGTAGCTTGAAAGACTCTTAATTCACTGATTAAGCACTGTATCTCACCCTCGGTCCTTGGGCTCCAACCTCCCCTGGACTTCCCTGCTCTCCCTCCGTGCCCTCGATGAGTGAAAAAAGAAAGAAAATCATTTGAAAAGCAATATTTAGTTAATCAGATGAAATATTGGGCTGCAAATTTAACTACATTATAAGAGTGTGGGCATACTGTGAACCGTGATGGCACTGGCAACCTATCAGCATGTTTCTTTTGCAGAAAAAAACAAATTGATGTTGCTCTTATCCACCGTGTGTTAATTAGAAAATAGGGGCAGCCATTCTGTAAAGTGTTTAATACCCACTTCTTAATGGATTGCAAGTGGGGAAACCAGACAAGCATTTAACCGGTCCCCAGCTTTGCAAATTACAAATAATATATTTGCTGCCTCTGTGGTACACCCGAGAAAGCATATCCATTAAGACAGATATTTATCAGGACCAGAGCAGAGCACATTTTCTCTTGTTAAAAAGGGCAATTTATTCTTTTAAATATGCGAATCAAAACCAGCAATTAAAATATGTAAACAATATATGAAATGTTACATAACAAGCCGAAACTAATGCAGTCAAACAGGTCAGCCGCTGCTTTTATTATGAGAGAAATTAGTAGTGCTTGATCAACTACCATCTGATGTAAGATTCAGAATTCATATTCTTCTATTTGGACAATATTCTTGCTCTTCAAGAAGATAAAAGTTATCTAGACTGTTAAATCATTCAAAAAATGTCTTGATTTTCTGGTGAGCGGATTTTTTTTGAGTGAATGAAAAAATAGTCTTCATGTTGGGTGAAGGTTGGAGTCGGGTCATATGTCATATGTAATGTGCAATTTAGATTACCATTGTCTCCTTCGACTTCAAATGTAAATACACCCCATGCTTTTATATAAATAGCATTGCTTTCTACATCATGCCAGTTTCTTCCATATAAACGCAACATTTACTTATTCTCTACTTCAACATTACTTACAAATATCGTGAGATAATACTCTTAAAGCCCCGCACAGTGCCGTTCTGTTGTTAACTGTAAATATCTTTGCGTGTGAGAGTTGTGTGAATTGCAGGCAGGCAAAAGGCGCCTCAAATGAAACTTTCAGTGAAGGAGAAAATCACTCTCAGTGAAGGAGTGCAAGCTGACAGTAAATCATATCCTGGCATGGGGGTGATAAAGGGAGATAGCCCCAGACTCATTTCCATTTATATAGTGCGTGGACACATTGCAGGGAGAAGCTAGATCTGCTTGAATGTCATTTCGAATAAATCATCGCCCGTGCATGACAAGGAGTCAGAGAAATTACACACAAGCTTGTATCACTTCCTCTTGAAATTGAGCAGCACAAATAATCCTTGTCTCAGTGGTGTCGGGAATCAATTTTTTAAAGTTTAAGTCACGCGCATTTTTTCCCCCGATGTGCAACGTTGTGACAGTTGCGGGGGGAAATTCGGTGTTTTTAGTGATTATTTACACAGTTATAGGAGTATAAATTCACTTTGTTTATGTGCCGAGTGTTTATATCAGTTCATATGGCTAGGCATAGTCGTGGAGTAGATTTCAGTTTGCAAGCATTAACATATTTTACCTTGTGTCCTTGTTTCCCAGGTTCTCCTGCTTCACCCTTTGCACCTTTGTGGCCCTAGAAACAAGGCAGGCCAAGGCTATTAAAACAACAACACTATTTTGGGATACTAATGTGATTTCAGAGCAAACAAAAGTGACTTCTACTCACCTTCATGCCAGGAAGACCAGGATGTCCCGAGGTCCCAGGTGGACAGGAGTTGGGACACTAAGCAACACAATAAAAGTCAGAAAGTATTCCTAAAATCTAGTGTAAAAACAAAACAAGAAATACGGAAAGTAATTTTACCAGATCAGTGCTGCCAAGCACTCCAGAAGCACCCTGAAATGGAGTGAAAACTGCAGTTAACATTTTCATAACTCAACATCATCAGTGATTAGAGGAGCTTGTAAATACGCTAAAAGAAAGACAACAGTGTTTATTGATGGCAACTAACCAATTAAACCTAATGGCTTTAACATGTACATCTAGAAAGTTTGGAAATTTCATCAAATCCCAAATGAACCTTTAATCACTTACTCTGGGCCCTGCTGGTCCACGAGGTCCCTGTGGCCCTCTCACACCCATAGCCCCCTGTGATAAGAGGTGTAAACACATCAAGTCTACACAGGGAAGATGTGCACATGGTGTATAATTGCTAACATGCAAGAGGATAAAAGTACAGCAAGGCATTTCTTGCTGGTAATGTTGCAAACCAACATTACCAGCTTACAATTTGATTTTCAGAATAAAAGATGTGGATTATTATCTACAGAACACAACCAAACTATTAACAGGGATTTTTAAATCACTAGATTTTGACTCTGATTGTGTCAATTATATCGGTATATAGAAAATAAACTGTAGCACAGCTGGGTCACAGGAATGTGGATTTTTTTCTTTTGGATATTTAATGTACTGTTTCATGTTTCATAGGACAAAATATATTTACTGTGATTAGAAATGTATATTATGATTTATTTTAAAAAGCCAAAAGTCCGTCTTTGATTGAAAAATATGATTTACATTTTTGGGGGTTGACTTTCTTTTTAGACAAAATAATTATTTGTAATAAAAAGAAAACTGAATTGATTAGATGATACTTTCAGGTTGGTAACAGTGTGTGAGTGTGAATGCATTCTGCATGTGCACATATATATTTTGTCGCTTTATAGGGGTATTAACACATCATACCTACAGGGTGTAGAGATGCACAATGCAACTTTTATATGTTTATGTATTTTTGGTGGTTTACGCATTTGCCTAATAAGCTAAAGAGCCCTGGTGAGATCCTGGAAGGATGCAAAAATCCTTTTGAGGATGTATCAGTAAGGGCTGCCAGATCAAACATATGGAGCTACCTGCTGTGGCTATTTCTTGTGAATAAGGAAATGGCTGTAACAGTAGTTTCTTCTTCTTTTATATTATCAGTTTGTAATCATGAAAGATACTTGTATCCTCTTGTATCCTCCTCACTGTCTCAATAAAAAAAGAACGACAATGGTCCTTTTTCTCTGCCTCTACTCACAGGTGGTCCAGCTTTTCCCAATTCACCCGGAAGTCCTCCAGGTCCCGGAGGCCCCTGCTCACATTTCAGACCATTCAGTATTATTGACACATGTTGAATACAAAATAATTTAAACTTTTAGAATTACAGGAACTTGTATTTGTTGTGTAAACAAATTACTTACAAGGGGTCCATCTGGCCCAACACCCTGAGGAGACATACAATATGATTCAATATGAGTGATGTACAGGGTTTGGTGAACATAGCAATGACTTAAACACTAAAATTTAGACAGCTTCTATATCATATGACTTCCAGGTGGCCTCGATTGGCTATTTCCTGTGACTGGTGGGGTTCAAGAGGAAATGTTACTTACAGCTGCTCCACGAGGTCCAGGTTTCCCAGGTTCCCCCTAAAAAACAAACATAAACTTCAGGATTAGGTATGAAATTCCATTTTCAGGTAAAACTGAGCTATTTGAGCCTGCAAGCAGTTCAAATTAACATTCCTTCAGTTCATCACATGACTGAGCTGGGCAATGTTTAGCCTAATGAGGAAAGATGTTGGGGCTTCGTGCCTCATGGGGATTACACAGAAGACTTGCAGGATTAAGTCTCATTTGTCATGAGGAATTGGTTTATGCACTGCGGCTCTTTCTGCCATGCCAAAAGACTGGACAGCAGCTTGGCACCATTTCACTGACAGTCTCTGAAGCAGGAAAGCAAAGGCTCATTAGTCACTCACTTTCTGTCCGGGGGGACCGTCAGGCCCAGGATCTCCAATGGGGCCTGTCAAACCCTGCAGAGAAGAGTCATCGAGTGAAATTAACACATCATGGCAAATCTCAAAACAAATCAAGTGCCTGTTTTGCTCTTATATTTAAAAAAGACACTTTCAGAATTTAAATATGTTGCTTATGATGTCAAAAGAAAATGCCTTTCACCCCACCATCCCAGTCGATATTTCCAAATTGATCAGCTGATCCCCATATGTTACACCATCAAAATACTTGTGTGGGAGGAATTCTGCTCTATTCTGTCGGAAGTGGGAATAACTTGACTTTAACACCCCAGAATTTTAGTTCACGCTTCTCTGCTCCGTCCACAAAAGGGTTTTCAAATTATCAAGCACACAAGAAAATATAAGCGCCAGGTCAGAGGGCAAAACTTTAGGACTGCAACATTCCTCCGGCTCTTTTCAAACACGACACTGAAAGAAATCATTCCACACTGTTTTGAGAATTTTCAACAGGAGACACCAACAGTGGCCTGCCAAACAAAGCTCCTATTGTTTGTCACTTTGGGTGCAGTTTCTATAGGCAGTGACTTTTTTTTATCTTGTATTTTGAATTAAGTAACTGATTTGGTCTGTTTAAACTTCTAAAGTGAAAGTGAATTCACCTAAAGACCAAAATGTAAGCATAAGATGGGCTTTTGTGTTTTCCTAACCCACTGTTAAACTCTGAAAGGAACCTAAAACATGCAGGCCGTGATGCAAAGGAAACTGGGACTCGTTCATCCTGTCAAATAAATTCCTCAAATTTTTGCACACATGCACTAAGATCCCCTTCTACATCTAAAATTTCACTCCAAAAGTCTAACGTGCAAACATGACCTATTATGTGGGAGGAACACACCTTGTGGTCCCACCCCCTTTGCAGGTTTCAGGGTTTCTTGATAACTTTATAAAATAATGCTGATCCTAATAGTACAAAATATACTTCACTCACATCATTTCCAGGAATTCCAGGTAATCCTCCAGAGCCAGGTTTACCTGCATCTCCGTCGGGTCCCTAACAAAGGTTACAGATATTCAGTGAAAAAGACACACAATTGATACGATTACTTAAATCTCTTACTATATGTAATACTTACAGGAGGACCGTCTTCGCCATCGTCTCCCCTCTCTCCCTGAAACAAAAGAGATTTAATACTTTCAGGGGTCCAAACACTGAACTATTTTTAAAGTGTCTGACAGATTATACTGACAATGGTGAAAAACTATAAGCACTTACAGCAATGCCGTCAATTCCTGGGACACCTGCAGGTCCAGGGGGGCCAGGGGGTCCTTGGTTATTCTATGTATAATGAAATTAATTGTAATGTAATAGGAAAATATCTGATTACGTTTCTGATAAATACCCAACAATTTTGTCCCTCTGACAAAAGCCAATATGAAAAGAGCAAGAACAGGTGCACTGCCATGTTATAGACAGGACTGTCTCTGAAATACTGAAACAGAATTTCGGCTTTAAATTATTCAGTAGCTGACAAAACACTGAAACAAAGAACCAATTTAAATGAAAGCTGAAAATCTTGCATTTTCCACAACAGATTGACGCTCAAACAAATTAACCGAAGAAAGAAATCCCAGTCTAAGCATAATTGCAGGTAAATTAACTTTTTGTTTGACATGCACGCTTGCAGAAGAACTTACCAGCACTTCTGCCACATCTGTCTACAGACATAATAGAGAAAACAGGGAGAGAGAGAAACATAATGAGACTTACTTGAGAGGAGCAAATAAGGACAAGCTGCAAGAGCAGCACCAGAAATGGCCCTTTAATGCACTGGGCCCCTGTCATGATCTCCCCTGTGCAGGAAAGGTAAAAGTTGTAGTCCTTTCTCTGGGGTTTGTTAGGTTGAAGGAGCCCCCTGTAAAATAACCCAACTGACTCCGGCTAGAGCTGTCTAGACAGCCAAAGGTCCCATAGCTTTCAGTGGCTCATGTATATTCATACAATGACCGGTTACAGGAAGTGATTGGAGGGTTTGCAGGGGAACACCACAGGGAGGGGCTACATTGCTGACACTACCAATAGGCAGGATCAGCGGTTTATTTAACCTCTGCTACGACCCAAAATGAATTTTATTCAACATTTAGTGTTACCGTTTATCTTTATATAAGAATGAAAAAATTAAATTAAATTAAAGACACAAAGAGATCATCGTGGTCAGCAACTTGTTCTGTGAAGCGCAAATCCTGGACGTTGTTTTGGCCCATTCCCCCCTCTTCATTACAACTGATCATTCTTACCGATGCCCCGCCTGGGAGGTCATAACATTCCTCCTTCCGGGCTCGAGTCACATCGCAGTGAATTAGCATTGACTGCAGTTCGACCTAGAGAAATAGGAAAAAAATACTGTTAATTAGCACAATACCGTGAAAGTACAGTACAGTCTGTGTCCCAAAGGTTAGGCCCTTTAATAATATATCGTCAGTTAGGATAAGACAAAAAAATATTTAAAGAATAAAACCAAAAAACTAAAACTATCGAATAAGTTCATGCTTATGGACAGGGAGCATATCATAACATAAACAATTAATAATAATAATAATAATAATAATAATAATAATAATAATAATCAGTAAAGTTTGGATGAGGAGACCACAGACTACCAAACAGGATGTTGGAAAACCTTGCTAACGGGCGCCCGGAAGGAAGAACTCCTGTGCATATAAATAAAAGACTGTTTGGGGGTTGTTTTCATAGTAAAAGCTTTGGCGCTGCAATCACTTGAAAAATATTTAAGTTGTAATGTCACTATATTGAAGTTTATGGGAATAAACGCAAAAGATTTGTACATCAGAATGAAGACTTTTGAAAAAGTGTAGGCCTGGGGTCACGTGGGTGGTCAATCAAAACAGTCCTTAGGCTTTAATAATGAATTCTATTTTTCTATTATAAATAATGAAAAGTCATTATGTATCAGGGAAGTGTGTCTTTTATGTGCCTTACAATCATCCATACTATATTTTGTGTAACTTGAAGCATAGCCCACAGTAACAAGAAAGAAAGAAAGAAAGAAAGAAAGAAAGAAAGAAAGAAAGAAAGAAAGAAAGAAAGAAAGAAAGAAAAAGAAAAGGAAATGATCTGTAATGAAATAATCTAAGACCAATTATGGTGTTAAATCCTAAAGTATAGTTCCCTACTATATATGGGTCTGAAAGTGGGCGAATTCCATCAACTTTAGTACTAAATTTAGTCCTAAAAGAGACATACCGGAACTGCTACCACCGGGTTATCCTTGAGCTTTCCTATTAACGTGAAGCCATTAAGGCTGACTTCTAGTCTAGGTGGAATATCCTGAGAATCGATCAGGACACAGTCCACGAAAAGGGCCACAGAGTCCCTGCTGATTTCCAGGAACACTCTGTGCCACTGGTCATTGAAAAGAAACCCCAGTGGGCTGAAAACGACAGTCTTCCTCCCTCCGTTTAGCGCTGTGAAAGTAAACTCCAACGACTTGGATTCCCCGTTGAGCCTGACGGCCATCTGCTCGTCGCCGTTCACATCTTGCATTTGCCAGATATTCCAGTTTTGATTTACGGTGCTGCCACTCATGCGCAGCACTGCCAAAAATGCAAACTCCTCCGGCAATCCAAGCGGATAGGCTGATCTGCAGCATAAAGGGTGCACAGTTATTAAACCCTCAGATTTTTTTTTTTTTCAATTAAAAGTCAGCGGATCGATCAGAATGTATGAACTTTCTTGATTTTTTAGACTGTTATTAATGACTCTGTTATAAAATGAAACCTATTGACATCTCTTGCAACACGAAGGTTTTATTCTGTGTGTGATTTGTGTGGAAGTTAAAGATGGGTCACAAAAGGAAAGGGGTGGAGCAGGTAATCGCGCCTTTGACGGTCAGGACCATGGACAGGGTAAACGGCATTAAACCAGACAAACCACTAGGTGTCGGTGTTCACTCACACATTTCAAAGCACAGCACCTCACCTTGTGTTGATTCTGAAGTTGAATGCTGGGCCTATTTGATAAGCAACATTCTGAGAAGATGGTCCAGCCACCTTTTTCACAGTGCCCCTTCTTGCCAACTCAGCAATGTGGAACTGTGACATGATATAAAATCCTGAAGGACACATAAGTGGTTAAATATACATCTTATACGGCTTACAATACAATAGTCCTTATTGTTTATGTGCTGTTTAAGTGTTCCTTTAATGTCTATTTACAGAGAAAATGTTGGGGTCATTCTCATTATACACTCTTTTTTCTTTTCACAATAACATTACTTCATCTGTATTATATTTTGAGTCCACCTGGGAAATGATCCTCCCCAATGCTGATCTGAGGGCACATGGACTGCTGCTCCAAATGAATACCAACTTGAGATGAAAATCTCACAGCTGCAAGAAGGAAAGAGAAAGTAGTCAAAGGGCGTGTGTGTGTGTGTGTGTGTGTGTGTGTGTGTGTGTGTGTGTGTGTGTGTGTGTGTGTGTGTGTGTGTGTTTGTGTTTTGTAGAAGGGAATAAAAGCTCAGTGTTTGGAAAGCAGCACCAGTGCCTTGAATAAATATTAGACTATCTCTGGCTGTTTGCCATATTCTCTTTAACACTTCAGTTCTAGATTTGCCTGTTTTTACACATCTGTGCAGAAAGTTTAAGATTTTCCACGAGCGTGAAGAGGATCTTTCCTTTTTCTGTTTGCCAACATGAGTCTCAGCATTGCATAAAACACCTCACTCCCCCCAGATGTATAACTCTGGGTTGATGCTGTAGCGTTACACTTATATATATATTTGGCAATTTAATATACTTTGAGAATTCAGTGAACATTTGAATCTACATTTATATGTACTTGCACAAAAAAAAGCTCCTAATCAAGTGATGTTAGTGCTTCTACACATACCCATATGCTGGATATATGTAATAAAATATAGATAAGAACAGGATGCGGTAAAGAGGGAAGACATATGGAGAGAGGAAGGAAAACAAATAGTGTAAACCTAATGGGAAAGAAGGTCGTGAAATAAGTGCCTAAGTCAATACATGTCGATTTATTGATTTACTGATACTTATAAAAATAAATGCGGGTGTCCAAGTCTTTTGGCTATAGAAAAGAGCACTATAAACTCAGACCACACTGTTTAGAGTAACAAAAATGTGACAATTATTTAACATGTTAAGAAGATCATGCATCTCAAAGAAACAGTTTCAGCAAAGAAGAACAGCTGCCACAAGCACAAACTAATGATTAATATGTGTAGTATGCTGCGGTTGACAGATACCGAACATGACTCATATTTGAGGGGATGCACTGCTCTGGTAATCTTGTTACTTTGTTCCTGTTTTTTTTTTTTTTAATGAAATGCCAGCTTCATGTGTCATTGATTTGTCAGCAATTGCACCATACAGCTCAGAAGATTACTTACTCTGGGAATGAAGTCCAGTGCAGAGGCACAGTGGGATCACATAGCAGCAGCACAATGAATAGAGCAGGATATTTCTGGAAGTTAATCAGAAGAAATCCTTGGTTCAGGTTTCTGACAGCACAGCCAGACACAACTCGTATTATTCTTGCTGTTGTAATTAAGTAAAAAGTTTACCTTTCGATTCCACCCATTTAAAAAAATTACCTGCTGCAGGATTTATTTTCTGATTTTCTTCCAGTAGTGAGCAAAAAAACCCAAAAAAACGCTGAAGTGTTGCTCGGTCAGCAGAAGTAAATAGCTTCGGGTCTCAGTGAGAGGTCTCTTATAAGCTTGGCTTTTGTTATTTATTTGCAGGAGTGAGTCAACAGTCTCTGCAGTGTCAACTTCACCGTTCTCTTGCACCCACCTTGGATTTTATTTTAGGCCTTTAATGTTACTTCAGGCATATATAACCTCTGTATTGTAACCCATTTGTAATTCTATGAGCGTCATTGTGTATGCTAAATAAAATGTAGTTGACTATGAAAAAGATCATGTTACCCTGTGGTGACATAATTTCCCCTGAACTTTTGGGACTGCATTCTTTGTGATCTCTGTGGCTGCATGGTATTCAGACGACATTGTTTCCAGTACAGTCCAAAGTGAAAATCAAGAGACTCTGACCAGGGAAGTATTCAAGCTGTGTTTGTTCTTAGAAGAAGGCAATAAAGTGCAGGACTTGCATTTTTCACAGTAGTCATAACACCCAGAGCCTAAGAAATGTCTTGTGTGGATTTCTAAGAAACTGGACCCTTTTTTTTTTTTCAAGATTACCAGTGATTATGAATAAGAAATGAAACTGTTGATTGTGAATTTGTGCGTCTCCCCCACATTTCCTCCTTCTGTTGTGTCATTTTAAAAAAAACTTCTTGAAGTGATATATATTAAGTGAACTCTACACTGATGAGTTAGATTAGATCTGGGCTTGGTGATCAGACCAGAGCAGTGATGTGATCTTTTTGGAAGGTAAGAGTCCGAGTTTCTTCTTCTCAGTTTCTGCTTCTCAGAGTCCATGCTTACTGAGAAGAAGAGATAAATAAATTAAACAAATGCATACATAAATCATGTCAGAGACCTTTAGACTCAACCTTATCTGGACTTTTTATTGAATCTAAGGAGCAAAAAATCTTCTTCGACATCGAACTAGTGCTTCCACTTAATAATACCACCTGTACCTACAGAGTCCAGCCATGTTTGGTATTCTTGCAGACACAGACGCATATCTTTTTAATCACACTGGCATTTGGTGTTTCAAGGGATTTTATATATGAATTATTTCCTTTACCTCTGTATTATATTTAAGTCTGTGTGTGGGGTTGTTTATGTATGTATGTATTTCGGATGGTTTGTTTAAATTTATTTTTGTACATGTAACTGACCACATTTCCTAAAATGCTTTTATGTCTGCACCTCTATTTGTGACATTGGCTATCAAAAATAAAATGAATTAAATGAAAGTAAATTAAACTGAGTAAGTGAATTGGATGTCACAAGAACAATGAACAGGCTGGATTATGCCTTAAAAAAGTGACAGTGTTATGCAAAAGTTTTACAACATAAATAAACATACGTCTTTGGAGAAAAAAACCCTTTTTTCTTCTTATTTTAATTATTATTATTGTGTGCTTGTTGAACTTTGCGATGTTCCATTTAACGGTAGTAGTTTTGCATGTCAGCTGCGTCTCCGGTATGTGCAGCTACGCGCAGTTGAGAGGCGTACAGCTAGAGCAGCGTCTGCTGTCAGCTCTTCAGATTGAGCACAGTTAGCTCCCTGCTTAGCAAACACTGCTCACAGACATAACTACATGGACGAGTGACGCTGTGTAACATTCTAACGCCAATTTTTCTATGAAGCTGACCGGGCCGGGAGGAGAACCAGTCAGCGGGGCATTGTTTTCAGTCCGCACTTCACTGTGAGAGGACGGCGAGAGGACTGAAATTTGAGCTAACGTTGGTTAGCCGGCTAATGTTAGCTTCCCAGCGAAATGGTGAGTAGCGTTAGCTTGACTGCGCAGCTAATGTTACCCGGTGGCAACTGTTCAGTGGGTGGCTAGCCCTGCTAAGTGTTACCGTTAGCTAAGGCACTGTCAAGGGAGACTGTTTTCAGGGGGGTGGTCTGTTAAAGTGTATTGTCTTTGCCGATTTTTTTCCTAACATTTTCTGATCCTTTTGGGGGAAAATATGTTTTGTTAGCTTCCCACCTGTAACCGAAATGAAATCCTTGCAAAGATTCTACCCTTCAGCTAGAGACCTTTGCTGCCTCACTCCTTCTAGTTATAGCATCTAAATCCTAAAGCTAAGTTACAACTTAAACAGCTGTTTATTTCCTTGTCTGTATTGGTTTGGGGTTTTAGCTGTTGGCTCTAGAAGAAACCATCGAGCCGACCGACGTCTTAAGGCCTTGTCATGTATATTTTAACAGAACTAGATGTTTAGATTTTACTTTCCCTGAGGTGTCTTACATTTTCTTAAGTGCCGGAGACATCGTCTTATCACCAATCGCCGGGTTGTTGGTCGGGGAAATATGTAATTTTGTTTTGGTGGTGTGTTTTTTGTGACAGTTTTGTGTTATTGTTACGTTTGAACAAACGTTTCAGTGGATACAGCTCGCACTGGCAGGTTGTTTGGTGTATTGACAGCAATGCTTCAGGATTTCGGTCAACGCCTTACTTAATCTTTTGTATTCTCCACGTATATAACTTTTGCTTACATACCTTGTCGGAGATGGGCTTTTGTCTAAAGACTAAACCTGATAGACCAGTTGCTGCTACAATCTCAATACCAAACTTTCAGTGCATCATAAATCCATAATGTTATCAAAGTGTACTGAAACATTTACACAGCGGGGAACTGTTTGACAGGGTAACGATGTCAAGTTTTCCATCACATTATTATAGGTCTTGCAGCTTAGTTACCAAAAGCTTAACAAAAGCTGCAGTCACTGATTTGATCTAATTTAGTCTGGTATGAATTGCATTTGGCTGCTCGATTCATACAAACTAGTTAATCAGTTGACTTGCAAACTCAGTATGACCATAAAGTATTTATGCTAGGCTTGCAAAGGGAATTGATACCCAAAACAAACATGACCACAAAGGCAAATTTACCCGACGGTGTCCTTGTATGTCCTCTGTGTTGTGCCCAGTTAATTTGCAGGAGGGTTTTTTGTTGTTGTTGTTTTGTGTTTTTAAAGCAACAGAATTCAGAAAGGGATATTAACCTTGGATCTTGTCAGGCATCTGTGTTAACCCGATCAAGTTCATGGTGGTCTTTTGTAGCTCATTTCTTTTCACTGGCATGAACAGCTATTATATCTCCCAGTGGATGATTTATTAATTTAATATATGACTAATTTAGCAAGCGTCTGCATGATTGTTTTTGCCAGCTTTATTTTGTCTCGGCTACGGCCAGAAATACTATACACCCTTGTCTTACATAAGGTCTAAAGTAGGTCTGTGTGTATTTCTAACACTACCATTTGGTAATATTGTATTTCAGGGCTATTTTGTGCAATGTTATTAATAGTATTTTCTCTTATCCTGTCATATCAATTCTATAATTGTTATGGGCTGTTAACTAATTAGGCCCAGAGGACGGCATGCCTCGTGTGCCAAATTTAGACCTTATGCCCTAATAACTTCTCTAAAAATGAACCCAACTGTTATATATTCTTAAACTCACTCTTGTGACTGCTGGTGATGTTTTCTTTTAACTGATTTGACCTTGGGTTTCTTTTTGTAAACCTAGGTGAGTCGTTTTACAGCTTTTTAGAAGTTCTCATTCAGTTTAACTCAGTTTAAATACTGCATTTTCAAGTGTAAAGGTTTTGCAATAACCTGATTGCTGGAACTGAAATGACTAATTTGATTACTTTTGCCTGCAGGCCTACAGGTGTATCCCAGATGATGTAAGGCACCTCTGCCTGTAGAGACCAAGATGACTGAAGTCCAGGCCACAGTGGAGTTCTCTGTGGAGCTCCACAAGTTTTACAATGTGGACCTGTTCCAGAGAGGGTGAGTTTTGTCTGAGTGTTTGGGAAAAGTAATTCCATGTTTTCTTCCTGGCATGAGTCTAAGATGGATTTTATCCATGACATGGATTTCCCCAGAATATATTTATCTACTTTTACAATGTGCTATGCTAAATATTGTTCAACTGTGCTGGAATGTTTTTGAAGAAACCCGAACAAGCTTTGTCTTGCAGTTTGCATTAGAGAGGATCAGGAAGTGTTCTCTGAGTGTCCCAGCCAATGTAGGACACTTGGCAATGTTGTTCAGACCTTCAGGGCACTCACAAATGCTCTTGTACAGACAGTACAGAATATGCAAATCAGTACTTGACTATACTTTTTCAGATATGTAAATCTACCGCTTTGTTTTGATAATTGTTGTTATTACACCACAGTGATAATGGAGATAAAGACCATACTGTAAATGTATTTAAACTGTAATTTTTACAGTTTGTAAAAAGTACTCAGTAAAGAAGTTGAGTAACTTTTGAAGTCATGCAGTGAAGTATACCATGTGAATACAAATATGGAGGAGTTCCTCTTTTCTGACTCATTAAATTTGAATTTGCATCTTGATTATCATATTGCCGCTGGCGTGGTAAAATAGTTAAATGATCTACCGTTAATTGAAGCATGAGCATTGATGCTTTAGGATGCCTAAATATAGCATGCTGTGAATAACAATCAAAAATAACTTGAATAAACAAAAACAGATAAAGTTGTTTTTGCAAATGTGCTTAAATTTTGTAAAAGATAGCTGACTGTGGTACAGCAGAATAACATTTGATCTGGCACAGGTCGGCTACTTGGCTGTATTTGGTGATAATTTTAGAAACCAAATTAATTAGAGGTGGGAATCGCCCCACAATATGATATTATTACAACTTTAACATTTTACAGTTATGCAAAGTCACAGTATACGTGATTATACTATGAGTATTTCAGTAACATATGTTACTTATTAATCTGGCACAAAATGTGGAGGGGAAAAGAATCAATAACCAGGCAGCCACTTTTTTGGGGGGGCATTCAAGGGGATTGCTGTCCTATTATTACTCGTGTGACTGCGCCACTGCTTGCTCTGAATTAGGACGTAGCTTCGTCAAGCTTTGTGTCCAGTGTTGGAGGATTTTTTTTTCCCAGTTTAAAGTTATGTCGGGATGGTGGTGCATTAGATGAGCCCTCTTATTCATAATATCCCCAAAGTATTTTAATGTATTTATTAAAATACCAATATTTGGTGTCTCTAGAAATTGGTGATTGTATATTTTTGGTTGAATATATTGTTTTAACTACAGCATACTATGTATGTGCCAGACTGGATCTAAGTAGTAATGTAAAGGCAGAGCTTGAGGTCATCATGTCAGATTTAAGAGATACATTTATCATTTTTATGGGCTGAGCTCACTTAGCAGCATAGCACATATTGCTCTAAATAAACCACTTACTGGCTTTTATTGTCTTCATTTGGAAGCTTCAGTCCAACTTTCCCCTTTGACTTGAGCTGTTACTTCCTGGTCCCTAATACAATTCCTCGTGGCTCTGGGCAGGATGGTGTCCAAAGTTTCCGTCATCCTGCCAGTTTGGAATAATACACCCCATGCAGACATTCTTTTCTTTTTGTACACGTCCAGCGCTGTGCAACGTTTAATGGAAGCATAAGGAAGGAAGAAAAGTGACTTGTGTTTTTTAAGCTGCAGTTTTGATCTTTAACATCTGGAAATTATTTTTTATAACAGCACTGTAATGATATGTCCCAGTGCTGAGATAAAACTCCTGCCCAAAGCTCCTGACTCATCAGTGCTTTAAGAGCCTAGGTTTACTACATGAGTGACTGCAAAAGAAAGTGCTCATTATTCATTTATTAGAGGTGAAGTGTCCTTTTACAAGTTGAAGCACTTGTAGCTAACCTGTGCGGTTTGTTCCCCTTTTACAGCGTGTCTAATAATGTTCACCAAGCACGTAGAGCTGTCTTTCATGGATGTCTTCATTTTAGCTCTTTACTACTAGTGGGCTTTTAAAGGTTTAAAAACCTGAATCGTTTTTGCTGAACTGAGCAGTCGTTGTTATATTTCCGGCCTGCTTATAGAATAAAATGTCTGGGTGTTCATCAGACGTTAATGAAGGTGGTCTCTGCCTGTGCAGCAAGGCTATCAAAACTTGTCGTGTGCAGGGGAGGTTGTCAAATGTCATCTTTATCAGGGAAAGAGGTAAAAGATTTCTATGTATTTACAGGTTCTACCAGCTGCGTGCCAGTCTTAAGGTGCCACCCCGCGTCCCACACAAGGTTGAGGCCAGTCTACTTCACCCAGGAGGTAAGTTCTTTAAAATGTGGTATGTAAATGATGAATGATAACATCATGCAGAATACTAAAGACAAAGTGTGATTGATTGGGAAGCAAAATGTGGTCTGTAATGTCTCTGTCATGAAAAGGCAATATTTTATTAATACATTTGCCTAATTTGATATAGTAACTAAAATATGTATTCAAAAGTTGCATTAATATTGGTAAACCCGAAGCAGTGACTGTTCTCAGATTTTTCCTAATTAAAGCCATTAAATAAGGCTTTGGTAGCCTGCAGTATGCATTAAGTAGTACATGGCTAATTTTCATATCAGAGGGCTCGATTTATACCTGTAACTGTATAGGTGATGTTGATTAACTTTTGCTAAAAAGTCAGGTAGACTTGGTGTATGTTATACCATTTTTATTCTCAGTGTTTATCTAAGGTTTTGTTTATCTGCCTTAGAAAATGTAACTGTTGTTTAATACAAAACATTTGTGTCAGACATATAGGGTCCTCGGTAGGGGATAGGTGTTTTGATTTCAGTTTTATCTTTATTTTGTAAAATTGTTGTTAGGACCAAATCTGCCACTGCAACTACAGACATAAGATATATCTTGTGACATAATTTACAATGTAGATTGTAGAGATACCATTACATGCATGGTGTTAGTGTTTCTAACGATAATAGAAACACTATTATCTTTAGAAATAGTAATGTTAGGGCAGGATAGGTTATAATTCTTTAATGATAATTTTTCATGGACCCGCAATTAATCATCATAGTTTTGTCTAGGCTCTGATCTGGCGTTTCCTGCATCAGTCCAAGATGACGTCATCTGCAGCAAAACGTTCCAGATCCTGTATAAAAATGAAGAGGTTGTTGTCAATGATGTCCTGCTCTTCAAAGTGATGATGCTGCTTGATGAAAAGAGGGTACGTTTAGAAAATAAATATGTTGTTTTTACTTATACAAGGCATTTATTTATTACAGTGTATTTGCCAATACGTCACATGAAGCAGAACCGGCTGTTGCACAGCTAAATATAGTCGGCGTTAAAGGTTTCTTGTTTTTCTGTATCGGATACTGTTGTGTCTGTGGTTTATGAAACTGAGAGCGAGTCCTCCATACAAACATCTACCATCTGGAGTTGCGCTTCCCTATTCTGTGTTTCAGGAAAGGGGGAAAAAAAGCAGCTGAAATGTGGATGTTGAGTAAGATTTCTTTCTTCTTTTTTTCCCTCCCTGCAGAGAGGAAAATCAAAATAAATGTGCAACAAACATGCAAAGAGGTTGTAATAAAACATTTTTAACAAATTTTGTCAATTTTGTCTTGTTAATTTAATATGCATTTATATTAAAGAAATTGTCTTAACGGGCAAAAACATTTTTGTCATATTAGGAATCATAGACTCATTGTCCTAACTATAAAGTAAAATCTAAAGAGTTAGTGTGGAACATGTTTTTGGTAGAAATGCTGGGTAATTCCTCCTTCAGACACAGGAGCACAATTTGGAAGTCCAGATGCTGCCTTCAGCCAAAAGCAGTACAGTATGAGCATGATGCGTCTGCAGAATATCACAGAAATGGAGACAAAGAGATTTTTCTTTCTTACTCACCCAAAGCAGTGCAGCTGTCAGAATGAATGTCTTCTCTGAAATTGCTTCTAACTTATTTGTGCCACTTTGCTTTTCCAGTGAATAAACAGATATGTGGAGTTTAGTGCATTCTGTTAGAACAGCAGAAACTGTTTTGACACCTGGTGTGCTCTTGGGGCATAGGTCAAACAAACAAACGGTTTCAAAATGTATTAGACTTATTAGAGTTGATACCATCAAATTACAAAAAAACATCTTGGTAGCTTCAAATCAGCCCGGCACATGTTGCTTTTTGCACGCAGGCTTTGAAGTTCACTATTTAACCACCAATTACTGTTTTTCATTCTCTTCAGGTAGAAGAGTCCCTCAATGATATGGATTTCCAGCTCTTCTTGGATTTATATTTCACAGATGGTGATTACACGTAGGTGTTGAAATATTTCGTGTGCATTATACAGTGTTTTATAATTTTGACATTTGCATCTCTTATGCAAATAAGGCACTTCTAAGGTTCTTTATTATATAATTTATGCAGGCCAGATGATCCAAACTCTCTACAGAATATCAGTGGTCGCACACTTCGTTTGCACTTTAGCCTTCAGCGAGGCATCCACCAACACATCAATGTCATGTTTGACTACTTCCACCTGTCTGTCATCTCGGTAGCCATCCATGCCTCCCTTGTGGCACTACATCAGCCCCTTATCAGGTCAGACAAGGGGTGATTTACCTTACTGAAAATTCAAGCACAGCTCTTGAAGCTCTTACATGATTTTATGATGTCATTTGGCTTTGCTGTATGCAGCAAACTTCAACATAATGCCTTTTTAAAATTGTTTTTAAACATGCCACAAGATTGTCTGTTTGAAGCAGTTAAGATAACTTATGACTTTGGGTTAGAATTAAATATAAAGTAGTCAAAAGCTTACTAAAATCTTGTGGTGACTGCATGAGTTTGACTTCAGCGTCTCTTTTCCTAGTTTACCTCGACCCGTCAAATCTACATGGCTTAACCGCAATGCTCCAGCACAGAGCAAAGACTCAGTCATCCCACCTCTGGAGAATGTCGTGTTTGGCAGCACTTATGTCAAGCAAGTATCGCCAGATGTAAGTGGTCTTGTCTTATAGCAAACCAAATGTATCTGGAAATATTTGCTTTATTTGTAGATGATTGTGCACCTCAGAGTTGATCTAAAAGATGCCTTTTTTTTGTATTGTGTTGTTCCACAAATAGTACAAAGACTGCATTAAGTGAAGTAAAAAATGACTGCAATCTAGTACTCGGTGTGCAATATGTTGTGGAACCCTAGTTATATTCTTATAAGGAAGAAAATGTAGACTTTGATTATTATGTTGACACAGTGGTGAATTTCACAGCTCTACACATCAGTCTACACTTGCAGTTCCCCTCATCACTCCACTAATATGCAGCATGGGGATAACCCATCGACACATTTGACAACAAGGTGTACAGCAGCCACTGTAAAGTAACTATTATAAGGAAAACAAATGCCTGGAAATAACTCAGAATAATCTGTTATGATTCATAGTGCTCTGTGGAGGTACTGTAACACCAGAGTAATGAGGCATTTTTAAATCATTTTCTTTCTAGAATAATTCTTTGAGGATGTTATACATCAGTCAAATGCTCTACCAACCCTAAAAACAGGTGCCTCTAAATTCTCTTCATGGGCACTTTTTTGAGTAGTAAAACTTGAAATAGAGGCAACAAATGTATATTTTTTTCCCCCCTATGTCCAAGAGTTTCTGTTTTGGCAGTGGCTAATGAGCGAATTATCTACAATGTTATGGTAATAATAATGTTCACAGAGTTGTTGTTTTTTTGTTTTTTTTATAGCATTTTCTTTCCCATTTTTGTTCCTCAGGGCAGGACATTCTTGGTATCTGACCAGTGTCTGCAGCATGCCTTCACTCTGCACCATAACCTTTGCTCCAATCTCCTAATAGCCTACCAGGGCCTCTTTGGTTACTTCACCTCCATTACTAAGGACCTGCCCTCCTCTCATCGTATGGAATTAGGTATACAGCATTGTGCATTAATATCAGCATCAACAGTGTTGTTACTGCAAGCTGTAAAGCAATGCATTATCCCTAAATACAAGACTTAATTAAATAAGAATTTATATTTATTTTTGCACTCTTTTTAAACTTATAGCCTCTGAGGAAAAAAAACATTTTCTCAGAGTTACGCACAATTAAATATAATACTTATAGCTTCTTAATCATTGTTTTTGCAATCAGTGGACTGTCATTGTTTTGTTTTTCTTTTGTGTTTGCTGTGTCCAAATTTATTGTGAGGCCATATCATTTCACTTGATCCTTACACATTATCACATTAAGCCCTTTAAACTGACTGCACAAGCAGCTTACTGAGTTGTTTTAGAGATCTAATCAGGTGATCTTAGTTCATTATACTTACAACACTTGCTTCCAGTAGGGAAGTCTGGTAACCAGTAGATTAAAGCCAGACACAACTCACTGTTGTAATTATGGCTTGGGAAACCCAATCCACACAACTGGCAGATAGTAACCCATCCTAGGGGAAAAAATAATGAAAAAGGTTAAACATGACTATATGTGCAATTTTACTAGCCAAGCCCAGCATGCAAGTCCTTTATGAGCGAGTACTCAGAAGACCCTATCCCCGAAGTCAAAGGCACGTCTACATAGGTATGTCCCAAAGTACTGTACCTCAACTCCGCTTGCTTTTTTCCCGCTTTTTTTTTTTCTTTTCACTTCACTTTCCTCCTTGTTGAAAACACCATGGCCTCTGTATAACCCACTCTTTAGAAGCAAAATAAGCTACTGTAACCTTTTTAATTTCTGTATACTCATCCTTTCTTTCCACCTTAATAACCAGGCTTTGGACGAAGAGTTTCATAACACATTTAAAAATACTTTCTTATACTTTTCTCTGATAAAACTTTCTTAATGTGGTCGGATTACAAGGTCAGAAGATTTCTGTATGATTAAATAACTTGTTGAATTTGCTTCCTCAGAACAACTTGACTTAGAGGCCCGTCTGACTGAGTTATGTGAACAAGTCAAGGTAAGGCCTGTTCATTTCTGTTGTGTGTGTGGGGTATTTTGTTTTTTTGTGGGGGGTTTTTTTTTTTTTTTGGGGGGGGGGGGGGGTTTGCATAGAAAGCTTTATTTGCTGTAGGATGGGAATCTTTTGTTATACCAAATGGCTCAAGGTGTGTCAGCAAATTATTAAGATACCATTGCGTCTGTGGCATTTGTGAGCAGGCATTGTGTTGCTTCTGAGTTGATTGAATAGCATTTGAAACTGAAAGTATTTCATATTTATGTAGATCAGATAACCAGTCTTTTGCAGTTTGCTCCCTCAAATCCGGCCCAGATAGTTGTGCCCTCTCTGCATTAAAAGTAATAGAGCATGTTTTGTACGTTTTGTGAGCTTTTTGAGTATATTGTGATTGTACATTTTGAAACTTGCTTTTAGTTTATTGCTAACTTGAGCCCCCTGATGGTTGACTTGTATGTTTGTACTTATAGCAAAAAGCAGAGTCACCTGATGAGCTGGCAGAACTAGTTAATATGAACCTGGCTCAACTCTGCTCTCTGCTCATGGCTCTCTGGGGACAATTCCTAGAGGTTGTGTCCCTGCAGGAGCATGTTGCAGCCATACTAGCTGTGGAGCATCATACACTAAGAGTGAGTTCAACTTTTTAAACCTACTAAACATTTTGCTAGATATCTGCTAGTGGTGATAATCTTTACTGTTTTGATCCAGAACTATTCTCTTACCTCCACAGTATAGACTGAATTCTTATTTTATACTGTTATTACAGGTCAGGCGGTTTGCTGAGGCTTTCTTTTGTCTTGAACATCCAAGACAATCCGCACTGGCATATCAGGAGTTACAGTAAGTCAAGTTGGCATGCGTGCCTTGATTGTGAAATGTAGCATTCCTTTTATCAGGCCTGGACCAGTACTTACTTGCCTGACATACTATAACTTTTCTCTATTTGAGTTGTTGTCTGCTTTTTTTTTTTCTTTTTCTTTCTGCTCCCTCCTTCAGTGCTCACAGTCACCAACAGATGACTAATGCGGTCAAAAGCTCCAGCTACTTCTTGTCTTTGCCTCCACTTCCAGTGGAATGTGCTGACCTGGATGGTGATGTTAGCTCACTACCAATCATCTTTGAGGATAGATACCTGGACTCTATCACTGAAGGTCAGTAAAATTGTTTTGATTATTTTGTTTAATTAGGTATGTTTCTGATTTTTAAATATATTTATATTTTTGTTTTGTGTCCTTTTGGGGCTTTTTTTTGTTGTTTTTTGGTTTAACTTGGTTGAATCTTGAAGATCGGGATGGACCCTGGCTGGGCATGCACAATACAAGGACTGGCTCAGCTTCTGCTAAAACAGACAAGCCTAATGCAAAGGACCTCAGTGCAGCAGCCAGCCCAATACCTGAGTCACGATGTGCCCCTGTGGATAACCCCTGGCCTGACAACTGTGATCCACCACCTAAGTCCAAAGGCAAGTCAGTCAAACTGAAGAAAAATTCAAAGGCTGAAAACTCTAAGAAGCTGATTAGACAAGGCTCTAAAGACTCTGTGGTTTTGGTGGGCTATAAGAACCTCAAAGCTCCCTATGGTGCCAGCAGCTCAAAGTACAAAGAAGGGGAAGTTGCCCTTAACCAAGCTGAGGAACAAGGTACTTTACTGGGGGACACAACTAGTCATTTAAGGACTAATGCCAGTTCTGTTTTCGACTCTGTTGTCACATCAGTACATTCTGGAAACCGTGCTGACGATGCTGTTGTGGACAATAATGTAACTAATGCTGCTTGTCAGAAAGGTATTTTTACAAATCCTACAATCTTGGACACTCAGAGTAATCCCCAGGCGGGTACTGGGGCTGTTGCTACATGTAACCAACCGATTCCAAAAGACAAACAAGACCACAGTGGCCAAAAGATGCCACAATGGTCTGCTGGACTAAAACAAAATGAGGTGGAAGGAAGTAACAAGGACCCATACCAACATGATAAAGTAATGGCTCTACCATGTCAGGCTGAAGGAAGAGTCAACAGTAATATTCCTGAGATTACCCAGACAGACCTCTGTTACTCACAACAGTCTTTTGTGGAATCTGTATTTGAAAGGCCAAGTAAAGAGACAGCGCAGCGCAGCCAGTCCTGTGTAGTCTCAGTACAGGTAAAGAGTGATTGTATCCGACTAACAGACGGAGGAGCCCCCAGTGCTTCATCTCGCCTCTCAGACTCAGGCATTGAAAGTGAGCCCAGCTCCTTTGCCACTCAGCTTGTTCTAGGACAAAACACCTGTGCTGGCGTATGTGTTGGGGAATCAGGTGTTGCTGTGGCCCCACAGCCTGAGAGGGCCCTCCAGAGTTCTGCACCACGACCTGTTCAGCATAGCACAGTGCAGAAGCCTGGAGGGGCTGGAGAAATTCTGTATCCAGAAAGCATCAGCGCTGTCAGTGGAGTCCAGTCATCTCTCACTTCCATCAACTCCTTGCCTTCAGATGATGAAGGTGAAGGCTCCTCTAGGGCCTCCAGTGGAGCTGAAGTCCGTGGCAGGAAATCGAGCATCTTGGTGCAGGAGCAGAGTTTAGTCTTTTCTGGAGATATCAGCGGACGGCCTGATGCTGCCTGCAAACCTGACACTGTTACAGGGGATTCCCAACTTGGAAAGCCTTCTTTGGATTTGGAAACAGACCCCAAATTAATATGTATTTCTGACTTGGGACTACAGGAAGCAGCCAGCTCTGGATATAAGGAGTCCCGTAGTGAACCTCATACAGCCTGCCCTTCCAGTAACTCTGCCACCACCAGTAGCACTGACCTGGTAAAACGTGGAATGGTTGAAAACTACTTCGGCTCATGCTCTAGCACAGATGTGTCTGAGATCAGCCCTATAGAAACATCTGCTATCACACTGGGAATTCAGGCAGGACCACAGGTTGAGGAGGATGAGGATGAGACGGAGCATGAGATGATAGAGAATGGTTACTATGAGGAAGGTGACGGCTACGCTTTTGTGAATGGTGTTGCTGATGATGAGCAGGTTGGGGATGCAGCTGCTCAAGAGACAAATCTTTCATTTGAACAACTTGGCATTGGCTACCTCCATGAAACAAAAGATTTATCAAAAGCTCCGATCTGCTCAAACATAACCGCCAGCAGTGTTGGATATAGCTTCGGAAGACCTCCTTATTCAGCCACTTCCCTTTCTTCAAGCTTGCAGTGGTATGAGTGCGCACCCACACCACAGATGAAAGCGTGAGTCATCTTTTTTTCTTTTTTCTTTTTAAAATATCACTTAATGTCTTCAGGCACACACTTGTCAAATTTCACACGTTACAGATAAATATTCATCCACCTGTGGCTTTTGGGGTTTTTTTGTGCAGGTTTATTAAGGCCAAGGAAGAAATGAAGCAGCTAAAGCTTCCTGGGTTCTTGTACAGCGAGGTGCCTGAGCTGGCATCCACTGTGCCCTATTTCAGCATGGAGGAAGATGAAAGCTGTGAAGAAGGCATCCATCTCATAGTCTGTGTCCATGGCCTGGATGGTAAGAAAAAGTTCTGAGAGTTGCTTTTGAAATCAGTTTGCTTTTTTATTAAAAAATTAATGGATGCATTTTGTTCCCTTTATTGCTGCAGGTAACAGTGCAGACCTCAGACTTGTGAAGACCTACCTGGAGCTTGGACTGCCTGGTGCTCGTATAGACTTTCTAATGTCGGAGAGGAATCAGGTATAGATATGAAAATAAACCTGGAAAATGTTTTTTTGGGGTTTTTTGCGTTGTTTATTTAATACTATTTTTATCTGCAGAATGACACCTTTGCTGACTTTGAGTCAATGACAGACCGACTGCTGGATGAAATAGTCCAGTACATTCAGATATACAACCTTACAGTGTCAAAGATAAGGTAATGCATTCTGTTAATCCAAATCTAATATCATAACATAATTATTAAGAAATTGCTTGTATTTTATTGAACTTAGATTTAAGTTGGTGATTCGGTTAACTGATTTCCAAAAGCATGTCTAATGCTGTTAAAGTATGTCAGTGAAAGTGTTCCATTTTAATGTTGTTTGCTGTCTTTACATTTTTATTTTTTTTATTTTTTATCGATGTATCCTTTGCAGCTTTGTCGGTCATTCGCTGGGAAACCTCATAGTCCGCTCAGTGCTGACCAGACCCAGGTTTAAATGTTACCTGAACAAGCTACACACTTTTCTTTCCCTTTCCGGGCCTCACCTGGGGACACTATACAACAGCTCTGCTCTGGTGAATACAGGTGAACGTCAGAAGAGTTGACTGTATTTTCAGAGATTCCATATTTTAGTCAGCTTATTGGTAGCTGATGTTTTCTGTTTATTTATTTTTGTGTGTGTGTTTTGTCTCTTTTGTCATAGTGATGGATCCTGTTAAATAACTAATATAACTTCGTTTTTAGGCCTTTGGTTCATGCAGAAGTGGAAAAAGTCTGGGTCACTTTTGCAGCTGACATGTCGTGATCACTCTGATCCTCGCCAAACTTTCCTCTATAAGCTCAGCAAGAAATCTGGTAAGCTTTTTTTTTTTTTTTTTTTTTCTCTTTAAATTAATTTTTAATTTAATTAATTTAATTTTTTTAAATTTAAACCAGATGTGTTTTCGCTTGTATATTTGGAAGATCAGATTTATATATATATATAAACCTTATACTCATACACCTTTCTAGGTTTGCAGTTTTTCAAGAATGTGGTGCTAGTGGGGTCACTGCAGGATCGCTATGTTCCCTATCATTCTGCTCGAATAGAAATGTGCAAAACTGCATTAAAGGACAAACAAACAGGTGGGTTGAAACTAGATCCTTGCTATGTGACTTGCAAGTTCAAGATGTCTGGTAAATGCAGAAGAAAAGTAAGAAAGCCTGAAAAGCTGAGACTTAAAGGCTCAGACAATTACACTGCACACTTATTGTTCAACCATGTAGTGTAGTTTCCCTCGAATGTGTGACCTTCAGTTCCGGTTGTGTGTTTAGACAGTGACTAAACTATTTTTGGCCTTTTTTCTTTTTTTTCTCTCAAATGATTTCTCCTTTCTTCCTCATTTTCAGAATTTTTTACATCCTTTTTCCTTTTATGTCTTTTTTGTACATAAAGAAATAAAGAATAAATTATGATTTCTAATTGATGTTGGCAAACTAATGCTAATCTATACACTGCTCAAAAATTAAAGGAACACTAATCAGAGCATCAAGTCACTTAAACTTCTGTGGCATTGATATTGATCTGGTCAGCTAACTAGCGGGGGGGGTTGTTAATCAGTTTCAGCTGCTTTGGTGTTGACAACAAATTAACAGGTGCCCCAGAGGGCTAACAATGAGACAACCCCTAAAAGGGAGTGTTTTTAAATTTTAAAGATGAGGAGAGACATTTTTTTCCCTCTTCTTTTCTGACTTTTTTTTTCCTACCATTTTTTTTTTTTTGCGTTTGGTTAGGGTCAGTGTCACTACTGGTAGCATGAGGATACAGATGTTAGTCCAAATCCTCTTATAAGGTACATCAATATGTGCCATTGCCGGAAGGTTTGCTGTCTCTTCCAACACAGTCTCGAGAGCATAGAGGAGATTCCAGGAAATGGCTACTCTTGGAGAGCTGGACAAGGTCTTATAAGGTCCTTAATCCATCAGCAGGATTTGTATCGGTTTCTTTGTGCAAAGAGGAACTGGATGAACACTGGCAGAGCCCTACAAAATACCTAAAGCAGGCCACTGGGATGAATGTCCGATGCTGCGTGGTTGCACCTTAGACTGTCCAAGAGCTCAGGGATGCACCGGTCCAGTTTTAGAAGAGGATCCCCCAGGACATCATCTGTCATCTTAATAGGAGCACGACTCGACATTGCCAGACATGAATAACAACATAATTGGGAAATACAAACTACTTGAGTACCATTTTTGAGTTGCTCTAATTAAATTCTGGCAAATAGACTAGTCTGCTGCATTGTTTTGTTTTGTTTGTTTTAGTTTAAGTTCCAGGGGGTCCATGAACTCAACCCAGATTTCATTTACATCGAATAATGTGACATCCTTTCACAATACCTGGTCCATGTCAGTATAGATATCAGAAAGATTTTTTTCCCCATTGTGATCTGAAAAGTTCCGGGTTTGTTTTGGTTTTTTTTTGTTGTTGTTGTTTATTTCCTGGGTTTTTTTGAGCAGTGTATGATTCTACACTATGATTCTCCTGTCTTTTTAAAAGTAAATGACTATAACCAACCTCTTTGGTCTTGCTTACACCAGGTCCTGTGTACGCTGAGATGATTGAAAACTTGCTGCTGCCAGTGCTTCAGAACAAAGACTGCAATCTAGTGCGATATGATGTCATTCACGCCCTGCCCAACACAGCCAACTCCCTTATCGGCCGGGCTGCTCACATCGCCGTCCTCGACTCTGAGATCTTCCTGGAGAAGTTCTTCCTTGTTGCAGGCCTCAAGTTCTTTCAGTAGAACTGCGACAGATTCAGACATTTGGCTGGACAAGAGGAATGTGGAGCGTATACCTCAACGCAGCTAAATTTTATTCTGATTATAGTATCTGGATTATCTCTTTGTTTTTAAATGCATATAACTTTTTTTAATTATCATTCATATAAGGAAAATTGTGGTTTCTGTCTGATGATGTTGGAATCAGTGGTTATGGATCTTGTTATTTTTATTTTTCTACTACTTCCTTTTTTTCTTTTTTTTTTCTTTGGAGGGGTGGTTAAATTATTTCCCCTCCTCATATGCTATATTTTCAGTGTTATTTATGTGCTTTGTTTTTACTTAAAACATTGTTTTACTCCAAGTTATTCAGTTAATTTTAGATGCTGAACTGGAAATGTAGCTGCTACAAAAAAGAAATGGCTGTTTTGGTGAGCTGACCCAAGTCAATTCTGCACGTACTGTCCTCACCATTGCAAATGATTTTTTTTCCACCAAATTTAAGAGACACTGCATTGATTTGCACCACAACTACATTTTACAAGCTTTTGTACTGAAAATGGTCATTTGTACAAGTTACTTTTTTTATCAACAATTTTCCATCATTTTTAATGGCAAAGATTGCATTTGAAATAGGATTGTTTCTCAGCCTTGGCTTTGGTTGAAATCTTTATGCTGTCTCTAACAGTTACAGCATTCTGCACATTTGCCCAGCCTGGCGTTGGGAGCGTAAAGCTTTGCCGACAACATGACATTTGATTACGGGGTTTTAAGCAATGATCATGATTCAGGAAACGCACGTGTTGGTAATATGAACCTTTTATCGAAAGCACTTGGTTAATCATTTGGTGATTATTTATGTTTAAACTGGAAATGTTGGTTGAAACTGAGAAATGTTTCTTGGACAGTTGTTTATATATCATCATAATGTAACATTAAATATGCATACTATGAAGTATGTATACGACTTGTCTTTTTTTCTGGAGTTCATTTCAGGAATTGGGAGCGTTGTCACTCCTAAGCATTTGGTGCATGTAGGCAAAATCTCTGAAATGTCAATCAGTAAGTAATACATCCTTATCTGCTAAATTTGATTAAGAGTAGGGTTGTGTAGCATATTATTTTAATTTTAACCTTTATGTGCAACTTGTTCTTTTTCGATTGTGTTCATTGATCGTATTCAATGCAGTGCCAGCAATTAGCCTGCAGATGGCGGTGTCGTCGCAGTTTAACGTGTCTATAGAGGTTCTTGTGTAGTGTTTTGATCCACAGGTTGTGTGCCTTGATCTGAAACTTACAAGTGACAATATTAATGCCTCCTGTTCTTAAGACGTGAGAGCAGGGTTTTTGCACTATCCCAGAAGGTTTAGGCGTGTTGTGAATTTTTGCTAATGGAGTTCAATTGTTATTTTTGTTATTATCAAGTTGTTATTCCTAGAGTAGTTTTATTCTACAAAAATGAAAGTCTCAGACAAAATGTATCATACCCGTTATAAGTGGTGTTAAGTAGATTCTAATCATTTAAACAGAATTTAATTTCAGTCCGCAGTTTCCTGAACCGTAAAATCAGCTATTCAGTCTGATTAAATAGGGCCCCATTTAAAAACCCTGGGTACACTCAACGCGGCTCACTAACCGGGATGGTGCACATTCACGTCACGTGATTTCTGGGCGCACCTAATGCTCAACATATTAATTTCGCAGGAAGCAGTGGAAGTACACGTCAGAAACGAAAGGTATTTGAACCGTTTTAACACCTAGGCTTGCACAAAGTTTTATATACAGGTCGTGCAGCTCCTGTTTTCAAAGACGGTGCTTGGGACCTCTAATTAGCACGTCTTACTACACTAACAAAATGAGGGGAGTCTGCCCCGTCTAGTCAACAGTATCCAACTGCAACCCGCTGTAGGAATGTTATAGATTCATATGGGTATAGAAACTTGTTTATCTAGAAAATATAAACGTGACAAGATTTCGCATATTCATCAAATATGAAGTTAAAGTTTTACAAACATTTCGATTACAACTGTGCACCCCCACAACTATCCAAAATGGTTTGGCTCAAACGTTCCAGGCTTGGGATGGTTTTGCAAAGCCCTCAAGAAGCTACAACACGCAATGGGTAGGGAGGTGAACGGCAGTTTGAGCTTCTTGCGTCGGTCATGTTTTTAAATGGGTTACAGAAGAAATGTGTTTTGAGAAGCCGTGCGACTGAAAGTTGAACTCTATCATCTCTTATACTGTGATTGTAAGTAATTTAGCGCTTTTACCTAAGTAGCTAAAAGAAAAGCCAGACTTATTAGTGATGCACTTGTTGCGCGTTAAAACTCTATCGGGCCGAAAGCACGTTTTCTCTGAGGGAAATATAGACGTAAATGGTATAAATTGTTTGTTGTCAGCTACTTTTGCCTTGTACTGATGATTTGTAGCTAACTCATAAATATGTGTAATCATCTCAAGGTTTATATTTAAACGACTGCTAGCTACTTTAAGTTGCCTGGAGAGCGTTGAGGACCCTTCTGATGCAACTTTTAATGCCATTATCAGCGAGCAGTTGGTGAACTTTGTTATGCTTTTTATGGGAAAAAAGAGAACTTTTTCAGTCATAAGAAATATATACTAGTCCCACCAAACTGCTACTCATAAAGTGGGATGCGTGTAAAGGGGGTCCTCACCCCCCCTGCGTTGTGGTTTTAGCGGGCAGTGAGTATCCCTGCTCCTTCAGAAAGCTTGCTTACTGCACAGGGGATGTTGTTTTTCCACCAGCCAGCAGTATACGCAGGGATTATAACAATCTTGGAGGGGAATTAAAGCATACAGATGGTTGCTCACATGGGATGCCAGGTTCCGCATTGGTCAGCAACATGGGGGATGTCTGAAGACTTCAAGTGGCACCGTTTGGGGTTGATGGTAAATGTGTTTTGTTGACAGGACGCAGTGTAGGTTATGTAGATAAAATGGGTCACATTTGTATGGTTTAACTTGATTTTGGTAGTTGCTCACCTGTTTCTTATTTCAACCATATGTTTATGAAATATGAAGACTCCAAATGATTTATGTGTATGTGCTGTTGAAAATGCACTATAAAACGGAGCCAGTGCTCAAATAAACAGCAAAAACATTCAGATTAGCGTAATTTCTGTTAGAGCGATTGCGTCACATGTCTCTTATAAATTCATACGTGAAGCAATGATCTGCAGCCTCTGCTTCCATTGTCTTAAACAAAAAAGCAAGCTGTAATGTTGAACTGTGTTTTCCTATTGCTTAAGGCTGCTTAATTATCTTGCATCTGTTTCACTTATAGTCTGTTACATAAATGGCAGCAGCATTGTACTGCTTGCAGTGGTATAGCTCATTTGGCTGATCAGATTTGGTGTGTTTACTGTGAATTAGCTCCAAGCCAAGACTCCCAGAAGGCATAATATTTTTTTTTAAAGTAACACATGTTTGCATGCATGATAATGTACATGCGTCTATGAGGTTTTTGTACTTGTTTTCCACGCTACATTTTCAGTGTAAACGTAGAATTTCATTTGACTTTGTCAATAGTAAGTCAGATGTCGGAGCTACTGGTATTTCAGGTTTATTTTGTCTGTTGCGCTGACACCCAGGTGTCAGTGGGGCTGTGTTTGAACATGCCCATAAATCATATGTGGTACAACAAATGTGGGAACTCTTGGCTTAAAACAACTTGTTTTGTACACTGACAACACCTTTTTCTTTTTTTTTCATAAATTGTTTTGTTTGTCTCTCTCTCGTCATTTAACACAGATAAACACTATTGCATCAAGTGCTTTTGAATGTACAATCTTCCACACCTCAAAAAAGGAGGGTGTAAAAGACAGAAGTATGACATAAGAAACCATTTTTTCTGAAGATAATTTGCACAAGATCCCCCCCCTCCCCTCCTCCTCCTTCTCCTCCTCCTTCATATCTACTTTTTTTTTTTTTTTTTTTTTTCCTGTTAAACTGGTTATCGTTCAGAGGATTTAAGGGAATCTGAGTGGGCGTACGGCAGTAATTAACCTGATTAATTGATTCTTAGACGTTAATCAGATGAGCCTCGTACCAGTTGGGGCTTAGGGTCAGCGTAGAGGGGCATGTTTCAGGTTGATAGTCCAGTGCCCTACACTGTGACTATTTGTAGCGTTTGATAAGGCACAATGAGCAATATTCTAATTAATTTTTAGCACGTTTTGTTGGAATGGAACAAATGCAAGAGGATTATCTGGTTGCTTTCAGTTAATGACTGGTAATTAGAATGAGCTGTTACTATGAGATCATCGAAAAATGAGTGGATCAGCAAGTTCAGTCATACACGATTGTCACGTTTGTGGAACATTTCCATGAAGATGATTTTTAAGACAATGTAACTCATGCTCTCACTCTCTCTCTCTCTCACTAACGTCTCCATCTCTCTCTCACTAACGTCATGAGACACTCATGCTGATCACTTTACTACATGTTTACTCATGTTTTTCTTTTTTCATTTCTTTACTTTTCTTACTCTTTTGTTATCTATCTTTTTTTAGATGCAATATGGATGAACTGTCCTGGAAGAGATAAAAGTGAAGAGTAAAGATACCCAAAGACTTGAGTGTTAAAGACAGAGCATATATCACGAACTTGCACAAGAGATCATGTCCACATCACTAAAGCAGGAGAGAACTATTTGTGTTCTGCTCCCCAACAAAGAACAGCTGGACATCACTGTCGGGGTGAGTGTTTAATATCTTTTTTTCTTTTTTTTTGGATGTGCTCTTAAGAGGATCTGCTCAGTAAGAGGACTTTACAGATGGCCCCGGTTAGATAAAGATTTGTATTTTGTGAAACCTGCAGACTTTCTTTTTCTTTGCTCTACTCTAGCTGAAGTCCACAGGCCAGGATGTTCTGAATCATGTGGCAGAGCTTCTTGGAATCAAAGAGCTTCACTTTTTTGGCCTGACAGTAGTTAAAGGTAAATTAAATCCCCACTGGACCCCTTACGCCTGCGAACCTGACAGGACTCTTCACACTAGATCACACAGTAGTTATAGAAGATGCATATAGGGTTTTAAAGAGGGTAATGTTTAGGTTACAATAATGTTTTACTTCAGTGTTACTCTTTTTGCTTCTTCACGTAATGTTGGGGAAACACTTCTACCAGGAAGCCATTTCACTGAAATTTAAAAAATAATAATAATAATAATTTTGCCCTCCCAGTCTGCATAATTGAATGGTGTAATCCACTTTAGCTGCTGAACAAAGTTCTAAACTTTCTGTTTTCCAGCGTTTCTGTTGTACAAATAGATTGAAATGCTTTGGTAATCTTGTGTGGCTCACCACAAGCAGCCTTTTGTTTTTGTGGTGTTGGGTCAGCGATCACTTAGTCCTGGATTCCTGCAATATTAACTTCATTAAGCCTGGAATGCACAATTGCATTCCTCCGCTTCACTGTGGAGGGATGGATTGATGATGGGAAGAGGAGGGTAGGAATGGAGGAATAAAAGGTAGGGGGAGACTATTACTCAATTCTTACTCAAAGGCCTAAACAAAGGGTAAAAAGGAGAGAGAGTGAGTCAGAGTGGGAATGAGATGAGTGGTTTAAGGAAAAAATTGTGAAATGGCATGATTTGGCTACACAAGGGTGAACTGAAGAGATAAGTTGGGTCAAATTGAAAATGCCTGTGGTATGACTCATAGAACCACACGGAGATTAATACGACATCTTTGTGCTTGGAAAAGGGTTGCAACAGGTTTTTGGCCCAATGATGAATTGGTGATTAACACAGCCTTATATTCAGGGAGCTTGCAGGATAGACCCAAAGCAGTGTATATAGATATAATCTGTTTGTTGAAGGCATCTACCTGTCTCTTCAAGTGTCTGCACAATCTTAAAAGAATCCCACAGCTCTTACCAGCAGTGGTTGGTCTGTGCTGCTTTGCTGATGCTGGAGTTGGAAAATGGATACATTAATGTTGGCATTGTTTTTTGTTTTTTTTTCTTGTAGCCCCATTGAAAAGTAGAAGAACAAAAGCCTTTTCCTCACACCCTAATGAATCCCATTGTTGAGTAAATTTTACGCTTGGCTACATTACTGTTTTGTTTGGTTACTAACTGTCTCCTTGTTTCCCGATTGTCTTTTTTTCCATACCAGACAATGAGCACATATTTTTAGACCTGGAGGAGAAGCTCAATAAGTACTTTTCTAAGGAATGGAACCAAGATTTAGGAAAGGTATTGTAGTTTATGGGATTGATGCACTCTCTACACCATTTAATTGGGCGTTTAAAAGCCTGTATGGTACAGCTTTTTATTTGAAGTGAAGTCAGCAAAACACAACTCTACTGCAACATATTTCTTTTTACAGGGATTGCAAAAGAGATCATTGCCTCTGATTCTGTGCCTTAAAGTGCAGTACTACATAGAGAATGGTAGACTTTTTTGGTAAGTCTTCCTGTTTACATTCTACATGCATCTTTTTAATTCTTGGATGCTTCTGTTTTGCTTTATTTCTCCCCATTAAACATTGTCCTACTTTCTCTCAACTTTGCCTTTCCCTTTTGTTTTTGGGTGCCTGTGTTGTTGGTTTTTTTTTTTTGGTTTTTTTTGTTTTTTTTTTCCCCCCCCCAGTGAGCGAAAGGCACGGCATCTTTACTATTCTGACTTGCGGGAGCGAGTGCTACGCTCTGAATGTCGTCAGCAGGAGGAGGTCTACTTCCAGCTGGCGGGTTACGCCCTGCAGGCTGACCTTGGCGACCACCCAGTGCTGGAGGAAGGCGTAAAGCTTTCCCGTTATTTTGAACCCAAGGAGTACTTTCCCCCATGGGTAGGTATCACCACATAGCAGAAATATGAGGAAATGTTTTTTACCTTTTCATCTCTCTGAGGCCAATGTTTCTCTTTCTTTTCCCCCTTTTTCAGATTATAGCTAAACGTGGAGTGAAATATCTCCACTGCCATGGGCCAAAGGTACACCAGGAGCTGTGGGGCATGTCTACTCGTGATGCAATGTTCCACTTCATCAAAGAGGCATGCCAATTGGAGGATGTACCTGTCACGTTTTACAGATTGCAAAAGGTTATGAGTCAATCTAATCATCTCACTTTCATATGCAAAGCTCATTTTGAATCTATTCCACATATATGTATTCCCTCTGACCCAAATACCCCAACTAATGCAACACCAGCACATTTTGTTTCGCTTCATTTGATTTCTGGACAAACAGATAGATAGATATATAGATATAAAAATAAAAAAAGCACTCATCCACTGAGTGAAACTTTGAATCCTGGCCCATCCATTACGTAATCTGCTATTGCTTCCAATTTGTTGCTAATAACAACTCATATTTTCTAGCCAACTATGAGCAGGGCGTAACAGTGAAATAGCTGTGTTATCTGGGACACACTGCCTCTCTGACAGCTCATCATTTGTTTTTTCAGGATAAGAGGGAGGAGAGGGGAACGGCATTGCTTGGTCTGACCCTGCGAGGAATGCAAGTTTATCAGGTGCGTGCATGTGTGAGCGTATTATTAGTGCACAGTATGTAAGCGAAAAGTCATTTTAATTCGCTCAGGGAATCGCTCTTTTGTATCTGTAGTCTTATAAAACCTCTGACTAGATGTGTGAGGAATGTGGGGGGGATTGCCACCACCAGCAGTCCATCAGGAGATAGGAGCTGCCTGCCATGACTGTCATTTCTTTGATCTGTCTGTCAGGGACCATCTGGGGGGGATTAGCACTCCAGGCCTGGCTGATTTCAAAGCCAACAGACCGTGGCATACCTCAAGAAGCCTTTGGCCTCTTTTGAGTCCAGATGGCTCCAAAAGACAGTTGATTATTGATCTGTAATTTTAAAAGCATCAAAGTAGATTATACAATCACAAATCTTTTGGGGTTTTTTGTTTTGTAAATGAAGTGTGTATGTGTGTTTATGTATTCTCAGGAGGTGAACAACATACTTGAGCTAATATATGACTTTCCCTGGTCAAATGTAGGACGTCTTACCTTCCTGGTAAGCACATACAGCTGATTTTTCTCTGTTAAGAAGTAGAATTCTGGTAATTATTTAATGGGCGCTAGCTTTTTACACTTTGTATAATGTGTTAATATCATTCAGGGTAAGAAATTCGAGATCCAGCCAGATGGCTTGCCATCCGCCAGGAAGCTGGTTTACTACACTGGTTCATCTTTCCGCTCTCGCCACCTCCTCTTGCACCTGAGCAACAGCCATCAGCTCTACCTCAGCCTTCAACCTGTCCTCAAACACCTACACCAGCTGGAGGAGAGCAAAGGTAGGAGAGGGGAAAGCATGTCAAAGGATAAGAAAAAAGTAACAGAGCACAGTTTTGCTGGTGGCTCTTTGTAGTCATAGTAGCTTCTGGACGTTAGTTAGTAAATTTAAACTTTGTTCCAAGAACAAAACTGTTCTGTAATCACATTTGTAACAATTTCACTAGAAAACATTTTTGTGATGCCTTAAATGGGTCTTAAGTATTTTAGATATAACTATATTTCTGATTTTATAGCTGAAGTTTGGTGTGTACTGACAAAAACTTTCTATAAAGTCACTATTGGCTTCTACTACGGTACTAGTAATATAATATATAGAACAGTAATAATTAGTACTTTGATATAAGTACTAAAAACCTATTTCTGAAAACAAGATGGTTTAGATGTTTGTTTGTTTGTTTGTTTAAAAAAAAAACCCACTGAAACTTGTTTATTTTTTCATTTTTAGAGAAGCAGCATTACAGGGAGTCCTACATCAGTGATGATCTGGATTTAGATCCACAAGGCAGTGAAGGCAGTCCCGGTCTCTCCCGACACTCTACTAGCAGCTCTGGAATTGAGGCGGACGCTCGCCAACACAGCATCTGCGCAGAGATGGTCTCCATGGGGGACGAAGGTCATCAGCAAGCTGAGAAGTGTTTCAGCTCAGCAGCCAGCCGAGGCAGCTCCTGTACCTCAGGATTTGATACAAGCAGCAAAGCACGAATAGAAGATGAAGGGTGGCAAGAGGAAGGTGAGGCCATTCTTAAATGAAACCTTTAAACAGGATCTGTTCATCCCTCTGCAGATATTTCTAAATTAAACTAATGCTTCCAGTCTGCTAGCCTGATCTAGCAGCATTGTTAAGTATGGTGCAATTCTCAGTGTTTCATTCAAAGATGCATGCTGGTAGTGGGATCACAGGACTACAGAATGTGAAATTTAAATGTTGACTTTGCATACATAAAACTGGCTAAGCATGTGTTTTGCATCATTGATGTCTCTTTTCCATCTGGTCAGGCCTTTCAATGGTGCTAAGAGAAATGTGGCTGCTAGTACTGTGATAATTGAACAGCACATTCTTAGGCTGTTGGCTATGCAAAACCTATTGCTCAGTAAACAATATGGTATTGTCATTTCAAAACTTGTGCTTTATTTGTGTTTTAATAAGCATTACAATGTCTTATCTAATATTGGGTCTTTGCTTCTTCCAGGGGTTTTTTCTTCCTTTTTTATTTTATGTTTTTATGAAATTTCCTTTAAGTCTGGGCAACACATTAAACAAAACTATTTTCCTTTTCAGTAATGCAAGTAAACATGTTAGCATTGCATTACCATCTGAATGAAAAAATATATATTGTACTTTACTGTCTTTTGTTTTGTTTTTCTGCTTTGGGGGGAAGGGATAAATTTGAAAATTCATGGATAACGATAATGAAATATTTTAGCATTAAAAATGTCATTTCAGTTAAAGAGCTTGTGCACATTGGTGGATTAACCATTACAGAAAGATGAGAACTTATTTTGGTAATAAACATTAATGTTAATTTAGGGTAACTGTGGTATAAACCTTTCATTTGGTGGTGGTCTCATAAAATTAAGCACTGTACTTTTTGGCCTTTATGAGGACAGGACAGTTGAGAGTACAGGAAAGCTGTCAGAGACAATGGGGAGATGATGCACATTGAAAGACCTGGGTCAGATTCAAACCCAGGCAATATTCCAGTGAGTTATATGGGCACCCCTTTATGAAATTTCTAAAACGTTTTTAATTTTTTGTTTGTTTTTTTTTTTTTTTTTTTTTTTGTCCCTGCTCATTTTCTTTTGTCCAGAGATCAAGACCAGGGTCCAAAGTCCAGACGAGGTTCTTGTAGATGATCCTGATGAGATGTTCCAGCTGGCTGATCTTCTGGAAGGAGTTTCAGTGGATTGTGGAGAACTCTGTTCAAAGAATCATTCACCAGGTATAAATATTTTAAACCCTGCAAACAGTTGGGTTTTTTGTTTGTTTGTTTCCGCTCACATGCTGTTTGCTAAGTTTTTAAATCATATGCTGTGTGTTTCACAGAAAACACAGGCTGTGCTCTACACAGTGACAAAGATGCTGGGAAATTGTATAACAAGGATATGTTAAAAGAGGTAGGTCATATTTTCTTTCCTTGGTTGGTTGCCTTGGCCTCTTTCATGCATTGGCTTACTTTTTGTTCTTAACTCTCTTTCAGGTTCTGAAATCAAAAGCGCAAGTTTGTGTGGATCGGCACAGCCACAGCCTAGATGATGTCCGCCTCGTCCCTCCTCCTGCACCCCTGGGGATGGCAGTGCCACTTGATTCTTCTCACAGCTACACCTTTGGACTACCAGATGCCTCAGCAAACACAAAGACCACGGTTGATCACAGCTATTACCCCTTCTTGCACTGCCAGCCTAATCCTATCTTCTATGGCCGCAGGTCCACCAACTGCCTCTCCCTGGACATGTTGGGCGATGAACAGTTCATGGAATACATATTTTGAACACATCAAGTGCTGACAAGTATACCTGTCCTCCTTCTTTCTGTACAATGCAACTTAATTCACAGGTTGCCAGCATGTGTTTTTTCTGTAAAGATGGATGTGTATACTTCAAACAGCAGACACATTAGCCTTCTTTTAAAAGCTGTGGATTACTTCAGCACCATTTCATGTAGTAAGCAGTTCATATTTATTAATGTTGTATATTTTGTATATATATTACTTGCACTTTTTTATTACATTTCAGCTTTTCTAAACTGAAAAATGCCTAATCAGGTTTGTCTTTTGTAAATTTCACACTGTTTAAACATTTCCTGAAGTGGCAGAATCTGTTTATATCAGGGGCATAAAATTTTGATGGTGAAATTTTACAGCCATGCAGTTGTTTTATGCATCAGACAGCCATAAGACATGATTTGCATTCCTCTCTGTATGTAAATTTACTCATTTTATCTATAGCCATGTTTGAGCTCTGTTGATTTGTTTTATCTTGTTCATTTTTTTATTACTTTAACACACACTTTTGTATAGTGTGCACTCCCATGTCTTTTACAGCTTTGTAACTACTGATGTGGAAAATTGAACTTCTTTACACAGCTCAGTGTATTCAGCCAAAGCTTTCCAAATCTGTTTGCCTTCTGTTGTGATGATTACTATAGAAAATTTTTATTTGTGAACCACTGTTGTCAATAAATGTATAATGAAGCTACAGTATTTTTGTATTATGTAACCCACGAACAAAGAGCATTTGTTTCTCTTTTCTTTTTTCCTTTTTGTTATTGTGTTCAAATGAACTGCTGTATTTAGCCTGTATGAGGTTCCCAGTCATTAAACACAAACTTTGACTAAATGCCAGTAAAATGAACAAGTATAAAGTCAATGTCATATTTTTGAAAGCACTATTTTTTTTCTTTTATAATGGGGAAAATAAATTCTTTACGCTCTTAAAATAAACCAAAATGTCTTCTTTGTACTGTGTCACCGATATACTATTAATTTTCTATTTAAATTTGAGCAGTTTGCATTTTTTTTTCAGCGTTAGATTCTTTTCTCGCGAGAGTTGGGAATTACGTTTACGGAAGTTTACGTTCTGTTTTATCAAAACGTGCTGCTACTGGGTAGCAGCCGGTAGCAGCTCGCTTGCTATGCTCATACCTAGCAATTTAACAGACGCTCGCAATGTATTCCGCTTTAATTAACGCAGTGTTATCCAGCTCGCCTGACTACGACCTTCTTTTTGAGTCTCTTTCCTGGCCGAGTGAGTCGTGGCCAGACACGGAGCGGGTGGAGGCGCTGACAGCTTTCATTGAGGGACTCGGACCGCTTTTGATCGAGCCGGACTCGACCTCGTTTCCAGATGCAAAGAGACGCTGTGTTTTAGATAAAGTTGAGTCGGTCCTTTGGACCAAGTGTCTGCCTTTCCTCTCCAGAATTTCGGCTGAAGCAGGTGAAGGTGTGCGGTGCAGGGAGAGCACAGCAGCTGCGTGCAGACTACTGAGTGTGAGTGTACCTCTCTGTAACGAGGCTGTGTGCAGGCGAGTTTGTCAGTCCATCCTGCCCTCACTCCATCTGTCAGAGGAAGAGCTGACCTCTCCGGGAAGACTCAGTGTGGAGGTTGCGAGTGAAGTGGTAGCTGCTCTTCTGCCGTTTCTGGCAGCAGATGAACAGCTCACACATACCACCGTGTCTTCTAGTCTCTCTTCCATCAGGACACTCCCTGATGCACTGGTCTCCAAGCCAGTCAGGGTCATCTTAAGTCTGCTGAACTGCCTCAGCAGTGAGCGGTTAATAAGCATCCTCAAGCTCATCCTGGATGATCTATGCAGCTGGCACTCCACCGACCGCACTCCTGCGGTTACAGAGCGCACTCTGCTGTGTTTGACAGCCCTGTCAGACCACCTCCTTAAACCTCACCACCACCTCCCCTCTTCCTGCTGCTCTGACTCCGACCCTCGTCTGTCCCTTCAGTTCTGGAGGATGGTTCAGGATGGACTGATCCACAGAGACAGCGTGTCAAGAAAGAGAGCACTGTTCCTGCTGAAAAGGTGTGCAGCCCTGTCTGAAGAGGATGGATTAGACTGTCCTCTTTCTGCAACAGGGGAAGGTATAAAAAAAAAAAACACGCACACACTGAAAGCAGACATTAGGCCAGTTTTAGGTTTACTGTTATTTTATGGCTTGTCAGACAACTTTTTTTCCTAAACTGTTGCAGATGAGAACTTGTTTAAATGGGCTTTCAGCAAGAGCAAGCTGCTCAGAGAGTTCTGGGAGGATTACGTACTGGTGATGGAGACTCTAGAGGAAAACCAAGTAGGATATCCTGCACCAGTGTTTGACTGCTTTTTCCAAGGAGGGATCTCGATACATCTGTTTTACTGTTCCTCCTCTCCCTCTGCAGATTCACGTGGTCCGGCCAGTTTTAAACAGGATAGACACACTGATCCAAACAACAGCGAATGATGATCAAGGCAAGGAAAAAACATTATTTCAGCCTTTTAAAAGTAGATTCGATGTAGCGAGTCTTCCAGCTTATTAGGCCTCTGTGAATGAAATGGGCTGAACTGATTATATCTTCTTTCAGAAGTACATAAGTCAAGTAGAAAATCCCTTGGTCAGTTTTTTCTCACTTAAATTCTTTGAAAAGTAAAGTAACTGTAAAGTAAGTGTGAAAGATCTCAGAGTGGTAGTTTGTTTCTAATGTTTCAGGTCAAGGACTCTTCCACCCCTCCTGGCTGCTGTGTGTGTACCAGCGCATGTTCCACAGTGAGAATAAATCCTTAATGCGAGAAGGAGTGTGTCATCTGCTCGAGCTCCGGGTTCTTCAGCAGCCGACTTTTGCTTTGGCCTTTTCTCAGGTAGACTTAATTTGTTCCTTGGCTCTTGATTGTTTTCATTCAGTACAAAGTTAAAAGCGTGCATTAAAGTTTCCTCTTCTGTTGCTTTGCTCTTAAGTTCATCGTTGGCCCCTTTATGGATGTTCTCTCGGAAACATCCCTCTTCCACAGGTGAGAATTTAACATTCATTAACAATTGGAAGTAATAGTAATGCAGGGATTATTATGTTAAGTACTGCTTTGCACTAGCCTTAATTAACCCAGCTTCTTTCCACATATAGGTCAGTTGGTCAGAGTGTGGGAGACTGTCCCGAACTGGGGGTTAAACTCGAAGTCTTTCTGGCTACCTTCTTCAGTAGCCTGCCAACAGAGCATAGAGGTAAAGGGTCACAGAAGCCACAGCGAACACTTATGAACAAAGTCCTCTCACAGCTCATGGTTAAATTGCTAAATCCACCTCTGACTACTGTGTTCACATTGTAGGTTATGTCTTGCTTCAGCTGATTCAGCAGCTGGGCTCTAAACACTGGTGTGCAGTTCCCCTCCTCTTCCTCTGTCAGGCCCTGTCCAAACTTCCCCCTTGTCCACTACTGGGGACCAGCGGGCTCACTGCTCTGAGGTAACTTACAGTGGTTACACTTAGACATACTCTGTCGAAGCTGGTGACACTTAATAAAGTGGTCATTGTGTGTCTTTTGTCTGTACAGGGACGTCCTGCGCTGCACCATGATCACTCATCAAGTCCTCTTAAGAGGAGCTGCCCAGTGCTTCCTGCTGAACAGTGCCCTCTCTCTCACAGTTGTGGTAAGACAGAAGTGCGACGCAAAATACTGGACTCTTTATTAAGCACATCTTCCAAGTACTGAGTTGATCAAGCTTTTGTTGTTCTACGACCAAAAAATCTGATATTTTGGTCTATATTGCCATGACAGCATCACATGGATGTGTTTACTTTAATTTACTCGTTTTATCGATCTCTTCTACTAGATTTTCTGTAAGACTATAGCTTAAGTTATTCAGTCCAATAGCTGAGCTTTTGTGTTTTGTTTTTTTTGTCAGAGTGAAGTTACCCTCGATGATGTTTTTAGCTTCCTGACGCATTTCCGTGCAGACGAGTCGCTGTGTAGAGGGACGCAGCTTTGGAAGCAGGTACGCTGTATCAACAATGGAACATGATTCAGATTGCAAACTGTGATTACCTAATCATTATCCTACATGTTGGGGCATCACTGCAGCTGTGTGCTTGGCTGTTGGAAAATGAAGGCAGTTTCAAGCCCAGGATTACAGATGAAGATTGCACTGGTGCTTTAACGAGTAAGGAAACCGTAAGAACTTATGTTCAAGGCGAAATAGTCTCCTATCTTCGAGTCCCAGCTAGCACAGGTGAGTCTGAAGTGATACAGTCGCTGTATCTGCTGGTTTGGTGTGTGTATATTTTAAGGCTTTTTATCTTCTCCCAGGTCAGACCGAGAGGTTACCTGACTCCAGAGAGGCCGATAGGTTGGCCAGAGCTATTCTGCTGTGTGTGGACATGGAGAGGGGTCAATCTGGGGCAGAGATCAGCAACACCCTGGAGTCGCTTTTATCACCACTGCTGGAGACCCTGAGCAGAGTCAGCACCAATATCTACTTGCCTCTGCGTAAGAGTGACAAGAGCCTGCAGCTGGTGCTCAGACTGTTCCAGCTCGGAGAAATCCCAAGGAGTCAACAGGACGGAGCGGAGCAAGGTTTGCAAGGATAGCGCTGAATTATTGTCCGAGCTGTTCTATCTGATTTTTTTTATTCACTGAACAAATCATTAAACCTGTCCTCCCAAATTATTATTTGGTGTTATATTGTATAACATACGTCCTTGTAAATGTCACTTTTACATCCGTATTTGATGGTGAGAGATCTGCATATTTTATCTTTTTCTTTCATCTATTGGTGACATTTATGATATCAGATTAAAGTGGGCTGTATGTGGCGTGCGATGGGAAATGAGTTTGATATCACTGCCTTTGATTATTAAGCTGTTTTTCCCAGTACTTCTGCTACCTCTTTATTAGGAAACACTGGACATTTATATTGATTTATAGTTTGATTTTATCCCTTTATTTTTTGATTATTTTGTCCAGAACCGTCGCCGTCATGTTCATTACATTCCACCTCTCTCTCTGTTTCACAGGGGACAGTGTGATGGTATCTACTGAGATGGCGATTTTAAGGCTTCTTGATCCCATCCAGGAGTTCATCTTTAGGCGGCTGTGTGGGGAATTGCAGGAGGTATTTAGCAAGTCAAGCAGGCCAGTCTCAGTCCAATTACACAGATGCCCCTGGTGGCCAACTCTGACGTCTGCACGTATGTTGTCTGTTTTTTTTAACAGGTGTTTGATATCGAGCGAGCAGAGCTCTATCTTTATGTCCTGAGGCAGCTGGTTGTCATGTGTCGCTCTATGCCACAATACCACAACAAGATTCCTCACAGTGGTTTCTCTAAACTGATTAAGTACGGGCTCACAGTCCTGCGAGAACCAGACCAGCAGGTACCAACTTAAACTTTAATGTCTCTCTCATTAGGCAGGATTTCAGTCACTATTTTGATTGTTTCACTGATTGTTGTTGCCAGGTCCCCTCTTTAGCATACCAGGTAACTAGAGCAGTTACTATGGCGTCGCTGGCCACGGTGTGTGGTGTTATGGAGCATGAAGTGATTGACAAGCAACCAGAGACAGTTTCTGCTCTGAAATCACTGAATGAATACTTCTACAGCCCAAAGCTGCCTTCCTCACACAGTCAGACATCTCTAGGAAATGTCAATCAACGTCTACTGAAACCAGAGACAATAGACTGGTTAGTGGAAGCCGTTTTTTTTATTTTTTTTTAACTAAAGTAACTAACTAAAGACTTTAATTCAGATGAATATAAGTTCTCGGCTGCCGTAATGAGCGATGGGCCTGTTTCTTCTTTTGGTAGTGATCTGGAAGTTCAAGATCTGCTACAGGACTGGGGACGCTTCTCTGCCAACTTTATGCGAGACCAGTGGATTTGTCTGAATTTCCTGATTAAGGCTTTTGGAATTCCTGAGTCTGTAGAAGCAGCTGAGACTCTCAAGGCTGCTTTGAGTTGCAGTGTGGAGGCCCTGGCTCTCCTGCCCAGTGACTTGGTGCTCCCTGTATTCACCTTTATGGAGACAGTCCTGCCGCAAGTGAGGCTAATTTCATATCAGTCATTTTCTTCCAGTTTTTATGTGAATAATTTGTTGTAAACTAACTGCCAATGAAGCGATTTCCTCATGGTGCGTCTGTTGTGGTGACATTTGATTCCAGTTAGTGCGTGATGAAGAGGCCCTGTGTGTGGAGGCTGTGAGTCTGAGCTGGGAGCTGGTACAAGGCCTGAGCACTAATGCCAATGACTTCTGGCCGGCACTTAAAGGCTTCATCTCCACGGCTTTCCACCATAAACTGCTTCAGCTGACAAAAGCTCAATCTCCTACCCTGGCGGCCACTTTGAAACAGGTGATTCACCTCACAGCAGGAAAGAAGCGAGACAGAAATTTGGACTTTGAAAATGTAATTTCAATAATGAAATATTAATATTTGTTGTGTCTGTGTTTGTTTTTAGATCGCCCGTGATCTGATGGAGTTGTCTCAGTCAAAGAGTGGAGTTTTTGGCGTACTGCTTCAACACTGCTGTCAGATGTGGCTGCCTGCAGGTGGAGGCAGCGGTGACCAGGCCGACACGGTGTTTTCTAGTATTTTCAACCACATCAGCATAATTACAGAAGCTTGTGTTTACGGTCCAGTGTTCAGGAGAGATCAACGGTAAGGCTTAGCCGCATTTTTCACATTTATTTAGTAGCTTCTTAGAGCTGTTTTAACTATTTAATCGTGCTCTTTCCAAGACTCGTCCAGGATGTCCAAATATATGTGGAGCAACTTGGTGAAAAGTGTGCAGCTAATGTCGCAGTAACGAGGTAAACAATTCAGTGAAAGCTCACTTCTTATTGATATGATTTATAATAGTGCCACTAGAGGTCTCTCTTGCTGTGTGGATGTTTCCACAGCTGAACAACTGTTTTTATTTTCCAGTGATAACAGAGATGATCAGTTGCCTCGCACATGTGTTCTGGCTTTCCTGTGCCACCTGGATTCTTCTAATCTCCAGCATCAAAGACTAATGGAGGAAGTGGCAATGGAGCTGTTGAAAAAGGTGCGTTTGGCCTTGTCAGGTTCACAGCAGTGTGTTTTGGGGTTTTTTGTGGTGTGGTGAGACTCCAGGTCTACATGACTGCCAGCAATCAAACTTCCAAAGTGGATCGTTGTATGATGATAGTTTTTTTTTTTTACTCTTTATCCATCAGTTGTGACTGATTGGAGATCACAAATATATGCAAATTAATATATACAGGCATTCAATTGAAGTTAAACTCTTTCACAGCTTTCAAAGAAAATCAGAATGCGGAATTAGCCTTAGAGCTTATTCCACGGCGAGGATTTGTTATCCGTCCATCCTGTCACAGTTCACAAGAATTATTAACCCACAGTTTTGGTCATAATTTGGTCACACAATGATCATCTCATAGATGTTCACCCAAATTCTGCTCAAGATCAAGGTGACACTTGTCGTTTTATGGGCAATAACCTGGGAATTGCAATGGATTGTGGACTAGATGAGCTCCTGATTCTTTTAAATAAATGGCGAAGTAGCAGTTACAGCCACTTTGCATCCTTTCCCATGATTTTTGTTTCATTTCTACAGGATAATGATATATCAAGGTCAAAAGTGCGTTACTATAGCAACTCCCTGCAACATCGTGTTAAAAACCGAGTATGGCAAACACTGCTGCTGTTGCTGCCCAAACTCCGAGAGGTAAGATAGTCATACACTCACCTTAAATCTTCCAGGATCGACTGATCCTCTCTGTGAGTGACTGCGCTTTCATTTGCAGGAGTTTGTTGCCACTTTGTGGGGTCGTGTGTTTGAAGCGGGATTTTGCAGTAACCAGGCTTCTGTCAAGTACCTGATCGAATGGATGATGATTCTGATCCTTGTCCGATATCCACAACACACTGACAGCTTTTGGTCCTGCTTCAGCCTGGTGAGCTCCAGCTCTTTCAAACTCTGTAGAACTGGAGGGAATGGTTTTTCATTCTAAATTAAATTATAAACCACTTCTGGTGCTTGTTTCTGTGCAGGATCACGAAAAGACTAAGACGAGCGTCTGCACTTTCTTATCTGTTCTCGTACATTTCAGTGTCATCTTTCCTAATCTTAAAGAAAAGGTAGTATCGCTAATTATTTTTTCCCACCCAGACAGTATTTGTTTTTATTAATAAACTCTTGAGTATTCACATTGTGTTTTTTCTTTTATATCTTAAGGCGGCGCAGTTGCGAAAAGCACTAGACGTCATCCTGCAGTCGTGTTTTAACCATAACTTCAGCGTGCGCCTGTATGCCTTACTGGCTCTGAAAAGGGTGTGGAGCCTGGCGGAAAACCACGTGGAAGAGGCAGATGGTTTAGGGGGGCTTTCCTCTGTGATCAAGGCCTGTCTGAACCAGGCTGAAGCCATGCAGAGCACTGGGTGAGAGCAGAGCGGTTCAAATGTTGGCAGGTTTTGTTCTTTGCATCAGGCTAATATGCTTTAGTACATATTTGCTGTCTCACATGTAGAAATGCCAACAAAAACTGGACGAGGATTCAGGAGCACTTCTTCTTTGGTGCCTTTCATCCAATCAGGGATTACAGTATTGAGGTACGCTATTTTGCAATTAAATCCTGCTAAAATATAGTAACACAGTCTAACATGCTTGTTTTCTTTCTTATTTTGCTTTCCTAGACAATATTCTGTACGTTTCCCAGTCTTTCTGAGTTGGCTGATGATGAGTGGATACCACCCTGGAAATTTGAGAAACTCTCATATTTCTCAGAAGGTCCATCTTTGCCTTTGAGAAATCCTGCTCTTGATCTGAACCAGCTTCAACCTGGAGACTGGATCCAGCAAGACAGAAGTACAGTAGTAGTAGTAGTAGTAACACTCTTAAGCACCAGTCAGTGATAAGGTTTCTCTTATTGACCGTCATGGCTTTATGTCTTCCAGGTGAGCAGGATAAGGAGGAACGCTGGGCTGAGGTGCAAAAGAAGATCACGCCCTGGAGACTGGGCATCCAGGAGCAGGAGCCTGAACTTCAGCTGGTTCCACCACAGAGGGCTGCTAGACTGGGAAAACTGCACGGTGCCTTGCTGGTTGTGGCCTCGCTTATCGACAAGCCCACCAATCTGGGAGGTCAGGAGCACCACACATCAATGTATTATTGTACATTTTTGGTTACTAGTACGGGTTACGTTTAGGGAGCGAGTAAGCAGAGTTGTTTTCTGCAGCTGCAATTTACAGATGGCCCCTGAACACCTCACATGTAGACAGTAGGTAGACAGCTGTAGAGATATATACACACAACATGTGCGTGTTGCTGCTAGTAAACACAAAGTGAGCTGTTAAATAATAAATCATTTAACCAACTTTTATTACTTTTATTGTTTATTTTGAGAGCACCACAATTTTACTGCAGTTTCCACAGATTGAGAACTTGAGGTCACGAGTAGCATGACCACAATTGACTCATATTGCCCTTATGTCCTAAATGCAGCCAATCAGGAGTTTCGAAACCACAAGTGAAAACTCCTTTTAGCTAGATTATGAGAGCTGCTTTTCCAGAATGACTTGAAATGACTCTGCACTTCCCTGGATCTCGGCTCTCAGTTTTACCTTGTGTGGAAGCCCCTCCCCCTGCACAAACCCCTTACACAATGTCAGTGTATTTCTGTTTCGTAACAATGATATAGAAGAACAGAGAAACACATCCATTTGAACCATCTTATCTGGTTTTACACGGTTTTGCACCTGCCTTCATCAAGCACATAATATATGTTCTCTGGAAGTGTACTCGAGTGCTGTTGTCTCAGGTGATAAGGCACGAACACAATGAGAATTTGTTTATAGAGGAAAAAGATTTTTTTAAGCCAATATTGATACTGTGTAATGCAAGAAAGACTGTTAGCCTGGTCCTTCTGTAAATGTTTTACTTTGAATCCCAGGCTCAATTTGCATCTCTTTGTACACACAGTGGTGTTCTAGGAAACTCAAAACTGGAACATTCTTTTTATTAACCTCCTGTGCTTTGGATGTCATGGAGCATTTTTATTTTAAAAAACCCCACCCAAATCAAACACACTGTCTTTGTCGCTGCAGGTCTCTGCCGGACTTGTGAAATATTCGGTGCCAGCGCTCTGGTTCTGGATAGCCTCCGCCACGTGAATGACAAAAACTTCCAGTCCCTGAGCGTCTCAGCTGAGCTGTGGCTTCCTTTGTTAGAGGTGATGTGCAGAAAATAAACTTATTTTGATGATCAGAAGTGCACATGGTTAGATTAAGGTTAAAATAGATTGTCAGGATCTCACACACACACACAGAATATCCAGACAGCAGTAGAAATAATGCTGTTTATTCAGTTAATCTGTAGATGTGCATTATTGAGAGTTACAGTAGCTCTGTATTTAAAGGCCCACGTGTCTAAAAGGTTCATTCTTTTTGTACTGTTTGGGAATTTTAATGATGGATGTACCATATGTAGCCCAGATGAAAAAAAATCATACTTATTCTCTTTACATTAACTGTCCACATCAACAAGCGTCGTATTTCCTATGACCATTGAATGCACCTCTCAGTTCACCCCACGTGAGGACACCTAGCTCAGCAACCAATCAGAGCCTACCCAGGCCGCATTGACCCTGTCAGCCAGGAAGTGAGGTGGAGGTGCATGGTGTCCCGGGTTTTTCTTATCTCAGCAAGAGGAGTGGAGGCATCTGCTACTCAAACCGAGAAATCCACGGACAAAAGAGAGGAAAACTCAGGATTGAGAGGAAGGAAAGCCAGCCTACTTACCTGCTGGAAGTCCGGAGTCGAGTGGCTGGATGAAGGAGAGAGGCAACGTCGGCTAACCACTCACCTTTCATCCGGAGAGCTGCTGCAATTCCAACGCCAGTGTGTGTTGGGCTTTTGTGAAACAGAGCAACGGTCAGGTTTTTTGGAGAGGACGGAAAAGTCCAAGGACCAGGACGATATTCTGGTTGTGATAGATGGCGAGCCAACCACTTTGAGGACGATCTACCCCAAAGAAGATACACACCACACACTCATACATTCCAGTTACATTCACAAGGACCTTTGAAGTTGGCTATCGCCAGCTTAACTCTAAATTCTTAAAGGGCCCCAACGAGTACTTTTATTTTGTTGAGTGTGCACACTATTTATTTTATTTTATACTTTATCTGTACAAATTGGACAAATACCTGTTATACTTTGTAACAATACAAGAGTGGCTACTCAAAAGTTAACATTGTGTCCAGGTCATTATTGCTGCTCAATACTTTGGCTCCATACGAATTTGGTGTCTTCTGATTCTGGCCAGGGTCTTATTACGAGCCCAAGTAATTATTGCGCTGTAATTCACCTTTATACCTTAAAGTTGGTTACAGAAGTGGCGAGCCAGCCAGGAGCCAATTGATTTGAGCATCAATATTGAGGCAATGACCAGCATGGATTTCATACAAAAGTCTGGTGTCAAAATACCTAATGCGGTTGTTGTCGCTGGGATAACACAGGTATCTGAGAAAGATGAACAGGTCATTGACTTTCTGAAACAGTATGGTAAAATCACAAGAGTCCTTTTTGTTGATGATTCACTGTCCAACTTCTACCAAAACCTGATCGTAGAATACTCTAGCAGTTCAGCCTTAGAAGGTTTAGAACCTCGTTTACCATACACATACACAGCACAAGCTGATCCCAGCGTTGTCTATGAAATTAAAACACTCAGTAGCATGTACACTACCACGGTTGGGAGTAATGTTACAAAAACCTACTTGGCGGAACTCAAGGAACTAGCCAAGCTGAGTGGCAAAGACTACGGTGAGGTGCTGAAGGAGATGATGTGTCAGATTGGGGAGGATGTTGAAGCCATGTGACCTACCACTGAAGAACCTTCTCCCACGTATGTCGAGACCACTGTTGTATCTCCGCCCGCTTCTAAAGAGCGACAGTGTCACACCTCACATTCAGATGTTACACCAAGTGATACTGGTGCCACTGATGATGTTCCCCTCACTAATGGAAGGAGAGCAGCGTCCCTCTCAGTAAGTGACTTGAACCCACCTGACATTCAGAAGGTTGTGGTAGAGCATATCGTACGAAGGCAAGATGTTGTCCCACACATCCAGTCCCAGGTGAGACTCCGTTCCTTCTCCGGTAAGGTTCCCAGACCTAACAATGAAACTGATTATGACACATGGCGCACACAAATTGAACTGCTCCAAAATGATCCCAGCATGTCCCCCCTGCAAATATCCAGAAAGATCCATGAGAGCCTGCTCCCACCAGCAGCTGATATAGTTAAGAGTTTGCGGCCTGAGTCACCACCTGTGACTTATTTGCAGCTTCTAGATTCAACCTTTGGCACTGTAGAAGATGGCGAGGAACTTTTCGCTCAATTCCTGAACACCCTTCAAGATCCAGGTGAGAAGTCATCCACTTACCTTCACCGGCTACAGCCACGAAGAGGGGGGGAGTCGCATGTGAAGAAGTGGACAAACATCTACTTAAACAGTTCTGCAGGGGATGTTGGGACAACGACCTACTCAGCGCCCTGCAACTTGAGCAAAAGAAGAGCAGCCCACCCCAATTCTCAGACCTGTTGTTAATGATTCGCTCTGAGGAAGATCGACAGCAAGCAAAAACTAACCGTATGAGAAAACACATTGGCACCACAAAGCAGAGAACTCAGTTACAGTTCCAGGGTGCACATGTTTGTGAACCAGAGGAGAAACATGGGAGTAGCATTGCTGCTATTGAGGATCTGCGAAAGCAGGTGGCGAGTCTGCAAAGTCAACTAACTACATTCATGTCACAGAAAAAAACAAAGTTTGCAAACAGCAAGGACCCTGCAGGGAAGCCGCAGAGTAAGATGTCAAAGCCACATGGTGTAGATGGACGTATGCAAAGACAGACTTCAAAGAGGCAAAGGGGCAGACCCAAGCCCTGGTATTGTTTCAACTGCGGTGAAGATGGACATATCGCTCCATGCTGTGTTGACCCCGCTAACCCCAACCTAGTAGCAGAAAAAAAGAAGCAGTTGGAGGAGAAACAACGCCAGTGGGAAGCGCGAGATTGTACAGATTCACCTTTAAACATCTAACAGTTCCTGTTGTGGGACAAACAGGAGCTGAGGAGAGTCAACAACGTCCCTCAGACGTAAACAATGGTGACAAAATCACAGCTGAGGTTAACAAAGTAAGTACCCCAGCAAAGACTGTCAAAGCACAAACATGTTCTGGCTTAAACCATTCAGAGCAGAACCAATCTTTCCAACTCCCTAAACAGTTGATTGGTACCAGAAGTACAGCTCAAGTGACTGTGAGAGGTGAAGAAGTCAACTGTCTTCTTGACTCAGGCTCCCAAGTTACCACTGTTCCTGAGTCATTTTACCAGCAGCACCTTTCAGAGCAAAAGATCAAGCCACTACATGACCTCTTAGAAGTGGAAGGTGCTAATGGCCAGCTAGTGCCTTACTTTGGCTATATAGAAATGACCATAACTTTTCCAAAGGACTTTATAGGTGTTCCAGTAGATGTAAACACACTTGCTTTAATCGTCCCTGACACTTCACAATCCCTCATGCTCATAGGCACAAACACCCTAGATGTACTGTTCGACATCTACTCAGAGACTGACTTAGCCAATCGTCAACCCCTCCCACATGGCTACAAAGTAGTCTTCAAAATCATTGAGTTGAGACGGAAGCAGACAAGTGACACCCATCAGGGGGTAGTGAAGCTACTTGGCAAGATGCCTCAAGTCATTCCAGCTGGTTCAACTGTAGTGGTGGAGGGAGTCGCCCTTGGCGAGGGCCTTCAGGATGAAAAATCAGTTGTAATTGAGTACCCATCATCGTCCCCCTTGCCCGGTGGCCTGCTACTTAAAGCCGGTCTGGTGGACTTTCCCCAGCGGCGGCCCCACAAGTTGCCAGTTGTTATAAGCAACGAGTCTGACCACGACATTGTCATCCCTGCCAAGTGTACTATTGCAGAGGTTAGTGCTTATCAGACCATCCTATTAAAGGAACACAAGACCAAACAGTCAGAACTATCCCAGAGAACTCCAGAGACTCCGTCTTTCCAAGAGCCCACCATAACCTTCAATTTTGGTGACTCCCCAGTTCCATTGGAATGGAAACAGCGCATCACTCAGCAGCTCAGCGGCATGCCTGAGGTGTTTGCACAGCACGACCTGGATTTTGGCCGGACGGACCAGGTGCGACATCATATAAAACTTTCGGATGGCACGCCTTTCAAACTACGTGCCCGGCCAATCCACCCACGGGACATTGAGGCTGTCCGGAAGCACATTCAGGAACTCCTTGATGCAGGAGTTATTAGAGAGTCAGAGTCCCCATTTGCGTCACCCATAGTGGTAGTCCGGAAAAAGAACGGCCAAGTCCGGTTGTGCATTGATTATAGGCGTCTAAACCTTCAGACTATAAAAGATGCGTACAGCCTTCCGAAGCTAGAGGACTCGTTCTCAGCCCTCAATGGTTCACAGTGGTTCTCTGTTCTTGATCTAAAATCAGGGTACTACCAGATCGAGGTCGAAGAAGCAGACAAACCGAAGACGGCCTTTGTGTGCCCTCTCGGCTTCTGGGAGTTCAACAGAATGCCTCAGGGTGTAACGAACGCCCCCAGCACGTTCCAGCGGTTAATGGAGCGGTGCATGGGGGATATGCATTTGAAGGATGCATTGGTCTTTCTTGATGACGTGATAGTATTTTCCCGAACCCTTGAGGAACACGAAGAAAGACTCATGAAAGTGCTCACTCGTCTAAAAGAGTTTGGGTTAAAGCTGTCACCAGAGAAATGTGTCTTCTTCCAGACTTCAGTCCGTTATCTGGGACATGTGGTCTCCAGAAATGGAGTTCGGACTGACCCTGAGAAGATTTCGGCCCTTAAAACATGGCCTGTCCCACAGACCCTGCGAGAGTTAAAGTCGTTCCTTGGTTTTGCTGGGTATTATAGAAGGTTCGTTAAGGGGTATTCCAGCATTGTGAAACCTCTCCACAACTTAACTTCAGGGTACCCATCTAGCCACAAGAAATCAAAAGTAAACGCAAGACAAAGTGCACATCAGTACCATGACCCAAAAGACCCTTTCGGAGGTCGCTGGACGCCAGCTTGCCAGGAAGCCTTCGAGTCAGTCATCCAAAGTCTCACCACTGCCCCTGTACTTGCCTTCGCTGACCCCCAGAAACCCTATATACTGCACACCGACGCCAGTACCACCGGGCTTGGTGCTGTATTGTATCAGGAGCAAGAGGGACAACTTAGAGTCATAGGCTATGCAAGTAGAGGGCTGTCACGGAGCGAAAATCGCTATCCAGCGCACAAGTTGGAGTTTCTGGCGCTCAAGTGGTCAGTTACAGAAAAGTTCAGCGACTATCTCTACGGCAACCACTTCACTGTTGTAACGGATAGTAATCCGCTGACTTACATTCTGACTTCAGCAAAACTTGACGCAACTAGCTATAGGTGGCTAGCAGCACTGTCCACATTCTCTTTCAAACTCCTCTATCGTCCAGGGAAGCAGAATGGAGATGCAGATGGATTATCACGCAGACCACACGGAGGGCTAGCGGACGACCTGAAATCACAAAAAGAGATTGAACGCATACAACAGTTCACTCAAGATCACCTCTGTGATCCAGACAACATCAATGCTGTAAATCAGTCTGTGGTGAAAGCAATCTGTGAGAGGCAGTTCACCTACAGCGTCAGTCCTGACAATGAAAGAGAGGCAGATGCAGATTGTGTTGCCTTGGTGGAGGTGCTTGCTGTGTCTCCTAGTGCTGTACCTGATAGCTATGGGCAAGAGGAACAGTTTGGAGGTCTGCCAACCATTCCCCATCTAACTGAGGCAGAGCTGGCAGACGAGCAAAGAGCCGATCAGTGTATAAAGCATGTTATTTCTCAGATCGAATATGGGGACACACCACCTCCAACCGTGCGCACACAGTTCCCTGAGCTTCCACTGCTCCTCCGAGAGCTTAACCGTCTTGAGCTCCGCAACAATGTCTTGTACCGGCGACGCCAAGAGGGGTCCCAGAAAACCTACCAGCTTGTACTTCCAGCTGAGCTTCGCAACACAGTTCTCACCAGCCTGCATGACCATATGGGTCACATGGGAGTCGACCGTACACTGGACCTTGTAAGGTCAAGATTTTATTGGCCAAGGATGGCTTTGGACGTGGAAAGGAAAGTGAAGACGTGTGGCAGGTGCGTGCGGAGGAAGGCACGGCCTGAAAGAGCGGCCCCCTTGGTCAACATTAATACGACACGACCTCTTGAACTCTTGTGCATGGACTTCTTGTCCCTGGAAGCTGACAGGAGTGGAACCAAAGATATATTGGTGATCACGGACCACTTCACTAAATTTGCAGTTGCTATCCCAACACCTAATCAGAAGGCCCGCACAGTGGCAAGGTGTCTGTGGGAGAACTTTATGGTACACTATGGCATCCCAGAAAAATTGCATAGTGACCAGGGTCCAGATTTCGAGTCCCGCACAATCAAGGAGCTCTGTCAGGTGGCTGGTATCCACAAGGTGAGGACAACCCCATACCATCCTAGGGGCAATCCTGTGGAACGATTTAATCGTACCTTGCTTGATATGCTGGGAACTCTCCGTGGTCAAGATAAGTCCTGTTGGCGTGACCATGTAAGACCCCTGGTCCACGCTTATAACTGCACCAGGAATGAAGTGACTGGTTTCACCCCGTACGAACTGATGTTCGGACGCCAACCTCGGTTGCCAGTTGACCTTGCATTCAACCTGCCAGTGCAAGAGGAACAACACTCATCTCACTCTGAATATGTGCAAAAACTCAAGTCACGTCTCAAAGAAAGCTACAAGTTAGCTATGGACAAGGCTGCAAAGATGGCTCACAAGAACAAAATGAGGTTTGACAGACATGTAACTGCATCAGACTTGGAAGCTGGAGATCGGGTATTGGTCAGGAATGTCCGTATCCGGGGCAAACATAAGATTTCAGACAAGTGGGAACACACTGTGCATGTAGTGGTGAGAAGGGCAGGCAACCTCCCAGTATATACAGTTAAGCCTGAAAACAAAGATGGTCCCCTAAGAACACTACACCGGGATCTGTTGCTACCATGTGGCTACCTATCTGTGGAGAAAAGCAGTGAGCATGTACAGAAGCCAGTGTCACGCAGGCCAAGAACCCGTGCAAATCCAGCGCTAGAGGAAGAGAACTCCTCAGACGAAGAAGATGATTTGCTCATTCCTGTTTGGTTGAGTTCCCCTGTCCACACAGTGAGTGAGAGTCCTGTAAATGTTCCTGATATTGACAACCCACCTGTTTTTGACAGCCAATCTGATTTTGGCAACATACCTGATATGCCTAACAGTACTACAGATGATACTGAGTACTTATCTACCAATGGAGTCACACCGACCAAACAAGTGGATGAAATAACCTTAACTGAAACTGACTCACCTGTTGATGACCCAGACGTCCAAGAAAGGCAACTTCCATTTCAGGAGGCTGGCACCAGAGGTGCGAATTCTGAGGAGAGAGTGGAGGAGATAGTCCCAGTGGATACAAGGGAAAACATGGATACAAATGATTCTGTAAGGAGATCTGAGAGAAACCGTCGTCCGCCACGACGACTTGACTATACGGAGCTAGGCAATCCTCTGATCACTGCAGCAAAATCATTCTTGCAAGGACTGTCTTCAGCTTGGGCCGATGTCATCAGTGATGGTGAAGAGCCTGCTTCGCCCTCTTCCTTGACCCGTCAAATAATCATCATTTAACTGTCTACCATGCACAGGGACGTGCATGAGTTAGGAGGGGAGGGTGTAGCCCAGATGAAAAAAAATCATACTTATTCTCTTTACATTAACTGTCCACATCAACAAGCGTCGTATTTCCTATGACCATTGAATGCACCTCTCAGTTCACCCCACGTGAGGACACCTAGCTCAGCAACCAATCAGAGCCTACCCAGGCCGCATTGACCCTGTCAGCCAGGAAGTGAGGTGGAGGTGCATGGTGTCCCGGGTTTTTCTTATCTCAGCAAGAGGAGTGGAGGCATCTGCTACTCAAACCGAGAAATCCACGGACAAAAGAGAGGAAAACTCAGGATTGAGAGGAAGGAAAGCCAGCCTACTTACCTGCTGGAAGTCCGGAGTCGAGTGGCTGGATGAAGGAGAGAGGCAACGTCGGCTAACCACTCACCTTTCATCCGGAGAGCTGCTGCAATTCCAACGCCAGTGTGTGTTGGGCTTTTGTGAAACAGAGCAACGGTCAGGTTTTTTGGAGAGGACGGAAAAGTCCAAGGACCAGGACGATATTCTGGTTGTGATAGATGGCGAGCCAACCACTTTGAGGACGATCTACCCCAAAGAAGATACACACCACACAGTCATACATTCCAGTTACATTCACAAGGACCTTTGAAGTTGGCTATCGCCAGCTTAACTCTAAATTCTTAAAGGGCCCCAACGAGTACTTTTATTTTGTTGAGTGTGCACACTATTTATTTTATTTTATACTTTATCTGTACAAATTGGACAAATACCTGTTATACTTTGTAACAATACAAGAGTGGCTACTCAAAAGTTAACATTGTGTCCAGGTCATTATTGCTGCTCAATACTTTGGCTCCATACGAATTTGGTGTCTTCTGATTCTGGCCAGGGTCTTATTACGAGCCCAAGTAATTATTGCGCTGTAATTCACCTTTATACCTTAAAGTTGGTTACACATAACACTCTGAATATAGAGGCCTTTTTAATACATGTATTTAATTTAAACAGTGGCTCACAAAACTCTGACAACACTACTAAATAAAAGTAAAAATGTTTTTTATATTGAGTACAATAAATAGTGAGCAGTAACTTCTGGGCTCAGTGTAATAAAATGTGACTGACTGCGATGAAGCAGTGAGTCAGGTGATAAAGTGGTAAATGTTTTTGAAATATCCTGAAGAAACTCAACTCCAGGTTGCTTTTGATGGCAACCCTGCACAAAGTGTGACTAAAACACAGGGAACACTCTAAGGTACATATACATGCAGACCATTTGTCATCATTAAGCTCTTTTTTTGCCTTGTGATGGGTTTTGGTGGGTTTTTTAGTGCTTGCCATATATGTTAGAATTAGAATATATGATTGTATTATGCAGCAAAACTGGAGACTGTCACAGATAATTTGATACATCATTCCCTGGAGGAAACAATATTTGGACTTTTGCTGAAAATTAAAAATGCTCGATCATTCTCAGCACGACTGCCTGTGATCTTTACTGTAGAACCTGTGAATACGTGCAAAAAAGTGATGTAAGTGACTAATAGATCTTCCGGGCCAGCTGTGTAAATTGCACAAAGCTCCTCTCAGAGAGGATGCAGTATTGATCCTGCTGCTGGGATGATGTTCAAGTCATAAAATCTCACATTCTAAACTGAGCTCAAGTCTTTTTAAGATTTGTATGCAAGTTTGCCCTCCAGACCAATTAACCTCTGGTATTAATGTAAAAGTGCTTTCAATTTAATTCCAGGCGACTGGTGCATTTCCTCAGGAAAAATTAAATTGGTCTGAAACATCTTTTAATCCACAGCAAGGAGCAGAAAAATCTGCTGTTGATATCACAGCATGAAAGTCTGTAGCAGAAGGGTACTGAATTTACCGTCCTTATAAATATACGAGGACAGTTTATCACAGCTTGATTGTTGGAATTGTTGTTTTAAAAGAATATTTGTGTAAACAATCTCTAAAATCTTACACTGTTTCTGTCCTTTAGGTGAAGCCGATGGAGCTCACTGAATTCTTGCAGGTGAAGAAGAGTGAAGGTTACTGCGTTGTGGGAGTGGAGCAAACAGCCAACAGTCACAGCCTCCAGGAGTACCAGTTCCCTGAAAAGACCCTGTTGCTTTTAGGGTACGGCAGCTTTTAATTTTGTCACAGTCCAAAAAGGCTCCGTGTTGTGTTTTTCCATCATTCAGGCCCCTAAACCCAACCAGCTGTGCCTAAACATACGCAGGCCTCAGTGTTCCCATGCCATTGTGACTGTCACATAGATAACGGTTAGCGCTGACGAGGCCATTTCATTTTATCTCGTCAGTTTAGTGTGCGTCCCTGTGGGGTTTGCACATCTCTTCTCAATTGTGTACCTGTCTGGGCATGCTGAGATATAATTGGCTGTCCCCGAGAAGCAGAGGAAAAGCCATGAATTATACAGAACAGCACAAGCAGTGCAATGATTGAGAAATGTCTTAATTTTGGCCCAATTATTCCTATTAATTATTCCTAGTCGGTGCGTGTATTTGTTTTTACAGTTTGTAGCAAACTGAGGCATTAGAAGCTTGCGTGACAGGATTTTTTTTAGCAGCCAGCCTCATTCTGTGCAGCTGCCCTGGCAGAGAGGGAGAGAGTAATAGTGCTGGCTTCTGTGTGGGTGTCTGGTTTTGTTCACCATTCAGGCAACTGAGGTGTGAGCAGCGCTGTTAGCTTAAGCACCCATGCGAGTGCTTTCACAGCTGCGCTCTCCTCAGCGCAGCATGGCCAAGCTGTAATTTCTCATCAGGTTGCTATTATGTCACCCACTTTCACAGCGAAGATAAATGTAGCTCATCAAATCACGCTTTCTTACTGTGCAGCACCCTCAGTAGAGACTGGGTCAAAGTCATTAAGTCTTTGCGTTTGCTTTGCTTGGCATGTATTGCTGGAGCTCATTTGATTACAGTTTGAATTGGACTTGCACTCATTAGCTGTCTGTATTAAGAGCTTTTTCACTCATAATTGCAAAGACTTGAGAAATTGAAGGCTGATCCTGGTAAGAGCTCTTAAATGAAATGATATGGGTAGCGTCACAAAGCCACAGGAAAGTTTAAAAAAAAAAAGCATCAGCTGCAGTAGACACTACCTTACATTTAATCATCAGTTGTTGTTATTAATCTCTGGTTCTTTGTCCCGTCGCTCTATCCTCACCCCCAAATGATCATGACAGACAGCTGTCCCCCCCCTGAGGCCATGTCCACACTAATACGTTTTAGTTTTGGCCTTCCGTCCACACTGAGACGGCGTTTTCAGTCAAGGAAAACACAGCGTTTTGAAAACACTCTCCAAAGAGGATAGATTTGAAAACGCCGTTTTCATGTGGCAGTGTGGACAGCGGAGCCTTTTCGAAAACAGTCATGTGACCAATTAAACTAAGATAGCGGAGGGGATTATACAGCAGTTGTTTTGTTTGCTCTCAATTTTGACAGCCCTGTTAAAGATTAATATCAGTCTGTTCATGCATCAGATAGCTTTTCTTCAAATTGTTTAATTCTCAATCGCTTTTGCAACTTTGTACTTTTGTGTTTCTCGCAGCAACAACTCCACCTCATTGTCAGTCCATTTTAAAAAAACTCGGTGCTTTTCCTCAACATTTTGCCGCGACATTTTAAAGAGCCGGAAAGTAAATAAACGGCAGACTAAACGAGGCAGGCCAAATCTTCTTGCGTTTCACGCATGCGCAGTACTGGAACGTAAGCGTTTTCGGCCATTTCAATGGCTCGTTTTGGTTTTCAATGGTTTTCACAACTCTGTGAAAACGACTGAAAACAATAGTCTGGACGCGGAGCGTTTTTAGACGAAAACGCCATTTTCAAATCTATACGGGCTAGTGTGGACGTAGCCTGAACCTCTGGTTCTGCCAGAGGTGTCTTCCTTTAAAAAGGGAGTTTTTCCTTCCCGCTTCTCTATGAGTGCTAGCTCATAGGGCATCGGCTGATTGTCGGGTTTTTCTTCTTGTTATTTTAGGGTCTTTAACTTACAATATAAAGCACCTTGAGGTGACTGTTGTTGTAATTTGGCGCTATATAAATATAATTGAACTGAATAGTATACCCACTAGTTGCATGCTGCACAGGATGATTTCACAGAAGTTTTTGTGGAAAGGATGCGCAGCAAGTTCGCTAACTGAGGTGTAATTTAGTTATAAGATAGTAGCATATCCCAAATGCTCCACTTGCTGAAAATATAGTGAGTGGCCTTTCTCAAGAGGATTTGAGTAAAGATTTATGTGCTCTCCTTTTATGTGAATTGAATTAGAGACGATTCATCTGAATGAAATTAATTTTAGTGTTAGATATTTATGTATGCTTTGTTACATTCTTCACTCTTTTCCCCTCTTTATTTTTCTTCCTTTTAGCAATGAACGTGAAGGTATTCCTGCCAACTTACTCCAAATGTTGGACGTGTGCGTGGAGATCCCTCAACAAGGCATCATCCGCTCACTCAACGTGCACGTGAGCGCTGCCCTGTTAATCTGGGAATACACGCGACAACATCTCAGCTCTGGCTCGGCAGAGGTCGACTCAAAACGCAGCTGATGAAGACACCTGATGCTGACCTCTCTTGCCGATCTCCTGAGAAAAGTATTTCCTGGGGAGACTTTAAATGAAGGCGTAAAGCTTCTTCACATCATGACCTCAAGGGCTTTCTGTCGAGACAGCGTGGTCAGGAGCCATCGGCGCTGCTCTCAGGCCTTAATGAGAGTCATGAATAAAGATCAGCCCTGGCTATTATGTCTAAATGTTCCACTCTGCTTGCTGTCATATTAATGAAGACTATGTCTGTGTTAGAAGAGCCAAAGCATCAATGGAAATTTTCCCCTTTGGAGGCTGACTATGGAGCTTTGGGACTGAATTATAATGACAGTATTCAATGAGATGTACTTAATCTTTAAATACTGCTTGTATTTTTCTAAATGTATAAATAAACATGACTCTTGTTTTTTATGTTGACCTGTATTTAATGATTTGTGATTTTCTATAACACATTCAGCACTGAAAGAGTTAAATAAGGTACAGCAGGTGCTCATACGTCCCCCTCCCTCCCCTTAAAACCTGCAGACCTTCCGGGCAGAGCAGGAGCAGATGGAGTAGCTTACATGCGATAACAGTTGTGTATTTTCCTGTGGAGACGGGCTTGTACTCGACTCATCATGTGAGGATAGTAGTTATTTGACTGGGATATGGACGATCCGGGTGGCTCCTGGTTGGAGCCCAGGTTGTTCCTGCAGGTAGCAACTACTGTGAGTGCAAACTGGACTGAAGGCTCGGAGCTGGGGGTGTCCAAGCAGACCCAGCTGGTCCTGGAGATCCTCATGGTGCTGATGTGTTTGGGCGCCGTGACAGGTACAGACTCATCTGCTGATACTTAATTGCCAATTAAGGTATTTTAATTACTAAAAATTTTGTGATCTTCTCATATCCATAAAGTGGAAAAAAAGCACTTTCAGTACCAGAACAATTCATTGATTGACACAGTAGAGCTTTAAAGATTTGTTAAAGGTTAATTTACCTGCATTTCAGTATTTTAGGTGTTTATAGGATCTTCTGTTAACATAGTGCTTGTAGTATCCACTAATTAGAATTAATTAATTTCTGCCTCTCTGAGTCACAAATAAAACAAATACTTAAAAAAAAAAATCCACCCACTAGTCTGACCCGTGTGTCACGGCGTGTTTGTGCTTGTGTTGTTGTATTTCTGTGTAGGCAACATTCTTGTTATTGTTATTGTGGCTGCAACCAAAACTTTCCACTCGGTGACGTCGGTGCTCATCATGAACCTGGCCATCAGCGACCTCCTGGTGGGTATCGGGGTCATGCCGTTTGTTGCCCTGTCCGTCATGAACCGTGGATGGGTGGATTGCACGGTACGTCACCCGTGTCCAGTCTAGCGTGATTAAATTTTGTGCCAAAAAGTGATTGTCTGCCAAAAAGTGATTTCCGGTATTTGCCAAAAACTGATTGCTTGTAATTTAAACTGCTATAAATAACTCGTTGGCGGTTCATATGTGAAACATATGTCAAATGTATCCCTCATGAATGATATCACGTCATCTTGAGCAACAAACAACATTCCTGTAACAAGGTAGAAGCCGCAATCAGTTTTTGGCAGTGAGTTTATGTATCCTTTATGTATGCAGTAAAAAAAAAATATTGTCGACTTGAAAAATGTCTCTTTTAAGAGCAATCTGGCCAAGAGGACAGTTGGAATTGCAACAAATGCGAAAATAGTTCTGTAAATATATTTTACGTGGACAAAAGGGAGCTGATTGATTATAATGTAAGTGCAATAACACAGTCACAAAGATACTTGAGAAACAGGCAATTTTGTAATTTTATATATAACCCCTTTGTAATACCTGTTCACCAAAGTCTGTTTAGCAACATACGTAACGATGTTACACATTAAAAAACACACGCAAACATTGGAAATCAGTTTTTGGCACAACACCGGAAACGGCGTTTTTGCTTTGCTCCACTGTGTGCACGTGTGATGAGGTTGTGTCTCTGTCTGACAGGACCTCTGTTCGTATGTGGGTTACACCTCCTCTGTGTACTGCACAGCTTCTGTACTCACCCTGGCTGCCATTGCCCTCGACCGCTACCACTCCATCATAGACTGCTTGCGCTACAGCTCCCGCTGGACCCTGTGGAGAATTTGTGCTGTGGTCCTGTGGATCTGGTTGCAGGCGCTGGCCACCAGTTGCCCCCCACTGCTGGGCTGGAGCTCAGTCAGCTATGTGGACCCCATGTACAGCTGTGCAGTGAACTGGGCCAGCAGTCCTAGTTACACCGCTTTCATGGCTTTCCTCTCGTACGTCTTACCTGCAGTGGTCATCCTCTTCTGCTACGTGAACATTGTCAAGGTGGCCCGCAGCCACGCCAGGAGGATCCACACTCTCGAGGACTCCGTGCAGCGCTGCAGGACTCTCCCAGACTATGCTCCTGGGGATTCTTCCAATCAGCACAGCGGGTGCCACCACACCCCATCGACACTGATCTACCACATAAGTGGACAGTTTGTGTCTCAAGTTGGTACAGGGGAAGAAGATTATATCAACGATGCTCTCCCTGAAGCTACCACAGAGCAGAGAAGGTCTGCGTCCAGGCGCTTTTTCTCCTTCCTGGCTCAAAGTGCCTCCCAAGTTCCTCTCCAGAACTCCCAGCAGCATCACAGCCACCATGGTGTGGTCCGGCTCTTCATGGTCATCGCAGCCTTCTTCCTCTGCTGGACCCCTTACATAAGCGTGGCCCTTGTTCAGGCCACAGAAACTGCAATTTCAGGCCAGTCCACCCTAGTCCCAAACTCTGCTGTTACTTTCTCCTACTGGCTGGTGCTGTTGAACTCTGATATCAATCCTCTACTGTACGCACTGCTTAGCAAGCGTTTCCAAAACGCTCTTCAGGGACTCAGGCAAAAAATAAGCATTCGTCTGGGGAGCGTAGTGGGAAGGGGAAATGAGCTCAGACCAGAGGGAGACGATGGAAGGAGCAGCGAGCCCAGCACGCTGACCACAACCCATCCCGGGCTGGCCTCCAGCTCTGAGAGCAACAGATCATTGTGTTCTCACTCCATTTTCACAGTCAGCACCGACTTCAAACATCAGTCTGAGAAACATCTGTGCAGTGTGTGTCATCCTCAAAAGAGGTCTACGTGGCAAGATGCATCAAGTGACAGGAGAGGAGACTGCCTGCAAGTCCCCTCCCGGCCACAAGAGGGCAGCAGACTACCTTTTTCTGCTGTGACCGAGGAGCGGCAGGCCACTTTTTTCTATGGCCAGATAACAGTGAGAGTTGAGCATGATATTACTTAGTCAGGATACCCGTGGCGTCAGACATGAGACCACAGTTAACAACTATTTTATTATTTTAATTTTATCCGGCAATGAATTGATTGTTTGGTCAAGAAAATGTAAGAAAAATGGAAATGTCCATCCCATTTTGACCTAATTTCTGATTAATCTTCCTTTTTTTTTTTTTTTTTTGTCTGACCACCAGTCTTCAACCCAAGCAAACTGACGTTATTATCACAGAAGATCAGTAAAAAAAAAAAAAAAATCAAAGCTAACAAATAATTCATTTGTCCTAGAATTTAAAAAAAATGGAAGTAGTCACTGGACAATCCAAGGTCTCAGGCACCTTTCTGTGTGGAGTCTGCATCATCTCCTCCTTGCCTGTTTGGGTTAGGTTTCCACAGATACCTGCATGCTAAGCTAATTGTTGTTTCTAGTTTGCCTTTATTGGAAAACTCAGACTTATAAGCTCAAATCAGACTGATTTGTAACCAAGACTACAGTTGTTTATATAAATAACAAAGAAAAGCAGTGTACTTCTAAATTGGTTTCCAGGTTCATCGATTTTTTTTATTTTTATTTAATTTTAAGTGTGCTGTCTCACCCAACACCTGCTAAACCTTGCCAAATTGTTTGGTTTGTCACTCAGTTGTTTACTTCATGACTTTCTTTGGCAAGAAAAAAAAAACCTCGACAAGGAAATGTATTGAAAAGAAATATTTTTATATAGTACATGTGATTACACTTGAAGACACCCAACAGTAGCTCTAATAAACCCGTCATTTATTCATGTTCGGAACATCTCCTCCTCAAATGTGATAATCATATGTTGCATCTCAGTGTAAAAATCGTCATTCCTTACAAAGGTTTACATTTATGTCTAGCAATAATTCCAGAGGAATACATTATTATTATTTATTGTCATACAGAATGACAATGGGAAACAGTGCTAATGTACTCTATTGCGAAACAAAGAAAAGGCAGTGAAGTGGACTTTTTCGGCTGCATCTGCTCGTACAGTACGTGCATGCTCGTTCTGCAAGACGTCACTCGCTGTCTTCTCAAGGTTAAGTCGGCAACCAAATGCAAACAAATATAAATGTGTCAAGTTTGTCTCAATAAAGAAAGAAGGAAAAAGAAAATCGTTCAGATGAGTATAAGAAGGATAGTATTAAACAGTCTCTGTGCAGCAGTCTGTGGTGGCACTGTAAAAAACAGATAGCACATTGCGAGCGTGTGTGTGGTCGAGTGATGTTCGTACATTCACAACAAGGCAGAGTTTCCACCGTTGCTTTACAAGGCGTGTACCTCACTTTCTCTCGGGGGTCAACCACACCATGGTGGCTGTGATGCTTGCCTCAGAAATGTGATAAACGAAAGCAGACAAAGGTTTCTTTTTTTCTTCTTCTTCTTTTTGATCACTAGAAGAGCCGTGTGTCAGCACTCCTCTCCTCAAGCCACAGTGGGACAGTTTTCCAGTCTGTAATTCCCACGCGAAATGAAACGATGTAATTGAACTGCTGCACATTTGTCTGTGTGTATATGATACTAAAATGTTAAAAGAGAGGCTCAGAGATAGCTGTGTTTAAAGTAATTAAAGGGGTAGTTCCATTAACCTGTCAGCCTTATTTTGAGATATCAAAGCTTTTAACAATATTTGAATGTGTTTGTTTAAATTGCTTGCTTAATAAAATGTTCACGCTATTTCCTACTGGTGTGCTGGCAACATAAAGCAAGTGTTAGGCAACTGCTTTGTGGATGGATTGAAAGCAATCCCACTGTTTGACAAACACCTCAATGATATAATGCATTGAAAGCGAATGTAGATATCGCGTGACTAAACTGTGGGGCCCGAACAATGAGTGAGTGTTGACAGAAGTGGGAGTCTAGCCCAAGGAAAGCACATAACCACGGGGAGCCAATCAGTGCGGATGAAATGAAACTGACCTCTTCTCTAAGAGTGAATAGAGAGACACATTGTGAAAGCTTCTTCAGCCCAGACTGATCCTCAGACGTCCAGACAGGTCCCTTCACACCAGATGAGCTTCACAGGTCCACTACTCCGGGACATCCAAGGTGTGAAATATAGCTATGTACAAGTGCACAAAAGGCAGGTATTTGTCACTAAGTTTACACCCGCAGAAGGCTACCGGGCCTCGTGTTCTGTTTTCAGGCATTCAGCTTTGTAGGCATTCTTCTTTGGATCTTAGAGGTGTGTAAATGTGTACATGTTAAAGCCAGCTGGTCTACAAGGTGTTAGGGCTGCCTTGAGAGATGTCTGCCTCTTTATTCCTCCTCACTGAAATATATCAGGCAAGTTGGCGAGTCTTCCCAGAGGCGAGGAATCAGAGGAATGATTAAGAGGTACAGCAAAATTAACGCATGGTTCAATCAGTTATACCTGATCATTTTAAGGATTACAAATGATAGAAGTCCATGCACCGACTTGGTTAACTTGTGAGCAAGAATGATGCCAAATGAATGAAACGCGATCGGTTGAAAAGCTGCAGATCAGAGGGCAGTCCAAAAGGCAAGGAACCAGGCAGATCACGTGGGTTAACACCCCTCATTTCCCTCCCACCTCATGTATATGTGTTTGTGTGATGATATTTCATATATTCAAAGTGCATATGTTGACATGGAGGTCCTGGCTCTCCCTCTCCAGTTGAGCCCTGTGCCAGCTCCGGCCTCTCCGCTGCCCTCTGCTGGCTCGTCACGTTTGCGCAGCTTCTGGCTGAGCTGGATAATGCACTGGTCCCAGTCCTCTGGTAACAGCAGCATTAGGAAACCCAAGCAAATGATGAACACAGCAATGAGGCGCACCGAGTTAAAGTGAATTTCACACGTGTAGAGGTCCACCACTGTAAAAAAACAAATAAATAAAAAGGTACTGTGTCAATAGAAGGGAACAACTGGGTTTATGTAAATGAATGTAAATTGTAACTGTGCGTGTTTATGAAATAAAAATGGTTAGTTGTACATCGAGAGGGAGCCTGGTTTGAAAATTAAATGGAGTCTCTCATCAAATATAGATAGAAACCTTTGGGAGAATCCAGTGCCATCAAATATTAAATGGTGACCAGATATAAAAAGCTAGCACTCTTAGAGGAAAGCCAAGAGACTTACTGGCGTTTACAGGAACACTTAGGACAATGCCAAGGGAAATTAATGTCGGGTATGTTATCGCGATGCCAAAGTTCACCAGGACGTTGAAAGCTGTAGGAACAAAGCAGAATTAGAGCAGCAGCGGACTACACGATGAGAATGTTGCTATTTGTAGATTACACAACCAGCCGGTGCACATTACTGCTCTGTCGCCATATACCGAAAAGCAGGGCTGCGACCCCACAGAGGTAGGCCCATGGGATGTCTCTGAGTGATTCGATGTACTCCACATGTGTAAAATACAGCATGACTGGCACAAAGCTGACGAAAACAAAATTGGTGCTTCCAACGATGCTCAGAAAGAGTGCAGCCTCTCCAAATTTGGCACTTCCCAGCACCATCTTAAAGAGCACCTGAGAATAAAGAGGAAGGAGAGTGATGCATACATCGAATCTGCCCTCTTCAGGAGCTGAGGTATATTACAGAGGGCGAAGCCTGCCAAGTACCTGCCATGTCTCTGGCCCAGGGCCACTGCTGTCTGTTTATCACATTAGGGCGGCACAGACAGCAGGGCAAAGGAGACCAGACCCTGTCAAAACATAGCTATATAATATCTGTCCTGTAACCTCCTCGATCAGGGTAACACAGCCTGAGGCCTGCAACCAAATGCGTAGGTATTGCGTACTTCTGGCAGGTGAGTCTCACACTACATAATCCCCTTCTGTCTTCTGCCACCTGGTTACATAATTAGAAGGGAGCTAGACAGGGCAACTTACAGAGACGTGTCCATACATACAGCATGCTTACCTATTTTTTATTCCACCGTGAATAGAAGTGGCGCTACAATGGAACTTTATGCTCAGCGGTACAATACACACTGAGAAATGCAATCAAATCCTAGAGGTTTTGCGGATCGATCTAAATACCGATAGTATCGATACCAACGTTGGCATTGTATCAGATCGATACTAGCATAAAAGAATGTCCTCCAAGTTCAGTATGTAGCTCACTGAATTGTGTGGAAAAGTATACCTCAAACATGCAATATGAAAAATGTCCTTTTTGTGTATAGACTATAGCACACGGAAACAACAGAACCCAAAGTGTTTCAGAGACGGACAGCTTCAATATGCACGAGTAGCTGAAAGGTGTGTTTTTGTTATATCACTTGATGATGCTTCATCTCATAAATCATAAGCTGCTTTTGTAGTTTAAAAGTATCGATATCATCAATGTTGGCCCTGGATTTAGTTGATATCACATCGATATCAAAATCTGCAGTATCGCACAGCAAATACCTTATAGAGCGCTGACATCGAAGCAGAGGCCACGACCAAAGCAATGCCGATGACCGAGTGGCTGTGGAATCCATCGGCATAGGTCATCATTACGATGCCCGCTATGGCCAAGATAGCAGCTACTATCTATACAGAGAAAGAGAGAGAGAGAGAGAGCAACAGTGAGTGAAGGATGGACAACATGCTGCTCACAGTTTGGTGAAAAAGGCACCTTATCCCCTTACCGCCGCGGAGGGACACAGCAGGCCCACATGGCCTCAGCTTTGTCATTCAGTGCAGAAATAACAAGCCTCACAGAACCAGGCTTGAAGCAGCCTAATTAGTGGGTGGGTTGTTATTTCATAGGAAACAAGCTTTTCATTTGATATTTACATTTTCTACGTGCAGTGCAGAAAAGACCTGCTCTCAGATTCACCCTGTAAGCGCTTCCAACACAGGACAGGCAGCTTTTACAGTGTTGGCTTGATTGTGTTACAATGATTTCCGTTACAAAGCCATCGTGTTTACAAACCAAATCCCCCCTCACACCACTCCCCGCCTCTGCAATTATCACAGCTTCAAGATGGCAAGAATCCATCAGCTTCACCCTGCTCGGGGTCAACTGTGATGCGTAAAAGGCAAACCTCTTGTGTTTTATTGCATTAAAATCTGGTTTGTCTGGGTTATATGTTCATAGTGTATATGTGAGAACTGTACAGCAGTGATGGGGCTACGGTGCAGCCCAGCTGAGTGGATTAGCACCGCATTAAGGAGGTGTCGGGAAGATAAATGAGCCGCGTGTTTTTGCTTGGCCAAAGCACCTTAAGCAAGTCTGGCTAAATGTCTCTTTCTGCACTGCAGGCTGCCTGTCAGTCACTGCTACACCTTTCATTTTAGAAAATGGCCATTTGCTCACGGCGTCAGCAACAATTTAAGATGTTTCAGCACAATGTGGAGGGTCAGAGGGAGGAAGGACTGTGGCTTCACCCAAACTTGTTCTGCAATGAGCAGGCGTGACCGATTAGTCCGGTGGGTAGCTTATGTCATTACGGTGGCGTAACTGCAGCACGTGGACCTTGCACTTTTTACAAATCATAAATCTAAACATGGGTCACACAGAAAAAAAAACCACCGAGTGGAGCTAGTCATCGGTTTTATCCACAAAGTACCACTGAAAAAAACCTCCCTGTTTAACAAGGTTGATGTAGCATCCCCCTCATCGCTCTCTCTCTCTTCCCTTTCTGTTTCTCCTCCTTCACTTTCATGAAATACTTGTTCAAGTTCCCCTGCATTACTGCAGACATCCAAACACTGCAATCCTTACTACCAGGCAACAGAGAGCAAGAGAGGGGAGGGCGTGTAAGCGAGTGAGTGAAGCGGGACTATTACTGTACTTGTCTCTTACCGAGGCTTTTCATCACAAATAATGGGGGTGACGAGTCGGGGCATACACAAGGGAGAGACGGGGTGCTTGTGAGTGTGTGAGAGGAAAAAGGGGGGGCATCGTGCGAAGTGCGGGACGGCTGCAGATGTGAAAGCATCTGAGGCGTACAGTGAGAGGAGATAAACCGATATCTTAATTCACAAAGGTAAGTAACCCCTTACTGTCCTGCTTCTCTGTCTTTATCAGTCACAAACTTGCCGGCTAACACACACATGCACAGACCAGGAACAACATTTGAATGACACCGTGATCACCGGTAGGTAATCATCCCGTGGTGCTCATAACCTGCTCTCTACTCAACCGTGCTGTGTGTGTAGCTCACAGATTCAAATGGAAATTCAGTCAAAGCAAATCATCACAAATTTGCATTTCTTTGCAGATTAGAAACCTTTTTTTTGTCATGATGGCTGATGAAGTGTAAAACTGAGTTTGGTATAAAAAACTTGCAGTTAAAAATGCACATTTGACCAGAGAAGACAGTATTAGAGATGAGTGCAGCTTCTAAGAAGGTAAAACTGCAGGATTGCCTTAAATCTGCCAGTAGGTGGCAGCAACTCTGGTTTCAAAAAGAAATCTGGTTGTAAAGTAAACATCTATGACATCACGACCTCAGTAAGCACTTTCCTGATAAGTTTATAGTGTCAATCATCTGTTCTAAGTTTAGTAAGAGTTGGAAAGTATGATCCTGATAAAAGCCAAAAGGAGAGTAAATCAGGGTCTGCTTTAGTCAATGCATAAAGTGTCCTTAGATTTTCCAAGGGATTTACCGCTTTCTTGTAATGTATGGGTTCAAATGCCAGTATGGAGATGATGAAAATACCTCTTTTCTTTTTGGTCCAGTCATAAAGTAATCAGAGGTATGTTGCCATCTCATGTAGAGTCATGTTAAAGAGTAGGTTTCATAAGATTATACTGTAATATTCAAAATATAATAAACAATACAGAAAAACAAAGATAATTTTTTAATCTGTCCATATCAAACTTGGGATCATGACCCAAACGTGTGCATCGGTTTACAAGATAAGTCCTGGAGACATTTATATTCCTGTAAGGAAGAGAGAAGAAAGAAAAATTTGCCTTCCCCCCCAATCTTGTCTCGTGTCTCATGATGAACAGGATACTTTTGTATCTTTGGGGATCTGAACATAATCAAACTGATTCAATCTAGGAAGGAAAAAAAATAAAAGGTTTGGTGGACCTAGTCATAAATCACATAAATCAACGTGTGACAGTCAGCCTGTGGGGCCAATATTGGCCACGCTCTTATCTTAAATAAGTTTCGTCATAATCAGTGAGATTCAAGATAATTGGGACGCTCAAACATCTCACCAAAAAATACACGAGTGCAGTGCCCGTTCTAAACGTGGGAGTGAAGAACGGGCTGATTGCAGCTTGCAGTATTCTTCACAACCGCATCAGCGAGCGATTAAAGCCATTCGTCGCAGCTCACCATGCACACCCACGGAAAAGCAAAGATATTTAGACTTTACAACCATTTCATTTACACTCAGTGTGCCTCTATTTCCTTTTGCTGTCATTTGTTATGGATCTACGGTTTCTCATAGACAACAAAGACCCAATGAAAGCCTGAGCAGATGTTATAACATTAACGTATCTGGCCACTGATGAAAAATCGAACAGAAACTCCAGTTTATTAATTCCGTTTTACAGAACAACTGCACTAAAAACAGGATGGTGGGACAGATGATGGTGCAAAACTGCTTTACAACATATAATACTGATATATATATCTATATATATTGATGTGCTCATCCCACAGCTCGCCAATTACCTACAATGATGTAATTAGAAATCATTCACGCATGCAGATATACTCACCCTGACCCCCATGAAGCGGTCTCTGAGCACGATCCATGACAGCAGGAAGACGAAGGCCTTGTTACAACAGAATAGCGCTGACACATCTGTTGTGTTGATCTTCCTGAGGGCCTGCAGGTACAGGTAGTTGGTGAGGATCCACAGCAGGCCAAAAGGAGCTACCTTGGTGAAAAACACCTTCGGTGTCAGGCCATCGTCACCGAAAAACCTGCAGCACTCCCTGTGTGCACGACCAAAATGAATACTGTTAACCTTCTAAAAATGTAGTATGATTTTAAAGCTGATGAGTATTATCACTCTGGGACCAATTAACACCAGTGAACACAAACAGCACAATCTGAAAAACACACTTAATGCCAATGAGTGACTGCAGTAATTCCCACTTCAACAGTTACATCTAAATTATGTTCGTCCCACATTATAGACACGTGGGACCAATGCTACCCTACTAGAAGAATGGTTTAATATTTAATTGCAAATTAAGATCTGCCACAAGGCATTAAAGTTAAATATTCAACTGTCCCCATTAAGAAATTAAACAACCTGTTTGGTCCTCAGGTGTTTTGTCTGGTTACATCTGACAAATATCTCAGTACAGCAAAGAAATGGGATAATCTTTGCTGCTACAACAGGACATATTCAATGACTAAATCGAAGAAAACAGCTGTTTGGTATTTCATAGTGACAACAGGCAGAAATGTATTTAATGTACTCAGAAAAGTCTTCTTTCATCTTCCTCCGTTCTCAGCATTACTTGTGGACACTCTGGGGGTTCCGCTTCTGGGTATGAGTTTCCGTATGGACTTAAACATGAAGGGAAAATGGGGACAGAAATAAATGTTGCTGTGACTGATGCATGTGATGAATAACTCAGGCAAATTTGTAATGACTCAGATAACAGCCATGCAATTCTAAGGTTTTATGTATGATAAAAATCATCTGGTCTTAGATTTAGGTGAATAAAACCTCAGGTGAATTACAAAGCATGACATATTACACCATGACATTATTTATTTAACTAAAATTGAGCTAAAATGTAGAAGATGTGTGTGAAAAACTAACTACACCTTTATCGCTTCCAAAGGAATTAAGAGGTTGTATTAACACAATGCCGAAGAGGAACGACATCAGCAGCGATCTTAGAGAAGCAACTATTGCTGGCAATCAATTTAAATCCTTCATTCTACAGTGAGAAAGTTTATTCACAAGTGGAAATATTCAAGGCAGCTGTTAGTCTTCCTAGGAGCGGACATCCTAGCAAATTCACCCCAAGGTCAGACCATGCAATGGTCAGAGAAACCTCAAAAAAGACTCTGGGAGCTACATCTCAAAATTAGTTAGTTAGTTAAATGTTGAGGTTTATGCTACAATCAGAAAAGGACTGAACAAATATGGCTTGTTTGGAGAGAAAGCCTCTTTGTTACAAAAAGAACGTGACCCCACAGCTAGGCTACGGGTGCAACCAGGTTTTAGAGAAAATTGTTTTTAGTCAACTGAAAGATTTTCTAGATGAAAATGGAATCTTTGAGGTTTTTCAGTCAGGTTTTAAAACCCTTCACAGCACAGAATCTGCATTACTAAGGGTTTTTAATGACATCCTTCTGGCATGTGATTCTGGTAACCATGTTGTTCTTGTCTTGCTTGACCTAACTGCTGCCTTTGACACAGTAGACCACAATATTTTAATTTCTCGATTACATGATGTAGTGGGTATTGGTGGCACTGCACTCAATTGGTTTAGGTCTTATTTGTCAGATAGAACTTTCTCTGTCAGCCTTCTCGGTTACGAATCGTCTTCTGCTCCTCTGTCATGTGGTGTCCCACAGGGCTCAATTTTAGGGCCACTGCTCTTTTCTCTGTATCTACTGCCTCTGGGTTCTATCCTTAGAAGGCATGGGATCTCATTTCACTGTTATGCCGATGACTGCCAAATTTATTTGACACTAAAACGCAAGGATGTCATCTCCATAAAACCTCTCTTGACATGTCTAGATGACATTAAAGCTTGGTTGGCTCGAAACTTTTTAAATTTTAATAAAAAGAAAACAGAAGTGTTGGTGTTTGGACCCAGTGGTCCCTGTGAGTCCTCCTCTGTTGTTTTAGGATCCCTGGAAGTCTATTTTAAATCTGTTGTTACTGACCTTGGTTTTAAGTTGGACAGTGATTTTAAATTGGACAACCAAATCAGAGCAGTGGTGAAGTCCAGTTTTTATCATTTAAGGCGACTGGCAAGATTAAAATCTTTTCTTTCGAGGCAGCACCTTGAAACAGTGATCCATGCTTTTATTTCTTCCCGCCTGGACTACTGTAACTCACTTTATGTGGGGGTCAGTCAGTCATTGCTCTCACGTCTGCAGCTGGTTCAAAATGCGGCTGCACGACTCCTAACAGGAACTCGAAAAAGAGAGCATATAACCCCTGTGCTGGCCTCTCTGCACTGGCTGCCTGTGTCTTTTAGAGTTAATTTTAAAATTCTTATGTTTGTTTTTAAATGCCTACACAGTCTTGCCCCGCCTTACCTCTCTGAGCTTCTTCATCCCCACATACCCTGTCGGTCTCTCAGGTCAGCTGACCAGCTGCTCCTGGAGGTACCGAGATCCAGGAGGAAGCTCAGAGGGGACAGGGCCTTCTCCATTGTGGCTCCAAAATTATGGAATAATTTGCCCATGCATGTTAGAGAGGCCCCTTCACTGTCCACTTTTAAATCACGTCTTAAAACCCACTTTTATTCCTTGGCTTTTAACCTCAGTGAGACTTAGTTTCTTTTTTAATGCAGTAGTTATTTAATTAATGATTTCACTCTTCTTTTATTTGTTTTTTATTTATATCTCATGTAATTTTATTTTACAGTTCCAATGTACAGCACTTTGTGTCAGCTGTGGTTGTTTTAAAGTGCTTTATAAATAAAGTTGATGATGATGATGATGATACACAAAATTCACGGTTTGATATTTTTTCGATACAAAAAAATGTTCATGCCTTTTTAATTTGTCATTTATTAAAATTATAAATATATATTTTAACTCAAAAGTACAGTTTTAAATTTAATGTTGCTGAAACAAAAATAAATAAATAAATCTATCTAATCGAGAAATCGCTCATCTTTGAAAAAGAGAGTTTATTACAGAGAAATGGCTCTTTCCAAAATAAAAGCTATACTATACGCTTCTTCTGGGCTATATTCTCAGCAGCATATTAAACATATCAGGTCCCCGTAAGGAGAATCATGTGCTAACGGCTGTCTAAATGACACGGGTAAAGTTTGTAGCATGTGTGCTTGTTGTTTTTGTGTGCTTCCACTTGTCTTTGCACTAGGATGAAGTCGGTGTAAATGTGCAGTCATATTCGTTGTGTTCCCACTAGTGGTGTCAGCGTTAATCTCGTTAAAATGACATTAACGCCATAACGCCGCAAATCTCCGTTAACGAGCTAACTGCGCTAATGCAGTAGTTCCCACCAATGCAATTGAGCATTGCATGGCACATCCGACATACTGTTTTACTTTTGTCCATGAGGCGCTTACCTTCAGGGTCATACGTCATATGAAAACCAAAATAGTTCCAAACGCCACATCTGAATGAGGGTGGGGGAGGTTAAATTTGCTATGTTGCAACGAGCTTAACTTCTGTCTTGCTAGCTTGCGCTGGGCTCAGTGGATCTGCGCTGGACAGTGCAGCCTAGGCGAAGTAGTCGAACGCAGATCCACTGAGCGCTCAACACAAACAGCATCGTCAGAAGAAAAGTTGTTAAAATTTTTTTAAGATTTTGTATTGTTCGATACATATGCGTACCGAACCGAAAGCACTGTATGAACGGTTCAATACCGATACAAGTACCCCTACCCATAGCTTAGGTGTGCAAAGTTGCATCTAAACAAACGACCAGACTTCTGTAACAATGTCCTTTGGACAGATAAGTGGAGATGTTTGGATATAATGCACAGCACCATGTTTAGTAGTAACCAAGCACATATCAGCACAAACACTTCAAACCAGCTGTCAAGCACGGGGGTAGAGGGGTGGTGATTGGAGCTTGTTTTGCAGCCACAGGACTTGGAAACCTTGTGGTTGTTGAGTCGACCATGAACTCCTCTGTATACCAAAGTATACGGTCAAATGTGAGACCATCTGTCTGATAAATAATATTTGTCCCAAACTGGGTCATGCACTTGGACATTGATCCCAAGCACAACAGCAAACAGCAGAAAAAGAAAAGAATCAAGGTGCTGCAATGATCCAGTCAAAGTCCAGACCTCATTGAAATGCTGTGTTGGGGCCTAAACAGAGCTGAGTATAAATGCCCACAAACCTCAATGAACTGAAGCAACAGTGGGCCAAGAGTCCTCCACAACAAGGTAAGAGACTGATAAAGTCACACAGAAAATGTTTACTTCAAATTATTGCTGCTAAAAGCGATACCGTGATTGTGTGAGGAATTCTAACCAGTCAAGTTTTAACAGAAATACTGAGAAAAAAAACACAAAATCTGGAGACGTATGATTAACAGTCAGTCTGGCAGTCTGCTATGTTGAAGAAATGATTAATCTTTAAGTGCTTCTGCATGAGGCTTAGTCATCCACTATTCATGTTTTTCAGGCGCTGTAACTACGCACAAGAAGCTAAATGAAAATACCCTTGAATAAAAGCTGACGGTCCAAAAGCTATTGGCATGAGTCAGTAATGCAACAGAGGAACCAAACCATGACATTATGTATCAGTATCAGAATACTGCATAGTGGTCCTGCTCTGTCATGTTACTACATTGTCTGCTGAGTAAGACCTTGCGTTGCTCTGCTGTGAGAATTTTCTGTTTCACCCTCAACTTGAGTGACTCCGCCCACACCGGACTGCTATTGTTACCATTACTACAGAGTTGTAGCGTTTACCCTGAGCGCATCTGGCTCAGTGAAAAGTGATGAAGCAGCAATAAGTGAGGAGTGGCAGGTAGCATATTTGCCAGGGTGTCCTGCTGGATACTGTAGAGCAGCGCTGCTATGAATCAGCTCCAGAGAGCTGAGTCTGCACTAAGAACACACTGCTCAAACCTCCTCTGTGGACACGACACTAATTCTGCGACAACCAATTTATCGGCGTTTCATTACAGACACTGGTTACACCACCTTAAAGCCAAACCGGTGACTGTTTTTCACGCATTATTCCTGCACTTGTGTACTTGTGCACTGTAATCCGCAGTGATTTTTAAGATACGTCAAACCTCTGCAAAGCTGCCAAATAAAGTGTTGCAGCAGCAGATATTAATACACCTAGAGGCGCGTGGATTAAACAGTTAAGCGCTGCACTTCCAGAATCATTTAGTATCACTTTCTAGCGCCTGCACAGAACTTTTATTTGGTTTCTTTAGAATTTGGCACAAACTGAGTTAATCATTTGGGCGACTTTTGTTGTGATTTGGCGCTATATAAATAAAATTGAATTGAATTGAATTAATCCATCCTTCTTTTTATACTTACATCTAAACTGACTTAACATTACCCAAGAGCAGCCAGAGGGTCTCAAACTACAAGCTTGAATTTAAAAGATGAACGTGCAAAATGACACTTTGTGAGTTAAGAGATAAATCCTTCCACTGCTGATACGATCTGCCCGTAAATATCAAGTCTATACAACAACAGGGCTGATGAGTGCACTAAAATCCTCTCCTCACAGATATACTGCTAAAGTTAAGTCCTTGTCTCTCGTTCGGCTGCCTGCTGTCACGAAGCTATCCTTTGGTTTCTATTTCTCTGCACTGTCAGGTTCACAGAAGACGGTATTGTAATTTGTAGTCAGTTCACATGAGCTCCAACTGAGGAGTGGGAGACCCACATCCTCATGTAGGCCTTTAGAAAAAAAGGAAGGATTACATCACAGAGGAGCATCTGAAATACAGAGCCAATCCCCCGAGCTCACCAGCACACCACAGCTTCTAAACTACCGCTCTCTTTTGTCTCTTTGCACTAACGTAGCATTGCAGGTAGCAGAGATAAGACTTTTGTCTAAAGACCATGATTAATGGACTGCTTCAACTGTGAAAGCCACTGTAACACAATTAGGATTACAGTCTCGTCAGCAGGGTATGTGAGACGGCACGGCCTGCTCTTCCAAACAGGTAAATATGTGGCGGCGTTTTGCAAATAAAATCTGAAGAGAGGATGACTGTGTTTACCTGACAAGCAAAAACAGAATTAGCTTATTCAGCGAGATTGAAAATGGACCTAAATGATAAACTGTAAGCAGCTGGTGAATCAGGCTGAACATGTGGCGTTTGTTCCATGAAATACAAAGAGGACAGAAACTGTCACACAGTGTTTGAAAAAAATCAATTAGTACATCTCTATCATCTCACTAGTACACTGCCAGATGTTACGTGGTGGTTAATTTCGTTGGGGAATCAAACTGACCTTTTGAATGGATATTTTGGTAAATCCCGATTAGTTGTATACTTGTTGTAACTAGAAAAACTGGATAGAAAATAAAAAGGGAGAATAAAACTCATATGGGATTTTTAATACAGATACTGATACCACAATTGGGCAATCTAAACATCAGATATTCCTTCATATCGGAGGATACTTTTTGATGCTAGGCACAAATTTCACACTCTGCCTCCTGACATCTGACCCACGTTAACATATGGACTGAACATACACACACCCACAATGGACAACTGTACCCTCAAACACACAATAATAACATGGACTGAACCACCACTCACAACCACTAGCACTTTATATAGCCTCTGTAGAAACTATCTACACCCTCACTTATCTTAACTGCACTACTGTATAGCTCTGTGTAAATAATCATTCTGTACATTCGATAATTTTTAATTCTACAACTGTTTACAACTTGCATAGTTCCCATTTCTGTATAGCTGTATATCTCAGATTTCTGTAAAGTTATTTATTTCATATTCTGTATAGTTTTTCATATTTATATCCTGTTCATATCCTGTACATAGCTTGTACTCACTACAGCCTGTACATACTTATAGTTATAGAATATTCACAACATACTTCATACCGTGTACATTATAACATACCATAATAGACCCATTTCTGTAATATACTTACATATCTATACTATTGCTAATATATATTGTAATATATCTATATCACTAAAGCACTTCTGGATGGATGCAAACTGCATTTCGTTGCCCTGTACCTGTGCATGTGCAATGACAATAAAGTTGAATTCTATTCTATTCTATTCTAAATTTCACTGACATTTAAATTTCGAAGCCCAACTTTGCTCGGATCAGCTGGTTTCTGTTTCCAAACATTTGGCTGTGTAGCCAACACTGAAGTTGTGGGTTACATACAGGAAGAAGAATTACACAATGTCCTTCACTCATAACGTGGTTAAAGTGTGTTTCTCCCATCTAGTCTTCAGCTTTTAACTTATGGGCCATTACAAATGCTGATACAGATAGATTAATTGTTTGTTAATGATCTGATGACCCCTCAGGTCTGACTTGAGATATTATTTTTAAAGGTTGTAGGTTTTATCTATATAGACAGGAAACTTTACTTTGATTTGATTTCTAATGACTGTGCTGTAATCTGGTCTGCTGTTGCTGTTGCAAAAATTGATTTATGTTCTGTCTTATAAAACTGTAACTGCTGAAGTCTTTGACCTTAGAAAAGAAACAATGCCCTTTGACTGAAGTCAGAATTTGTGTGAGAGCCTGTACTGCACTTTACAGTCACTTAAGGTTTTTTTTTTATATCGTCTGTTTCCTCCGCTGTCACTGTGCGTGTCGGTGGGTAGGGGCACAGACCCGTACAGACTTTATTCACAGTCCATGTGCACCAGGAAAGGCGAGACAGAAAAAAGAGAAACAGTGACTAGAATTGATAACAACCTACTGCTATCGCCTACTTTAAGTGCATCAAAATCTGTCAAACAAGTGTTAATTCATCTAAAATCCACCATCTGTAAGACTGGTCACAGGACAACTAGTCTTGGCTAAAGCTATAACAGAGTTACAGCACCCAGGCTGGTGTCGCTGCCATGTACCAGCCCATAAATTAAACAAAAAGGGGATGCTGAATATGGAGGTGCCATGAAAGAAGATCATGGAGAAGATTCATGGATGTAAAGAAGGAGGATATGTGGAAAATTCTGAGATTAAAGGATGATCACAACATGTCAGAGCACAAAAGCCGATTTATATATATATAAAAAGAATGATCATAATGTGACAGCAGCTTTAGTGCTTGGACCTCTAATGGAGCTTGCTCTAAAGGAGAGAGTGTCTTCTAACCTTAACCTCTGCCTGGCTGTCTGCCTCTCCGGACTCTTGCACAGGTGGCCGATGTAGTAGAGGGGGAAGAAGAGGCAGTTCCACGTGGTGGCGAACCAGGTGAGGGTGAAGGGAGCATCAAACTGCTTAAAGGTCAGCTTGGCCAGCTGGGTGGAGCCTGCCCAGGAGGAACACACGCACATCACCATGGCGACTCCCCATAGAGCCTTCCGCACTTGTACAGCTGTCACTCGGATGCAGCAGTGAAGCCGCCGTCTGCTGGAGCCGGACTCTGCTCCTGCAGCACCGGCCGACTGAGCGTCTGTGGTGCCCACCACATTCTCTCTGGAGCGATCTTCCCCTAAAGACGGACACATACATGACAGACTGATGTCCAAACACACCGATACTGCAGACCTGTACGCTCATTCATTATTTGACACATTTTAACATATTTGTCCTTGCTTATTGCTGAATTTTTCTCAACTTCCTCTTCCTCTGCATGTGCTTTAGGCGCCTGGTGGGCAGGAAATCATCAATGCCAAATAGAAACATCTGGGCCTGGTGTTTCCAGACTATGAAACTGTTGCTGGCATGCCACTTGATTCTTTCTCTCCTGCCTGGCGTCTGAGTTTCTGCATGTACTTACTTTCTTTTCAGTTCTTTCATGCTGTTTTCCAGCACCTTGTAGCACTTTCACACTATTTCCACTCCCATGCACGTCCTGCTTCACTGATGCCTACTTTTACACCTGATTTGATCAAATTATTTTGATAAAATGTCACATAAAGTGCTTTTTGTCACAGCCTTCAGAGGTTGCCAGGTTGTGGCATTTTTTTCTCCCTAAGCATCATGTGGATACAGTATATTATCTTTTGCAGCAAAACTGACTCCAGATCATACCAGTCTTGTCATCATTTTCCGGATAAAAATAGCTGCTTTCAAACTTAAACTGAACTTGAAGGTAATCAATCCGAGTTAGAAATGTGGCGATCAAGTGTGACAGGCGGCAGTGAAACAGAGGGCATATGAGGGCAGACGTGATATCCAATCCAAGATGACCTCTTCTCCACCGCACGAGCTGCAGCGGCATGTGTGTTTGCCCTAGCGTGCAAAGACACACACCGCAACACTTAACTTTTCTATTTCTCTTGTCAAAACCTGATAGCCTCCATACTTCTTCACTAATGTGAGAACTGAAGTGAAGTGTTGGCGTACAGTTTTCGGCCCCACTCTCACCCACTCTGTGCTTCAGAACCAATTTGCTTACCAAGATCATTTTGTTCTCTCGAATCACTGAACTTACCAACTTTGTGTCCTCTACAAAGTTCAGACACTGCTGCATGATCATGGAAATGACACACAGTGTTTTACAAAAATATGACAGTTAAATGCAACATTTATGGCAGCTCTTAACCCGTTAAAGCTAAAACAATTAAATAATTGCCATAAAATTCAAATTTGTTGAAGATGGGAGGAGTTATTGAACCTTTAAAAAAATAAAATAAAAATGTATTAATATTAATTTACATATATGAGTTTTAATTGTATCATATTTGCTACTTTTGACTTTTTTTTTTAATTTATTGCTTAAAAACAGAACAAAAACTCATGTATCAAATATGACACGCTGGGCATTAAGGGGGTTAATTTAGACAGATAAGCTTTCACTCGATTTGTACTGATAATTAATGTCTTTCTAAAACTAACAATAATAAGAGCACTCAGATAGCACAATTCCCCCCGATGATATTTTTAGTCATGCTGACATCAGCCTGTTATGGCGTGATTGTGACATTATATGGCGTCAAACTGAAAAACTAAAAAGTGTATCGTACAGCCCTCTCCATGCCCTTTCATATGACATATTACTCAATATGATTTCTTGAATTTTTTTAAAGGTCTACTTTGACCTTGAAAGTCAAAAACCACAGTCAAAGTCAAACGCTTAGCCAACTTATGTACTGACGTCCCCCGAGGCCTATAATATCGTTGTGATGTTCAAAGTCAATCAGTAAAAAATTGTGTGTAACATAAAGTTTTTACAGATTTTCACAAATCATTTTAGGCTGTCTTTTTGACCACGTAGCTAAACCCGCACCACCTAGAGCAAAACTACATGACCGCAACTCTGCAATCCGTTTAGTGAGAGTGCAACACAATAAACAGCACAACCTCATATCAGCTCTACTTCATAACAGCTGCATAATAGGCATCATGCATCTTCGGTCGCTTCCTACCTTCCAAAATGTTGAAAATGAGCGATCTCCCTAATGGTGTTTCCAGTGGTAATGATGTGCTGCGGGGAGCCTTTTGCCAATTCATCACTGCACTGTATGCTGTTGACTGGAATACTGAATGCACTTCAAAGGGCCTCGGTGAGGGAAGAATAAATTTAACTTGATTTGATTACGCTGTGGAAATGATTGTCTGACGGCATCAACAGGACACTCAGCTCTCAAAATATTGTCGCTGTGCCGTATCAGTTGTTGCTGTATACGCGACACTGTCTGCAGTTCTGTGAATGTGATCTGTGTAATAATAAAAGAATAAAAAAACCCCAAAACAAATAAAACCACCTTGTCTAATATAACCTGCATATTTTACAAAAGAGCTGTGTAAGGGGTCATCCATCACACCCAATGAGGCAATTCACTGCTACTGGAAGAGCTGACTCTGACCTTTCCAGGTGGTCTCATCATACCGTAGATTAACTCCCCTGATGACTCTTATGATAATGCCCCGGCTTCGCCGGGCTACCTATACTGGCTGCACGAGAGATTCACGTTCTGTTTATCTATCGCAAACGTCAAAAAGAGATGGAGTTAAGATGCGGCGCTGTTAGAGGAACCTGAACAATGTTCCCTGCTGCTGCTGCGAAAGCAACTGACGGATCTGACAGCACGGAGGCACAAAAAAAAACTAAAGATGATTCGAGATCGTTGTCATTGTCACCGCAATGAAGTGATGAATCAGCAGTGGCCAAAAAAAGAAACAGGCACACATGGATGTTTATCAAAGTCTTGTGCACAGGGGTGAGAATTAAGTTTCTCTATTCTGAGCTCTGAGGCCTCTTTGTCTTTTTCTGAAGGTCATCTCTTTATTGGTGCTGCCCATTTTGTGTCCTTCCTGGGCCTCCATCCCGCATCCTGTGGCTCTGACCACATCTCTGGACCACAGTTTAATCTCCCAAATGTGATAATGGACCAAGCCAATCAGCCCCCAGGCAGACTCTGGGGCCTAGCTAAGCATTATCAGCTCTGGCACACTTAGTGAAGTGACAACATTAGTGATATTATACAGCCTGTACTCCAGGCTGTGGCATTTACCACAATACTTAAATACAATAGTCTGTCTCTTATTAAATAAAAATGTGTCATGCAATAAAATACTAATTAAAGCCCCTGTAATTAAATGCAGAGCTGCAAGTATATCTTCCCAGACTAATGACTTAAAACGGAGCGCACTTCTTTTACACTTAGACTGATGGTGACTAATGATGCTCTATGAACCCTGAATGCCAGTAACGAACATATCGAGTGAACTCATCAGTGTGCTGGATCTGAGTCGATGGAGTGGCCCGGCAAAATCGAAGGGCCTCTCCACTAATGACATTTGAAGCTATTATGACCATAGATGAAATACTCAGACCGAGTCTTCTTAAAGTGTTAAATGATTCACCTTTTTAATTCATAATCTAATGTCAACCGTCAAGGTGAGTCTGTCACACTTAGCTGTCTGGAGCACAGGAACAGTGCATTTCTGACATTTTAATAATTAATCTCAGCCTTTGCGTGCACTGGATCGCAAATTAGTTTTAGTTTTAGATTACTGTGATAGAAAAATTAAACCCTGGATGAAAATGTCTACATTTATTCAACCCATTCTATGTCCAAATATACTTCATTGGATGCTAACGGACATCTGCAAAATTGCAGGAGACAAGAAGAAAGTGTTTCTAGGGGCAGCTTGTGATCTGCTCTGACAGCTGTGTATGGCTTCTTCTTGTTGCTTCCTCAGATACAGTCATCCCTACTGCTCGGTAGAATGAAAGCACGCTAGAATCATAGGATTTAATAAGCACAGGTAAACTATTAGCATCTATCTATTTATCTACAAGTGTATATTTGTTAAAATATGGCACAGTAAATCAATCTTTGTGCTGCAAGCTCATATATCTGCCTGAAGTACTTTAGTCCACTAAGCACCTCGTATGCCGGATACTGAACATACATCCCACTCCCAGTAGAGGCAAAGGACTCCAGTGTATGTTGAGATTAATCTTGTCACTATCGAGCCAGTTTTCACTATCGAGCCAGTTTTCCAGCTCCTCTCCCTCATAAGTCTGTGTTTCCCTGCTTCCCAGCCAGCCTTCCCACTTCTGCTATCCTCCCTCCCTCTGCAGTCTCTGCAGTGCAGATCTCTCCTGCTGATAGCTGCAAATCCCAAACGTGCCAGCAGAGCCCTGCCTGACTGCTCGCTCTCACACTTCACAGAACCGGCCGTGACAGGCTGAGAAAGTCTCGATACGTCCCTGTCTTTGCTCCCTGAACGGGCCACCGCCCAAGCCTGGTTTGCCAGGGCGGCAGGGTGCAACAGTAGGGAGTGTTTACCCGGGACCTCAACAAGGGGAGACGTAGTGGTAGGAGAGTTTTGTCTGTTTGGCAACACCTCCGTGGGAGCAAGAGTGCTCTGCCTCAGCGATTCAAGAGGGTAAACAGATCAATCATACACACACACACACTTCAGAGAAACTCTTCTCCTTTTATTTACTGTCTTTGGTTTTGCTTGGTGATGAATACAAATTAAGTAGTTCAACTTACTCAAGCCAACATTACAGCATGAAGTCTTTGTGTAAAAACCTTAAGGAGTCAGATCGTCTTAATTTTGACACTTTTACTTTTTAGTGTCATTGTACAAGGCTGAGGGAAGAAAATCTCTCATTTTTAAATAAAGTTACCCGCATAGTAAGGTATGACTGAGGTGTCTTTAAGTAAGTTGAACTGAACCTTTCACATTTTTTGTGTAATGCTCTGAAAAATAATAATAAAAAACAAGCAAACAAATTCAAAATCACAGTTCTTCTTCTTTAAACTGGTTTATGGCTGTCACACAGCATCAATCACTCAATAAATACCTCAATAAAAATAAATCCTTCAGATCCATGTTGACTTATTTGGTTTGTCAGGTCTGACATAAGTCTGAGGCAGAGTGTTTTAGAAATACTGTTTTCTTTTTGCTTGGGAAAAAAAGGCGATTTATATATATATACATATATTTTTAAAAAAAATAAACCATTAACTGTACTTTTATAAAAAAGGATGGTAATTTAATCGCAGAGACAGCTAGAAAGACAAGCAGCACACAGACAGCAGTTACTGTCTTTGTGGCCTCAGAGTCTGACAGACAGTGTGAGTCTGTGATACTTGACTGTGACAACTTGGTCAGGCCAAGCTGTCAGTCAGCGTCCTTTCAACACACCAGAGCAGGCTCATCTGACAAGCCTGTCCCACTCAATAACACAAAAGAGAGACAGGCGGAAAACACACCCTGCTGCGTCAACCAGCTGATAGGTAGGACCACATGGGCTGAGGGGACTAAAGGCCCAGAAGGGCAGACAAGGGTGGGTCAGCTGTTACTGATCCTGCTCTCCTTCGTTCTCGGTTTCTCCTTCAACCTCAAAGGACAGCGCGGCGACTTCCTCACCGAGGAGCAAACTTGTTGTTTGTGTCTGCCTTGACCTGCCCAGCTGGTTCAACAGATGCTCATGATACAGGTCAATGCTGCAGCCCCCTTCATGCCTTATTGGTTACACTGCGTGCATGCAAGCAGAGAGTGATTGTGCAGGTCTGCGCACTGTGTTTTGCAGCAGAGTAATAGCAATCATATTTGGCATCGGGTACGCTAAAGGATAACCCTGTTCTGAAGCAGCCCTCCCTCGCTTGCAGTGCCTTATACCAGTGAATGCACTGTGATGTACCCGCAGTTTAACAGACTGGCAAGAGTCCCAGCACTTTCTGCGACAAATCAATATTTAAGAGACTGGCCACAGCATTCCTGTTAAGGTAATGGAAAGGCAACCACGGCAGGTGTATGCTGAGTGTCTGCCCAAACTGTGGTTTTACTCCCTTTATTGCACCCCAAGGCCACTGATGACACAGGGACTCTATCAAATTTCACAAACCTGAGTCACGACTGCACCTTTTTTTTTTAACACATCTTAACCCTTTTATTGTGTCACTGCTGTGAGACACTCGCAGTTTGGCAATTGAGTTTTTAATGGCATCAAAAAGTATGTTCAACAAACTAACTGCTTACTCACTTTCACAGATGAAACGCACGTTTGCACACTCGAGTATTCACATTTCTGTCTAAATGGCTCAAATAAATATAATTTTTTACATTTTTGTTGTTAAATTATTTGTCATAAACAGCGTGTTAACCCAACCACAGCTGTAGCGTCTAGTCTGCTGGGTGCATTGTGTATTTGGAGAAGACAGGCAGTCTTCCTTCTCACCGAAAAGCTTTTGGATCAGCTCACTCGATTTAGGATTACCGCTGAGGAGCTTCGTCTTTACACATATTTATAGCGGGCTTTGCTTAAACGCACTGCTTTTACTATATAAATTACAAATATAACATACAGAAAAGAAGTCGTGCAACAAACCTCCAATAACGTTCGGCTTCACTCACAGCCCTCTCTGCACACACGCATGCTGTACTTGATAAACCTAAGCAAAAGCTCGGCCTCTTAATAAAACAAAAGCCCTGTCACTGTGTATTCAATGCACACTTATCAAGGCCCAAAGACCCGTTTCACTGGCTTTTAAAATACATTTAGCACGAAGATCAAGATTTACTTTTGCTCCTCTGACAACCAACAATTTCAACTCCAATTACGCTCAAAGAATGAATGTGAAGAATTTAATAAGGCTGAGGAAGAAACTCTAAGACGAATCCCACTAATACTCCCAGTAAGCTTTTTACTGATGTATCTAATACATGCACAATATGTACATGCAATATGTTGACCTCTGTCTGGCACATGTAGCCTGATCTCCATACTGAGGGTGCTGCTGCACATTTACATACAAATAAGACACATGCAAATGAGTACAAGATTCAAGATTCTGTCCTTGAAGCAAACATGCGGTGTTCGCTTTCTGTAAAGCAATGATTGCAATTCAGATTTTTATGTTCTCTGTCTTGAATCGTCCAAATCATTTATGTTTTAAAGTTGGCCCGTATGAATATACTTGGATCAGATAGATGCACAGGCGCAATAAAGCAGAGCAGGAAGGTCAAAATAAGAACTCCTAACATTGCCCAGCACTCAAGCGTCCAACTGCTTTAATCAAGTTAATCTAAAGGGTCTACTTCTCTATACAAAGGCTTTTAATTTGCTATCGTCTGAGTGGCACACATACAGAAACTCATGGTCAAAGTGCATGAAGCCTTTTGGGAAAGATTTAGTGTGCCCATAACGGCAGCTGGTGACCAGCTTCCCGGGGGGGCGTATGTGTGCTGAATCACTCTGAAAACGTGCCTGCACAGTTTCAGAGGATATAATTAAATTGCTGAGATTAAAGGGACGTTTATGAACTTCTTACCCCTGCTTATGAAGATAAAGGGACCGACATTCCCTAAAGACGCCATGGATAGAAATACGTTTAAAAGAGAAATCAATAATAATTATTGTCTATGAGAAGAAAACACAGAGGAAGCGGTAAATACTCCAAAGGAATGAATTAAAGCTGTAAGAGACAACATTGAACTGTATAACCAGAACCATGAGTCAACCAACAAAGAGGAGATCATAGGATGACTATGGAAATGCTTTGTGATGAAGAACAGATTGGTTACTATCCAGTAAATGTATCAATTCAAGCAATAAATGTAAGAAAAAATAGAATTTCATGTTCAAATCAGATACTGTACTTGTTGCTTCACGCTGTGTGGAAGTGTGCCTGTTCACTGGACACAAAAAAGAAGAGAAAAGACAGACCACTGACAATTCAAGACTGGGGGATAAAAAGTCTTTGACAGTTTGCTGCAGGTTGTTAGTGAGGAGAACAGAGTTTTCAGTGCTGGTGTTACATAAGCATGAGAGACTCTGAAAAGCTGCATGTTGATATGCTGTGGCCCCCTGTGATCCCCCCACTCCTCCACCACCACCACTCCTTCAAAGCAGCTGCTAAAAACGAGCAGCCGAGCGCTCACATCACAAACTTTACTGCTTTGACTCCCCTCAAAAATTTACAATACCGTTTCATCCCCAACACAAGACGCCTATATGCACGTTTTCTCTCCCCGCTGCCTCGTGTCACAGCAGAGTTTTTGTCAAGCCTGTATACACAAGCTTGTCAAATAACACCCCGCCATCCCAGCTATTCTGAAAATAAAACCCGTCGACCCTGAAATTTACACTAATGAGCTTAAAATCTTTGGTAATCCAGCAGCACGGATTATTCTGAAGTTACCCGGGGCGCCTTGTCTGAGTGTATGCAATGCAAACTAAACACCTCGGGCGTCGATTTCATCCATGTCCATTTAAAAACCTGCATAAAAATTGGCCACTCACCTTCCATCTGCTGGTTGAGTGATCGATTATGAATAATGAAGCATTTTCAGATGGTTTCACATTAATGCTCCAGACTATAGCAAACTCCCAAACAACAGGAGCAGAGACAGAGTTAAGTCTGAGTCAGCAACAACTCGAGCCCTGCATGACGGAAGCAGAGAGGTAAACAGTTTAACAAGTATTTATGTGACTGTTCTCTTAAATTTCTGTGTTTTATGTAACCTAATAGCTTTTTTTAGTGGCTTCACTGATGATCAGTCACCTTGAGCTTCAATACTGCACTGCACAAAAGTACAGCCGCCACCAAACCCGTCATGGTCACACAATGAGTTTGTCTATAAAAGCTCTGAGGTTCTAGTTTCATGTTGTGAGTTTGTCATAATGAGGCTCTATGAAACTCACCAAAATAATTGCAGTTATTTCTCTATTTGATCCAGCTGAAAGGTGAACATCTTTTCTGCAAAAACACTGATGTTCAGTAGTCTCGAGTAATAGATGGGGGGGGGGGGGGGGGGGGGGGGGGAGCATAACATCAGCTCTTTGCACAAGAATCAGGCAGAGGAGAACATCATAGGAGGGATACTGTACAGGCATCAAAGGGACTATCACACTATACTCTTTCAAGAAGGTGTTGAGAATGCTGCAGCAGACACACACACACACACACAAGACACACACAAGAACTCCGAGAGGTGTTGTCTCTTAATGATGTCAGCAGGAAATGCCAGCGCTCCTGCAGATCAGAGGGATTTTTAGACGAGACAGGGGAGACCCAGTGAGACCCAACATCAAGCTATGAGGAAGACTGAAGGACACTACCACGGAGCGTTTAATGGGACCACCGATAACACGCTTGCTGCTGGGTTCATGTCCCGGCTGCCCTGGCATTATCCGCTGGCATTTTAAGCAGAGACTCCTGCAGCCTGTGATGATGGGTACACGGGGGAGAGTGCGAGGGGAATCCCTGCTGCAATAACAACTTAAGACCCTCCCCAAGGACCAGTACATTTTTGGCACAGCCTTCGCGAGTCGCGCTCATTCCCAAAAATCAGTGCGTCAATAACGCAATCATTTAAACGCAACGGAACAAATTTGTCATCGTTGTCGTATAACGAGAGAAATAAAACAGCCTAACATCCAAGTGAAGCATCTGACATCACTCATGTAAAGAAAATGGATCTTGAGCCTTGATGTCAAAACCCACAAATATTGCATCATTGATTTGAAGTTGAGCGCTTGACTGATTCCCGTCGCTTCGTGTTGCTCACAGTGAGATTTTCTAAAGTTGATCCTTGTCTTAAAAAACAAAAACAAAAAACGATTCGTGAACAGAAATATTTGAGCTGAGCTCCGGTCTCTGTCAGAGGCACACCGGCAGCCCCCAGTTTGCGGGGGTACAGGCGGTCTCAACGGAACTCCCTACCTTCCACTTTGGTGAGGGTGAGCACCGGACTGTTGCAGGCGGACAGCGGGGCAACCCTTGCAGAGTGTTTCTTCATGATGATGAGCTCGGATGGGCAGAGCTCCGAACCGCTTCGACTACATCCCTGAGGCTGATTTGGTGCAGACACCAGACCTCTTGATGGGACCCTTGATGTTTCTAGAGCCGGTGTCCTGCTGTCTGTCCCCTCACATCCATCCAACCTCCTGTTTTTAATTTTTCTCTCTCTCCCTCTTCCCTCTCTCCCTCTCTCTCTCTACCTCTGTCGGATCCCCCCACCCCCTTCCTCCACTTCCCTCCCCAGATCTGCTGTATCCAGTGCGTCCTGGTCGGTCTCTCCTTCACGTACAGTTTGGAGATTGCTGCAATTCGCCAACGTCACGCATCCACCCACCACCCTTCGTCGTGAAACTCTGCTTTCCTCCCACACTCCCAGCAGCCGCGATCCCTCCGGGACAAAGCAAAGTCTGCATGGGAGTGAGTAGACGCAGTCGCTGACCCGGAGATGTGCGTTAAAACTCTGGGCTATAAATGGCCTGTGAGACAGATATGATGGGACCAGTACAGTTTAAGTGGGAGGCTGGTGTGGGTGTGTTTAGTCTATAAAAACTGCAATTATAGCTCATGATTATAATTAAATAATATGATGTCTTTTCCCCTCTTGATGAAGTAAAATCCTCACAATTAAAGCTTAATGAAGCTTCCAGTATCTCTGTAATACAGCTTGCTGATGGGCTTTTAACACGGTGGTTTTACAAGCTCATGATTTTTATTTGTGATTTAGTTGTGAATTGCCTTTAAGGTTATGTAATCTCAAAATTGCACAGGGGATTGCATGTTTTTGCATTTACTGCAAACTTCTTAGGAGGAATGCACCCACCCACCCAGTCTTTTCTTTTCTAGTTTCCCATCTCCCAACCATTCAGATACTGATGAGCTTATTGTGGATTGGTGTTGTCAGGGCTAATAATTAATAAGTTGCACTGATACCAAGCTGACATATCAGCGTCTACCTAAGAAAACTAAGAACACTGTGATACCTACGTATATGCACATGGTCTGGACCTGTTATTACATAGCCATGAATAAATTGCATATTATATTGTAGCATATCATTACCATATTAGCAGATAGGTGTACAAATAAACTGAGTGGCCTAAGTTGTTCTCCCAATACTTCTTCTCTGTGCTTGTCACATCTATGATTTGATAAAGATGTCACCGTTTGCATTCTTCTGATAACAGAAATGAGCCGAGGATATCTGGATTCTTCTTCAGGTGAACGAACGAGAGGCGCTGAAACCATTTCCAGTTCCTTGGACTCTTGTCTTTTTGATCTATCAACGACAAAACTTGGCTCTAAAGCCTGGAGTGACAATTCAGACTTGTGTGTGTTTCATAACTCTCTTAAACTGAAAGCTGTCCTTAAACTGCTGCTGTTGCAGCAGCTGGTCAGCTGAAATTGTGCCCCGGTGTGTCTGTGTCATGTCATTCCATGTTTTGCTTGTGTTTTATTCCTGAGCAACCATTGGTGGATACGTCAGAGAAGAGCTGTCAGCGATTCAAATTATCCAGCTCCATACTTATCAGAGAGTGCCTCTGATCCCTGTCACTATCAGAGTTAATGTCTTTGTAGACATACAAGTGTGTGTCTGCAGAGGCTCTTCATATGTAAGTGTGATCCAGCTAAAGGAAACTGTGCTGAATAATTCACTTTTTAGATCCACAGTCAAGCAACAATCCCTTGACCGTGGCTAACTAGGACAGGGAGCTCTAAAAACACTCTGCCCAGACGCATTCTGGCATCCCTCAGCAACCACTGGAAATGCTGCACTGGATCTACTGAATCCTTTACTATTTTCCACTGCTACACATACCTCCTGTGTTTGGGTTTGAAAAAGGGAAATGTCAGGGAGAGCGGATGAGGGCCAATGGATGAAGTGCAAGAGCTCACTGTGAATGAACTAAAAGAGCAGAACAGGATGCTTGATGGATAAACATTATAAACATGTCACCTGTGAATTATATTATTGTGTGTCACAGTAAAAATTTCCACAGCATGTATGTGTGTGTATGTGTGTTTGTAGTGTGTGTGTTTAAGGCTCTGCAGCTGCCAGATGTCTTTGTGAGCTGATGTTTTCAGCTCTTGGTGCCTTTGTGTGTTAAAGACATGACGATTCAGAGACTGTATACATGTTATTACCAATAGGAAAGACAGGGAGGTGGAAACAGGTGGAGTGGGTGAGATCATTAACAGATCCCAGTCAGTGACTCACAGACTTTTATCTGCAAACACGGAGGAGGATCAAACCAGTCCATGCTCTGAGACACCACATGACAACTCCCTCTCTCTAACAAACAATCTACAGCAATCAGTGTGCATGAGCTGTAACGGCACATAAAAAGCCAAATCCTTTGAGGTCCTGTCCCTGCACCAACTCAGCCGTATGAATCCTCCTTTTTATCCCTAAAAGAAGCAGATCCGCAAAGAGAGGCGATTATTCTTCCATGTACACAGGAATGTTCTAGTGTGCTCCAAAGAGCGGCTTGTACTTTTCTTCCTTTTGTTTATTCATGCTGAATAATGGGGGAAGCTACAGTAGCCATTTTCCAGCTCAAACAACACAGTTTAGCAGCACTGTGTGTTGAAAGATCAGGGAAATATTTGATCTAAAACAACATTAACACATACAGTAGTGTGCAGAAATCTTGAGCCTGCACTCATTTTTGTATATTTTGCTAAGAAATTGGGAAATACATGTAGCAAATTATTGAAACATAGTAGACAGTCACTGTTGTACCTCTCTCCTGAACTCCTCCATACTTATTGACAATCATTTAAAATTTGGATATATCACAGATTTTACATCTAGCTCTTGCGTAATTTGGCATAACTCAGAATTTTCTCCCTCTTCTCTCACATCCTGTGTCAGGTATTCACGGGACTTTTTCCTGTTTCTTTTTTTCTTTGTTACTTTCAGATACTGCTCACTTAGGCCTGCCACTCCTTTTTTATCTTTCAGTTATCTGATGATTTTTTATGTTTTTGAAGGTCACACAGTGCACCATGCGAAGATATGCCAATTTTTAACTATTAGCTCTTTGGGAATCAATTGTTGGTGCAAAAATACTATTTTATGCCAGTTAAACTGTGCTATCTTTTAGCATTTTCTGTAGATTCAACTAAAGACATTGGAACAAACTGAGTGTTTTTGCAACAGGCTGCTTGTAACAAAGTGACTAATCAAAATTGGTTCTTTATTAAATTCCCTGTTATATATATGCACAACACCAGATCTTCCCTTGAGTTATGTTCCTTTTCATCCATCCTGCAGTCAATTTAGAATCAGCTATTAAACTAAGTTCATGCATTTCTTTGGACTGTGGGGTGAAGCTGGAGTATTTGGAAAGAACCCACACAGACACAGGGAGAAGATGCAAACGCATGAGTTTCTTCCTGTGAGGCAACAGTGCTAACCACCAAGCTACTGTGTGCCCTCTGAAAATAGTCAGGTACAGGAGCCAGGACGGAATATGAGTGAAAAAAACAGCATGTCCAAAGAAAAACTTCCAAATGCTTCTAGAAAGTCTGGGGGGTTATCACTTTATAAAATTACACAAAAAAAAGTCACCATTTGGAAGAAAAATATAAAGAAATGAGATACTGCATTCCCCCAAAAATGTGGTGGCCTTGGGGAAAACATCTACAGCTATGCAAGGAAGACACAGAAATCCAGCTAGAAGTTTTCTTTGTAGCCAGCAAAAATCATAACAGGAAAGTAGTTTGAAGCAGAATCTCTGGGGAACAAACTGACCTACCTTCATAACCAAAGGGCAGTTTTTGCTTTGGATTAAGATGAAACAAGAAGCAAATCTTTTGATTAACTCCCTACTTGATATAACATGTATTCACTCCTTTTACAGTTTCCAGACTGTGTAAACTTGGAGCTGGATGGGAAGGAGTAAAATGAGGTGGTGTGGAAATCTATTTCACTGATAATGCATTCAAGTATTACAGCTGCAAGTTGGACTTGATATTGGAAGATGATTGACTCGGACTGCTAAAAGGTGTCCAAGAGTAAAAGTTTCAATGATTTCTTGTCTGACCTAAATAAAGTAACAGTGGCAGTACGAGTAAAAGTGCCCAGATTAATTTGTGCACAGCTGTTTTTTTTCTTACAGACAGTCCAAGCTGTTGTAGTGCATCTTTGCCAGACACTGCCAGATTTGTTAACGGCATTTCCTTATCCAATGACACTGCAAATCCTGATTCAAAACAAATCAATTCCTTGTCTTCACATCACGAAAGCCTCAGTTTGCTGAAATAAGGGAATATTGGAGGCGCCCAGTCACCTCCTAAAGGACGTGATGCAGTTCATTATGTAATTTTATTAAACACATGACCCAGGAGCCAGAACTAGCCTGTCAATTTATTTTGGTCAGTTTTACAATCTTCCTACTGACAAAGAGCCACAGCCTGGTACACTACAGTAAAGTAAAAAAGTAACAGATAAACCATCAAGTAACAGAAACCATTTTCTTACCATTCACCATGGGAAATGTCATTTTTTTTGTGACCTTAGTAGCTCAAAATAAAAATGAAAAAGGACATTTCCTGTGAATTAACCGAAAACTTTTTTCATTACAGGACAAAGTACTGAAAATAAAAACTGAATGAGCTGCCAGTATTGTAATTTTGCACTTTTATTTCTTGACATTTAAGCCAAAAGAGCTGCGCTGACATGTTTCTTTGTTTTAGTACAGCAGCATTTCCTAATAATGTAGAAAAGCTGAGACGTGCTTTTGAAATTGCACTTGTTTTCCTAAATATATATCAAGGATTAGTCATGTTGTTAAATGTCTTTACAACAAAAGTAAAGGAAAAAGGTGGAAAATGTTGCAAGTTAAACTTGCTGTGTTTGATGCCGTCACAGGGATGGTTCATGATTCAGCAGTAAACTGGATAATTTCCAGAGGTTCACTTTTTTGCAAACTTTTTCCACTTCATTAAAATGATCGAGCACAATCACAGTACACCCAAAGATAATGGGGTATAGACACACACATACAAAACAAACAAAAATAGGACAATTAAATTTAATGTTGCCATAAATATTAATGACTCATTATTATTGATGTAAAGTACTGGCTGTGTTTTCGTTCTTTGTTTCCTTTTTTAAAAAAATCTTCCCATTTCTGTCTCCCAGGGGACTTCTGACTCCTGATTATCAGAGAAGAATACGGGGCAAAGCAGCAAACATAGAGGCTGGGACTTCATTACAAACCTGAAAGAGCATGTCTTGCTATGCAATAATACCTCCCAGGGTGTGGAAACAGAAGATGAGGTTGTGGCATAGAGTCCTAAATAACAGCTTGTTCCCAGCACCGGAAAGGTCAAGTCAAATTAACTTTCCCTCTTCTGAGGTTCTTTACATCTTCAGAGAAAGACACAGCTCATCTCTAAAGGCAAGTGGCTGTCGAGGTACCGCAAACAGTGGCAATTCACAGGATTAATGGCCTTAGTGGGGTCCTCTGAGAATTAGAAAACCACTGCCAAAACCACTTTCCCTGTTTTTGTGACACTGCAGAGCTACTTGGCAGCACAGGCTCGCGCTGGTCTTTCACATAATCTCAGATACACCCTTGGGACTATAAATCTCTGCTGCCATAGTGTAACTGATAACACAGCTGCAGGGACATTTTTGTTAAAATACAGACTGAAAGTCATTGAAAATATGTGTTTACACAACACATAAATTCAAAATGATTTTTAATGGATTTTGCAAATCCCTTGTTGCCTCGGTGCATTGCAGTCTTATTGCTTTTCTTTCTCTATGCAGGACAAAAGCGCCATAAATATTTCATGATAGAATAAACAATAATATTCTGATCCAGCGCTTCCACATAATTAAGCATCTGTGGTGTTGCCATCCACAGTGTCTGGCACTCCCCACAGTAGCAATGTGTGTGCAGTCTGAGAGTATGCAAACACAACATCTTTCTTCAGTGGACTTGTTCAGTTTTTGGCTGGCAGGATGATTTGTTTTACTGAAGTTATGGAAAAATAATCATAGAGTTTGATAAAAATGGATAGAACTAATAACCCATATTCTCACATGTGACCTTGATTATCCTATTATCCTGATAGCAGGTTAGTTCTTTATCTATTTATGATTACATCAAAGCTGCCAAATTACATAAAAATTCAAATATATTTACTTTATTCATTTAATTTCTCAGCAGCTTATTAGTGCCCAATAACATTTGCAAACCAAAATTAACAGTCTGACTAGCACTTTGCAAAGGTTGTAAACAGGTGAAAGAGATTATGACCTCCAACCACTCAAAACACTGTCGGAAGACAGAGAGCCAGACGGGGAGGCACTTTAAAATGTGGGACTACCTCTTAATTACAACCACAGCTAATAAAGTCCGTCCGCATCTCTTAAATGCCGTCAAGTTGTACCACCCAGTGATAGCACTTGTAATCACACTCTGTCCCGGTGGCCCACGCTTAATCAGGAAGAGTGAGTCTCCTTTAAATTTACATCCCACCAGAGGAATCAGCTCCTGCCAGCACATTTCTCCTTCCTAATTAAGGATGTTTCAAGTCCACCACATGTTAAGTGTAAAAGTCTTATTTGTGGTGCAGCTGTGCACGAACACCAAAAGGTTTTATAATCCTGTAAACAGCCCAGCACACTGGGCAGTGGTGAAACACGAAGGATTTGGGCCACTACTACATGTTTATGCCAGTTAGGAAAATTGAAACTGATGCTAAGGCAGGTATGTTGAAGGTTACTTGTAAATGTAACTTGACTCTTATCCTTATTAATACATAATTGGTCTTGCCTTGTCTTAAAGACCTCATAGTACTATTTCATTTCAGTAGAGCACTCCACTCTCAGACTGCGGGCTTACTTGTGGTTCCTACAGTATTTAACAGTGAAATGGAGGCAGAGCCTTCAGCTTCAGGCCCCTCGTCTGTGGAAACACCTCCTCCTTTGGATTCAGGAGACAGATATCATCTCTAAAGTTTGGGATTAAAACTTTCCTTTTTGTGTCCCTGAATCCTCCCTTAGTTATGCTGAAATAGGTCTAGACTGCTGAGGGCACTGAGCCATTGACCCTCCATGCCTTTTTCACTACTTTGCATTTAAGCATTAGTTATTGCTCATGTCTGGCTCTCCTCCACACACTGTCTCCCTCGCCTCATGCCCAACCAGTCAAAGGAAATGGCCCCTCCCTGAGCCTGGTTCTGCTGGAGGTTTCTTCCTTTCAAAATGGAGTTTTTCCTTCCCACTGTTGCCAAGTGATTGCTAATAGGGGGTCATGTTATTTTTGGGGGTTTTCTCTCATAATTTTGTAGATTCTTTATCTTACGATATAAAGCCTTCAGGCAACTGCTGGTGTGATTTGACATTATTAAAAACAAAATTTAATTGAACTGAACTGAACTGAATTTATATTGTTTCACCTACATAACGACCCATCTGTTATTTACACATATAATAAATGTGACAGACAGTGACAGAAATAAAACAAGCATTCATCTTTTTATGGCAAACATCAGTGAAATCAAGAACAGGATATAAGAGATGCAGTAGGCATCGTAATGTTGGTTCAGCTTCAATTTCTGCTTCAGGTGTGTAGCCACTAAGCAGGATGTAAAGAAGGCATTTTTGAGGGTTGAGCTTAATATTATTAATGAGATCACTGTTATTATTCTCATTTACAGAAATATTGTGCACCTGTTTTAATGGCTTTCAGCATCCGGTTCTATCGTCCTAGTCTCTAACTGCCATCTTCATCACATTTCTTAACAAAGCTACTGATGAAAAGAGCAGGTTCGGTTTGAGGTTACCTCACCACTGCGCGAGCTCTGGTTTCATCATTTGCATGATTGTATTTGCTTCCTCTGCTCGAGGAAGTTATTTAACCATGACACACTACATGAGCAGAGACTTTAATCCTTGTACCACGCTTACCGGTTAGAGTGAGAAGTTTCCCTTAGGAGATGGTTTATGTCTGCTGAGAAAGATATTTTACCTCCACTAAATGGCACTGGCTCCCTCTGTTGTCAGGTTACAGTATGATTAATTCCTCTCTAAGCCTTACTGGGTAGCTTAGCTGGGGAAAAAGTAAACTTTGGGACATGTTAAACTGATTTTCAGTTTAAACCTGTCCGGTGTTTAATTGGGGGGAAAAAAGAGAAAAAACAGAAAAAAAATTTTTTTTAATGCATTTTCCGAGCTGTCACCAGCTATTTTTGCCGAAGCTGCTCTTCTTTTGACTGCACTTATCCCGCAGTGCTTGAAATTATTCAGATTGCTCTAAATTGCTGTAATTACGGGGCAGCATTTCCAAAAGCATCTCGTTGCCACTTGCATTCATATCAGGCTGTTACCCAAACCAGAAACGTGTGGGCATGAAATTCTAAAACATTATTATACATGAGCCTTTATTAAGCATAAAACTGTTAAAAAATTGAATATTATATCAAGGCGATGAGCTCTTACGCCAAAGCTAAGTCTCTAAATGCATGCACCAAATAGCATATTTTGTATATAATGCTGCCATGTAGTATTTTTAAATTCCAGTTTTAATGTATAAATAATAAATGAACTGAAAATATTGAGACTAGCCTGCTGATAACAGTTGTTTAGACGCTCAGTAACATCCTCACGTTGCAAAGTGCTCCTCGCGCCTGCAGGGGGCACTGTGACCACGTCTACTCGCTGATACATAAATGACACTTGCTCAAACTGTGGATGAAAAATGACCAAGAAATCCAAATACAGCCCAGCAGTGGAGAAGAAAAAAAAGTGGAATAGCAGTAATGAAAGGTGATGAACTGACCCACATACACAAGAAACAGCAGACAGAGACACACACACATATAACCTGTACACTTCACTTGTGTAAGAACCAATAAACACCTTTAGCACATGGTGAAGAAAAGACAAGATCCTAAATTAATACACACACGCACACACAGGTAAAAATAGTAACAAAAGCCATGTCAGCTCTTTGTACTCACTTTCTTGTCCTTTCTGGGGACACGGTTAAAGCTCTGTCATGCTGTGAGGGAATCACTCCAATTTTGTATTTGAGGGTTTGTGTTTCTTTCTCTTTTCCACCAGACATTGAGGTGAGGTGACATAAGGGCTACAGAGACTCCAGATCGACACAATAAAACAGAGGCAGATGAATTTTAATGAGTTTCTATAAATGGAAAACAGTTATATACATATAATAAACGATAACCTTACAGCTTTCAGTACCAAAAAAGAACATAACGTTAGATTTTACTCTATTGGCAGCCAAATGTGGTATTAGCAAAATGAATTTAAAAGGTCAAACAGCTTAATTGAAACAGCTTGACACAGTAGATGTTAATCAAATGTTGCACATATGGTTGCAGCACAGTCTGGCACAGAGAAAAAAGCAATATCACACTGCAGCTCCAGAGACAATTCATGTTTGTATTCACCTTTTCATGGGTTTGCTTATTAAAAAAAATAGAATCGCTATCATATCCCTAACTCAAAAACTGCATAACAGGGTAATAAAGAAATAACAAGTACATTATGGATATATAAGATATAACTGTCACACCCTGGATATGTGAGGAATCTTCATGTATCAGCAGCTTTCATGCACAGGCACACTGAAAGTTATTTTACACCAAGTTGCAGTTGAATAAAAGATTCATTATAACATGAATAGAGTTTGGCAAGTCGAATTTCAAAATAAGTCTTCGCTGACTGTCTTTTATCCCCAGAACTTTTGATATAGTTTTATTGATCCCTCAAGCATAAAGCATAAGCATTTTACCCTCTCTCTCTAATTTGACATGCAGCACTGAAAAACTGGGAAACCACAGTCGATTCAAAGGGTTGCAGAAGGCGTGAGGAGTTATTTATGTCTCCTCGACACGTATAGGCAGGTGATCAAACCCCAAACATGCAAATTAGAAAACACCCTGGCTCACTGCCAGTCATATCCTGCACATCGGCTTTAAATGACACTGACAATCAGCGGCTAAGCCTAGGATCCTGCATATGAAATGGAGAACCTGTTGAAAACTTTCACTCGGTGCTCCGACAGAAACAGCCTTTAACATGAGACCTTAGATGAGGGATTCAACTAATCTTCATCTTTGTTCCAAATGGCGCGATGGAGACTCCCGACAGCTGTGCACGCATTCTCGGCACAAAATGAGAATAATAGTGAAACAATACACCTGAGACTCTACACCTCAATTACACCCAGATTTGGTGATTTTCTTGAACGTAATTGAGCCTGACAGACTCACAAAAACTGGGCATAGGGCTCTATCGTCTGTGGTTAATAATGCAAAGACGGGGAACAGGCTCAAACAACAGAAAGCAGCAGTTAAAAACAGTTGTCAGTTGCAGCAGCGACAATATAATAGCCTTTCCCAGGGAGGGAAAAGTGTTTTCTTGTTAGAGACCAAACGGAAAAAAGAGATTTATTATTTAGCTTCTGATCTGTTAGTCTTTGTCTTTGAAGTGTTGATTAGTTGCCGGGTCCAGCTAGATCGCTTTCACCACTGATCAAACTGGTTTTCTGAACACTAGTAAAACCTATCATCCCATCCACTACAGCAGAAGGTGTTTGGAGAGCCTTCAAAAGACCAGCAGGTGTGCGTGCTGTCATCAGTGTAATATTCACACTCTTTTTCTCCTCCAGCTCCCCTTTTTCACTCCAACCTCAAACACCGAGAACAGCCAGTCAGTGAGTGAGCAGTCAGTGCTGGACAAAAATAGAGCTTGATGCCTTTGTGTTCCCATAGCTGTAAAATGCACAGCTTTGTGTGCGTGTTATAGCATTTATGGAGGAGCTGCTTTCTTCATCAGCTGCTGATGGAGTTTCCTAAATGAGGCAATTCATCCTTCAATTGAAAGTAGATCTTATTACAGGGTAGTCTCCTCATTATAAGCGTAGCATAAGAAAGATATGCGAAAAATATCATGTTTCATTCTTTGCAGTAATTACCCTGGATTCAAGGGTGGAAAGGAAAGAGAGGTGCGCTGCATTTCAGGGCTTATCTGATTTTCAGACCATTTACGCCATTTAGCCAGGATATACAGTGGGGCAAAAAAGTATTTAGTCAGCCACCGATTGTGCAAGTTCCCCCACTTAAAATGATGACAGAGGTCAGTAATTTGCACCAGAGGTACACTTCAACTGTGAGAGACAGAATGTGAAAAAAAAATCCATGAATCCACATGGTAGGATTTGTAAAGAATTTATTCGTAAATCAGGGTGGAAAATAAGTATTTGGTCACCTCAAACAAGGAAAATCTCTGGCTCTCACAGACCTGTAACGTCTTCTGTAAGAAGCTTTTTTGTCCCCCACTCGTTACCTGTATGAATGGCACCTGTTTGAACTCATCATCTGTATAAAAGACACCTGTCCACAGCCTCAAACAGTCAGACTCCAAACTCCGCCATGGCCAAGACCAAAGAGCTTTCGAAGGACACCAGGAAAAGTATTGTAGACCTGCACCAGACTGGGAAGAGTGAATCTACAATAGGCAAGCAGCTTGGTGTGAAAAAATCAACTGTGGGAGCAATCATCAGAAAATGGAAGACATACAAGACCACTGATAATCTCCCTCGATCTGGGGCTCCACGCAAGATCTCATCCCGTGGGGTCAAAATGATCATGAGAACGGTGAGCAAAGATCCCAGAACCACACGGGGGGACCTGGTGAATGACCTGCAGAGAGCTGGGACCAAAGTAACAAAGGTCACCATCAGTAACACACTACAACGGCAGGGAATCAAATCCCGCAGTGCCAGACGTGTTCCGCTGCTGAAGCCAGTGCATGTCCAGGCCCGTCTGAAGTTTGCCAGAGAGCACATGGATGATACAGCAGAGGATTGGGAGAATGTCATGTGGTCAGATGAAACCAAAGTAGAACTTTTTGGTATAAACTCAACTCGTCGTGTTTGGAGGACGAAGAATACTGAGTTGCATCCCAAGAACACCATACCTACTGTGAAGCATGGGGGTGGAAACATCATGCTATGGGGCTGTTTTTCTGCCAAGGGGACAGGACGACTGATCCGTGTTAAGGACAGAATGAATGGGGCCATGTATCGTGAGATTTTGAGCCAAAACCTCCTTCCATCAGTGAGAACTTTGAAGATGAAACGAGGCAGGGTCTTCCAACATGACAATGATCCAAAACACACCGCCCGGGCAACAAAGGAGTGGCTCCGTAAGAAGCATTTGAAAGTCCTGGAGTGGCCTAGCCAGTCTCCAGACCTCAACCCCATAGAAAATCTGTGGCGGGAGTTGAAAGTCCGTGTTGCTCGGCGACAGCCCCAAAACATCACTGCTCTCGAGAAGATCTGCATGGAGGAATGGGCCAAAATACCAGCTACTGTGTGTGCAAACCTGGTAAAGACCTATAGTAAACGTTTGACCTCTGTTATTGCCAACAAATGTTATGTTACAAAGTATTGAGTTGTATTTTTGTTATTGACCAAATACTTATTTTCCACCCTGATTTACGAATAAATTCTTTACAAATCCTACCATGTGAATTCATGGATTTTTTTTTCACATTCTGTCTCTCACAGTTGAAGTGTACCTCTGGTGCAAATTACTGACCTCTGTCATCATTTTAAGTGGGGGAACTTGCACAATCGGTGGCTGACTAAATACTTTTTTGCCCCACTGTATAATGATCATATTCAAGCTGGGGAAATGTAAAACTCTTATTTAAAAATAGCAGACAACTCAGTAAACTCAATAGCCTGTCATAAACACTATGCTCCTCACTAATTCAATGCACAAATCATTAAACTGATATAATCTAAAGTTCTCTAAGAAAATGGGAAATAGGTGCAGCATTTTGCTGGAACCTATATGGAAATACAGAATATAAATAAGGCAAAAACACTGAATCTCTTAGCCAAGCTTTCTTGTAGTTTCTTTGAGTAGTCTTCAGGAATAGTTCTCCGGGCTGCTTGAAGGACATTCAAAGCTCTTCTTCGGATGTTGTCTGCCTTTTCTTCCTTTCTCTGTCAAAATGATGGCACACTGATTTAATACTGTTGCACTCCAGGCTCTGGGGAGGCCAGTCCATCACTAATATTGCTACACTGTGGGGGTTTTCCCCCCAGGTATGTTTTTACTGCATTGGCAGTATGTTAGGGATCATTGCCATGCTGAAAATTTAAGCTGTTGCCCATTAAATGCTTTCGAGGTGGTGTTCCATTTAGTGTTGTGGAAAAATCTCCCATACATACTAACAAATATTTGAGCCAGAAATTTCATATTGGTATTCATCACTCCACAAGACTGTTATTTCCATCCAGTTCTTGTGGAATTTGCAATACCTCGCCCTTTTCTCTCTGATTTCCTTCCTTAAGAACGACTCAAGACCATTTCTGATAAAGCTTCAGCAAACAGTAGATGGATCAACTGAATGGCAGATCCCTGGAGGTGTTCCGCGTATTTCTCGAGTTCATTTTAGATACTGTTCATCTGCAATTTCTCCTTTGTCCACATGGCACGCCAATATATGAAGCTTTTCGCTAATATCATTCTTTAGGACTCTCCTTCATGCCCGTTAAACTGTCTTATCTTTGTCATTTTTCATAGGCTTCACTAAATAAACATGCTTGTTTGCAGGTATTTAAATATACAATTTAACATTGGTTCTTTGCTAAGTTGTCTGTTAGGTGTAGACACAAGATTGATCCGTCCTTTGAGTTACTTTTTCCATGCTTGAGGGATTCATAGGTCAGTGTTAAGTTGTTTAACGAAGGAAAACAAAACTCAAATTCCTCTGAAAATGGTCAGGTACAAGAATTAGACTGAAATGAGTGAAAAGTAGCCAATGTCCAAAGAAAAATGTGGAAAAAACCCTCTATAAGCTTGGAGACCTATTGCTCATGGCCACTTTAAAAAGTTACAAGATAGTCTGACTCCTTGGAAACAAAATATAAAGAAATAATAGCAGCAAATTCTCAACACAATTTTCATCCTGTGAACTGATCTGTGAGAGTACTGGTTTTAAATGACGGTGTGATACTTGGGCAAATGGAGGCTTTTGCTTTCTTTGATTTGAATAAGCAATCTGATTAAGTAGCTGCTCTGTACATGTAGTGGGCTGAGAGATGTGGACCAGTCAGTTCCCTGAGGGTAGAGGAGGTTTAAGCCTTCCTGGCTCCTTCTGCGCTCCCCCATTGGCTGTCAGTTCTGATCCACGTCCGCAGCTCCTTTAATTGCCTGATTTCCTGACCCAGCGTTGGATACTTTGTGCGCTGAGGGCTGGAAGGCTATAATAATGACTTATAGTGACATGCACGGGGAAGATTCACTCCCTCGGCTATCGCATCTCTCACCATCCAACTACAGCCCCATTACAGACCTCTTAATTTAATACTTAAATCCTCCCATTATGATATAGAAGAGTGTTTCTCACAGAAAATTGACTTTCTTGGAAGACACCAAAAAGTTTCAGTTCAGATGAAACCATCTGAACCAAATCAAGGAAGATACTTTTTTAATCCCCCTGTGCAGACTTTGCATAAAACTGAATCTTTCTGCATGTTTTAAAGACAACTGAGATGCACTGATATTGCTTTAATCACAGTACAGATCATTTTCTTTCAATTATGCATTAATATACTGCACTGAGACTTTAAAGCACAGCAACACTCATAAAAACCAGTCATCTGGGGAGTTTTCAAAGCTTACATTGGGTTATCGTTCATCACTGAGAAACTCATTGAGGAACCAGGGAGATAGCTGGATGTCTGGTGGCTCATAGCTTCTAGAGTCCACAGAAAATCAACTGCTTACACTCACTCATTAGTGAGACTCCTGCGAGCGTGCCAATAATCTGTGAGATGGAAGAGGAGATTGAGAGACTTGCCTTGACAGCAGCGTGCTCCTTATAAGTGTGATTCTGATGTGGTATTACATCTGTATAATCTTATCTATTTCAGTTTACCACCGCCATCCTTCTATTTAATTTGAACCTTTCGGCTGGTTGAAGTCCAAACTTGTAATACGATAATTAAATCTCGTTCTAAGCAGGCCATAAAACCAAAATATCGCTTTCAAAACAGATTAAAGGCGCTGCCTGTGCAGTGCTCACTGATGATTATTCCCCTCTGAGCAATTTTAGACAAAAGGAATCAGATGTCAAATGTTTTACCAGTGATAAGCGGTGATCATTTTCTCTTGCAGAGACTGGCCTATCATAGCCCGTGGCCTATCACACGTTATGCAGGGTGTATAGGAGGTCTCTATCATCTAGATATAGAAATAGATTAATCCTGTTAGTCTTTATTGTTGCTATTCTTCCAAAGCACGCTCTTTTTCTCTGACAGATCTGTTCAGGCTTTTCGTGGCTTTTGTTCCTCTCTTAGGAAGCAAGTCTGTCTCACACATTCACAAGTAGCTTGCACATCGAGTATCATCAGGTAACACTGGAAGGAACAGTTTGACATTTGGTGAAATGTGCTTACTCGCATTCTTCCTAAGAGTCAGGTAAGAGGATTACCCAAACGGATGTCTGTGTAAACAAATCTGTACAAAACACAGAGGCAGGAAAATGTGGGGTTTTATGCCTAGGTGAAAAAAAAGTATGCAAATTTCCCAAAATGTCAAACAAGTCCATTAATCCTGGGATTGAGAAAAGTGACAAAGAGCGAAGCTGCTTCATTGTGAATAGTGATGTACAGTGTTAGCATGAAAAATTATCCGTCAGCTGCAACAGCTTCCTTGTGCTTTCACTGTAATGTTTTATCCCTGCTTCCCCCCGGGCTGCACGAATACAACCCTCCAGCCCCAGAGCACTAACTGTTCGCCATCTTTTAAAGACAACAGAAAGCACAGCTAAGACCAGCTGATACATGAACATTGTGCCAAATGAGTCTGTTTACCAGACCTTGCAGCATTCATAGCTGTTCTTTCCCTTGCAAAAGACCACAATACATGCATTCAAGTGTCATACTGTATGCTGAGATCAACAGCAGTGATGGTACAGACCAGTTTCTCTTTAAGAGTAAAGTCTAAGCCAGATGAACCTGTGGCTGGGAGTGGCTGGACTTCAAGTTTCAAGAGTATATCACTGACATTTGTGCAATAAAACTGCAGCTCTCTCTCTGTTACAAAGCTTCAGTCACAAATACATTAACATATATAACAAATAACTTCCAGACACATTAAATAGGTAAATAGGAAAGAGGTGTATGCAGACTTTGCATGACTACAGTGCCAGAAAATAGATAATAGTGCATTTTTTAAAAGGCTCTTTAGTTTTGTGGATAATCATGCACCATAAACTATATGGCCATGGCTTTGTGCATCTTTGCTACCAGCAAAGTCTTGTATCTGGACCGTATGTAATCCAAACATATAACGCCCTCTGGTATGGTAAAGCGATGCCGAGTGTGTCAATGCCACGCTAAGGTCAGTCAATAACTGGTTCAGTCGTTGGGCATTTTTAAGTTGCTTGTAAATCAGCAATGCTGCCAAATAAAAACTACAGATCCATTATGAAATACTGTATTTTTAATCTGTATAATAAGGTTTGATGTAACTGTGCTCTCAAAACTAGGAAAACCTGTGCAGATACTGAACCCCAGGATGCTCTACGTACGAATGTGTGTGAATGTTAGATAGGAAAAAAATTCTTATGAATGAGTGGATGAGACACGTTGTATAAAAGTGCTCAAGTAGAGTAGAAAAGCGCTTTATAAGAACCGGTCCCTTCACACAGTCTTGATTGCAATGATGCAGTCTCACAGCCCGATGTTAATGATCAACAAAGTTGTATCCATTTCTAACAAACAGTTAAATACTGACCGTATATCTGCAGCAACACATCAGTTTAGCACACTCAAGCACAATATTACTATTCGCTTACTTAAAGTGATCATAATCAGCTATGACCTTTAAAAGCTGTCCCTTTATCCTGCTGAAATACTTCATGCAATTTATCAACATCGGTGTTTATTCCCGGGGATAAAGTATCAGGTTTAAAACAAACACAAATTAGAACTTGAAAATGAGTCATCAGCTCTTTGCTGTGTGCCTCTGGTTAATGTGACTCACTAATGCAGATGAGAGGAGCGCTGACCCTGGAGAAACTGCACAGAGTGTGTAGATAGTGTGCTCTCAACAGTGTTCAGCAGATTCGCTGCCCTTTGTTTTGATTGCTGGCGGTAAACGGGCTCGTTTCACATTTTCTGCTTATTGGATAATTACCTTGTTTTTGGTGTAGATGACACACATTACTGCATGTTTTTCACTGATAAAGCCTTAATGCTTGCACACAGCTGATCTTTGAAGCAGACTTTAGTGTGATGCTGAGAAATGATGCATGCAGCTGCCAAGTGTTGCTGGGAATCCCCCCATGAGAAAGAAAAAAAGAGTCAGGGAGGGGGAAGGTAGGAAACTCTAAACTGAGATTAAGCAGGTGTGCAGGACAAGTAGGCATTTATAGATTTATGACAGTATTAACTGTGGTCCTGCTCCTGGAAGCTGGCTAAAAATATACCTCCACATGTAATATATTTATCTACAGTATTATCTTTAGGCCACTATACTCACAAAAGAAGGTTTTCAAAACTCTTGCAATATTTTAGTACATACACAAATATATTTATTATTTTGTGATTCCACTTCTAAAAGTCCATCCTTTCCTTTTACCTCTCTTATCCTAAGGAAAATAACTTTTTAATCATGTTTATTAGTTGGTTGATACTTTAGTTTTCCTCTTATTTTTAGGCAGATAGTCTGCATGGCTAGTACAAAAAAAGGTCAATTCCAGGTCTGCAATGAAATGCAATGACGATGTGCAAGCGGCTTGAACCTGCATTCCTTCTAATATGCAGCAAAGAGCACTTATCTGGTTGCGAAAGCACAGTTTTATGTATTTTTTGTTAGAAAGCACATTAGATCTCACTTTATTGCCTCAGTAAACACGTTTCTCATATGTTTCTATGCTAGATTAACATATTAGACCGCCAGTGGGTGATGTCAGGGTGACTACAACCATCTTTTATATAAAATCTAAATTTCGCAGTTTATAGAGTACATAGCTGTTTGATCCATTAAAACAAATTAATAAATAAAAATAATAATAATAACTTTATTTATATAGCACTTTCAAAATCTATGTGACAAAGTGCTTTACAAGAGCAACAGAATAAAACAAAAGTGCATATGGTGCTAAGAGGTCAGGCGTGTAGCTGGGAGCAAGGCCACGTAGGGTCTCAAAGATAATCAATGTATTAAAATTGATTCGGAAACAAACTGGCAGACAGCCTAAAAACACCAAAATGGGAGGGGCAGTGATGTAATACCATCTCTTTGTTCTAGTTAAAAGTCTGCCAGCTGCAGTCGTTCAACAGATTTTCTGCTAAGGCGCGAAGAAATAAAAGCACGTACGAGCACGTTCGTGTCTCTAAGTGTTTCGAAAAAGATTGGATTTTTAAAAAAATATTCCAAAGATGACAAAAAAAATACAACTGTGTTAGTTGTTTTGCAACCAGCTTGACAGTTTTCCTCAATTTTTTTGAGACATACTTCTCTTCCAAGTATGTAACTAACTTCTCCGAGTCATTGCTGGATTTTACGGCACTTTTAGGCCTGACTGTAATAAGAAAGTGAGCACTGGGGAGAATAATGTGGTGATCATGCAAAACCGGCAGAAAATTAAAGGAATCTTTGTTTAATGTGACCGAGAAATGGAAAGAGGTGAGAAAAGAGGCCACAGGATATTACCCAGTCCAGGACTTTTATAACTAGATATAACACTGCTCCCTAAAACCACAGGACTGACATATAGAAGGAACTTCTTCCTTTCTAAGTTTTCCACACTTTCACTCTTGACTCTTACATCTGTGCCAAGCATCAAGATTAAATTCCAGTCTTGTTTTTAATGAGGCACCAGTTTTTTTAATGATGTCTAAAGGCAATGAGCAGAGTGAATGGAAACACAAGTCCAATGTATCAACATGCTGTGGTTTGGAGAAGTTACTGAACCGTTGTGTTTGTGTGTATCAGTGTTACGAGCTGCCATCTGTATTCATCTTGTATATCAAGCTGCCCAAAATAAGCCTCCTAATTACTCGCACAACCCCATTTACACTTTGCTCTTCCGGCTCCCAGGCACTGCTCTTCTGTGGCCAGCGCAGACAATGATGCACTGTGCAGGCCACAGCAGACCCTGGATTAATTACGCAGAGGTAGGAGTCATCATTTCCCAACTTCTAATTAACAGCAGATAAAAGGAGTGAGAAGAAGAAAGGGCTGACAGCAGAACGGATTTGGCATTCAACTGGCAGGATTTCCATTACAAGGAAGAGCGAGCACTGAGAACCGAGCACTACAGCTGTACTTCAGTTTGGGCTGTTGTCATCAGGATTAATTCTTTAAAACACAAGCACCAACAACGACAGCTATACAGCTACACCGCACATGCATGCAATACATTTGAAACTCTCTCCTCTCTCTGAGTCCCTCTGCATGAAGCACCAAATCCTAACACTATACTATGTCAAAACCCACTGGACCTGCACACTCATTTACTCCTCTGCATCCACCACTTCTCTGCAGTAATCTGCACCACTTTGGATGACACTGAGAGCAGAGACAAGATTGGATTTTCTTTCTTTTTTTTCCCCATCTTCAAAGTGTTTCTTCAGTAGCTGAACTGCAGCGCCACCCGTTCAATAAGCACAAGCTGGACTTCAGGAGCAGGTGTGTGATGATCTATGCGTCCTCCTCAATTATGGATGCGATGTTACGCAAGAGGAGCTGCATCTACTGTACTGGAGATGGTAAAAAGCCAAAAATACACTTGTCCAGGGGGGCTTATACTGTACATGCTCCACTGTTAGACCATTTACATAATAAAATAATAAATATGTCATGATTTTAAAGTCCTCTGGGTATCTAGGTTTTTTATAGTGTGTTCTATGTTATGCATATCACTAAAACATGTAGCAGTGTTTTAATAATGAATGCACTAAAGAAGAAGAATAGTTCACAGAAGAAGCTGTGCAGGGTACCCAGTGTTTACCTAAGCACTGCTCTGCTGCCCTCTCATTTCCTGTTACCCCTTTATGCTTCTTTGTGGATGACTCCGCATGTGAACAGGCAGAAATTTAATAGTGAATCTGTAAACAGATGTTCTCCTTCGACTGAGCATGATCACGACCCGTGCCTGCTCTGTGCGCCGAGTCCCTTGACCTGAACAGGGGCTACAGGATTGGAGAAAGCTGAGGTTTCACAGTGATAGTTCCACTTGGCACAGAGAATAAAATAAGAAAAATCTGTTTTCATTTATTCATTTTTTCCAGCTAATTATTGACTTTCCCAGAGTACCTTTCAAAATTCTAAGACAAAACCTTAAACCCGTTTTACTCATCTGTGGACAAGACTTCTACATAAAAATGAAGACTGACTAAATCTGATCAAAACCTGCATTGCTCTGCATCTAGGAATGATGCCAAGTGGCTTATTCTTTTAAACTGGAAGTCTATCTCTCCAAGCAACTTATCACACTGGATTAATGAGATGGTATATATAAATATATATCATAATGATCCAAAACAAACCAGCAAGTCCACCTGTGAATGGTTCAAAACATTGAAGGCTTGGGAGGCGGACCTTAAATGTGATTGAGTTGCTTTGATATGACCTTAAACAAGTCGTCCATCCTCAAAAACCCTTCAATGTGACTGAATTCAAACAATTCAGCAAAAAAGACTGGGCCAAGGTTAGGACAACCAGTTATTAGGTTTAGGGGACAGTTACTTTTTCACATCTCTATCTCTACTTTTAAGATTAGGCTTAAACTTTCCTTTTTGCTAAAGCACATAGTTAGGGCTGGACCAGGTGACCCTGAATCCTCCCTTAGTTATGCTGCAATAGACGTAGGCTGCCGGGGGATTCCCATGATGCATTGAGTTTTTCCTTTCCAGTCACCTTTCTCACTCACTATGTGTTAATAGACCTCTCTGCATTGAATCGTACCTGTTACTAGGGATGGGTATCGTTTAGGTTTTATCCGATACCGGTGCCAAATCGGTACTTTTGAAACGGTGCCGGTGCTTAAACGGTGCTCGAACCGGTGCTTAAAGAATGGAGAACACAAACTTTGTCCAAAAACCTCTCATGTTCAGCTGGTTTTTGTAAAAAGATAACAATGTGTGCCTTTTCTGCAGCTATGTGGCATATATGCTATCACTCTTGGCTGGAAGCAGTGCTTAATCAATGGAAAAAACACAAACTTTGTCCAAAAACCTCTCATGTTTAACTGTTTCCCACTTTTTCTTTGGTCATTTTAGCCTTTTTGGCCAGGGTGAAGCGAGTATCTGCCATCAAACAAGAAGACAGCCACATGTAGCTATGATGATGTTTGCTAGTTCACCTTACATGCATTAATGTAATAACGTGGTTAGCCTACTCAACGTAAATTACACTCGAACAACATGAAGCTACTCATGCAGAGAAGAACGGCTGCTGCTGCATCATCATCCTCATCATTTCTGCTACACTGGCAGGGCTAGGGGCCAGGACTCTATTCTTCGGGTTTTTGGGGGATGTTGCTCCGGGTCCGATAACTGGCAACCCACCCGACGTGCACGGTGTGAGGTCTCGCCGCAAGCTATCAAATACGGCGCATTTCTCGGCTTTTAAAAAAAACGCTATGCGTCGCCAGCTGTTTAATCGGATTCTTGGTGTTACCTCCTTTGACAGTATCACAGTATCAGCTTAAAGCACTTGTTGCAGGCTGCTGAGTTTGCATATTTTGCTGTGAAGTACAGCCAGACTTTTGACCGCTTCGCCTTGGGAATTTTTAATCTGTAGCTCTGCTCTAACTGAACGTACGTACCTGGCCCCGCCTACTATCCTCGGAAACGTAAAATGATTGGCTAGAAGTGTATCACAGCTCAGGGAAAAAAAAGCACCGAAATAAAGCACCGAAATGTGCGCTGCTTTTCGGTCTGGTTACTACCGTTTATGTCAGAACCGGTGCCATCATGGCACCAGACACCGGTATCCATCCCTACCTGTTACTAATCTCTGTCTCTCTTCCACAGCATGTCTTTATCCTGTTTTCCTTCTCTCACCCCAACCGGTCGCAGCAGATGGCCGCATGTGGACCGCATGCATATTTTTTTTCATACTACGTATATAGATATTATTTTTGTAAGGATATATCTGAATGTGAAGAGAAGCCGTCTTTTGAATTTTATAGTGCTCTGAGTTCAGGGTGGCCATAGGTCTGTGAATTTTAAAGGAGCCTTGCAGCTGATTTACATTGCAGTCTCTTGTGAAATTTACAAAAAAGTGCCTTCCAGCTATTTGGTGTCAGTCAGCATAATGTTATCTACTAAATAGTCACCCCAGTGAAACATTCATTAAGATAAATGGAGAGAAACTGGTTTGTCATGACACTACCATGCCAAGGAAGTCCAGGAGGCCACAGAGCAGGTGAAGCAAGACTGCAATCCAGCACATCATCAAGCCATCATCAGTAACAGGCTACAGAGCAGTTACAAGCAATTGATGTTCTGTGTAAAAGAAAATATGCAAATCTAGTGAAGCTATGCAGAGAAGGAAATGAAAGATGAAAATAAAAGCCACGTTAGCAACTTTTCTTTCTTCAAAGAATGAATTGCTCTGAGCAAAATTCTCCCTGTTTGACTTCAAGCTCAGCCAGCTCCACTGAAGCAAACATCAGCTCCGCCTTCTGCAGCAACCAGAAACACAGACTTTAACAGTTAATTCTCTAAATGGAACAAAACTGCATTCATATTAGTGTAAATAATAACGAAGATGCCGACTGATGAGCTTTCTCTGTGAAGGCCTCATAGTGTACAGTGCTTGGGCATGCTATAGTACCAAGTTCCGAGTCACCACCACCACAGAGGGTTGGACTCAAGGGAACACACCAGGCTGATCTTAAATCTGTCAAGACTCAACATTAGCACAGTCTGAAAGCCAAGCCAGTGTCCAAGATAAGAAGGACTTTATAATCTGGTAGTACTTATATTTGGGCTACCTGACCTCTCTGGCCACTACATAAACCCCTCCATTCATGACAGCTAGAGAAATGTAACAGCTCCAGGTGTAACTCACTCTTGTAGCTTGCACTCCAAGGCTGATATCCATAATATCCGGTGATGCGCAATATTCGCTCCTCTATCGACGCGCTGTTGATGTCCTCAACTGAGCGGGAGGATTTGAGGTCTTCTTTGATAGCCTCGTCAACCACCAGGTACTTGAGCTGCCTGAGCTGAGGGCTGATGTCCGAAAGCCTTCTCGGGCTCACGTCGGGTGACTTGCGCATCCCGCTGGAAAGAGAGCACAAGGGGTGTTGAGACAAAGTGGGGCCAGTTGGCAAAGGGAAGTGGGTCCGTAAAGCGTGTATATGAGTCGATGATGTAAGACTTCTCCTTGGGTAAAACAGGAAAGTCGGTGTTGCATATTCCACGGAGACCGGGGTTAAGGGCCGCTGCAACGCCTCCTTCGTACAGTACAGAAATCATCATCCTTCAGTGGCCCTGCGCGCGGCAACACTGTGAAGACACTAAGCAAGAGTGACTGCTCCTGCACTTGTTGTATACTATGCACTGTGCAGCGCCTATTATAGACTTATATGAGTGTGAAACTAATGAATCGATCTCGAGTGATTTGTAGAGATGGAGAAGCGACATTTGTGACAGCTTCATGTAGGCACTGGACCACAAAACTGCGCCTACCCTACAACAAATGTGCTTTTATCACGCAAAGGAGATGCATACTTGGTGCTGTCTGTAAACCACAAAGAAGAACGGTCGAAATCTGCACTACTATGGCTCTGCTGTATGGAGTACCTGGCAAAAAGTAACGACGACCTGACAGCTTCTACTGGCATAATGTGACAGCAAAACATGATTTACTGACCCACTCAGAGAAAATTGGTGTGGAAAATGTGCCCCTGTGCAGACATCTCTAGCACAGACCGTATAACCATTGCAGAATTGTAATATGGCTCCAAACAATTATTACGAGGCAGCAAAAGCAGTTAAGTATAAAGCATCAATCGGGATGTTTTTGTTTTTGTATTTTTTACATCTCAGCTCAATAAAGTCAATTTATTTGATCGTTGTAGCTATGAAATCAAGTGCGCAACAGGTCGTCCTGCCGCCTATCGATTGGCTTCACTGCATTAGTAAAAGTTTAAATGTCTTACAGCGGCATTAAAGTGGTAGGAGGTCCAAGGTAGCACATACAGTCCCGATGGGGCCGTCCGACCCGGTCCCACACAGTGCCCTCTCCATCGCCGTACATCCTCAGGGCCATGCAGCAGGGCAGCTACTGTGAATCCAAATCCTCACCAAGGCTTACGGAAACAAGTAGCATCGTCCTGCTTCTTCCCACCACCACAAACACATGCCTGCCTGGCTTCTACAGCACACACTGTCTCAACATTAAAAGGTAGTGCTGCGCTCTGGATGATGCCGAGTCCTGGAGGCACAGCAACAGCGTCATCTGCCGGATTCACGGGAAGCATCATCATGTGGAACATGCAGAGTGGACATTTGTGTGGCAGCTGTACGTTGCAGCACGATTTGCAGCTTATAGGTTGTAGCAACTGCAATGCTTTAGAACTAGTCTCTCCTTTTTTAACAGTTCCCCTAAATAGTTCAAACAGGACCAGTCAGTCTCCCCAAGCTCAAGGTGGAAAAAAAGACAAATAAACCTGCTTTAAATGTGAAGTGTTTCTTGTATTTACTAATTGTGTCAGCTATTTCTGTCTCAGAGCCTTATCAACTCCTCTGAAGCTTTTTTTTAAATGACAGTGAAGCAGAATAATAGTAAATCAACCCAACTGTCTTGACAAAAACAAAAGTGTTTTTCCTACAGAAATGCACAAAAATCTGACATATCTCAGTCATTGTCCCGCAGTACTGCTTTTGTTTCCTGCATTGTTTTTCCAGTACAGGATAGATTGAATTTTCCTTCTTGAATGTTTAGGCTGTCACAGAAATATAAGCTACACACGTCCAGGCTGTTCAAGATGTTTCTTAGCACGCTGCCAACATCTTTACCAGGCTATCTTGTCCAGCAACTATTACTGCGGATTTGACAAGCCTCTGGGGTTCGCTTTGTTCTATTATTCATAAGTACTTTACCGAAGATCTCCAACAATGTTTTAAGGCGATAGCAAGGCCGGTGCTTCAAATTTCTGAGTGAACAGTGGTAGAAATTCAAGAAGAGGCTTATTTTCACGAACACAGAACCAAACAGTCTGATGTGGTTGATTACATCCAATCAGAAGTATAGTCAGTGAGATAATTGCTCACTGATGGTGATTGTATCAACTAGGAAATTCAAATCAACTTACTAGAATAGTCCTGACTATCAAGGTATAAAATGAATGTGGATTTATTAAATGAGAAACATCCTCACTGTTCAGCCTAAACATGATTCTCATTCTCTAAACATCTGACGAAGTTTAAATGAAGTCTTTCATTTTCTTCTTCTTCCTAAATAAACTGAAACAGTACATGCAGGTCAAGCAGAGACTGAAACTCTACCTTGCTTAAATTGGGTAGTGTTGTCCATACCTCTTAGGTCTGTTCTCCACCCGCTGCATTGCATCTGCATGCTGTGAGCTCCTCACTGCAGTGTGCCGACTGTGTTTTGAAGATGGGTTTTGCATGGATCAATGCAGCCACACCTCACACAGAGTTGTGGTAGGTGGTTGGCAAGGGCACCTGCCTTTACTTGAGGCAAAAAAAAAAGTAGAGTCGAGTCATCGATAAGGAGGTCAACACCTCTCATTGACAGCCTTAGGGAGGAGAGGCTCAAGTTCATCTTGTATAATGCACCTCTCAACTTCACAGCTCAGCCCAGGCCAAATCGATTCTCACAGTTTGACTTTCGTCTTTGCCAAAACGTAATCATGTGGGCAAAATCTCTGTGACGCGCGGGTCGTACATATCAAAGCAGTCATTCTGTGCTATCCAGTGCACCATCTTCCACTCCAGCAGACCTCTGATAGTGATCTAATTGATGCCCCGATCTACAGGACACTGCACTCCTTTCTAAATATGGCTCTGTCTTGAAATGAGAGCCAAAGCTCAAGGCCAAGAAACATAAAATTAGCCCAGTTTTTTTTTTTGCTAAAAAAAACTTAAACAATCTATTTATTTCCCTAAAAGCAGGTCCAATCAACCTTTACATAGCTGACATTTTGTCCTGCCATTTCAAGAAAAGCAGAGGTGTTACTTACAATTTCTCCCTTCCATTAAATGTCAAAGCCTGCCTTCATAGTGGCAGGGCCCTGCATGGAGCTGCCCCACTTTAATAGAGCACATTCATTAATAATATGTGACGTCTGTGGTGGGCTTTGTTGCTACGTGACACGTCGAATAGTAAGTCATGAAAAAAGTATCTACAGTTTTCTCACAGAGAAAGGTGTAATATTATTAAAGGTGTACTATTATTTCATAGTTCCTGCTCCCTTAAATCATCTTATGTTACATTTCTAACCTTGAGAGAGAGTATATTACTTTTGTAGATTAGATTTACTCTTAAAAAGAACCTGTGAGGAACCCTGGAGTCATTTTTGACCAGGACATGTCCTTCAATGCACATATTAAACAAATATGTAAGACTGCTTTCTTCCATTTGCGCAACATCTCTAAAGTTAGAAATATCCTGTCTCTTAGTGACACTGAAAAACTAGTTCATGCATTTATTACTTCCAGGCTGGACTACTGCAATTCATTATTATCAGGATGTCCAAAAAACTCCCTGAAAAGCCTTCAGTTAATCCAAAATGCTGCAGCAAGAGTACTGACAGGGACTAGAAAGAGAGAGCATATTTCTCCTGTTTTGGCTTCCCTTCATTGGCTTCCTGTTAAATCCAGAATTGAATTCAAAATCCTGCTCCTCACATACAAGGTCTTAAATAATCAGGCCCCATCTTATCTTAATGACCTTGTAGTACCATATCACCCTATTAGAGCACTTCGCTCTCGCTCTGCAGGCCTACTTGTTGTTCCTAGAGTATTTAAAAGTAGAATGGGAGGCAGAGCCTTCAGTTTTCAGGCCCCTCTTCTGTGGAACCAGCTTCCAGTTTGGATTCGTGAGACAGACACTATCTCTACTTTTAAGATTAGGCTTAAAACTTTCCTTTTTGCTAAAGCACATAGTTAGGGCTGGACCAGGTGACGCTGAATCCTCCCTTAGTTATGCTGCAATAGACTTAGGCTGCCGGGAGATTCCCATGATGCATTGAGTTTTTCCTTTCCAGTCACCTTTCTCGCTCACTATGTGTTAATAGACCTCTCTGCATTGAATCATATATATTATTAATCTCTGTCTCTCTTCCACAGCATGTCTTTATCCTGTTTTCCTTCTTTCACCCCAACCGGTTCTGCCGGATGTTTCTTCCTGTTAAAAGGGAGTTTTTCCTTCCCACTGTCGCCAAAGTGCTTGCTCATAGGGGGTCATATTATTGTTGGGCTTTTCTCTGTATCTACTATACAATATAAAGCACCTTGAGGTGACTTTTGTTGTGATTTGGCGATATATAAATAAAACTGAATTGAATTGAATTAAAAAAAGCTTCTTTGGCTTAATAGGGATATGCGTGTGTAAATTAAGCAACACATTTCCCCCGTCCATCCATCCATCCATCCATCCATCCATTTTCTTCCACTTATCCAGTTCAGGGTTACTGGAGCCTATCCCTGCTGTCACTGGACAAAAGGCAGGGGACACCCTGGGCAGTTTGCCAGTCTATCACTGGATTAACACAGAGAGACATGTAGCGCCACTTAAAACTGATCAGTTAACCTAACCCCATGCATGTTTTCGGACAGTGGGAGGAACCAGCATGATCACTTGGAGAACATGTAAACTCCACAAAGAAAGGTCCCCAGCTTTCTGGTGGATTCAAACCCAGGAACGTCTTGCTGTGAGGTGACCCATATTGCCCCAGTATGTTTTTGTTTTTCTCCTTTTTAAAGTGACAAGTCTTTTTGGTAACTTTGTTTTGTAGTTTGTGGTCCTAATAAAGGACTCAGAAATCCTCTTAGAATGTACGCAGTGGTTTTCATGAATGCAACAGGAGAACAGATTTAATTGTGAGAAGCACAGGTGTTACTGGTGCATTAATCATGAATCCTCACTGTTCGAGTGTCCTAGAAAGAAAGAGAGCAAGTGAGCCAGCCAAAAATGGAAATCAGCTAAGAATTTCTCGATTTACACCTTCTCTTTTCCACTGAGGTCTATTTTCTTAAGGCGCATTTCTCAGTGGACCTTGTGAATGACTGCAAAATAAAGGACACTGAATCCAAAATTACTGTTCTCCCTGAATACAGGGTGCTCCTGGAAAAGTAGCAGCACTGATACAGTGATAGAAAAGTAGTCATAGATTTTCCCATCCTTCAGCAGAAGCTCAATTTGAGCTATTTTCTGTTCTGCACGTTATGAGCTTTGATCTACTTTCTCACTCTTTTGTGTTATTCCTCTTTCGGTGGCCAGCTTCATACCATTAAAAAAAAGAATGATGCAAAGCCTGTCTCTGCTCAATATCAATATTTAATGCAACATTCAGCCTGGAAACAGTGCGACAGGCCACTGCTGATTGGCCGATGATGAGAGTGAAGACAAACCCTGAACCAGTAAAAAGGTCACACTTATTACTGTGCATTTAAGAGGATTTATGGACATTTTACATTTCTTATCACGCTGTAGTTTGACCGAGGAGCATTTTGGTTTGTTCTAATGAAAACAGACATATCTATTTCTCCATCGCTAAAGAAGGCATCATCTGTTACACAGTTATTTCAACCAGCAGGGCTCATAACTTTTATGAAGGCAGCACAGTAGAGACTCAAGGAAACAAACTAAGAGCTGCTGAGAGGCTGAAATGAAAAACATTTATCTCCATTTAAAACTACATACGTTTCAAATGAGGCTGTCCTTGAAGAGCTGTGTCTCAGAACGGTTCCCCCAGCACTCCTCTGTTTAAGTTCCAGTTCCAATAAATTAGTCGCCTCCAGTCCTTACAATTTTCTCCTTATCTATTTTCCATAAGAAAAATAGGACTCTAAGCTAATCAAGCCCTCTTCAGGTGATTCCACTGCACTCACTTGCTTTGAGAAAGCACGGCTGGTAACATCCCAGCTGCCCTCCTTTGACTTGATTTGGATCAGTGTGCTGCCCACTGGCACATCTGGTTTCCTCGTTGTTTATTAAAAGTCTTTTGTCTTTTTTGTTTATGGTTGGATGCATGAGACCACATGGTGCAGAGCAGATCTGGTTTTTTGACAGTCTTTCCTGATGCGTTCAGAACACACAATCAGAACAGAAACCAGCACGTATCACGAAACATATGTTCTTTGTCTCTTATTCCTCTTTTCTTATGTATGAATCTGCAGTGCAGTTGGATGCTGGAGACCATATCGTGCGGAGCAGATCTGCTTTCGCAATTTGTGCTGGTACGTCCACAAACAATTGAAGCAGAAAGCATTTTACATCACGAAACACATGTTTATTTTGCATGCCTTCGTGTCTGTGACGCAAATGCAGTCTGTGTCCCCGGCAGCAGAGTCACGCCATCCTCTCTGTTTCATTTTCTTTGGTTCTGTGCAGAGTTTTCTTTGTTTTTCCAGTTGTGGTGAAGCTGTTTGTTTTTCTTCCCCTTTTGTTTGCTGTCAGTGATGAAATATCGTTTATATCACTAAACAGTGGGTACGCTGCACCATTCACTTTGTCTCTTAATGAATGCGTGCGTGATGTAATTGAATATGGCTTTCTGGTGGGATCTCTTCTGAAGTTCTCCACTCCTCCTTGAGCTAAAGCTCGTTGAACTTGTGCAGAGCAGTCTCTGATGAAACAGCTCTTCATCTTCCATTCTGATGCACATGCAACTTCCTACTCATTTTCCTGTAATATGCTTTATCTTCTAACATATCCTCTCTCTGGAGTGATGTGCTGGCGGCATCTCACAAGTTCCTTTGATTGACCTTTATTGTCCTGCTGCAGGAAACTGTACCACTGACACTGTTCTCAAAAGCATTAAAAAACAGATGACATTTTGACATTGGCGTCTCTCGTTTTTGTTACTGTTGAAAGGCATTATTTGTGGTGCACTGAACGTTGTTTTCATGACATTTAAGTGGCATAGGCTCAGGGTAGCATGGACTGATGTGCGATTTTCTCCTTAGGCCTTGTTCTTTTTCTCATTCCGAGTGGTCATATTTAATTTCCTTTTTGTTTCCCTGAGTGCTTTGTTATTAATCGCTTCCTCTCTGAGATCTTAACACATCTAGTCATGTGTGCTGCAGTCTCTGCATCCAGTCAAAGCTGCCCCTTCTTCCCAAGAAGAATTTCTTGCGGCTCAATTATTGCTGTAACATTTTCTGTTTCGTCATCAATCCTGCAGAGTCAGCCTCTCCCCTAAAAGATGTGCAGATGACAAATTAGAAGCAGCAGATTTTCTTCTGTGATCTTCTGTGATCTATTTACTCTGCTACCAAAATCTGACACGCATCGTTTCACATCATCAGGGGTGACTGTGGCTCAGGAGTTAGAGCATGTCACCTCCTGTTCAAACGGTTGGTGGTTCGATCCCCGTCTACTCCAATCTGTGTTCATTCTAATGCATCCACTGGAGTATGAATGTGTGTGAATGTTAGATAGAAAGCATTTGCATTAAAAAAAAAAAGTGATTGTGTGAATAGCTGAGTTAGAATATATAAGAATGAGTCCATTTACCATCATCTTGAAGGTTTAAGTTTAAAACTGGAATGAATAAAATAGATAAATATATTTATTATCATTTAATCAATAACTATTGACTTTATCTGTCTGTTGTGTGAGTGAATTAGGTGTATTTAAAATATAATTTACATAATCATAGCTATGAAAAGAAGTTATGAAACAAACAAAGTAATATGGTGGACCACTGACCGTCTCTCCCACACCTGTCGAAAGCAGATGTAAAATATTCTCTGATTTTAAAACCCTGAATTCTGTCACAACTTTTGGCAGGACCCCTGTAGTTCCAAAGGCCTGTGTTATTTCTTTAGGGTGCAATTGTTATTCATCTGCCATTACTGGTAAGGCTGACACACAGCTGGAGAGAAGAAGCAGATTCCTGAAGGATTAGAGTTCCTGCTGATGCTACTATGCGTCAGCATCATGGACCAGTGTGCCGCAGACAGCACAGCGCCGATGGGACGAAAAGATTGGCATCAACCGTCTTCTTTTTCTGGCAAAACTGAACTGCCCTGATTTCCATTATTAGATATTCTCTTTTTTACTTTTGCTGACAAACAAATGAATAAAGTAGCCACAGAAAGTTCCCTCCGTGTTGTATACAGTCAACAAACAAATGCCTCTATAGATTCAGTCAGACAGCAGTCATTCAGTTAATGGCAGAACTTTAGCCTCTCCCAGCTGAAACACATTATTATGTCCATTACAGCCATGTTAGTATTATTGATAGCTGGTCACAACTAATCGCCCCATGCTGCACAAGGAACACTTAGCAGCATGCTTCAGGTCCAGAAAGGCGTATGACAAATGGCTTCATATTTATAGCCAATTGTTAATCATTTTATTCATTTCTTCTTTTTTTGCAAGTTGTGGGGAGTGAGGATAGTCTGTAAATCAGAGCATTGTGAGGTTATTGGATAAGTTTAAGACACACTGATCATATCAGAAATTTACATGGCAATTAGTCAGCTTTCTTTCTTCATCTTCTTATTTTTTGATGGCAGTTGTGTTGTTAAATGCATCATTTTGTAACTTTTGTCATCTAATTAATGTCCACAGCATCTTCTCTACATCAAATCTCAGCACACAAATCCCCGCTCTCTAATGACAACTGGCAGCCTTAAATATGTTCAGCTGTCACAGACTAACCCATTCTTCCACTCTCAGGTAAATTCTTAAATCCCAACCTTCCACCACAGTATACAATATATCAATTAGAATAAATAAATACATAAATATTCTAAATATTTCACACATTAATTTTACACCAAACCCAATATTATAAAAACCCAGAAACCCCGAGCACAAAAAGATTCACCACACTCTCTTCACCAATGGTCTCTCCCGGAACCTTTAAATGGTGTCTGGACCCCCGGGGAAACATCTTACGAACACTTATTTGCACCACTTTTATTCCTAGATTTCACACACACATTTGCATTAGTTTTCCTTACTGGTAAACCTTAATCACAATCTCAATCACCATTCTTCTCTCCTGACAGACAACCACCACATTCCTTGATGAGAAGCAGCTGTGCAGGATCTGAAATAAGGCTAACAACTGATTTTAAAATTCCCAATAAATAGGCAATAAATATTTAAACTTCTTGTGTGCAAATCCATGCTTAAAGTGCAATGCTAAATAAAGTGCTTGATAAGGTGTGTTTAATAAAGTGAAAGGTGTGCTTTAAAGTGCTATACAGATAATATAATATAAATAAATGTAGTAAGGGAGTCCTCCTCCTTACAGGGATATAAAGTAGGAAAACACAGAATAGGAGCCCTCTGCTGTTGCTTCCCCAAAAGATTCTTTGTATTCCCTGGGTATTCATATCTATTTAATCCGACTGCCAGTATATGTCATGGGTTTTTTTTTTCATCTCCTATGAAAACCAGAGCAGATTACAAATAATTTCTCCCAGTGCCTGCACGAATCTTGATGTGAGCTCAGTCTTGATGTCCTCCAAAAATCACACTCCACAGAGATAGTTTTTCACTGCAGAATAGCTGTGAGAGAACAAACGCCTGTGGCTACATCATCCAATTAGCATCTTTCGTCTCTTCTCTCCTCCCTTCTGGTACTGTCAGTCTGTCTCCCCTCTTATTCATTCAACACATAGTTAACTGGAGCAATCTGCAAATGTCTTTACATATACACAGCAACTGCAACCTGAAAGACATTGCTTGGTGTGATTTTAATCAGTGGTATCAATCTTGAGTACCTTTTAAGTATAAATAACACCCACTGTATGTCAGTAAAATGAACATGTTGTGTTTGCTGTAGCAAATGAGAGCAGTTGCAGACTTAGCAGTGGGGAATAGTTGTGCTTGAGGCCTCTCGCGTTCACATTGTCCCAGTGTGTGTGTGTTTGTGTGCCTGAGCGTGTGTTTCAGGATATAAATAGAGTTGCTCCACCATCAGAAAGCGGTGCTATAGGGTAGATGCCAGTCGTCGCCTCAAACTAGCCCAACCCACCCCTGTCCTGCCTGACCCCTGAGTGCCGGCACTGTGAGCATATGAGGGCCAAAATTGTTCTAAAAGCAAACAAGATGAAATGTCAAGCAGTATGCAATATATGACTGGGTGCTACTACAACAAGTTTTACTTTTAAGTTATGTGAGAACGAGTGTTTAATTTAAGCTGGAATATATCAGTCTTAAATGACGTGCAATTAACACCAGATGAGGACTGTTTAGAAACAAACTTTACATGATAGGTAATACTGTCAGGATGAGACTTCATATCTGGTTGTTTGGATCTGGATCCCTCAGACAGCTTCCCATATGCTCATAAATCATGTTAAAAACAAAAAGGTCAAATGGCAATGTTAATGACAAGAAACTGCTGGTAAATTTCAGTCAAGTGTGTAGAGATGAACCTTCAGGGGATGCTTCTGTTCTGCCCCGTTACATTCTTGACTGACAGCCCGGCTGCGTCTTCTGACAATCATACGTATGTCAAAAGACGCAGCCAGCGTGGGTACAAATTAATAGCAATAAAAACCACACAAAAAAAACTGAAACAATGGATGAAGCATCTTAACTGGTAATAGGCAAATACAGAGGGGAAAGTGGAGCTTTAGCCAAAGATGGAAGCTATTTGGTCGGAGTATCTGGAGTCTGGAGTGACTCCAATCTCATTTTGCTGTAAGCACAGATGTTACTTGTGCATGCACAATGCTTCATTTTCAGTGAGGGGGCAATCTCGCTACTTTTTATTCAGCACTGTTTTCTCTGTGTTGGCAGTTAAATGTCATCCATAATTTACAGGCATTATTTAACAGCGGAGATGGAGAATTTGATTAAAATGAAGATGGACGGACGGATGGACGGATGGACGGATAGATAGATAGATAGATAGATAGATAGATAGATAGATAGATAGATAGATAGATAGATAGATAGATAAGACACAGCTATTCCAGTTACAGTTTGAAGACAGATAATTGCACTCTCACAATTGGCTTCGAATAAATACTTGCTTCGAGCGTGTATTATATATTCATGGAGTTAATAACATGGATGTCAGCTCATTGGCTGCTGCAGTGAGAGGTGCCTGCATGTCAAAGTTGGTTACACTTCTCTTTGACATGAAGCTGTTTAATAAAACAGAAGCACTGCACAATTAAATTGACTTTCCTTAGATATGTGCCACCTGCAGCTAGGAAACAACAGCAATATAATATGTAGGTAGGATCGATTGTGAGGCTGGAGGGCATCACAAAATCACGGACAAACCAAGATGCAAAACAAATATTTCAAGAGTTTTGCTGTTTGCTTTATATATTTCATTGTATCTGATATTGTCTGGTCCTAAAGCCTCTATATGTTATGCAAATTCAAATCCTTTGCATGATATTGTGGGACGATTTTGATTGCAATCTTGCATATTTCAACAGCTACTAATGTCCTTTCTCTCATAAAGTTTCCCAGGAGCCTAACTATTGTTTGTTTGCTGAAATGAGAAATAGTTTCAGATTAATCACTTCTTTCGGATCCTGCAGAGCCTCGTGTTCACCTCCAGCTTGAATGACTGGCAGAAACAAAGTGTGATGAACACCCATATCCATTTTTAAGGTCATAATGGTGCATTCAAGCATATATATATATATATATATATATATATATATATATATATATATATATATATATATATATATTTAAAAAGCCTAGAAAAGACCCTGTGGTTATTTGTTCTGCTTTTACTTTCCAATTCCTCCTACACAAAACCAGCAGAGACTGACTGCAAATTTCCCCTTCATATAATCATGTGTTTCTACAAGAGAACACAGGTGTCGGGGCACATTTCCTATGAGCTAACACTTAATTTTCCTGTGTTCAAATTTTATAGCATTTTGCATGAAATGCCTCTCATGGTCCTGGGTCTTTGAACAAGTGTTTTTGAGTTTATTACAACTTTTGTTTATTTATATATTTTCTATTTGAGTTTGCTTGGTGGTTATATTTACAACTTTATTTATTTGCTTAGGGAATTTACTCGTAAGTTCTTACATCCTCTTTGCATAACAGTTTAATTGTTCCCGCAGTGCTTTTTGTTCCATCCACTTGTGTCACTTCCCCTATATTAAGTTCGCTTACATGTTTGTTTCCCTGTTTAGTTATCACTTCCATTCTCACTTCAGTCACTTGTGGCAGTTTTTTATTTCTAGGATCTTACGTTTAGTTTTACCTTCTCTCCTGTGTCGTTGTCTTTGATTACTATCACCTACATCTCGTTACCCAGCTGTGTTCACTTACCCCCTTAATTGCTGTCTTGTGTAAAGGGAGGTCAGTGTCCCCTTTAGTCTTTGTCACATCGTGTTCTCCCAGCTATCCAATCGCCTCTGCTTATCCATTTCAGGGTTGCGGGTAGGTGGCTGTAACCTATCCTGGCCGCCGTAGGCTGAGAGTTGCCAGCCTGTTTTGGGGCTAACACAAAGAGACAACCACTGATACTTGCATTCACACCAACATCCAATGTAGAATCACCACTTAAGCTAATCCCAATAACTGCAGCGGCATCCCGAGAGAACTCACACTGACATGGGGAGACAATAAACTAGAAAGGCTCCAGCCAGATGGTGTATTTGAACCAAGGACCTTCTTGCTGTGAGAAAACAGTACTAACCACTGTTCTCAACCAGCTGCTTTGTACTTTAGATTCAGTTAGCTTGCCCAACTTTGTGTTGGATTTTGTTATTAACTTTGTTGGCTTTGGAAATTGCAATTGCAAAAATAAAGGTTAGTGTTTTGTTACATTTTTTTTTTGCACTTTTTAAAAACACAACTTTAAAGTGTTGTGTTGCATTTTTGTTGTGTTTAATTGTGCTTAGTGCCAACATGGACAGTTTCCAATTTCGTTGTACTATTGTACTAAGTATGACTGTGAAATGACAGCAAAGAGTTATCTTATGTTATCTTATCTCACTTGTGTCATCCTAATAGCCAGCATTTTGGGTCTGTGCTTTGCAATTCATGACACAAAACAAAACAAAGAAATCCAATTAATTAATAACAAACACTTTATTTAAGACACACTTTTACAGTTTATTTGTTTCTTATTCCTATGCTGAAATGAAGTTCATGTAAAACCTTGATACACAATGGTATTCATGACAATCGTAGTCTTGCAACACTAAAGTACTTAACAAGAAATGTAAATCTATAGCATCCACCACTGAAGAGATATGTACAAAAAACTCATGAATACAAATACTCCAAACATGCCATTTCTCAGCATGAATAAATAACGTCAGTGTACTTCCATTTGTAATCCTTCATACGATGTTTATTCCCGAATCAAAGCTAGAACTACCTCACCTGATAGCCTTTGCCTTTGATATAACATGTAGGATCAAAGCCTTAGCATCAATTAGCTTAATCTGTCTACAAAGCAATTTAAACATCTTACAGTAAAAATAAGGCGAGTAACCCCCAAGTTTCAAGTTCTCCTTCTTCTCCTGAAGAAATCTGAACAAGATCAGTGTTTCACAGTTCACATGAAGGACCAGACTGGCATAAAAATAGAAAGAGAGAAAACCACTGATCTACAGAACACACTGTTGCAGATCAGTGAACCAACTCGAGTGGTAATCTTTCAGGTCATGACACCTGTATGCACTGTTCCAAACAAATGAAACTGAATTTAAAGTCAGCAGAGGAGTCAGTTTTTCTGCACTCTCACAGGGCTTTAAATGTCATGTAGCAAAAAAAAAAGGCATTAAAAAACATTACATTCAAAACCTGATGAAAAGCTGTAACCTGATGCGAAAGACGAGGTCAGAACTTTATCTCCATAAAACAGATTGTACCGGTGTCACCGTTCAGAGAAACGGGAGGTGCTGTGATTGAAAACGAGGTTTTTCATTACAGCAGCATGCGTCACTGTTTGAGCGGTCGTCTGTTTGCACCAAACAGATTAGAGGACGGATGATGACCATGAAACTACTGTATCTGACATAACACTTTCCCTCAGTCCTAAAACTCGCTCATTTAAAGTCACTTAATTCGATTTAAATCTGAGACAATGGATAAAAACTGGGATTTAGCTGCGCTCCTACTCTGGAGTTCATAATTTCCTCTTTTCCTATTGCACCGTGTATAGAAATGAATTGCTTGAATTAATTACCGAGAATATTTTGTAAACCTTCCCCACTTAATATTCAAAAACGTACACTTCTTTATTCAAACTTTGTACATACGCTAAAAAATGTGCTGTTCAACACTGTTCTTTTCTAGCTTAGAGCAACTCTCAAGTTTTACGACGTATCCATGAACAAAAAAAAAGTCTTTCCAATAAAAAAATTTAAAAAAATCTAAGGTTTTCAGGAATTCTTGTACTCGGGTCCTTGTGCAAACTGAGCTCTCTTTGTTGAAGGTAAAATGCCACGGGTCAGCCCTCTGCAGTTCTCTGTTCGAACCGGGCTAACGTCACATCCCTTTTCAGACACTTTAGCACATGTTAAGCCATTCAGATGAATCAATAAATTATAGTGCTTGACACAGTAACAACTCCCAAACAGAGCTGCAGCATGAGAAAATCCACAAATGTTTTTCCCGATGTAATATGACAATGTGGAGTGCGACCGGAATATTTAACACCTCTATGAAGATGACCCAAGCAGACTTAAAAAGAGAAACAACATGCTTGTAAAGTGTTTCTAATTGGAAGTCCGCTGTGGGGGAAAAAAAGCCTGTTTTTTTAAAAAGCTTTCTCAAAACGATCATGTTCTCAGGATGTATTCTGATGTCAACCTCATAAATCCATCGTGAAAAACATAATATGCAACGAAAACAGGAACCTGAAACTCAGCAGGAGCCAATTCAACAGCGAGGAGCGCCACAAACTGTGCCGAGCAATAATCTAATTTGACTTTTAAAAAAAACAACTTTTAAATAAAAATCTGATGACACGTTTCAAGTAAACAGCTTAAAATAATTAGTTTCCTTTTAGATGTATCAACATCACTTTGAAGCATCTTCACGGCGTGGAATAATTGGAGGTGTCACATTTACATTTTCAAACATTAACCTGATTATGTACATTCCACATATCTGTCAAGCATCTCTATTTACAAGATGCACACATGTTTATGTACTATTTTAAGACAGACAACAGAGATTTGTCCTGCATTTTAGCTAAATTCAAAAAAGCCTAACTTTGAAAGTATTCCTAAATATGCAATAAATAATGGTGCCGAGCGTCTGTAGGACAGAAATACAGCAGAAGGTTTTTTTCTCTTTTATCACTGCCTCTGTATTTATAGCCACTGTTACAATATTCATTTTCTGCCTTATTAATATACATAATTTTAATCTCTGCTGCGTAACACTATTGTCAGTATTGTGGTTCACTAAAGGAAAACGTTTGCTTGATCTGAGATCTGCTTGATCTCTCTTTTTTTCTTTTACGACTAAAATTTGCAGGGCTGAGTGTTAAACAAAGCCTACAGCTAAGATCTACTCATTCTCTCTGCCTCACTTCTACATTTTTAATCCCTTAATAAGTGAATTTTACTGGATCATAGGATCGTCGTTGGGAGAGGCCAGAGTCGGGACGCTAACAAACATCTGGGATTTGTCCTGGCTCTGGGTTGTGCCGCTGTTGGACACCGTAGTGAAGGAGAGTTGATCATGTTCCAAAATGGCGAGGCGGTCGACCGGCTTCTCCTTCTTCAGGTAGAACATTTTCCTGAGCTGCTTCAGTTGTTGCAGCTCACAGAAGGTCTCCAGCACCACTAGCATGACTATGAGGCCCAAGATCAGGTAGACTGATGAGACAAAAAAAATAAGGATTAGGAGGCATATGAGTAATGATCTGCAGTGCTTAGTGTAATTAACACCATATTAAAAGCATTTTCTTTAATCCTGATGTGAAATCACTTCCCCTGGATTTAAATAGAGGTTTAAAGCCTGACTTAATCTCATACCTGCAGCATATTTATCATTTATAATGCAGCATATTTTTTCAGCATGGTAGCTGCAGATGATGTTTTGCTACTTGATACAAACCCAGTGGATTTACTCATAAACACTGTTGTTTTATGGATCAACACAAGAGGGCAGTGCAAACCATCCATGTTAACAAAAACATGGAGCATGCTTTAGAATGAAACAAAGAGAAAATGGAAAAGATAGTGTAACACTGATAGTTGGTGGTTTTTTCCATATCAAAACAGAGCCTGGCATTTGTAGGAAATGCTATTCTTTACTGTTTTTATCAGTTTAAATGCACACATACAGAATGCACTGAATAGTGCAAATCCCGAGTGCAACTCACAGAAGGAGTGGCTGCTTAACCCCAAAGGCAAGACTGAAGAGATTTTAGCAAATGAGGTAGTTTGTTCAGTATATACTAAACAAAACGCCTGCTGTTTTTTAGTTGTTCCACTTACATCACAATGGTAACACAGTTATGGTCATATCACTTCCGATGCATGTAATTCTTCACAGAGGAAGTTGTACGAATGTGTCTGGAGCCATTCATGCAAACAGACACGTTCTGTTCCTGCCTCGTCTCCTCCTACAGACTGGCACATTGTGCCTACAAATTGACGTCTATTTCTCTCTCTCTCTGGCTCTCTGACCACACACCCACATCACAAATGCTGGAGACAGTCGAGTGGAATAACATTTGACATTCGTGTGCACGCACTCCCTGATGAGACTCTATGGGTTTAAACTGAGTTTCACTTTTTTGCACTCTTAACTTTAACGGTGCTGCTAAGAATATGCTGCACAAGACAACCAGAAAATGCAGGCAAGACCTTCCTGCTGTCTCCAGTAGGTTATCGTCCAGATTTAAAACTGCTCTAACCTTGTTTATTAGAATAACTAATATGGCTTTAAACACATAAAAAACATGCATATAACTGGCAATTTTAACTGAAGGTTTTAAGAAATTGAATGTGCAGACTCAAGTAGAAGGCAGTGATTACTTCTACTTTACTGTAGAAAAAGCTATATCCTAGACACCACGTGTATATGGCCCTTCTTTGATGATGACATAAAACCTACCTGCCTGTAATTCTGATGCATCCACTCACAACACGGCGCATGGTGTAATTTTCACAAACAGGTCAAAGATAGACCCAGCTAACTGTGTCACAAAGAGGCAGATCAAAGTTGGCCATATTAAAACCCGCTAAAAGTGATTTTTCTCACATCGGAAAAATAACAGCATTCGTTCTGACACATTTGCAATTTAAATGAAGTGAAGCCTGTGAGCTAATTTGGGCAGGCAACTGGCTCACCCACACATAACACTGCTCTGCTTTCATCGTACCAAACACGCCCTCCTGATCTGCTGGTCTATTTAAACAGCATAAGTTCCTGTCTCACCCTCTGACGTGTTAGTCCTGTTGCTGCCCTGCATTATCTGCTGTTTTATCCCTTACACCACCCTCAATTTAATCCATCCGTGATAATGAGCTCAAACTCTGGCCGTATTCTACAGCTGTTATTTCCAAATGAGAGTTGAACAAATAAAGACAATCTCTTTAGCATATGTTACACATTCTGACACTATGTGTGACTTGTTGAGGCTCTTTCCTCACTTTATAGCTTAATTAGGAAGCGAGTGCTGTTTTTAAGTGCAAACAAAGCAGGTCCTAGTTTATGAAGGATGTTGTAATTTTGAGAATCAGAGGCACTAAGAACGATACCGTAATCCAAAAATGTATTTTCTTAATAGTGATTAGACCAAAATAATAGATCTACAGAATAATTTAGTTATATAATATCACTAAAAAACCTCTGATAAGAATCAAAGTGGACAGTTAGCTACTAACACTCTCAAAAGCGACACTCACCAGTGATGCCCACTTTGTAGAGCTCCCTGAACTTCTGATTGGCAGCCTCTCCGGGCACGTAGTCTCCGAGGCCAATGGTGCTGAGCGAAATGAAGCAGAAGTAGAAGGACTCCAGGAAGTTCCAGTTTTCTTCCAGCGCCGAGAAGATGGCAGCAGGGATAAGGAAGAAGCAAGAGACGGCCAACATGGCGAGCACAGTGGCATGAACAATGGCCACCAGTGGCTTGGACAGGCCCCAGTGTGTGTGGATGTACGTGATCGGCCTCCGTGTGCTAAATACCATGATCCGTTGCACCACAGCAGTGAGGAATAGAAGGGTGAAGGGGATGCCGATCATGGAGTAAATAATGCAGAAGGCCTTCCCGCCGTCTGAGAGTGGTGCTGTGTGCCCATATCCTGCAGAGGAAAAACATTAAGACCATCAAAAGCTGCAGAACAATGTAGGATTGCAACGCTTCTGTAATCACTGCTATAAATCATAGTCTGTTGTTCTTTCTCCTGCCACGTCAGGTGTGACTGCAGGAAAGAACCACGCAAATATTTACCATGAAAGGCGATCTGTAAATGCACTGTAAGATTGTAGCTTGTTTGCATTTCATGGGAAGAGAGCTCAATTTAACTAACAGCAACATCCTGCATCACAGTTACTGAGTAAAACAAACATTTGGAGGATATAAAAGTTACGACTTCTTTTTTTAGTATTTTGTGGCACGCAACAAGTTTCCTTTATTTTTTTTAATGCAGTTTGTCTTGAACTTCAATCTAAATTTAAGATAACTGAACTTTTTTTTTAAAATTTCATTTAAAAAAAGTATATATATGAGCTAATTTTGACTTTTACAGCAGCAACAGATCTCAAAAGTCTGAAAAGTGAGTAGTATTTTATTCCAACTAATTACATTATTTGGCAACAGGTAGGTAACATGCTTGGGTATAAAAAGAGCATCTTATAGCGGCACAGTTTCTCAGAAGTAAAGATGCAAGAAACTGCATCTGTAATCTGTGGAACAATCTCAGAATAATGTTCCTAAACGTAAGACTGTGACGACTGTAAACATCTCATTATCTACACAGTACATAGTGTCATCAAAAGAGTCTGAAGAAGTCTCTGTGTGCAAGAGACAAGGCTACAAATCAGTAGCAGACTTCTATAATCTTCAAGCACTCAGGTGAAACTGCAATAAAAACAGGAATGATTTTGTTGTCACAATCACTGAATCTGCTCAGGAACACTTCCAGAAATCATTGTCTGCGAGCACAGTTTTCAGGTTAAAGTAGGTCCTGTCTGAGCCAAATCTCATTTTGTAAGTTCGTAACAAACGTAACAAAAAAATGTTATGTTTAAAAACAAAAACAAAAGAAAAAACATGGATACTGGATCCTCTGGATTACAGAGGAGAGGGACCATCTGGCTTGCGATCAGTTCAAAAACCTGCATCTTTGATGGTATGGGGGTGCGAACCCGTGACTATGGAACTGACATTGTGCACATCTGGGAAAGCACCACAAATGCCAAAAAAGTATGTCTCTGCAGCTGGTCTCCTCCAGATGTTTAGACTTATATTAAAAGAAGAGGGGAGGCTAAACAGTGGAAAACATGGAACCTTTGCGACTTTTTGCAGACATGTTGCTGCAACCAAATTCAAAATGAGCAAACATTTTTCCTAAAATGATGCATTTTTAAACATTTTATTTTTTCTGTGTTTTATTGTGAATTGAGATTTGCAAATTCCAGTTCCAGCATTTATATTTTAATTGCACTTTATATTAGTATGCATACAGTCATTCCTACACCTTCTCTGCAGCCATGTTTCTGTCTGCTTAAGCTTTATCAGTATCTGTGGTCTAGTTTAAGTCATGCTGAACAACTTTGTGCTCAGTTTTCTAAACTTGCATTGGTGTGAAAACATACCAGACCTAAAAAAGAGGCTGAAAACACAGGACTACCGCCTCACAACATGCAAGTGATAAAACTGTTTCCTTGTGACAAAAATCCCAAATAGTTCACCTCCACTTGTTAGTTAGCAGCTACAGTGTAACTACATCACTTCAGAATAAGACCTGCCCTAGGTAATACCATAATTGTCACTGCACATCTATTGAGTAATGTGTTTTTGTAAGGTAACAAAGGCAACAGAAAATATCCAACAATAACAGGGAGTGTCTGAGACTGAATGGTAAAATGACACGCAGGCAAAAACGCAGACCTCAGTCAGGTCCTGTTTACAGTCATCAGTTCTGTTGAGACTTAAAACAAGATAATGCGATCATTTTTTCCCATTTAGGAAGCAACTAGGGCACAGGGTCCCTTTACTACCGTGTATGTTGTAACCTCACTGCTGCCAATCTGTCAGGCTAAAGTTCTTCCTGTGCGCTGACTGATCAGCAAGGCAGGCGTGCCCTTTGTGAAGTTATCCGGGAAAAGAAATACATAACTTCTAACTTAACAAAGCTGTTTCTTACAATAATGGATTGGATTTATATGGTGTGTGTGTGTGTGTGTGTGTGTGTGTGTGTGTGTGTGTGTGTGTGTGTGTGTGTTGCAGCAAGGGTTGCTCTTTTAGAGTGGGTTAATGTGTGTAAACGGGGTTTCCGGTGTCAACATAAACGCAAAACACAAAGATTATATATTTCAAAATATAAAGTCCCGTTTGTACTAAGACCCGTTTGTGTGGCCTTGTCAGGCGCCTTTTCTGCGCTATTCTGCGCCATGCTCGGCTGCAGCATCACCCGGCCTGCCCAGGACCTACCTGTGGTGGACAGCACCGTGCTGGCGAAAAACAGCGCTGAGGTGAAGTCCCAGTTCCAGTTGGCCGATGCGTTATTCAGGATGGATACCCCGTAATTGCTCGCCTCCAGCGCCTTCCTAAGAAACTGCTCCAGCCGCTCCTCGGAGAGGCAGTCATTTTCCTGGAGGAACTGCTTCTTAATGTTCCTCAGATCCTGCCGCAGGAGGTCTTCGTAGGGCAGCTCGACCGATGAGAAAACAACTGCGCCGAATATGAGATAGAGGAGGTAGCCCACCACCAGGGAGACGAAATACCACGTCGATTTGTGAGTCTGTATCAAACGCACACAGGAATTGCTGGCTAAAGACTGGAGCATTTTTAAGAGGTGTATCACACCGGTGTGATACTAAGCTACGTTTGTCTACGGTGTTAATTTGACCGTCTAACGTCCTAAATTGACAGCATATATCCTACACGCAGGGATGTAATAGAGACAAAGAGCAAAACGAGGAACCGCTTTCCCCTGACTGAAACCTGCCACTTGGTGCTTTCAAGTGCAGTCGGTAATCTCGACGTAATATCTTTACAAAAAGAGTGTTTATACTACAAACGCGTATCGAGTTGGTACGCTGTCGTCACTGGAGATCCTTTGGATAGATAAACCCCCCCAAAAGGCACATTTCTAAGAGGCTGACTCCTAATCTAAGCGTTTAGCTTTTACTCAGTGGGGGAAAATCCGAGCTTCAAGCGCTTCTGAAGGCATCAAATGATGTGGCGACGACAAAGGGCGTGTGACGCAAGAACTTCCCCTTTCTCCCCCCGCAGGTAGCCGAGCCTGTCTTTCGATTTCTAGTCAAAACAATCGAGAGACGTCAGAAAAGACCACAGATGGCTGTCATGTTGGGTAGATGAAGAAACGCCCCAGTGTACCCACAGGGGGGCCTGGGGTTAACTGAGGCGTGGAGACTCAGGTCCCAAATGGCTAAATTATTATTGGCCCAGTTCTGTGACAGCCAACACTTACTTCTGTCCTACATACAGAATGACAGAATGACGGCCCATTGCTGGTCCACTCCTGGCTGCCAGATCTCAATCACATGAACTGAGGTTTGTGGTGACACAATACCTAAAATATCAAAGTTAAAGCTAATGCAGGTAGAATGGGTGTTACATCATTGTTATTAAAAATGAAACAAGAATATTTTGGAAGACATAACAACTAAATATGTCAGATAGAAGTGATATATCCAATATGTTCCATTGTAAATATATATATATATATCACCATCAGACAACATACAGTCGAAATACGCAAGGGCGACTACATCACAGTTGTACTTACTGAAGAGTGTTCTTTGCATTGATGACATAGAAAGGAAAAATACTGAGTCAAAGGTGTGGTATGGTTTACAACGATGCATCAATAGTCATTATGCATGGATTACCCTGTCAAACTTCTGCTTTTGTTTCTTTAAAGTTACCTGCCCTTCGAAAATATGTTTTGTGTTACTCGAAGTGTTTTCCTGTCACACAGCATTTTTTTTAAAAGTTTTTCAAGTGTTTAAAAGTTTTTGCGGGATTGCTTGTACAATACACCGAATAAAATCAGATTATATAAAACTCTTCACTTTGTTTCCAACGCCTGAGCAATGAGTAGCTAAATCTTTAATTGCTTCTCTTTTTCCACAGAACAGGGGAGATCCTGGTCACGTAACTGAGACCGATGGGAGAGGAATGACAATAAATTATTTATTAAAAGACTATGCAATTAACCTAGGTTAACACAAATTCAAATAAGAGCGCCACCTATCCAAATAAGACCGGTAGAGCACCCAGATTCCATTTAATTTAACGTTTTCCATTGTAACAATGGAAAAAAATTACTAAATTTACATGTACTTAAATTGCATGAAATCATTATTTTGGGCATAAATAGTTAGTTTTGAGTGTATAAATACTGAGAACTGTGCACCCAGTTAAAAATTGGCATTTCTGATAGTCACTCAATGTTATTCCTGCATGAGGGCTCAGATTTTGCATCATACACACTTTGTAACAAGTGCAGGAATTACATTATATGATAGTGGACACGAGGAAGAAGAGGAGGCCTCATCAGCCGCTGTTAATCCAGGGCCTTGAAGTGGAGAGGGTGATCAGCTTTAGATACCTGGGTGTCTACATCTCTGAGGACCTCACCTGGTCACTGAACACCACACAGCTGATCAAGAAGGCTCAGCAGCGGCTGTATTTCCTAGGGAGGCTGAGGAAATTTGGTATGTCGGCCAAGATCCTCAGCAGGTTCTACAGCTGCATTGTGGAGAGCACCCTGACCAGCTGCATCACTGCATGGTACGGCAGCACTACTGCTATGAACCGCAAACACCTGCAGAGAGTGATAACAACTGCGGAGAAGATCATCAAGACTCCACTGCCCTCTCTGCAGAGCATCTACCATCGCAGAGTCCAGAGGTGAGCTGCCTCCATCCTCAAAGACCCCACACACCCCCAACACGGACTGTTCACACTTCTGCCCTCGGGGCGGAGGTTCAGAAGTGTGAAATCCACAACATCCAGACTCACTAACTCCTTCTTCCCCACTGCCATCAGACTCTTGAACAGCTGACCTTTTTTTGAACAGTAATAATAAAAATCTTTTGCACATCAAGTCATCCTGCAAATTAAGCCAGCATATTAAGCTAAAGCTCTTTTGCACACATCTCTGTTTCACATCTCCATATTTTGTCTGCTTTTCTGTCTTCATTCTGCAACATCGGCTGCAGACTACAGCTACAGGTACCTTGGTGTTCATCTGAACAATAGACTGGACTGGACTCATAACTCAGACGCCCTCTACAGGAAAGGGCAGAGCAGGCTGTACCTGCTGCGGAGACTCAGGTCGTTTGGAGTGGAGGGCCCACTCCTGAAGAAATTCTATGACTCTGTTGTGGCTTCTGCTATCTTTTATGGTGTGGTCTGCTGGGGCGGCAGCATCTCTGCTGGGGACAGGAAGAGACTGAACAGGGTGATCCGAAGGGCCAGCTCTGTTCTAGGATGCCCTCTGGACCCAGTGGAGGTGGTGAGTGACAGGAGAACGGCGGCTAAGCTGTCATCCCTGTTGGACAACATCTCCCACCCCATGCAGCAGACTGTGACAGCACTGAGCAGCTCCTTCAGTGGGAGACTGCGGCACCCACGGTGTGGGACGGAGAGATTTCGCAGGTCTTTCCTCCCCACTGCTGTCAGACTCCATAATAAAGACTTTAACTGATCAAGCACACACATCCATACATATGCAATAATACTAAGTGCAATAATCCTTTCTGTCATCGTTGTATTTTTACTCAGTTGTATATAGTATTTGTATTCTATTTTTATCTTATTGTATATTTATTTTATCTTATTCTACTGTATATAGTATTTTATTTTATTCTATTCTGTACAGTTGTGTATTGTATTTATTCTTATTGTATTCTAATTTTTGCCTCATAACTTTTGCACTGTCCACTTCCTGCTGTGACAAAACAAATTTCCCACGTGTGGGACTAATAAAGGTTATCTTATCTTATCTTTATTTATTTGTACTATTTGTATTTATATGTTCTATTTCTATTGTATATGTTAATCGGCATCTGTGGATGGACAGCCAAGAAAGAATTTCATTGCACAGAGAAATGCCTTTTTGCTTGTGACACATGACAATAAACACTTTGAATCTTGAATACAGTTGCATACATCCAATCTCCTAATAAAGCATTAATTTAAAAGATGAATTTATACCTTGAGGCTCCATGTTGTGTTTGCAAAATAAAAATATTTAACTACAATCTGAAATACAGCAGGGTGTTGATGCCTTGAGTTAGCAATATGTAGATAACATAATTATATCAGCTAGAAAGTAAACCGAGTGACAACCTTTGTACTCAGTTTGAGCACTCAAACCACTTTCTATTTGCAAGTCTCATTCACACAATCCTTTTCCTTTACATCTAAGCACTTTTTCTTACATTCACACACAAACTCACTCTTTGATGGATGCAGTGGGGGTAACTTGGGGTTCAGTATCTTACCTGAGGATATATGGACTAGAGATCAAACCATCAGTCTGATTGGTAGACAACCTGCTCTACTACCTGAGCCACAGGCGCCTGATGAAGGATATTGAAGATGCTGCTGGGTTTGATATGAAACAGTAATAACTCTATTAGATGACATACCAGGTAATACTGGAACAGCAGAGCGAACAGTGGGCTACCAAGGTACACGGCTGCAAAAACTGAACGCAGAGAGCACAAATCTATTGTCACTGAGAGGCGAGGCATACCAGCAAGAGACCTGCAGGTGGCAGGCAAGAGTCAACAATTAGAAGGGCTTTCTTCAGTTCTATACAACCAAAACTGTTGCTGTCATTAGATTAAAACTGAGAAAGTAAAAATAATGACAGATCATTAGATCTTCTGCAAAATTAGCATTTTTTTTTTTTTAAATTTTTGTCTAACATATGGATCTCATTACATGAAATGTTTTCTTTAACCATATCAGCACCAACAGCTTCTGGGTGTTTTTGTTTGTTTGGGTGGGGTTTTTTTGTTCCTGTTACACTTTTGCTCACAGAAGGTTTTTGTTTTTTTTGGTTTGTTTGTTTTTTTCTTACACCCCTAGAGACAGTTTACTTTACAAAAACTTCCTTAATCTTAACCTAACCTATTTTTACATGCAACATTTACTGGGAGTTTTTGTCACAAAATGAAAGATACTTAGTGTACATGAATGTACCGTTTTTTAGATGTTACCTTTATTTCTTCAAAAAAACCAAGACGATTGATATGTGTAATCCTAATCATTTCAGGTACACACAGTCTCTTGTTCAACCTACTCCTTTACAGTATAATTGCTAACTGGGAGAATATGATGGGATTGTCCTGGATCACATTTTCTGCTAAAATTCTGCAGTTGCCGGTAATTATTTAAATTTAATTTAATTCCAGGATATTCTGTCTTATTTTAAAGGTAAAGAAAAAAAACCCATTGTGGATAAAAGCTTAAGGAAACTGTCCTCATAAATATTGTGTTTACAGTTCAGTTGCTCAGGTCAGATGATTTATTTTCCTGCATCAGCAAATCCGTGACACCATGAGTAAGGCCAGTTCCTAATTTCACAAGGAACAGATGATCTCATGTTCTCATGCAAGTCAAAAGTAATAAGTTGCAAAAAAAAGCAGGATATCACTTTAAGTAATATAAAAAAGTTAGATATATTAAACACTCCAGTACAAAGACCAGAGAAAAAAGTAGAACTGAGCTGACTTTACTTTCATTTATTTTTTTTTACATATAAAGAAAACTTTTATACAAAGACTATAGATTAAGATCTACATAATAATCCTATGCAAAAATAAACACTACATTTTATTTAAGTTGGTCAGCAAGGAAGTTTTCTATCAATGTGAATAAGAACATAACGATGTGCTCAGTGGATTCTAATTTTGACAACTCCAGGTTTCTAACTCGTGTTTTAATGTATTCTGACAGCAGACGTTTTTGTGTGTCAGCAGTTCACACTGAAGTGATTTCCTACTAAACTTCCAGCTAATAAAGCTGTGGTAACAATCCGGGATAAGCCTTATAACTTTATCATATGCTCTTGTACTCTCACAGATGGACAAGTACTGATGCAGACGGAGTTTGGGTTTGAGATTGGTTGGAATGATTTTTCTTAATTACATTATCTATAGCCATGCATGTTCTCTTGATGAGGCAAGAGATTCATCTTCTTATCTCAAGAAAACACAGATAAGAAGGTGATTAATCAAAGGAAAACAACTTTTGTTTTCATTACACAACATGATTATGGAGACCTTGGTAGCCACGAAGATGGCCTAGTCCCCTTATCTGGTTACAGATTAAGTTAATAATCACTGAAGAAGGAGACTAACACTTCATTCATGAAACTGTGCCCATTTTCTTCTTTAATGAGGACTAATCTGATTGTTATCTTGCCTTAAAACGTGTTTCCCTGTGCCATTCCTTAATTCAAAAGGCACTTGATTTGACTTGGGCTTATTCTTATTCCTACTTTTAAAAATATCAATGTTAAAAAATTAAAAGTTTTTACAGAGCAAAAGTGAAGCGTCTCCACATGAACACACACACACACACACACACACACACACACACACACACACACACACACACACACACACACACACACACACACACAGAGAAGTAATCACTGCAGTCTTCTCTGGAAAATGGGAGGGCTGTTTATCTCAGCAGTAATGTCAGCAGTTCACTTTCCTGCTTAAAGAGAAAGAACCTATGGTACTGATCCAGTCATTCTCAGTGTTGTGATTCATACATTAGTACATTACATTTTATACATTCTACAAAGGATAAAGAAAGGAAGCCATGTATTTTTATATTGTCTTTATTTAGGTAAATTCTCGCATTAGTCCACAAATTACATATGAATGTTCACCATATTTTACACAGGATCCATGACAATGAAGATGAAATTTATTAATAATAATTCATTTATTTATTTTTTTCTCTATCCTGTCGCAAACACACCCACTCGTGAACTTTTAATTAAAAATAACCAAACGCAACCACAGTCTTTTCACGCAATGAACACTTTTTTTCACAGCTCTGTATAACAAGTGGTTTCGAGTGTAATTCATCATATCAGTCAAGTGGTGACAATGTGATGACTGTTGTAAGTGCGACAACTGCGATTGCTCTCTGAGGATAAAAACGAGCACTCCGACCCTGCACTGATGGCCGAAGATGATCCCTCCGAGTTGCCGTAGCGCTGCAAGGCTGTGGCACTCCTCCTTCAATGAACGGTGGAAAGATGGCGACAGCATACGCACAAGCGAGAGTCGACTGTACCGGCGGATAAAAAGTGCTGTAAAGAGACAAAATCCACCTCCTTTGCAGAGATTTAGCGGTGCAAAGTGTGTTTGATATAGCTAAGACATGGTATAGCCCATGCACAGCTTGAAATAAGGAGCCACCGCTTTGTTATGGAGCCGCCGGATCGGAACAAGCCCAGCAGGTAAGCGATTTCGTTGAACAGACACTTTATCGCCAGGATTTCGCAGTTGCCGAATAGTGAGCTAGCCATGACACTGCAGTCGGAGCGCTTGCGCATCCAGCAGAAATCGACTTCCTGTCAAATAGTGATACCCGTGCAGTTAATGCATTTGCAGAACACTAGTTGTAAACTTTTTGGAGAAACACTTTCCGGGGGAGCTTGCTGCATATAATTTATTCCCAAGCAGTGCTCGGTTGGCCGTGAGAGAGCCAAAAATGCTCACCAAATACTGAGGTAGCGTTATTAACAATTACCAACCGCTATAACAGTGCAACAGTCCCAGCTAGCTAACATCCACATTAGCCGCCGCTAGTCAGTTTATTGTTCAGGCGCAAGTTTGTTGACAGAAACTGAGGAGGCTGAAACTGCGTTAGTTTTGCACTGCAGGGCTCTAAATGGGGACTTGAATATATATTTTTTTATTATTTTGTCTCGCCGAGCTGTGCATTTCCCTTCCAGTAACAGAAAAGCAAAAACTTCGCTACAGTAGCTAGCATGTTGCTTCACTGTTATTGTTAACTCCGTGGGTACATTCGGCGCCGGTGCTGGACGTTGAATCTGCGCTTTCAGACTTGGTGCATTTCATGTTGGCTCACTATTACTGCAGGAATAAGAGTGTGGTTGATAACATGTCGCAAACGTGCCGCGCTGCGGATGTTTGGGCGTACTGTATGCACTCAAGTGCAAAGTTAGTGCGCGATATATTTTGTGCAATCGCGCAGAAGACCGCGTTTTAACCAGAGTCTCAGGAGATTTCGATATGGGCGCATCTGGTAATCGAAATGCCGCAGTGTTTGCCCCTGACCGCTGGCGACAGACCCTCAGGAATCTGCTGTTGTGTCTTCCCCTCTCCTCCTCCTCCTCCTCCTCCTCCTCCTCCTTCTCTCATGCAGTTTTTTGGGAGGGGGGCAGAGCGAGAAGCATTTTTCATGTTGGATCAGCTCTTGTCATCTGCCATAATCACATTTTTTGAGTAAATAGCCAGTCTTTTCCTTTTTGGTGGCTATTTCGGTAATGATTGCGTAGCAGCCACTTGTTATTACCTTTGTGGTCACTCAGTCGAAGTGGATACACAAACAGCTCTCGTGATTGTGCAACATTGGCCCTGAGTTAGTATATTGCTGTCCGACATGACTGCATGAAGAAAATTGATGAGCCAGTGGCCACATTATTGCTGAGAGTATGTTGGTTATGTTGATGTTACTTACATGCTTATTAGACCACGTTTAGTTTGTGCACCAGCAGATGAAAAGGTAACCGTTGCTCTATGGGAGCTCACGCAAACGCTTAGCGGTGTTTTACTAGTTAACAAATGTTTTAAGTGAGTCTAAATCTGTCTCTCCTGCAGGGGTTGCTTTCCTGCTGTTTCTATAGTAATGGGACTACTATGAACTGCCAGCAAAACTTGTAAACAGCAGAGTTTACATGTTCCAGGCTGCAAGGTTTGCACAGAAGCGACATTAGTTCAGCGTCTAGCGTGCTCCATGATGCATGGCTCTGCATATACATTTAAACTGCAGACTGAAAAGACAACAACAAATAAGTTTGCTTTTAGTCTTCTCGGCTATCTACCTCTTTGAGCTTATATAAGATTGTTTCGCACCAACAGCTATTTTAAGAAACATCAGTTATGTGCTCGCTCTGCAGTTGAAGGCTATCCCTATCTTTGCAAGTACAGAGGTCCTTTGTCAATAATGTCTCGTTCTCAAAGTCAGTCTGAAGACACTGTGGCTCACAAGCATTCCAGAGATTTCAGGATGTGGTGTGCTATGTGCAGTAGATAGCTGCCTGGAGCCCCGTAGGCGCACATTGGGCAGAACTCATTAATGCTTCGCTTTTGCCAGGAGCACAGGCTGTAGAATACAGATGGATCATCCTCTAGCATTTCCTATCTGCATCCTGTCTTTGCCCACACCTGCTTTAGAGAAAGAAACTAACACTCTCACAGGCTGCCACTCTCATCTGTCATTTCCTTTTAAACAATAGCACTTTTGTAACTGCTGAACTGTGGCAACTGATGTTGCTAATGCAGGAGAGCGACCGTGTAATAAAAATGATTAAGCACCGCTGAATACCATGTTTGTCTATTTTGAATACATGCTTTATAATGTGCACAGCTGCAGAACAGGGTGCAAGTTTGAAACTAAAAGAGGTGTTGCTTATTTCTCTCTGCAGTTTCAGATTACGTTTCAAAGGTGGAGTAGACTGCTGCTTTCACCGCATTTATAATGCATGCGTCATAAGGTGAAAAACATGTCATTACACCATTTAGCATTTAACTCGCGCTCCAGCCGACAGTGTGCAAACAGCGTCTGCTTTAGCTGCCGCTGGTGCAGTCTTTTCTTAGACCAAGACTGTTCCCTGTGGTGAGCAAAGTACAAGTCCAGATATTAATCAAAGCAGTGTTTTAGAAATAAGTTCACTTTTTTTTCTGGAGCTATGAATCAGAGTGCGTTTAGTGACAAAATCAAACTTCTTAGCTGTGAATTAACAGTGTGCTTTGCATAGTTAGTGCATGCAGGAGAAGTTGGGAGGTCACGCTGTTCCAGCAAAGGGTGTGGTGAAGTACATCTTGTTCATTGTTTCTGAATTCTGTCAGCTTACGATGCAAAAACTGATTGCTGCTTCAGCTCTGCCAGTTTATCAGGCGTTAACAGCACGTCAGGAATGCTTAATGTTGCACACACGTGTGCTGCATTTCCACGGAGCCCACCAATTGCTTTTTAATCTTACGCGCTCAGCAGTGAACGATGGTTTGAAATTAGTACCCCGCAGATGCATGCTTTTTACAGTGGGGGGGGGGGGTAATTCAAAACTGTATTTAGCCTACCAGTTAGGCATCAGTTATGGCAGCATGACCTAATTAAAGCAAAGTGTGCTCTTACAAAAACCCGACCACCTTCTCCTCCTTTTCCTTTCTGTGGAAAAAAAACAAAAACAAAAGTCCCCTTTAGTTTGGGCATTGTGAGCAAGTGTGCTCACTAACCAGCTGTGTGGTATTCAGCCGTGGGCCTCACGGGCCACGTGTCAGCGTTATACAATAGAGAGCCCCTTGCTGGTACAATAGTGTCGATGGTTTGTGTCAAAGGTCAGCCCCCCCGCGACTCTGGCAGCCCTTGGTATCTCTGCTTCAGTCGCTATACAGAAAAGACTCTCGATTTTTGTGCCGTTTATTATTCACTTAGTGTTCTGCCTGGGGCTTTAGCATTCCACTGGCCTTTATGGGAGCCCCAATGAGCCATCAGATGAGCCATTGAGAGCAGCCAGACACCATCTGCAGTGATTATTCACTATCAGCAGCCAGGCAGGGACAGCTTGAAGACCACAGTGCTGCTATGGTTAACTGCAGGACACACATGCTGGTAACTTTGTGCAGCCTGTAAGTAGGTTAAGAAATTCACAAGACAAATTTGCGTATCCCTTCCTGCAACGGCACAGCCTGTGCTCGAAGCGTGTCATGGCAACCTAACAAACAACCGGCCCCAGTGGCGTCATTGGTTCCGCTCTCATTCCTGAATGATTGAATCACAATGTTCTGCGTAGAGGAGTACGTTTTTAAAACTTGGTCTCATTCCCTCGCTCACATGTATGTACTATTTCTGTCCTTTTTCTCACATGGACACACACACACATCCAGGCTTTCGAATGTTTATAAATGCGCACACAATGTGATCACTTGTGACACACGCACGCACGCACATGCCGTAGGAGTTTTTGAAGCATAACAGGTTTTTAAATGCGTTCTCGTACTAATGCAGGAGTACGGTGTGTATTTCAGCGTTCAGCAGTTTTTGTAAATCTGCTTTCTTCTTGCAGCTTCCTGATACCTGTCTCAATTATCGCATAACAAAAACCAAACTCATTTGTCTGTTGTTGTGATTAATGCCTTTATTGTAAGGAACACAGTTGCCTACTGTGCATGCACACTGGAAAGTACTGCACGGCGTTTTGTCCGTCTCTTGCAGAACAAGTTCCCTCACAGTACACTCATAGAGTACATTCATAATGAAGTCAGTGTGCTTTCATTTAAGGGTTGATCTGCGATTTGTTCTGTGACTGTTCTGGGTAAACTGGTTGTGCTGTCACGGAGATTAAGATAAGATAAGATAAGATAAGATAACCTTTATTAGTCCCACACGTGGGAAATTTGTTGGTTGTTAGAGGTATTGACAAAAAATGTCAAATATTTTAAAACAAAAGGGCTTATTTCCAGTGAAGTTACGAGAACATATCTAAAGCATTCAAGTCGGTAGGTCCAACAAGTTAACATCTGAGTTTATAGGCTGTTTCACAAGATGGGAGCTTCTAAGTGCTTAAATAATTCGAGACATTTTCCATGAACAGAAACTTGCTGTTCACTTTGCAGTGACCCTGAGAATGACGGTTGTTTTGTGAGAACAGGTATTCGTGATTGCAGCTAATCTTGCACATGCAGCATTTTCAGCAGGTGTTCTGACCTGTGTCTGCCTGCATGTAGCTCCACAGCTGCTCCCACACACTCTCTCTCTCTGCATGTGTATGTGTGGAGAGTCACATAGGCATTCTGCCGGGGGGCGGGGGGGGGGCAGATGGGTGAAAGAACTGCAGCCCCGTCCACTCACACTCCCCAGGTGACAGCGACACACCCATCCCCCGGTTTGAAGCTGCCAGCACACAGGCTAACAGGCACGTGTAGGGGAATGCCTTTGAGTCAGATGATCAGCAGAGGCACACATGGTGACTTGCATAAATATAATAGATGTCACCCGTTTTCATTTGCCTCCCCTTCTTCCCCATTGTTTTATTTTGGCTGGGTCAGCCCTTGTAACCTTTCTCTCTAATCCTATTAAAAAAAACCTCTCAGAAAGGCCTTAGGGCACAGAGCTTTGACATTGTAATCTGGAAAGGCGTGGTGCTCTTCCACATTACTACCCCTCCCCTTTTTTCCCACAAGGAAGTGTTTCGAGTGTTTGTAATCTTTCCTTTCTGCAGAATTAGCTGCTACAGCCTTTCAGAATTCTGGTAAGCGCCTGTGGTATCCAATATTTATTGTTTCCTCAAGATTTACTGGAATCTCCTGGGGGTGCTATGCTGTTTTGCATAAGAACCATATTTGCATGCAACTGTGCAGTATGACTTAGACAGATTTAATGATGGGTTACTATAACTCCCTTTTTGGTCAAGCTATATGTTTACCAAGACACACACAAACAGTTTGATATCCTGCACCTGGATGCCTGTGGTCATGCACAGACTATTGCAGCCAGAGAGATTCCCCCCTCCAGGGCAGACAAGTCGTCACACTGCTGTGGGTAGCAGCAGACGTTCAGTCTAGCTGCAGTTTAGCAGCCTGTCTCCTGTGGCATTCAGGATTTGCTGCACAGTCTGTTATTGGTGCAAACAGACGAGCACTATTTGACCTTGTGCACACATTTCTTAGGTCGTGCTTGTGATATGAATGAAATGGTTTCGTAATGCCAAGTCGTTGTGTCTCCAAATCTAGTTTCTGTTCCAGGTAACAGTTCTTATGCATATAGGCCAGTCTAATTTAAATATGCAGATCTTGCTCAGACCAATGGGTTGTCTTTTCTGTTGTCATTCATGCCTGACAGGCAGGCCAAGCCAGTGGAAGATGCATCCCTACGGAGCCAAGAAGTGGCTGAATCCTGTGACTCTCCCAGTGAGGAAGAGGAAGCTCTGTATGGGACATCACCTCCATATAACGCCCGTCAGGTGAAACACATGTCTAGCAAACACCTGAGGAACAGTCAGGGGAGGAGCGCTGGGGGGTCTCCAAACAAATGTAAGTTAGTAAATCGATTTTACAGATAAATGTGTACTTAGAAACCCCACATTACATGCAGGTTTTACACACAGTGTTCTGACTGGAAGTCTGTTTCTTTTCCCAGCTGACGCCAGCTCATCTGCCCTGAAGGACAGTCCCAAGGCAGTGGAGACATCTAAGGAGCACAGCTACAAACAGGGCAAGAAGCTGAGGTCTGCACAGCGCTCCACAGAGAGAGACCACAAGAAGACATTTGAAGGCTCATTTATGCTGGATCCCCTCTCAAAGCCCCTCATGGAAACCAGAAAACATTACTTGAGTTTGGGCTGCAGTCGCAGTCTTCCTGTGTCTATGCCCCATATGTCCCGCACCCACCGGCAGACCTCAAGGACAGATTGTCCTGCTGATCGCCTCAAATTCTTTGAAACTCTGCGGCTGCTGCTCAAGCTCACATCTATGTCCTCCAAGAGGAAAGAGAAGGAGCAGAGAGGCCTGGAGAACATGCCTTACTTGGGTCACAATAATGAGGTTATTTGGCTGGAGCTGCAGGCATGGCACGCACGGCGTTCCACCGGTGACCAAGACCTTTTCCTTTTCACTGCCCGCCAAGCTATCCCTGACATCATTAACGAGGTTCTGCACTTTAAAGTCAACTATGACAGCCTGATAGGGGCTCAGTGTTCAGAGTCTCAAGCAATTCAGGGGGACTATCAGAGAGTCCCTGATCTAGTTTGTGAAGAGAAGAGGGAGCTTACTGTAGCAGAGAGCAACCACTGTGGAGTAGATCCCTGGGGCTTTAGGGCCTGCCCCTCATCAACAATGAATGCAGCAGAGCCTCTTGGCTCTGGCGCTGATTGCAGGGAGCATCTTCAACGTCAGCGGCTGGCATTTGAGCAGGTCAAGCGAGTTATGGAACTGCTGGAGTCTGTGGAAGCTTTGTACCCCTCTTTGCAGGCCTTACAAAGGGACTACGAAAAGTATGCAGCACGAGACTTTCAAGGCAGGGTGCAGGCGCTCTGTCTGTGGCTCAATATCACCCAGGACCTAAACCAGAAGCTGCGCGTTATGGCCACAGTGTTGGGCATCCACGACTTATCCCGTATCGGGTGGCCCGTCTTTGAGATCCCTTCACCTCGCTGTTCTCGCGGAAACGAAGATGAAGAGAATGACGACGACGACGAGAACGACTCGATAACCACTTTTACCACAGAAAGTGACGTCGAGGACAGATATGGCGAGGACAATGGAGAAGCGAGTCCTGTCACAGAGGGAGAGTTGTCTCCCACCCTGACTCCTAAATTTGCCCGTTTGTTGTCCGAAGATGAATTTCTTCCAAATGCTACTTCAGGAAATGCAGAAGCATCCGTGGGAGGAGGGGTGTTCTGCCCAACATCCATCTACAGACCATTTGTGGATAAAGCTCTAAAACAGATGGGACTACGTAAACTGATCCTCAGACTGCACAAACTGATGGATCGCTCTCTTCAGAGGTCCAGAGCAGCACTGCTCCGCCACACTCTTGCACTAGAGGTGAGGCTGTTATTCTAAGAAATCTGGTAATAAAAAGGAGTCACATTAGTAAAGCTACATCTGGGTGTGTCATATATCCAGGCCCTGCTGGTTAATGACTTAGTTACTTTTCTATAAATCAATTAACAGCCATATGATGTTTTGTTTTGTTTTTTTTGTTTTTTTACAGATCGAGCTTTTTCTTGTTTACAAAATATTTATAAACAAAATAAAAATAGAACCAAGTTATAGAAATGATTAAACAAATTAAAGCCAAATTAATTTTACCACAAGCTCTGCAACAGAATTATTTGAAGTGTGATCGTCATTGTATGTTAAATATAATTGGTTAATTAAGCTGCTGTGACTGTTTTGGTCATTTGAATCTTTAATATAAAAGAAGAAAAGATTAAAAAGATATAAAAGATTTATCAGTATTATTCTACTGATAGATACTGATACATTGATTTCTAAAATTGGATTGGTAGTTTAAGTTGTCATTGAGAACAGTAATGGCTTGTAAGCACCAAATACTCAAAAGGGGTTCACAAGTCGGCCCAGGTAAAACCCCCTACTCACGCCAAGTCATAAACAATTGGGCTGACTTGTCTTATCTGCATTACCTGGCACGTCGTTAGCATATGTATAGAGTTTTAAGTAGGGGGGTTATGTTTGCGCTGCCCTTAAGGAATGTAGTCTGTGAGATGTGGTTAGCTGCACATCTGCTTGCCAACTTTTTTTCAGATGCTGATGAAAGGCTAATTATTTCCTTTGTTTAATTTATTTAAAGTAAAATACTTTGAGGTTCTGCCAATTAATATAATGGTATATATTACGCATTGTTTGCATGCTGTGGATTGTAACAGACTGTTTCCCAAACATCTGTTCAATCGTAATTTATTGTAAACAGTGAAACAAGATAATCAAATGCATTTTTCAGTAACAACATTCTTTGTAGAAAAAAAGGAAACACTAGGAAATGAAAATTTTGTTTTTAATCAATTATTTACAAGAATTAATTTCAAGGAATCAAAGTTTAATTCATTGCACTCTAGAGCTGAATTGCAACGTGACAACTGAGTGGCCTCATAATTCATGCAAAAATGTATTTGTTATTAAGTATGTGTGGTTTTTCTAAGCGGATCTATACCCAGAAAGTTGATTCTGTTCAGTGGGTGAAATATTTTGTCATTCAGCTGAGAAACAGTGAAGTTTCTCCCACTAAAAATGTAACATTCAGATAAACAGCAGAGGTGGGACCAAGTCATTGTTTTGCAAGTCTCAAGTAAGTCTCAAGTCTTTATCCTCAAGTCTCAAGTCAAGTCTCAAGTAATGTCAGGCAAGTCAGAGTCGAGTCTCAAGTCACTGGTGTAAAAGTCCGAGTCAAGTCACAAGTCTGAAACTTTGAATTTCAAGTCCTTTCGAGTCTTTAAAAAAAAACAAAAACGAAAAAATAATGTTGCAGTTATGCTAAATGTAAATATTAGACCATGTAATTTTAAAATCTGTGTTTTTCTCAACACATGACAAAATAGTGAACTTAGAAAATATACACAAATTGTGAAATTGCACCTCTTTAAAATGCAGCTCAATTAAACCTAGCTCCAAGAATAATTTTCACCGACAGTTCTGAGATAAGCTGCATGTTATTCTTGGATGCGGTTGTAGGACCGGCTTTAAAATCGCATGACAAAAATATCATACACATTAAAAAAAACTGTATCACCAACGTAGCCTGGACAACATTTGCTAGTTAGATGAAGTCAGCTATCTCATCTTAGCATATTTATATGCATATTTATAATCATACGGTTCTTGGAGTGAGTGCATACACTCATGAAGTTTAGTAACTTCAGGTCACTGCAACAAGCCCAGGTACAGTTTACCGCCGGATGGGTGCAGGACCTTGAAATGCACCGTGTAGAACGAAAGACCATCGTACGTATCATAAGTTTACCAGTCTCACAAATTGTCGTCATAAATACACATTCCTTAACCGTTTATTAATAGGACCTTTGAGCTCAACGGTAATTAATTAGTAGTGGAAATAATTTCTGGTAGCGTTACAGAAATGTAGCAGTGACAATAATATTGTATGCTGTAATCACCGCGCGGATAGGAGGCGGCTGGCTTGACCGCGGCTCACAAATGACGGCTCACTTTACCGCAGTCTGTAATCGCACTGGGCAATTAGTGATACAAAAAACCTGTTTTATCCTGTGAATAAAAGTATATGTTTTTGTCAGTGTACCATAATAACAGAAGCGAAACGCAATATTGTGTCAGGACAATTCACTATTTATGCACAATAAACAAAGGAGCATAGCGCGACAATTTCTGTTCAGCGCCAGACTTGCTTGTAACCTATATCACTAATTATGTTATGAAAATGACGTATTAACTACTAAAAAACACTGACCTTCGTGTAAATGCTTGGAGCAGACTAACCTGTGAGCTGGAGTGTTCTGGGACGTTATATTTGGTCTTTGAATGGCTGCAATCCAGGCCATCCGTCGCGTCTTTGTTACTTCGGAAACATGGCTCGAACAATTTCTCTTCAACGACGTAATCCGATAACAACCGATCTCTTTACCCGTCGGCTTCCCGTGGCTGTCATGCGACCGGCTATTGCAGTTAATAATACAACAGCTTCTTGACATTTTTGTGTTTCTTTTTATCGCTGTTTAACTGATTTTAATTGAAAGCCTGCGTGCGCTAGTACCGCTTGCCACGAGTTCCCAGAATCCTTTGCGGTTCTACCCGTGAATGACCTCACATTTTCAATCTCTATATAATATGCATGTTAAATTTTATATTTGGGGTAAAATATCAAGTCTTTTCAAGTAAACCGGTTCAAGTCCAATTCAAGTCCCAAGTCATTGGTGTAAAAGTCCAAGTCAAGTCACAAGTCTTAGAACATTTTTTCAAGTCAAGTCTAAAGTCATAAAATTAATGACTCGAGTCTGACTCGAGTCCAAGTCATGTGACTCGAGTCCACACCTCTGATAAACAGAATCAACTTTCTGGGATTTCCTTGCGAGGATGATTAAGCATGCATCAAGACAAATGGGTACGTAGTATAGAGCTTTGCACTAGCAAAAGATCCCTGATTTGACCCCACCGGAGAAACAATTCCTTTTAGGGTTTCCATCAGTGAGAAAAAAATCAAACATGCAGAGCTGCCTGCTGTTGCAACCCATTGTGAATAACAGAGCAGACAAAAGTAGAATTCAGTGTGTGTGTTTTTTTCCCCAGTTAAAGCAATGATACAGTAAATTAGTTCTAAACAGCTGAATAGCATTTTTGTCCACAGAAGCAGTGTAGCAACTTGTTATATTGTTTGTATGTTAATATAATTTAATTAGTCACTTGAGGAAACCTCATTTCGAGAAGTTCTTACAGGTAGAAGCTTACAAGAAGTCCCCTTCCTCCGAGACTTTCTTAATTAAGTTCACACTCCTCTTCCACTTGTAGTTTGCAGACTTTCCAGACCCAATGCTGTACAGCGATTACCTGCCTGAGCTGTCACGACACGGTCAGTTCAGCGGTCCTGCTGACCCTGAGCTCGGAGCGGACCAGGTGTCCTGGGCAGATCTGCTGGACATGGATCTTCCATCCTTCCGGCCAGCGTTCCTCGTACTGTGTAGAGTCCTCCTCAACGTCATTCATGAATGCCTTAAACTGCGACTTGAACAGAGGCCCGCTGGAGAGCCCTCGCTGCTCAGTATCAAACAGGCAAGCAGCTGTCCAAGTCCTTGCTTTTTTCTCCTCAGTTTTAGTTTATAACTTCTCAACAGTCCTGTGATGCCTGCAAACATGCAGTTTAAACTTTTGGTGAACAATTAGCCTTAACATTTGTTGTACACAAGTGTTCTTACATGCGTTTGCTTGTGCTCTGCAGTTGGTGCGCGAGTGTAAAGAGGTCCTTAAAGGAGGTCTTCTGATGAAGCAGTATTATCAGTTCATGCTGCATGGTGTGGTGACTGACGCTCAGGGCTTGCAAATAAACGCCAATATTGATGAATTTGAAGAAGATCTTCACAAGATGTTGGTGGTAAGTTTCCCAGCCATTCTCCCGCCTCTATTTTCAAACTGTAGTTGGTGATTATTCACCGTGTACTGCTTTTTGTGCAGGTTTACTTTGACTACATGCACAGCTGGATCCAGATGTTGCAGCAGCTGCCTCAGGCCTCTCATAGCTTGAAGAACCTGTTGGAAGAGGAGTGGCACTTCACCAAGGTCATCACTCCTTACATCCGTGGAGGAGAGGCCCAGTCTGGGAAGCTTTTTTGGTGAGTGAACCCGCAGTCGGTCAGAAATGTGCCATTTTTAAAACCGAGTGACCGCATTCTTGTTTTAGTCACGGCGCCTGCTTGCAGAAGTTTATTAATCATTTATATAAAACTGAGCAGTGTTCCGCTCTCTGCAGTGACATTGCTGGGATGCTGCTCAAATCCACTGGAGAGTTCCTTGATGCTGGTCTGAAAAAGAGTGATAATGAATTCTGGGAAAGTGCGGATGACAGCACCGCCTCAGATGAGATCAGGTGAGGATGATTTCAAGATTTCATCAAGTTTTTATTGATGTTTTTGTCCCACTGCATTTTGATTTTAAACTCTGAAGCTTTTAATTTTTGCAGGCGGTCCGTTGTTGAGACTAGTCGGTCTCTTAAAGAGCTGTTCCACGAGGCCAGGGAGCGAGCATCTAAGGCCCTGGGCTTTGCCAAAATGCTTCGTAAGGTGAGAAACTGACATAGGAAAGACTATTCACTTCCTTGACTTAAAAAGAAAAAAAGAAGATGCAACAGTACTGGCTTTGCAGTTTGTCTGTCACCCTGTTTTCTCTGTTTGCCGAAGCACCGGGATTGTGTTTTGACACGTAGTTTGTGTGCACCCTTCTCTGCAGGACTTGGAGGTTGCTGCAGATTTCACTATCACTAACGGTGTTACTTGTCTCCTCGAGGCACTGAAGAAAAGAAACTATGTCAAGGTGTTTATTTTGTTTTGCTTTTATTATATTTTATTTTGCCAGTTTCTGATCTTCCTTCTGCCCTGGGGTTATTTATGTAACTGTTTAAACCCCCCCCCCCCCCAGGTTCAGATTCCGGGCTTGGAAGAGCTTCAGGTTTTTGTCCCCTGTGGCTTGATGAATCAGCGACCCGTCATCCTGCAGCTTCTTAATGCTGCAGCTGGCAAAGACTGTTCTAAAGAGCCAGATGAAATCACTGAGGACGAGGCCTACCTGCTCATGAGCAAACACAAAGCTGGGGATTCCACCACTGATTCTGACTGGGCTCAGTGGGATGGACAGCTTCTCAAGCTGGTCCCACAGATGGAAACTGTTGACACTTTAAGGGCCATGAAGGTTTGTGGCATTTCTAAATTCAGTCTGTGTGCAAGTGTGTGCGTCTGCCTGTTTGTACCTGACGTTTATGTGTCTCACAATGGTTCGATATGCTTTCAGGTAGAGAACATGCTGTTGATAGTGATGCAGTCAGCTCACCTGGTGGTTCAGAGAAAGGTTTTTCAGCAGTCCATGGAGGATGTGCTTACTCCTAACCGAGAGCAAACATCGAGTCAGCCCCTCATCGCAGGCGCTCTGGAAGAGCTCAAGGTGCTTATATAACCACATGCTTGACATCTAACCCATGGTTTATTCTGTGTTGTTGTGCAGACAGGTGCATGTCGGTGTCCTACTTTCAAATCAGTTTTTATAGCAACTGCTATCAGCTACCCTGAATTTCTGCCCTATTAACATTAGATAAAAAGAAGAAACAGAATCATTTTCAGGTCATATTTTAGAAGTGCTTCCTAAATGGAAGCCACTAAACTTTCAGCAACTTTATCTGTTACTTTCAAAATAAAAATCTCACGTGGCTGCACTTGATAATAAATACATGCATTAATAATAATTTTTATGAAAAAGGTTTTAAACATGTCTCTTTCTTTTCTCGTGTTTCTCTCTCCTTTCACAGAATGAGGCACTGCAGCTATGCATTAAGATAAGGCATGCCATTGACTGCGTAGATAACATGTTTACCACAGAGTTTAAGGCCGAGATCGACGAGTCCGAGTCAGCCACTCTGAATCATTACTACAGGGAGGCGATGACACAAGGCTACAACTTTGCCTTCGAGGTAAAAGACTGGAAAAGTGTGGGCAGATGCTGTGTCTCAATTCCTGTTGCTGCACGCTTGCTATTTTAAGTACATAAATGCACTCAAACTGAGAAGTACAGCTACATACAGTACTGTGCAAAGGCTTTGAGCAGAAGCAGTGATTTATTGAAACATACATGGAAATCCAGCATGTAAGGTAGGGCTGGTATTAAGTTTAACATCCAGGCATCCATGAAAACAGAAGTTATTAAATTTAATGGAGTTAGAAGTTAACAGGAAGTTAGCTCGCTAGTTTACACCTAAACATTTCATACCATGTTCTGACTGAGATTTTTGAAACGAATTAAAGCGTACAGCTCTGCTACCACTTCTGACATAAATGAAGACAGAAAACTAAACAGCAGTGGCGTTTGAGGGGTTACTGAAGTTGGACTACCTGGTATATAATGTTGTGCTACATGATTGCTAGCGACACAGCTATGTTAGCACAACATTAGCACAGTGAAGCTGGAGGATGAACGCCAACTTTTCTTCCACTCGATAAAAGTTAACGTGAGGGATTCTGGTAGTCAGGGACAAATGCAATCGCATAGCAGGATGCTATACACGGGAGATTTTTCATCCACAATACAAGGTTAGTTATTAATATACTGCAACAACATGGGAACAGAACAGCTGCGAGAGAATTCAACATTATTGAATCAATGTTATGGAAGTGGAGGAAGCACAGTTCTTGGCTTTCCCCATATTTCAAAAGTGCTTCATCTCTTTGCTATGACTGTCGCCCGGCATAATTTGCAGATGATAATGGTTGTAGCCGCTGCAATGCTTTCGACCAAAACAGGTGCAGCTTGATGACATCATCAACATGCGCTATCGCGATAGAGCGGTATAGTCAAAATCCCTAACGTTGGCCAAATTTATATCGTTTCTATCGTATATCGTTTATATCGCCCACCCCTAATGTAAGGCATAGGAATAGTTTTTCAGGCTTTTTGAAGGGCATTCTTTGGATGTTGGCTGCCTTTGTTCCATTCTCAATCAACTTGACTGTACTTTGATAATCTTTCAGTTTTTTATGACTTATTTTATAAATATAACAAAACAAATTTCCTCTGAAAACGGTCAGGCATAAAGACTGGACTGAAAATGGATGAAAAAATGAGCCAGGGCCCAAAGAAAAACTTTGAAAGACCTTCAAAAAGCCAGGAGAACCACTGTAATGTAACTGTAATGTAGTCTGGCTCCCTAGAAGCAAAATACAAAGAAATGAAGGAATGACTCAGTTGTTTAGCATCTTATCAGTCTCTTTTTTTGCTTCCAGTATCACAAGGAGGTGGTGCGTCTGATGTCAGGAGAGTTCAGACAGAGGATCGGGGACCGTTACATAGCTTTTGCCCGCAAATGGATGACCTATGTCCTGACCAAATGTGAGAGTGGCAGGGGCACCAAACCCAGGTAAGATGTTCCTATCAGCTGAACACTTATTGTTCACTGTGCTCCTTCCTGAGTATCTGCTCTGCTTGGTAGTCTTCTGGTTTGCAATATGCTACTCAGGGATGCTTTTTGTAGCTAAAGCCAGGCCTACTGGTTGAGTATTAAGCTATAAGATTATTATTCTGCTGCTGCCATATTTATTCACTGTGGAAAACTCACAATGTTCATTAAAGATGAGCTCTTTGTCAAGAGCTTTTCCTTTGAGCCATGACTCGTTACTATGGCAACCTTGCACTCTTAATGCAGTGAAGAATTTGACAGAAGCATGACATTTTGGATAGTGTCTAATAATAGTGTGACAAATACTCAAACAAAAACAGTCCCGGTTAACTCTGGGTATGAGTCAGTTGTCATATTAGTGCTTCCTGTCTTAAATGCTTAAAAAAACCAAACCACCCCCCCATAAATCATTAACTAAACATTCTGTTGTGGTTTGTTTTTGCATGCACGGATTAACAATGTTTTGCTTCCACAGGTGGGCGACTCAGGGTTTTGACTTTCTTCAAGCTATTGAGCCTGCCTTTATATCAGAATTACCAGAGGATGACTTCCTGGTAAGTATAGTTTCCTACGACATAAACAATAGGCATGCTTGGAATACAATATTTTTATACTAACTGAAAATTTATGTTGTGTTTCTTCAGAACTTACAAGCCTTGATGAATGAATGTATTGGACATGTGATTGGAAAACCCCATAGCCCTGTTACTGGCCTGTACTTTGGTAAGAAGCTTTTCCACGATAGCATCTTCCATATCAGGATTGATTTCAGGTTATACGCTGCAAGTTTACAATCTGGATGCCATGGAGAGGGCACTGCTACACAAAGCAGACACAGCAGCAATGACATTACAGTTCAGTTCACATAGAATATTAAAAAAGTGTGTGTGTGTCTTGAAGTTGACTTTAACTTCTTTAACCTCCTAAGTCCTGAACTCTTCCACTACATGCATTTTTAATTTCTCTTTGATATTTGAGCATATTGGGACCCGATGAATGTAAAAACAAAGAATTACCAGATTTCTTTTTTTCTTTTACCTAATTTTTGTTTTTAGGAAAAATAAGAGCCACATATGAGGATATTCATTTAAAATTTTGATAGAACAGTAGCTGCATAATGTCCTCGTAAGTGGATATCAGGCCCTTGTAGAGCAAAATTGAGTATTTTGGTCTAAATAACCCAAAATGTGATGTCCACATATGTGGGCGCCAGGTCCTAGGAGGTTAAAGTAAATGAGTAAAAATATGAAAATCTGAGGAGTCCTGTTATGACATTACTTGTTACATAATGCACGTTAACTGTTTATGGAAAAATAATTCTACCACCAAATAATGTTTTTATGGAAAAGGTGTTATGTTATTGGAAAATTAGATATGAAGTTGGCAAACTAGTACCAGAATAAAGCAAAATGTTGCTACATCTATGTCTTTGATGGAGTAAAGTAGTTCAGCACAGTGGTATATGATTATAGACCATCAATTAAAGTTGGGATGTTGTGTAAAATGTAAAGAAAACCTCTCATAAACCCAGATTTTATTTACAATCAAGCGTAGAAAAAAAGCTAATTTGATGAAATTGATTAACTGACTTTGATGACAGCAACATGAATCAAAAAAGTGGGGACAGGCATAACATCCCCTCTTCCTGTACAAATGCTCCATAAATGTCTGAACTCAGGAGACCGGTTTCTGTACTTTTGGGAGAGACGTGTTGTCCCATTCTTGTCTGATATTGTCCTGTCTGGATTCTAGCTGCTCCTGGGTCTTATTTGTCATATTTTTTGTTTCATGCTGTGCCAAATGCTTTATGCTGGAGAAAGGTCCGGGCAGCAGGGAGGCCAGTTCAGCACCTAGATTCTTCTTTTAGAAAGCTACGCTGTTGTAATAGCTCCAGTATGCGGTTGCTTCAATTCATTTAAAAAGATTTCTGGCCCAAAGAAGACGACAGCATCTCCAGATCACACGTCGATGTTCACGTCTTCATGTTTGCATGTTAGAGCTTTAACCTGCTTTTGTGACTCCTACAGTAAACTGTGTTCACAGCCAGACAGGATCATGTCTGTTTTTGGGCCTCAGGGCCCAAAGTTTACCGGTATCCAGTTGATTTTCAGCTTTGCTCTTTGTGTCCTTCGAATCCTTTGATGATATTATGAACTGCAGATAATGAGATATTCAAAGTTTACATTAAATTACATCATCAGTTAAATTACTTCCAATACATTAACTTAGATTTTTGCTCTGTAATTTGTAGACAGTCTTTTGCAGATTGGTGAACCTCTTTCTGTGTTTTATTGAGGATAAAATATGGCTTTATGAGATTAGTAAATCATTGCAATTTAATACAGTGTTCCAACTTTTTTCGCACTGGAGTCATAAAAACATGACTTAGATATCTTGTTACTGCTAACTAATTTCTCATTCCCATGATTTAAACCCAGTGATGATCTGTTTTTTGGGGGGAGGGTTTGGACAATTGAATAAATTTAGCATTTGTTGTTTTTCTTTTCAGGTCCCAGAAATAGTCGTCCTGTAAAGTTGGTGGGTCGTTGCCATAGTGATCCACCAAACCCCCCTCTGATCATCCCTAACGCTGAAGGGTTCAGGTGGGTGACTGCAGTTTTAAGTTTTTCAACACTTTTTCTTTTAATGTTTAAACTCTGTCCTGCATGGCTTTGCTTTTTTACCTTCTAATGTTTTTTCTGGCTAGTTAAGCTTGTGAAACATTTGAGCTTCTTTGTTTGTGCGTGTGTGTGTGGTGTGCTCTGTGTGTGTGAGAGTGAGTGTGCATATCTGTCCGTGAACCAGCCACCCAGTCACACACCTACATATAACTTCACACATCCCATGCAAGCCACCTTACCTCCCAAGGCAGCGCTCCTCAGTTTGTTTTTTCACCACACAGCTCTCGAAGTCTCCCCTGTGATCTCCGGAACCAGCTGTTCCCAAACGGCCCTCGCCCTGTCCCTCAGGGACCGGGGGAACAGAGCCACACCAAAGCACCCGGCAGCACCCCCAATGACGTCAGGTAGCTTTGCCCCCCTCCCAAAGAAGAAACTGTTGTCAGAGTTCAGCTCGGTCAAAAAAAGGGGGAAAAAACCCAAAAGCTGTCAGAAATGTTTTTGTAAGGCTTCTGTAAATGGAGGAAGAAATGCTTCATGTTATTTATTAACTGCAAGATCCAGGACATTTCGTTCTGTACTGAAGAGTTTAAAGCCAAAAAGTATTTTACCTAATTATCAAATCTGGGATGTCCTGCCAGTGTATATCCTTAACGGTAAATTAAAAAAACGTAAAGAATGAAACACTTCTAAGCTTCTGATTGCATATAAACCAACAATATTTGGGAAATTTTGGGAAATATTCGATTGACTGTTGTACAATGAAAGTCACACACAGGCTCCACATCAGGGCATCACAGATGCAGATGATCAGTCTGTTTGATTTAGTTTAATTGCTTACGTTTTTAAGCTATTTGACTTTAGATCAAATGAAATAACAAGGCATTTCCATTTTACCTTAAATGTATGTGTAATTAATTCATAGCATGCCTGTAAGATTACAATTATTCTAGTCTCGAGGCTTGATACACAGTGATTTGCATGGCTATAAAAAAACACAGATTTAAAATGTAGCCTCCTAAAATGTAGTCCTGCAAAAATGTCAACAACTCCAAAAAAAGAAGACTTCCACAGGTCTACTGATTAAGGGAAGAGGCTGTGATTGTTGTGCATGGTGTGAAAACGAACACTACTTCACTGAAGGAGTTGGCTATGAATTCTGCTTTTTAGTGTTATCCACATCTGTCTTGCTTTGATGCTGGTGACTGACTGCTTTTAGAATTCCTGGTGCATTAGTACAGAAATCCGAGCATGCATACTAAAGGTCTTATCTTCAAGTGTGAATGCCACTGATGAATGCTGAGCTGTTAATGGCTTTCATAAGGCCCTCTCTAATTAATCTATATCTTCAACATCTCCTGAATTCAGATTCTTTCCCTCTGAATTTGTAGTAATCTGTTAAATCATGTAATTTACAGTATTAAGTTTCATTATGAACACAAGTCTGGGGAAAAAAGCTTTAATTAAGATGCCTTTAGAAAAAAATGTTACATTTTCCTCCGTTTATTTAAAGATAAAGAAAACATTCAGTGCAAAATGTATCTAGAGTGTACTGTTAAAAAGCTTATAAAGTAAAGTTCCTTCTTGGTAGATGAGATTGCACTAACTTGCGCCAGACCGAAACACTCCATCTGAATAAGTAGTTTTTGATTGAATCACAGCATTGCATCAGTTTCTTCTTTGTCTTTGCAGAGGATCCAGTTTCCATGAGAATGACCGGCTGTCATCAGTTGCAGCAGAGTTGAATTTCAGGTCTCTGAGCCGCCACTCCAGCCCTACAGAGGACAGAGAAGGTGGGAGCTTTCAGCGATCTATGGTGTTTGATCTGCTTTGCATATTAGCCTTCCTTGTCTGAATCTTCTTTTCTTTTCCTTTCTTACTTTAGAACCTTCGTATCCTAAGGGAGACCCTAACAGTTCTTCACGCAGAAGCTGGGAGCTCCGCACCTTCATCAGCCAGTCCAAGGGTGAGATTATTTAGGGATAGGTACCAAAATCTGGTGCTACAAGTCACAGAACTACTATTAACTAAATCACAGCAGAAATGTTTCCAGAGTTTAAATATTAATCCTGTCTCCTTTCTCAGACACAGCAGCGCGGCAAAGCCCCATGGAGGCCGTCCGTCTCTCCATTCGCAAATTCGAAGAGAAACGCTACGCCGTGATGAAGCAACGCAACATCATCGGCCAGGTGTGCCACACACCCAAGTCGTACGACAACGTCATGCAAGTTGGGCTCAGGAAAGTGACCTTCAAGTGGCAGAGGGGCAATAAGATAGGTACGACTTTGGTGTGACTGTTTTTGATTATGATGCAGTTTAACACTCTTGCAAACACAAATGTGATGCCTTTGTGCTTGATCACAGGTGAGGGCCAGTATGGGAAGGTGTATACCTGTATCAATGTTGACACCGGCGAGCTGATGGCTATGAAGGAGGTATGCGCTTCATCTAGTTGGAATTCAATAGTATTAACAGATCATAGTGACTGTTGATGTTAACAGACATTTCTCATTCTCTTTTTTTTTTTGCCTCCACTAAGATCCGATTCCAACCAAACGATCACAAAACAATCAAGGAGACTGCAGACGAGCTGAAAATATTCGAAGGCATTAAACACCCGAATCTTGTGCGCTACTTCGGAGTCGAGCTTCACCGGGTAAGAAGCATCAATTCAGGAAGCCACCTGTGGCACGTGGAAGTGGTGTGGTATTAATACTTGTGTGCTCACCTGTAGGAGGAGATGTACATCTTCATGGAGTACTGTGACGAGGGCACTCTGGAGGAGGTATCCCGGCTGGGGCTGCAGGAGCACGTCATCAGGCTTTACAGCAAACAGATCACTATAGCCATCAACGTCCTGCATGAACACGGCATTGTCCACCGGGATATTAAGGGTCAGCGCCATGCACTTATTCTATCTCACTGTTACTTTATTTGATCAGCAACCGTTTCCTCATCCTCCTGTTTGTTTTCGTCCCCATCAGGAGCCAACATCTTTCTGACATCATCAGGTCTGATTAAGCTGGGTGACTTTGGCTGCTCAGTAAAGTTGAGAAACAACACTCACACAATGCCAGGAGAGGTGAACAGCACTCTGGGAACAGCAGGTAACACATTAAATAAACCTGCAGTGTCAAAATATGATAATCGGCCCACCACAGACTTCAGTCTGGCTCACTGGACGGCTTTGAAAAATGTGAAAGAGCACTGTTTTCATTCATTTTGTAGCTTTTGCTTCTGATAAAGACCTCCCCCATGACCATCAATACAACACCAAAGTAAAAAAGTTATAGATAAACAATCAAATAACAGAAAGTTCTTGTTTTTTCGCAGTCTCCTGTAGAAATGTGTGATTTTTACAGTTTTGCATAATTTTCACATTTTCATGTGCTGCATTAATATTTCTGTAAAATCATTATTGCATTGTTATTATGCATTATATCATACTATTGCTATTAATATCAGATGTGTTGATATTCTTTCAGCATACATGGCACCTGAAGTTATCACCAGAGCGAAGGGAGAAGGTCACGGGCGGGCAGCAGACATTTGGAGTTTGGGCTGCGTCCTTATTGAGATGGTGACTGGAAAGGTAACAAGCTAAAGAGAGGGTTTTCCTTTTCGCACATTCAAAGCTTCACTCTGGTATTTTTCCAAGTTTTAGTAAGCTACTTCAATAGAAAGGAAATTAAATTTAATGTTGAGCTTGCCCGCAGGGGTCATTTTGAGCCATGCTGGTGGCAGTGACCACCACTGCTGTTGTTTTCTAATTTTAACTTTTCTAATTTTAGCTTCGATTTTACAAAATGAGTGTTTTACGTTTCAATTTTTAGAGGTTTTATTAGTTTTATCAATGTTTTAGATCATTGATTGCAACGTTAAAATACACCTTAGAATAAACGAATAAACAAAGCATATAACATATAACACAACAGCTAACACATCTAAACAAATACATTATTACAGTGGAAAAAATGAAAAGTAAAAAAAAACAAAAATCAGAGTTTATCATCTTGTCCACATCCACCACATCTGCCACCAAACATGCAACCTCATGCAGCCTCCACACTGCTCCACCTTTCCCCTGCTCTGTGGATTTTACTCTTTATTTGCTCAGATTTGTTCTCCACACTGTGGACTCAGCTACGGTTCCCCCGCTGTTCAGAAAAGCCAGCAACTCGCCCGGTTCTCCACATGTTGAGTCACACACTCCTCCGCTTTGACCTGCTCTGCTCTGGCTCAAAATCCCATCCTCAGCCTGGCAGCAATTATTCATCTTTTATCTAACTACAGTCCTCTCCATATTTATTTATCAATCACATGTAGCTGTAGCTCATGTTATGGCAGCACATCATGTCTGTAAACAGTCTGTAAACCTGCATGCCGCAGTAGTGGTTTTACATTATTTTCTACGGCATCCATGGTTTGAGGTAAAGGTCATAATTTCTTATTTTTTTAAGTCTAAAGTCTAAAATTCAGTATTTGATGAATAATCCTATTTTAGGAAAAGTTACACAATTTTTAAACTGCGTAAGGGGGTCAAAATGACCCCCTTTGGCAGCTCTAGTGTTTAGCTATAGGGTGCTGTTTCAGTCTGAGCTGTGACCACTTGTGCAAAAACCACTTCCAGAGTGAAGGGAGCATGGTTACTGTTGCTAATGACATGTTTGTCCCCAAACTGCAAAACATATTGCTTGTTAAGCATGATTTAACCTTTTTTTTTTTTTTTTTGTAAACCACTTCAGGAAACTCACTTAACAAAATTCAAAACCACAAGTAAAAAAAGCAACTCGTATTCGTACGTTTCTATCTGCAGAGGCCCTGGCATGAGTACGAGCACAACTTTCAGATCATGTACAAAGTGGGCATGGGCCACAAACCTCCCATCCCCGAGAAGCTGAGCACAGAAGGGAAGGACTTCCTCGGTCACTGTCTGGAGAGTGAACCCAAACGACGCTGGACAGCTAGCATGCTGCTTGACCACCCATTTGTTAAGGTGAGATGCTGGGAAGGTTAAACATTTCTAAGTTGTAATTGAATATTTCCATGGAATTCACATTATATCCCCGACCTCGCATCTGTTTCAGGTCTGCACGGATGAAGAATAAACGAAACCTCCTGTGTGGCTTTAAAGTTTACAAGTTAAAGCACTACTGTACATGTTCAAATAAGAAAAGAGAACTGTGGACACGGAGAAGCAGGAGGTTACTGCTGAAGGCACATGGATTTAAACTGAGGAAGTAATACAGTATCATTTCAGAGGACAACTGGATCTATATAGTATTGATTTGTTGTGTCTTTATCTATGGACTGAGAGAGGACGGGTGGGACTGTATATACTGTAAAAACAGAAAAAAGAATTAGTTTTAATTCCTGTATAAACAATATTGTAAAGTTAAATACCTATTGCCACATTTGTTTGGTCTCACTGGTGAAGAGATCTCTGAAAAGGCATTGAAGAATACTTGTTTTTTTCCTTTCATTTTTTTTATCAAAGGGGAATGGACAGGTGGTTGGGGGTGGGGCAAAACCTATAGCACTTTTAAACTGTTTACCCATGGGGACAGTGGAGTTACTGCTTGTCTGTCCCTCTGAGACTGAAAAGGTGTGGTAGGCCTCAAAATGGAAGGAGAGGCTGCTTTACCTTTATGAAATGAACCATCCAAATGTAATCAACAAATTGTATTGCTTGCTATTTGGCAAGCGTGGGCACTGGGAAGGATGTTTTTTTTTTTTTTGTTATTCTATTTTTCTTTGCCTTTGCTGAGGAGAAAATTTCAAGTTGGAGCAATGTTCAAGTCTACTGGCCGCCAGTGAAGAGCTGTTCATGTGACTAAGGCGTTACAAAGAAAAGGAGAAACAGGGCCTGCTCTTCCTCCCTGCTGCTGAACATAAAACATTCTCACGGCCGAACACAGACACTGACACACAACTTCTGGTTCTCTGCTGCTCTCACAGTGTTTGCCATGTACAAACAATATTAATAAATGAACTCTCTTTTTTTAAAGAATGTGTTCTGTCTGTCTCTCGCCGTGAAATTTTAACTTATTATGTGTTATCCACTCACCAGTAACTATTACTGGGTCAGACCCACTTAGTCTTCAGAAATACCTCAATTCTTTGTGGCCTAGATTCAACAAGGTGATGGAAACTTTCCTCAGACATTTTGGCTCTATAACCATGACATGACTCTCCCCTCCTACCACACCCAAATGTGCGCTATTGGATTGAGATCTGACTACAGTGAACTCTTTGTCATGTTCAAAGGAAACAGACATAATTTAGGCTTTGTGACGTGTTTGAAGTAGCCATAAGAAGATTGATGCGCTTTCATTATAAGGATAGAAATGGGGAACGACAATACTCAGGTAGGCTGTGTGCTTAGAAAATATCCCCCACCTTATGTTGTTTAGGACTAATTCTGGGCCTACCATCTGAATGTCGCAGCAGATATTGAGACTCATTAAACCAGGCAATATTTTCTGAACTTTTGTTGTCTAGATTTGGTGAGCCCATGTGAATTAGAGCCTCAGTTTCCTGCTCTTAGCTGACAGGAGTGGTTGGGGTGTGGTCTTCTGCTGCTGTTGTAAATGGCCTGTATTTATATAGCGCTTTACTAGTCCCTAAGGATCCCAAAGCGCTTTACATATCCAGTCATCCACCCATTCACACACTGGGTTGTAGCCCATCTGCTTCAAGGTTTGATGTGTTGTGCATTCAGAGATACTTTACCTCATACCTTGTTTGCAACAAGGGGTTGTTAGAGTTGCTGTTGCCTTTCTATCAACTATAAACCCTAGAGATGGCTGGGCAGGAAAATCCTAGTAGATGAGCTGTTTCTGAAATACTCAGACCAGCAAATCTGTCACCAACAACCAACCGTGCCACATTAAAAGTCACTGAAATCACCTTTCTTGCTTATTGTGATGTTCGGTCATCTTGACCTGCATGGCAAATTGCACTGAGCTGTTACCATGTGACTGGTGAACAAGCACTGGAACCGTGAGTGTATTTCATAATGCAATCTTTGATCCATAGCAAAACAGCTCTGTGCTTTTTCTTCTTCTTACATTTTCAACATCTGAAGACCAGTGCCAAGAAAAACACAAGTGGTGAAACTGGTAGCTGTTAATGTAAAATCATCTGAGTTGGAGGAAAGTGTTGAACTTTGTATTACCAAAGCGTCTCTGCCAGTCTCAGTCAAACTTCCAGGGGAGCTGAGAGTATATTTAGAATTTCACATGCGCAAATCAGAATGAAGGGAGGACAGTTTTGCGCGGGACGTTTCCCACAGTAAATTTCTTTTATGTGAATTTTTCCTTCAATACATGAAGAAAATATAGCGTCAAGACCCCGGTTATGTCTGTGCCTGTATCAACTCTTAATAATCCATCAGTTTAATGTGTCCTTGACCTTGCATTTACAATAAATACTCTGTTTCCTCAAGCTAATGACATTAGAAAACTACATTTCACGTGAATAAATAAGATAAACAGATAAGAATAGACCTTAATTCGCTAGTCTTATTTTCTGTATGATAGTGTTTGCTGTATTTTACCCCAATAAGCCATCTTTTGATCCAGAAGTTTAGCACGCAATTGCAAACAGCTGTAGCCACACAAGCGAAGACAGCAGCAGGTACAGAAGTGGTCAGAAGTTTACATATACTCATCATGGGAATGTCGTAATTTTGGATTTTTAATGGTTTCTTTGAACTGTTCTTTTCCAGGGTGGAATGATAGATCTTTAATGACTTTAGAAAATGAGAATTGCGTGCATTATTTTAGGTTGGCCATAATCTACACAGGGTCAAATATATACATAGACCCGCACAGAAGTGTGGTTAAAATGTCCCATACTAAGTTGGATCTCAACCAACTTAGTATGGCTTTTGGGAAGCAATCAACAAGCTTCTAACATGATTTTGGTTGCATATTTGACCACTCCTTTTGGCAGAATCCCTAAATTTTATTTAAACTTGTTGGTTTCCTGGCACGGGCCCAACTTTGAAGTTAGTTCATAGTCAAAAGAATTTTCAATAGGATTTTAGGGCTTTGGGAGTCCACTCCTGAAGCTTAATGTTAGCATGCTTTCTCCACTCCAAAACCAGTTTTGATGTGTGTTTGGGATAATTGCCCAGCTGGAACACTCAACTGTGTCCCAGTTTTAGTTATCTGGCTGTTGATTTGAGGTGAAATTGGAGGCACTCCTCTTTCTTTATTATTTCATCCACTTCACCAGTACCAGCAAAACAGTCCCGGAGCATGATGCTACCACCACCATGCTTGACATCTGGCACATTGTTCTTAGGTTTGATAGCCTCACTCCAAACATGCCTCATCATTGTGGCCAAACAGCTCAATCTTTGTCTCATCTCACCATAAAACGGTTCTCCAGCAAACATTTGGTTTGTCCATGTGGGTAGCTGCAAATTTCAGTTGCGCTTGAATCTGTCTATTTTGGAGCAGGGGTTTCTATCTTGAAACACCCTCTCAGACCACAGTTATGTAAAACTTGCTTCATTTTGGACAGTGACTGCTGCCATTCTACACGTTTCTATTTCATGGCGCGCTTCTCTAAGGGTAACAGTTTCTTCCAGACCATGACAAAGTTGTGACACATCTGTATAACTTTTACTTATGCAGGATTATTTGAACTGATAATTTTGGAATCTGCAGTTGTTTAGAAATGTCTCTGAAAGAGCTTCCTGACTTCTGGAAACATAAAAGTTCAACGAAATCATTAAAACCCCCAAATTACCATGACATTCATGCCCATGACAAGTGCACATAAATTCCTGACCACAACTGGAAGTACCATTTGTTAAATTAATTTGATTTACATATACAGCTAGCATTTTCTGCTCAAAGGCCTGTGACCATATTCACAGGAATTTCCATAAACAATCTGGGAATAGTGAACATTCTGAAATGAACCACCACTAAGCCTGCTATCACTTTAAAGGTTTTATTTTAGAGTACTGCTGTTAAAGTCGTTTAACTGTTAACTGTTATGCAAACTGATGTCTTTGGATGCAAAACTGTTTTTGAACGTGTTTACTGCAACAAGGTAAAATTACACAAGTCTTCCTTTAAGCAACAACACCTAACATCCAAGTGTGATCTGTGTAGCTGAGAATGGCATTAGTGTACACAGCTTGTGATGCAATAGGCCATTCTGATGCTGATTATACTGCACAGGAAGAGGGATTTTAGCAGCTGCAGTAGGTCTATTGTGCTGTACTGCACGAATCAAAGCTGTAAAACACAGCCACGTCTTCTTGTCACACGCCTGAATTGATGGGCGAGGCACAGCATTATCAGCTCAAGGCTAGTGCTTTCATAAGGTGTGACAGCACCTCAGGCCACTATGACATAAAGATACAGATTAAACTCGAAGAAAGGACAAATGTGACACCATTTGTTGTGAGTCACTACTCATTTCTTTTTGTTTTGGTTGCAAGAAGCCAGGCTTTCTTTTTTTTTCCAAAGTGGTTTTGAGCAATAGTTCTCCAGGTTTCCAAATGTCCAAAGTTTCTCTTCGGACATTGGCTTCTTTTTCACTCATTTTCAGTCCAGTTCCTGGTCCTGACCATTTCCACAAGAATGCTTTTGTTTGCTTGCTTGTTTATTAAGCCATTTCACACTGGCATATCATGCACTGGGAATTGGAGAACAAAAGAAGACATTATAGTTCTGAAATAAATTATCTGCTGCAGATGGACAGTTTCTGATAGTCATGTCCTTTAAAATGAGACAGAAATTCAATAATTTACAATTTACGGTTTCTCAAAAGAAAAAATTAATATGGTTGTTGTGTCAAGTTACACAACAGCAGTTCTTGTGTAATACTGTAATTGTGAAAGTCAGTGGTGAACGGACCGTAGTATTAATGAACCGGTGTGCGATGGTCTTAACACATAACTGAACAAAAGGCAGAAACATCCAAAGATGAACTTCAAGAAACCTGGAGAACTATTCCTGAAGACTGCTAAAGAAATGAGAAGAAAGCTTGCATAAGACAGTTCAGGCCGTGTTTAAGAATAAAGGCAGTAATGCCGAATATTGACTTTCCTGCTTGCTGGAATTGTACAAACTCTGTTTTTGCCTTTTATACTGTGTTTCCACAAATGTTGGAAAATGATTCAGTACAGTGCTGCACACAGTCCTAATGTTTTTTAGTTAAATATACAGAAATGAGGAGTTCTCTAAGGCTTTTAACTTTGTGTGAGAGACTTCTGTTTTATGCACTTGACCAGGGTTTCATATCTTATCTTTTGATTAAGAGTTAATCAGAAAACAACCTATATCTATGCTGTGAAATTTTCTGAGAATTTCCTCCAGGTTAAGGTAAGATTTTAATAGTTTAACTACATGGTTTATATTGTGTAAATGGAAAATGGGTTTACATTATGATGACTCACTACTGGACTGTGGGCACGTTTGTTTGCATTGGAAAATGTTCTATAAACACTTGAGAGGCCTGACCTGCAAATGTGTGAACTTTAAAAGACCTGTGATGCATACAGAGCTCATGTGTTAATGTGCTTCAAGTGGCTCAAATTTAGTAATTTTTTTAGAGATTTTTTACTCATCTTTTGTTTTGATTTTTAGTCACCATTTCCTGTGTAAAATTATTCATACTGATTTATTAATTTAACCACTGCCTACACATGTAGGTCACTTTTCCCAAAATAAAGTTGATGGAGCTGTGCAGAAATACCATCTTTCATAACATCAGCTAATATGAGGCTTGAGCTTTGAGTTTGTATCCAAACTTATTGATCCAATTCTTTCTCATATATGTCTAAATCGAGGCGTTCAGCATCAGCCTCCCTATTAATATTTTTAATTCTGTTATTGAAGATATTGATTCACTGTTTACTTATTTACTAATGTAAACCAGCACCTGAGGACATCAGGATCAGCAGGTAAGAAATTTTAGCTTGTGTCCTGCTGGCGTGTTACCACCAGGTGTCTCTGTGGTTTGGCATTTTCTCTTTTTCCTTCTTGTTGCATGATTACTTTTCCTCACTGGATGCTTGCATCACTGTTTAACAGTTTATTTTTTTTTACCATTTTCTCATTCTTTGATGGTCGTGGGCAAACAGGAGACACATGGAGTTTGAGCTTTGTCCTCTCAGACCATGCAAATCGCACCAACTTCAATTACTTTGTCACACAGCTGTAGATGGAAAGACTGCAACAGTGAATGTCAACAAAAAGTTACTGGAACTTTTGTTTTTACTGCCAACATATAAACGGACGGACTATATTTATGGAACCGTGCGGCACATCGGTTCACTTACTGATTTATTTAGAAAAAAAAGAAAGCCACACGTGTAGATTAGATGTAATTTAGCTGGTCAATCTTCCTTATTACCTGAAGAATATAAACTGACTACGAGTTTCTACATTACGCCCAGTGTAGTCGCAGTTGAGACGCTGCTTTAGCATCTATTCAATGTCTTAATGCTCCAAAATATTCTCATACTGGGAGTTAAGTCATCCTTGCCTTAGCAGACGAGGAAATATCAACTGGAAGGCTCAGGTTTTTTTTTTTTTTAACAATAAACTATTTGCTGGTGAAGTCCTGTTCTTTTGTCTGAATTGTAGCCAAATTTGAGCAGAAAAAAAGGCCCTGATCTTCGTCATACCATTCATTCACTACTTCTTTTTTTTTTTTTAAGTACAAACAACAACAAAGGCCACTTTTTTTGTGCAAAATTTTTATTTTCTCTCACCTCCTAAATGTCATCTGTGCATTACAGTGCAATCATTGAGGTAGTCCACTTGCCTTTTGGTTGAATTAAATTTGTTTCTATAGCAAATGTTGGTCTTGGCTGTTCTCAAACATACTCTGATTTTAATCCTGTGTTTAACCTGCTTACCAAGTCCCCAGTCTTCTGCAGCATAGCGTTAGTGTAAAACTATCCTGTCTGCGCTTGCTTTGAAGCAGGTCTGCACTTGCAAATGGCAGTCTGGCAGGACTGTTTTGGCACAAGTTTTCCTGACGGCAGTTTGCAGATTAGTAGCTCTGCAATAAAAAGACGCCGTTTCCAGAATACACTAGTTGTTGTTTAGAGAAACCTCCTTATTCCCATAGTTTGAGGCTCTTTTTATCTCAGTCTGGCCAATCATCCAGCGAACTCCCAGTGAAGCTGTGGGAAGAAAAGACAAAAAAAAAAATCACCACAGGATTCAGAGAAGCTACAGCATTGTTTGAGTGAGTCACAAAGAAGTGCTGACAGGCTTTGAAATGGGACATTTTTATTTCCACAGTAAATTTGACTTTGAATGTGGTGCATATGCCCTTTAATTATCAAGCGTTTTTATTATGACAATTTAGTGACGTGGCTGAATACGTCACTTTGAAATGAGAAGCAATGTTGCACATTAACTGGCTCTTTTAAATAACTGATAACACCTAAGCCATCTCCTCCAAGTCTGTATCAAGGCCTCTTATTTATTGTGGAAACTGCAACATGCTCTTGAAAAACCCGTGCTGTTAGAGTGATTAATTCCATTTAACAGTGAAACCAGTGAAATAATAATAATAATAATAATAATAATAATAAAAAGAATCAGGTGGATGACTTGATATCTAACTTTGATATTTTAAGCACATGCCTGAATGCTGTTATGGACATGCTCCCAATACTGATGAATTAATAAAATAAAAGAGGGAGACTTACATTTGAGGTGTCAAATCTGCTGCTTTATGTAACATTTGGACAAAAAGGAGCTGGTTAAAGTGAGGGATGGGCCGTATTAAACCACATTATGGTGGCTTGACCTTGCCTGTGAATGGATGACACAAACCTGCAGAGCAGACAGCCACGGAAGCTACGATGGTAAATACTGATCCAGAGCTGATCAGCTGAGTGAGCAGCAGGCCTAGAGGGTACAGGAGCAGGCAGGACCAGAATAGCCAGTTGATCAAGGACCATGGTCGACGAGGAGGACTCATTATGGGGCCCGGGAAGCGCCCAGTCTTTGCGTAGTGCTCTTGAAAGCTATCCTGTTAACAAATTAATGCAACGGCAGCTCAACACCAAAACCCACAACAGGGAAGCACGGCTAAAGTTGGTTCTTTTAAAGCCACGTGGCTGCTGTGTGTCTTAAAAAAAAAACCAGTAAGAGCTAAAATGGAACCAAGTGTGTACAAAGTTTAACATTCCCAAGTTCAGATTCAAGAGTTCAGTTATAAAGTGCATGGATTGAAAAGTAATTAAAAAGGTGGCATGGCAGTCAGCCAAAACCACAGATAAGCTCACCACACCTTCAAAACTGTGTATATAATAGGTCAATTTGTTAAATGACATTGACTCTATCTCCATAAAAAGGTCCGCGAGCCAAACTGTTCCTACCCTCAAAGTTAATTTTTACCACTAATGCCATTTGTGGTGAGCAATAAATATTTCCTCACACTAATCTTCCACTCAAGTGCAAAAGCTTCCAGCTTTTTAATATTGTTTGTGTTCTCTGCTGGAGCTGCTTTCTTTAAATTACACCAAAATCTTTATGTTTTCATGTGGAATTCAAATCCGAGATGATTCCAGATCCAGGTTTTGGCTGTCTGGGCACATCTGTAAGATCAGTGGCTGGATCAAAAAATTTCAAAGACACTGTTTACCAGTTCCTGTAGCACCAAAAATACCCCTACAAGAGGATGGAGCCACCCATTTATTTATAGTACTACTATTCAGTGTGAAACAGTGCATCAGCCTTCAGGGGGAAAAAAAGAAAAGAAGAGGCACTTATTTTAGGCTACATATCTAATCAGTATGGCTTCTATTTCAGTAATAAGAAACTGGGTGATTTAGTACCTCTACCTAATGCGTCTCTTTTGAAAATCATGCATCCATCAGAATATTTAAGACTCTCACCTTCTCCTGGTAAAGTTTGTGGAGCCACTCAGCACATTCCTTCTCATCTTCTGGGATCAACTCTAGAGGAATTCTCCTGCATGTCACAGAGATGAAGGTTACACCAGCACACAGGAAATGAAAAGCAACAAGTGTGTGAAACATCAGTTCCTACCTCACATACAAGTCTGCGTGATATTTTTTCCCGTTAAGAAGCCCCAGCAAAGTCGGCATTTCATTGTTTCTGAAGTTCAGCGTGGAATCGTAAACAGCCGCAGCTGCACAACACGGAACATGCGGCGGTTAGTCAGCGCCACCTTTCATTTGATTTGCAAATCCACCCCCTCGCCCCATAAAACTGATCGGGTACTTTCTGGTGGCCACATTTAAATACATAGACAAAGACAAACTCACCCGTCCCTCTGAGGCTCTGAACTGTTACCCAGAATCCTTTGGTTCTGGGCAAAAGATGATACTTTAGTTTGGACAACCCTTTGCTTTCAGCCACCTGCATGCTGACCTGGTGCTTCTTTGGTGTGAAGCGTGTCCCTTCGCAATGAAGCAAGAACTTTTGCCAAAAAAGAAAAAAAAAAGTTGGGTGTTATATAATTATATTATAATTATGGCCACAAAAATATCACTCTCACTTCTCTTGATTCTAAAATTACCACAGACTGAAACCCACCCAGAAGTTTTCTGGGTAATCCCGCAGTTTCTCAAGACTCTCATTCACCGTCCTTCGATCTTCCTCCCATTTCCTTTTGCAGAAAACTATCTCCAAGAAGTACCACATCCAGCCGATGATCGGTACATAAGCCAGCTGTTTTTTGGCTAACACTTTTGAGCTCTGGAAGTTGAGAACACACTGAAAGAACTGGAGGGAAGCATTGAATTGAGGGGTGGGTGAAGTTTTCTGGCTTACTTTCACTTACCCCAAGAACTCCAAATCTCTCACAGAAGGTCCAACCACACAGGAAGTCTATCTCAAAAGCGTGGTTGAGGACCACAATGGCATTCTCTTTTCCATACAGTGGATAACTCTTTGGGTCAGTGTAGAGTGTGCACTCTGTCCCAGACCACCACTCCAAGATAGCAACCATCTCTAAGGACAAAGACGCAAACAGGTACATGTGAGTAAAGGACACCTGGATTGCTTTTGTGAAATGATGCCATGCAGTACAGAGTTCTGGGAACTCGTGCAGCAGAGGGTTGTCATAACATCACACCAACAGCACCACTGAAACCACTGAAACTAAAGGTTTCTTCTCCCAGAAGCAGAAGAAAAAAACTTTTCTGCTTCTGGGAAACAGCCAGGTTGTAATGGTACAGCTAAGGTTATACATACGGCTGGAGATGCAGTAGGCCAGTCTGATGTTGATTCTGCGGGCCAGCTGCTTACTGACCAGCCACACAGGTAAAGTACAAAGCTGCAACAGGTTGATAATAAGGCCGCTGACCAGGAAGACATAGCAGATGATCAGGTGGCACAAGAACTGGGATTTTAGCAGCTGAAGAAGCCCCATGTTCTGTAAAAGTTCATAAGAAGACATTTAATTACATCAGGTAACAACAATAAAATAAAATCGTCTCATTTTTTGTTGGCTTCTGATTGCTTGTGACTCAAAGGTAGAGAAACTATGTCCAGTACTGTACTGTCCTAAAGTCTGGAACAACCTCTTTTTTTTTTTTTTTTTTTTTTTTAAATACTTTGCAAGTAGCCCGACCTTTTTATATTTGAAAAAGAAGCTTTGAGCAACAATTCACCAGGCTTTTCAGTCCTTGTACATGACCACTTTAAAAGTGTTTTTGTTTTTCATTTTTTTGCTTGTCAAGCCACTAAAAAAAGGATCCAACTCTAGAACCAGTGCCGTGTCTCTCTGATTCAAGCAGCCTGTTGCAAACACACATAATTATAATTGTTCCCATTTCTTTTGTTGAGACTATGAAACATGTCAAATATAACACTGTTTGACAGGGATAAAAACAGTATCTTTGCACCATCAAGGAGGGGAAAAAAAGAATCAACAAACAAATGAGGAAACTGGACGAGTGTAGGACAAAAGAAGTAATGACAGGACTAAAAAACTATTTATAGCAAACAGTGACAGTACTTGAAAATTGTGTCTCTGAGAAATATTTAAAAAAACAAAAACAAAAGATAAATGACCAGACACAGGACCTGAGAGATGCATGTGGGCCTTCCTCAACTGACAACGATTTGAACCAAAAATGTCAAATCTGGTTTCATCACTCCATCAGGCCAGTTGCCATATTTCTTTCAGTCCAATCCACATTATAGTCCTTTTCTTCTCTCTTTGTGTCTCATATACTGTCATCCCATACATAGACACAAGATTCAGTATATTAGCCTATTTCCCAACTGTTTCTTTCTAATAGTTCCTGTTTTTAAACGTTTGAAAAACAATAATAAAGAAAATAATATATACATTCTCCACCTTTGAGGCACAAGCAACCAGGATATAAAATACAAAGAAGCAAAATATGTTATATACTATTATTAATTTGTTCCACGCAAAGCCAGGCTGTGATCAAAACTGTTCTCAGAGTTTCTAAAACATGAATCGAGTCTGACATAAAGGATTTCTTTGAACGTTTTTACTCCCCCTCCCCCCTCTGAATAGTGTCTTTGAGATGCATTCCAGAGCCAAACAGCCAATCAGAGGGCAATTGTTTGCCGTTTGCTCCTAACAACACATGACCTTTTCAGGAACAGGGAAAACCATATCACCAATTATTCATAGTCAATCCCACAACGGCCTTCTCTGTGTTTACTGAGTTTTCCTTACGCAAACTGTTAGGTTAGCAGCTGTTTCAGAGCACAGAGAAACACGACTGGAAAATGACCAAACTGCTTAAACACAAAACCCATGTACACACCTGCAAACACGTGACACTTACCTTGATTCTGTATTAGTGCCCAGTGTTCCTGCCTCAGACACCTTTCTACCTTTCCAAACAGTGTAAATGAACAAATTTAAAAGACAACCAAACACCACTATCCCACTACACGTCCATGCCACCTCCAGTTCGCGATGTCCCTCGTCCTTCAGCTGTTAGTGCGCAGGCCTAGAACTATGCACCACCCGGCCATCTGGTGAAACGTCCTTCAGCATGAGGAACCACACCCATCCGCCTGCCAAACCTGGATCGCGGGATGCAGACATGTGTGAACCTGCGCCACCTTCGAGAAACTCTGCAGACAGCCTCGCGCGAAGATCGTCTACTCTTTGTTGGCCCAATCAAAACACAGGATTTTCTCTACATAATGAAGTGGAACATATGACTAATACAACGACAACAAATATGACGTTGTAATAATAGACTTTTTCTTCTCATATAGTTATTATGTCCGATATAATCTTTAAAAAACAAAATGGTTTTAACAGAAAGTTATACTATATCCCAACATTTCCTGGTGCGGTTACACTCTTTTTTGTTGTTGGTCTCACAAACTCGGGCTGAGTGAGACCTCTTCTTTTCCCTTCCAGCTCCGATGCCAAATTTGGTCACAGGAAAAGCGGGAAGCGCGTGGGAGGCATGGGCGGCGCAACGTTTTCGTCATACACGTGATAAATTCTTCTGAAACCCAAGAAACGTCGTAAGTCGCTTCCTTGTTTCGATTTGAGTGGGTAAGAGTAGTAACGACGGCCTCGTGTCTTTTAATGTAGCATTTAGCAGCACACAGAGTGGGCGTCCCTTGAATGTAATTGGCTGAAATCACTTTCGTTGCCACTAGCTAATGGAGTGCATGCGGCCAGCTCCCCCTGCTGGTGATGTAGTGTATGTACGTAGAAGAAAAATGTTTAAAGGAGCAATCGATCTCAAAATAAATGCAGTGAATACAAATCTGGACTCATTAACTGTTAAATTTAAGGGATTCCATTAGTTTTAGAAATTATTTATATCATTTAATTACAGGTCACAAAGGTAAAATATATATTTTTATGAACAAAACAAAACAACTGTTTAGAATGTATGTCAACAATGATGACAACATAATAAATACATTTTAATGACTTTAATTAAATATTATATTTTAGTAAATTTATTATCGTAAAGTAGCACATGTGGTTCTGGGTTTGCATTCAACTTTAACAGTTATTAAACTATATTGCAATTTATCTCCTTTTTTAAACTGCAAGTTATATCTGCAAAGTTAGACTTTGTCAGTGTCTGTTTTATCCAGTAAGATAAAGTTATCTCACTTTATTTTTCTGTTGCAAAATGAGACTGTCAGGCATACCAACATTGTACTTAAAACCTGCCATAAATTTTTCCTATCAGACGAAGTAAGTCTGCGATCAATCTGATATACATAGGCAGTTTAAGCTCAGGTTGGCTGCGACGGATTGGAGACCTGTCCATGGTGAACCTTGCCCTGTCACCTGTGGCAGCAGGGCTCCAGCCCCCTTACAAAACTGAATTTGAGTAGAAGAAGAAAGTTTAACATCTTGTCCACACCTGCCTCAACTCCACCAGTCCACCCAACCACTACTGCTGCTCTGTCTCAGCTCTGCTCCTCTGCCTTAAACCAATTTGATTCAGCTGATATACTTTAGATTTCACTCTTTCACTCTGCTTCTATTAGTTCTCCAAACTCTGGACTCTCTGCTCAGTTCACCTACAGTTCCCCTGTTGCTCTGCACAGCACATAAATTTTTAGATTAAACTCAAAGCACTATTTGAGAATAAAGTCAAAATGTAGCAATTAAAGTTGTCGTTTTAAGTGAAACAACTGCCTCCAACAACTGCCACAGCTCCTGCACCCTCTACAAAATCCTTTGTGTAGATGAGTTAGTGAAACATCTTGTGATACAGTGTACATCCTCCTTAAATGGGTGTAACCATCAGTATCCTTGCATCTGTTGATTAGCTGGAATGTGGAAACGGCAAAAAGAATACGTCATACACGTACATACGTGATACCACTTGCTGACACCAGAGGGTAATAAAGATTCACTAAACACGACTCCATTAGAAAAGAAAAGTGTCTCAGGATAGATAGTCCTGTCATTCCCTATGGTATAAATACCAAATCTGTGTTCTATTTAATCTGCAAAAGTGTGATATGCCATCCTTAATGGACCCATCAAGCCAACAAACATATATTTCTTTTTTCTACTTTTTCTTTTGTAACCCAAAGCTTTGGTAAGAAGACTGATGGTGTTTTATGACAGTCCAATCTAGTGGGTTGATGAGGTGTTTCTGGCTCTCATTTTAAGGTCGTATAAGTTTAAACAAATATTAAAGTGGCTCAGGTAGTCCCTTATCGTCAAATGCTAAACACAAGCAGAGCAAAGGGGCTGTAGGGAAGTCTAGGATACGCAGGCCACTTTGTAACCACAGAAATTACGAGGCAAAGCATCTCAGAATCTTTGTCTGCACTACTACATATTTAAAATACTCCTAGGCAACAATTTTGAGAGATTTTTCCCACTTTCTTGAAATGCTTTTCTCAGGTTTCAACATAAGCAGCACATTGGACTAATTTCCAGTCATTTTGTGTTTCCATAAAAATCCTTCTTCCATATGTGTGTTAAACTCGGGTTTAAGCTCTGCAGAGAGAGTTTGAGAAAAAAATCATTATGTTCGGTGAAGGTGAAACATGGCAGCGAAGTAAAAATAAACAAAACATATTTCTAAGTTTATGGGGACTTAATAACAGCACACTTCAACTAGTTATTTCACAGTGACAGACATTTTGGATGCCTCGGTCGAATCAAAATAAACTAAAATAACGGTTCACCCGTCTTAGCAGAAACACTGCAGGATAAAGCCAAATCAGCTTGCAAGAGGCGAATACATGAGAATCACTCTGCATTGGGGTGAAAACGTGCCTTGAAATTTGCTGCTAAACCAAAAAAACGCTATCTATCAGAGTGCATCTCATCCAAAGTAGGCAGCCAGGAAGTGTGTATCTGTGTGAGAGTGTTGGTGTGTGTGTCTTCCCATTTCTCAGAAGAAAAGTGAACTGATATGTGGTTACTGGTTTTGAAGAAGTGATGCGGGGCTACCGAACCACAACAAGTTTGCCCATTCCAAGAGATGTCAGCTTTCATTCACTGAGTTATATGTTGCTGTAAAACGTTGCCCTCCTTTGGCCCCTTCTTGGTACATCAGGCAACTGGAGACCATACAAGAGCAATGTTGTGAGTTTGAGTGCAGCTCTTGACGTTTTTTGCATGACATCTCCTTTCTCTTATTTATTGCCCACTCTTAAATCAAGCAGAGAGGCTATAAAAATAATTTTTTAGGGGGAAAAAAAGCTTCCCTACAAGATTAAACCAAAGAGCAGATGTAATGAAGCTGGACTACATGCGTCTTTGACATGTGAGAAAGCTGGCCAACTTACCACAACACATCAACTTTAATCTTGAAAATCTCTGTTGTCACCCTATTAGGAATGCGGAATAATTTTTAAATAGCCTGCAACTTTATTTCCCCTTTTTATGTTTATTTGGGGAAACTAATTGATTACTCTCGAAAAAATCAGACGCAGCTGAAATATTTCAGTCAAGAGTGAATCAGGTTGATGCAGCTGGCCAAAGCCAAAAGTTTGTAGCCAGGACGATCTTTACTTTTGGCAGCGTGGGGCGATTTGGATGCTGTATGCTGTATGAAGAATGCAGCGAGGATTAGGTGAAATCGCTGCGATTGTGTGATTTATGAACCGTTTTGCGTCAACAGGCTGTGACTGGCTTCGACAAATTGACGCTCATTCAACCACTTTGCGTAACTCTTTAAGGTAATAGTTCTATCAGCATATGTTTCTCATTCGTCCAGGGGTGTTGGGTCTTGGTATGAGAAACCGCTTCCTCCTTTTAATGCAGTGAATTTATTTATGATTGTGCGATGCGTGGCTTGGTAACTTGATGTGCACGTGATGGTACAAACTGCTTTGAAAGTCGAAGGAAAACAGTGTAGCGCTTTTCCGAGCACAGTAAACAGCTGCGTGACGAGTCAAAAGAGTTGCCCCGGCAAAACAATCATGAAAAACCTTGACTTGGAAAAAGCTGCGGACATTTAGTAAATAAGGTGCTAAATTTGATGAGCAGCTGTGGATGTCTACATGTTGGAATCTCATGAAAAAAGATAATGGGATCAGGTTTTCTAAATGAATGTTTTAAGCTCTTGAATATATAGAGGGGAAAAAATACAGTTCAGATAAAGTGACAACATAGCCTGAGGTCTAAGCCCTATTTGACACAGCGTATATGCACAGTAAGCCAGTAATGAGATCCTGATGCATGCAGTGTCAGTTTCTCAAGGGGCTTGGCTTCTAGCATGGGTCAAAGTAACTGTGGGCCCCACCTGACACATCCACACATCTGACTGTCAGTGAAACACTGGGAGGTTTTCTGGAGTAGGGCTGAACGATATATCGCATTTGCGATAATATCGCGACATGATCAAGTGCAATTTTCTAACCGCAAAGGCTGCGATTATACTCTGGACATGTCCAAATTCATGGGCTGCATCCTCCTGAGGCCGCATTTGTAGACCGATTACGTCACAGCGACGCGCCGAAGGCTGTCCAAATTACTACCATATCCCAGAATTCATAGCGCGGCCCAGCCAAACTCCAGTTTCCAACAATGGCGGCCGCTACTAAGTTTTAAAATTACTCATACTAATCTTTCTGGGTCACAAAATAAACTTTTAAAATATTTTCAGGCGAGAAAGTAGTTGTGTAAACATCGAATATCTGCTCGGTTTATCAAGATATCCCATATTTGCAAAAGTGCTTCGACGTTTTCAGAGGCGTCTGCTACCCACCAGCTCGACAGCTAGCCGGGAGCTCGAGGGTTACTGATGCGGCCGAGAACGGCACAACTCCCGGCACATCATTTTCAGATCACCGCGGAGTTTCGCTGCTCGGGTTAAACGTAATATATAAGTCACTTAGACAACCTAAAAATGTTATTGTTGGGCTTTTTTCAGTGTTTTGTTTGTTCGTGAGTAAATCGGTTTGGCTGAGATTAAAGTTATTAGATTAGATAAAATAAAACTTTATTAATCCCCCGGGTGGGTTCCTCCTTGGTTTTCACACAGCTGACTAAACGTCAAACAGAAAACTTATTAAACAGAAGTATGAGACAGTCGAGAATTTACGCCAGTGTCTGGTTATATTTTAGATAGCAAGAAGCAGACGGCCGAGTTTATTAAACTCCACCGAGACAGCGGTGACGCTAATCAGAACTAGCCTTCTGATTCAGAAGGCTAGACCGTCCAATTTCACGCCTTTAAATTTTAAAGGCGTGTTTGTGTGTGTGTTTATGCAATTGCTATTATGTTTGCACTTTATGTGTAATGTTACTGACTGCAGAGATCAGTAAGATGTGTGTATTTTTTATTTATTAGTTTTATTTATTTAATATTATTTTTTAATTGAATGACTGTCTAGTAGTTCACAGATGTCGAAAAACTGAGTGTGGTAAAGCCACTGATTTTGTTTATGTATATTTCTGCAATCTGCACATTGTACTGACTTTCATTTTAATGTTTACACCAGGGTTCCTTGTCAGCACTTTATGCTCAGATGTTTGTAAGCTAAAAATAAACTATTGTGTATGTTCAAATATACTGTTGTGATTGAAGAAGTTAAATAAAAATGTCAGTCATCAATTCATGCATCACCTCATGTCATCATAACAGAGGTCTGTCTTCCAGGAAAGAACAGTTTAAAATTAATGTAATATAGTATTGGCCATACTATATGATGTATTGCTTGTCTTTGTTTAATAATACAGAAGACAAAGACCTTAAAAAATAATCGCATATCGCAATATTGGGGCAAAAAATCGCAATTAGATTATTTTCCATAATCGTTCAGCCCTATTCTGGAGACACCTGTTCTGGTTCTCTCAGGGGTCCTGAAAAGAGTGCCAAAAAGATCGGTCGGAGGGAAGTTATTTGATGTAACGCCACTGAAGAGGGCTAAAATGCTGCGTAGTTATACAATTACATATCCTCTTTTTCAACTTCTACTCTTGCTTCCTCTGGCAGATTTGGGATTTGAATGTGCAGGAATGAGAAAGTGATTGAACACAAAATCACACGTGCAGAACTCTGGATGCTGGTTGGAGCACATGTGCGAGAGCAACAGTAATGCGCCCAAATGGAAATATGTGTTTCTGCTTCAGTAAGCAGTCAAGGATTTCTCTTTGTTGAAGGGATCAATATTGTGCAGGAAAAAAAAAGAGACAACATGGAGATGCAGTATGTGCTTGTGGAATAAAATGGATGTTTCCAGGATTTTCCTGTCTCCAGCTTCCGATGGGTTTGAAACTAGTTTGCTCCAGTTACATTCAGTGGAAAGAGAAGTGTAGAGCTCGTGCTGCACTTTCTAAATATCATCTGCCTTTAAAGTGACACGAGGTGCTGTTTCATTTTTCTTTACTAAATTGTGTATCCACTGTTAATTGTCACGGCGGGGTGCGCCGATGTGTGCGGAAGCAGGACCCAAAAGCAGATGATGACGAGGAATAGTAATGATTAACAGAAAAGTGAACCTTTATTGCGATGACGGCAGGAGATGAACCAAGAGACCAAAGCAAACAGGCAAAACACTAAGAAACAAAACACTGAACTGACAAAACACTAAGAAACAAAACACTAAAGGTACTAAGACCAAAAACTATAACTATGACCGAGGTGGAAAATAAACAGGCTAAGACTATGACTATGACCATGATTCTGGTGAGAATAAACAGACGAACTGACAATGGCATGAAGAAAACAAAAGGCTTAAATACAGACATGAGGTGATCAGGGGAAGTGGCGACACATGAGGAAACAGCTGACTGACATGAATCTAATGACAGGACCAGGAGGAGTGAAACTAAATACAATGACCAAAGAACACATGACACTGTCAGAATAAAACAGGAAACACTAAAACTAGACATGACAATACAAACTTAACATACCAAATACGTGATGAATAATGCAAGAACTCAAACAGAAAACCCAGGAACAATAACTGCCTAACCTAAAGGCAAATAGGAAATACCACAAAACTAACAACATCTCAAAAAATGAGAACAATACAAAGAAAGCTCAAAGTGCTGGGTCGGAGACCCAGCCTGTGACAGAGCCCCCCCCTCAAGGGCGGATTCCAGACGCCCTAAAACCTCGAAAAACAAAACCAAAAACAACCCACCAAGGGCGGGCGGTGGGGGTCCAGGACGGAGGGCCAGAAACAAGGCCAAAAAAAACCAAAAACAAAACGTCCATCAAAATCACAGGAGCGCAGGGAACAGTTCATGACTCCTCAGGGGGCCGACCCGGAGGGTGACGGTCCAGAAAATCATAGTTCATGTGATCAGGGGGCCGGCCCGGAGGCCGACGGCACAGAAGTCCATGGTCGAACAGTTCCGGGGGCCGTCCGTGCGGACGGCAATGGTGGCGACATGGAAACCGTTCAGGGGGCCGACCGTGCGGACGGCAAAGGTGGCGACATGGAAACCGTTCAGGGGGCCGACCGTGCGGACGGCAACGGCGTAGAAACAGTTCAGGCGGCCGACCGTGCGGACGGCAACGGCGTAGAAACAGTTCAGGCGGCCGACCGTGCGGACGGCAACGGCGGCGCCCAAGTGTCAGGCGTACCGGCCAAGGCTTGGAGGGCACAGGACCAGGTGACGCTAAAGCACAGGCAGAGGCCGGACCAGGTGACGCTGAAGCACAGGCAGAGGCCGGACCAGGCGTAGCAGAAGCACAGGCAGAGGCCGGACCAGGCGTAGCAGAAGCACAGGCAGAGGACGGACCAGGCGTAGCAGAAGCACAGGCAGAGGACGGACCAGGCGAGGCTGAAGACTCTGACGAGGACGGACCAGGCGAGGCTGAAGACTCTGACGAGGACGGACCAGGCGAGGCTGAAGACTCTGACGCTGAAGCCGGAGCCGGACCAGGTGGAGCAGGAGCAGCTGATGCCGGAGCCGGACCAGGTGGAGCAGGAGCAGCTGATGCAGAAGCCGGACCAGGCGAGGACGAAGACTCTGAGGCTGCGGCTGACGAAGCACAGGCTGGAGCTGCGGCTGACGAAGCACAGGCTGGAGCTGCGGCTGACGAAGCAGAGGCAGAACCAGGTGACAGTGAGGCAGCCACAGGTGGTGAAGCAGAAGGTGGCCAGACGGGCTCCTCAGGCCCTCCAGCTGACGAAGCATGAGGCTGGACGGGCTCCTCGGGCCCGCCAGCAGACGTGGCGTGAGGCTGGACGGGCTCCTCGGGCCCGCCAGCAGACGTGGCGTGAGGCTGGACATGGCGAGGCTGATGTGGTTCTCCTGAACCTCCAGCAGACGAGACATGAAGCTGGCTGGGTTCTCCTGAACCTCCAGCAAATGAAGCATGAAGCTGGCTGGATTCTTCTGAACCTCCAGCAGACGAGACATGAAGCTGGCTGGGTTCTCCCGAACCTCCAGCAGACGAGACATTAAGCTGGCTGGGTTCTCCCGAACCTCCAGCAGACGAGACATGAAGCTGGCTGGGTTCTCCTGAACCTCCAGCAAATGAAGCATGAAGCTGGCTGGATTCTTCTGAACCTCCAGCAGACGAAGCATGAAGCTGGCTGGGTTCTCCTGAACCTCCAGCAAACGAAACATGAGGCTGGCTGGGTTCTCCTGAACCTCCAGCAAACGAAACATGAGGCTGGCTGGGTTCTCCTGAACCTCCAGCAGACGAAGCATGAAGCTGGCTGGGTTCTCCTGAACCTCCAGCAGACGAAGCATGAAGCTGGCTGGGTTCTCCTGAACCTCCAGCAGACGAAACATGAGGCTGGCTGGGTTCTCCTGAACCTCCAGCAGACGAAACATGAGGCTGGCTGGGTTCTCCTGAACCTCCAGCAGACAGAACATGAAGCTGGCTGGGTTCTCCTGAACCTCCAGCAAATGAAGCATGAAGCTGGCTGGGTTCTCCTGAACCTCCAGCAGACGAAACATGAGGCCGGACGGGCTCCCCGGGCCCTCCGGCTGACACTGAAATTGGCTGCACCAGCTGTACCTCCGTCTCCGGCTCCAAACCGGCCTGGATAGCAGTCCCACAGCAGCTTAGCTGAGCCTGATGGCTAGCTTTTCCAGGGCAAACAGTCTCTGTATAGCCGGGTTGCGTTTGTGATACGGAGCATCGGTGGCGCGCACGCCGCTTTTTCTTAGGAGTGGAAGACGGCGGAGCGATGGGTGGAAGTCCCTGGTAACTCCGAGGTCCCCCGAGAGCCAGTCGAGTTCCCCGGAAAGAGTGCTCGTGCTCCGGAATGAGCCACAGCTTCCACCGGAGCTCCTCCTCCAAGAGAGCGCAAAATATAGACTGGCGCTCGTCGTCGTCCAAGTCTATGGTGTGCGGCGCTTCCTCGCGCTGAACTGTGACAGGAGTATGGCGAGACTGTGATGAGGGCGTGGAAACTGGTGAGCTGAGAGGTGGTGACGCTGCGGCGAATCTCAGCGAACCGACACGAACACACTCAGGTTCCGGAGGCAGCAATGGAGATGACTGATTGTGGGGTTGTTGTGACTGGTGGGTGCTGGAAGCCATTTCCTGACTCGACAGTCCCTGGGCCTGCAGCATCTCCTTTATCCTCGTAAAGGCAGCAACTATGGCAGGTGAGTCCGGGAGCTGGAGAAGGCGGGGATCCCTCTCCATAATAGCTTCAGCAGCGTTAATCATTACCAGCTTGCTCTTTAAATCGGGCGCTGTAAAGAAGCGGTCGAGGATCGCTTGGATCCGAGCAGTCTCCTCCAGACACTCGGTGAGAGCAGAATCCGCTGGGTCCATGACTGGTCAGTTCGTTCTGTCACGGCGGGGTGCGCCGATGTGTGCGGAAGCAGGACCCAAAAGCAGATGATGACGAGGAATAGTAATGATTAACAGAAAAGTGAACCTTTATTGCGATGACGGCAGGAGATGAACCAAGAGACCAAAGCAAACAGGCAAAACACTAAGAAACAAAACACTGAACTGACAAAACACTAAGAAACAAAACACTAAAGGTACTAAGACCAAAAACTATAACTATGACCGAGGTGGAAAATAAACAGGCTAAGACTATGACTATGACCATGATTCTGGTGAGAATAAACAGACGAACTGACAATGGCATGAAGAAAACAAAAGGCTTAAATACAGACATGAGGTGATCAGGGGAAGTGGCGACACATGAGGAAACAGCTGACTGACATGAATCTAATGACAGGACCAGGAGGAGTGAAACTAAATACAATGACCAAAGAACACATGACACTGTCAGAATAAAACAGGAAACACTAAAACTAGACATGACAATACAAACTTAACATACCAAATACGTGATGAATAATGCAAGAACTCAAACAGAAAACCCAGGAACAATAACTGCCTAAACTAAAGGCAAATAGGAAATACCACAAAACTAACAACATCTCAAAAAATGAGAACAATACAAAGAAAGCTCAAAGTGCTGGGTCGGAGACCCAGCCTGTGACAGTTAATGCTTACTTTGCAGAATCAACATTTATACAGCATTTTATCCATCTTACTTGCAAATATGAATTTTTATAGATGAAACTAAAACGGAGCATTACACTGCTGCCTACGTATGGATAATTTTATAAACAGATATAAGAATACAGACTGTATTTAAAAGCCAATTTGGCCACCATGAAGCTAAGTGAAGTCTTATCTGGAACCCCAAGCTGACCATACCCATCTTTATTGTTCTTTTGTTTACTGTAAAGGGAGCATAACTTAAAAATGAACATGGTCTACTCAGTAAGACATGAAAATATTGATTTATGCCATGAATTTAGTAAGAAAGTGCTAAATGAAGTCATAGATCAGGGCATCTGCAAGGTTGTTCACCTATAGACCTTTATACAGTCACACTGCTTTTTGCAACCAGAGGAGTTCACCTTTGCAACATAAAAGCTATGCTCACAGTTTGATGATATGAAAATGGGATGGGACCGTGGTGCAGTGATTAGTGCTTATTAGAGGGCTCTGGGTTTGACTCCACCATCTGGGACCTTTCTTTCTGTAGTGCACATGTTCTACCTGTGCTTGCATGTATGCATGTTAGATTAAATGGGAATTCTAAACTGGCCATAGTTGTGATTTGTGAACTTCTCTGTTGGCTCCATGACAGGCTTGTGTACCCTACCTCTTGGTTCTATGATGATATGACAGCTGGGATAGGCTCCAGCCTCCTCCCAGTAGGACATGCCCATAACATCTCACCTGGGAGGAGATACCCAGGAGCCACCCTAATTAAATGCCCCAACAATTTCAGTTTACTTGTTGGTGGAGGAGCTGCGGCAGTCCCTCCAAAATTGAGCTTCTCACCGAGTTTCTAAAGCTGAGTCCAGACACCTTTGTTTCTTTTTGGATATAGGGGTTTATCCAAAATCTAATTCATTTGGTCATTACCCAAAGCTTGTGACTTTAGATGTTTTTATTCTCAGCTCTCTCTTCACCACATCAGAGTGGTAGAGTGTCAACATCAGATGCTGCACCAGTCTGTTGATCTAATCTCCCGCTCCCCTATACCCTCACTTGTGAACAAGTCCCCAAGGTACCTAAACTGCTCCACTTGACTCAAAGTGGGCATTCCACCCTTTTACTGCGGAGAACTTTGCCCTCTGACTTGAAGGCGCTAATACTCATTCTCACCAATTCTCACTTGGCTGCAAAACCCTGCAGTGCTGGAGGCCACCAGCTGATGAAGCCAATAGAACCACATTATCTGTAAAAGGCAGATATGAGATTCTGAGGCCACCAAAGTGGAAGCCTGGCAACAGAGGGCATTGCTGTCAAACATTGCTGTCAAACACAGAAACCGGGTATGAGTCCGACTTATTGCCAGCAATGCAGACAAAGCTGTTGTTGTGGTTGTACAGAGACCCAATGGCACATGACAACAACACACCCTGAGAGGCCAAATGCTTTTTTTAGTCCACAAAACATAAAAAAAAAAAAAAACATCTATTGTCCTCTCATATTATTAAAGTATTTTTTCACTTTATTCTTTGATGCCTTGTTATTGCAAAAATATCAGGATACACTATAAAGGGCACACTTCATAAAGGGCCTTTTCAAATAAGGGAACTACACTCAACAAAAATATAAACGCAACACCGTTGTTACTGCTCCCATTCCCCATGGGATGGGCGTAGAAACCTAAAATTCATTCCAGATACACAATATAACCATCCCTCCCAAACAGTGGTCACAAATCAGTCCAAATGTGTGGTAGTGGGCACATCTGCTATATTGAGATAATCCATCCCACCTCACAGGTGTGCCACATCAGGATGCTGATCTGACATCATGAGTAGTGCACAGGTGTACATCAGACTGCCCACAACAAAAGGCCACCCTGGAATGTGCAGTTTTTTGCGCTATTGGGGGTCTGGGGACCCAGAACCGGTCAGTATCTGGTGTGACCACCATTTGCCTCATGCAGTGCAACACATCGTTGCATGGAGTCTATCAGATTGTCAATTGTGGCCTGTGGAATGTTGGTCCACTCCACTTCAATGGCTGTGCGAGGTTGTTGGATATTCGTGGGAACTGGTACACGCTGTCGTATACGCCGGTCAAGCACATCCCGAACATGCTCAATGGGTGACATGTCCGGTGAGTATGCTGGCCATGCAAGAACTGGGACATTCTCAGCTGCCATCTGCCCTGAACAATGTGAACCATGATTCATCCGTGAAGCGCACACCTCTCCAACGTGCCAGACGCCATCGAATGTGAGCATTTGCCCACACAAGTCTGTTACGGCGACGAGCTGGAGTCAGGTCAAGACCCCGATGAGGACGACGGGCATGCAGTTGAGCGTCCCTGAGACGGTTTCTGACAGTTTGTGCAGAAATTGTTTGGTTGTGCAAACCAATTGTTCCAGCAGCTGTCTGGGTGGCTGGTCTCAGACGATCTTGGAGGTGAACCTGCTGGATGTGGAGGTCCTGGGCTGGTGTGGTTACACGAGGTCTGCGGTTGTGAGGCCAGTTGGATGTGCTGCCATATTCTCTGAAACGCCTGTGGAGACGGCTTATGGTTGAGAAATGAACATTCAATGCACGGGCGACAGATCTGGTTGACATTCCTGCTGTCAGCATGCCAATTGCACGCTCCCTCATTGCTTGTGGCATCTGTGGCATTTTGCTGTGAGACAAAACTGCACATTCCAGGGTGGCCTTTTGTTGTGGGCAGTCTGAGGTACACCTGTGCACTACTCATGATGTCAGATCAGCATCCTGATGTGGCACACCTGTGAGGTGGGATGGATTATCTCAATATAGCAGATGTGCCCACTACCACACATTTGGACTGATTTGTGACCACTGTTTGGGAGGGATGGTTATATTGTGTATCTGGAATGAATTTTAGGTCTCTACGTCCATCCCATGGGGAATGGGAGCAGTAACAACGGTGTTGCGTTTATATTTTTGTTGAGTGTATTTGGCAAAATCCACACATGCCAACAGTGTGAAGAAGTAAATATTTGTGAAGCACATAATTTTCCCCCTTCGAAATGCCTATAATATGATAAGAATTTATAATCCATCCATCAATTTTCTTAACAGCTTATCCAATTCAGGGTTGCAAAGGGGCTGGAGCCTCTCCCAGCTGTCAATTTGTATTCCATCTTGTGTATTTAATTGACACAATGCACTTTAAAAACTGAATTGTTTGCCGAGACAATAATAAGATGTGCCACTTGCATAATTAAACATTCCACACATGTTAGCATAATCGCTACGTGTGAGCTCATGTCTAGAAGTGAAACACAGAAGAAGAAATCTAACGAAGCAAAAGTTATCATACCTAAATAAAACATGATGTGCGTTACAATGATGATAAGTTTACGAGGCAAAATCAAATAAAAAAAAAAAATTAATAATAATAAATTTTACGTCTGCAGACACATGGGTGAGTTCACATATTTGTGTGTCAGCATTCTTACAAATGACTGAAGTTATCAGGAACATTTTTACTGCTCCAACAAGCATGAAAAGGCCATAATTTTTTCCAAACAGCTCGTGGATACTTTTCCAACTCTTCGGGAGAGAAAGGATTGCCTAGAAAGATTTTCATCTTACACACTCGCAGACGTTCTGACACCGCTTTCAGACAATGTCAGCAAAATCTGCTTCTCAATGTGTGGAGCCAGCCGGAAGGCAGTTAACATATAAAAACTTGACTCTGCTTTCCAGCCGCTCTACTCAGACTACATAGCAGAACCAGCTAAATCAGGAGCAACGGAGGTTGGACTTTTCCTAAGTATAGTTTTTTTAAAAAGTTTGTTATAGTAGGTAATTAAAACACATGGAACATGTTATTAATACAAATTAAATCTGTCTGTGTGTCAGAATTAATATCTCAGTATAAGCTGTTTTCTTTAAAGGGGTTGCAAAATTAGGGTTTGGCAAATCTTTTTAGTTTAAAAGTCCCCAGTTTGGTGAAAATGTGTCATACCTTCAAATATTATTAAAGTTGTTTGGTGTCGAGAGTGGAAAACTGACACTTTCAAGCAGTTGTGCAACAAGAACGTAACTTAACAAAAGAAAAAAAAGAAGATAGGAAGGAGAGAAGCGAGAACGGCTGATATCTTTAAACAGCTCGCCATGTGTATTTTCGCGAGTGGATGTTCCATTACAGCAGCACACAACATGGCTGAAAAAGCCATCAGAGATGTAAGAGGATATGGTGTGATCGCTTGTTTCCACTGCTGAAAAAGGGAGGGGAACTTGCAGCATTGTAGTGCTGTTAATAAAGAGCAGGCGAGGAATTGCTGTCGTCTCCTTCTGTGTTGAAGCATCGGTCTATGGGGCCTCTTCTCTCTGCGCACTTAACAGACAGCACAGTTGCCTCCGCACACGCAAAAAGGAAATGCAACTTTTTTTTTTAACTCTTGAAGCGTTAATGAGTTTTCCTTGTATTTTATTATTGTGTGAATTTTTCAGAGACAGAAAAACTCAAATTTGCAAGAAATATGATAAAATAAATACTAAGCATCCATAACTGGGGTAGGAACAGATAACCCTTGCGTGTCTAAACGATTATGGTTGTGCTTGAAACTTTGAGCAGTAAAAAAAGTCTCCGGACAAACAGACTTATTTGGCCTCACTGTTATTTCCTGTGCAGTGTGAGCGTAACATAATGTCTGGACTGGGTACACATGAACAATGTGTACTAAAATCTTTGACACCCCACTTCCACATGTCTCAAATGGACAGAGCTCTAATCATTCATATTTCCAGCTCAGGGTTTAAGCAGCGCTAGGACTACTCTAAAAAGTTATAGTTCATGTCATTCATCCGAGAGTGAAGTTCCTCTGGTGACAATGGCCACGATGGTGTGGATCTAGCATCGCCATACGCAGCCAACAGAGCTTTCTGATTATTTAAAGAATTTCACGGATATTTGCGCTTTTGGATAGTACCAATTGCAGAAAGATGATTTCTCTCAAAGCAAAGGAAGGGGATATCCAGACTGCCTGTTTTCCAAAAGATATGAGGCCTGTGTTTGATCAGAGTTTATTTGTGTAAGTCAGATAAATCAGACTTCAGAGGGCCTCCAGCTATCAGCACTGTCTGGTTTTGTTGTGCGTGAGATTACAGGCAGGCCAAGACTTCACAACGTGATTAAATTAGACCCAGTGCATCTGCTTTTGGTTTCACACCAGTGCCATCAAGAAACGAGTTAAAGGACATCTTGTTTGTCATCTTGGATGCTTGTTTGTTGATTTTGGGGCTCATCCATACTTTTTTTCAGCCTGGATTTGAGCAAATGTCCAAATATGTACTTAGACTTAAATGGAAAAAAGATCATTAATTTACCCATTTAAAAAAAAGATGGTGTCTATCATTTCAAATACCTATAGTGAAGCATCCTAGACCCACCACATGTATCAAAGAGCAGGGTTCAGGCAGACAGCTCGGAGCCCTTTGCTGCAGGACTTCAGCTTGCAGCCCAACACGTCTGGCACCTCTGTTTTCTGGGAGCAATGAGTGTGCGCCCCCATGCTTGGCAAAGAAAAGGAGTATGGATATTTTCCCAATGACGAGAGGAACTCGTGCCCTGAAATAAATGACTTACTTTATTTCAAGTGACAGACCCACTTCTTTGCTAGAACACTTGCCCTTGGCAAACCCTTAGTCACTTTGCTCAGCAACAACATAGGTTCACTCTTTAGACGAGCCAGTGGGAAAACTAATGCTGACTTAACTTGGATTCTGGGGAATGGAAACAAATGCATGCTTCCCAGGAGTTAAATCAATTATTGCCCTTTGATGTTAAATGTGTTTTTATGGAGCACTGGACCGGAGGGTTGGGGTTAAAGTATAATATGAGGTGAAAGGTTGAGGTGGGGTTTTTTTCCCTGATGAGAAAGTGACATATCAAAGTTAATTTATTTGTCTCAAGTAGTACTACGCTTGTAAAAGCAGTTGCAGCTGATATTATAGTGAAGATTCTTAGAAATGTTTCTACCTTCTTTAAAAGAATGCAAATCCGGAATAAATTCTCTGCTCTCTCAGTGAAGGTCTTAGGAAAGATATTACTAAGTTGCTATTAAGTATTTCAGGAAGTTCCACATTTGCTTCCTTGCTTAGATCAAAGCTAATGGGATAACCCTCCCATATCGGCTAAAGATTAGCATTTAGATTAAGGCAAGGTTTTTCCAAAGAGGTAAATAGCCCTGATAATTTTATTGCCATTGGATCTGTCCAGTGCTGACAAAATCTGCCTAGACATCTTGGTATCGTGTTTTGCACGTCATTTAACGCCACAATCTGACACGCTAACAGCATGAAGTACGTATGAATGACACTGAAGTGATGTGCTATTCATGCCCAGTCTTATGACATGTTGTTGTACCCACTGTTTTTATTCGGTTTGTCAACTTTGAGCTATAACAGAGTGCAAAAAATAAATATGTAATGGTAATAAAATAAATTATGATGATGCTTTTCGGTGCTATATAGTGGAGTTAGCTTTGGACAAAGCAAAAGTCTCGCTGTACTAAGCTTTCCAATTTCTGTCTCTAGCTTCTTAGAGACATGAGTTACTCTTCTCATCTAATCATTAATTTAATACAGTGACTGTTTTCCATCCATCCATCCATTTTCTTTCCACTTATCCAATTCAGGTCGCTGAGGGGCTGGATCCTGTCCCAGCTGTCATGGGGCAAAAAGCAGGCTGCACCCCGGACAGGTCACCAGTGTACAGCATGGCTAACACATAACGACAGACAATCATTCACGCACATGTTCACACCTACAGCCAATTTAACATCACCAATTAACTTAACATGTATGTCTTTGGAGTGTGGGAGGAAGCCAGATTACCTGGAGAGAACTCACGCAAAGACAGGGAGAACAAGCAAACTCTACACAGAAAGAATAAACAATCTAACAAACAATAAATCTGCAGAAAAAGACATCTGTTTGCAATACAGATTTGCACAAGAAAACAGACAAAACTAGGACACTTGGAAAGTTCATCCTCTGCTAGTGCCAATGCTCACACAGACATTAGTGCCCTATTTTGAAATGTTAAAGAAAGGGATCCAGACGTGTGCCAGAAAAGTAATGCTCCTTTTCTCTGCCATGGTTCATGATATTTTTGTGTAATCTTACTAACAAACTGAGACAGGTCTTTGAAGAAAAGAAAAAAGAGAATATTTCTATCTGTCAGCAGTGAATGTTATCTATGAGTTCTCTGTTTGACTTAGACATGATTGTGTTCTAATTTCTTAAATTGCCGTAAGTTTCCAGGCCGGTCTCACTGAGAGTGGGAGGCAAGTAGAGCCAGCAGATTATGGAAAAATTCACTGAGATGAATGTTGTCTATATTTGCAGTAGCCAAGCATCAGACAGGGTGGTATTTAACACCAAAGTGACTGAAGTGGAGCATCACACGCAGAGAAGAGTTCTTCTTTTCATCCTGTGTTTGAATAAGAGGCTTCTCTCCCTCTTACTGTTAAAACTGGTAATCTGGTGATGAGCTGCACACCAACGCATCGATTATAAATACACATCAACACCAAACTGTCCAATGTCTAAATCACTCAGCAGTGACGGGATTACAAGCTCAGCATTTGAGACTCCTAATGGCCAGTGAAAGTGAACTTTCCTTGATGTTCTTTCAGTTAATTGCTAGCATTTATTCATCCTTTTAAAATGCCTGCTGGTTGCTAACTACTTGCCTCTGCAGAAACTGCTGGTTTACTGTGTCACACATTGACATCCTCTGGCAAAACTTTAAGAACCACCCTGGAACGTGCTCTGGACTTGAAACCAGCCACCAGTGCCAGACCCATATAGCAGTCTTTGGTGTGTGCCACGTGGACTATTCCAAGAACCTCAACCCAAATACCTCTGACACAGAGCTACAAGAGCAAGGTTTTGACTTCCCTATTTTCCCTAATAGCGCATTTCTTTCCTGGCCTCGCCATCATTTACTTAACCCCTTCCCTTCCTGGTTTCTGCACTGATAGACAGAGTTTTGGTGCAAAACCACATAAAAAAAAAACCCTTCAATCGTGCTAACCAAAGGATTTTGCAAAGTCTGTGACTTTGCCTTTTCATTTTAAAGCACTATTAAACATTTGAAGCAGTGACAGTTAGGGATGGGTATCGTTTAGGTTTTATCCGATACCGGTGCCAAATCGGTACTTTTGAAACGGTGCCGGTGCTCAAACCGGTGCTTAAAGAATGGAGAACACAAAATTGGTCCAAAAACCTCTCATGTTCAGCTGGTTTTTGTAAAAAGATAACAATGTTAGCCTTTTCTGCAGCTATGGGGCATATATGGTATCACTCTTGGCTGGAAGCAGTGCTTAAACAATGGAAAAAACACAAACTTTGTCCTAAACCTCTCATGTTTAACTGTTTTCCACTTTTTCTTTGGTCATTTTAGCCTTTTTAGCCAGGGTGAAGGGAGTATCTGCCATCAAACAAGAGGACAGCCGCATGTAGCTATGATGATGTTTGCTAGTTCACCTTACATGCATTAATGTAATAACGTGGTTAGCCTACTCAACGTAAATTAGCTACTCACGCAGAGAAGAACGGCTGCTGCCACCATCATCCGTCATCATTTCTGCTACACTGGCAGGGCTAGGGGCCAGGACTCTCCTCTTCGTGTTTTTGGGGGATGTTGCATAACAGGCAGCCCACCCGCAGTAGATGTGCACGGTGTGAGGTCTCGCGGCAAGCTATCAAATACGGCGCATTTCTCGGCTTTTAAAAAAAACGCTATGCGTCGCCAGGTGTTTCATCGGATTTCAGGTGTTACCTCCTTTGACAGTATCACAGTATCAGCTTAAAGCACTTGTTGCAGGCTGCTGAGTTTGCATATTTTGCTATGAAGTACAGCCAGACTTTTGACCGCTTCGCCTTGGACATTTTTAATCTGTAGCTCTGCTCTAACTGAACGTACGTACCTGGCCCCGCCTACTATCCTCGGAAACGTAAAATGATTGGCTAGAATCTAAAGTGTATCACAGCTCAGGAAAAAAAAGCACCGAAATAAAGCACCGAAATGTGCGCTGCTTTTCGGTCTGGTTACTACCGTTTATGTCAGAACCGGTGCCATCATGGCACCGGACACCGGTACCCATCCCTAGTGACAGTAGACCATACTTTGTAACTGACACTCTAAATAGCACATGAATGTTGGAAACAGTGCCCATCCCACACACGTAACATACAGTTCTGGTATCTGTGATGGGCCCTTTTATATAACATACTAACAGAAGGCCTGTTTTTTTTCTTACAAATAATTTAGCGCTAAGATGAACAAAACAATGGACTTCAAAATTATGTCTTATGTGAGTTAATAAATCTGGTGATGTGTTTTATTTTTCCTGTTGTCAATAAGTTACATGAAAACACTAAAACTAGCCATGAATTCACTGTATTTACACCGTTTTACGCCTATCCAAGGATTGATATATTTTGGGGCAAAACTGGACAGGTAGCCAGGCTCGAGCTGATACCATCGTGTTGATGTTGTTACTGGATGAACAAAACTAATTTTTGTCCAGGTAAAGGCCTTAACCCTAACTATAGCCCCATAACCCTAACCCTGACCATAATCACATCCTAACCTCCAATCCTAACCGCCCACTTTTTTCCAGAGTGGACATTGACAGGTTTTTTTTCCAAGTTACCAAGCTATGACATCATAACAACGTGATTGGTCAAATGCAATGTTGATCCGAGAACAACACCAATACAAGGATATTAGATAGACCAGGTACCAGGTTTTCCCATAAACAAATCCCATGTTTAAGAGCAAAAAAGGAGACAGGTAAAAATTTGAATTGACAATAATTCAAATGGATGTTTCTTTCTTTCTATTTTTATTTAGAAATAAAAATAGAAAGAAAGAAAAATCAATTTGAATCATTTTTATTATTTATTTATTTATTGCTAATATTATTACATGCTATTATTATTACATTATATATAATTACATTCATGTATGTTATTATTATTATATTTTTATTCTTTATTTTTATTTAATTAGAAATAAAAATACAGTTCTGGAGAAAAAAACTCAACAGATCTCTCCCACAGGGTCTTGTTGTGGTCCTGGTATTCTGTTGGTTTTGTTGTGTCACTTTGACTTTTAGTTTCTTTATGTTTAGTGTTAGTTCTCATGTTTCAGTTTTACTTTGACGGTTTGTTTTTCTGGATTCCTGTTTGGTTTTTCCTTTTGGAAGAGCAAGGCTCACTTTTCATTATTTCATCTGCCTCCATTTACTACATTGGGGTCGTCCTCTCCCCACGACCCTAATACAGCTTTATAAACTGTTTTTTGCTTAGACTTCTTCTTGCAATAGGAAGAAAAAGTTCTTTCCTAACTACACTTATAGATACATGGTCAAAACGAGTTGGCATGACAACCGTGCCCTGCTCGGCCAGCTTCCAGATGTATTTCTTTCTGATTCTGATATTTTTCTTTGGTATGATTCAAAACCACATGAATAAACCACACTGTTGTACTGGGTAATATGTTTCTTCATTAACACACACACAGGCATCGGCAATGTTACAAACACCTGCTGCCATGAATTTCCACTAGAGCAACAAACGTCTTATTCTGTTGCACAAAAATAATTCCCAAGAAATGACCAATTCCTCACAACAATGCCCAGCTATGACAGTATTTCTAATCCTGTCAATTGTCATGATAAACAACATGGTGTAAAAGTGTTTTATTAAGAAACAGAACAATCTTACACTATTGTTTGTAGAAAACGTATATCTAACAACACAAGTATACAAAAAAAAAAAACACATTTACAGTTTGTGCATTGCAAATAAAAAAAATGAACAGGATGGAAACCAAACATGGAGAACATGAATGCTGTTCAGACTGACGACAGCGAAGTTGTATGCAAACACATCCTTAATCCACACAATCACGCAGTCACACTTTTAGAGACCTTCATCTGGATTCCTTTTCAATCAACACTATGATGTTTCACAAGATCCATAAGCGATATTTATGACTAATGTAGAAATGAAAATGTAGTTTGTACAAAATGCTTTCACTGTAGTTGATCTTCACGAATCAACCGTTCAAAGTGGCTTATTTCCAGATCTCCAACTCTCAAATGTTAATGTTACACATTTGATTTAATATCAGTCATTTCATTACAATATTTTTGAGCAATGTCACTATTTCAGTCTACCTTCTTTGCTTTGTGTTGCGCATAAAAGTTTCCAAATCGAGTCAGAAAGGCGTTTCTGCGATGGTGCCAGTAGCCTAATTAGCAGCTGCTTTTTGGTGAGAGACTATTTAAAAGATAAAAAATTTGCAGTAATGTGTTAAATCCATCTGAGGACAGCGAGGCTGTCTGGACAGCTAAGTAAATAAACTACCAGAATTAACTCTCTTTGGCAGCTACCGTGACCTACATAAACATCTGCTTCGTGTTTATTTTCGTGATTATTGAAAAGCAGCTGGTGTTTATCTTTATGCTACAGTTACTTAACTGACACACTTGAAAAAAAAAAAAATCAATGACTGACAAATTTGAAAAACTAACAAGTACAGGAAGTGCATGAAGACACTAAAAAAATCTGGCAACGCTAATATGTTTTATCTTGACGTCTGTGGTATTCAATTATACGTTTTGTCAGTGTAAACAAATAAATAATTATTTACAAAACTAGGAAAAAAAATGCCAACGAACAAAACAAGCAGAGCATAAATAATTTACAAAAGGAATTATAGTACAGACTTAGTATAAACATCTTTGGCACTTACTCGTCGTTCACTCAAGTTGTACATGAAAAGCACATTTAGGATGAAAAGAATAAGGAGAAGCTATAATGGAGTTAAGGCGGGTAAATGATTATGATTTGATTACAGTTTATGTTTGTCAAACACTGTATGATCAGTTCAGCAAAAAAAAAAAGAAGAATAAAGGCAGAGAACAGCCGAGTCACTCACATCAAGCTGTAGGAAATCACAAACAGCATCTAAGAGGTTGTACAATGAATTTAAAGATGTAGAATAGGTACAATAGTTTTAATTAGATATTCGGTAGAGGCTTTTTTAAAAACAAATAAACAAAAAAAACACATGTTGATCAGTTTTTTTTCCTTTCTCAGCTTCGGCAAAACTGAAATGTGCCACTGTTTCTCCTCCAGTGGATGAATCAAGGCGAAAACATGGAAGTATGCGAAGTCTGATTTACATTGACATGGATTCAGCGATGACGTGATGTTTACTCGGAGAGATTCTTGTCTTTTGCCATCAGATGTTTTCTTTTTTTCTGTTTCTACTTGATTCAGTTATCTGTAGAAAGATGGAAAAATATCTTCCATTACTGCCACATTTACAATTAAAACTCAATGAGCCCCTGAGTCAAAGTGCCAGAGTGCAGCAACAACATTAGCATTGTGTGCGTCAAAAAAGCGTGTCTCCAGTAAATGTGGCTGTGATTGTGAGAAGAAGAAAAAAAGCTGCAGACTCATTTTCCACAGTTTAGCGCTAAGTAGAAGATCTGAAGTCCTTGGATGAACACACAAGGATTTTCACAATGCTTCTGGGGCATTGTTCATGGGCAGGGTGGCAAGCAGAAATATAGCGTGACAGCAAACAACACAGCACAGAAACCCTCTCACCATTACCTTGTGAGCACGGTTGGCAACTCCGGCTTATCTGAGGTTTGAAACAAGATGTGGTTGGTTGAAAGAGTTCTACATTTTTAACTCTTCAGTTGCATTTATGTTATTCAAATGACCACACTGCTATAATAAACTATGTAATTTTTATGTAGGCGTTTGGTGTTTAACACCTAAGCCAATGTTATTAATACAAAATTTCTACAATTTAACATGATCTGTTAAATACGTTTTAGGGACAGAACACATTAAAGCTTAAAATCAGTGGCATCCTAGGACTGTCAAATAACACATTGTCATTGGCAATGGAGCACAAATTTCAAAATTTGTAAAAAACTTTTTTAGAAATTAAAATGATATTGTTTTTCATTAGGTAAATAACAAACTCATGTTTTTAGACCCAAATTGGACTTAAATCAGCCACCAAATAACAGTCATATTTGTAATCTTAATCAAAAAATGATAAAGTGCTTTACTATTTTTTTCTTTTTTGTAAAAAAAAAAAGAAAAAAAAAGGAAATGTAAAACTTCACGAACAAAAAACAATAATTATATTTTGGCTTTAAAAATATAATTTCGATGAAAGAGCTTGTACGTACTGGTGGATTACCAATATATTGAAAAAGTGATTTGGGTAATAACCAGTATTGTTAATTTAGGGCAGCTGTGGCATAAACTTTAGATAGAGTTGTGAGCTAATAAATAAATCTAATAAACAGATTCAGTTAGCTTAGCTTATTTTGTTTAAAACAAACTTAAAATATTACAAATTTTCTCCATTTAATGTTTGCTTACTTTAGTTTATGTAATTATTTACAGTGAAATGGGGAAGGGCCCCACTTCTGGCACCCTTGCTTTCCACTCTTAATATCAATATAGCTGCTATTTTCACTCAACTAGCATTCTTGATGAACTGATTTCAGCTTTATGCAACACTTGAGTTGCTCACACATATCCATGGGTAATTTATAACAAAACAGAAACATTTGTGGTTATAATTTTAAGTAATTGTGCTTACCTCTGCATTCATACTTGAGGTCAGAGAAGAACACCAGCTCTTGTGAGAAGACAAACAAGCCTAATCTTCCTCCGGCAAAGGTCTTATCATAAATCGGTCCCGAGTCAGCCATAATCTGTTTGCCTTCATAGACCACTACCCTGGAAAACACAAGAAAAACTTCCATGTTTTAATGTCTTGAGACTAAAAAGCTGCATGTCATCAAGTGACTTAAAGGAGGCCTGTAATCAGAGACAGAAAAACATGGGCTTTCCTGTTGTGATCAGCTGTACTTCATACCTTATAAACCCAGTCTTTGGTCTGTGGATGAGATGCCACCTGTAAGCTGTGTAATCCTTCCAACCAATGTTTTTGGGGTCATGCCACAGGGTCCGCACCTTAAAATAGTTAACAACACTAAAATCAATACTGATACAGGCATTGTAACACACCACTTTGCATTTAGATCGCAGCCCACCTGTCCTGGAGTGTTGCCCGTGTGCCACAAAGCATTCCTGAGGTATTCTCCAGTGCCAGTGGTCGAGTTCACAACTTTGAGTGAAACCCCAGAGATGCCAAACGCCTTGGATGGTTTGTCCTCCCAATAGGTCTGTGTGATCTGCTTCCACATCACAACGTAAAAGCGCCCACTCGACTGGTAACCAAAAACAAAGCCTGCATAGTCGTCATCTCTGTCGGTGTTCACGTACATCGTTCCACTGAAATCCACAGCGCTGAACTCATCAAAACCTGTGATGAGGTGAGCAAGTGTTACACTCACAGAGCTCTGCACACTTAAATGGAGTTTCAAATATTTTAAAAAGCAAAGGGAAACATATGTGCACTGCTCACCTACTGCAATGCCTGGGTCAGAGTTAGCAGTCTGAACTAACTCCTTGCCCTGATGTCTGACCACCCAGTTGGGATCAATTTGTGTGGTTCCTTTAGGATCCAGATGCACCATCTGGAATTTCCTGAAGTCTGTCACACTGATGGCATTGTTCTCAGGACACACATCGAGGATATCTGGGATACTGTCGTTGTCAAAGTCATCTTTGCATGCATCCCCTCTTCCATCACCTAATAAAGGAGAAGAATATAAAATTATATTAAAATCATTTTAAAATGTTTCACCTAATTTAAATCATATCTGAAACAAACTATTGAATAGGTTGGAAAAATATCTACGGCAGCTAATGCGAGGATCATAACACTCCCACTGCAGTGACTGTTGAGGAGTTCCTCCAACTAAATATTAAAAATGAATGGAAGTATAGCAGTTCTTCCCAGAAAACTGTCCCAAGTACCACTGCCAAGTCTGATGAAGCAAATCAGCCATCTTCTCATGCTGTGACAACTTCCACTGAAACTTCTTAGTATCTGAAGCCTGAAGTCTATTAGAGCCAGGCTGCAGGCTGGGAACTCATGAGGGAAAGGATGCCAGTGGCTAATGAGGGCCACTGCATGGAAGTAGCTTGCCGTCTTCTGTCATCATCTTTGCTATTGAGCAAGAAGCTCAAACGATTCTATCAAATAAACACTATTTGACAAACGGCAAAGGGTGTGAAAGCATCAGGGGCTTTCTCCTCTGCAGTCTGTTTTCAGTTACAGACAGCTGCACAAACTCCAGGTAACCCTGCTTAAATTGGGCACTGTGGACTAATCACAGGCTAAGGCTAAATGGAATAAAAACTTCACAGCCTGATGGTGCCCTCCAAGGCAGCTCACTGAAGTCATGGAGAATGACATCATCCGTGCCAAGCCGGTCACTGACTCTTTCCACAACCACCAAATTTCACACCTGCTGCAGTGAAAGTAACCGCTAACTCTAAAAGCAGCTGGTAGAGGGCATAGGGAAGAAGAAATGTGAAATAAGTCTGAGCGCATAGAGATACTATTTAAGCAAGTAGTCTCAAAATTTTAACAGACTTTTGTTAATATAAATCTTAAGAATGCTACTAAAAGAAGTACACCATTGAATATTTATGCTATAAATCCATGCTAAAAATAGTTGATATCACTCATGTTTCAACTTCTTGTATGGATGTGACACTGCTGCCTTTAAGACTAATACATGCACCATCCTCACCATCAGAGTCCTCCTGGTCTTCGTTGGGTGTTAGCCTGCAGTTGTCTCTGTCGTCAGGTATACCGTCGTTATCGTCATCGTAGTCGCATGCGTCTCCTTTGCCGTCCTTATCGTGGTCAGCCTGGTTTGAGTTGGCCACATAAGGACAGTTGTCTAGATTGTTCTGATGCCCGTCTTCGTCAATGTCCTGGCTGTTGTCGCACTGATCTCCAACCAGGTCATTGTCTAGGTCTGTCTGTTGGATGAATACAAGGATCAGAATGTTAATGCAACATCTATTGACTGTATTGGAAAAAGCCATAATTTACAGTGTGTATAGTTTACCTGGTCAGGATTGTGTAGCAAAGGGCAATTGTCACACTGGTCGCCGACACCATCCATATCAGTGTCCTTCTGGTCAGTGTTGTACACATAGGGGCAGTTATCATTCTCATTAAGAATTCCTGAGAAAAAAAAACAAATTTAAAGTTGCTATAGTTAATTATAGTAGACTGAATACAACATGTCGTCTACATTTTTAGCTATTTTACCATCTCCATCGATGTCCACTGCACAGGCATCCCCTTCTCCATTGTGGTCGGTGTCAATTTGAGCAGGGTTGTGTTCATAGGGGCAGTTGTCACAGCGGTCACCAACTTCGTCCTTGTCAAAGTCAAACTGGCGAGGATTGTAAAGCAGGGGACAGTTGTCCTGTCGAAGAAAGCACATGCTAGCTAAGTAATGTTTTGACAGTCATGAGCCGAATCATAATGAGTGCACTGATGAGAACGTATTTGGATTTGCATAAAGTTCGTTTCTGATTTGGTCAGTAACATTAGTTCTCATCTCACTGCATCTCTGCTGGGTTGAGATGTCATAACATATGAATCACATCATTTTCACTTATTCATCAAGCCAGTAAGTAACCCTTTTTGGCTTATAGAAAATATTTCATCATGAGATAATGCTGACCACTCAAAAGGTTGCAGTGACAAACCCTTATGTTAGCAAAGTGGCTGAACTTTCAGGTGCTCCTTACTTCCACAGCAGATGGTTCTACATACTTTGGCACAGTTTTTTTTTTTTACACCAAATGTCCTTCATGACACAAACCCCACACTTATCCAGCCTTGTGACCAGCAAAAGGAGCAGACAAGCTGCTCAAACTGGGTGTGTGTCTCCTCCTGGTCTCAAAGCCAGTTAACTATGCTACTAGCAAACTATGCTAGCAAAAGTCCCCTTGCTATAGGATTTGGTGGTTTGTAGCTTTTCTTTATGTTTTCAAATTTATCCGTAGAATATGTTTCCTATAATGTTTATGGATTTCTACAAAGGCTGTATATGTTGTTTGCGCAATGGAAATGGCGTAACACATTAATTAACTAGCAAACTGCACATTTATTAGGTAGAACTTGGCCATATTTTTATTTTCAGACTTTAATGAGACGTGTTGCCTTATGTCAAGGCCAACCAGACACTCACTATAAATCTGATTCATATTAAGTCTCATTTTTATTTGGAGAGGAAACAAAAAAGTGGTTTGACAATACTCTAATTAGTATTTGAGTTCAACTCAATATTGTATGTAACCTAGAGTTATTTAGTATTGCCCAAGGTTATTGGGTATTCTGACTGTTGCACTAATAGTATTTCAAAGTTTATTATTTTTAAATATTTAATTTTTTTATGTTTAGAATAGACGACTGTCTTTATATTGTTCTAGCCTCTAAATGTATGCCTTAAAGATTTGCTTTGAAGAAATTTGTTACTTTAAAAATAGTGATATAAAACCTCTAGACTTTTCCTTTTTAATGCACTGATGAAAAAAATAACATTATAGGCTCTTCACTTATGTCCAGTTTAATTAGTCCAATAATTTCACTAAGGTTTACTTTGCTATTAAGCATCAAATCTCCAGTCTGTCCTGTAAGTTATATGCTTATTACTGAATTGTGTTCATCCTTATGTTTGAACATGATGTCCGTTGTGGGCTGCAGTTGGCACAAAAGTTCAATAACAGGATATCACTCGAGTGGTACGACATTCCCCCCAATCATGCTCTCCGTGGGTGGATGGATGGATTGGGTTTACCATGTCGAAAAAAATTTGTTTGTTTTAGACAAATCATATCCAATTATTGATTTTTTAAAGTCTCTCCACTTTTTTAGGATGCTGCTCACCAGTTTGTAAAAATGAAAAGATCTCATACCCTTTCATCCAGAATTCCATCATTATCATCATCCTTGTCACAAGCATCTCCTTGACCGTCTCTGTCAAAGTCTTCTTGTCCAGAGTTGGGGAGGCTAGGGCAGTTATCCTGAAATAGTGGCAGTAAACGGTTGACTTTTGCAGTTCAGTTTGGCATCACTGGATTGAATGTGGCAATATTCAGTGAAATACCTTCTTGCAATGGTAAGTGGCATTAGCACCACACACAAGGTTCTGATTGGGCCAGCCATCCAAATCAGAGTCTTCACCACAAATGAAGCCATCTCCAGCGTAACCCGTCCTACACTCACACTTGTACATTGGATCACTGAAGTGGCTGATGTAGATGCATTCGGCATATTTGTGACAGTTGTGTGTCCTGTCCTTACATGGGTTCTCAGGCTCACATACCTAGATTAAGAAAAACAGAGAAGTTAGATGGAATTTCTTACAAGACACAGTTTTCTTACATATTTTCCATTTTGCTGTTTTTTAAATGTGAAGAGTATTTATTTTACCACTATTCCTGGCAGCTTGTTTTGGGGACTAGCCCTCCAAACAGGGACACCTCAAACTGAGGTGACTGGTTAAAGAAAAACATTTTTCAAAAAAGTGTGGAGCACTTGTGATTTTATGACATGGGTACAGCATATATTCCAAAACAACCTACTGTTCTCCATTTTTTCTTCACAAACTATTCACAGCTGCCACTTATTACCAGATGATGAACCTAAAGTTTGAATGCCACTGCATGAGCTCATAGAGCCAAAAGAGACAGGGAGGCCTTTGATCAGAACTGTGAAATGGAGCCTCTTAATGCCAGCAATGAGACAATTCCCCTTTTCCCAAATCAATTACTGTCAATTGGGGCATCAAATCAAAGACAGGCAGCTACAGAGGCCAAGAAGTGACAAACTGCCCCATGAGGGATGTTATGCAAGTAGTGGTCAAAGTGACACGTTTTTCAGTTTTCCAGGGACTCATTGATCAGAAAAGAGATGAAAACCGTTGTGTTCCAATAAAGTAGTTAATGTGGCATATTTGACAAGTCATATTAAAACTTTTAGTAGTTTTGACAGGGTTGGAAAGAGAGAGATGTGGGCCACAGAGACAAAAGAAAAACATAGCTTTATGACAGTGAACTGATACAGTACAAGGAAGGAAAAATAACCATTCATATCCACCTCTCATTTTAAAAGTTTAAAGCTACTCACGCTGTCATTTTACTTACAAATAGTGGGTCAAGGTCAACCCCATTCATTCATTCCTATATACACAAACTCTCTCTAAAAATAAGGCTTTTAAATCCCCTGAAGTGCTGCTCCAGTCATTTATAAATGTGACATCCAGAAATCCACACATATGCTTATCCAAATCAACTCACTTGTTTGTTCTTCTTGGCAGCCTCCACACCCATACCAAAAGGCTGGGTGCCCTTGTAGCGCTTTGGACAGGGCAAGCAATGGAAACCTGGATCAGTGTTGACACAACGCTGCATTCCATTCACTTTGTAGCAAACATCAGACACCATGTCACACTAGAGGAGAGAAAAAAAATCATCAGCAAAATACAAGCAGGTCTTTTTATGAATAAAGTGCAGCTAGCTTATGAAAAATAGTAACTTTTACCTCATTAATGTCTTCACAGTGGGTACCATTTCCACGAAATCCAGCAGGGCACGGGCCACACTCCCACGAGCCATCGGCAGAGCTGCTGCAGTCCACTCCCGCAAAACATGGGTTGGACAGACAGCCATCTGCAAGAGGTTTAGATGATGAGAATGGATACATACAAGGGAAAACTTTTAATTTTTACTTTTAATTTGTAATGCTTATCTTAAGTTAATGCTTAATCACCTTTCCAAAATCTACAGTAGCAACACAGACAGTATAAAAATTGGAAGTAGCAACCGTGACATCATCCATTGGTTTCTGAAGGCATGGGCGTGTCTAACTAAGCCATTAACTAATCATCTATGGTTAATCATCATATTTGAACTATAATAATATCACGATTTACAAAATAAGAGTCAATTTTTTTTAATATGACCCAAAGTGAGACCATAAACTCACCAGGAAAGTTTTCACTGAGGTCAATCTTCCCATATACGTCTATTGGATCAGAAGTTTCTTTTGCAACCACAGCTACTGCCATCTGGTGGCTTTCAGGTAGAATGGAGGTTCAAAGCGCTTCCACATTGGCTTCATTTTTCTGAACTGGAAACTATATTCTGGTTTTATGCAGGTTTTGAAACCAACTCACAAAAACTTTCCTTTTATATTAAAATAAGGGAAAGGTTTTTGAGGTTTTTTTGCCAGATTTTTCACTTTAATGCAGCCGAGGTAATCAGCGTGGTGCTGGTTATTGTTAACACAGAATTATTACTAGTAAGGTAATCTTTTTTTTCCCCAGTGTAGCTGGCAGAACCCAGATTTCCTCTTCCATCTGCCAGTCATTGTTTACAGGTGAAGTCACATCGTTAAACAAGCTCAGAAAAAAAATCTATCTAATTATAAAGACACATATGGCAGCACAAGAAAATGGCTGTGCAAAACAGATGTTTGGATGTTTTTTCCATCATAAAGACTAAAACAATCAAGCTGCTCATTACAGTCAACAGCTGACAGCAACTTGCACAGTACACATTAGTACACATTCCAAGTACCTCAGCTGACTGTTTGCATTACAGGAGAAATCCTAAAATCACTACAAATGCCAGAACATATGTCAGTGCAATCCCTCTGCTACATAAAAATGTTTCAGCGTGGGCCAGTGGATCTGTGAACCCAGTCACCTAAGTAGCTAAAACCATAATGCAGAGTGACTAATGCTCACCAATAGGGCAGTCATTCTTGTTACAGCTGTCTCTGTCGACCGCTTCTCCAAAACATTTCTTGCCGCCGTATTGAGGTTCAGGGCTGTTGCACTCACGGGAACGACTTTTGTGCCCCCCTCCGCAGGTCGCTGAACAGGTTGCCCATGGAGACCACGGTCCCCAGCCACCATCAACTAAAAAAACAGGGGAGACAGATGCATAGCAGCAAGTCACTTTGACATAAAGTGTTTTATTCATGCCACATTTTTATTCTGTTGTTTCTAAACAAGAAATAAAAAGTTCAGAAGCCTGGAACTTAATACTGCATGAGCGAACATACTGAACCGATCTGGACCAACGTTTGCACCAAGACTGACATGATGACAGTCTGAAACACATGGGGAATGTTGCCTTAGGGGAACCACAAGGCACGAGGGAAGTCCGGCTGCTGGGCACATATGCTAGCCACTGTAACGGAGATGCTGCTTTTGAGTGTTTCCCTTCACAAGATGAAATACTCACTGGAACATGGCTTGGCAGTGCAGCCCTGGGTTTCTCTTCCACTGCCCTCACAGTCTCTGCCTCCCAGCTGTGGCACAGGAGCATTGCAGTGTCGTATTCTCGTGATCTGCCCCTCGCCACAGGTCACCGAGCACGACGACCACGGGGACCACAAACTCCACCCTCCGTCCTGGCGAACTGGGCATCAACAATCAGACATGTCACGCAGCAGTCAAACACATATGTGTTGCGTTATCCTCCAGATTTCCATTATAGTACTTACAGACATGTATAATTTGCCAGAGTTAGGAAAAAAGGAGAGAAAAGAGCACCATATTTTCTACAAGTAAACATTATGCGATGCTGGTGATGATGGCTCACTTTCAAAGATGTTCTAAGACGCTTGAGCCAGTATTTTTGTCATTGTGGGTAAACTATCTTCCAGTGGTTAGGCTGATTCAGTCACTCACACAGATGGAGTGTACTGCTAGCTTCAAGCAATGACACATGCTGATTCTATAACTTCTCAAAAAAAAAAAACCACAACACAAAAAAACCCGTTCAGCAGTTTTTGTTTCCAGCACAAATCTACCAAAATCACCACACCTCACTTAATAGGACATTAATTATCAGATTCATTAATATTTTATAATATTGCATGGAAAGCTGCGGTGAGTCACTGCACTGTGGAACACCCTTTTAGCCAGTGATTTATTTGGAGTTAACTGTGACTGGGCACACCCTGCAGCCCAACCGTGAGATCCAGCTCTTCACTTAGATTCATCCACTCAAAGACGGATCCAGATTTATGAAGGAGAAAACTTTTGCAATTCTGAGGCTCTCATCTCATATTTAACTCACTGCTCGGTTTTTCCACAGTTTCATCATCTCCGCCCCCCCACTCCTCTCACTTATCATAACGCTATTTGTTTTAGATTACTGCCAGTGGTGCATACTGTGGTTGAGATAATATCGGTGCAACAGTTACTACTGGATGCCACAGTTCAAATAAAAACTGAGTGAGTCAAGACAAAGCGTTGAAAAAAGAAGAAAGAACAAATCCTCACCACGGCTGTCGCATTTGCCCAGACTGCACTTGCGGGTCTGGATAGAAGGTCCCGTGCAAGGATTGCTGGTTGCGTCGCAAGAACGGCCCCTCTGTTGAGTTCCTATCCCACAGGTCACTGTGCACTCTGTCCACTCTGACCACGGGGACCATCCATCGTCACTGTCCATAGCTGGAACATGTAAATGCAACATTTTTATGCTCCATCTTTTTGCACAGAACAGTAGAAAAGACTGTGAAAAGTTCATAACTGTAGCTTTTATTCTTTATATCAACTCGTTTATCACATGACATCATCTGAAGAACCCACACTAGACATTTTGAGTGTCTGCTAATAAATATGTGGTTCGCCTCCAAAGACATACTGGCTGCAATAGTCCTGTAGTATTAAACTTTAATATGCATGAAATGCTGTGTTTATAGCACATTGCACCATTAATTTAGAATAGCGTGTATAAAATTGCGTGTTTATGTTGTGAAAGGTCCTGCCTACTTACGCAAACAGGCGGGGCAACACTCGCCATCGATAAAGGACGGGCTGGCACAGGCCACCGGAGGACAGGTGATTTGGTGGCACACGATCTTGGATTCCTGCCACAATTGAACATTAATGATATGTCAGGCTCTTAAACATCCGCAGTAAATCTGCATATAATTCCAGATGACTTGGCACTACCTGACAGGTGCATTTGGTGCAGCTGTCTACAACCCAGTCTTCCTTATCGTCAAACAGGCGGCCATCCTGCCAGCACATGTTTTTCTCTGAGGAGTTCTTCATCCTCCCAAGGGCCTCTTTCATCACTGAGTTTTCTTCTGTCTGAACATACAACAAGTGAGAAAAGAACAGTCAGAAATCTTTAAGGCACACTCAAGATCAAAGGTGCAAAGCCACTGACTGGGGGAAAGATAGTCCTGCTGATGAGCTGATTCATTGAAAATAGCGTGTTTGAGGTTAGTTTCACCAGGTGGGAAGAAGAAACGCGTGTGTTGCTTTTGCAAATGTTATTCTAATAAAAAAAGATGACATTTGTTTAAAATCAAGCTTGATCAGAACCATTTCTTTTTGAGATAAAACAACACTGCGCTAATAAAAACTAAATCAGCACCAAATGTAGCAACCTTGTAACTTTTCTTGGAATCCTTTGTACCAAGCTATTTCCCCGTCCAGCTCAGCTCATGCTTAGATGCTTTACTTTACTTCAACTAGTCATTGAAAAAAAATCTGATAACTTAAATGGATGAGAAACAACAGAAAAAGACTAAAAAGTTACACCCACTTAAAGAATCTACTCAATTTTTCCCTTGTTGCTGCAGATTATAAAACTCTGAACTTCTTTACATGCTCACTACTTCTTTGAAAACAGCTTACTGAAAAGTGCTGCTTAGTTACGCACATTACCTCCTATCCAATTGGAGACCAGGCTGAGCTCCTCAACACTTGGGAACTATCAGTGGATAAAGTACTGCCAAAGATTTTCGGGGGGATATGAGTGCGTATGTGTGTGTTCATCCTCCTCTTGGAAAAGGGGAGTAAGCAGTGTGTAGCACTAGAATCTAAGACACCACTCGGTCTGGAAGAGCCTCGGGGACCCTTCTCATACCAGCCGTTTCTTTTTTCCCCCTCAAGGTTCATGCCCAGACTCTCTTATTGCTGGGAGGCTCCCAGAGGAAACACATGAGCTATTTAAACAAAGCCAGACATTAGACCGGACCCCATCACTGCCAGGGGAACACTTCCTATATCCACATGTAACATGTCATAAAATCTGTCTGACTCACGCTGCCTCAGATAGGAGGAGTCATATGGGTTCAGCTGTCACAGGCGACTCTATAAACACTCCTGTGGCTACTCACTGTTTACTTTAAAACCAATGTGGGTTACCTAGTAACCTAATTCAGGCCTCTTTACCTTCAGGCTAACACGCGGAGGGCTGAGTCATCTGTTTTCCTAAAATGTTGTTTTTTTTAAAGAGTTAAATATTTCTTCCATCACACCAGAGCCACCAATTTTACATTTACTGGCCTGTAAAGTTCAACAAAACAGACAGTAACCCTCTCTAAGACAAATGAAAGTGTTGGCTAGGGTTGATTTATGTGATTTAACTCACCACTTTTTGCAATCCGTCAATAAGGTTGCTGACGACAATGCGCAGGCCTTTGAGCTCCTGGAACATGGTGCTGAGCTCCTCACAGGAGCGTTCACACATTTCTGCGCCCACATCATCCGTCTTCTGACCTATAACGTTTGTAGTGATGGAAGGACTCACGTCCACAATTTCCCCGCTCTCACTCACAATATTGGCATCATCTGGAAGAGCAAATAGCAGATACCAGGGCAAATGGAGGAAAAATAACGCAGGCTGTTGATGGAAAACATGTTTGAGAGATATCACGGTTGAAACGCAAGGACTCAAACGATTTCCTGTTTTTCTGTAGCTGGCCAAAAGATCACAACAATGGCGTAATTGAAATGTTTATTATGTTCCTAAAACCAGATGTCCAGTCAGTGTCGTTCAATTTGGAAAACAAAAAAAATAAAGTGTGTCTGTTTGAAATGGTGATGGTAAATCTGTCAGCCCGAGATGACGGCAGAGCTGGCTGTGGGAGAACAGGACAGGATGGCACTGCAGAGCAGAAATCTCTGGAGTTCCCCGTGTGATGCAAAAACCATATTGTGGACCATAAACCTCGCTAACCTTTCAAATATGTAACCACTTGTGATATGTACTTAAGAGGCTGGGGGTGGCCACACAGATTTATACTTGTTATACTCTTGTCTTGATATCAGCACAAAAGAATTATGTGAAGAAGTATGTGGGCTGCAGCATTTATCAGTCATTATTAAGGCTGAGGACTTTGTAATAAAACCAAGTGTATGTTGAGATATTGAGAAAGGGACCTAACTTTAAACTGCAGTGCTATTAGAAGAACATAATGAGGCCAAATGTGAAGTTCTTTTGCAGTCTACATCTGACTGCTGTGATCTCGGTAGTCAGAAAACCCTACTGAACTTTAATCACATCACAGCTAGCTATACGAATATTCGATGCCCAAAACAAACACACGAGAGACAAATGGAAGCTCCGCAGAACGCCTGTCCTTCAGCCAAGGCGCGTATCTGCAACTGGTTTGGATCACGCTATGTAAATTGGCGAAGATTAATAGCAGAGCGGGGACTCTAAATCAAGAAGTCATCCAAATTACCCGGTGGTGTCCTACTGTAGCCAACGCAATGTTTTCTTTCCTCTTCAGTCTGCTGGATTCATTCAAATCTCAGGAGGGCTTCACACTGTGTGCGCGTGAGAATGCGTGAAAGCTCGTCTGTGAAAGCAGTTACACATTCTTCTCTCCCCGATGGACGCTCTCGATTTTGTCAGAGTAGAAAGAGGAAATCGGTTTAAAAAAAAAAAAAAAGGAAGAGCAAAAACTGGGGCAATTTTAATACTGTCCAAGTTATAGGGTTGCCTGGATTTATGGGTGACTTTCGGCATGAATTTTCCTAATGGTGCCGAACCCTCTCTGGTACCAGCCAACCAGCGGAAAACTTCCAGGTGCTGGTGACATTTGTTAAACAAATAAACTCATTCAGCTGGAATTCAACAGTGCATGTGGTGACAGAAAAGCATCAACTGCATACCGCATAGTGATTTTCTCTGTCACAGCAAAACCAAAAGGCTCAGTTTCCAGATCTAGTGGTTCTTCGGGATCTCTATCTTTTGAGCTGAAGCCAGTCTTTTGTGTGAGCCCCGCTGAGGATTGCGAGGTCCTTCAGCTGAGAAAAGCAACCCAATCAGCCAATTCGTGACTTCATCCTGTATGTTTGTGTGTACGTCTGTGTGTGTGCAGCTGGAGGTGGAAGCTCCCCACTTTGCAGTATAACATTCACTTTGTCTTTTCTGTTTTCTTTCCCAGGGTATTATCCCAAATCCACTGCCAATGGAAACAAATGTAAGCATCTGTATCTCCTTTTGTTCACCCTGCACGCTGCTCAACCTCAAGCCACTGCAGTGAAAAGCCTGTTGCTGTAAACATGAAGTAATACTGGGATATCTTGCCACATTTTGGATCTGTAAGCTTTTTGATCCATTAAAAAGGAGATGAATTCATGCAAATTGAGTTGACAGAGAATGCTAAACTGTTTGCCGTGGTCGAAGCTTAACAAAATACAGATACTGGGTGCAGGAGAGTTGCATGTGAAAGAGCTTTTAGATCACATCTGCTAGGTATCAGGCATCAAACACTTTGCAAATATAATTATTTTGACTCATCTGTTGGGTTATGAAAAAAAAAAATCACACAAAAGAGAAAGGGTTTGTCATTCATCCTGGATAGCAGGGCCTTTATAGACCTTAAAAACTAAAACAGACACATTCTTACCTTGCTTGGTAATCTCACAGTCTCTACTCAGCAGGATGTCTTCTATTGAGGTGTCAAAGATGAAGCGCACACTCTGGAGAAGGCCCTGTTTGGTGAGAAAATATGTGTCTCAATCACTTTGACATATTTCAGGCAGGACATTTTCTATACCTAGTGCAAGCATGAGATGGGAATTGGAGCAAACATTTCATGGAAACTCGCTTTTTACCTAATAACATACGTTCCCCCTCATTTCTACACACAAGGGGTAAATTTAAAGTCTAAATTTAGAGTCCTTTCCACACAGAGAAACCAGGGCAACACAGGGAATATGTCAGTCTGTATTTTTGGAAACAGTTGTTTAAACTTTTATTGCAGGGTTAGTGAAGACCACAATTTTGTTTCTTGGACACTGCGAGGGTTGACAAATGCTGGACAAGTAAGGAGTTCCTAGATCCTGGGAAATCGTTCGAATCCACATCCGCTGTCTTACCCTAAAGTGGTTCTCTCGAATGGATCCCTTTGCCACATACATGCGGCTCCCCTCGGCCTTCAGGTGCTCGTAAAATGGCTCATCCAGGATGAAGCTGTCTATGAGGCTGCAGCCGACAAACAGGTTGGCGTTCTCCCCATGAACGTGAAGGGTGATGTTCTTCCACTGCGAGTCGGACAGGTCCACGTCCTCGAATGAAACCACGTTCTGCGAGCCGTCTGCCCAGTAGACCAGGTCCAGAGTGTTGGCGCGTCCGTTGGACACGATCTCAAACTGGCGCCGGCCATCGGGACCCTCCAAACCAATCAGGGTGCCTCGTGAGGAACGGTCCTGGCGTATGCTGGCCACAAACACAAAGCCCTCATTGTTTTGGATCTGATGCAGCATTTGCTTCAGTATGGGTGGGCTAACTGGGGGCAGGTGGTCGAAGCGGATGAAGCGGTAGGCAGGGGCATCTAAGTTCTGGCCCCTGAACTGTTTGGCCCCCAGTGTCCTGCGTGTGATGTCGCTGATTTCAAACAAGTCGAATGATGTCTCATCCTCCTGCTCGCCATCTATACATCAGACAAGAGGAAATGTAACTGGAAAGCTAGAAGAAGAGTTCATGAACTTAAAGGCAGAATGGGAGCAACTGGCAGAGTTTTCGCTAAAACAAAAAACAAAACACTGGAATTGGTGACTCAAATGGAATAATAATAATTATTAGACAGCAATACCACAATCAATCCATTTACAACTCACCTTCAGTTAAAGCTTGAAGGTAATTAAATGACAACAGCAACAAGAAGAGACTTCTCCTGAGTATCATATCTGCTTCAAAAACAAAGACATAGTTTTTGTTAGATTTGTGCCTCTTTTGTCTTTTTTCCCCATCCTTGGTCTCAAATGCTGCACTCAAGTCTCTCAGTCACAGAATGACTGGAAAAAAAGAAGAGAAAAAGCCACATGCAAATACAGGAATAAAATGATAATAACAATAACTCCGGCCAACGAGTTGTTACACAGTTTACAGCTTATTAAACTTTGCAACATTGCACATCAAATTTTATACCCTGTTATGCAGGAAAGAGTCTTTCAGCAGTCCAGCAAGTTTTTCACATTTATTTATCTGTTTGCACTCTGCAGGTAATGAATCACTTACAGCAGCCCTGGTAAATTTGCCCTGTACTGATTTCTCCTCACATAACATTTCAACGATAAGCAGTGTATGCATTCCTAACCTACTTACTTACCTGACGAATTCAGTATCTTAAAAAAAAGAAATCCGTCAGAGATCCAGCGACAAGAGTAAAAACAAAAAGAGCCGAGGGTAAAAATGAATGAGCAGTGGTATCTCCTGTAAATGCCCGTAAAGAAAAAAAAGAAAAAAAAGAAAACAAAAGTGTACAGTCCACTTTGGTTCACTACATCCACAGTCTGGAGGACCTGAGGCACAACAGTGACCGAGGCGCCCTCCTCCCTCCTCTTATATAGGGGCTCGCACAAAGTCTGTCAATCAAGTGTTTCGGGTCTGAGCAAGTTTGAGGTCGGCTGTTTAAGAGACACAATTACATAACTATCTTCCGATTGCGTAATTTTCTTAGCCGCGATCACACGCGGAGGCTGCTAGGGGGATTCGTGACCCCTCCTCTCCCGTTTTTCGCAGAGATGCCCGCGAGCCCCTCCCTCCCTAACAAACCCACCTTCCCACTGTGTCCGGTGCGGGCTTTCTCAGGGTAACACACGCAGGGATGTGGGCTGTTTTCCTCTAGAGGGACGAGACACCAAAGCTTCATTAAATGGCTGGACTAACAGCAGGTGGACTTGATAAGTGTATTAATGTGCAGTTAAGGAGAGCAGAATTGGAATTCAGTCGTGAGGTGGAAAGCCGTTGCGCACTTTCCTCAATAATACTGATCTGTGGTAGATTTTAAAACACCTTTTCATCCACACTCATAAACTTAAAGGTATGCCTCATTTCTGCCTTTCAAGTGTGAAAACCTCAACGCTTGCCAAATGTCAATAATTCAAATTGAGAATCCCAGCTATGTCTGCAATGTGAGACAAAAAGAAAATGAAAATGACCCTTTAATACAACAGATTCCCTGGAAGCTTCAATTTTAGCTGGCGAGCAATGGCTTGCGTCTGGAAATTATCTGGTATTGCCAAAGCTTCCCCCTCTGTGTCCGGGAGAGAAACGCTGATACAACGGCTCATTCCTGGAGGCTTTAGAGGGGTCTTGTGGGTAGACCTTTGTGTACCAAAAAGACACAACTGGGGCATTTGGTTTTGGAGTTGGAGACGCGCATTCCGTTCAGGGCTGAAGAACACAAAGTTTCATACCACATGGAATCACTGCCTTTCAACAACATGGATTCACTTGACCTGAAAGATATTAGAAACTGCAGCTCCGAGTCAGACACTCAAGAGCATGGTAAGGATGGTGGATGAAGTGACCAGAAGAAACCTCTTAGGAGCAGAAAATACACCACAGACTTATTAATTGTGGTTCAAAAAATGTTTTAGTGTCTTCTGTGGAGAAATATATAGTTAGTTCTACTGAAGCTGTATCTAAATTGCTAAACATTTTATTCCATTTACTTTTCTAAGTGATACCACCTTTAATTTCTAAAACCTGGATTCCCTCTTTTATTGGTAGTAGGCTTAAAAGTAATGAGGTTTTACTAGGGTGGTGGGAAATGGCACAAAAACAGTTTACTGGCATTCTAGGCATCTCTTTAATAAGTACGGAGCTACTGCAGGGCAGATTTAAACAGCGGAAATTAAATTTCAAAATTCTGTATTCACAAGGGAGAAGAGAAGAATAGGTAGCGTGTCTGTATCCATGCCATATTTGTTTGGACGAAATTGGCATGAAGAAAGAAACGAAGAAAAAGAAGGGTGAGAGGTTTTTCATCAGTGGTTCTTTTTTCAACATTTTTGCATCATTTTCTGGGTCAGTTGGACCGCATTAACATCCAGTGCTTACCTAGTAAACAACAGAGATCAAACGTTAATGCAGATTCGTCTTTTAAGGCTATAAACACCAAAGATCTGGAAGGAAAGAAGAAATGAAGGTGATGGATGTCAGTTAGGCTGATAAACAACAATAGTTTCCAGTTCTCTTCTCCAAGCTGTGACTTCACCGTGGAGGTTTTAAAAAAAGAAAGAAAGAAAGAAAAAGGTTCAGTGTGACTCAGGATCGTAGTCTTAAAAGGAAATCTGGCACCCAAAATGTTTAAAGTACTGAGAACTGGAGAGAGTGACACATGTAACATGCAAATCTCAAAATTCCTGTAAAATACAACAGTTTTAGGAATGCTGAAGGTAGATTGCGCCCTTTTATTCTTCATAAGATTTACTTTAAATATCCCCTTTAGCACAATCGCGCCAAAAAGCTGAGTAATCCCAATGAAACACATTTGGCCGGAATGACTGGCATTGTAAAATAAGGTTGCATAATCTCCCAAATGCAATGAGGGCTCTGTTTGCATGACAGTTGCACTATAATGTATAGTGTGTCTTTCAATATCTGAGAGATGGGGGGGGGGGGGAGATGCTACTATCATTATTATGCATTTAATGTGCACTTCACAGATTTCTATAGTTGGGGCTGCTCACATCTCCAGTAAGGTATGCCTGATCTAGAGCTGCATTTCAGCTGCAGGGGGGGGGGGGGGAGATGCTACTATCATTATTATGCATTTAATGTGCACTTCACAGATTTCTATAGTTGGGGCTGCTCACATCTCCAGTAAGGTATGCCTGATCTAGAGCTGCATTTCAGCTGCAGACTCTTGAATGAAACTTTATACTTAAATATAGAATCAAACAGATTTAGTGCAGGACAGATAGCACACGCCCTTCTTAGTGAAACAAGCTGGAAAACCACATTTACCTTAAAATGAAGCGAGTTCAGGCAGAGCTTGGAAGTTGCGCTTTTATAGGCTAATTAGCTTTATCTGGCTCAGTCACAACTGAGTGGCAAGCATGATCCAGTCATAAATATGCAGGTGTACACAATTATACTGTCTGACTGCACTGTCTGACTACACTGTCTGCTGACTGCACTTCAGGAAGAGGCTGTAGTTTAAGATCAGGATATAAGTGGTGTGACTGGGAGGATGTTAGTATTTAGCCAAAAGCGCTAATATCGCTGCTCAAAGCAATTCAGCGGCACAGCGTAAATGTGCAGTTGCATTTGTTGTCTTCAAGTGTTCACACAATAGCAGTTTCCAGTCTTGCTTTCTGTGCCAAACACGGTTCAGTGACTGTCACTGACTTCATTTGTTTTTTGCCCGTATAAACATTTGTGAGCTCTGCTTTATTTTCTTTCCTTACACTTTAGACAAAACGTGTCTTCCTACTTGACCTGATGAAAAGCTTTACGGTTTACACCGTTGGCGACGTATAGGGCCACAACACAGCAACCCACCAATCAAACATCTGGGCAACAGAAAAGCTATGGAAAATGCAGGTCTTGTACAGAAATAGATCCTAACTCTTAAAAATGATAAACTTTTGGGTTTCTAAAAATGTCCTCGCTTCAGATCTCATCCCTAAAGGAAAAGAAAAAAGTTTTTTCTCACACTGAGATGAATTTTAACATGTAGTAATTTACAACGTTTGAGTTGCCCAACAGGGATTTGGGCAACAAAACAGAGCTCTATGAATTGTTCTCATAGGTTTTGTGAAGCAATTGAGAAGTCAACAGGAGAGCAAGAAGACTGTGGAAAACACTCAAAGACGTGTGTGCACACCATTAATCACTGTATTATAACGTCACAAGACTTCCAGTTTTGACTTTTGGGCTTTGAGGGAAAAATCGAACTGTGCAGTGACATGCTAATGCTGCCTGCTGGTCACCCTGTATCTCTGAGCAAACAGGGACTGATACTATAACGAGCATGGCTTATGCAGTCATCGCTTGAAAGACCAGCAGCTGCAAAGAATCCAACATGACAAGACAAAAACAGAGTTGGTTTCATTACGTGACACTACAAGTTTGCTTTCAAAGCATTTTAATAGCCAGTTTTCAAGTAAGAATGGCTCACATACCTTGGCTTAGAGCAGACATTGCATCAAAGTGAGATAGCCAGTGTTTGACTTGTTCTCCTCCCAAAGGTTTACGTGTGACCTGTGTGGGTGGGATTTGTTGACACACGATTTGTAAATCCTGCACAACAGAATGTTTCCTGCATGATATTATGCTTGGGATCATAAGTGGATCCGGGCAACTTTTAAATTGTATTGAAACAATAAGAGCAAAATCAGATGGTTCTGGCCTTTGTTTGTGTGCTCAGCCAACATCCTAAGCGGAAGGATGAACAGAGGGAATCTTGTTTACTTCCTTTGTTGCCTGCAGGACCGTTGAAGGATGGCAGGCTGTGACGGCCCCATTAATCGCCTGTTGGTTGCTCATGTTTAGCGAGCGCCCAGCGCTGCCAGCTTTATGCAGCGTTGCTTGTCGCAGTGATGTAACCCGGCCTCGGTCAACTCAGCGGGTTAAGACTTATTCCCAGATGTGTATTTGAACCATTGGACTCGAACGCAGGCAAAACGTCCCCAAATTGCAGGTCTCAAATACAAGTTTGGCATTGAGTACTGAACTTCAAATAAACATGACATCCTTTCAAAGAATGAAAGAAAAAATGGGGGGGAAAGAGAAAGTAATAGCAGTGTTTCCCTAAATTTACTTTGACTCACACTTCCCTACATTTAGGTTAATAATCGAGTGATTACAAGAACAATCCCCATTTTGCTTTCACTCTCTTTTCTCACAAATGCATTTTCATTACTTAGATGCAATCATTTGGTAATGACTTCCAGATTCCCATTTTCCTCTTTGAGCTGATGGGATGTGTGGAGTTATAGCAGAACAGTAAGATCTCTTACTGGAAATTTATGAGAGCCTAAGAACTGTGAGAATTATGAGTTCTTTTTACAGAAGACTTGTGCAAGAGTGACTAAGAAATCTATAGGGAGCAGCAATGTAAAACCTACAACAACAAAAAAGATTGTAGGTATGGACAGCTAATGCAAGAACTAAGAGGAGTTTTGTGTGAGAGAGTGAACAAAGTGAGAGTGAGATCTCTTCAGCGGAGAGGAAAGGAGGAGGAGCTTTGGCCTTGGGTCCCTGGGCACAGAAGGTGCTGCAGCATAGCTGAAGCTTCAGTGCCGATACAAACTCATCCTGCATTTTAGTTGCTCAGGGACGTAAAATGTAAGTAAAGGTTTGAGTTTTTGAGTACTGTAAAGTACATACATCACAACAAGGCATCCTGTAGAAGTGTTGGAGAGTAGATAGCACAATATTTCATGGCTTCCATTTTTCATTTATATCGCTCCATGGTTTTACTTCCTTACAGTTTAAAAGTTTCATATTATACTTTTCATTTTGATGCTTTGACAGTTACAGTTTCATGACACAAAAAAGAAACCTGCTTTTATGTACCCACGGAACATTTAATAACTACAATTTAAAAAAAATCCACCCCTTGACCAGTAATTTAAAAGTTTGAGTAATCAAAAACTGGACTACACGATATTTTTGCAAAGGAGGATGGTAAACATGCCACACAGAAAAACAGGAACATGAGCACCACGCAGGGTTTTATTGTCTTTTTTGGTTGTTACAGTACAGGTCACTGCTCACCACTGTTCTTCTTTCAGTAGCCATTTTCACACATGCACAGCAGCCTTGAACCTCTCTAGACTTCAGGCTATATCCAAAAAGATGCGTTCATCTTCCAGATCTGACAATTGAAGCCAACCGGAGACATTATAACCAGAATTCTGAATGTAAATCTACAGAAAAAAATCCCCAAATGCTAAAAACTGACGATTGTCACACTCCTGTCACCAAGGAGCAAATAAACTGCTGGAACAGGAAACTTATTAGTCGACCATGTTGTTTGCACTAATACGTGCATGCAGCAGAGATTTGCAGAGACTTCAGAAGTTGTAACTGTACTTCATACCTTCTCTCGGCATACCATATACATAGGGTGAATTAGGATGGCAGTCTTTAAGTGCTCTGCTGGAATGAGCCAAACATATTGATTGTGGTTGCACTCCTAACTGGCCTGTGTGTACCTTTGCGCATGTGTAGTAGAAGTAGTGTACTTGTGGAGGAAATATGAGCCTTTTAAAGCTTACTTTGGCCCACGTTGCCAAACTTGATGGATTTGAGAAGCAGTTCATGCAGTTTCTATCCATTTATTTAGATAGTGGTTTTATAATACAGACAACAAAGTGGTTCACAGGAGGCCTCCTTGTGACAGTCTTATGAGCATTAATTGTCCTTGGTTTTTCATCAAGAGGGCAGCACTGAAAATGCTCCAGTCAAGTCATCTTTTACAAACAGTCAGTTTTTTCGGACATTACGGGAACATGCTTTATGTGACCGGGCAAAATGTAGGAACATCAACAGCGCTGTGAGTCCTGACTCCTGCACGCTGTGATGAGGCAGCATCCTCACCTAAACCAGAGGGACTACTTCCAGGAATGAAACTGTATCTCATGCTATTACCTGTTGTGTGCTGCGTGTAAAAATGAGGAATTGCGAGCAATGTCAAGGCCCGAGTTCACCAACAAAGATGTTTGAAAGGTATGGAAAACTTGCATATATTGTGAATTGCTTTATGAGCCACAGGTAATAAATCTATTTGGTATTTGAGCGAAGAAACACGGAGATAAATTCGATTTATGAAAAAGGCAACAAACGTATGTGGTTTTAAACAATAACTTCATTGTTTTAACACCTAATTTGAAAGCAACAAATCCGTCAAGTGGAGGGGAGAATGTGCTGCATGCTGGTTTTTGATATAACAGAAAAAAAATAAATCACTGAATCATACACCGAGGGTCGGTGCAGCTAGAAGGAATGTTCCAGAAGAGAATTTCCTGCTCATTATTGACTCCAGGTTTCATCGCTGGCAACCTGACTCTGTCTGTACACCGAAAGCTTTAAACATTTGAGGTGAGTTAGTGTGACGCAGCTACAGTTTCCTTCAAAAACCATCTAAAATTCAGTTCTGAGATGTTTTCACTTCTGCTGAACCAGAGTTCATTCGAGGGTATGAAAACTTGCACCTTATGAAATGGAAATTCTGCCATATACTTACTTTCTTCCACAGATTTAAGTTACCCGGACAGGTGAAAGCCACGGCTAGTTGGCAACCACATAAGCTTAAAACTAGGCTCGCAAGGATGACACATGATGTATGTATGTGTGTTTTTTAATATCTCTTACTTTGATGTGTTTTCAAACACTGCCGGCACATTAAATTGGAGCAGAAATATTGATCACATCTTCCTCTTCAAAGCTTTCCCATTGTTTGTTTTATGGCAAGAGTAAAACTCTAAGAACCAGAGCATAATGTTATGTAACAATAGTAATATTAAAAAAAATGATAGATTAACAGGCTACATAGAGACACATGCACTGAAATGGAGCTCAAGCACATGTGCTGGTAATTTCCCAGCTTACTTAAACATGATTAAAGAGGAAAACATAAAATTGCCTCTTTAAGGAAATAAATTCAGCCATAAAAACAAAGGAATTCACTAATGGTAGAGGTTAATGTTCAAATGCTATCTTTGTTCAGCGAAAGGTTAGAGTTTAGTTTGATGAACCTGAGAAATGGGCAGAGACTTGATGGTTTATACTTACTTGCCAAACTATCATCTTATCTCACCCTTGCGCCTCGGCTTAATGGAGCTGACGAAGTGCCTTAACCTTATAAATACTGTGCGCTCAGCGAGGAGGTTCTTGTTTTAAGGCCATTATGACACCTCTGGATTTCATGTTATGTTTACCTTTTTGAACGATCAACAGTATTTGAATGCATTTTACCTCAACAGGGTTTGTTCACGGATCTGGAATCCTGTGTTACGTGCTCCTGTTTTTCCCATTTATCCCGCTAACTCCGCAAGGGTCTCGTGTTGATTTATCAGAGTGTTAAGGGTTTCAATGTTTATGCCTCGCACCTTGGATGACACCATCTGGTAATAATCTGTATTTCCGTTGTTGTCTGCACAACGCAGCCCAGAGCTGCTCAGGACAGAGTCAAGTACAGTAAAGACGCTAATTGCTTGTCTGTCTTCCTGTGTGGCTCCATCGGGATATTTCACCAATATTTATTAGTGACTTTAAACCTTATCTTTCATGGTCGTTATTTACAGTTACCTTGAATGTTGCAGTCAGAAGGGGTTAGGCTGGGACATGCGCTGCACCGTTCAAAATAGAATCTGTAATTTGTGGACCACAAAAGAAGAAGCAGAGCGCAGCGACTACACAGCATGTTATATCTGATGCATGAACTAATGTATGTACTCAGGGCCTCATACTAGATGGTTTTCAGGAAGGGTGTTGTCAAAGTCAAAAATGTTCTTGACTTGGCTGAGGGACTCCGAACAGCCATAGCTTGTTGTTTTACACAAACGACGTAAAGTACCGTACACGGGTGATCAAAAACAAGCCTTCTAGCATTGACACCATTAGCAATAATCTTCCCTCTTTTCCCTCCCCCATGTTAATGAGCATTGATTGGTTCACTTTGATAAGACTTCAGAGTTTGTCAATGTGGTGGGGTGACTCACAAATAGGTTACGCCGTGCTAGTCTGAGGTCTCCCTTAGAGGAAGGATGAGAAGTTTGGCCATTTTGGAGAGTGTCAGATCAGAGCTGCAACTCCTCCACAAGGAAAGGAGCCAGTTGAGATGGTTTGGGCATCTGTCAGATGACTCCTGGGCACCTTGTGTTTCAAGTGTTTCAATTATGTCCTAGCAGAAGGAGACCAAGGACACGCTGGTGAAGTTACGACTGTTGACTAGCTTGGGAACACCTTGGTGTTCTGGGTGTCCCACCAGAACTGCTGGTGAGATAGCCGGGAGGAGTGAGGTCTAGGCATTTCTGCTTAGGCTGTTGCCATGGTGATCTGGACCCACATAAGTAGGAAAAATGGATGTATGGATGTTGTCCCCACAGGCTAAAAAGCAATGGAAGTAACATGCTGGTCCAAGTATAGTCAATCCATAAGTGTCACGAACCTGCTTGTCCTTATAATGGTCAACAGCAGGTGAAAAAGAGGTCTACTTGAAAAGAATTGTATGAGAAACTGACCCTACTTCTTGCTTGATTTATCTCCTCAGTAAATATTTTCCCAGTGAGTTGTTGATCTAAATTGCGAGTTTGCGCGTCTTATTTAATAGAGAATTATGTTCATTTTGTAAATTATAATCACACAGAGTAAACTACAAGATAAATTGGGTTATGTTTCCAGACGTAGCTATTTGTGATTCCCAAATTGCTTCCGTATGAGAATCCTCTGTTGCTGGCTTCTCAGTCTGAGCCACCTCTGGTTTCAAGAAGATGCCAAAATGCCATTATCAGGTGGAACAAACTAAGATGGAAGTAGCTAACATAATGCATAAAGGTCACGTTAGCTACTTCCATCTTTTATGTACAGCTTATGGTTGTATCGTTGCTTCCACTGTAGCACACTGATGCTCGATGACTGATATCATCATTAGTGTCTGAACATTTGAAGACTCTCATTAAATAGATTGCGTATGAGCTGAATCTCAGTTATTTTTCCTGTAATTTACGTATAGAATATAAATCATTACAGATATCATCAGTTTGGATTTCTTTGGCACAATTTATAGAACATTATACGTTGTTCCGTTAGCTTTGCTTATACTGGAATGAACTGAGAGAGCTGAACAGCAGTTTTTGACACGTGTCCACTCCCTTAGCTTTGAACTCTTGAGAACAAAAGAGCAGAAATCCTCACGAGTCTGTAGATCATCAGTAAAGTTCACGTGTCTCATTATGACCCAAGGGAAATGTGTTCAGAGTGCTGATGAGACTGTGACCAGCGAGCCAAAAGACCACCAAACCACATAGCGGGGAACGACACCTACACATTTGTATATTATGCTGAGGGCTCTGCATATCTTCCTCCAGCGTTACACCATGTTCAGTGCTGTCATATCCAGCATCTAATAATTCCAAAGCTGGAGACAAAGTTCTTCTTTCTGTCAGTTTCAATGACAAAAGACTGTGAGAGATTGAATGTTGGACACTCATAATGTTTGGGTGTGGATATTATTGAAGTCCTTTTTATTTTCAAGTGTACTTCATTCTTTAGTGGTGAGCTCGATGAAGGGAGTGGACCCAAAATGACCTCACACAGACAAAGGATTTGCACATATGGCAATATATTACTTTGTTTTGAGAGCACATGCTCACTGAATTCAGGTTAATTAATTCAAGGAAAGACACTGAATACACACATTCCAGGACGAAAATAGAGAAAGAACATGGCTGCGTAAATTTACCCCAAAGACAATTTATCGTTCTGCTCCGATAAAAAGTGTCTCCTACTTGCAGGAACACTAAAGCTCACCGTGACAGGGAAAATGCAGCGTTGCCAGTACATACCTATCTTTGTGGCATAAACACACACACACACACACACACACACACACAGTACATACATAATGTAATGCATGACAAAGCAAGAGGTACCACCCTATAAATCCTATCCATATCTGGCAGCTGATACTGTGCAACTTCAAAGCTATACTTCATGATCTAGCTGAGGATCGCACTGCACATCCTCACAGACAGCCTGCCTTGGTATCAATTAAAGTAAGCAGTCCAAAAAGGGCAGAGTAAATCAAATACAGAATACTGGACAGGGGACAAGACACAGATGAGCAGTTTTTGGAAAACAGTCTGAGGAAGTTAAGACTGAGCATACTATCAGTGGATTTAGCGCCATCACATAATGCGTCAACTCTGATATCTTTTCCTAATGGACAGGGGATGAGTGATGCTTGAAATTATGTCCCCCTGCAGATGGGGGATGAGCATTCCTCCTTTCTGTCTGAAGACTGAGTTAAGGCTTATAATATGGTGGAGGTGACAGGAGCAGCAGAGCAGGAGACTGTTTTTCCAAAGAAAATTAAACATCACCAGGAAACGTTACTTAGCAATAAACTGTGGTATTAAACTTGAGATAGAAAGAATATCTTAATGTTGAACCTAAGAGGACATGCGATATAGGATTGATGACTTTGTGACTTCAAAAATTCTTTTTGATTTTATTTCCAAATCAATGTAAGAGAAAACATATTAATCTGTCACCTTGTTTGGAGATATAAGAATGACACAAAAGAATAGAGACTTAGTGGGGTCTGGCTGGGCCATTTAAGGACATTCACAGAGTGGTCCTAAAGCCACTACTTTGTTATATTGACTGTGTGCTTAGGTTTGTTGTCCTGTTTGGAGCTGAACCTTCAGCCAAGTCTGAGGTCCAGAGCGCTCTGGAGCAGGTTATCATCAAGGATGTCTCTGTACATTGCTGCATTCATCGTTCCCTTGATCTTGACTGGTCTCCCAGTTCCTGCTGCTGAAAAACATCCTCACAGCATGATGCTGCCACCACCATGCTCTGCTGTAGGGATGGTATTGGCCAAGGGATCAGTAGTGGCTGGTTTCCTCCCGACATGATGTTTGGCATTCAAGCCGAAGGGTTTAATCTTTGTTTCAGAGAATTTTGTTTCTCTGATCTGAGAGTCCTTAGGGTGCTTTTGGGCAGACTTTTTGGCTGTCATGTGCCTTTTACCGAGGTGGGGCTTTTGTTTGGCTGTTCTGCCACACAGGTCTGATTACTGGAGTGCTGCAGAAATGGTTGTCCTTCTGGACCTTCTCCTCTGTCTACAGAAAATTCCTTAAACGTCATGGCTTGGTTAGTGCTCTGACATGCACTGTCAACTATGGGACCTTATGTAGACAGGTGCGTACCTTCATGTTGAATCAAATTAATTTACCACAGGTGGACTCCAATCAAGCTGATCAGCAGAAACAGGATGCCCCTGAGTTCAGTTCAGAGTGTCATGGCAAAGGCTCAGAATATACATGTTATATTTTAATATATTTTTAATAGATTTAAATTGTTTTGTAGAATTTTGAGGTGAAGAATGAATTGAATCTATTTTGGCACAAGACTGTAACATCACAAATGTGTTTTTAAAAAGCTCACAGAAAATAAACTGGAATCTTGCATCAAATGGGAAACCTTAGAAATTTAAGCTTGCCAGCTTTTTTGTAAATAGTGTTGTTGCAAACCACTTTTCAACAAATTCAACAATTTTTGAACAAATTTCACATTGAGCCTTTATATCCTCTACTATGTATTAGAGTACCTGACAGTTTGTTGTGACTAAGGTAGAAAGGACTAAACATCCAGCACAAACAATGGAGATGGGTGCATCAGTATGAACAGTAGGAGCATCTGTGTGTCTGGCAGCCAAAGTGGTTGCACCCAGTTGATGTCATAGCTCTACGTGCTGATCTGCTAAGTGGAGGTCACAGCCAGCGATATAAGAAGTACATCTGTTCCACATACTGAACAAACTAAACGTTATGCTTGACCATTCAGAATGTGCAACAGATGTGAAAAACTGCTAATAATAATTGTTTTTGGCAAATTTAGCGATATTATGTTTAATTGACTAAATCGTGCATCACAAAAATGCAGCTAAATGAGTTCAAAGAAAGCAGCGTGCTCCTTTTAAATAAGAAATGCGCTGGAAGCATGGGCAGGAAGTTTAACAAAGACGAATGATCTGAAATGGCTGGTTTCTACTGACAATTTTAAGCACCGAGGAAGAACACACAAGAGAACATTTTTATATAACTCTACCTGTTTTTCATTAAACCAAGAGCAAAAAAAGAAAACGTTTAAATTCTTCTTTCCCAATGAAAATCCCACTTGGGACTGCATTAATAAAACCTGCATGGGTTCTGCAGGGGCCAGCTGTAATTACACAGTCTTGTTGAGGACACTGTGCACGGGAGTGCTGGTGTCACAGGACAAAGAAGAGCCACTGCTAGACTTAAACAGCCTGAGCTTCCCATCCAGGGTCCCAGTTAGCAGCTGTGAAGAAAAGAGAAAAAGCATGACATCATATTACGCTTTTACTTTTGCACACTTTTTTTCTAAAACCGTGTCAGACATCACTCTTCTTTTTACCACCTCTCTATTTAGAATACAGAGTTTCATAACGGCACACCTAGATCCCCGAAGAAGAAGAGCACCATTGAGGTCAAGACCATTCTGTGTTCCCCACCAAAATTCTTGATTTTCCATACTTGCCATTTACCCCCCCCCCAAAAAAAACAAAAAACCATCATGTTGCCAGGCCTTAACTCTGTTATATAACTTTGTTTATTCAAACAAGGAGATTGAGGTTCCTGCCAGCAATACTCTCAGTGAGTCAAACATTTGGAGATTAATAAGGCACCCACACAACAACACAACAATAAACTAGCATTAATCCACACCCTGTAGGCAAACACACACGCACACACTACACACTTAATGACATGTGCAGGCTGCACACAGACAAGCACAAATACAGACGATCAATGCTTGACTACAATTTTTAGTGAGACGTACACAGTGAATCATATGTCTCTATCAGCCAAGAGAGCAGATGAGGCTGAGGAAGCATTACCTCAGCACTCTGACAGTCCGTCAGAAGCAGTGGGAAACCCTCTATGTGGGCTTTGCAGTGAGACCTATAGCACATTTTTACATGTGCAATTGTTCAGAATTTAAAAGTATACCATATTATGGAAAAATAACTCAAGATAACTCACAAACAGCTGTTATAACCTCTATTTCATGCCACTTCAACCCAAGTTTATTTTTACCACCCAGTCTTAAAGGACAAGTGAGCATAGTCTTTATATAAAGTCACGGCCTCCGGGGCCTGAAAAGTGAAAGTGAATGCTAAGGTGCCTGACGCCTCTGGCTTGACAAAAAGAAAAGAAAAGAAAGAGATCTTGTTGTATAGAAGTCAGGGGTAAAACAAACCTTAGGCTCACATTGACCTTTCACCCTCAGTAAACATCTACATGATGAGTTGATGTTCTTAATTGTTCAGTTCTCTTTCATTTTTTAGTTCAGTTCTTTCTGACCTTGGTGTTAATTTAGTAAATTATGGTGTCCTCTAGAGTCTTAAAGGGCAACAAGATAATAATGACTCATATGTGATTGACAAATAGCGACCAGTGAGTGTGTCCAGTAAGATCCACCAGTTACTTTCCATGTTTCAAAAACCTCAATGATGACACTAAAAACATTGGTTAGGTCCATCCCTAACCAATGGATGATGTCACAGTATGTCCATCTTCTATATGACACCTTTGTAGGTAAGTGGAGAAAAACAAAGAACCAATCAAAAAAACCCAACATTTTACAAAATGGGAATACTCCATCAGGGAGTTTTACCTATGGTGAAACTCCCGGCTCCCCTCAGGGCTGTGTTCTTTCTCCTCTGCTCTTCTCCCTGTACACCAACTGCTGCACCTCCACCCACCAGTCTGTCAAGCTAATCAAGTTTGCAGATGACACCACCGTTATTGGACTCATCTCGGACGGGGATGAGTCTGCCTACAGGAGGGAGGTTGAACGTCTGGTGTCCTGGTGCAGCCACAACAACCTGGTGCTGAATGCCCAGAAGACAGTGGAGATTATTGTGGACTTCAGGAAGCACACAGCCCCACTCCCCCCCATCATCCTGACTGACACCCCCATCACCTCTGTGGACTCATTCCGCTTCCTGGGTACCACATTCACCCAGGACCTGAAGTGGGAGCCCACCATCACCTCCGTCATCAAGAAAGCCCAGCAGAGGATGTACTTCCTGAGGCAGCTGAAGAAATTCAACCTGCCAACACGGACGATGATGCAGTTCTACACTGCAATCATCGAGTCCATCCTCACCTCCTCCATCACCGTGTGGTACGCTGGAGCCACTATCAGGGACAAACAGAGACTGCAGCGTGTTGTGCGCTCTGCTGAGAAGGTGATTGGCTGCAGACTCCCATCTCTGCAGGACCTGTACACCTCCAGGACACTGCGGCGTGCAGTCCGGATCTCAGCTGACCCTTCTCACCCTGGACACAGTCTGTTTGACCTTCTCCCCTCAGGCAGGAGGCTCTGGTCCATTCGCACCAGAACCTCTCGCCATAAGAACAGTTTCTTCCCCTCTGCTGTTGGTCACATGAACAATAACCATATGACTGTCCCCGCCACTAACACATGACCCTACGCTGTGTCACTGCATCATTCCATGTTTGGCACTGATCACCACCTGCACTCATGTATATATCTTTCTACGTAGCACTCATAATTCTTATTCTCATGTATATATCTCATGTATATCCCATGCACATATCTTTCTACATAGCACTTTTAATTCTTATTCTTACTTTTATTTATTTTTTCATGTCTATTTAAGTGCTATTTATGACACTATGTTTGCACTGAAGCACCGCAGCAATTTCCTAATGTTGTAAACCTCAACATCTGGCAATAAACCCCATTCTGATTCTGATTCTGATTCTGAAAATCTAGACCTGAGGTGGCTGTAAAGACAGCATCTTTTTTAAAAGCATGATAACATCAGGAATCTTGGCAAACAATGATTTGCCAAGTTGTGATAAAAAACACATTTGGTACAACAATGGTCCAACATTTTTTCCCTTGTACTAAAAAGGTTTTATGCAGGAGAAATAATCCTTTACCAGCAAGCAGATGCCTGTGCTGGGAAAGGGAGTCACAATAGCTGAGGTCTGAGGATGACTCAAACACACTAAACTGGGCTGGATGCATTCTTCCTTTGAAGGGTGAAAGTTGCAGTTTCTCTTCTATAGACACATTAAAGAATTCCTGGCGAGTGTGAATCCCAGAGACAAGTTAACTTCCTCATAAAGGCAACCCAGTGAGCACAAACATATTACATCTAAATATGCATAGTATGTGATCGTGAGTCTTTGTACACCATGACGTCCACCTCAGTGACCTTAATCAACAACAGCCAGGCTGTCTGGTTCTTGCTCCAAGGCAGCTGAAAAGCCTAAAACAGGGATGTCAAACATAAGTCCCGGGGGCCAGAATCAGCCCAGGAAAGACTCCAATCTGGCCCACTGGAAGGCTTTGGAAAATGTGAACTGTATTTTTATAGGTTTTATAGCTTTTCCTAAAAAAAAACAAAAAACCTCCACCATGGCCATTCATATTGCACCAAAGTAAAGCAAAAAAAAGAAAGAAGAATTCCTGATTTTCATTTTTTGTTCACAACTGTAGACATTTCCAACTTTTCCAGTTGGGTCACAGTTAACAGTTAAAGTTAAAAAAGTCAGTTAACAACTTTCTACTTTATTATTACAGGACTTAACTGAGGAATGAACAACTAGAACATTTACTGCCATTTTACACATTTATTTCTGACATATTTCTTTAATATGGCAGATTTGTGGCACAATTAGGCAAGATTTTGTAATTATATAGAAAAACTGAGACTTATTGTTAAAATTGCACTTCATTTTAATTTTCTTAGGGATTAAATGTGTAGTTAGGTTTTTTTACACTAACAGAAAGGGGAGTTATATTGTTCCAGCCCACTTAAGAGCTAAGTGGGCTGTATACAGTCCACAATGTAAAATGAGTTTGACATTCTTGACCTAAAACTTATGAGAGTTAGACGACAGCTACAGTAGCAACCATGGTTTTGGATCAACTCTGATCCAAAACCACTGTTACTGTGATAATACACCAATGTAAGCATGTAGTGTTAAGAGATAAACACAGAAAAGTCCAAAGGAATCCAACACATTACATCTTTGCAACCTTAAACTTTTATTTTGCCCCAAACAAGCCCACATAATAAGGGTAGCTGAAGGTTTTATGTGACCTTTGGTATCAGATGTTTTTGTTAAAAATACTGACTTACTATAGAAACACAGAAAGGAGTCATTGTGGGTCATGACAGATTTGGCTGACATTACAGCTTCATTTTCAAGACAGACATAGTTTTCATCAAGTTTGATTTCTGTGGAATTTTAGATAACCTTACGCACATAACCTGAGGCTCCATTTGAGAGTTTTGTTCATTTGTTTTGAGGTTTGGTTGAACAAAGTCCAAGTCCAAACTTTTTAGGAATTCTGAGTAAGATCAGAAAATCCATTGCATGGTTTGTCACGCATGTTGCATAATTTATTGTTAGCAACTGGCTCAACACCACAGAAAAGAAACCACAAATCAACAGTTCAAAGCCAGAATAAAAATGCCGATTGAGAAAGCAATGTGGATTAGATTTTCAATGGTGAGTCAAATTTTGGCACTCTGGATGACAGAAAGTATATGTCTATAGAAACCGGTATGAACAAATGCTAAGGATTTGATAATATGGCGAACAATGTGTTTTCCCCTCCCAGAGGATGCCATTCATCAGCTGTGGAGCACAAATTTAACAAACGCCAACATAGCAAGATGTTCTGTAGTGACCATGCTGAGAGTTGAAGGAGGATCCAGATGACAGATGGAAAAAGGGGCAGATGGTCACCACGGTTATCTCAGTCTTGACTTTACATAGACATGGGATCAATATAAGAAATGTATAGCCTGTTGCTCGTGGTGATAAATAGTTGGTAACTTATGGATATATTCACACTCAGAACCTTTTAGACATTAGACAACAGACAATACCATCTGGGTGAATATAAGAAAGTAGTTATATAAAATATAATGTTTTATATCCTCCGCTTACCCTTATATTTTTTAAATGTAAATCTTTATATCTGTGTATCTTTAAAACATTAAAATTGCATAAAATGAGAAAATAGAAAAAATTGAGAAATCCGATTGTACTCACAGATCTGAACTTAACATTTTGAGTACTGGGACAAAGGAAGTTCACCATTATTACCTAAGACCACAGCCAACTGAAGAAGTTCTGTCTAATGCATGTGAAAGGTTTCGATACTTAAAAATGTCTCTTGTGACTTTGAAACTTCCTGTTCATTGCAGTTCCAGCTGTGCTGAACACAGGCCAGGCTGTCTCAGCTCAGTCTGTGTCTCACTGTAATGTGACATTCTGGAGTAGACAGCAGTCCACCTCTGTATTTATTCTCTGGCTGCGACAGTACGACGGGGGTAATGTCTGAGGTCAAGAGGAAACATATCCATCCATCCATCCATCCATCCATCCATCCATCCATCCATCCATCCATCCATCCGTAATCAGCCAATCAAATGGGCAGCTCAATGGGCAAGTAGAAACAACACAACCTTAAAGTTGACTTGAACATGTCTACTTGAATGAGGCATGGTTGTTGGTGCCAGATGCTTTGGTCTGAGTATTTGAGAAACTGCTGAATACCACACCCAGACCGCACTTGTGTCAGCTAACAATAGGAAGCTGAGGCGACACACAGGCTAGGCTCACAAAAACTGGGGAGACTGTAAAAATGTTGCTTCCTCAATTTATGCTGCAAGGTTTGAATGGTTGGGTCAAAATTTGAAGTAAACAACATGAAAGGAAGGCTCCATTCCACCTGTGTCATCTCTTTTATGATCTCAGTGTACTCATCTTATGATGGTTGCTTCCAGCAGAATTATGCACCATATCACGAAGCTTCAAACAAACTTCATCCAACAGAGTACCTTTGGAATGTGACAGAACGGGAGATTTGCATATGGATATGCAGCTGGCAAATCTACAGCAACTGTGCTATCGTGTCAATCTCCCAGGAAAGTTTCCAGCATCTTGTTTAATCTGCCTGCAGTAGTTCTAACAGCAAAATAATGGTCAACCCACTGCTAGAAGAGTGTGCCTAATAAAGTGGCTGTGAGTGTACAATGTACATGAATCAAAGTGTTGCGCTGACATCATTGGTATTTGTGATACACCAAAATTACTCATATATTGGTTTGTGTGGTGCTGTTAGGTAAAATAGGTAGTAACAACCAATGATTCTTACTGTTAAATAACCTAAAAACCATTGTAAACTAATAAAATAATAATGTAACAGCATCAGAAAGTGCATCTTATTTCACTGGAGTCCTCAAATGTGCTACTTTTTCCAACCAGCAGTTGCAACCACGAAGATATAAAATTGAATTGCTATTCATTACAGCTGTAATTGTGCTGATCGTACTGTGCTGCATCTCAGGGAAAAACTCCAGGGATCCTTTTATATCCTAGTCCATCCCTGCTGTGTGAGTAACAGCTGCCAAATGGCCACAAATTAAAAATGATACAGTAAAAATGTCTACTGGGACAACAGCTGGGGTTTTTTTGCCCGGCTGCAAAAAGTAAAGATGATAAAAGCTGACATAGAGAGACAAGAAAAGCACTTAGCATGAAAAGTCACAGATATGACTCACTCTTTGTTCATCTTAGTTTGGATGATCGTACGTGTTAAAGTTTTGCAGACAACTGATTGTGTCAGCAAGTGGTCATGGTTCTGCGCTACCTCCAACACACTAAGTGCAAATGAGAACCAAGTACCTCAGAGTTCAAAAACATTCACTTAGTCCAAAGACTCTAAAAGAAGACAGTAGATTATAACAAAAAACAAAACAAAAACAGATGTATGACTCAGAAACTGACCAGACGTGTAGCGAGGAGGTCCAGTAACTTACAGTAAGATACAGTGGTGTGAAAAAGTATTTGAGCGATTAGTGATTTTTTAGTTTTTTTGCACATTTGTTACACTTAAATGTTTCAGATCATCAAACAAAGTGTAAAATTAGATACATTTTAAATTTTAAATTATGGTTTTATTTACTAAAGAAAAAAGCTATCCAAATCTACCTGGCTATATGTGGAAAAGTAATCGACCCCTAAATCTAATAACTGAATTGCACTGAATAAAAACAATTTGGCAAAGAAGAGTGGGCCAAAATTCCTCCACAGTGATGTGAAAGACTCATTGCCAGCTATTGCAAATGCTTGATTACAGTTTTTGCTGCCAAAGTGGTTAACCAGTTATTATGTTTAGGGGGCAGGGCTGGACTGGTAATCTAGCATACTACGCATTTGCCTGGTGGGCCAACGTACTTGTGGGCCGATGGGTCAATATTTCTTTTTTCTTTGTTGATAATTATACAGGCTACAGGCCGGCTTGTGGGGCTGCTGCACCCCGGCCATGCAAGCACTAACAGAAGCACATTTGTTCATTAGTGACACTGGATTGCCCAATCAAATCTGGCCCCTATTGCACTCATGCACCTTGTAGAGTTTATTGTTGAAGACGCTGATAATGATGGACAAACAAAAGTGAAATGGTGCAATATATGTCAAATTAAGTAAATTAAATTAATCATATAAGCAGCAATAGTACCAGCAACAACCCCCTCGTAGTCACAAGAGGCGCTAAACAGAGAAGTGCAGGAGAAGGGATAGCAGTCTCAACAACAGAGTGAGAAAGAGATGGAGGAAGTTCTAAATAACATGATAAGAAAATGGTTGGAAAGTAGAGATTCAAATTTTAAAGTAAAATTAATGACTTCTAGTGATGTGTGAAACCACAATTTTCAGTACGATTCCAAGTAAATACAGGATCACTTTTGCCAATACTAATACTGATATAAATACTTAACCTATGAAGACAGCCTATGTAGAGGAGTGCAATATGTCATGAATTATGAGATGAATCATCATGAAATGCATATTCTGAACACATATTAATGACCACAAAATCACTGTGATTTTTACCTTTCACAATAGTTACCTAACAGAACAAAAGAGATCCAATCCCAGTGCGAGCATCAATACTATCAATATTTTGATCGATCTGTCTCCCGCTAATAACCGCTTTGACTAACGGTTAAAGAGTAGTTTTTTATTGTCACATGCATGCACTGCTACTAAGATGTCCGAATCCAACAACAGCTTTACAACCTGATAGAAAAGAAAAACTTTCAACATCAATAATCCAACAAATTGAAATTGAAACAAAATACAGTATGCGTATGATTATTATATATACATACAGTTGCACTAAAAGCTACACTTTTTATTTAACTAGTATCAGCTAAGATGTGCTAATCCAATGACTGTACCAACCAGATAAAAAAAACCTGATACACATAATGATAGTTTCAAATATTTTTATGTGCATATATTTAACTGGACCATTTGCGACCAATCATGGTGGCCTGCTTGGACCAAAGATGCTAGGGCTGATTTTTTTGTCTCAGTCCATACCTGTAAAGGGCCACTTATTATTTTACATACGACGAGACAGGTTGGTGGCTGATTTTTCCCTTGATAAATGAAATCATCATTTAAAAACGTTTGTATTTTCGTCTAATATTAAGCTGGAGCCAGGCCTGGGGAGGGAGCCAGAGGGGGAGCATCCAATGACTGAGCTGTAGGAGCCTTGGGGTCTGGCCGGGTGCAGCCCGAAGGAGCAAATTGGGCCCACCCTCCTGTAGGCCCAGCACCTGCAGGAGGCTCCATATGGGTCGGGTGCAATGTGTGCCGAGCAGCAGTCAGGGGCAGAGGCCCGTGACGATCTGATCCCCAACTGTCAAGGCTGGCTATTGAGAAATAGAACGTCACCTCACTGGTGGGGAAAGACCCTAAGATGGTGTGTGTGGTTGAGTTATAGTTGGGTTCACCTCAATGCAAGCCTTTGGAATTGCCTTCATTGAGAATTGGCGGCAGAGGAGGGTATTCTTATATCCCCTCAGCTTACTCAGTATATTGCCCTAACTTTTTGGGGTCACTGGGTGAGGTTCTTGAGGGTCCGCCTTCACACCGTCATTCTTCTGGGAGACTTCAATGCTCATGTGGGCAATGACAGTGATACCTGAAGGGGTGTAAGGGAGGAATGGCCTTTCTGATCTGAACCCAGGTGGTGTTTTACTATTAGACTTCTGTGGAACTCATAGTTTGTCCAAAATAAACACCATGTTTGCACATAAATATGTCCTTAAGTGCATGTGGCATCAAGCCAGTGATTGATTATGTAATGGCATCATACATAGCCATATGTTCTGGACACTTGGGTGAAGGGAGGAGCTGAGCTGTCAACTGATGATCACCTATCGAGGGTTAGGGGTGGATGCTGGAAAGACCTGGCACACCTAAATATATACTAACAGTGAGCTGGAAACGTCTGGGAAAGGCCTTGGTCTGGGAGATCTTTAACTCCCATCTCTGGCAGAACTTCGACAGCATTCCGAGGGAGGCTGGGGACATTCAGTCCAAATGGATCATGTTCTGCGCCTCCATTGCCGAGGCAGCTGCAAGGAGTTTTGGTCGCAAGGTGTCATGGTGAAAATCCCTGAACCTGATGGTGGACACAGTAATCAAGCTGAAGACGGAGTCCTATCGGGCTTGGTTAGCCTGTGGGACTTTGGAGGCAGCTGATGGGTACTGGCAGCTGAAGCTCCCCTCACAGGGTGTACAGTGTAAGTGTGGTGCTGCTGAATTCAACTGAGGATATAGTCAGGCAGTCAGGGAATACTTTTAGGACCTCCCTAAACCCACTGACATGCCTTCTGAAGGGGGGACTGGGGACTAGGGGAACTTTAATTTTCGTAATTAAAATGAAAATTTTATGTCTACAGAAACAAAATTATCTACAACTGATACTAGGTTCTAGGTTCTAGGTTCTTTATTATTTGTCACATGCATAGTTATACAAGTATAACACACAGTGAAATGTAGCCTGACACGCTCCTCGACATGTGCAAAAATGGGGGGGGGGGGGGGGGGGGGGTGTAGAGGAAGAACATTATATATATATATATATATATATATATATATATACACATATAGTATATACACTGGGTGAATGTGCAGTAGTAGCAGCAAGCAGGTGAATTCTGTACATTAATATGAATAGATATCTGACTATTTTACAGGATAGACAATATAAACATATTTAAAATTAAAGGAATTGAAATGTACATTGTGCCTTGGTTTAGTGTCTGGAAGAGTCTTGTCTCAGTCAATTATAGATGATGTGAGAGGGCGGGTGTGTGTGTTTAGGGCACGGATGGCTTGGGGATAGAAGCTCCTCTTGAGTCTCTCTGTCCTTGCCCGGAAGATGCGGAACCTTCTACCAGATTGCAGAAGTTGGAACAGTTTGTTGCCAGGATGGGACGGGTCCTTCAGTATCTGCGCTGCTCTAGTCCGGCATCTCCTGGTGTAGGTGTCCTGAAGCGGGGGGAGAGCAATCCTGCAGCAGCATTCTGCTGTACGGATCACTCTCTGGAGAGCTTTTTGGTCCTTCACACAGCTGTTCCTGAACCACGATGTCATGTTCTGTGTGAGGATGCTCTCCACAGCGCCTGTATAGAAAATCCTGAGGATCTTTGGAGAGACCCTGAACTTCCTCAGTTGTCGTAGGTGATACAGGCGCTGCCTAGCCTTTTTGGTCTGGACCTGAATGTGGGCAGCCCATGTCAGGTCTGAGGAGATGTGGACACCAAGATACTTGAAGGACTGCACCCTCTCCACTGGAGCTCCATTGATGATAATGGGCTTGTAGTCTCTGTGCTGACCCCTTCTGAAGTCCACCACCAGCTCCTTGGTCTTGCTGACGTTCAGCTGGAGGTGGTTGTCCTGGCACCACGATGCCAGATTCTTCACTTCATCCATGTAGGCCGCCTCATCGTTGTTGGAGATGGCACCCAACACCACTGTGTCGTCAGCAAACTTCACAATGGTGTTGGAGCCATGGGTGGCCACACAGTCTGAAGTGTAGAGGGAGTAGAGCAGTGGCGAGAGGACACATCCCTGAGGTGCTCCTGTGTTGATGGTGATGCTGTTGGAGAAGAACCTGCCCACCCTCACCACCTGAGTTCTGCCAGTGAGGAAGTCCAACACCCATGCACACAGACGGCTGTTAAGTCCCAGATCCCTCAGCTTTGTGAACAGTCTGCAGGGCACTATTGTGTTAAACGCTGAACTGTAATCAACAAACAGCATTCGCACATAGTTACCCTGTTTCTTGTCCACGTGGCTGAGAGTGGTGTGTAGGACGTGGGCGATGGCATCCTCTGTGGATCTGTTGGATCTGTAGGCGAACTGCAGTGGATCTGTGGTGTCTGGGATGGAGGAGGAGATGATGTTCTTCAGCAGCCTCTCAAACACCTTCATTACTACCGAGGTCAGTGCAACTGGCCGGTAATCATTCAGGGATGAGGGTTTGCTGTTCTTGGGCACAGGGATGATGGTGGATCTTTTGAAGCATGTGGGGACCACAGACTTCGCCAGGGACTTGTTGAAGATGTAAGTGAACACACCTGCTAGCTGGTCAGCACAGCAGCGCAGCAGACGGCCGGTGATACCGTCTGGCCCCGCCGCTTTACTAACAACTTTTATAGGAAAAAAATTCCAATGTGCTAAACCAAATTACTGATAAGGCATCAGTAGGCAAAAAAGCAACACAAACAAAAACACTTTAAGCATCAGCTGGCTTCAGTTTGTTTGCTAAATTACTCACTGAGGTTTAGATGAACAAGGTCCTTAACTTAAAGATCAAGTGTCAGAAAGAAGAGGGACATGTCTGTAAAGGTTCTCAGTCATCTAGGTCATCGTGGTCTAAAGAGCTTGGAACGAAAAGCGTCTGGACTTCTTTAAGTTTCTTGAAGATGTTTCACCTCTCATCCGAGAAGCTTCTTCAGTTCTAAAAACTGAAGAAGATGAACCATTTTCTTTCCAAGCTCTTTAGACAAAGAAGAGGGATATTTTCACAAAGAGAGTAACAACTGGTTCAACAGATGCTTAGAAGAGCTCATCTAGGCAAGGCAAGGCAAGGCAAATTTATTTGTATAGCACAATTCAACAACAAGGTGATTCAAAGTGCTTTACAGAGACATTAGAAACAAAAACAAATAAAAAGCATGATTTAAAATTAATTAAAACAAGCAAACAAACAAACTAACTAAACACACACATTTCACACCTGTTCGCGCGATCTGAACCCTTATCGTAAGGGGAGCTACCAGTCCTTCTGTGGACGAGCTACTTTCTATTTTAAATTCCCTGAATTTAAAATCTCTAGACCCAGTCTAGACCCAGTTGGGGAGCTACCCAGAGCTCTAATCCCACACCTGTTCGCGCGATCTGAACCCTTATCGTAAGGGGAGCTACCAGTCCTTCTGTGGACGAGCTACTTTCTATTTTAAATTCCCTGAATTTAAAATACTCTCTAGACCCAGTCTAGACCCAGTTGGGGAGCTACCCAGAGCTCTAATCCCACACCTGTTCGCGCGATCTGAACCCTTATCGTAAGGGGAGCTACCAGTCCTTCTGTGGACGAGCTACTTTCTATTTTAAATTCCCTGAATTTAAAATACTCTCTAGACCCAGTCTAGACCCAGCTGGGGAGCTACCCAGAGCTCTAAACCCACTTAACAAACAAACAAACAAAACAGTATATAAAATCAAAACAGATAAAATCAGAACAGTAGATAAAATCAGTAGTTAATGTAAGTTTTGAAATTTAAGCTTAACAAACAAACAAAACAGTATATAAAACCAAAACAGATAAAATCAGAAATAGATAAGATCAGTAGTTAGTGTAAGTTTTGAAATTTAAGCTTAAAAGTGTGGATTTGGTGCTTTATTCAAATGCAGCTGAGAATAGGTGAGTCTTCAACCTGGATTTAAATAAACTGAGTGTTTCAGCTGATCTGAGGCTTTCTGGGAGTTTGTTCCAGATATAAGGAGCATAAAAGCTGAATGCAGCTTCTCCGTGTCTGGTTCTGACTCTGGGAACTGATAAAAGACCGGATCCAGATGACCTGAGGGATCTGGAAGGTTCATACTGGGTCAGCAGGTCACTGATGTATTTTGGTCCTAAACCATTCAGAGCTTTATAGGCCAGCATCAGAACTTTAAAGTCTATCCTCTGACGGACAGGTAGCCAGTGTAAAGACCTCAGAGCTGGACTGATGTGGTCCACTTTTTTGGTCTTAGTGAGGACTCGAGCAGCAGAGTTCTGAATGAGCTGTAGTTGTCTGACTGATTTTTTAGGTAGACCTGTAAAGATGCTGTTACAGTAATCAAGCCTACTAAAAATGAATGCATGGACTAGTTTTTCCAGGTCCTGTTGAGACATCAGATCTTTTATCCTTGAAATATTCTTGAGGTGATAGTAAGCTGACTTTGTTATTGTCTTAATGTGTTTTTCTAAGTTTAGGTCTGCATCCATCACTACACCCAAATTTCTCGCCTGGTTTGTGGTTTTTAGATGTATAGATTGACGTTCTCTGGTGACCTGTAATCGTTTTTCTTTGGCGCCAAAGACTATTACTTCAGTTTTGTTTTTGTTTAGTTGGAGAAAATTGTGGCACAACCAGTCATTGATTTCCTCAATGCATTTACCAAGAGCCTGTACAGGGCCTCGGTCTCCTGGTGACATTGTGATATATATTTGTGTGTCATCTGCATAGCTGTGGTAGTTTATTTTGTTGTTCTTTATAATCTGTGCCAGTGGGAGCATGTAAATGTTAAACAGAGGGGGTCCCAAGATGGAACCTTGGGGAACTCCACATGTGATACTTGTCTGCTCAGATGTGAAGTTACCTATTGATACAAAGTATTTCCTGTTTTCTAAGTATGCTTTGAACCAGTTTAGTACAGTTCCTGAAAGACCTGCCCAGTTCTCCAGTCGTTTGAGTAATATGTTGTGGTCAACTGTATCAAATGCTGCACTGAGATCCAGTAAAACTAGGACTGACATTTTTCCACTGTCTGTATTCAGACATATGTCATTAAACACTTTTGTCAGAGCGGTTTCAGTGCTGTGGTTCTGTCTAAAACCTGACTGGAAGGCATCGTAGCAGTTATTCTGTGTTAAGAAGTAATTGAGCTGTTGAGAAACTGCTTTTTCAATGATCTTACTTAAAAATGGGAGATTTGAGATCAGCCTGTAGTTGTTCATTTGTGTCTTGTCAAGATTGTCCTTTTTCAGTATAGGTTTGATTACAGCAGTTTTTAGTGGTTCTGGAAACACACCTGACATTAAGGAAAAGTTGACGATCTGTAACAGGTCTGACTCTAAAGTCTTTGAGACCTTTTTGAAAAAACTTGTTGGCAGGACATCTAAACAGCAGGAGGAGGAGTTCAGTTGACCTAAGATGTCCTCCAGGTCTTTGCTGTTAATAGGGTGAAACTGTTTGATGGTGTTTAAACAGCTTTTCGGTGGACACAGTACATATCCTGGATCTGCTGTTGATGTTCCAACTGCTTGTCTAATCTTTTGGATTTTGTCTGTGAAGAATTTGGCAAAGTCATTGCAGGCCATGGTTGAATGAAGTTCAGCTGCCACTGACACAGGAGGGTTTGTTAGCCTGTCAACTGTAGAAAATAAGACCCGAGCATTATGGCTGTTTTTAGTGATGATGTCAGAGAAGTAGGACCTTCTTGCACTCCTCAGTTGTAAATTATAATTGTGAAGTTTCTCTTTATAGATGTCATAATGAACCTGGAGGTTTGTTTTTCTCCATCTGCGCTCAGCTTTCCTACACTCTCTTTTTTCATTTTTCACTAGTGTGGAGTTTCTCCATGGAGACTTTTTCCTTCCAGAGATAACCTTCACCTTAATGGGGGCAATAGTGTCCATTACATTTAACATTTTTGCATTAAAGCTATTGACGAGCTCATTGACTGAACCTTTGGACAGGTCAGGTGTTAATGGGAAGACCTGGTTAAAGATCTCACTACTGTCTTCAGTTATACACCGTTTTGTGATCACTGCTGTTGATATATTTGTGTGGGCTGAGATTTTACTTTCAAAGAAAACACAGTAAAGATCAGATAAGCCCACATCAGACACAGTAATGTTTGAAATGCTCAGGCTCTTGGAGATCAGTAGGTCGAGAGTGTGTCCTCTATTATGTGTGGCCTCTGTTACATGCTGAGTCAGCCCAAAGTTGCCCAGAGTGTTACTCAGGTCTTTAGTCCCTTTGTCCTGAGGGTTGTCCACATGGATGTTAAAATCCCCAACAATAATTACACAGTCGAAATCAACACAGATCACAGACAGCAGTTCACTGAGGTCATTAAAAAAGTCTGTGCAGTATTTGGGAGGCCTGTAAACATTAAGAAACACAACTTTGGATGGGGCCTTCAGCTGTAAAGCCACATATTCAAAAGACTGAAAACTTCCAGGAGATAGCTGCTTACATTGAAATGATTCATTAAATAAGACAGCGACCCCTCCTCCTCTCCTGCTCACCCTGGCCTCACTGATAAAACTGTAGTTAGGAGGGGTCGTCTCGATGAGAACAGCTCCACACCAATAATGAACCCTCTTTTGAAGTGAACTGCTGATAGTCAAGCTATCAGCAGTCCTGACCTGCTGATAGTCAAGCTATCAGCAGTCCTGACCTGCTGATAGTCAAGCTATCAGCAGGTCAGGATGACACAGAACAGAAATATGAGTAATCCAAACAGTGTGCAGCGCCATGAAATCTGTGCCCCTCATCTGACCCAGTAACCCGTTTCTTCACTTCTGGCTAAAACATTTTTCTTTACACATGAATCCAAAATTCCAAATTCAATGGAAAAAGTACCTGTGGATACAGTAGCATGACTGCCTTGTTTAAAGGCACTACTAAATTGTAATCTCAAAAAAGAAAAAAAGAACATCCTATTTTGTATTATATGCAAGGAATGACAAGAACACCCCTGTTGCATGTGAAAATCCTTCTGCTCTAATTTACACAGTAGCACATTAAGGTTCAACACGAGAAAGCAAACAAATTGCAAACAAATTTACAGCTGCATACAATGCAACTCCCACACGATTTTATAAGACAGCATTGTGAAGTGACAATAAAAGCTAAAATCCCTAATTACAGACTAAAGTACAGGAATAAACCTAAGGGAATAAACCCTGAGGTGGATCTGTCTGCTTGATTCTCTTTTAAGTATTCAGGTGGAAAACATGAGTGATAAATGAGTGGAAAATATGCATTGCCTTATCTGTCTGTGTCTCCCATCAGAGGTTTCTCACAGCTGTAAATATGGAGAACATCTGGCCCTCAAATGTAGATCAACAGCAAGATGAACACAGGTTAGGGACATTTTTTGCCAGCACTTTGTCTTAGGAGAAAGCATGAGCATAGCATATTTCCAATATATCACATGGTTAACTTTAGAACTAACCGGCCATTTCTCAGGACTTCTTGAACTTAAAATGACTTTTGACTTATTGCTTTTGGCTCACAAAAATTAAACCACAGATAGGTAAGCACGCAATTCTACACACGCAAACAAACCTAGATAATCTGAGCAAAGTATAAGTTAGCACCAGGTGAACAGGCACTTCTGCAGGGTTAAAAGAAACTATCTGCTTCACAAGTAAGCAAACAAGATTTGCTAATGATCACATCTGGCAAAATTATGGACAAAGGGAGTTACTGAACTTTTGAGAAACTGAGGAAAAATTAGAGAACCAGTAAATAAAGTCATACCAGTGCTATGGATGGAATCATAACATTTACTGAGCTTTTATGTCATCAGACCCATCTCCAATGACAACTGAGCAAAACTGCCTCCCTAAACGGGTTTTGTCAAACCACCCTGAAATCATTTTGGGAACAGCGATCTGTGGTGGATGCATGCAACTGTGCCCAGCTGTGTACTAACCGCAATCAGATAATTGGTTGACAAAATGCAGAGGACAATTTACCAGTAAGCTAAACTTGTGACGTCCACTAAAATTCAACAAAACAGGCAAAAATGACTTGACTAATCCACAAGACTCAGATAAATTACCTAACTAAACATTTAGATGCCTGTACGTCTTAACATCAACATAATTCTTATATCAACTTTCAGCCTAGTTTGACCTAGTTTGTGGCAAGGCTGTACTGGTTTTTACAGCAAAACCCTCATTTTTTATAATGTATTCTGTATGCAAAGGCCTGTTACATGAATGTGAGAATGTAAATACTACTAGAGTATATGTTCATCATTATTACATTATATATATTTACTTTCTGATAAGATATATATCACTATTTCAATCTACAACCCGACACGTGTGGTGGAAAGTAAGATAAAGTCTATTGATTCAACATGTCTTGTTTCTGAATTTCTGATTTGTCCCATCAAGTAAAACAAAATGTACAGAAGTACTAATGTTGAGCAAGCACGCCCTGACTGATGAAGTGTGTCTTCAAACTCTGCAGATCACTGTACTTCAGCCAGATAATGGCTATGAACCAAGCTTTCCACTTTCAAGCTGGGAAATCTGAATGTATCATTGTGCTCCAAAGTTTCGCTGAATTGAGTTACAAAAATGGACATGCAGATTTAAAACATGTGCCTTGAGTTGACAACACAGTCAACAAATCTTAAAAGATGTTCAGCAAAGGCTGTGATATTATAACATAGAATCTATATTTTAGATTTTATTTTTTATAAGTATTCTTGCATTGGATATTTTCAAAGGAATGCGTTGCTTTATTAAAAAGGCACTATATATGTTGTTAGTCACTAAAAGCATGTTGGTATAAAGCAGCACTGTAATGGCAATTCAAAGTAAACACATATCTTTTCTGTTTTCTTTGGTGCAACTCCCCACATTCCATGAATTGTTTTCTTCTAGATTGATGGCAGGCCAGGCAAAGATAAACAGTTTTAAATCCTTGTGGATAACTTTTAATAATTCATAGATCACAGAACAACCCCTGCAACAGATTGGCAACCTGGGTAGGGTGTACTCTGCATCTCGATCCGTGATAGCTTTGATAAGCTCCAGCCTAACCATTAGCAAAAGAAGATGGATGGATGACAGCACAAACTAAACCCTTTCAATAATTTTTTTTAATTGAAAGCAGCTTTGAGTCACAGGTGAGTAAAGATATCACAGGTCACATGATTTTTCATTACTGAGGCATTTTGACCGTGAGTGATGTAACTTAGCATTAAACGATTCACGCTATTGAGTACAGAGCTCACAGTGTCTATGATCTGAAGATTCCTGCATGCATATGCACCTATGCCCTGGCTCCAAGGATTGGATTCTGTAAGGTTTTATCCTAGTCAAACAAGTGCAGGATCAGGAAGTTCTAGTTTCAGAGTTTTGCTGACTTATGATCGCTTCAATGGGAGAAGCCCCAATAATAAAACTGGCTGAAGTGCCATTATAGTAATTCCAGTCTCCGGTGTGGTACTAGAATCCAGACTGAACACTTAGATGTATCAGACATGAAAATGTGGCTACCGGAAGCAAAGATAAAAAAAAACGAATGACAAAAGATCCTGTAGCAATCTGTCTTGATGTGTTACATTGTGTACAGCAATCAACCAGCTTGGAAACCAGCTTGTTTGCTTTTGCTTATTTAGGTCTGATGGCTGCAGTGTTTTGGTTCCCTGCTGTGTGTAGTCTTTCGTTGGCTCATTTTCATTCATCTTCAGTCCTGAAAGCCCTTGAACCCAACCACCAGAGGAATGTTTTTTCTTTGTTTGTTAAGCAACTTAACACAGGCCTATGAATCATTTAAGCAAAGAAATACCAAACTCAAGGGATGAACCAGTGCTGTATCTATGCATCACAGACAATTTAACTGGAACCAGTTTTAAACTTTGCTACCAGTCACAGAGAATCAGGGAGAAAAGGATGAGTTATGCCAACTTACAAAAGAACTGGACTAAAAATCAGTGCCAACAGGTCTTGTGGAATGATAAATCCAATATTTTTATGGGGGCTTTTTAGCCTTTATTGTGATAGGAAAGTGCAGAAAAGACAGGAAAGCTGAGTGAAAGACTAGGGGAAGAATGCATAAAATGGCCTTGGGGCAAATTTGAAACCAGACCTCTGCATTAGCCTTATAATATATGGGAGGCTTGCTGAACTTACTGAGCTAAACTGGCACCCCAATGATTTGTTGTTCTATGTATGAAGGAGGTAAAGAGAGAGGTACAGCCATCTGTAAGACACAGAAGGCTCTGTCATGGCTCGGTGCTGGATTTCAGCCAGTAGCATTAGGGATATTGTCAAAACTGATGGAATTATGGATGTAGAGAATTACCATCAATTGAACACTTTCAGTCATGAATAGGCTTTCCCAGAGCTTGGACCTCCACATTATTGAAGCAGTTTGCGTCCATCTTTACGGAATCAAAGGAAGCCAACATCCAAAGAAGAAGAGCTTTGGATGTTTTTAAGAAGCCTGGAGAACTATTCCTGAAGACTACATAAAGAGGAGTTCAAGATGTGTTGAAGAATAATGATTGTCATACCAAAAATTGACTTTCATCACTGGAATTATAGAATCTGTACTTTTGGCTTGCATGAATTCACATGTTTCAAAAAAGAAAATGCTGCACCTATTTCTTATTTTCATAGCATAATGTAAAGAAATGAACAGTACCTCAAGATTTTTGTATAGTATTGTAGATATCGCACTATAGACTGCATAGTTACATAGGCTACCTTGCTCACTAACCTAGCTAGGGTTAGCTCCCTACAAAAAAAAGGTGAATATTGCTAAAATGTTAAACTCAGTTCAATCCACAAACTGATAGGTGGCATCAAGTAAATCATTTGTCACATTTAAAGTATTGTGTTGACTATACTACGCAGTGAGTACAGACAAAGACACCTTAATAAGTCGTCCCAGAGGAGATCATTCAGTTTTCATTGGAATATGAAGCAAAGATATTTTTTTGAGGCACATCATTGCATATTTATCTATACACAAAAACAAACAGTAATCAGAGTCTTACCTGTGGTGTAGCAGGGTTGAAGGCCACATTAAGCACAGTGTCTGAGTGGTTTTGTAATCTGTGGAGATAGTTGCTGCTACGGATGTCATACACATAGGCCTGCAATTAAGGACACAATGAATGTATACAGAAGCTTAGTGTGTACCATTGTACTTACAACACACAATTATGTTCTGACGAGCATGATGATAATGCAGATCAACTTGAGTATCATTTCAGCTTCAAGGGTAAATGTTTATCTTTTTTTGTACTTCCAGACACAAATGACATTTAATATACAGTGCATGTATATAGTAAAATGTCCAGCCAAGATTGATTGCTAGGGGTAAATGTCCAAAGCCCAAATTTCTTGTAAACAGGAGTATTAAAGCGATTAAAGCTTGTCCAGAAATCAGACATGTAGCAGACACTAAAAGTCACGCCAAAGTCAATCATCCTTTGTGCTGGACTAATCTCAAAATAACTGAAGTTCAATAGAGTAAATAAACAGGGTATTTTAGCAGTTTTTCAGTAATTAACAAAATCTGTAATTTATCAAAACACGGTTTGCATTCTTTTTGTGTCCTATGCTTCTTCTTATATTTACTGAGTAGTTTCCTGATTCCTGAGTGCTCGGATAACCTGTGATATAAATAATGGTAAACAGTGATGAAGAAGGTCAATTTAAACACCTGAGTGTTGGATGCTGATTTTCAGCTTTAAAAACTGTGTAAGTGTAAATTTTAATGTTAAAGCATAAATACTCATACTGAAGTTTGTTGCACAGACAGATGTCAAAATAGTGAACATCTCAAAATCAAGCTGCCATTACCAGTTATAACAAAGCCTTGCAGATACTGCGTGTTACTAGTGTATTTTGCTTTGAGGTAGTTAGGAATTGTTAATCACCCCTGTGGGAGTTGTGGATTTTATACTTCCTCTCGTTGATTTAAAAAAGAAAAACCCCAAAAATCGTTAGCGTACTGAATGTCTCCATCTGTTTCATTTGAGACCTTAGAACAGAAAGTTTGTTATTGTATGCTTTTTCTAAATATAATCAGTAAGTTTTTAGAAAAATGCATTAACCTCAGTGCCATAAGGACAGATAAAAACAGATGTGGGGATGTCTGCTACAAGATGAAGACTCATCAAATTCCTGCAGCTGTTTTGTATCATGTTTCCCTGAAAAAAAGAAAAAAAAACCCTGCTTCAATTGAATCCTGTCAAAAGAGTGACTCCTGTCTAAGGCTTATGAAGTGTGTGATGCCTGAAAGGGATTTAGGTATATGGAAGAAAAAAGTTATCTTAGGAATGCTTTAATATCACATGGATCACATGATGTATTAGTTTATGTCAATAGTAACTGAAACGGAGCAGAGCCCAGGGTCAGGAGGGTTTGCAATATATCACTGAGCATATATTCTGATTAATAAATTGATAATTAAGTCACAGTTTCATGATAAGAAATAATACATATTTCATCTGTATATAGAAAAGCTAAATATCAGCCATGCTAAAATGATATTCCACTTCGGTTACTTTTGGGCTAAGTTTTTTGGAAAATGTGTAATATGATCTAGGGAGTCTTTTTTAGACTATTCAGGTTCCTTTTTTTTCCATGATTGCTTTTTGATATATTAAGACAAGTACAAATGTGTCTGGCTCATATAAGTCTCAAGGCAGCTACAAATAAATACGATGTAGCTCACTACCGTATACTCTCCCGGTTTCCAAGAAACGCTGGAAATGACCGATCTCAACAGAGATGCAAAAGTCTGTGCTGTGCTGAGTCCCCATAATTAATAAGAATCAGCAGCATGCATATATTATTCCACTGCTTTCAACAAGCACGTATACGAGAAGAACAGAGAGATGGATAAGGAAAAGGGAGGCTGTCTTCTGGAAACGTCTTGAAAGTCAGGCAAGCTCTGGAAAAGCAATTAAACAGTTGTGCTTCAACATGAATGTTGACTTCTTTGGAAAAAGGGTTGAATCCAAATAAAAATCTCTGAGTCAAGCACAAACAGTCCTTTCCTTAAATGGAGGTAAAACTGATAAAGATATTAATCATTTTTGCTGCTATTTTTACCTTCCTAAGGTCAGTTATGTTGTAGTTTTAACTTGGGTGACAACATTTATTAGCCAAACATTAGCAGGTAGAGAACTCTAAAACTAGGGTGCCACATGTGAGACAGCTCTGGCATCCATGCGAGCAAGTCTGAGACTGAAAGTGAATCTATAGGAAGGAGGATCGGGGGAGCAGGCGGTGAGGAGATACGGCATCTTGGGAGATATGAAAAGGTTAGGGTTTGGGAATTAATTTTTAAAGTTAATCTTGTAGGTCTCAGTGATTTTGCGATGAGTAGAGGTATTATATAATTAGTGGATTTAGAATCAGTCTTGTTGAAGCCATCACATTTTGCCAAACCAAGGCCATAGCTTTTTTTCTTTGTCCCGAACTGAACCACTTGGTTCTACAGTGCACAAGTCACGTGTTTGGTTTGCTTTCCTTCTTAACACCAGTTTGAGTGATCTTACCTGTAGTGTCCTGTAATGGTACAATTTAAATTTCCATTTCTACCAACTCCTCCAAAAGCCATTCTGAATACCTGTGCCATGGGCATTTCGCCAAGCAGGATCATGTAACATAAATGTTTTACAACCAGGACATGTATATCTATTTTATGTCTATATTATGTCTAAAATACTTGGCCATCTCTCAGGTGCTGTGTCAGGTCTTTGCTGGATTATTCCTGTTTCTTAAGGACATGAGATGCACTTGATCAGTGTGTCCGATGACATCAGAAAGCCAACTCTGCTTTTAAGTGCTTTTTACGTTAGTTCTGCATAACCTATGTAGACTTTATCAATCAATAAATAAATCAAACAAACCGTCTGATACTTTGACCTCACTCTCAACCAGGCTGCCCATCCCTGAGCCTGGTTCTGCCAGACATTTCTTCCTGTTAAAAGGGAGCTTTTCCTTCCCACTGTTGCCAAATGGATGCTTGTAGTGGGTTGTTTGACTTGTGGGGTTTTCAGTTATTGTACAATCTTTACCTTACATTATAAAGCACCTTGAGGCAACTGTTGTTGGTGCAATATAAATAAACCTGAATTGAACTTTTATAGGAAAAAACAAGATGAAGAACAGCCTAGATATTGCAAAAGGTCAAAACTTTTCTGTTTCACTTTATAATGTTTTAATCCCTATGATGATTTTTTTTTATCTGTTTGCAATGTATACAGGTGGCTTTGATGGACCCAGTGAGACTGCTTACACAGTTATCCTCAGAGCCTGTGGCAATGAAGCGTCCACATGGCGAAACGGCTGAAGAGCAGGGCTGGCAGCGATTTACATGGTTCTCATAACGCCGTACACACCTGGTGAGAAGAAGCACACAGTGGTAAGAAATCACTGATGTTAATAAATTCAAACAACTTTATGTGACGGACAGACTTGATGCGTGACCAGTGATCCTTTATATTAGTTTGTATGTTATAAGGCTATCTAAAAGGTTTTACTGGGTCTAGTAAACTTAAAATAAATGTTTGGGAACTGGGATATCTTTGCTATGCATGCTATTTCACAGTGCACACATTACGATGCTGAAGCGTTGAGCTGAAGGTGCAAAATATATGGAACAGAAGGAGAACGGCACTCCATGGACTGCTTTACAAACAACTGAACCAGCTGAGCACAGGGAGTTGAGCATGACTCAAGGAAAACACAGGAAAGAGACTTCGTTTATGAAAAATGTTTCCCTCATGCAACTTCTGTGCTGTTTCATTTGGTTTGCAAAGGCATGTAATGTCTTTGCAATGCCACTAACAGGTAACTAAGCTAGTGCCTCTATATGGGCTGGCATACTGGCAGGCCAGTCCTTTGACAGCATCTGGTGAGAGCATGTCTTTGACATTCACATGCTAATGTCATTAAGTTGGGCTAAAAGTAGGGCATATTCACCGACCATAAAGAAATCTGATATACCCAGTACCAGAACTTTATGGAACTTATAATGTTGAGTTGGTGCTAAGACTGTGCCAGAAAACTGTTGATTCAGTTTAATGGCATGCTTACTTTCATTGCTCTTCTCTCGTATTCAATGGGATTACTTAATTATCTCTTTTTTTCAGGATGACGACATTGTCAGCTGACTATGACATTTGCTCATGTAGCCCTCAATAAAAAGGCCATATGACAGAACAGAGGCAACAAGATGGGACAGTCCATAGGTTTTGCTCTTCAGATTTTGGAAAGATTTCGAAGAGTTATTTCTTAAATATTGAACTTTTTCGTCACAAAAAAACTTCTTTTCTTTTATAATACACAAACTTTCTGTCTGTGTTTGCTTCATTTTTCATCAACTCCTACAAGATCAGGAGTTTAGCAGCCAAACTTGACATGCAGGTACATTTTAGGCCCATGAAGGTTCTTATCTATATCAGCAATGGTTACAGGTGCATCTTCACCATATAAAAGTGTTTTATCAATTTAAATTTATGACAATAAAGTCTTATTTATATCCACAAAAGCTATTTTTAAAATCATACACTAAAACTATATAGTGTTGCCTATAGCAGCAACCTAGCAACAAAACCAATTTTTGTATTTATGCACTGAAAATTATTAAAGAGGATTAGGGCCACTGGGAAAAAAAAGTGGTCACGTTTTTATTTTCTTCTTTTCCAGACTGACTTTTTTCTCGGAATTCTGACTTTTTCCTCTGAATGATTTTTTCTCAGAATTCTGACTTTTTTCTCAGAATCCTGACTTTTTTCTCAGAATCCTGACTTTTTTCCCCAGAATTTTGAGATTAAAGTCAGAATTCTGACTTTTTTCTCCTAATTCTGACTTTTTTCTCAGAATTCTGTAAAAGAAGAAAAAAAAAAGACTTGCCCACTTTTTTTTTCGGTGGCCCTAATCCTCTTTCGTAGAAAATACCTCATAGAAACATAATTTGAATTTCAACAGCACAAACAGGCCAAACAATACTGTAGCACATACAAGTTATTTAGATGAACAGCGAGATAACTGGGAATTACCTGTTCTGATTTCTAGGGCAACATTTCTACATCTTAACATTTCTGCGCTGCAACAGTGCTTACACAAATTGTCACTACTGCACTTTAAAAAACACTTTAGCAGTTCACAGTAAGCACTCATCTGGTTTTCTAGGCCAGAGCGTGAAAGCGAATGTTTTGACTGAAGAAGGGAAGATGAGTTACACACATACACACTCTATGTTGTGTAAGTGATAACTATCTGGCATTTTGCAGATCACTACACCAGAGGGTATGATCCTCTTGAGTGAGAGCCAATACAGTTATTGAATCCACTTGGGTATTCGGTGTAATCATCAAGGTAATCAGCAGGGTAATCCTAGCTCATTATATTCTGCCAATGAATTTCAGAATATTTAACTGCCCCAGAGCATATCAGATAAGAGCTGGCTTTTTCTTAATATTACTTCATGTAAATACATTGTTTATGTATTTCTTCACATATATTCAGACGGATTAAATTATGGAAAGAGAAGCAGATCACCATCTGTTCTCTATTTTTAGAATTGGCATGTCATCGATTTTGAATCATGCTTAATGCTGGTGTGTACACCCTTCAACTGGAACATTGCATACATATCAAAATACAAGTGGTGACTGAAAGGTTATGGCTTTAAAAGTACTTTAACCAATATAGTGGATCTATACAGTATACTAAACTAATTGTTTGGCAAAGTGGCCATGGTCATCACGTGCTGATGGACAACAGCTGTCCTGGCAATCCTGCAGCTGTCAAACGAAACATGACCACTTATTTAATCAGCACCTTCTAAGAAAATGCCTGGTCTGATTGAGTTCCTGAGTAATCTTATTCTCTGCTTGTCAGCACAAATTCAGTGCATCATCGCATAAAATTTTTCGATGAAAAGACATTTCCATTTTAACTATTGTGCATTTCTATTGAAATAATTTAACGCCATTACAATTATCATGGGATAGAGACAACATTTGCGTCACATATCTGAAATGTCCCGGTACATATAAGGGTCAGTTCATCAAACTTACACAAACACGCACACAGTCGTGTTTTCATATCCTTGTGCGGACATCTAAGTGACAAAATGCTTTCCCTAGCCACTTGCATTAAACCTAACCTTTAAAAGTGAATGCAAAGCCCTAACCCTTACCCTATTCCGAACGCATAACCTAATTGTATCCCTGACACTAAAACCACATTTTGAGTCTCAAAAATGCCTTTAAACTTATGGGGCGATAGATTTTGTCCCCATAAGGGACTTGTTGGTCCCCGCAAGTTTAGTAAACTTCGAATTTTGGGTCCCTGCAAAGATATTTGATAAACAATTTTTAACACTGATTTGATTACTTTGATTAGCAGTAAACAAGACTGAAATATTTATTTAGTGGCCTGGTGCCATGTTTTGTGGTTAATAGTCGTTAATTGTTTTCATCCATGCGTATGTTTCACCTCCAAAGAACTCTGCGTACTGAGGGATGTTTGATAAAACCTCTTAAAATGAGGGGTTGACCTAGAAACGAGCCACAAATATTTATCAGATAGCATTAAGATTTGATGGAGGGACGGAAGAGGAGTTACACATGGAAGCAGCTTCAGACATGAAAGAATGAAATAATTAATAATGCCGTTCAACTCGGCCCAAAAAAAAAAGAAGAAAGGAAAAAAAAAATCCAAATCACTGAGGAATGTTTGTGTAAGAAAATGTTGAAGTTAGTCGAATGTAAGGTCATCTTTAAAGTCTCAACAAAAGAAGTGTAATAAAAATGATTTCTTCCCTAACGTTCTTGGACTTATGAGAATCTGGAGGATTTGGTGAAATAACACTAGACTCAGAAGCCAACCTTCATCCAGGTTTGTCAACAGGTGATAAAGGTTGAATAGGAATGTTACAAATTTTGGCAAAATAATTTCATAATGAAAAAGACATTTTCAGAATTTCCAAGCATATTGATCACTGTCACTTCCTTCAATGTATAGTATTAGGAGAACATCTTGAGCTAGCCCTCAATTCCTTATATTTTGCTAACAAGGAGACATTCTAATCCTTTCTTAAAGTAGTCTTGTGCAAGAGTTATCCAGGCTTCAGGCCAATGCTTGTACCTGACTGTCTTCAGAGGAATGTTTTTGTTTTTGTTTGTTTGTTAAACCACTTAACTTTTACCTATGAATCATTTAAGCATAAAAAAGCCACTAAATCAAGGGATGACCAGGAGTGTCTTCATCTTTATCTTTTGGCACTTTGTTACTAGCAGCCAGTTGCAAAGACACACATTTTCTTCCCATTTCTTTATCTGGCTTTATCAAAATGCTAAAGATAAAAGAATTTTGCAGATCTAAAATAGTATTTTTGTACTAACAATGTAATTCCAACAAAGCTATTAGCTGAAAACTTGGCATGTCTGTACATGTTGTGCAGTAAGCCCTTAAAAAACATCAGTGGAAACTAGACAAGTGCAGCACAAAAGATGAAGAGGCATCTGAAAAGAATTCTTTCATACTGATGACTCCAAATTTGACATTTTTAGTTTAAATTGTTGTCAATGTGTACAGAGGAGGTACAACAATGAGAACATTAGCTACTGATACAACAGTGCTCATGGTGTTGAAAATATGAACGCCGAAAAGTACAATCAGATTGTGATCCACCGTGAAATACCATCTAGAAAGTCGGCTATGCTTACCTATTTAAAAAACTAAAATGTTAAAAAAAAAAACAAAAAAAACAAAACAACAGTTGAAAAACTGATCTGTGACATCAGGGTTACTTGATCTTTTATATACTTTGCTCAAAACTTTTGCAAAAAGAAATCTTATGTAGTAAATCATTTACTACATAAGATTGTTGTAGTAGCATTTACAGCATTTGCAGTAATTGCTAATGCATTTACTGCAAATGCATTAGCTACTGATACAATAGGTTTTGAACATGATTTCCCTTTAAGAAGCAAGAGACTACAGTAGACTACAGTAGATTATAAAGCACCATTTTCCTTGTCTTATGATCATATTACAAGTACATTCAATACAAATTGCACAGAATATGTTACAATAATACAGACCTAAGTGTTCGAAGGTCCCAAATCTTCATACCATCAGTGACAGCACTGGTCAGGAAGAGGTTGTATGAATCTGGAGCCTGTGAGCTAAACGCTGATCCCTTTAATGATACACAATGAACAAAACAGCTTAGTCAGCACAAGCTTTACCTGAAAATGGATATAAATCTTCTTTTTTTCCCTAAATTTTTTATTATTATACTATTAGTATAATGTATACTACTTCAAAACAGAAGGTGATGTTTAAAAAAAAAAATCACGCTGGGCTGTAAAAACAAAAACGGAAGCAAAAGTGAGGTTAGGTGGGAGTGTCTTAGCGTCATCACTGTTTTTTAGTTAAATAGAAAAGCAAAGAACTTCCACTACAAATCTATCCATCTATTCCACACAGCTCTTTCAGACCCACTTATTGAATGCTATAGGTAAATGTGTAAGAGAGAAAAGCTTAGGGAGAGCCGGAGAGAAAAAGAGTTAGAGAGAGAAAGAAGCGGTGGGGGGGATTGTTTAGATTTCCACTGAAAGTGTGAGAACGGCAGCCTGAGAGGGCATTTCCAGTTCTTTTTTTCCGAGAAGTCCTGCGCTATGATGAGTTCCAGGTGAATTTTGTCAAAAAGGCGATGGAAATTTCAAGTAAGAAAAGCTGCTTCTCAAAATGCAGTTCCTGATGTTTGGTGAGCCTCAGGAGGAAAACCAATAGTGAAGGGAAAAAATGTGCGTAGACTCCAAGCAGGAGCAATGCTACTAATCCTACGGCACCCAAAGGCCCCTCAGGCCCCCAGGCGGAGAATCCCACAGTGACATCAATAGCCAAGCTAAAAACAACACACCACAGGCTTTCCGCAATGTAATGCACACAATAGCTAGCGTGACAAAGAACAAGCACCTCTGGGCTGAAGGAATAAAGTCAGCTGTGAGCAAGAGTGAATTGCAGTTGAATGCTTTAATGCACTTCATCCATACCACAAGGTGCAGTGTATCCAGCTAATCCAGGCTGGCCCGAGTCTAAAGCAAGTTAGATACTGACCAAAGTCAGTATCTAAGGGTCAGTGGGTACAAGCCTCCTTCACACCAAAACATATACTTTTCTGCATCTACTAAGTTACATGAGCATCTGTACAATAGGTAATTATTTTTATATATGTTTTATAATAAAAGTTAATGGGTTTGTTGCTGTTACAAAGCTGGCAAGCATTCTTATGACTCTTGTATGTAGAGATACCAGTCCCTCCATGTCACTGTAACATGTGAGGCAATAAAAATGCTAACTATAAGCTGAATAAATAAATGAGACTTGAATAAATGAATTTTATAGTTTCACTGTGAGCAATATTCTTCATAGCACTATAATAGATGTGGACGCCAGCCCAAGCTGTCTACTTATTAGACACCAACAAATTGAGTCCAGATTGGTTCAAGACACTGATGTGGAAGTAAGGCCACATAAACCCAGACTGCATCATGGAACAGCTTTACTCCAAGGCCATCATCCAGCATCATCCTCCTGCCATCCCCTATGGCAGTCTTAATCCTCCTGCGCTACGGAGTAACATTCAAGATGAATGATACTGATGATGGCATGTCCTGTCTGTCTGTCACGGAAATGTTTGTATAACCATGATTTTTGTTTTTAACCATGACCTTTTTCATTCACACCACAAACGTAACACTTTTATTGCCTCAAAAACGATCCGTGTCTTGTGCCTTACGTAACTTGCAAAACACTCATAGATGCCTTATGTAAGACTATTACATCTGCCAAATAGTAGCCCCTTCAAGGGTAAAATGGAAGATGAGGCTCACACCAGTAATCGGTTCCAAGTCAAGCAAATTCTTCGCTTTGTGGGTTAGATCTCAACGTCATCCAATCTGCGTATGGACTGAGGAGATGTCTCTGCCTCTATCAAAGATTGGAGGTTAAGGCTAGGTTTAGTCAGACTATGAATGAGAAAAGACGTGAAAAAGATTTGACAACGCTCAGCAACATCAAAACTTAAATATGTGCCTTCAAAAAAAAATTGCATTTGTATTAAAGAACACTATCATTATCAGGATAAGTGCAATGTTTATGGTTTAGGGTGAAAAATCTTTTTTAGTAAAGCGTTCTGTCCCTTTATGCCAAGCAATGATTGAATTCAATTATATAGTGCCAAATCACCACAACAGTCATCTCAAGGTGCTTTATATTGTAAGCTAAAGACCCTGCAATGCAAGAGAGAAAACCCTCAACATCAAACAACCACCTGTGAGCAAAAAGTTTGCGACTGTGGAAAGAAGAAAACTCCGTCAGAACCAAGTTCAAGCAGGGGGAACCATATGCTGCGACAGGTTGGGGGTGATGGGAGGAAGACGGGATAAAAGACATAGTGTGGAAGAGAGCCAGAAATGAATAACTAAAGATTAAATGCAGAGAGGTGTGTAAGCACACAGAGAGCAGCCTAGGCCTATTGCACTAAGGGAGAATTTAGGGTCACCTGATCCAGCCCTAACTATATGCTTTATCAAAAAAGAAAGTTTTAAGTCTAATCTTAAAAGTAGAGATGGTGTCTGTTTTGCAAATCCAAATTAGGAGCTGTTTCCACAGAAAAGGAGCCTGAAAGTAAGCCTGCTCTATTGGGGTGATACAGTACTATGAGGTCTTTAAGATAAGCTGGGGACTGATTATTCAACATCCCGTATGTGAGGAGAAGGAACTGAAATTTGATTCTAAGAAAAGCCAGGGTGGAAGAAAAATGCTGTCTCTTTCTAATCTCTGTCAGTACCCTTGCTGCAGAATTTTGGATCAACTGAAGGCTTTTCTCAGGGGGTTTTAAGGACACCCTGATAACAATGAAGTAATAAATGCATCGACTATTTTTCAGCATCACTCTAAGACAGGATGTTTCTAATTTTAGATAATATTGTGTGAATGTAGTCGTACATATTTATTTAACATACACACTGAAGGACAAAAATGGTCAAAAATGACTCCAGAATTCCTCACAGCGTTACTGGGGGCCAAGGTAATGCCATCAAGAATAAGTATCTGGTTCAACCCAGTAACATGACAAAACGTGTAATTAACACGCCAGTCCACCGTGTCCATTTCACGCTTTGGCTAGGCAAAGCGTGAAATGGACACACATGCAGAAGTTGCATTACCAGCAGGGGGAGACGCTCCCCCGTGAATATTTTCATGTTTGCTTGGAATAAAATATCTCCCTCGGCTGTCACTGCACGTGACGGCAACTTACTGCAACGTCGGCATGCGTTCATGTGTGAAATGGAGATGGTGGACTATCTGTTACTATCCGTGATATCATGCTCAATTAACTAAGGTGAGGACATCCCAAAAAGAACGCTGGTTTGAGCGGGGAGTCAAGGAGGCCATTTATGTGACCAATGGTCATGACAATTTGCAGTCAGCCCATTATTAGTCAGTTGTGCTAGAGTCAATGATTATGCAAATGTACTGTTTATAAAGTTGGGGAAACCTCAACTGACACTGTGGAAGTCACTTGGATGAGTGACGAAATAGCTAGCTACGTCCACATGAGCAGAATGAACCTTTTTTTGGATTGGGTTGTCTGGTTAGACATTTTTAAACACTTAAACTTACACAACACTTACACCTAAAGCTGTTTGTCTTAAATTATCTTACATTATCTGCTAAAATGAGAAGCAATTGGAAATAAATTGTTCAAGCACTTGATTTAGAGCCTGGAGCGTTTCCCAGGTGTCACAGGGCGAGAGTTGGGGTACACCCTTGACGACGTACCAGTACACCACAAGGAGACAAACATTGGAGGAAGCTGGAGTTCCTGGACAGGGTCCATGCATTAACAGGGACAACATACAAACTCCACACTTTCATACTGTAAGTCGCTTATATATACTGTGATGACTGACATTACAACGTAACCAATTACAAACGATCATGCATAAAGGCTGAAATAATCATACAGGAAGTTATAAAGCTGGGTTCACATCTACTTCTTTAAATTGAATTTTCAAATATACCGCATACCCAAATGGAAATATTTTAACAGAATTCCAAATACATATAAGAGATTTGATTTAAAAAGCAACATCTTCCAGTTTTTGAAACAATTCTGGTTTAGCATGTGGACAAAATATTACTTTACCGCTAAGTGGTTCACTGGTGAGCTGGTGGGTATTAAGTGATTAACTGCATTTCGTTGCCCTGTACCTGTGCATGTGCAATGACAATAAAGTTGAATTCTATTCTATTCTATTCTATTCTATTAACAAGATTATATATAATAGTATTAGACAAAGATACAATCGAAGGGAATTACTATTACACAAGACAAATACATGCATATACATCAAGGGTAGTTTTTTTTTTCACATGAACAGTCGAATCGCCTCACCTTGTTCTGTGTGATGCAATGGATGGCTCTGCTGTGGGCATCAGGCACCTCTGAGGCAACTGTGCCTTTGTTCATGTCAAATACTTGAATAGACCGATCTGACCCACACACCAAAACAATGTCTGAAACAGCTTGTTAAGTAATGTTTTAACATTTTTCTCAGAGGACCAGCACCTCAAACAAAAATAACATATATTTAATCAACTATTTTCTATCATTTACAACCTTGGTAGCTTTTTAGGGCCGTGTGATGTATTCAGTCAAAAACTGAATACAATGGTTTGCCTTCCTGTAGACACCTTAATTCATTCCATGCTGTTTTATGTAAGTAGACAGAAATGAAAAGAAGGCCTTGTAGGCCTTATTATGGTGTACACGGACACTCCTACTAAAGAACAGTGTTAAAATCTCATGAGATATTGTAACAGTTTTAAAAATCCAAAATATTTCATACACACTTTGACCTAAGAAGGCTGCCATTATTTTATATGACCAATCAATTTTATGATTTAAACCTGTTGCATCCCACAGCTATCATTACAAAGTCGCTATTTCTGACAGACTGGTCAGTTTCCACAAGAACTTAACATTACTCTGTCTATGCAACTGATCCATTTCACTAAGAAAAAGAGCTCACAAATGCTGTTGGTTATACGTGACAATTTTCACTTATGAGTCTAAATGCTCTCAGATAGCAAATGAAACTTCAGTTTTCTGTTTTCTTACCCTTCCCAATTCAAGTGCATAATCCTTGCTAAAGTGGCCACTTCGGGACAAATAGCAGTGGCTACCATTCATCTGCAATGAGTGTTGGCTGTCAGTTCACGGTTTACCTCAGCTGTCAATATGTGTCCATGTCTATTTACTATGGAGGAAGCAGTAAAACTCTGTGAAAAGAGTCTGATAAGAGGATATCCTGACCTTTTCTGTTAATAAATGCTGCTGTTAGTGAAACTTTCTTAAAAATAGATCAAACACTTTTAGACACTAAGTGAATAAACTCTTACACGAATGTAAGCAAACTGTTCAGAGGGAAAGTGTGATTTTTAGGACACTCAAGTCTAATGTTTGCTGGCATAATGCTGTAACAACCAGCTGTTATTGTTGTTTAGCCGGCTTGTCAGCTGTGCTGAGACGGGAAGGTCGCATGTCTTATCTGCTGACAATAACTAATTGCACAAATACTGGGAATAAAAAAAGCACGTTTATGCATCTTTGCATGTGTTAGATCCCTGACTTCGGTTCAAGAGATAAGGTGAGGTGAGGAGGAAGAGGATGAGGTGAAAATGAGGGAGAAGAGAGAACAATGGTGGAGAAGAAGGAAGACATAATTAGAAAGAGACAATGCAAATGCACATGTACAAATGTGAAATGGTCGTATGTAGTTTGAAAAAACCTACTGTATCTTACTTTTTTCGTATTATTAATAGACTGATTCTAAGTTTATGAGAAGGAATACATATAGTGTAAGCCATACTTTATCAATGCAAATTTATGAGTACAATATTTTTTTGCTTTTTTTAAATTAACTAAAATAAATAAACTAAACATTTTGATTGAATTCCAATTATATGTATATCTGCATATTTACATATGTCATCACCCTATATGCATATTCTTTTTGTTCTGTACATGGTAGGGCAAAGTGAACTAAAGTGGAGCAGAACTGCTCCTGAGAGGACCTCTTATTAGTGGATTTATTGGAAAATAAATGCATTGTAAACCCTCAAATTCCTCACATTCCTAAATAAACTACAGAAAACCTCATTCATTCACAGGTAGAATCCACAATGGAAGCCCTGGGGCAACATCTAAAGACACCATAGACAAACTGCTGTGGATGACATGGGAAATGTCTGTGTATGTGCAGTCTGAACTGAAACACCTCTGCTGTACGAACAGTAACAACAGGAAGAAGGATACGGGAGAAAAAATCATTGATCGCAGACAAGGCAGTGATGTCTGTTGCTGATGTTGTCGCAAAGCATCCAGCCAATTTGCTGACACTCCGTTGATGATATCTAAGGAGAAAAAAGCTTGAATTTGTCTCACTTTCTTCACAATACATCCATGTGTATACATCTTCATGACAAAAAAGATTATATAGGAATTCAGCTGAAGACCAATGAAGAAAATACATACATAAACCAATAGTTTACATAGCATTTATAAGGTTCACATGGTAAACTGTTGTGTATCTATTTACATGTATGAATCACTTGCAATTACCTTTTTATGTCATCGCGTGTGATGTCCAGGTTATACAGGTACAGGTACAGAGAGGGTCCGGATGCCAGAAGTACAAATTTGTCGAGATAATAAAACTGAGCACCTCTAATGGGTTTGGAGAACATTTTGTCACCCTAGCAGAGACAAAAATCAGCCTTAATAGTATTTTTTTTATTTAATTATTAAAACATTTGCAAGACTTCAGTTTTACTTCAGTTTTTACTTCAGTCTTACTTATACTTACTTATACTAGTATACCAGACCACATCTCATCAACACAAACTTAACAAACTTTTTCTCACAACTGCAACTCTCAGAAGCCGTTTGTGATCCTGGCTCACCCAGACATAGCCCTTGTCCCTGAAACGACTTGTATTCATTGCCAAGCTGTTTCACAAAAATACCAAGCAGTCAAAGGCTGTAGACCCAGCCAAACTGTCTAACTGAGTGAAACAAAGCAGGGATGATAAGCATCAGATATGGGGAGACCTTGGAGCTTAAGGACAGACCCTTGTTTTTACTTGGCATGACAAAGCAACTGAGTGTCCCATTAAATATGATACCCAGTGAGGTAAGGAGGGTCTGCATATGATCAGAGTTTTGGATGCTCCAACTTCAGTTGAGGCTTCGATAGCAAAAGTGCTATCACTGCGCCAAGAAACACATTATTTCATAATTGCATTAATTTGGCTTTCTGTGTTGGCCTCCTTGTTTTTAAATTCCATTAGTTTTCTAATTAGCAGTGGAAACATTGAATTGAGCAAGTTCTGTACAAACATGTCCAAGATACAATCTGATCATTACACAGAAATTGTCCTATTATAAAGGTGTGCTATGACTGAATTTTATGAACCACAGATGGAAATGGAAAAAGTTTGAACATTTTACCTAACCATTAACACATCGGAATGACAGAAGGAGATCTGTAGGGGACTAAAATCCTTCCAACAATCACACTGATCTTTGAAAACACAAGACAAATGTGTGGAGCTATCTATTAGTTATCTGTAGTCATTTTATTGAACTTCTACATCTATTTTAATTTTTTTAGACCTTCGGAGAGAGGACATTTTTGCAATATGAGGTCACTCTGGCTGGTCTTTATTACACTGGTTTTTATGGTTAGAACTTGGACTTCCAAGGAATGAGGGAAATTTCATAAAGGCTTAAAGTAGGCCATGTAGCTGTGATGGGAGATTAAGGTGACAGGGAGTGAAAGCAAGAAAAAAAAAAATAAGACACTGGTATAAGTGTATGCACATTCACTGGGGATTTACCATGATAATGGCAGGCTCTGAGTTACAGTGAGTCCAGATTTGGAGTGACAGGTCTTCTGACGCACTCAGCCACCACCGTCTGCTAAGGCTCCAGCTCAAACTGCTTATTGGCTTGTCATGCCCTAGATAAAAGAAGGCACGACTTTAGTAACCTGGTAATACAGAGTGTGGCTACAACATCTACTTTTATGGTACTGCTAAGAGAGCCAGGCAGACAGAAGAGAATATGCTTGTGGTGACCTACGTGTCACCTCAGCTTCTCTCCTTTTATCTCTGCTGCCCCCTTCTGGAGACCTGTGATCCAGCTGCACTTCAGCCATCGAGTGATGCCTGACATGCAGGGGTATTCTTTCTTTCTCTGTCAGTGTTAATTTTACTGCCCGGGACCACTCGTCTCAGAAATGCTTTAATCTTTCACACTGTATATAATAGCGACATATGCTTAGTTTAAACCTAAAAGGTCTCAGGAGAGAATGTGAGCCTTTCAACAATTATTGCTCTGGAACATAAGCAAACCACACTATTCTGGTAACAGAGAGCTCAGTGTTTAGTTTTTGACAGTGATAGCTTAGTGAGTTAACTAGAATTTTCTTTAAAACTCTCATGTCAAGCCATGCATCCATTTCAGAGTAGGTTCAGGTTATTCAGAAGAGCCCAAATGAGTTATCCAAGCCAAGAGCAGACTTATAATTATTAACATACTTCTTATCTCTGTGAGGTGCCAACTCTTAAACCTTAGCATCATTTGAATCAGTTAAGAAGTTGTATGTCGAACATAAAAAAAACCCCTCTTTTGATGAGAAACACAAAAATATCAAACAAAAGTACAGGTACTCATCTCTGCATCGCACACCTATGTAGACAGCTGGAGCGCCAGTAAGGCAGGACTTGTACAGTAACAGTGTGCTGTCTCCAAGACCACACAGGATTTGTTTTCCATCACCTTGGGAGAGACAAGGAAACACGGGATTGTTTTATTAGGATTTTTCAGTCCGCAGCTGATTTATTACAGCCAAAAATAGTAAAGCAGCCTTTAAGACACAACTGTGAAATGTTGTGTTTGAAAGAGGAACATTCATCTTGAGAAAACAGCAACAGTGAAACTGTTTCTAATATACTGCCAGCTATTTTTCATAAATTATTGTTACCTTACTTCACCCTTACAGCACAGGATGGACAATACTCCATGCAGTCGACAGTTATTAGATCTACTAACGGTTCGACATTGGCAGGTGTTTCTAATACAATCCCAAATCTGACTTATAGCCTCAACCTTTAGCATTTCAACTGTTTAAATAATAGTTAAAAACACATAATAATAATAGACAAAAAGACAAAATTACTCATATTAACCTACCTGAATACTGAAGACATGAGACATGCTTCTTCACGCTCACATCAGCACACGGGATAGCCGGTGCCACACTGTCTGCTGGGTAATCTTTAAGGAGGGAACCTCTAAATGGCAAAAGTATGTTCACTATTCACATTTTATTAACACTGTCTTTTAAATGAAATTAGCTTAGGTCGCTTACGTATTTCCATCAGCCTTTTTCCTAGAGGAAGAATTTTTTTGAACATTTGTTTTGGGTGAAAACATGATCCTCCTGAAAAGAAGATAAACTAAATTTAAAAAAAAAAAACATATACAAACAACCAAATAAAATATATATACATATAGCAACTATATTTTACCTAACAAAAAGGAAATATGAGATTAAAAAATAATTAAGCGAATAAGTGCTTTAAACTTTGGACAGACCAATAAACTGTAATCTGATTATCTATATGGCAAAAAGTTATTCTGTGATCATACCTCGGGGCACTAGTATATCCAGATGACTTCACTTTACAGTGGAAAACCAGAGGCTGGTCCTTTACACCTCCTTCATTGAAAGATAAGATGCTCATTAGGACACCAGCGAAGAAGTGTGTATTATAACGAGTACATATGTCTGCATTTCTAAAACACGAATCAATAGATGGTGCAGTGGCAGGATGAGGTAAGATTCTTTAATATTGCTAAAATGACAATATATCTACCAGTATCGTGAAGCAGTTTCATATTTTAAAAGGAGGATTCAAGATTTCTGGGTGACCACTCCATGCTGTAAGCATTAAGTGTATCCATAAAGCCATGAAGGGTGATGGTTCACTATGAGCTCACTTTTTCCACAGCCATTAAAATTTGTAAGCACTTCCAAAAACTGTTCTTCTGTCAAACAAAGGGGAAGTAGGAAAAGGTCATATAGTCTCCAGGGCCAGGCGTATATATACGTACACACTCTCTGGTCACGTTAGGTACACCTTGCTGATACTGGACCTAACCCTCTTTTGCCTTCAGAGCTGCCTTAATTTGTGACTATATAGATTCAACAAGGTTATGGAAAACTTCTTTAGAGATTTTGGTTCATGCTGACATGACAGTATCACACAGTTGCTGCAGATTTTTGCACTGCACATCAATAAAGCAAATCTCCCATCCCACCACATCCCAGAGGTGCTCTATTCGATTGAGATCTGTTGGCTGTGGAGTTGATTTGAGTACAGTGAACTCCAAGCTTATCCTGCTGGAAGCATCCATCCAATGTGCAAACTGTAGCATTTAAATGATGCTCAGTTGGTACAAAGGTGCCCAAAGTGTGCCAGTGATGATAGGATGGAAACTTCTGACCATAACTGTATGTTTAAACATGTTTAAGTGTACAAAACCTGAATTGCATAATTCACCTGGTATCACAACAGTTATGTAGTATTTAAATGTTAGGTAAAGCATTAGTCCTTTTAAGTTCTGTGAGACTGGTGGCTTACATGCAAAACCACCTTCCACTTCTCCAATGTGTTGTGAGACGGCATACTAAGTAGCTTTTGCTGCTCCAGAACAGATTACATGTTGAAAAGTAAGCATTTTAGGCCAATTAAATGGAGACGCAATCACTTGGCGTTGCTTAATGGCCCTATTGATCTCCTGCTGATATATAATGGTGCTTTAGTTTTACGGGGCAGTAAAAATCCCATAATTTACGCTGACTTTACAGTAGACAGTTATTTGAAGCAAAGTGAGAGTTTCAGACAAATTTCCAAGGAAAGTCATATGTGCGTAAAATCACAGCAGTTTGCTGTGCGCTTGTTTTACGGCATTCATTATGAATTAGCCTAATGACAAAAATTATTCAAAGATGTTTCTTAATATTCAAATCCTTTAGTCTGGTTCAGCACATCAGGATGTTCATTGTCTGATGGAACAGCTACAACACCCCAAAACTTTCTGCTCACAAAGTGAGACAGCTGTATGCTCTCCTCAGGTGTTTACCTGTTTACCTCCTGAGTTACTAAATAGGACATTATTCAAATATTCAAACACTGAGGTCAGCATATGTGTATGTAAGGAATCCCTATGATCCAGGTTTCAGGCTGTAAACACTCAGAATCTAATAGTTGTTCCACGCTCGTCTCTGTTTATCCCTAATATGGTCATTTGTAGCACAGATCTCTGGATCTGAGCACAGAAGCCCACCCACCAACCTGTTGTTAATGAAGGGAAGCCAAATAAAAACAAAATTACATAAAGGGAGCCAAAATGGCTTGCTACAGATAAAGGCTATTCTAGCTGAACTTAAAAAAAGCACATACAAGAGCCCCTTTGAAACATCCGATACTCTTTTGTTTGTTTATTTGTTTTATAAGAATTAGCCAACCAAGTCATGTTCTCAATCAGTCAACCTCATTTTACATTAGCTGTACTGACCTGTGATGAGAAGAGCAGACAGTAGCAGACAGCAATGTGAGTAGAACTAAAAGTATCAGAGGCACCTTAGTAAGCTGTCACAGAACTACATTACAAACATGAAGCTAAAGTAAGGCCACAGTGTGTGGTCTGTATCAAGGTAACTGTTCTTTTGTATTTATACCTTGTAAAACTACATGCCCACATATTTAGGTATAGACCAAGGTGACGTTGAGAACCTCAGTTTCTCTATCTCTCTTTAATCTGGTTTCACAGCATTTTTTTTTCTCTGCCATCCAAGATTTTACATCTTCAAAACAGTGGAGGCAATTAATATAGCTTGGATCACAATGCTTTATGGGGAAATACAACTCATACAGTGGGTCCAATCATTTTCAGTTCATTATTTGCACTATTTTCTGTTCATTCTGTGAGAGAAGATCCTGTAGATCACTGCAGTTTAGTGGGAATTTTAGGGTCCAATGGCTTCTAGTGCTTCAAGGAGGGAACTCTATTGTGCTCCATGTCATCTGCCTTTCTTTGTTTCTTTATTTCATTTTATTCTTAATAATTTGTGACACCTCAGGTCAAACAGTAAAGCTGTCTATTCTCCCTGACAGAGAAATCTAAATGAATCAGATTCACATCTGCAGTATTTTCATACTGATCTGATCACTCTATGGAAAATGTGTGTTGTGCATTGCTCGCAATTTATTCAGTCCTTCTGTTTTACTAGTTCCCTGAAATCCTTTCTATAAAATGACTTAATTCAAGCAACAGCACTCAGGGGTTATAGTACACATCATGCAAAAAGTAACAGCAGCTGATTATAATCATCTCAAAAAGCCAGGAGTCTTCAGTGCATGTGTAAGAAACCTTCAGTGGTCTTGCACACATGCAATGGAAGAACAATTCTATTTCCAAGGATCTTGGAGGTTTATTGCATAATTTGTATACAATTGTGTAGATAACTTTACGAATACAGAATGCATGGAGAGCAGCATGCTGGGTTAGTGTGTAAACGTGTGTGGTTTTTGGTCTGACAGTGCAGCCGCACGGCACTTCTAGACTCTTCAGTACACCCCCTGCACAGTCTGGCACTGGCAAATTCCTCAACTCCAGCTGTGAGGAGACAGCTAATACTGCCTCTCAGCACTACCTCTCTGTATGATGTATGTATGTAAATGTCAGTATTTAGTAGGTCGCTCCAGGAGAACAGTTCTAAGTCGCCAGATCCCAATCATAAACTTTATCTGTGATCCTAATGGTCCACCAGAGAAACACAAACAGGCTCACTTTACCTATGAATCCACAACAGGAAGAAGCAGCCAGTCAAAAAAATGGGTTAATGTAAAAGAAACCATCAGTCTGCATGTGCTGCTCTAACTGAAGTACCTGTTTATGAAAACAGACAGTCGTATAAAACCCCAACAAAATGAGGGGAAGGAATCTTTAAATTGTGAATGTTTGCAGATAATGAAGATGTTCTCAGTAACTCCTGAAATTGCCCAGCAGACTTTTATTAACCCAATAGTAAAATTTAAGAGGAACAAATCCCCTGAGATTGCATCAGGAAAGACCTGTTAAATAAAATCAAATAAAAAATTGACAAATCAAATATGCGGTGCTACCTGCTGTGGCAAGCCCTTGTGAATAAGGGAGCTGTTGAAAGTGGCTTTTATATGTGGTCAAGCAAAAAACAAAAAACAGATAATGAGCCAGTCATGAAATAAACCACAAAAAGGGTCACATTTTTAAAGCTCAAAGTCTTCAGATAGTAGTAGCTTTCTTTTTATTCTGTGTGTATGAGTATAAGTGAGAGGTGAGTGTTCGGGGATGCTGACCTTTCTTTTTAGGATGGCTGGGCTCCTTCCTCTTTAGCTCAGTATTGAGGGGAGAATTGGGCAGCGGAGGAGAACTGAAAACAAGAGAGGGGTGAAATGGAGGGGAGGGCTGGGGGAGTTACTGGAAATGGAGGAGCACAGCATTTTCCACTCTTATGGATTATTAGCCCCTCTGATTTCCAATGCCATGATATTGTTGACTCATGAAAAACCAGATGGCATGAATGTTTGTAATAGAGGAAGTTAATATGGAAATGTCAGAGTCAGAGGGCATTAGAGGCAGGAGGCCAACTTTAAAAAACAGCCCACAATCATATATAAGCTCAAATGACCAGACTAACAAAACTGTATAAAGGCATTGTTTTTGCAAGTTGTAACTATCCCAAATGATTATGCTTTGGCTCACAAATAGCAAATTTGTTAAAGCAGACAAAAAGCACATTACGTTGATGAAATTAGTCCTTATTGGTGCTGCTGGACTTTGCTAGGTAATCATTTATGGAGTTACGGGTAATGGCTGAATGAATGTTCCTTCTTTCTCAGAGGACAATTTAAAACGTTTGGCATTTAAAAAGTAATCTTATTGTGACTGTTAGCTTACGTATGCAAATTTAAAAGTTTAGAATCGTATAAAGTGCAATCACTCACTAGCCAGAGCAGTTTTGTGCTTATTTCAAATAGTTAAAAAATACTTATTTTGTCTGTCGTTTGTAGACTTTTTTTTAATCTTTTTTTATTTTATTTTTCACAAAACAAGTAGCTGAAATGCTTGCTATTATACTACCCATAAAAAATAAAAAGCAAAACAAAGTTTTAGACCTCAAGTAGCTACACTACAAGGCCACAGTGTCCCTCATCAAGTTCTATTAAACTTGAATTTTGGTTTTGATCAGTAAGATGAAGTGAGTAGGAAAAAAAGGTTTTGTCACTGTAGATCATTAAAATATTGTATTGCTACCTAATATTTTTCAGTTAACTCCAGCTTTACCTTGGGAACACTGAAAATCCTTTGCCACAAGCCAAGGGCCTTCCTAGGTCATATAGACGCACCTCCAACATGACCACACATGGGGTAAACAAAGAGCTCACTAACATCAGCATCTGTGTGGGAAATAAATTCAATCAATTAAAATTTTAATAAAATAAAAAACACTATTCTTGTAGTAATAATATATACATAAACATGTGTTTTAAGCTGTTAGACTGAGAGAACATTAAATAATTGCTACTGTTTTACATAAAAGTTAGCCATTGGTGAACCATAAACTTGGTTATTTAGCAGAAGTTTTAAGAAAAGAACAAAGCAAAGCTGTTTAGGGATCGGTTTTAATGCTGCAGCCATTTTCAAAAATATTGTATGTTTACATACCAGATATAGTGCCAGACATGGGGAGAGGTGGTGGGTGCATTTACACTCCAACAATCATAAAAGTTAATTTGTTAATATTCTCCTGCTGAGAATACGTGTAACTGTTTACATTTATTTCCTACAGAGTTTATTATATTTGGCAATTATCCAAAAGCCTATGGAAATCTACTTTTTTCTATGATGTTGTTCTGGCCTGTCTACAAATAGACTGCTGCACTTTATTTTAATTTCTACTTAGAACCTTCAAAAGTTCAGTGACTGCATGTTACATGGTTGTGACACCAATGAAATCAGTTTGCAGACAAACACACATTAAAAACATTATATCGCACTATCCTAACTAGTAAATCCTATCTCTTTATACTAAAAACAATACCAGCAACACTGTATTAATGATAGAAGTCAAGCTGAAAAGGCAATTTTAATGGAAATACTCACAGAGTTATCACACCCTGGAGAGATGGTCCATGAGCCAGCCATGGTGATGCTCAGCTTAGGGTAATCTACAAGAACAAAAATCATATTCATCATCATGTGCTATCACATTCAAAAAAGAAATGACCAGTGGAATCTCTCAGGGGAAACCACATGTTTTATTGGAGGCATACCAGAGTTTCTTAAAGAAAGACAGAAAGATGGGAGAAGGCATGTCCCCAGCAGCCTACCTTTGAAATATAGCGCTGTTACCAGTTCAGACGTAGCCAGATCAACCACATACAGACCATCAGAGCTTCCAATACAAAACCAGCTGTTGTCACTGCAGGGCCCCCAAACAGAAACATATGGAAAAACCATGTTAAGGGGTTTTCTCGCAAAAAGAATTTTTCATTTGGGGTCAGACAAACGACACAAAAGATCAACATATTGATGTGATGAAGTGGCAAGACATGTACACCATAAAAGTATAGGCCTTGATTCAAGTTACCTTTGACTTCATGCAGTCTAAACTATATACATTCAGCACACTGGAAACTAATACCACAGAGAAGAAAGGAGCTAATAATAATGGATTGGATTTATATAGCGCTTTTCAAGGCACCCAAAGCGCTTTACAATACCACTATTCATTCACTCTCACATTCACACACTGGTGGAGGCAGCTACAGTTGTAGCCACAGCTGCCCTGGGGCAGACTGACAGAAGCGAGGCTGCCATATCGCGCCATCGGCCCCTCTGGCCAACACCAGTAGGCAAGTAGGGTAAAGTGTCTTGCCCAAGGACACAACGACCAAGGACAGAGAGCCCAGGGATCGAACCGGCGACCTTTCGGTTACAGATGCGATTCCCAACCCCCTGAGCCACAGTCGCTCTGCTCTTTTATCCACTTCCTGCTCTGGGCTGCATGTTGAGGTTTTGAGTTTGTGGGCAATTTATGTTTGGAAGGTTTTACATTTTTGTGCATCATTATTTTCATACTACTATGTGGAATCTTACTTGAGCAAAGCCCGTGAGCTACTTTAGTTTGGCACATCAAGCTGCACTGTGAGAAACATACATAACATGCTTTAGTTCCCTAGTGTCCCAATTTATTTATATATTTAAGCTTTGCTTTTCACTCTGACACGTCAGCATCACTGCTCCTTCAACCCCTCCACCAACACAACATCCACAAGTCTCCAGAGCAAGATTTATTTATCAGTACCCAAATTTATAGAAACATACTCGCAGGGAATGATGAGCTGGAAGTCCAGATGCCAAACTCTGTTGTGCCAAACTGTACTGCTGTAGTAAATCAATTATTTCAAATGTGTGCTGTCTGAATAGTGTCTAAACACTGATGCTAACAGTGACTAGAAATGATTACTTTGTCTTATACAATGAATATGTGGCTTGCAAAGAAACTTCAACGACTTCAAATGATCACACACTGACTCTGCTTCCACTTGTTCTGTATTTCACTCTAACAGTAAAGTGTGAAGTCAGTAAGTCGCTGAGCTCTGCACTGAGATCACAAGCTTTCCTTACAGCAATTAGGAATCATACAAATCTAGTCATGTCTGCGTGTTTTTCAAGTGCCTGCCTCCTGTCACAGCAACAATATGTTTCAACGGTCTGAAACTTTATGCTTCGAGACAGCAGTTTCCCGCGCCGTGTGAAGTTTCCTTCAGGTTTCCTGTGAGTGTGTGAACACGTGCAGCAATTAGTCCATACGGATGTGGCATGTCATAAGGACTTTTTTTCCAGGAGCTTGTGACACTGTGTTAATGGCAAAAATGTGCAGCTTTTTTTTTTTCTTTTTTTTTTTAATTTGACATATGTGTTTTAAATCATTTTGCTAATATTCTCCTGGATGACATACCATTTGCACTTTGTGGAATAATAAACAAAATAGAGCCCTTGAGAATACATATAGCTGACAGTCGTGCTTTATTAAGATTCCCTGTCAAAAATGAAGAGAACCAGATCTTCCTTGTGCTAAAATCAAACAATATGATCCACTGAGAGGGAGGAAACGAGTAAATGAAAGGCTTAGATCTAGTTTTTTCTTGTGACTAATGATTGAAAACTAATTGTAAACTACATCTACAACTCTGTGAACGAATCCATTCATCCACACTGTTTAGTTTATGTAGTTTTACCAGTTTAAAGGAAGTTATAATAAGGGTCAAGGCACCTATTCCAGCTAAGCTGTACTTACTTTTCTTGGTCACCATTGATGTCTGATAGAGGCCTACATAAAGCCATTTTGAGAACAGGTTTTGAAGTCTCCACTTTATCAGCAGACGATTTTAAAACACACCCTGGAAGAAAACATCCAAAAGTAGCATAAAAGTAACTGAGTGAACTTTTCCAACTAGTTTAAAGAACTATCTGTTTCATGTCGCGTCACCTGCTTGATGGCTCACAGTCTCTCGGTGCATTTGATGTCTTTTTTCCATCTTCTCAAGGTCCATTTTGGTCACTAGGTGACACTTGTGGTCGTCACTGAGAGAAAAGCACCACACCTAAAACAGACAGTTGTCTTTCAGCTCGTGGAATTTCAGTGTCTGAGCCTTTTGAGCTGCCGCGTACCTCAGTCACTAACCTGTCCATCAGTTGAACCGGTGATAAGATGCCTGTCCTCTTCCAAGAAGTATGTAGTGAGCAGTGGAGAGGCTAAAAGATTAAGGAAGTTCAATATTTTCAAACCTTCAAATTTTAGAAAATTGAAAACTATGGTTGAATAATCATAACTAATTTACTTTATGCTAATGGAGTGGCTTCTATCACAGGAACCCTGGGTACAGAAGGGAGAAAACCCCAGAAAGAGATACCAATCCTTAACCAACAGCCTAATCTGACATCCCAGTTTTTATAGTCCTGTTTTAAAATAGAGTTATCATTTCTACTGTACAAAGTGAATAAGAGTATTGCAGGCTAAAGGGGCGAAGCTCAAAAGAATGAATGTTTACCGCTTCACCAACATGATTTAAAATATTTACGTCATACCTGAAAGCACAAACGACTGGAAGAAAACAGCTTCAGTTTTTAAATCCCACACCTGACGAGACAAAAGTAAAAAGCTAAAAGTCCAAGTAAGGTGTGCACAATTTGTTTTTCTAAACCATTACACATCACTGTGGCTAAATAAAAAGTGTAAAATTTAAAGTAATACCCTAAAGGTGCGGTCTTCTGATGTGGTGACGAGGATATCGTTATTCCAGGGGCAGAACTCTGCTGATGTTACAGGTCCCAGGTGGCCCGTCAAGGTATGGATAGTTTCTGGTCTCTGATGTGGAAAAAACAACCGTAAAACTTGAGTAAGAACAAGTGGTGATTACTGTCTTGTAGTAAATATTTTTTTAAAAGTCAATGAGGTGACTGTAGCTCAGCAGGCAGAGCAGGTCATCTACTAATCTTAAAATCAGGTTTAATCCCTGGCTGCTCCAGCTTGCATGCAAAATATCCTTGCGCAAGATCTTAACCTCAAGTTGCTCTCTGCATCCATCAGAGTGTAAATGTGTATGAATGTTAGACAGAGCATAGAAAAAAGTGGTTGTATGAATGTGAATGTGAATTGTTGAATGAGGCACATGTTTTAAAAGTGCTGTGAGTGATCAGGTAGAGTAGAAAGTATAAAAACCAGTCCATTTACAACCCTTTAGCTTAAATACATTGACCAAGTGGAAGACGTGCAGCATGATCATCTGGTACCTTTGAGCTGAGAATACATGCAGTTGCTCCCGTGCATGCAGCCACTCGTGCATCAGAGAAACAAAATGAAAGATGAACAACCTCCCCCAGCAAAGTCCCGATAACTGTTCCAGCTGCAACTTTACCTGCAAACCAAAATGTTTGTCTGCTTACATTTAAACTTAACAGGAAAATGATCATTTTCACTACATCACGTGATATGAAGCGTGTGCTAAAGTGGCTCCGCAACATTGCAAAACAGAGCTCTATAATGGGGAAAAATGTGTGTGATTTGGGATGGAGAAACGCTTTACTGCAGAGCACTGCTCACAGCATGCAACAATTCAGGGTCAAACACACAGAACTATGTATCTTTACCCTCCTGTGTTCTCTTCTGGCACAATTCAATATCCCAGACAATGACGTAATCAGCAGAGGCGGAGCAGAGGATAACAGGACTGCTTCTTTTTCCAAAAGTAAGGGCACTGATGTCACCATGGTGACCAGTTAGTATGAGGGGCTATAAAAAAAAAATACTTTAGTAAAGCATGAATGGTCAATGGTCAAGAAGGTCAATGACATAGCAGCTCATGTATCTCACAATCCATTACAATTCACAGCTAATCGCCTGTAAAGTGACAAACATGACCTTGACTCTAGCACAATTTTAAACAAAGATCTATTTAGTAGGTTCCCTACTGTCTGACAAAAACACCAGGCCATTTGTGATTGTGACTAAATGCAACATTAAAATATATAAAAGATGAGTGGATAATGTATAAAAGTTTGTTTGCCTGTCTGTGCATAAAGGTTTCACCGGTTTTGCCATTTTTAAATGTACTATGCTGGAATCCACATAATCTGGCCCAGGGCTAGTAAATGTGTAAGAAAGAGAGGTTAAACAGCCACCTGCTGGCCTTTTTAGGTTAGTGACACTGTTTCTTCCAGATTAGTTCACCTTGAAACAAACTGGCTGGCAAAATGACAATAAAGTCCGTCATGTAAGAGGAAGAGCAATCTGTCCACGCGTGGCTTGTTTCGCGGTCATGGCACGAGTGAATTAAGAAACGAAAAAGAAAGTTGTCTGAATGCAGATGAACTGTTTGTTTAGTTTGCCATGATATGCTAAATCTAACGTGCAAATCTGGTATTTATTGTAAACTTCGCTGCAGCATTTCAGTAGGAATCCATGTCTGTGGGTCAAACATTCAAACAAATACTTTTTAATGACATTTTTGTATATATATGATTTTTTCAGATGTATTAAATTGTTCTGACGCTCTGTAGCCAGAGTGCGGACCATGGTGCAGACACGAACAAATTACTTAAAAACTAACAAACCTTCTGCTGTCCGTCCCTTGTGCTGTAAACGAGCACTTCCTTGCCGTGCTGTGGTATGCTAAAATAAGAGTAACAGCATGTGAGCTGCCGGTGTGACAGGAGTCTGTCACAAGTCAAACTGAGCTTTTCAGTCAGCATCTTTGCCATCTGTCACAGGCTAACACCGTGACACGACCCTCCGCCTGCTGTGTTACGATCGTAACGCTAATTATCTCCTGGAAGAAGTACGTGGAGCGTCATTAGTAACTGTGTGTGCGTACTCATACAGTTCCTGTCGTTATTATTAACTGTCCGTGCTCGTCGACACTTAGAAATGTTGATCGTTGCTATGACACCGAACAAATTTCCGCCACGACAGATCGTCTATGTGGCAGCGCTTCACTCAAGTCGTAATACTAATGCTAGGCACGCAAACACGCACTGTTCTCTCACGTGCTTTAATCACGTTTGTTGTTTTAAAAATGTCTTCACGCAACATTTCGATCATCAAAACTGTACGCTTTGCCCAGTTTATGTAGCTTTTGCATCCAACTCCAGAAGTATTTGGAATTAGGGTTAGAGTGGAGCTTCTACAATAAACCATCCGTACTTGTACTTCACCATTTGACCGCAAGATGGTAGTCCCCGTTAGATTGTGTGCTTCTTTCTGTTTAAAAAAATAGAGAGTGATTTGAGTCACAATCTAACATATATTTATACAACAGAGTTACTTAATTAAATTTAAATATGAAAACTTAGGTGGCATTATTGATTACAAGGTTATTTTGAGCTTGTGTTTATATTGTTAATGTTGCTCATCATCATTAAGCTATAAATAATTTTATATTAAATATTTTTATATTATTGTTAGTTGTAGTATTCGTAGTTGTATGCGCAGGATTTTATTTTATTATAAGTTTTTACAAGGATTTCAAGTTGCTGGGGACCCACAGAAAAAATGATTCCATCAGAGAGAAAAAAAAGATGTTCAAGCTAATTGCATAAAAAAATACAATAAAAACACAGTCCGATTACACCTGTAAATAAGCTCGTTACAAATTCAACTTTGCAAAGAAAGCAAGTTAGCCAATGATAAACTGATAAACAGTGACACTATGCTCAGTGGCATATTCAGTCTGCTTAAGTAAGTTCACTTTAAGCATTTTTAAAGCAAAATAAAAGCATACATAATAATAATAATAATAATAATAATAATAATAATAATAATAATAATAATAATAATAATATCACTTTTATTAATGCTTTTGTTGGACTTCACATTGCAGCCTTGTGCCTAAAGTGTTCTGTAAAAAGAAAGTTCTTCATGGCGAAACGAAGAACCAATAGAAGACATCAGAGGACAAGAAGTCTTAAGTGGATTTCGAGTCATCCTGTTTGCTAACAGTTTATAAAAATAACTAACGGAAATGGGGATTGCTGGGAATCGTAGTTCTCCCTTTGAGGTAGCGGATATGACGCATGTGTTGTGCAGCGGGTAGCTGGGTGTCGTCCGCAGTCTCCTTTGCTGTAGTTGGATGAATCAGTCGACGTTGACAGTCAATGGGATATGACAGTGCTTTTGTAGTACGCCGCTAACTTTAGCTAGACCGTTAGCTGGCTGTCAGGTCTTTAGGAGTGCGTTAGCCGAAAGAGAGAATTTCCAGTGCCAAGGCATTTTTGAACAAAGTTGTACAATTCGTCCGCCTTAATATCTTTATAAGATGACGCTGATGATGTTTTCGGCTAAAGGAAGCTAATTTAACTTAAGCTAGATGGCTAGCTACCGTGTCATCAACTTGTGAATGTTATAACTTAGTCACTGTGCGGGCCATAATAACCTTATTCATTGGAGAGTGTAGCTAACTAGCCGTTGTATTAGCCGGGTAGCATTACAGCGTGAAGTGAAAATCGAAACGAAGTTAAAGTAGTGCTAGTGAAGCTAGCTAGTTTTAACCCGTAGAATGAAAAAGACACAGCCTGACACATTGGATTTTATTCCTCAAAAAGACATCGTATACAACAAACTTCTGCCGTACGCGGACAGGCTAGACGCTGAATCCAATGATATTTTGAGTAAGATAAAAGGAAACTTGGGCCGAGCTGTTCAGCTTCGAGAGATATGGCCCGGTGTCCTGTTTTGGACGAGGAAACTTTCCACGTAAGTAACACTAATCTCTAATGTCCTAATGTAACAGTTGTTGCTCACTTGGTAATGTTTGCAACATTGAGCCTATTGAGAAGTAACGCAAACAACATATATTTTACCACTGTAACTCGTAAAGTGTAAAATGCGGTGTGTTTATTATATAATACGCCGAAGTGTTTTGTAGGAACTGTGCGCACACTGATCAGTCAAACCGAAAACTTAGATTTGTTTTGCGTGTTTTACGAAACACGGTCGTTTCCTCACGGCCTGCTGTGCTTAATTACTTATAAAACGCTACACAGCTTTGAATGCCCGGTAGCTACAGTCTGTCGGGCATCTGATTAGGGACGCTACGGGTTTCATAATCAGGCCAGTGTCAAATACACAACCTGACCCAGACAGAGCGGCACAGTAGTGGGTCATTTAATTGCTGTTCTGCAGCTGACATTTTTATTTTGAAGCAGCGAGTCAGATGACGGCTCACCAGATATCGCAAAATTTAAATTTTATGGTTTCCTGTCAAGCTGCCTCAAAGGCGGCCCTTGTGCATAACCACCTTTTGATATGCATTATAATAGTTTCAGATCATGTTTCAGTGGTCCACGTGGCTTTCTGTTGAATGTTTGTGCCAAGCTCTTCAGGTGAGGACATATATGGTCTTGCTTAACTCAGTACAGTGCATAAACATGACATTTAACATTTAACCCCCAGATTTCACCAGCAAAAAAATATTGTCGGTATGGATAGTTGATTACATTATGCTGTTTGATGTTGTTGTACGTGGTTGCAGGCCTGCTTTAATCCATTTCAGTCCCAAAAGCTGGCTCATTGCACTTTTCAGGAGTGACTCACTGCCGGATCAGGCAAACGGAAAGTTGACTGTTATGCTGACCCAGATTCGGTTTACCAGTATTTTTGCACTTAAAGATTGATTAAAAAAAACATTTTCATTTTAAATTGTCTACAAGCTTTATTCAAGTGTAGTATTTATTTTAAATATGACTTTTCTTAAATTATATTGATTATATTGATTACCAAGTTCATTACATTCCTGTGTCTTATGCATGTAAACACTTTTGACCTCTTATTATCTGTCCTGAAACTGGAGTCATTTTCCCACATTCTCTTCTCCTTAAGGTACATGAGACTGTATGGGCGCAAATTCAGCAAAGAAGACCATGTGCTGTTTATCAAGTTGCTCTACGAGCTAGTGATGATACCCAAACTGGAGATCAGCATGATGCAGGGCCTTGCTCGGCTTCTTATTAACCTCCTCAAGTAAGATTGGTTCCTGTCTGGTTTACTCAACAACTTGTACAGATGTGTTTTTGGTTTCTCCAAGAGTGAAGTTACATTTAAACATGCCGTATGCTCACCAGTGATGATTTGTCTGGTGAAGACTGCATGATCAGGTAGCTTTTGCGTGTTTCTCAATTTCTATACATATGTCATCTTCATCTTAACAGGAAACGAGAACTCCTGTCAAGGGAGGACCTTGAGTTGCCATGGAGACCGCTGTATGAGCTATACGACAGGATTCTTTTCTCAAAGACGGAGCATCTCGGCCTCAACTGGTTTCCCAAGTATGCCTGTGGTTTTAAGTTAAGCCTGCAAATGTTGTTATTAAAAAACAAAGAAATAAAAACAAATGAAAACTGTGCTTAAACTTAGAAATGAGGTATACTTTTTGGTTTAGCTGTTGAGTCAGATTTCACAAATTAGGTGGGATGTTTTTTTTAAAAGCAGCAGAAAATGTGCTTTAGGCAACATTTATTTCACGGTTAGTCTGAACTGCACATATGATAGTCAAATTGCACTGAACAGCTCCTTCACCTCTACATTGTTTTAAAATATGTGATGCAATCATCTTTATTAATCCTTCTTTGTAAAAAAAGCAACTATTTCCTATTCACAACCTCTTTAACACAGCACTTGACCAGCTATGTGGAGATTGGAGGAAGTCTGATTCCCTCCAACTCTCCTGCTATTTGTTAGCCAACTTTTTGTTGCAGTTTTTGTGTGCGCAGCAACGCTGTCTCAGAAAAAGAATGTCCTGAAATGTGCATTATCATATTTATTGTTTTAAAATGACTCATTTCTCATCTTTCTCTAAGTTGGCCAACTCTTCACTCTGCCTGCCAGTGACATTGTCAAATGGAAGGATGTCTTAAAAAGAAAAAAGCTTGCTCCGCGACAAGTCAAATTTTTACTTTTTTCATTTCATAACTTCAGTAGACTGTTTCCCTGGTGTTGACATCCATTTATTTATTCTTCTCAATTCAAATTAAAAGGGATCCCTTGTGATAGTTGCTGTTTAATTCAAATTATGGCCTGGTTATTTTCAAACAGACTCGGTTTGTTATACCTCAGGTGACAAGCTTGTCATGTTTTATACCACGTAATGTTTGTTTTTACCAGGAACTATAGCCGCTATGATTTTTACAGTTTAGCATGACTTTAGAGATTTTACAATGTTGGTCTGTCCTGTGCAAGACGTTCCTTGTGAAGTTCTTAGCAAGCAGTGCGAGGTGCTCTTTTAGGGTGCTATGGGAACATTGCTACTTTGCTAGCAAAATGCTTTCATATTGAGCCAATGTAAGCAAGCTGCTTTGGTTGGTCAGCTAATCCTTGTCCAGCCCATATTAATGCACACAAAAGATAATATGTTGTATAAGTTGCTGCACAAGTAATAGGCACTCTTGTGTGCTGAATGTTTTTTTTTATGCCTTTGTCTCCTTTTACATTCAGTTATCTACGGCCTCGTTCATCCTCTAAACACGTAATGATAAAATTGGTTCAGAGGTGGTAAGGATAAACATTTCTCTTTGTGTTTTTTGTTTTGTTTTGTTTTTACTTTGAATTCATCCTTTGAGACACCATGTTGCATGTGAAAGTAAAAACTGGACACCCCATATGCAGCTTGTGAGAGAAGGAAAAAAAAAAATCAGGAGTTAATCAATGTTAACATTTCACCCATATTGGAGACTGTCGCACTGCAGCTAACAAATTTTTGTATCATTCTACTCTTCCCGATAGCAACCATTAGCTCATATTAATAGATGATTCTTTTATTTAACATGTTTTCTTAAATGCTTCTAATCTTTCATGTTATGTTATGATGGCATCAGACTTTGATGACCATATTAAGATGTAGTACAGTTTACAGTATTTATGACACATTGTGAAGCATTCATTATGTTTTATGCTTGACTTTAGTTTCATTAACTCATAAGCTGTCTAGCTTTTTGTTGTTTTTCTTGTTACACATCCCCACTCTAACCTGTTTTGAAGTCCTTGGTTTACTGAGCAGCATTTTCAAGAGTCTAGACGTTTAGGAGCCCAAGTTCTTATAATTTTGTTTTTAAAACTATAAACATTTTTTCTAGTATTTGTAGGTTATATAGCGTGGTCCTTACCACAGAGTGCGCTCACTCACATTTTTCTGCTGTTGGATTTGCATATTTTGGGGTTTTTAGCTGGTGTGTTGTGGGCTTACAGTGTAAACAGTAGATCAGTAGGTTGCAGTTTGGCTTGCACAGCATCACTCATAAATGCGGCTATCGATTAAGAATTAAATCTGTCAGCTACAGCTATCTAAAGACTCGAGTGATGCAAAGACGGATAACAAGCTGTTGAGTGGTATTTTTCAACCAGGCATGGTTTGACTTTGCATGTCAGTAAATAGATGGGATTGTAGAAAGGAGCCTAAGAACTCTGGTTATATCACTCTCTGTCATTCAGTCTTTATGTAAAGGTAATCAAGTCAGGAGTTTTTAATTATTATTTTTTAAACTAGTGGAAAATTCGTAAACTACGCTAATGTATCATATTTGTAACTCTGTTATGTAAGAGTTATGGTGGTGTCAGTTAGAAACAGATTAACATGTACATCTTTATTTTGGCTTGAACCCAGTTAGTAAGCTCAGACAGTACAGGTAACATTTACTCTGCTTGTATTGTCACTATACACCGACCTGTAAACTTTCCTTTTTCACAGCACGTTAGTCAGATGTGTCAAGAAGTTTCTGTGTGCATGCAATTAAACTGAGATTGCACTGATGTGAAAGCTGATTAACTGTAACCAACATCAGTCTTTTACTGACAGCCTAATAAAAAACTTTTCACTCCTTTTTTCATTACAGCTCTGTGGAAAGCGTGTTGAAAACACTTGTGAAAAGCTGCAGACCGTAAGTACACCTTAATATATCAATTCATGAATGTCCTCATTTTACCTTGTCTTTGGATTCAGGAGTTTAATAGTACTGCAGATGTTTGGTTTAATAACTGCGTGTCAGTCAGAGAATCTCTTGTTTATATGCATATTGCGTTTCTTAACCCTTTATTTAAAAGTTGGGCAAAGAAGCTCTATGTTGTCATTTTATTATTGCAAAGCTTCAGGTTCACCAAAATAGTACACTTGCAGGTATCTTAGGTGAGCACTAGGATTCGTCCTTAAGTTTGCACTTAGGCAGATAATCCTATTATCTTATCTAATTCTGTCTTGTGTGAGAGTTTCCTCTTAGTGTGAGAAGCGAGAATGATTTGTGGTTTGCTGCTGAGACGCTGTGGATCAGCACTGAGGGAGAGGGAAGGACACTTGGTTTTGTTTTATTAATTTATTTTCCCCCAGGATCACCAGTGAATACAAAATCACAGAGATGGCTAGGTGACCTGAAATAACCTGCAGAGTTTAAATAAACGCAAAACAGACCATGAAAATCCTCTCGGGTCTTTGACCCCTGTGGAACCGTAGGATTTATCCTAATAGCTAAAAATGTGCCAGGTGTATGACTTGTAATCTCCCATCTGTGGGACATTGTGCTCTAACACTGGAATTTCAGTAGCTGCTGCTTGTGTGTACTTGAGTCACTTGTCTGTAATGTGAGCACAAACATGGCAGATGATGTCAACGAATAGATACTCAAATGAAGATAATGGTTCACAGTTGAATGCTTTTGCTCTGAAGCCATATAAAGTCTTATTCGGTACTCTAATGGTATTCTGAATAGTTAGAATAATGAGGAAATAAAATTTATATTGATTTATTTTTCACATGTAAGCATATTGCTCTCATGTAAAGAAAAAAAAATATTGAATGCAGGATTTTTTTTCCCTGGCAGTATTTTTACAACGTGATATTTTCTGTTTTAATGAAGAAAAGTACTTTGTGTGCTTCTACAAATGGCAGTATTGCTACAGAAAACCCCCAGAAAACAAAACAAAGAGTTTGCCTGGATTTCCCAAATTACCAGTTCGGCCCCTGTACTCTTAAATTTGATTTTCTGATCGATAATTCAGAGAATACTTTGACCATTTCAGGCAGAATTTGTGATAAATGGTCACCCTTACATGCAAAAATGACTCCTTAAAGTTGCTGTAATGTGCATTGTCAGTATCAAATCGTGTGACTTGACCACACCTATGAATGTTTAATTCTCTTCTCCGCTGTTCCCAAGAGTAGCCTGTGTATCTGTGTTTGTGTGGTTATCATCAATCTGCTCCTGTCCTGTCTGGATTTGTATTAGCAAAAATGAATGAGAGGCAAATGTCTGAACCTTACTACAGATTAGAATTCTTTTCTTACATTACAACGTAATAAAATGTATTCAGCAATTAGAAATAAGAAATCATATTCAGCATCAGGCAAACTGTTATTTATAATGTTGATAATTTCATAATAGATGCATCTGAATTCGCTTAAGTAGAATCAGCAGTGTTGAAGGTTATTATTATCAATCAATCAATCAATCAATCAATCAAAATTTATTTATATAGCACATATTAAAACAACAGTGTTGACCATAGTGCTTCACAGTCAATAAAAACATGAGACAGTTAAAACAAACAATAAAAGAGGACAACAAACAATAGGTAACAACGCAACAAGCTAAAACAGCCAACTACACAGAATCAAAAGCCAAAGTAAAAAAATAAGTTTTAAGACGTAATTTAAAAGACTGGATAGACTCGGCAGTGCGAATATGAACGGGGAGGTTATTCCAGAGTCTGGGTGCCACGGATGCAAAGGCCCGGTCGCCTCTCGACTTCATTCGAGTCCTAGGTTGTGCTAGGAGCCTGTGGTTGGACGATCTAAGTGCTCTGTTGGGATTGTATGAATGGAGTAAATCAGAAAGATAACTGGGCGCTAAATTATTCAAAATATTAAAAGTGAACAAAGGAATTTTAAAATCTATACGATATTTAACAGGGAGCCAATGTAATTTGGCTAAAATTGGAGTTATGTGTTCATGAATTCTCGTACCTGTTAAAAGACGCGCAGCTGCATTTTGAATTAACTGGAGCCGGCAAAGAGAGGAGTGTTGGAGGCCCGAGTAGAGGGAGTTACAGTAGTCCAATCTGGATGTAATAAATGCGTGGATAAGCTTTTCAAGGTCCTTTAAAGGAAGGAACGGCTTTCTTTGGAAATCTGACGCAACTGGTAAAAGCTGTTTTTTACCACAGTGGACACCTGTTTCTCGAGTTTAAAAGAGCCATCCAGGAACACTCCGAGGTTTCTTACAGTGGACGAAAGATGGCTAGCGAGAGGGCCTAGGGCATCAGCTAACTGGTCTAGTGGAGTGTGACTACCAAAGACTATGATTTCGGTCTTATTCTCGTTCAATGTAAGAAAATGATGTGATAACCAAATTTTAACTTCATGCAAACAGTTGAACAGAGGTTGCAAAGAAGCAGTCTCATTGGATTTCAAAGGTAAATAAATCTGGATATCATCGGCATAACAGTGAAAGGAGATGTTGTATTTACTAAAAAATTATCCCAAGGGCAACATGTACAAAGAGAAAAGAGCAGGACCGAGCACGGACCCTTGAGGCACACCACAATAAATAGGGGCAGAAGCCGAGGAGTGTTGCCCAATAGCAACAGAGAACGACCTCTCTGAGAGATAGGATTTAAACCAAGATAAAACCGTACCTTTGAGACCAACAACATGTTCCTACTTAGTCTAGTCTTAAGTAATTCTGACCCAGGCTTTGTTTCATTGCTGGTTTTAAGTACTCCTTAGAAGTTGTCAGTCTCCAAACCTGATGTACACGTTCAGGTTGTCCATCTTTGAACCACACTTTAAGCTCCTTTGAAGGTTGAGATGTTTCATCTGTTCATATACAGTGACTGGCCATTTTATTAGGTACAACTGTGACTGGCCGAAAACTGAAAATGTAAAAGTTTGTTGGTTCTAGTTGAACTTGTTGTGTTTTTGGATTACATATTAAACATTTCTCCAATAAAGTGGATGGTAGTGTATTTTTATGAGCAATCATGTAAATGTTGGTGGTATTGTCACCATGTGTATATAATAATAATAAAATAAAAAAATAAAAAAAGCAAAACTCTGATTTTGTTTCTCTCTCTACCTTTGTGCAGGTACTTTTCAGAGGCGGCTACTCAGGAGATGCTGGATGAGTGGAGACCACTCCTTTGTCCCTTTGATGTCACCATGCAACGAGCAATCAGCTACTTTGAGCTCTTTCTACCAACAACTCTGCCTCCAGATCTGCATCACAGGGGCTTCAAGTATGAAACCTCTTTTATTCTCTTACATGTACACTGCTATTCAAAGTTTGATGCGACATCAAAGAGAAAGTAATCAAAAATGAGCTATGATATTTAGCAGTATGTCTACACAGGCCTACACAGTCATGTGTTCCAGTGGCAGATTGTGTTACGTAATTCAATTTAAAAAACGTCACCAGTTACGCTGGCAGTCCTTGTGTTGATAAGGAAAGATTTGCACTCTTCTTTCAACTTTAGCTGCTTGACTTTATGAAGAATCAGCCTTTGTATGTGAGGGGAGGAAAAAAGCTTTTCTTCTGAATAAAGAAGAGATGAATGGAAAGACAGAGTCAGCCTTCTGCAAAAGTAGAGGGTCCCGATACAGATGTCATGACTGCCACTCAGAACTGGCAGGCATAATGGAATAAGTGACTGTGATATGCAAGGGGCGTTTCCCATAGTGAGACATAGAAACAAGTGCTATAAAAGAGAACAGAGGCACAGTTTTTTTTCTATCCTAACCAACTGCAGTGAGACATATCGACTCTTTTTTAATACTCTGTATTTTTAATGCTTGTTTAAAAAGGATTTTTTTTTCAGTTCATTACTATATTAGCCATGTCCTGTCCTTGCACATTATTTTTATTATTATTATAATAAATGATAAATCTCATTGAGATTTAGAACTTTTTTTTAAGCATATGTGTACAAAAACAAAAATTAATACGATAAAAGCGCACATTATAGATGCAAATGAAGAAAAACATGTTAAAGAGTAGTTTCAGTTAGGCAAACCTTTAAAATGTTTCAGTGAAATCAGAATCCAGTTTAATTAAAGAAGTGTAAAGATTTTTCACCAGCAGTAACCATTACTGACTATTATCCTGACTTTTAATTAACAATGTTTAAGAGTGCTGAGGAGATGCCATCTGTTCGTCTAAAGCGTGCTGCACTTCTACCAGGGCAATAAAATATCCTTGAACATACTATTAAATTAATGTTTTAATTTATATTAGGAAAATTTATCATTCATGCACAGCATAAGTTTGGGCAGCCTGAAGCAAGATAATAACGCTAATGAGCTTTACTAAAGCTTTAGCTTTAGCAAAGAAGTAAAACTTTGTTTTTGCATACACCAGCTATAACACCATCAAGATGTCAACCTTCTGTTTCATGGGTACTGAGTAGCTTTTACTGCATTATTGCCCCTTATACACAGCATTAAACGCTGTTTGGTTCGGCAGTATTCTTTAGTGCCCTTTTACTTGTAAAGCCTTGTTTTGTCTTAATTAAAACAGTGGACTCCTTTAAATGAAGAAATGTTGGTTAACATAAACTATGTAAGTCAAAAGAAGACCTGGAAAACTGAGGATTAAATTGCTCATTTGCTAATCAGAGAGACAAAGTAGGACTGCAAATAGATCAGCAGAAAGTGACTGTAATATTGTAACTAGTGGTGGGAGTGATCTCCTGAGGTTTGTGTGACAGCCACAGATAAAAGGATGATGATCCACATGTTTAATTTGGCAAAGATTTTACACCAGACGCCCTTCCTGGTGCAATCCTCATCATTTATCCGGGCTTGGGAGCACTAGGAGTACTCCAGCACTAGGAGTACACAGATTTGTGGTGCTGGGTTTCATAAAAGGAAAAACGGAGTCCACTTAAGTTAGCTCCCTCTGAATTCAGATGTCAGTTGGTCAAGAGCTGAAAAACTGTCTGATACAACAGGGACAATGATCTAAAGAAGGCCTAAAAATCCACCAGGAACTCTTGTCAGAGCCACATATTAAAGCTTTTGGCCTTCACAGCCTCTTGACTTAAAAATATTTGAAACGGTGGGGTAGATCTCAAACTTGCTGTGTGCTTAAACTCTGACATCTTCAAAGAGGAGCAGTTACTAAGTGCAAACTCATGGGTGCTTCTAACTGCTACAATAATATTTTCGGTAAATAAATGGTTAATTCATTCTGTCTTTGCCATGGGGAGTTATGTTACTTTTGCTGTTTCCAACATTTGTGAATTGACATAAATGTATATTTTTAAACCTGTAATCAAATTTAATTTGAACAGCTGTGCAGTAGATTGACTGACCCAAACATGGAAATGAGTTTTAAATTATTAATGCTCACCAAATTACAAAGCTCTTTGTAGGACAGTTATAAATAATTCAAGATTATAGAGTTAGAAGATAAAACACTACCCTACATTGTTTTCTGCTTATAGTAAGGGATTCACATCATGTTTAACCAGTGCTCCTCTCCCTCTGCCTGAAGCATACTTTCATTGGTCGGTTAAATGTCACACGTGTGTTATGAACTTGAAAGATTTATTTCCTGATTTTGCTTTTCTGACAGGTTGTGGTTCGACGAGTTGGTCAGCTTATGGGTATCTGTGCAAAATCTTCCGAGCTGGGAAGTTGTAAGTGGATGAATGTATAATTTTTTTTTTTCCATATGTACAACATTTTTTTTTTTTTTTTTTTTAACCTTTCTTATTTAACATGTCGTCATACGTCTTTGCAGCATCTGGTTAATCTCTTTGCCCGCTTGGCCAATGACAACATTGGCTACATTGACTGGGACCCTTATATTCCTAAGGTTTGTTGCTCCTTCCCACTGCACATTACACAACTTAGCACTTGCTTGTTTTTGAGGATTTTGGCACATGCTCCTATGTTCTCTGGGTTTGTATGTCATGTCTATTGCTGGTTATCAAGCAAACAAACTATCAGGTTTCTTTGTTGAGCTTGCTTTCCTTCTTGCATCATGTTTGCGTATTTCCCCGAAGTGATACCAGTATCTGTCACAGATAAACATTCAAAGAACTTGTCAATATCCAGGTAAACACACAAACAATATCCCTGCTAATTTTGTTTGTCACATTGCAGATTTTCACAAGAATTTTGAGGAGCTTGAATCTTCCTGTTGGGACCAGTCAGATGATTGTACCACGATACGTCACCAATGCCTACGACATCAGCCATGTGGTGCTTTGGGTGTCAGCCCTCCTGGTTAGTTTGTAGACCATAAATCATATTATGTTACAATATACCATATAATTTACTGCATTTACTGTACAGTTTGCAATTAGGCATATGTGATATTCTCAGTGATATTCACTGTACCAATTTCAGGGAGGACCCAGCAAGCAAGCTCAAGCTCAGCTCAGTGGCCTTTTCAACAGTATTACATCCTTCTTTCACCCGTCAAATCATGGCCGGTGGTTGGTGAGTCATTTCTTCGTACTTTTGGATGACTGGAACTAAACAAACCATAAATGTAGACTAGCTCATTATATCAACGGCTCAAACTAGCTTGTAAATGGAGAATATAAAAATATATAATATATTTTATATATATAAATAAACTACTGCTACAGTTAAAAACCTTTTAGTAATGAAATATTAAGAGTTGTGCTCTCAAATTGAGAAACTCTCCTTCGTTAGAACTTAGTTCAGCTTAGTTTAGTATAAATAGCAACAAAAAATAACCCCACAACATTTTGCTCGGCTCAGATTGGTACATGCAAATACACGACACCATGTTTTTATAACTGAAACCTTGTTACTACAAACTACCTGGTGGCACACATGGACCACTAAATACAGAAATCTGTCCCAGTAAACGACCTAAGCTTGCAGAACTTTTGTGTTTACATTCTGCCACACACTAACTTAAATTACTAGTTCAATTCAGAGTCTGCAAACTCCATACTTTTTGTATTATTTTACCATTGATGGTAATGCAGGATAAGAAAAAATCCACATTTTCAATACAGACAGTCTGAAAGTGTGTTGAACTGTTGATGGTTAAAAACAAATTAAGACATTCTTTAACTTCTTGTCTTAATAAGTGAGTTAAAGCTGTTGTATAACATCTATCATACTAAATCAAAAGAAATCTTGAGTCATGTTGTTTTGATTTCCTTCAGTGAGTGTGATTACATCACTCATCCAGCTTGGTCCAACTATAATTCCAGCGTCAAATTAACAGGGACAGGGGGAATAGTTGCATATCTTTTTCCAGGAAGCCCCCTGAATCTTTTTATGGATTATGTCAGACTCTAGTTCAGAAATAACAGCAGGACACGTGAATGAGATAGCTGTGATACTATTAAAGGTCACTGGCACCCGGGTCACATGCCTTTCTGTTTTGAGGATCCTGTCTTTAATCACGGCAGGTAGCAACATGTCCTGGTACACAAACCTTTGTTTTGTTTAGGGCATGAGTATGTGTATTTAAGGGTGCTGATTGCATAGATGTGAGATGTTGTTTTATTACACGTAAACACTGTTTTGCAATCAACTAAAAAAAGAGTAGCAGCGTGAATCAGCTGACGATCTGGTGGGATGGGAGACCGAGAGTTGAAAAGTTTGACAATCACATGACTGTACTTTGTTGTTGTTGTTGTTTTTGTGAAATTTCACTTATACTCTTCTGATTTTTATGGACCTGAGCTCATGTACAAACATATAAAAGTGTTTTAGTATTATATTGTATATAACATATAAGATGGAAAAATCATAATGGCAGCATTGCTGTGAGCCAAAAAGCTATCATGATCAATAAATCCTCAGCTGGTATGTTCATGATGTCATCTTCTAACAGCACCTTCTACCTTTCAATTTGTCCAGAGTACATGGAAGCCCCCCAGTGTCATCTCTTTGTCATGCATCTATCTTTCTCCCCCTCTGTTTGCATGCGCAGATGAAGCTCATGAAACTGCTCCAACGTCTCCCAGCCAGCGTGGTTCGGCGGCTTCACCGAGAGCGCTATAAAAAGCCCACATGGCTTACACCAATACCAGACAGTCACAAGCTGACAGAGGAGGATATCACAGACTTTGTGGAGAGTATGATGCAGCCAGTTCTGCTGGCCATGTTTAGCAAGACGGGCAGTCTCGATGCAGCCCAGGCCCTGCAGAACTTAGCGTTAATGAGGCCCGAGTTGGTCATCCCCCCTGTGCTAGAGAAGTAAGTTTGTACTGAAGTAGAGAATCCAAAACGAAAATTTGGCCCTGATTGTGCTTCAGAGTAATCTATTAAATAAAAATAGACTACATTTTGTGATGAAAACAAAAGACTGATTGTTCCCTCGCTTTGCCACAGAACATACCCTGCTTTAGAGACTCTAACAGAGCCCCACCAGCTGACTGCTACTTTGAGCTGCATGATTGGTGTGGCACGGAGCCTAGTGTCAGGTGGGCAGCGCTTTCCTGAGGGGCCCACTCACATGCTACCCCTGCTCATGAGGGCTCTGCCTGGCGTCGACCCAAATGACTTCAGCAAGTGCATGGTGGGCACCACTGATGTTCATCTCTGTTATTGCTGAACTTCCTAAAACTGACACAAACTTCATTCGTGTTCCTACAGATCACATTCCAGTTTATTGCTACGTTTGTGACTCTTGTGCCTTTGGTGGACTGTTCGTCTGCCCTGCATGAACGAACAGACTTGACAGAGGTGAATTTCTGTTTTGTTTTTTTTCTCCATCTTTCTGCATTTAAATCAAAAGTGTTACATCATCCTTACGTATGACTTCTGTTCCTTTTTTTTGGCACCTTTAAGGTGGAGAGAGAGTTGTGCTCAGCCTCAGCTGAATTCGAAGACTTTGTGCTTCAGTTCATGGACCGGTATGTGCAACATTAATACAAAACTGTCTACATTAAAGGAGAGAAACTGTTCAGCAGCAGTACAATTCTCCATTGTTGGGTCATAGTTCCCATTCGGTATTCTTGTAGTCAAAATTTAGTTTCATATCATGGCAGAGGAAGTTAAAATGAGTGTGGTAACAAATTAGAAAAATTATTTTCCTCTTTTCTTAACAAATAACTAGATATACTTACTCTTTATAACTGATTTATCTATATACACCAGGAGTATTTTCTATATTCAGTATCTATTTAAACATTTTTTTTCTTTTTTCTCATTTTCCCCTGCATAGATGCTTTGCCCTGATAGACAGCAGCACTCTGGAACAGACCCGAGAGGAAACAGAAACTGAGAAAATGACTCATCTGGAGAGCCTGGTAGAGCTCGGACTGTCTTCAACCTTTAGCACCATCCTCACACAGTGCTCCCTGGACATCTTCAAGGTTAAGACTCAGTCTCGTCTTTTCATGCTGTTACTTGTACATAAACAGTACTATAGAAAAGTCTAATATTGAACAAAATGCTTTCTAAATAATGACGTGAGTGTGAGATGTCTGAGAGCATGTTTTGGGTCATTGTCAAGTTGGATAATGGATTTTGGGGCATTGTTTGGTGAATAAGAATTCAGTCATTTATAGTGAATTGAGGTTTGCGTTTACCTCAACTGCAAGAAGGCAACAAGTATTTGTTTTAAAAGCATATTTATATTTGATTTAAAACTATGATTGATCAAATTTCTGGAAGAAAGATGCCCCTATATCTCCTATTAAAGTTGATGCATTATACTCAGCCCATCCTATAATTATTTCAAATTAAATACCTTCTCTGATTTGAGTTCAGAGGCATCCTTTGTTTGTTTTGTTTTTCTTAGTTTTTAATTGAGCTTTTATTGTGAAGCATTTACAAGCTTACCACGTACAACAACATCTGGATGGGAAGGATGACATAGTGACGAGGATCTGAATGAATGAATTAAGCAGCCTTATTTTGTCAGTTTGGCCCACTTAAATGTACCTGGCATGTTATTTGGAAATATCTAAGTATATAACAAAATATAGCAATGCAAGTTTGTCTTGCTTTAAACCAACACATTTTTATCCAGGGGCTTCTTTTTATGCTCCTTAGAAGGTAAGCTGAGGGCCAGCTGTCATATGTTATAGTTAACTACACCCTAGACATCATCTGAGAGGTGGCTGATATCTGACTTATTAACTGATTCTTGCTATTAAACAATGACAGTGACTGATGTTAGTGGGCAATAGCAAATCTTTGAAGCTTTGCTCAGGGCTGAATCTTCAAAGACGGTTTAATTATGGCTTTAAGTTTCGTTACTTTCATTTTCCTCAAAGGTGAGGGGAAGAAAAAAAAATCATCATTCAGCTAATGGAGGCATTGTTGTTTAGAACATTGATATCTGCCCCAGAAATTCACTATTGGTGCATCTCTGCTTCTAATTGACTGTTTTGGTATCTTTTATTATTAATGAAAATATGTTACGTGTTTTTACAGTATTTATACATATGAACACATTTGTCACTTTGTTTTAATAGGTGGCTCTAGAAAAGGTGTTCAACTTTGCAACCACGAACATCTTTGAGACTCGTGTAGCCGGCAGAATGGTTGCTGACATGTGTAGAGCTGCAGCTAAGGTAAATATCATTCACTCAAACTCCTCGTGGAGCTCCTTAATTTATGTTTCATTTTCATTCTGCTTCTGTTTTCAGTGTCACCCTGCAGAGTCACTCAAGGTGTTTGTACCACACTGCTGCAATGCAATAAATCAAATTGCTGTCAGTAAGTAATGCTCACACAGGAATAGCCATATGTAGTTGATATTTCCAAATACCTGAATCTGGTTTTCCCTCCCTGAATTGATATTATTTACCTGATGCACCCCCCCCCCCCCCCCCCTTTTTTTTTTTTTTGAACAGATGAGGAAGTGTTGAATGAAGAGGAGCTTGACAAGGAATTTCTGTGGAATCTCCAGCTGCTCTCTGAGGTGAATTGACTTCTTTATAATTCCAGTTAACTTATCTGTTTGCCAATTCCTTACTTAAATAATTCTTTGCCTTAACATTTATTTTACCTTCTTGCTGTTTGCACCTGCAGGTGTCTCGTGTGGATGGCGATAAGATCCTGCCCTATCGCTCTGAGCTGGTTCAGATTTTGCAGTTGACACTCCACCTCAAGTGTAAACAGGGCTACACTCTGGCTTGCAACCTGCTGCACCACATTCTTCGCTCAACAGCCCTCATCTACCCCACAGAGTACTGCAGTGTGCCAGGAGGTTTCCATCAACCAACTGGTGACTACCTACCCATTAAGGTACAAATACCAAATATGCTTTATATATAATACACATTAGTCTTTTTGTCAAGTGCATTTACTGTCAGAAACTGGCTTCAAAGACTACTACTATACTCAACCATTGAGTCAAGGTCAAAATCAGGCACTAGCAATTAGAGACATTTGTCCTTTAACCAGATAAGTCTTAGTGAAGCAATGACCTGGTTTGATTAATTGTCTACTACTTTGTTTAGTCCTTTGATCCTATTAAGTCTCTTCCTCTGTAGAGGCAGGGGTAGTAGATCGTTTGGCTGGATTAGTGTCTTGGACCATAGAGGAAATAAAATGACTCTTATGTGGTTACCAAGTTAAGAGCAGTTGTCAAGTGAAATGTGCTGTGTGCATCTGTTTTAACCAGTAATAAAGAAATCACATACTGATGTCAGCTTTTCTGTTTATCCACTAAACACACAATTAGGGATATCAGTTTTTGGGTCAGTCAGTCTTCTAAAGAATGATTAGATGTTGGTTTTTTTTTTTTTGTTTTTTTTAACTATTAGTAGTGAACATCCAAGAAATAAAAGAAGATTTAATGTATGTAAATTAAAGTTTTTTTTTCCTTGAAAAATTAATTTTTTTTGTCTTTAGACCAAAGTTGCATTTGCAAATAGCACCTTAAGTTGTTGTAGCTACACATGGCCCAAACCAGAATAGAAAATATGAAATTCCTGTGATTTATCTTTCTTAATATAATGATGGTAGTGTATGTATATATGTCTCTATGTACCTTATGTCCTCCTTTACAGGTATACCAATCTCACATGACCATCATCACATATAGAGCAAATATTAAATTCGATATTTTGACTTTTTCATGTTCATCATTCCCCCGCTGATGCATGTTAACCTTACGTAACTTAAATGTCATCAATATTTGTATCTGCAGCAGAATTTTCTTGATAAAGCACCGCAGGGCCATAGGGTGGGTTTTTGTTAGATTAAATAATAACTTGTTTGATGTTAATGTCGTGCAGGACTGGGGTCGACCTGGGGACTTGTGGAATTTGGAAATCCAGTGGCATGTACCCAGTGTTGAGGAGATCTCGTTAGCGTTTTATTTACTGGACCTTATTCTTCAGCCTGAACTTCAGCGCCTTAAGAGATTTGCAGAAGGCGAACAGGACATGAGCAGGTAAGGAACTGCTCTGCTGCCAGAGGTCACTAGCTGTAAACTGCATTTTTTTTTTTTTTTGTTTATTTTGGTGGATTCTGTTTGTGATAGATTTGTGTTTGTTAATTTGTACTTTCAGAGATGATGTCCTACAGAGCCTCACCATTGTTCAGCACTGTCTCCTAGGAGCCGGGGGTCTGATGCCTCCACTGAAAGGAGAGCCTATCCCTGAGCTGTAATTGCTTTGATATGATCAAGAAAACCAGATAAACACATCAGTGATAGTCAATAAAATACAGGGGATACAGGGATCAGAGAAATCCTCACTTTATCTGCTTAATTTTAAATGTTAAACAGTTCTGTTTTTTTGTTTTTGTTTTTTTTCTCCCAGGGTTCATAGCATGGTGAATCTAGATGAGACCACCCTCTATACAGGAATGGAGTATGGTGTGTTAATCTCTTCTTAAGACCTATCGGAAGAAGTTTTTTTTCTTCTCACATTAGATATAAATTAAAGGGTTTGTTGAAATATAAACTTACACTGTATTATTATCTCGACCCACAGATAAGTCCAGAGAGAACTACAGAGATGCTATCTGTAGTGTGATGAAACAGCTGCTACGTACGTTTTCACCCACTTATACCCCCTCGTAGGCTTGTGATCCCTCTTTATTCTACAGCGACATCCATAACTTCACTGTTCCGCCATCAGACTTCTGTTTTGTCTTCCTGCAGAATATATCCTGGAGCACTCAGAGGATGACACAAAGTCTCTTTTCTCCATCATCAAGGTGGGCAGCCAGTAAAGTAACAGCCAAAATAGAAAATACTTGCATTATATCTGTTTGGAAAGCCACAGTGCAGCATGTCTGAGTTGTTAGGTGTGGGATAATGTGTGGGCATCGACTATCATGGTTCCTGTCTCGCCGAACACAAATCAGTATTTTTGTCTGTGACGTTTTAGATTATCAGCGACCTTTTACACTTCAAAGGTTCTCACAAGCACGAGTTTGACTCCCGCTGGAAGAGTTTCAACCTTGTGAAGAAATCAATGGAGAACAGAGTAAGACTGCTCTTGTATATTTGTACTGCTGTTATCCTGGAAGAAGTCATAAAAAAAAAGCACATTTTCAAAAGTTACAGAAGATGCACTAGTGACTGTAGTGACCTCACCCTTTGCATTTACAGCTTCATGGCAGAAAGCAACACATCAGAGCTCTTTTAATAGACAGGGTCATGCTTCAGCATGAAGTAAGTCATTCATAGAGTAACGGCATTGTAGGTTAGCTTTGGCGTTTTTGCATTTCTGACTTTGATTTTGTCCTTATCAGCTGCGAAAGCTGACGGTGGAAGGATGTCAGTACAGGAGCATTCACCAGGAACTGATGAGAGATCTGTTGAGGCTTTCCACAAGCACCTACAGTCAAGTGAGTTCTGCACGGCACCCTTCAGGAAAAGCATAGTTTACATTTTGTTAATACATTGCCAGTGTGATTTACTAGCTTACTAAGATTTGAGTAGTGTTTTGTAAATGATTAATAATTGAGACTTGTTGCCTTCCAGGTACGCAGCAAAGCTCAGAATGTGTTGTTCACTGCACTGGGAACCTACAATTTCTGCTGCAGAGACCTCATCCCCCATGTCCTCGAGTTTCTCAACCCAGACAACAGCGCTGTTACTCAGCAGCAATTCAAAGTATGGCAGTCAGCTTTGCACTAAAAATTCTTGAACAGTTATTTATATTTGTAGATTTATTTTAATACTGTATCTGTATTTCTCCAGGGTGCCTTGTACTGTCTTCTGGGGAATCACAGCGGCGTGTGCCTGGCCAATCTGCATGATTGGGAGTGTATTGCTCTGACGTGGCCTGCCATCGTACGGTCTGGCCTCAGCTCAGCCATGTCTCTGGAGAAGCCCTCAATTGTGCGGCTCTTTGACGATCTTGCAGACAAAATCCATCGGCAGTATGAGACCATCGGCATTGACTTCTCTGTGAGTTGAGTGTTAAGAATGCTTTCAAAAGTGAATCATGAAATGAGGTATTTGCCTTCATATAGTGGTAAAAGCACAATAGCTCAAAAGTTCCCATCTTGAACACAGATCAGATCTTTTACAAAAATGTGTTATATTTATGTTTGGGAAAAAATGCAAAAGGTTAGAGTTATATGATTAACATAGGCTTAAAGTGCTGACTCTTAGCTTTTAGTTGGAAAACTGACCAAACCATTGAGGAATTCCATCCATTTTAAACACACTTTCATATTTTCAGAGCTCAAACTTAATTGGGCAAATTAACATACTGATGACATTTTTACATTTTTGTCAAGAATCTTCGTGGGCAGTGACTTCCTGATATGTGACACAAGGGCCCCACTAAAAAAAGAGGCTCTTCTTCCTTTTTATGCTTTGCCAGGCCTTTCACTTCATTTTCAGTGCAGCATGTGAAATGCACTTCAGTTGCGCTGAGATCAGGTGACTGACTCGAATGTTACAGAACATGCCACGTCCTTACCTTTAAAAGTCCTAAGTTGCTTTTGCAGCATGCTTTGGATCTATTTGCACTGTAAGGCACTGTCCAATCAACTTTGCTCCATTTGGCTGAATCTAAGCACAATGTATATATCTCAAGTCTGTTTCTGTCTTTTTTCACATAATTATTAATTGGAAGTTATACATATCGTGCCCTTCCCATGATGAGCTATTCCAAGTCTTCTCAATACAGTCTTGTTATTATAGTTCCGGTTGAGCTTAGGTTTCTCTTTTCAAAGAATGCTGTTCCAGAGCTGGTCTAGCCTTTTTAAGCTGTTTCTAATCTATCTAATCTGCCCTTTGTGTTCTTGAGACTGATTGCTCCATGTGAGAAGAAAGAACCTTTCAATTTGCTCTAATGAAGTCTGGATTCTTGGACTGTATATCCTGACAAGAATTTTCTTTATCATGGGAATAATCTGGCAGACATCAAAAACAATGATGATCTGTGGTCATCTGAGTCTTTTTACGTGTACTGGTTCCCACTTATGTATCTGGTGAATTTGTTTTGTATTTAATGTAGCATGGTGCACTTGAATTTGGCTATACGTTTTGGGTTCACAGCAACAATTTTCCAATGCAGATGCCAGTCATAGCCTCAGAACTTTTCATAAAACTTTTAACTGAATTGTTCAATCCCATGTAATTCCTCAACAGTTACTGGTTCAACCCCATCAGAAGCTGCACTTTAAGCCCTTTTTAATGACACAATAACTTTAACATGGTTTGGTAGTCGAAGGAATTAGAAGTTTTAATTTAACAAACAGTAAAAGACACTGAAAGTTTCATGATGAGGTCTAATTGAACTAGATCAGAAGGTCTCCAAAAGTTGATTCTGTTCATCTGGACGTAGCGTTTTGCGGGAGAATCGTTTCGTCACTCATCCAAGATCAGATCAGAAGGCAAAACTCTGAAATAAACGCACATGTTGAATTTGTCCATGCATTGGAGGAGTTTTGAACTACACTGACCTTACAAAGGTCTCACTTAAATTTAAAAGCTTGTCTGGTAAAACAATTGTGATAATAATTAATTACTTACTGTTTGTCGTCATTATGAGGCTGACTCCAACACAGTCATTATGCATACCAAAGACAAGAGCTTTTATCTGATGTTAGTCTGAGTTTACGGATTACTCCCTCCTTATGGGGAGTAATCCGTAAACGTGTCCTTTACACGTTCGGACAAAATATTTTTATAATTATATATAAATTGTGTTTTATCCTTTTCCATGCTGTTAGATCCCCGGTGAGTGCTGTGATGTGGCTAAACAGATTATGACTACTGGGAATCCTTTACCTAAGGAAGATGTTCCCTCTGAGGAAGAAGTAGCACAAGGTCTAAAGAGACAGGAGCTCAAGAACTCAGAGTCTGTCGGGTAAGTTTTACATCAACAAAAAGATGAAGATGACCATATCAACATCCTTGCAGTTGAACACGTGAGCAGCAACATAAACTTCTGAACACTGGTGTAACCTTTCTATTAAAATGCTGTTTTAATCTGCATTCACCCTTACTGTAAGCATCATAGGTTTGACAACAAAATGCATGTAAATAATTACATTCTACATTTTTGTAGGAGATACAAGCAGCTCATTGGCGATCTTCTGGACTCTCTCAGCAACGGGAACTCGTGGGTTTTTTTTAATGCACATACCATATATTTGTGCCAGTGTTTACTTATGACAGCCTCTCACTGTAGTTTTGTTTCTCATTCCAGACCTTGGAAGTTTGAACACATTGCAATAGGCTTCCTTTCTTTGCTACTGAGAGATGACCACCAACTCCCTCCAGCTGCTGTTTTGTTCTTTGTGAAAAGCCTCAACCATGAATCTCTCTATGTCCGTAAGGTGCGGCATACACGCGTAGGAACAGAGCTGTGATTTCTTTTCTTTTCCCAGCAGCATATAGATGTAGTACAGCCATTGCTATAAGGAGTTTGCTTGAAGTGTCACATTTTGTCCTTTAGGTGGCGATATCAGCTGTGGCTGGCATCATGAAACAAATAAAGAGGGCGCATAAGAAAGTCCCTGTGAGCCCCTTGGAGCTCTGTAAGCATATGTTTTTGTTTATCCCCCACTACTGTTTTTGTGTATTCTTACTGTTTCTAAAGGTCATCTCAAAATCTGGATTTTATCTTTGATAGGTGGCTTGAAACAGCTTAGTGGCACTGTAGCAGGGGATCGCACAGACAACCAGTGGCTTCAGTATAACAGCAGTACCCTTCCACGCACACAGGTGGACTGGGATCAGTGTGTGTTTGTGGAGAAAACCCATTGGGGATACTACTGCTGGCCAAGGTTATGATTTTATAATGCCTGCATTTCTTTGTGTTTTCCTTATGTGACTCTTTAGCTTTCATTCATTCATTTCTTTTGCTATCTGCTGCTTTAGCAAGAGATTCTCTTCCACACTTCTTCTTTTCTAACTTTGTAATTGTTCTCCAGAAACCTGATGATGTATGCGCCACAGGAGGAGCAGCCCACGCAAAACCTGGCCAGAGAGGAAATGACAGAGGTGCATACAAACAAGCCTGGGAAAAATATAACACACACAGTGGTGTGAAATCATGGTAACTGCAAGTGCAAAACTTTTCTTTTCCGCTCTTCTTGACAGTGGGAACAGATCATCTTTGACCATTTCTCAGACCCAGTGTTCATTAACCAGTTCATTGAGTTTCTCTCACTTGAAGACCGTAAGGGCAAAGACAAGTTCAGCCCACGCAGATTCTGCTTGTTTAAGGTGAGGTAGTAGATTCAAAACCAAGGGGAAAAAACAGCTGAAGTGAATAAATGCAACTAATTTGCCTTCTCTTTTTCGCCTAGGGATTGTTCCGTAATTTTTCCGATGACTTTTTGCCTCTGTTTCGGCCACATATGGAACGTCTAGTGGCAGACTCCCACGAGAGCAAGCAGCGTTGTGTTGCGGAGATCATCTCTGGACTGATCAGAGGCAGCAAGCACTGGAGCTTCTCAAAGGTACAGCTCCAAAACAAGATGATCCTCATCATTCAGGTCTACAGACTTTCTGTATTTATCAAGCTATAACTTTGGGGAAATCCACATGTGGAGATTTTTTTGTTATTGGCATTAAACTACGTGTGGAGGCCATTTAAGTGATCGCACCATCACCACTCTTATTGTGGTTGTTTAGGTTAGTTATACTGTGTTAACATTGTCCTTGGTCATTCCATTTCTTCAACAGGTCGAGAGCCTTTGGGAGCTGTTGTGCCCATTGCTCCGCACTGCCCTGTCAAACATCACAGTAGAAACGTATGCAGACTGGGGTACATGCATCGCTACAGCCTGTGTAAGCCTTGTGTTCATTATTTTCTATCCTTCCACCTCCGTCAGTCATCGTACCATCCAAGTGATTGTTGTTTCTCACGCTGACAGGAGAGCAGAGATCCACGCAAGCTTCACTGGTTGTTTGAGATGCTAATGGAGTCCCCAGTCAATGGAGAGGGAGGCTCTTTTGTCGATGCCTGGTGAGTAAAAAGTTACATCTTTGAGGAGATGCTGATGCCGTTGTCGGTGGGACTTAACAATCTGACACTTGTAATGGTTTTTCTTTTCAGTCGTCTATACGTGCTCCAGGGTGGTCTAGCTCAGCAGGAGTGGAGGGTACCTGAGCTACTCCACAGGTTGCTGCAATACCTGGAGCCCAAGCTCACCCAGGTTTACAAGAATGTACGCGAGCGCATTGGCAGGTGAGACGCTTTTCGCACCCAGATTAAGCTTAAATGTGTCATCAAGTTATTATAAATTCGTTTGTATATCGTTTTTCTTTCATCCTCCCTCTCTACTTTTCTATCCTTCCAGCGTGCTCACGTATATCTTCATGATTGATGTCAACTTGCCATACACTCAGCCCACCACCTCCCCACGCATCTCGGACTTCACGGAGAGAATTCTGTTGCAGCTGAAACCTTTAAATGAGGGCGATGAGGAAATCCAGAACCACGTGATTGAGGAGAATGAGGTGGGAGTGCAGGATGAGAGGACTCAAGCAATCAAGTTACTCAAAACAGGTGGGTGGTTGATCTGTTGTCACTAACCAAATCAGTTTCTTTGTGAGACACACTCGACTGTGGCATTTATGAAATGATTCGTCCTGTGAATTTCTGCAGTGCTAAAGTGGCTGATTGCGAGTGCTGGTCGCTCCTTCTCCACTGCTGTTTCAGAACAACTGCAGCTGCTTCCCCTGCTCTTCAAGGTGAAATACTCACATTCAGTCTTAGCTTAGCTACCTTCGTCACTACCACCTTCAAGTTTTCTTTTTGTTGTGTTGTATACACTATAACATTTAACCCGTTGCTGTCGTGTTTCAGATTGCGCCGGTTGAAAATGATGACAGTTATGATGAATTAAAGAGGGATGCAAAGACCTGCCTGTCTCTGATGTCTCAGGGACTCCTCTACACAGAGCAAATCCCCATGGTCCTCAGTGTCCTACAGGAGGTAGGTCACCTGGCCGATGTGGCTGTCGCTCAGCTTTTTACCTGCATCACATAACACTGGGGTTTTCACTGATTATCACTGATCATAAAAGAAAGGTTCAGTGGGAAAGACAAAAGAATCAAAGGCATCTGATTATACTTAAATTTCTTTGACATTATGTAATCCTTTATCTGTCCATGCCTGGTATACTGTATTCATCATTGTTCCAATAAAAGGATTGCAAAGACAAACATGCTTATTGTGTACACCTGAAGTATGTTGCTGATGTGAGGCTGGCTCTGTTGCTGTGTGTTACAGATTGCTGGCAGCAGCTCCTGGCACGCTCGCTACACAGTGCTCACATACCTCCAGATAATGGTTTTTTACAACCTGTTCACATTCATGAGTGACCAGAAGGCAGTGAATGATGTGCGGGCGCTGGTGATAAAGCTGCTGGAGGACGAGCAGCTTGAGGTAACTTGAAATGTAAAGATGAATGCAGAAACATGTACCTGGAGTGGCATGAGCAGGAGCTTGGAACCTAGCTTGAAGATAAAGAAACATGTGACTCTCGGATTATGTAACACTCGCCAAGCAACTGGCCACTATGTGCTTGTTTATGCTAGCAGGCACTCGCACTGTCTTTCAGCTTCACTGTAGTGATTCAGCGCGCTCCTCGTGGCTCTCTACCCTCTTCCCCCTTCCAGTCCTTTAGCTGTTGCCATGGAAACCACAGGCTGCAGTAATCTGTTGCTATGGAGATAACGTTTCGGATTGAACGAGAGTGAAAGGGAGAAGGATGGAGTAGAGACAAAGAAGAAGTGGGGGATGGAATTTTTGTTTGGCCACTTAAAGTCCCCTGAGCCTAATTTATCGGCCTTAGTGATGCAATACGTTTGTCTTGTTGTATTTAAAGATGCCTGTCCACTGAAAAACACCGGTCTAAGACTGAGAACTCCATTGAGAATAGAGCTAAAACAACATGCTACGAAGCATTTGGCTCCCATTATAGAAAAGCACTGAGTCCCCAGCTGGCTGTTTAAGTCCAGGTAGCCGGTGTATTTCCTAATGGGCCACCCTGCTTCTGACCCCGATACTGCAGCTATGGCATGCCTGGTACCGTACAGTAGTCATCGAGGTGCCAGAGCTCATGTGTCAGTACATAAATGTACTTATGCTGTGCCAACATCGTTTTGGGTGGAAATATGAATTTGAACCAGTGTTGTTTGAATATGAAATTCTTAAAAAGCATTCATTCTTTGATGGAGTCACATGCCTCTGGGAGCACCAGTAATGATTAACACACAGGGGTCCAGGCATTATCATAATTGGATGATGAGTCTTAAGCCTTTTAAATGCATCAGTCGGTGGCCAGTTACCAGATGCAATCCTAACCCATTACCTATGAGCAAACGTCAGCTTTTTAATCTGTTACCTCAGTTGGATTGTTTTGTGTCTTGTAATTGGTGTTATGTCCATCTCATTTTCGGCCTTTGTTTTCTAGGTAAGAGAAATGGCCGCCACTACACTCAGTGGCTTCCTTCAGTGCAATTTCCTGTCCATGGATGCCCCAATGCAGGCACATTTTGAGGCTCTCTGCAAGACTCGCTTGCCTAAGAAGAGGAAGAGAGATCTTGGCTCTATAGTGGACACCATCCCATCGGCTGGTAAGGAACTTGCTAAGAGTTACCTACCAACCAAAGATTGTGTGGGTTTTTTTCAGTGTCATTTGAATTTGAATGGAATTGCTACTCTTGTGTGTTTGCAGACCTGGTGCGCCGCCATGCTGGTGTTCTCGGGTTGAGCGCTTGCATTCTTTCTAGCCCATATGACGTCCCCACCTGGATGCCCCAGCTGCTGATGGACCTGAGTGCTCACCTCAATGACACACAACCCATTGAAGTATGTGTGGTCAGCGATTAATCGCCATTTATTATGGCATATCCAAAAGCTAACCATCACTTCTGTGGCGTCTCCTTTTAGATGACTGTAAAGAAAACCCTGTCAAACTTCCGACGGACACACCACGACAACTGGCAGCAGCATAAGCAGCAGTTCACAGATGACCAGCTGCTCGTCCTCACTGACCTGCTGGTCTCTCCCTGTTATTATGCCTAAAACCTGGTAAAGAATTATTTTACACTGTTGCCAAGTCATTACTGTCCCTGACTGTATTGTCTTCATTTTAACTAACTTTTTACATTTAATCTTTTTTTGTGTTTCATTGGAAACAGTTTGGAACAGCTCCAGTCTGTGCAGACATCAGCCTACATTGGGGAGAGGACCTGAGTGATTGACTGAGATAATACACAACATCCCAGCAGCATCAGATGAAGAGTGGCACTCAGAAGGATTAAAATGTTGTGTATTTATGTATTTAGCTCATTTGCATTTCTACTATACTTAATATTTAAGGATCCATCATAGCAGGGATGAATGGCCTGCAGTTTGTAACATTACTGTACAGATTTTTTTTCTTTTTCTTTTGTGGTTTGCGTGCATGTCCACGTATGTGTGCGCGCGTGTGTGTGTGTGAAGGTTGATGGATGCTTGAAGACATCAGCCGGTGTCCCACACATTTCTCAGGATTATATCCCAAGTATCAGCTCTGAGCCAACACATTGTCCAGTGTAGGACATACTCTATCTTCCAGCAGTGAAGTGTTTGGTGCAAGCCAGAGAGAACTGAACAATGGTCTCTTTAGTTTAGACTTACAACTTGCAACACACAATGTTTGTGTGGTTGTTTGATCTATATGTGGTTATATGCATCGTGTATGTGTATATCATGGTATAGCAAATATGCACAAACATTTATTTATTTACCTTTTTTTTTTTTTTTTTTTTTTTTTGAAGTGCTACGTTTTCATTATTGTATTTTTTCTTTTCATAGAGAGTATATCTGAAATTAAGTAGATGGCTGAGCTGTGGGCAGCGGAGCCTGTTGTCAACTACTCCTGCAAAGATAGGGAGAGCACAAACTCCCCGCTGCTGTGCTGTGTGGATTGGAGCACAGTGAGATCACTCTTTGACGTGTCTCTGTGCACGAAAAAGAAAAACTGCCTGTCTATAATTATAACCCTTTCCTTTTTATCACAGGTACTATTTACTTTTTAACATAAAGTAATGACTTTGGTTTGCAGTATGGTTTCCCCTGATGACTTAAAATCAGCATTGAAGCCTTTAGTACCTCACTAACTAGAGTAGTGCCAAAACTGCAGTGAGTTTTCTTTCCCTTCTGTTTTTTTTTTCTTTTTTCTCCTTGCTTTTTTTTTTTTTTTTTTAGATATACTGTTTGCTTAATTAAAGACAATAAAATGAAAAAATGTTTTTAACAAAAATCTGCATATGAGCGTTTTCTTTTTTGTCACATTTTTATTGGGATATTATATCAGATACTGGACCAAAATTAAAAAAAAAAAAAAAAAAAAATCAAAGTGTGCAGCATTAGCTTCAGTGTTGATATTTTTAGAACTAGTTTGTTCCAACATGCAGAACACTTGATCCCTGCTCACAGTGTTTCAGCTCTTTACAGAGGGGTTTGTGGCCCTGCTTGAAGTATTGTCCGTGAAAAGCGGGAAAAATAATAATTAATGCTCATATTTTTATTTGTCATGTTGATCATGCTGAATGACACCTTTAAAAATTATATACATTTTTGTAATAAATTTTAAAAATTTAAACAGTTTTTGTTGAAATCAGTCTAAATAGATACAAGATAAATAGTAGTTAATAGTTATTTATATGTGTATAATTTTTTTGTTTTTTCACGTCCTTGGCAGAGACTGTTTAAATAGGGAGGCGCCATTTTTCGCATAAACTATAATACGTTACCATGGTGAAAGCAAAAAAAATAAAATAAAATAAATTGCTGCGGTAATATATTTGACGTGTCGGATAATGGCGCTTCTGTCAAATTTCAAATGTTTGAAATAAATCCCGCAAATTCTCCTTTCTAACTCCGCCAGCTGATTCCCAGTGAGGGAAGCGTTTCTATGGACGGACTACTTGAATGCAGTGGTTATGCTCATGCCCGGATACGTAGACGGTGACTTCATACTCATTTTTCAGTGCACGTCCAGTGGCCGTCGCTTCTCTATTTGAATGGATTTATAAGCTGCCATCTACGTGTTCGCGCTGATTTACACAGACATGTAAGGAAACGTGAAGATTATCGATTCTTTCCGACGGACTGTTGCGTTAAGGTGAGCTGCTAAAATACATTTTTCCTTCTTTGTTTCCGAAGCAGCGGTGCGTTCACTATCGCACTGCCTTAAAAATGATGAAGATGGGCTGTATGAAATAATGAGGATCGCACGATCTAGTACAGGTAGTGTGCTATATTTTCTAAGCAATAGTGAATCCTGGATTGTGCAGCCCGTTAAAGCCTTAAAACCAACATTCGTTTTGATATTCAGAGATTTTTCTTTCTTTTTTATTAAGCAGACGCTGCTGTGTGTGTGAGAGAGAGAGAGTTAAAGGGGGATGATGGGGAGGTAAGGTAATTGGCCAAATGCAGTGGTGCATAGCCTATTATACCCGTGTCTAACGTTTCTGATCAAATTGTAAGTTATCCATCCATTTCTCCTCATTATCATTATAACTGTATTGAAGACCAGCCCATAGAGCTGATTGTATTTATATTCTTTGTCGTTTTCTACCAAGGTGGCAGCAATGGTGGAAGCATGTGCTCCTTCCTCTTAGAGGAATAATACTGAAATTGATGAATGTGGAGTCGCTCTAAATCATCAGAGTACAATGAACACCACTCTTACACCCTCGGACCTGGTGGATGTGCCAAGACTGCAGACCTTCAATGGCACCCTGGGTAACCAGACCCCCTCGGGCTGGGCCGTGATCCACACTGCTACCTTGACTTTTTGTTCCCTCCTCCTCATCTTTATCTTCTTCCTGGGCTCTTATGGGAATCTTGTGGTGTTCCTGTCTTTTTTCGACCCGGCGTTTCGCAAGTTCCGCACCAACTTTGACTTCATGATCCTCAACCTGTCCTTCTGTGACTTGTTCATTTGTTGCGTGACCGCTCCCATGTTTGCGCTGGTGCTCTTCCTGGATGCAGGCGGAGGGGATGGCGTGTCAAAGAGTTTCTGCTTCGCCTTCCACTTGACCAGTTCGGGTTTCATCATCATGTCCCTGGAGACGGTGGCTGTCATTGCTTTGCACAGACTCCGCATGGTTTTGGGACAGCAGCCCAACCGCACTGCTTCCTTCCCCTGCACGCTGGCCCTGACCGCCTTGCTGTGGACATCCAGCTTCACATTGGCTGCTCTCCTCACCATGCGTGCATATCCACGCAAAGATGGACCCTGCTTGCCCCACTTTGGCCTGGGGAGTGGGCAGGCCAGGGTTGTGTTGTACGTCTACCTGGCAGTTTTTGCCTTTTGTGTTGCTGTGGTGTCTGTGTCGTATCTGATGATTGCTCAGACCCTGAGGAAGAACGCACAAGTAAGGAAATGCCCAGTCATCACTGTAGATGCCACCTGCCCTCCACCCCCACCACCTCTCATTGCAGCAGGCTTTGAAAGCATGCAGTGTGCCGTTCAAGGCCCCTCTCTGTACCGTAACCAGACTTACAACAAACTGCAGAATGTACAAACGCACGCCTATACCAACAGGACAAACCAGCCGGTGGTTCCAGGGGCCGCCCAAGGAGCCACCTGCTGTCAGCTGGTCTCCACAGTCAACTTAGCCACAGCCAAAGACTCCAAGGCAGTTGTCACCTGTGTAGTTATAGTATTCTCTGTGTTACTCTGTTGTCTGCCGATGGGAGTTTCACTGGCACAGGATGTTTTGTCACCAGAAAGCAGCTTTGCACATTACCAGTTCGAACTGTGTGGCTTTGTGCTCATTTTTCTCAAATCAGGCATCAATCCATTTGTGTACTCGCGCAACAGTGCAGGCCTCCGCCGCCGCGTACTGTGCTGCATTCAGTGGGCCGCACTTGGATTTCTGTGCTGCAAGCAAAAGACACGCCTGCACGCAATGGGGAAGGGGAGCCTGGAAGTCAATCGCAATAAATCCTCCCATCACGAGACCAACTCGGCCTACGTGCTGTCACCTAAGCCACAGAAGAGGCTGGTAGACCAGGCTTGTGGACCCAGTCATTCCCGGGATTGCGCTGGCAGTCCCAGGGCGACAGGTACACGCAAACCTCGCCTCCCGAGCACCTCTACACCCATCAACACCCGGATTGAGCCGTACTACAGTATATACAACAGCAGTCCCTCAGCAGGGCCCAGCTCCCCCACCAGCCTACAGCCTATCAGCTCTCAGACATTTGCCTTTGCCAAGTCCTATGTAGCCATGCACTACCACACTCACCAAGATGCTCTGCAGGACTTTGAAAGCACCTCAGTGCACCAGATTCCCGTGCCCTCGGTATAGTCAAAGAACAGAAAGCTTTGGACAATCTCTCCATGACGTTAAATCCAATGTGAATCAAAGGAGGAACGTGTAAACAGGCTATTTTTATGTCTTTGGACTCAGTATTAACATTTTGTTCTCTCCTACAGTAGAAAGATGTTGCGATTTTTGTGACTGGAGAAATGACAAGAACCAGAATTACAGTATAAACTTTGCCTTTGAAACTGAAATGAGAAACAGATTTAGAATAAAAGTTTATGTTCCAGCAAGTTATTTATTGATATTGAATTGATTTATTGAGGTTTTCACTGAACCCAAAGTCACCAGTTGCTAGTTTCAATCCCAGTTCCTCTCTGGCTGGAGATAGGAGTGAAACCAGCTTCTTCAGCATCAGGCCACTATGAAACCCCATACGGCTGTCAGTGGTACGTGGTTGCACCTGGATAGACTCTCTTCTCAAGAGAAAAAAAGAGTCTGAGCCTCATACATTAAAAAAACAAAAAAACCCCACAATAAATAACTGGCAAGTACAAATGTAATGTCTGTGAGATCTACACCTGTTACTGTGCTGTTACTACACATACACATAGCATCAGCGCCCTCTGGCGGCCGAATAAATAAAACACTAAATTCTACACTTAACTTACTTGATCAGGGGTGTCAAACCTCAGGCCCAGGGCCTGGAATCAGCGTGCTAAAGACTCCAATCCAGCCCCACTGGACAGATTTGAAAAAATGTAGAGAAAGGCACAAGTTTTGGGGCTTTTAGCTGTTTTTTCACAAGTTTAACAGCTTCATTTTTACTGATTTAAAAACCTCCCATATAACCACTCAAGCTACACCAAACAAATTCGGTTATTAAAAAATAAATGACAGAAAACTTCCTGCGGTTTTCATTATCTACTATAAAAATGTGTTATACACAGGATACATTGCGTATCAATTGGTCAGATGGATGCATTTCTTCTGTAGTTGAACACATTTATGCACAAGCCATTCAATTACTACAGTAGAATTTCTTTATCAAGTAGAAAAAACTGACACTTTCTGTTGAAGTTGCACTTTATTTTTATATTTAGATACCTTGAGGATTAAATGTGGTCTTGAAATGGTCCAACCCACTTAAAATCAAAGCGGGCAGTTTGAGTTAGATATCCCTGAACTACATATTTCCCTAATGTCTTAAATCTACTCTTTTCTGTGGTAATGGAAAACTAAAATAAGGTTTCATGTTTTGATTTTTTTAATTTTTTGCTGTAAATGCATTGGTTTTTATTCCAGAGATACAGCAGTAGTCGGATCCCAGTGTGCATCTTCATAAAACCACAAAACGAACCTTTTAAATGAACCTGCACACACTCTGTACATCCTACAACCTTACACTCACTTTTATTGTTATTCCACAGCAATCTCTAATGCATAAGTTACACTCACACAGCACACAGTCTCCCTGCTGTGAAGCATTTTCAGATGTTTTTCATATCTACAAGTACAAAAGTGCCACAGTCAAGCAGCTAATCAATCCATATCTCTCACTCACACACTCACACACACACACACACACACACACACACCAAAACCACTTTGAATATTGTTAATTCCCCTGATGATTCGTCACTCCTTTTCTTGCAATCAATCATCACAAAGTGAAGCACAGATATGAAGTTCAAGCAATAACTCCACTGCCTGAATTTGATTTAAGTTAGAGTCGGGCTGATGTAGCGTCACCCATCGCACAGGTCATGGGAGTGTGGGCGGGGCCTGTTCTCCCTGGGCTACATGAGGTCCAGCCTCAGGATTGAGTTTATTCTCAGTTTTGGCTTGTAGCGCAGTCTTAAGGGCATCTTGCTTACTAAGTGTCCTCGTTCTTTATGTCCTCCGTGCACCGCTGCTGTTCCAGTAAAACTCCGCCAGTTTAACTGGAGAGTGACAGAAGCCCATAGTCATCAGCAGTGTCAAGAATCCTGCATATGACCGGTGACTCAACCTACAGAAAAAAAAGCCATCTTCAATATGGTGCCTTTCATTTAGGATGATATGCCTGCACAATGCCAGTATAGTTAGATAATTAAATCAGTGTTTAGATCAGTGTCATTTCCTTTGTCAAATCTACAGGAAGTACTGCAAATATTTGCAAATATCTAGGCATGTTTATAATAATTCCTAATTAAACCAAAAGTTATATATTTTAACTTGTCACAGAGAAAAGGCATGAAGGGAACAAAATAACACCAAGATTGGCTCATGTATATCAAATTTATCCATGCAGTTAAACAATCTGCAGTTTCTTCTTTATATTTATCCCTAAAACTGATATAAATGTGTTTTACAAAGGACTAAACCTTCACATAAGATTCATAATGTTACTAAGCAAATTCTACTGTTTTTTTTTTTTGCCACTCAGGAGTGAAACATAAACTTACCCCAAGGACATACTGACAAGTCTGAGGCTCCAGCATATAGACAGTGACAGCATGGGGAGACTCAGACTCCTTACATCTGACAGCGAGAAGAGAAATGATATGAGTGAATCAAAATGGGAAACACTGACAACTTAGTCTTACTCATCCGTGGACTCAGGCTGATGTGCTCCACTCTTCATCCCCTAGTTCTAGGTAACTGTTCACTCACTTGAGCTTGACGATGACCTGTCTGGGCTTCCCTGTCAGGTCACACACATCACCGTGGCCATAGAAGTGGGAAACCAACCTATTGTGGAGTAAAGGGGAAAAGAAAAAGTAGTGGGTGGATATTTTTGTATCCCGTTTACAGCGATTAGTGTTCAAAAATCTGAAAGGCCTACTTGACTTTCTGCACTCCGTCCTCTCTGAGCTGGAGGGATCGGGCGACGTTCTTCTTGGCCCAGTCGAGGTGTTCATCTGCATTCCAGTTCCCCACCACTACAATGTTCTTCCCTTGCTCTTTATCCTACAACACAAAGAAAAGATAATCTGGCTGATACAGAAAATACTCTCGCTTACTGCTTTATAGCCAGCGTACAATCTAAAAAGGTACTAGAAGTGCATTTGATTATTTACTTTTTCCAAGTTTGAATTCACTCGCTTACCTCATGGTACTGATGGACGTGCCTTCCGTAACAGAATTCATATTTCCACCATCCTACACCCTGAAACGCACATGTTAAGATGATTAGTGTTCCCTGAGCAGGTTACGTATCAGTGCTCAGCTTCCAACACATAAATGCGCCTCACCCCGTGCAGACAGTACGAGCCACTCAGGAACTCCTTAATTAGCTGTTCGTCTGTCAAGCGAGAGATGTGCGTGGTACCAACAGTGACCTGAGACTGCCCTCCGACGGTCATGGGTTTGTGGGTGGAGGTGAAGGCTTCTTCTCTCACTGCTGACGTCTCCTCCTATGATATACCACAAATGTAAATAAGCCACGTTTCGTGTGCTCAGGTGATCACCGTTTATCTTTGCACGTCTTACCTCTCTGGGCTCAGATGTGGCACCGAAAGGTGGTTTAAGCTGCTCCTCTTGTTCTTTGTCCAACTGGGCGAGCCGCTGAGGCCGCAGAGGGGAGCCCGCCAGAGCCTGGCAGAAGATGGCGTTCACCGGGGAGGATTTGAACCTGCGAACAAGTGACGTGAGCAGGTGAATTTTATAGTATTTAATGGGAAATATATGAAAAATAAAAAGTCTCAGTTTGAGTTTTTCCTTTAAAATGTTGTCTTTATACAACTTTCAGTTAAATATAAGGTTAAAATGATCTGCAAATCATTGCAGTCTGCTTTAAAAGACAAGCGACACCTTACTGTTTTACAGCAGCCAAAAACAGGCTTTAACTAAACAGCTCAGTGCCCCCATAGTTAACACATTCACCTAAACTGCTAAACATCTGCAGTTAAAGACCGAGAGGAGAAACAAATCCCGGGGGACGTTGCATCAAAACAGCATCTGTTGCAAGAATTTTGCATGATATTTAAAACATGCGGATCCATCAGCAGCCAAATAAAAGGCTATAACAAAACAGCTCTTCTTTTGTTTTGTGTGCCATTAAAGCATTTTTCTATTTGCTGGTGCTTTCTTAATTTGCAGCGAGTTTGACCTCTCAGGGCCACCGTCTAAATATAATAAGACAAACTAACAAACAAACTAAATACAGGTGTCGCACTCTATTAAAGTGTAACCATCTTAACAGATCTTACCTGTATTTTGGGTGTGCACAAAGCAGAGGCGTCAGCACCACCACCTCATATTCGCAGGTGGTGACCTCAGCGACAGACAAGATCTCGTGCTTGGCCTCCGGATGGCAGACGTACAGCACGGCTGTGGAACGAGGCTGGTCCTGTTTCAGCAAACACGGAGTCCCGTTTCCCATCGCCACTGAGTAGTAGGGAGTCAGCTGACCTTCAATGTTCTTAGTGGGCACCTGACGTTAGAAAAAGGGGAAGGCAACAGGAAAGATATGTGAGACTGAAAAACTAGACTGGCAGATTTGCTTGGTTACTCAGTAGAATACTTGCTTTGGTTTCGGACGGTTTGACGCCGTCTGTCTTCTCAGCTTGATCTGAAAAAAAAAGAAAAAAAAAAAGAAAGGCCAAATATGATTAACGTTCAATTTAAAAAAAAAAAAAAAAAAAAAAAAGCAGTGTAAGATATACATATATATAGAAACTTACCTGTCTCTGTTGATTGGCTCTTTTGAGCCATATTTCCCAAGAAGTACTCTTGTACACTGATCTTCTGTGGAAACATGCAAGCTTAGCGAACCGTAACGAGTGCACATTTTCCATTCCAGTCTAAAAATATTTCAAATAACTCAAAGCACTGACCTGAGAAGTCTCCTTCTCTTCATGGTACTGCCTTACATGTTTTCCATGGCATACTTCGTACGTCCAGTACGACTCAATCTACATTGGTATAAATATATGCTCAGCAATACACTCAAACAACATGATTTTTGTCATGCTCTGCTACTATAGTGTGACTGTGACTTTAAACTGCATGCAGTTTCAGTCTCTGTGTGGAGGAATATGAGATGAAAAAGGAAAAGTCTCACCCTGTAGGAGCAGCTGCTTCGTTTGAATAGCGACTCGAGCAGTTCACCTGGACTGGGCCCGCCGTACTCCTTTTCATCATCCTGCAGCACCAAACAAATGCAACAAGAGTGATGAGAGACAAGAGATAACACATGCTTTTTTTTAACTCTAGGAAAGGAGGGAAACTGAAACCTTTATTAACGGCTTATTTAGCATTTTGTAACTGATGTTTTAGCATACCCTCCTATTAGGTTGTATTGGTCTTCATTCAAGGCAGAATTACAGACACAAATATTTCAGCAACCTTTTATCGCTTAACACAGCTCTATAGTGCTTCTTCTATGAGGGTTGCTGTGTCACGGCACAGTTACATAGTCTCTGGTTTCGAATATAAAAAGATAAAACAGTCAGTGCTTTCCACATAAACCCTTAGAATCAGATGGTTTTTTGGCACAATGCTTTTAGTATGTTTAATGAAACCACGCAAAATTTTGTCTTCACACCATGAAGATTTTCTGCGTCACAGGCTCTCAAGATACAAAGGGGTCGGTGGACAAGCTGCACTTTTTATTGCCTTTTTTCCCCCCTTCAAGATTTTTTGAGCCCTTATTATTGAGTAAGTACCACAGTGAGTTCTTTTCGTTCAGCACAAACTTTCCCAGAGGCAGCAGTGAGAATCGGTAACACAGGATATGTCACAGTTTTTGTCGTTTGCACCAACGTGACAACAATGACGCAGAGTAACAGGAGCAAGCTCTCGCACCTCGGATGTTTTGCCTGTTTTATGATAATTTACTACAGATAAATATAAAAAAAATCTATTAGCAAACAATGCTGTTCACATGTTGTATGTAACAGTTTGGACATATCACATTGATCAAACAACTTCAGGTCCTGAAGAATTCTGTGGAATGACTCACACTTTTTAACGCAACTGTATCACAATTTATCTTTTTTCCTCACATCTGCAGGCAGGTTATAATCACCTGTGCAGAAACAACACAAAATTGCTCCGTGCCTAGCTCTGCTAGTGCAAACTAGTTCAGTGGCAAGCTCTCATAACTCTTTAGATAAACAGCTGTGCCATTCCCAGAAAGTGTTAGGAGTGCTCACCTCCTCTCCAGCCGTCAGTGAAGGGAGGAGACATTTGTACTTCTCCTTCTCTGTTGTGGTCAAGATGACAAAGTCTTCCTCACTGTAAAGTGCACCTGAAGTTGGCTGCGGGCGGGAGATAAACATCTGTTACTTCAACTCAGGTCTTGTGTGACAGAAAGAGAAAGAAGTCTAAAACAAAGTGACATTTACGTCTCCCGATCCCGTTAGGGCAGATTCGTTTCTTTAGTGACACTAAAAGAGGAGACATACCAGCGTAAATTCAGCGCCAGGCCAGGTGATTTTGAAAGGGATTTCGTCTGTGAATGAGGGATAGCCTCCTCTGTTGGCTGAAACGCCGCTGCAGACCTCCAGCAGCCCCCCGACTAACGCCAACAGCAGCACAGCCATCATCTCTCCTTCCCCGGCTGCTGAGCTCCTACAGCCCGCTCTTCATGTACGGAGAAAATGGATTAAAAGCTGCTACAAAGGTTGAGGAAGTCTATTTAACAGACCTAAGATATAACACGACTGTGAAAGACGGATGTCAATACGGTTAAAAAAATACACAGGAAGTAAACTGCCACGTCGTGTTCCGGCTGCGCTTTGGGGTGAAAAAGAAGCAGCGCCACCTGGCTGCGATACTTGGCATGGGCACACAGCTAGATCCAAATGACAGCAGAGATGTTCATTTCTCTTTCTTATTCAACAGCGAGTAGCACTTTATAATATAGAGCAACAATCCAACAGTTTATTATTATTATTATTATTATTATTATTGATATTTTACAGGAAAGGAGACACAAATAATACTGTAATCAGCTTTAAATAGTTCACAAGTAAATGTAAATACTGCGTACTTACAGTAGGAAAACACTATTCTTTAGACTAAAATACCTGAAGTTTCACACTACTTCAAATTACACAGTTATGTACTGCTTATGTATTACTTAAGAGTACTTACAATATAATTTGTGTAACTTTGCATGTAAAATACCCAGAAACTATTCACTGCTTAAAATTACTTGGACTATAATTACTTTTTCACTCTTGCAAAAACCTTAACTGTTACTTCCATCTTCTAGCATTTCACCAGGGAAGCATTTGTAGGTAAACATAATTACAATGTAATTTTAGGTACATTGAAATTACATTCTTAGTCATGTGTCATATTATAAAATGCTACTCAACAGTTATATTAGGCTTTTGTTTTTTATGATCCCACTTTCTATCCCAAGACCATAACAAAACTTCAAATATAATTAAGCCCTGATAAAATATTTTCATATCCCAGTCTATTATGCACACTAAAATGAAAGTCAAGTCAAGTTTAATGCCAAACATTTGTAACCAGGCTATAACAATTGCAATAATGTCTCTAAACTCTTCTCATTAGTGAGGTAGTGTAAATTAATCTTCCACTTGACGTGAAACAAGGCTTATATAGTGACTACATAGTCATTGTAAAAGATAACGTTATGCGGCGTAGCATGAGCCCAAATACATTTTATTTGTAATTTTATTGAAGATTACAAATTATCACCAATACTTTTCAGTTTTGTAGTAATCACATGATTATTTTGCTGAACCTTAAATCAAAAATAATATAAATGGATGATAAGGCATTTATGAACAGTAAAACATATGATCTGAATCTGGTCTTTCACAAGAAGATGAAGTGGCTTCATGCAAGTATTTTTACTAACCATTAGCATGGATGATGTATACCTACGATGTGGTGAAAAAGTATTCGTGTTCTTCCTGATTTCTTTCTCTTTTTTGAGGAATATTTGTCACACTTACATGTTCCAGATCATCAAACTACTTTTGATATTGGGCAAAGATAATCAGAGTAAACACAAAATTCTGTTTTTAAATGTTGATTTTCATTTTTAAGGGAAAAAGCTATCCAAACCTGGCCCTGTGTAAACCTCTGGATGTTTCTTTAGATCGTGGGATGTTGTGTTGCTTTTTGAGATCTTTTAGCCTGCTTTAGTTTGTCAGACAGGTTGTACTGAAGTGATTTTGTGGTCCATTAGGTCTGGCAGTAATCAGGCTTCAGCGTGGCAGGTGAAATCAGCTTTCTAAAAAAATGTGGTTACAGTTAATTCACGATGTAAGAAGGGGTCATCCACATAAGGCCAGTAGGTTTGTAGGTCATTACATAAAAACTGCACTTTGTATTTACTTGGAATGTCTAATATTAGATTGATAGTTCGATATATGTAAGTATGGCAAATGCGCAAAAGAAGGGAGCAAATATACTTTTTTGCAGCACCGTAGATATATTTCCAAGGTTATGATGTGGACATGCCCAGTGCATCTCATTTACAAGCTGAGAATAAAAGCATCCGCATGTTGCGCAGTAATATTTTAAATATGTCACCCTGTCCTTCAAATTTGCCTGTGTTGTGAGAGATCACAGATCACCACAAGATAAACTCACTTTGTCTCACTGCTGCCTCCCGGTGGAAGATTTGGGAAATTTAATTTGCGTTTGTAAGGTCTCAATTATTTTTAATTGCGGCTCTATGCAGGACTGAAGATGAAAGCCAGTATGGAGATACCCACTGAAGAGTCAAATGTCGAGAAGCTCATTTACCGAGCCTTCCGCATATAGCATTTCAGTTCACTTATGGAAGCAATGACTGAAGCAGCTCTGTCCCAAAGTGCATTGTCCCATAATCCCCTGACGCTGTTGAGTCGGCATTGCTGCGTGTTGAACGACTATAAATAGTCTTCCTCCACTTGATCAGCCCCTAAAAAATGTCACAGTTCACAGGAAATTTAAAACATAGACCCTGAAAATGTGTGGCTGCTGCAATTCAGAGTCTGCCTGTAAATGCACATCGACTTGGACAGTGTTCATTTGAGACTGGCATGTTTTCACCTGTTGGTGGAGCTGTTGATGTGAGAATGCGCAGTGTGTGAGCCAGGAGAAAGGGACCAGATTATAACAGAGATTTCCAGACAAAGAGGGAGAGGATTAGGATATAGAGGAACAGGGAAGGATACACGCAAGAAAAACATGCCAGTGGATCATCCAGCTTCTGAAACCACTTTCCTCTGCTTGTATATATAGAGCTTATACTCTCAACTGTATATGAGTATAAGCCTCCTGTGTCCATACAGTATCCGTATGGAAATATTTATGAGCCTGCCTTCATAGATACATATAGAGAGTCTTCTTCACCATTTCTTCCTTGATAGTCAACACTAACAGACTTTGCAGGAGCCTGACTGATGGGAACTTAGCTGAACTCCCCACTTTGAAATGAGCATTTTCATTTATTTCACTGTCGTCTGTGGGGTGAACACGATTTGCATAGATCCCTTCCTTACACCCTCACCTTTTGCATAATTGATACAACTGTCATCTCTCGAACCATAATAACATCATTCCAAAGGGAGCAGAGAGAAATGAATCTTGGCATTTGAAGGTCTCGAGCAAAGATTAAGATATCTCCTGAGCTGTCACCTAAAAATATACATAGAATATGTCAGGAATCAAATCAATACTGGCACATTTGCTTGATTTTCCTAATGAAATTCAGTATTGATTTGCGTAAAGCGCACATGTTGAATTTCTTTGTAAGTTACTACTGCAGCGAGTGCTGCCATAGAAGCTTGAACAAAGGCATGTGTCGAAGTCTATGGAGTCTTTTTTTCTTAACTGAAATGGTGAAATGAAGTCACACACAATCATGTCCTCATCTGTAACACGATGTTTCCTAGCAACATGTGTCTACAGACCAGCGTGCACCTGTCCATGTTTAGATGATTTCTATCAACTGCTATCAACGTTACGAGAACGATTGAGGGAAATGCAGACACATCTTATGACCCGAGCGATAAATTCCACAAATCCCATCACGATAAAAATTTTTTCCATTTGGATCATAGAAGAAACTTCACATCCAATTTGGTCTCGGTGTAGCTGCGTTGCCCGACAGATACTCTTATAAAACAGTTATTACACCAAATATATTGAAATATGCCAATTCTGATGTGTTCACACTCAAAGCCTCAAGCCTTTAATATGAAAGTTGGGACAGTTTTTAGATCATAAGTCACGACGTATAGCTGTGGTATGTCTACTGCTACCTGTAAGTCTGCAACCAACATGATGACTTCTTTAAATTAGCTCTGACTTAGAAAGCACTAAATAAATATTAATGATAAACACTATACTGTTTTACAGAGAGTCTGGTCTTTCTTTACCAGAAACCATGGATTTATCCTGTGTTATTGGTAGTTATTGGTAGTGTAGTTTAGTGTTTTAATCCTTACTAAGTTAAGAATTGCTGTTGATAATTTGGTAGGATTTGACCAGACAGAGCTTACACCCCTGCTGTTTGGGCAGTTTTATTTTTCATGTGCTTTGCTCTCTGTTTCACCATGTTTTTATAAGCTCCTCCCCTAAAACAGAGGGGAGCAGAGTTGATTTATCAGCCAGCTTATGCAATATATTTAATGCTTTAAAAGCACTTCCCTTTCAGAGTCTGATTTCCTTACAGATACTGATAGCTGTGGTATGTTTAGTATTGATTGTGGTATTCATTAATCAATATCGTTTCTTTGGATTTTGTGGAGAATTTTTAAATGATGATAAACACTGTCAGTTCAAATTATCAGTTTGAAGACTCTTCAGTAAACTGGCAGGCCTGTTTACCAGTGTCAGGATTGTAGCGTCAGAACTCTTGATATTTACCCTAAAGCTGATGATTGAGGAAACTCTCCTAATTCTGTCAAATCTGCATGGACACACCTGTCACTCATTCACCTGTTGTGCTTCCATCAAACTAAAACACTGTGTAATAGGCTGAAGGAATCTTGTAAGGGGTTACTACTCAAATTCTGGAGAGGCAAAACAACAAGTCAGTGACACATGAAAGAGATGGATTTAAGCATGCCAGTGGATCAGAGTGCCGCTCTGCACCTCCCTGCAGAGAAGGTAATGAGAGAGTATTTTTGTTTGGATGGGTCTGGATGGGATCCAGATACTGACAGAGCTGGTCCTTGCTTATTTGTCTGAGACGGAGGATCAAATCCTACACGAGAAAAGGGAAAGAGCCCAGGATTGAAATGCATGCAGTATAAACCAATAATGACAGGATGCATATTTGTGTTACTGGACTGACCCAGTCCTTACGAGAATATAAACTTGGGCTTTGTTCTTTATTTTGACGTTCTATTTTGTATTTACGGGCTTTTCTTTCTCCCCGGCTGGCGGAAATCTCCAGAAGCGGCTCCATCATAACTAAAACACCCTATGCACCATGGCCATTCTCAAAAGGTGACCATGGATTTTTATGTTAATACCATTATAATACTTCATTGTCTGAGACTTTAAGCTGTTCGAAAGAGTCTCGCAATGCCACACTTGAATACAAAAGTCAGTGAAACCCCAGAAGTGTCCCTTTTGTCTACAAGCAAGAGCAGAAAGTGGGTTAGCTGCTTGAAAATGCATCCTAAGCAGTGCGCATAAGCTAGAAGAGCTTAGTGAAGCTAGGAAGACTTTGAGAGTGAAAGTCATTTGGTGTCTCTTCAGAGTTTGACAGGGAACAGCACAAAAACGGAGAGGTGTGGAACAGAGCTCTCGACTGACTGGATGGAGAGCAGAAACAGATTACATGGCTATTTGATCAATATCAGCACATCAGCTGCTAGGAATAATGTACAATGAGAGCAGTATTAGTAAGTGAGCATATGCTTAACAAGAGGAATCACAGCTATGACTTTAAACAGCATTTATTAAAATATTCTTAACACACATGCTGACAAAACTTTGTTGGCTCCAAGCAAATAACACTTGTGAAATACTGGATGGCAGATTCTGTATACTTTATTGATTCCTCTATATTAGCATATCTGGGAAAGATCACTTTAACAGTCCACAGCAACCCACATAAGCTATTTACAGAGCAAATAAATACATTGCTTTCCTAACACAGTTCTTTATCCCCCGCCGAAGTACAGTACGCGCTGCATTCACCAAGTCATTTATATTCACCCGGCTCTTGTGTAATTGATTCAAGCAAACGCCACACAATCCATCATCATTTGAATGCAGTCACAAGATTTCATTGGCACCAATTTGGACTGCAGATAGGTTTAATTGGCTGAGATATGTGAGAGATGATGGCTTCTTCCATATTATGTATGAGTTCACTACAGTCTACTGGCTTGGCTCAGGCAACTAAGTGAACTAAGCGAAAACAAGCAAAGGCAGCAATTTAATGCAAAGATTTGGAACGGTAGCTTTACACTTATATAAGATAACAAGGTCCTGAAAAAAGGCTCCAAAAGTAATAGATATTTATATTTCAGCAGCAAGTTTGCATACTTGGTCCTTGGTTAAAAAAACGTCCGTATGTAATATTGAGCACATGAGGCCACTCGCCTCTGTCAGTGTGCCCCAGGGTGGCTGTGGTTACAATGTAGCTTGCCATCACCAGTGTGTGAATGTGTGTGTGAATGGGTGGATGACTGGATATGTAAAGTGCTTTGGGGTCCTTAGGGACTAGTAAAGCGCTATATAAATACAGGCCATTTACCATTTACTTCAAGTAATACGCAGACATTCCTCTTTCTTACTCTTTAGTTAAGAGAACGCTAGCCACACTTAATGTTATGCATTTTCCAAATGATACAGGCATCAAGTCATTATTGCATTTAGTATGCAGAGCATTTTCCTCCACTACACTTAATGCTCATAGTCTTTCCATCTACTACCCCTGCAAATTAACTGGCTCACTATCTGATCCTAAACTGACATTTCTATTCTGCCAAATGAGAAGTGGAGAGTCAAGAATTTCCATAACGCATGTCATCATGTACAATTGTTATCCTATTAATTTTGGTGTATTCGCTGTTGCGAAAGGGCACTCTCGGAGTCTTGTAGTGTTTACAAGTTATTCATAGTCTTCTCCAAATGCTTTTAAATGTTTTGGCTTTCTTCTAAAGTTCCTGTCACTTGAATATGAAAACACAAAAACTATGTCTTCCAGGTTTTTTTCCCCCCCTGCTCTGTGTACACAACTGTCGGAGCCGCGGTGCTATTTTCAGTTCATTTTCATTCAAGAGCACGCGCCTTCCTTTTTCAGCCCCTTCAAAAGTTTTTCCCAACTTTATTCCAAACCTCAGTTTGCCAGCAGTCATGCAGCCACAGTAAACTATTCAGTAAACAATGTATGGTGTTAACGCTGAGATGAAAAAGACGTGCTGGAATTATATTGGCAGGTTGGTATCACACTGCCTCTTTTCTAAATGGCACAGAGAATCTGACCTTCTCACGATCTCAGCGCTGTCAAAAGATGACCTTTGTGCACAGCATCACGTAGTCAATGTCTTCGTCTTTAGACAAGGCAAGCTTTGCCTTTTAAAAAAATCACTTGTCAGTAGCAACACTGTAAGCAAAATAGAGGGGAAAACAGCAGTTTTATTTTGCATGTAGCCTGGTTTAGCTGACAATAATCTGGTGTTTAAGGACTCTGGGTTAGAATAACAGTGCGAAAAAAAGTGATTCAGAGGCTAATTTACTCACAGTCCAGTCTCTCCAGAGAATAAAAGAAAATTCACTTCAAACACCCACGTAAAATCTGTTAATGTTTTTTTTTCCCAGGACATTCTCACACCTCTTTTTTGGGGGACTTGTGAAACTTGGTAAATCAATAAACTTGTGTTATACTTCTCGGGCTGTGGGTGTAACCTGAGGGAATTACAGGAGGAGGAGGAGGAGAACGGCCAGCTTGGCTTCCCTGGTGGGTCAAGGTGAGTCTGTTAGCCTGATGGCTTGTTCACTCTGCAGATGTCACCTGGTCATTATCCTGAGGCAGCCATCTGCCAGTTTGTCCTGCAGGGCCTGGCCACTCAGTCTTCTGGGCCCTTTGTGACTGGCAGGATCTATGCCGCTTTCTCTTCTTACTCTGACCTGCTACTCCACCTGCCTCCAGTGACCAAAAGGCCAAGCTGGTCAGGGCCAGAGGGAAGAGAAAAGACACATATAGGAGATCCAAAAAAAAAGAAAAAAAAGAAAAAAAAGAAAGAAGCAAGTTTTGAACTATCTGCCACAATGTAAACTGGGATAAATTAATGATGCAACCTCAGTTTTTACCTGGGCTAGCCTCACTGCCAACTGCTTGGCTTCTCACCCTCGGTGCCGGTGGGATGCACAGATATGCTGCCAAAATAAACTCCAGCCTCCCTCACCGTCTCACCGATTTCACTCATTTCACTTGATTTTACTTAGAAAGTGCTTGACATGATTATTCCATTTCTTAAAAGTATCTATTGAGAAAATCCTCCGATACTAAAGCTAATGAAGACTGTGTTACATCACCAAAGTTAATTGCCAGGCCTTAAATCTTTCCGAAAGTGTCTCACAGCAGGTAATTTTGTAGGAAAATTAGAGCCTTACTTTTGGACATGCTTAATCATACCCTCTTTCAAGGTGCAGGATTTGGCTGTGGCTGTTACTTTTAAGATGTAATTTTGACTTTATGGGGTTTTAGCTTGGCTGGCTGACTACAATGAGATTTAATTCCTGAAGTGAGGAAAGGAATATTTTCTGGTATTGCTGCAAAACAGAATAGATTCTGCGGTGCACACATATCCACTTTAAGTAATTTTATTCGCTGCAAGCCCTGCTACACTGATGAATGTGCGTACATGTATTTATTGAATTTGAGTTAGCGTAGACACTTAGTTAATAGTTTAAAATTGCCCTCCAAGACTGATGTGAGGCATAATAGCAGCGTGAACAACAAAAGAGCTCGTAGATTAGCTTAGCATAAACAAAAGAAAGCCAAGCCAAATGCGGCAGGAAAAAGAAAACATATCAGTGTCAGTGATTTTTGTATCTCGTGCTTAGCAATCAGAGCTATAGAGGCTTTGCAGACACGTGACTGCTTACCACTTTTTGCCCATTTTGGACCCGTAATAATCCTGAAACAGAGAAAAACCTTCTAAACATTAAGGAGATGAGATAAACTATGGCAACTCTGAGTAAACAAACAAGTATATATACTATAAAACAGGGGTCGAAGGGTGTTTTTCACATCTTTTAACTTTACTTTTGAAAAAATGAGAATTTTCCATAATTTAGCTGTTATAAATACTGACACTGACATATCAGCAAATAGCCCTGTTGTCTCACACATGCTGACAGCAGGAAATAGTTAAGGGCAGAGCCACAGATAACCAATCAGACAAAACCCATAAACGCGCTCATCTTCTGCCTGCGAGTAATATCCAGGAGGCTTTGATTTATTTATTTTTTATCATCTCACACTTTTATCATTTTTACTCCCCACAAAATACCATTACTGGCTAATATGCACACACGCACACTTGCGCACACCTTTGATCTTGTATGCCCAGTGATTCTGATATTTCATCCTTGACCCAGTTTGAACTCAGAACCTGCAATAATGTGCTGGACATGAATGGCTGCGTGGGCAATCTGCTCCTCCTTTCCTTCTGTTGTTTTTTTGGATCCGTTATGCTGTTGTTCTGGAGGAAGGCTCACCACAACTTGAGGCTTGGCTGTGTTTCCAGCCCCTGATATAGAAAGGAGAACCATGATTGTGGGAGGCCCACCCTCTAACCTGCCTGTGCCCCTGGCAGCCAGAACGGGCCAGCTGGTACTGTCAGGAACCTTGACAGATGACCTGCTGGGCAGATACTTTTAGTTCATGATTCACCCATCATTATACAAACATACAGATTAATGTATAATGCACTGAAACTGTAGCATCCTCCAAAGGTGCAGGTCTTGCCTGATAACATTTACTGTAGAGCACCATAAACTGCCGCTTATGGATCTGTTTTGTTGTGGGTCACTAGATTTTTTTTGAGCCAAAGTAGGTAAATGTTTGCAGAGTGTATTTTAAAGTGGGTGTGAAGTGAATATGAAAATAAATGTGCTCTATGATCTGTTTGAGGATGAAAGAGAAGAATGTATGTAATTGTCAAAACAATTGGCTCAAATGTTCAGGAGTCTCACAAGATTCCTTCATTAGCCAAACCAGTAAATTATACGCTATTTTTCATTTTCTGCTTGATTTCCAAGCCCAGTTGCACTTCCTACTGCAAACAGTCTTGCTCTCTTGCTCTGTTATAGCGTGTTTGTGCAATCTCTCTTACAACTCCAACCCACACAGCTAACCTATGGCTGGATGCCATGTGCTGTAGTTTGTGACCATACTGGAGGCTGTCAAAGGCATTATGGGGGGAGAGTAGTAATGCAAGTAAATAAAAAATAATAGTAAAAAACCCGCCACAGACCGCAGCAGCGTATGTCAATTTAATATTAATAGCTGTCATCCCCTTGCTTAGAAAAAGAAAATAGATTGGTCTCCAAGAGCAAAATTTGTTTAAGGTACATAGGACTTTGCAAAAGTCTGAAGCCATGTCTTTATATTTTGATAGGTAAAAGAAAATAGATGTAGCAATTCATCGAGACAAATGATGTGTTTTTAAGGCATGCTGCTTGTAACAAAGTGGCTAAAGATGCTATTTAAAACTGGTTCTTTGCTAAGTTGTCTGTTATGTTTGAACATAACACTGGTTAGGTGCCTTTTTATGCTTGAATGAGTCATAGATCAGTTAAGTGGCTAAGTACTGTTCTTTAACTTCTGTTTAATTATTTGACCACGATGACACCTTTGATGAAATGTGATCTCATCATCTACCTTTGACTTGACCAATTTCATTTCTTAAATTAGTCTCAGTGTTCACATACTGCAGGTATCCTGTCCTCTGCACGTGTGTAGTGGCTGTAAAATGTATTAAATATGCTGTCTGCTATTATGATACTATGTGATGTGACACTTTAATCAAAATAAATAGAGATCAGCGTGAGCATAGCATGAATCTAAAGTGCATAAAAATGAATTTATTGAGCTTACGTGGAGTGGCTGACAGAGGTTTTTATTTTTTATGCAGCAATTTAGATCTGAAAGCAAATACTTCAAACTGCAAGTGACAATTATTGAAATTAACCAGCTTACAGTTCATTTCCCTATTCATATTCAGATTTTATAATTCAGACCGAGCTCGAAGCGCCAGAACATCTGGAAGGAACTTTTGTTCCCTGAGTGACTGGGAGACAGCTGCCTCCTCCAAGGTTGGTAACAGTGGTCTGACACTCTTCACGTAGCCGACTGTAAGCCATGTGGCACGGTGCCCTCCGCATGTCCTCAGCCAATGAACAAGTCGTCTTTGCACTTGTTGAAAGGGAAGCAGATTGCATCTTATAGCTGAAAAATACTTTGGTGAACAGGGCACCCTCATGGAGGGCATACAAAACAACATCTTTCCAGCTTGCACGTGCACAATTTGCTTTTTCTTCCATCTTTGAATAGCAAGCTACAGCCATACAGAAAACGGCTGGAGTGTACACACAGACACGATTGCAGGTTAAACAAGAAAAAAATAGTACCAGAAATTTCAGCCTCTGCAGTATTGCAGATTTGAATGGAGTTGTAAATATATTATTTACATATCATATATTTATTATCTATTTATTGTTAATTTAGTAAATTAAATGATGTTATGTTTATATATTTAAAGCTCTTATGATCATTTTTTATTTTTGTTTAATGAAAGGGCATCAGACAAAATGAGTGGGGGAAGATTAATAAGACACACGGACACATTACCTTTTACTAAGTAACACTAATTTGTTTGATGGCTAAATAGTCAGAAATAAATAACTGAAATCAATTTGACGCTGAAAGATGAAGGGAGCTGGTCTCACTCTGTCAACTATACTCTGTGACCGAGGAGTTTCATTTCTTTATAATAGCCTGCTGATGTCAGAGGAATGCAAAGCGACTCCAGAGGATGTAACACAAGACAAAAACATCCCCGTCTTTAAAGTTTTATCTTGCTATTCAACAGAGGATCTAAATGCAACCAAAACAGACAGATAAGCAGAATTAAATTACTGGATGATAACAGAGGTGATGCTGACATGAAAGCAGCTTGTCGAAGATAAATTGCTGTTTAATTCTGACAAGTTCTTCAAGGCCAAATCTGGTATTGTGAAATATTTTAACATTTAAGAATTTTCTCCCCAGTTCCTCTACTTTTTATTTATTTAGTTTTTAATAGACACATAATTATTCTCCTAAGGTTTCCACCAGTGGTGATTCTAGAGTCTATTGGGGCTCTGGTCAAAGATTCACAGCCACCCCCCAACCATCATTCATACCATTATGTAATAAATAACCTGACAAAAACAATATAAAACTGTAGGTTAAAAATTACTTTAGAAATGCCAGACACGTTTAACGATGCCTAAGACCTTTAACCAGGTGGCTTGTTATCTTGTGTTAATACAAACAAGGCAAGTCTACCAGGTCGACTGTCGGTGTTCTGATAGCTGCAGTCAACTTTGTCAGAAATATCATTACATGACTAGTGTAACATCCACTAGTGATGCCAGTGGAAGCTAGATTATTCAAGTGTTTGTACACCTTAGTCAAGGCCAGACTAGTAGCATTTAGTTATTTAGCATAGTCCCCACTTGGGGACTACCGCTTGATATCATCCATCATATTGTACTGTTTGCATAAGTGTTTAAATACCATAAAATCTCAGTAAAATTGATTATTTTAATCATACATGCATATGAGCCTACCCCGTACCTATATATAAATATGTACATACAAGATTCCAATACACAAAGGTGAAGACAGGTAATTTGGTACATCTGTCATAATGGGACCAAGACAAATGTTTTTTTTTAAATCTTGGGCTTGCAGCCAAACATTTTATTAGAATGACCTTTACATGAAACAATTTGTTTCACAGGTGTGAGATAACTCGGCATAAGCAATGTGGCATACTTATTTTCTGGCATATTCAAAGAGGCTTTCTTTTAATCCCCCACCCCCTCCAGAATAAAAGAAAAAAATCCAGAAGCTGTCATTTAATTATATATTAATACCAAATGAATGTTTTTTGATGTGAAAGGAGCAGCTGGGTTCTACCGGTTAAAAAATTTATGAACAGAAACTCTGACCTCAGTGTGAAGACTCCCGAAACCCTCTCTGCAGCAAGAACTGCAGGCATTAACCGTGAAGATGTTGACAAGTGGTTTAGGCATTGCGGTGGTTTAGTCTCTCCACCATGACCCGCAGATCCCCAAGTGCATCTGTTATTGTGATAAATCTGGACTGCAACACCAGGCAGTTAGGCTACATTAATAAATTAATGAAACAAGCAGTAAAACCAGTATAAAAAAACAAGCATGAAACAAAACTGGTGCTGGTTTATTGTTCTGCATCCTTGTTAAACACCACTGGCTGATGCATTGTACTTTACCTGCAAATCTCATCTGAGTGAAGGTTTCTCGATGTGTCGAAAGTCCAAAGCTGCTAAAGTATTTAACCAACAACAGTAAAAAAACAAAGATATAGGAGAAATCCATAATGTCTTTAATTTACCCAAAAGCGTCCTGATTTTCAACATTTTAAATAACGTCTTATTTGGCACAAGAATAGAGTAGACTCGGATATATTTTAGTTATATAAAGTCTTCCATGTATGCAAGTATTAGCCAAAAAGGTATAATTAGTAATAAGGAGCAGTCTGGCTTTACTCAGTTTATCTACTTGTGCAATTGCAGTCAGTAAAGCCCAGAATCAATAACAGAATTGTTAAATACACCCAGAAAAGATTTATTGAGCTCTCCAAGACCCTAAGGAAAGTTTCTGATATGCTAATTTAATCACAGCTGAACAGAGCCATGTGTCAGTGACATCAAAGCAACTGCAGGGCAATCCTGTACACACAGAGTGAGCTGCAACTTGGCAATGCACTCATTTGTCTCACTAAGCATGTAGGATATCCACAACACCTGCAGGACAGATATACCATAAATGTAATGCAGATGCCCAAAACACAGGATAGAGACTGAGCTAGGCATGTTAAAAGCCTCTGACAGGGTCAGTGCTCTTCCTGTTGTCTCCACTCTTTCCTGCAGGTAGGGATCGGCAATGTTAACCAATGCTCTTTATCAGGTTATTTATGCCAACTCCTCTTTCTGTCTTGCTCTCTGTCACCCTCACCATATAACTCTTGGTTTAGCTTTTTCCTTTGATATCTGCTCACACTTCACTTACATCCATCAACACACCAGTAACTGACCTACATACAACAGATGTTTTATTGTTATTGTTTAAATAATTCCAATTCTGTGTGATCGCTCTCTCTTTTTGACCAAGTCTGGACTTTGCTGGAAACTCAGTGAATAAATATGGTTAAAGAAAATTGCACTAAAGCTACAAATACATGTAATTTGCGAATCATATGTTCTGTTTGCTTTCACTTTATACAGCATAGAAAACTGGAAAATATGTGCGCTGTCATATAAAATCATGTGAGTGTTGCTTGAGGAAACACTGTGCAGGGCATTTATTGTAGGGTTGTGTATGGTATAAAGAGCACATGCTTTATTCTCATAAGCACCGAGCATTACAAAAGGTTTTGTGAATTAAAAGCCCAAATGACCCACTGTCTTCTCACTGATGAGCAAAACAAAAAGCTATTTAATGAATAAGATATGCAAGTGAAGTGACACTGGTCACAAATGCGCTTTCTTTTTCATTTTGGATTGCGCTTTGAGATTACAGGAGCAATAAATAATAAATCTTATTTGAACAGCGGTGTAAAGTCTAACAGCGCTGCGCTATTTGCCTTTCAGTGGAAAAAAAAATCCCTCTTCCCTTTTGTTTGAGCTCTAAGGAATTTTTCTTTCCTTTCACAGCTTTACATCATTTATATTTTCATCACTTGCATTAATGAAACATCAGAACAACGAATAAACAAACACCACGAGCTCATTGCATGAAGGCTGCGAGTGCAGTTACTGGGCTTGTTTTATAGTGTCTGACATGCTCTTGTGCCATGACTGGTCATTTGTCAGCACTAAGAAAATGTATCAAAAAACTGCTTCCGTGAGTGTTTTCTGAACTAACACTGTTACCCCATGCTCTGTATGTTCTCTAAGAGCTTATGTGGCGTTTTGACAACATCCCACTGCTCCTGTCTTTGTGTCTCAAACTGAATAGATGCTTGATGCAATGGGCTGAGGCATTCCTGCCATGAAGCGTAGATTTAAATTTTTACAGTAACAAGGGATTTCTTCTTTGATAGGAACGTGAGAAACATGGATATGTTTATGGCTTAGTGTCTTCAACTATTTCATTCATTCACATTCATTGTATTTGTCAAAGCAAATTCTTTTATTCATGGCACGCTGCGGAATAGCAATGAGGTGTGCAAGCGTGCACATGTTTTCCCCCATGTGCATGCGTTTTCCCCATCGCTTTTCCTACCGCTGCATTTCATTATGCGCTTTGTATCTATATTATGAAGAAAAAAAGATGTTCCTGGTTCTTGTTCCTATTTAAATACAATTCTATGTGTGCACACAGTTTGTTTTTACAACTTGCTTGGTCATGCAAAATTAATACATGACATTTGAAGATGAAACAAACGCTAAACTTCCCGCCATCAGCTGTTTCATCAAGCTAGGTGACAAATATATTAAACATAAAAATAATAATAATAAAAATAAAAAAACATGCATATGTGCCTCATCGATATGTTTCTTAGGAATTGTGTCACTTTTTCTAGTGCATCAGGCCATCGGGTATCTTAAAGTTAAGTTAAACAATTTGATTTTGGAGATTTGGAGTTTATATGATCAGTCGTGTCCAGAATGGACTTTGTTTAAGGCACTGGAAGCCCTGGTGTTAGCTGGGGGGGGGGGGGTTCTGCTGGTAGGAAGCTCTCAGACTTCCTTTCTTGTCATCTGCTTCCAAAATCCAACCCACCCATCCACCAACTTAGCACACCACAAAATCCCAAACTTGAACTCCTACCAAATGGCAAACAGTGACAGTGCACTTTTGAAGTGTTTTGTGTAACTGTTGCCATTCATATCTGTCAGGGCACAGATTCACATCCACACAGTAATGGATATTTTGCAATGAAACGTAGCAAAGAATATTGTGGAATGTCTTTCTAAGCCCCACATACATAAATGCGAATCCTGTCCAATCTCCATTTACCCACATGCAGCAACGTGTAACTGTGTAGTGCTGAAAAGGATATATGCCAAACAAAACAGGTGGAGCGCTTGGCTTAACCAAGCGTACTGCTCTGCACTGACTGTCATAAGAAGCTTATCCACAGTTTGCATCAGAAGACAATTAGAGTCAACATTTTTTTAATTCACAATTTAGCCTAGCATTTTGGGCTGTCATTGTGATGGTTAATGACACGTCCATAAAATATTTATCTAAAATCTTAATGTAAAAGTGTATTTGACAAGTGCCTAATTTAATACACAACACTTAATATGAAAATTAGAGCTGAACATTATATAACTATTAATGATGACCAAAAAAAATGGTGATCACTAACTGTGCAAAATGCTGTTAATTACTGAAGGAACTATCAAGTGTTCATGACAGAGATTAGTAATTGATTTTAGACACATGAAATTCTTAAACATTGAACAATTCATTTGATTTGTTGCATTACTCTCTGTAATCTTTAGTGAAGTGTCTTTTTTACTATGTTAACTTCATATTAAGTTGCTACAAAAAAAAAAAGAAATATTAAAAAAAGATTCTGAACATCAAAATCTGAGATTTCAACTTCAACCTCCCCCAAAAATTTAAAGATGGGGGCTCCTGCTTTACATCTACAGGACAAGTATAGCTACTTAAACCATCCAAGTTTTTTAAAAGACTACAAAATGTCAAAGCATCCTAACATTTAATATCACAAAGGTACACATGTACATGTGAAGGTCTTAGAACCATTTTCTGAACAGCTTTCTCAGCTGCTTTTATAAAATCTGACAAAAGGCCCAGCTACTTTCGTGGGTGCTTAAAGTTTGGTCAGCGTGCCCTTTACACACAAAATATTTGATCTAACTAACATTTTATGAAGTTTATTTGAGTTCTAAAACATTCAAATTCTGAGTAAAAATCCAAACTTTCCCATCAAGCTGGTTTTCATAGCCACTGAAGTACAGATCACCTTTGAAACAAAACAGAGTTGGAGTTTGGGTTGGAGTGGGGTGGGGAAGGTCCATTAAGATCTGTCTGCTGTGACTCACCTAATTAAACAGACAGAATTTCGCCTAAGCAACAGTTTAATGAATACGTCATTAATTTTTTTTTGGATAACTGTATTATTATTTTGTCAGCTTTATTGGTGCTTTATACATAGGACTGTTCTGAAAACAGAGAGACTGAATATATGCTCACGGGAGTAAGATGAGCTCTTTTCATAAGAGATCTGCTTCTGTCTTTGTTAACATATCTTTCCATTTGAAGTGTACTGAACTATGAGAGGCTGTGTTTTCCTGTCACACTATATCATCCCTACATTTAATCTTTATCAAAGAATGCAAAAAGCAGATCACTGGCCATTATGAGCATCATAAGGGGCTATATGATAGAAAACAGTGTTATCAGTAGATACAGGATAACTTTTAGTGCTATTAGGATGTCATATTGAATAAGGCAGACATAATTCAGATCAGAAGATAAACAATAAGGTTGACACAATGCAGGAAAAAATCCACACAGAGAACAATTGTATAAATGTTAATACAATTATTTGAAGAAGCTCTGAGGTCACTTCTTTGAAAACTTTCCAGCTCAAATTTGCACTGATTTCTTAAAGAAATGAATAAATCAAAACACAGTCAAAACATGCTGTGAAGTTTGTTCTGTATCAAAAATAGAGGAAAAAACAGTTTGATGATTTGAACATAGGATATAATTATTTATAGCCTGTCAAAAAACAGAAAAGTGTAAATGTGAGAAAAATTAAATAAGATCCCACTTCCCAATAATTCACTGAGAAGATTTAGGAAATAATGAATAATTTCTTTCAACCCCTATCATGGGCCAAGATTAGTGCCAAATGCAGGATGTGCATGTGAGCACGAAACAAGCAGCATAGACGGATTCATACCTGCGAAAGAAAGCCTGCCTCTTTTCGCTGTAGAGTTGCTATGGTTCAAAAGCTGCAGAACGACAATTTAAGTTTCCCAAGAGAGGCTTCAGCAGTCAATCAGTTTGGACAGGCTGTGAAAAGTGGAGGAATGAGTGGAGGAACAAGTTTCATACAAGTGGCAACAAAAGCTGATGTGAAGTTAAGGACTTACTGAGATGCAGTTAAATGGAGGAAGGTGTTGCTAAAACCTGCCAGGTTTAGGTAATGGAGTCTATTTTATAAGGATCCTTGTAAAATAAAGGGTTAAACCCCCAAATCTGCTTCCACTCTCTACTTCTTTAACCACAACTGCTACAAAAGGAGCATATTAAGGCTCAGAATTAATTAATACAAAAGGTGCAGTCAAAACATTTCGGGGACATGTGAGGCATGAAAGCTTAACATGGGAAATGGAATAAAACCAAGTAAACGTACAAAAAAACTGCTCAGGAGAACTGTGGCTTCATCTTCAGCCTTTTAGAAGGGTTTGAGAAGGAGGCTCTGCTCCGCTGGGCTCCACCGGCATCAAACCCGATCGATGGCTCTTTGATCGCCTTGAACTAGCTCTCTTCTCTCCTGCCTCAGCTCACCGGGGGCAAACAGGCCTCTTCATGTGAATCAAAACAGTCAAGAAATGGCTTTGGTGGGATGTTGGTAAGCACCTGGTTTAGCCTCCTGCCTCACTCGTTTCTGGCAGAGCAACCACTTTCTTCACTCTCCCACATGCAGCTCCGAATGACAGGGATCACTCTAAATATATGTGCACTAAAACGTAGCTGTGGTCTGCCACTGCCAGGAGAATGCATGTGTCATCTGCAGTCGCCGGAATTCAGAATGACATTTCTTCCAAACGATTGCCCCTGGGCAAACATGCCATGTTTGTTTACACATGAATAACCCATCACTCCTCATGTCTCCTCACTACGTCAGTGAAGATATTCCCAACTGTTGAACCAAATACAGGTTAAGCTCCATACAGAACCACAGAGCGTTCATTAATACAGTGATAATATCTAAAGAAGCACGAAAAGAGTCATGCATGGAACTGCAGAAACATGCATATATTTAGATTTTTAGGGCCCAGTCAAGCATAAATAAAGTGGCATGAGTTTATGGTTCATTAACACCAATTTGCGTGTCAGTATTTCCATAATTTCAAACTCACATTGGCTTCTAAGAAAAGTCAAATTTTTACAAATGCGTTCTTTATGTCAGCTCTGTTGGATTTCAATGTGCATTCATTTCTATTGTTCTGTTCACTCACTTTACTTTTCTTAGCTAAAAAGCCTGAGCAACAAAAACTAATGAAATACTGCTGTATCTCCACCATGATCTCATTTGTTGCCATTGCTATTATTGTTGTTTCTATGATTAGACTACTTCCACCTACTAAATTGTTAATCTTTCATGCATCTTAAAATATAGACCAATATTGTTCTATGACATGATGTTCTATGTTTCAGTTTCAACAGGGTCTCTCAGAACTGTCAGGAAGGAAGGAAGAAAGAAAGAAAGGCAACATTATCTTAACTTTTAATTCAAGTGATAGATGCTAATTTGGGGATAAGTGCTCAATGCTCTCCAGCTTATAGCATAAAAAAGACCATCCATTCATTTTCTTCCATTTATTCAGTTCAGATCCCTAACAGGTTGCAAGGCTAGCACTTTAAATCGTTTAAAAAAATAAAAATAAATAAATCACACAAAAATGAACAAAAGGTGCTCAATTCAGGCTTGTAACTTCCCCATTTGCATGGTTGCTTGTTTTTTTTGTTTTTCTCAGTTGCAGTGCGTTGAGCTCTTTTGGGCACCATAATTTTCAGCTGCAGATTAATATACACGGGATGCACTAGAGGGTATTTACAGCATCAGGATGATATATGTGACTCACAGTAAACCACTGTGTGCATATTCATGATAATGAAAGAACATGTCAGCCAGTTTAGCAGTGCAGTTCATTTGTGTGTTTTTAAACAGTGGAGCTTTATGGCAGCTCAGAAAAATAAGATATCACAGACTTGGGTTCACTGACAATCCTTTTTTTCTTTTCTTTTAAATGTATTATTGGTATTGTAATTTTTGCATATTTGCAGGGATAAGGTAAACACATTAATTGCTGGATGTCTTATTTAACTATTTATTAGAAAATGAATTCATTGCTGTAATAGCTTAAAGGTACAATAAGTAATTTTGAGGTTGTTTAACAGAAAAATATGCGTACTCATAAATATCCATGGATCAGGGTGTAATTACAGCTTTAAAGAAACTGATGCATTCTCATAAACTTTGAATTAATCCATAAAACATACATATCTAAGCAGGCACCACTTTGTACTTCCATCTCGGATATAGTGGCCAAGATTAACTTAAGTTAAATTAACTTAAATTAAGTCGTTCTGCCTAGTCCCGTTTTAACTATGTGTCTAGAGACTGGCCGCTGCTCTTTCAAGGTATACATGACCATGTAAAATTCGTACATGTATGTTTTCATCATACATAGACATATGATCCTCTCACTTGACAGCTGACAAAAAGTTGGCTAAACAGCAATAAATAATATTATTCCACCTAATGTTAGACTTCAGTGTCTCCAAAATCACTGTTTTACTCTGATAAACAGTTTGATGCTTAGTGAATGAACTCTCATACAAAGTGAGAATATTATCCAAGTCCAACAACGTCCGACAGTGGCCTCTTATCAACAGGAAAGCTTAGAATACCTTAAAAAACTCACTTCAGTGAAATTAGCTTCACTGAATTGTACTCCTTTCATAAAGTTTTACAACCTCCTCCAGGGTAATAAGATGTGGACACCAGGCATAGTGACACCTGTGGTCCTATACAGTCACTGCAGTGTTGTTTGTCCTACAGCCGCCACCATAATTAGAATTACGCGCCTGATTTGGGAGGAGCAAGAAAGCAGAATTTAATCTGCACTTTACTGACATCTAGTGGTGACATTTTACAGATTATAACTATAAAGAAAAAATTAAAGACTGTCAACATGAGCAGATATAATATGCTTACTTTATGGTATTAATCAAATTTTAACATGGCACCACATATTATTCCATTGGAATAATTGATAGTTGTAACTGATTACTAAACATCTAATAATCTTAATTGCTTTAAGATATTAGACAACTTTACTTAAAAAATCATCCGTTTTTAAGTAAACTAACTAGATAAATAGTTGTAAGTATCTACACTGAATTGTAACACTTGCGAGGTAGAACAATTTTTCATAAACATGACTTCCTAACTCCGTTAACACAAATCAAACATGCCACTTTTATTTGGCAGCCGATTATTGCAAACACACACACGCTGAGAAACACGACACAGGAGCAAATAGGTGAAAAAGAAGCAAACATGATCTGTGCATTCCCTTTGATCTGAGACTCTGTGAACTGAATACCAACTTGTCTTGCCCCCAGGCAGTGCAGTTCATTTGAAAAAATAGCTGTCAGCATACTAAATAACAATTCATACTATTTGCGAGCACAGAGGAAGCTTTGCATTTGTAGCTTCTGATTTACTTTGCGAGGCCAAATGTAGTCCCTTCTTCTGCCAGTTGTTGCTGTCTTCTCACTGGCGATGACATGTCTCTCTGCATTCACGTGAAAGAGTGTTTGGTTAGTTTCTCAAGTTGGAGTTGCCCTCCTGCTTTCCTGAATTGCTCGTGTGCTGGGTTCACTGGAGTTGAAAGTCTATCAGATTTAATTGATGGAGACCCTCCAGAACCAATGAGGCTAGAAAAGCAGGACAGCCCCTCTCTTTGGCAAGCCAGGAGGCCATCAGTGAGGGAGGCAGGATGAGGGCTGTGTGTGATGTTCATGCGTGAACCTGGGGCTTTGGAGTAGTGGTGTGTGTCTACCCCGGTGCCACGCCACATAAACTTAGGACCTCCCTGTCAGATGCAGACACAGGGCCTTCGGCAACACACAGGAGGAGTCTGCAAAGAATAGACTCAACATCCCGAATGCTTATCCGTTGTCACGTGGCTGTCACAATAAAGACACATGCTATGTAAGGATACTGAAACGGTAATGGTGCCTGATTGCATGCTGGCTAAATTACATTTAGTCATGCTAACATTATGGGATTGTCCTTTTCACATGTTATATTTATAACTGGGTGGCACAGTGGTGCAGTGATTAGCGTTGTTGCTGCACATCGAGAAGGCTGAGGGTCTGAACCCACCAGCTGACTGGGGACTTTCTGTGTGGAGTTCCTTCCTGGTTTCCTCCCACACCCAAAGACATGCATGTTAGACTAACTGGTAATTGGCCGTAGGTGTGAATGTGAGCATGAATAGCTGCCCTGGGATATACTGGTGACCTGGCTATGATGTACCCTGCCTTTTGCTCTATAACAGCTAAGATAGGCTCCCCTCCCCCCAGGACCCTGTATTGTACAAGCGCTTAAGAAAATGAATGGATTGATGGATGGATGCACTTTGTGGCATTTATCTTGCACTGGTCCTAGGAGAGAGAACGAGTGGATGACCCTCTGACAGTCTTTAAATTGAGCAGATTTCAGAGCAAGCACAGTCATCTACTAGAGAGCCAGCAAGCAGCACTGGCAGTATCCTTAGAGCTCCTCAATGTAACATCAGCGGTGTAAATGGACTGTGCCTGCTCCCAACAAGGAGCATCAGGACAACCAGTCACACCACATCAAAATGATCGAGCTGCCTTGACAAACCATGGACAGTTATCAGTCCAAAACTGGAATTAAATGCTTGTCTGTGTCAAACCTTGGGCTTGGGGGAATAAAGTGAATGTCCAAGAGAAAGTTATGATTACTGGCATGAGTAGGTGAGGGAATATATGTAAATACATCTGTGTATTTTAGATGTGAGGTAATATGTAAGTTTAACAGTTTGCATTAACACAATGTGCCAAGTCTGGCTTATACCTTGATGCTTTTTACATGTGGACTAATATAATAACTGCATAACCCTGTGATGATGGTACTTTCAAACGGCTATCATAATGTTAATGTTAAGGTTCACATTTTAAGTGAAATATTATTTAATTGGTTCTTAGACGAAATATCATTGTTAGAAGAGCCTGGCAGGCCATCACACTTATAATTGGTAGCATGATCTGTTGCTTGCAGTGTAGAACAAGCAAACTATGACAGCTGGAATTACCATACCACAGGCCTTAGGCTGACATGAAGTGTGTATAATCACCTGTCTGTTGTGTAGCTGCTATAACAGCCGAAGGAACACTGGGATGTTTTAGAAAAGTGAGTAATGGCAGAGAAATTACAGGAATAGTGGTTGTTAAGGCCAGCTGACTAGTACAAGGGCATCATTTTGTCCAGGAGGAAGTTCACGTGGCAATCAGAAATAAATCAGCCTCACCCTCTACATGAGGCTTACAACCCTCTGTACCCTTTCAGGAGCACCAATCATATGCAAGCATCCAGCTGAACAGCAATCAGCAGCAGCAGAACTGACCCATCACTTCGCAGAAACTAAAGAGTTCTGATAAAACCTACTGTGAAATCCTCAAGTCTGCATAAGCAAAATTTGCGTGTGGATCTGCTGTTATTTTAAGACAAATGCAAATGTTTTTACATGTGCTGAATTTAATTTACATAAAACTGAAAACCTTCCCCGACCTCACTGTCGCCTTTTTCAGTGGGTAGACAAATATATCCAACCTCTGCATTGCTAGAGGTGCTCCTGAGGTTGAGCTTAATGTATAAAGATGGGGGATGTGGAGAGCATGTAGGATGAGACGTTCCTGAGTTGCACTGGACCCATAAATAAGGGAGCAGCACAAAGCTATCCCCCAGGACTGCTGTCAGTTGGCATCTTAACACACTGGATACTAATGAGAAACAATGCTGCATCATACACCTTATGCAACATGCAACACCCAGATGGATTAGGTCTTACAGGCATACAGTAAGATGGAGGTCTGCAGTGTGAGGTTTGCAGCAGACATGAGGGATATAACCCACATATGCTTTTCTGTGAGTACAGTTTTCCAGATTTTTCCATTGTCTGATCACACAGAAACACACACTCCCATTACTTATTCAACTCATGAGTTCTCATTTAATTCTACATAGATTGGAGTTTCCTTTTTTGTTACATTCAGCTGTGAATTTTCTGAAAGAGCAGTGTTTTATAAAAACGGTATGAGATTAAATTAAACACTGGGCAGCAGAAATTTAAAGATGTGTCATCAAGGAAAGGGGTTATTATTGCTAGCGTTGATGTTTTCCACCTCCTTTCTCTTTTCATGAAACAAAATATACATTATGACCGCCAAGTCCTCAGAAGCAAATAATTTGACTTCCAACCAAACTTTACATCAAATTAAATCCAGTATTAAGGCAAAAGATTACTGAAGGCATGTTCAATATAGATAAGCAATCAAAAGATTCAATTTGTGTATTTTAGGCTAAGTTGACTAAATTTTGACATAAAAAAATTGTCAAAATGTGAAAATAAAGCTGTGGTAATTACAGATTGTAGATGCCAAAAAAGATGCCAACTGACAACATTATATTGTTCAAATTACACTTTTTTTTTGCCTTAAAAATCGAATAGCTACTATAGAATAGTAATAATAAGGTTCTTTATCTTTACATTATAGGATCAAACTAACCCAAAACTGGTGATTCTAATGACTCATACATACTTCCTTGGTTACTTCCTTGGTAGTGTTTGCACTGATTGTTTAGATTGTAAGTAGAAGCTGTGGAGACCTGCTGGTTGGGTAGACGTTGAGAATGGCCACTGTCGATTGCAAGATGATTGCACCTTGTGGGAGGCAACCTGTCTCCAAACATTTGTCGTTGGACTCAGACTGTCTGTAATAGCTCTCAAACAGATTTTCTGGATTTCTGTTTTAAAATCTCTGGGGTTCTTAGTGGACTCTGAATGGAATAGTTTTAAATGTAAATTTCTTTATAATATGAATTTCTGTCTATGTAAACAGCTAAAGATTTGCAATTAAAAAACAAACAAACAAACAAAACAGTTAATTGCTTTATTATCATAAACAAATAGCATGTTGCCAACACAACATTTTTGATGGACTAAAAACACTGACGATGGCAGCTACAGCACATGGTTGCAACAATTTTCTTTGTTCCGCAGTCTCCAACCATGGTTTACTCTAGTGTGACTGTAGCATAAAGAATATGCTCAATCTAAATAAATTAAATATTCATACCAGATGTATGCAGTTTTCATTATTTAGTCAAAATTTTCCAAAGCACCCAGTTAGCTCAGCATAATGGGTCATCATGGCTAGAGGACATAGCCTGAAGCTTTAAGTTTAGCATTTGGGCTGTAGCCATTTTTGGGGTATTATTCAAATTTTAACATGGTATCACATATTATTCCATTGGAAAATTTGATTTGTTAGATAGGATGTAAGATGTAGCTCGATTTTTGGGAGAAGTGACCATTCTTGCTAGCTAGCTTGGTTAGCTAGCATGTATGCTTTTTATGAGTGTATTTAATCCTGAGGCCAAGAGGGTGTGGTGTCCAACTACCAAAAGTGTAAAACAGCTAGCTTCCTTTGAATATAGCCAGGTTAACTTTGTCTAATCTTTGAGCTAAATTAAGCTAGCTGGATTTTTAATTCAGCTAGCTTCAGTTCACTTTTATTTATGTAGCACCAAGTCAGAGTAACTATTAACCCAGTAACTGTTAACCAAAGGTGATGATTGCCTTAGCTTTACATTAAATTTTAAATATTAATATTACTCTCTTGTCTGCAGTTGTCAGCCCTAAAAGTGAATGAGGTTATCTGCTAGATTCTTGATATTTTCACAGGTTATGACTTACAGTAAATATTTCATGTTTTTTGTCATGTTTTGGTTTTGCAACATTATTTGGCGAAACCTACCCAATAGGCCTACAAGTAGAAACCATCTTAAGTGTCATTGTTGAAACTAGATGCTTTCTTTTGCACATTCCTGGTAGTCAGAGTTCAGGAAGAGAAAATGAGTTGCAACAGAAATGAGAGAAATGCTGTCCTCAGGCTCCGACTATGTCTGTCCAATGCAACCACTTTAACATGGCATATCCGTTCAGATCAAGGTTTCAGGAGCAGACATGGGTGGCAGCAGACTCCCAGTTAACATGATTGTATAGGGCTAATCCCCTGCAGCCACTTCTGCACCACTGACAAAAAAAGAGGGAAGAAAACAGGAAATACAACAGCATAAGCTGAAACACAGGGGGATGAACATATTCAGCATTTCATTTTATATAAATAAAACTGCACAAAAGTCAGACTTAGATTAAAATTCATTCTCCTTTTCTCCATGTGCAAATTAAACTGGCCAAACCTTAATAATGCTATGGCGGTGAATGCAAAGAGCAGCTGTAAACAATAGAGAGACAAGAATAATACAATCTGAACAGAAGGCTTGGCTTAATGTAATTAGCATAACCTTAATGCTCACTCTCGATGGACTCTCAAAGGGCTCAAATCTGTTTGTGTATTTTGTTATTTGTGACTTGAAAATTCCCTGGTGATGCACAGACAATGGAAGAGCAATAACTGCTTTTTACATTTCAGATCAGTGGAGCTCTTACGTTTGAGACGAATATGAGGGGAAGGGGGAGAGGCATTCTTAAAGTGAGTTAGACTAAATCTGATTCTTGTTCATGGCTGGTGAAACAGCAGGTTTAGTTGGAAACTTGGAAATAAGTAAAGATGGGACGAAGTTGTTTTTAGCAAGGGGGAAATAATAATTGACTTGATGAAGCATGAAGTTTAACATTGTAACTATTAAATTCTGAGCTGGTGCTTTAGTTCTTGAAAGTATCCAATTCATGACCTGATTTAATGCCAGGTTTATGCATCTTCACTACAGCAATATGAGTGTGTAATATATGGAAATTGTGAAATTGCTATTTGCACATTTTTTGAGTCCTTTGTCAAGGCAGTGTGGTTTATTAAAGAAGATTTTAATGCATCCTCACCCCATCTGAGACGGATGGCATACACAGGACCTGTGCAAGTGACTTGAGAGTATGGCAACTACTATTTGTAGCCCTTTGGAACCACCAGTAAGCAAAGCTACATACTACTGGTTTGTGATAGTAAAAGATGCGAGTACAAGTGTTCAGATAGGACATGCAGATGTAAATCTTTGGATTTGACTTTTTGGATGCAAAGTTGCACACTGATAACCTTTATGTCCTTAGAGTGTAGTGACACAGAGAGATGGAGCCACTGGCAAAGACCAGCTTTTGCAAGGAGAGTTGCTGTAGTGTGGGCTGCGGAGAGTGAACACCAAGGCTTTGTGTGTGGTGATGCGTAATAAAGACATGTCAGAAAAAATAAACGTTACATGCGATCACCAGATTCTGACACTGATGTTTGTTTACTAATTAAATACAAGTAGCCTTTTTGCAGATTACAAAGCTATGAAGGTATACTGGTCTGGATATATACATTACAATAACCTTGTGCATTTCTAATCTCCAAAAAAAGATGCGTGGGAAGTTCAAGTAGACCTGCTCGTATTATGCCCATTATAGGTTCATAATTCAATTTCTGCAGTCGACAAGAATGTGCACACCTTGCTACTGTCCTCTTTATATGAAATCAATTTACCTTCAATATATATCTCCCACAGAAATCAGTCCCATACGTTCGCCATAAGCTGCACTGACAGGCTCAGATAAGTGCATTGCACAAGAGTAGACAGTTGTAGGTGGGTATTTTCAAGATGTATTACATAGTGACGTATATAGAAAAGCCAGGACTTCAAACACTGAGCTTCTGTCACTTCAAAAGCGATGTTTTCTTCAAGGGGGAGTAACTTTCTTTGGAGTGGACTAAGGTTTTGTAACGTTCCACAACTTTCACAGTGATGCTTAAAGTCATGGACAAGGTTAGGTTAAGGGCATTGCTAATGCCATAAAATTACTATGCTTGAATAAATGCTACATTAGAGTTGTGGTACAATTTTTGCAGCTGGTACAATGTAAAACTGACAACTAGCAATTGTTGATCTCAGTAAAGTTTTCAAATTTATTTGACTTACACACACACACAAAAAGATTTGCCATTGGCAACGAGCAAAAGCTTATCAGTCAAACAAACACATAATTTCAAAGCTGCATAACAAGGATTTCTGTGCTCTCAACTACAGAAGACTAATTTTCCCTTGAGGACACCCTGTACATCACGACATCATGCATCCTTGTGAAAGCAGCGCATAACCAAAATGATTGTTAGTGAAACTCAAGCGGATGCGCAAGGTTTAGCTGCTCTTGTTCACTTCATATGAAACTGAAGTGAAGTGATCTTCCACACACACTTTAGTTTTCAATATGCATGCCCTCTTTGCCTTTGAAAAAAACATATTTGTGGCATTAATTAATTCGTACAACACTAACCTTTCACTTCACCACTAAAAATGGTTCAAACTCTGGATAACAGCGGCATAACCAGTCTCCATAACCACAGTTGAGTTAGTACCCCGACTGCTGGGCCACAGTTTTTGTTGATACCTTGATATGTCTTTAGTGGGAAGGTCTAACATAAAAATAAACCTTTTACTATAGACCTGATAACTTGTTTATGAGCGCATGAACAAAAAAAAAAAAATCCATTATATTTCATTCTAATTATATAGAATAGAATAGAATAGAATTCAACTTTATTGTCATTGCACATGCACAGGTACAGGGCAACGAAATGCAGTTTGCATCCATCCAGAAGTGCTTTAGTGATATAGATATATTACAATATATATTAGCAATAATATAGATATGTGAGTATATTACAGAAATGGGTCTATTATGGTATGTTATAATGTACACGGTATGAAGTATGTTGTGAATATTCTATAACTATAAGTATGTACAGGCTGTAGTGAGTACAAGCTATGTACAGGATATGAACAGGATATAAATATGAAAAACTATACAGAATATGAAATAAATAACTTTACAGAATCTGGGATATACAGCTATACAGAAATGGGAACTATGCAAGTTGTAAACAGTTGTAGGATTAAAGATTATCGAATGTACAGAATGATTATTTACACAGAGCTATACAGTAGTGCAGTTAAGATAAGTGAGATATAATTCCTACAGAGGCTATATAAAGTGCTAGTGGTTGTGAGTGGTGGTTCAGTCCATGTTATTATTGTGTTTGAGGGTACAGTTGTCCATTGTGGGTGTGTGTATGTTCAGTCCATGAGTTTAACGTGGGTCAGATGTCAGGAGGCAGAGTTCAGGAGTCTGACAGCTGTGGGGAAGAAGCTGTTCCGGTACCTGGTGGTCTTAGTCCGGAGGCTCCTGTGGCGCCTCCCAGAGGGCAGGAGGGTGAAGAGTCCATGTGATGGGTGACTGGGGTCTTTGATGATTTTCCCAGCCCTTTTCAGACACCGCTTCCTGTAGATGTCTTTTATGGCAGGAAGTGGTGCTCCGGCGATGCGCTGGGCAGTTTTCACGACCCTCTGCAACGCCTTCCGGTCCGAGGCAGAGCAGTTCCCGTACCAGACTGTTATACAGTTGGTCAGGATGCTCTCGATGGTGCAGCGATAGAAGTTCACCAGGATGTCTGAGGACAGGTGGTTCTTCCTCAGAGTCCTCAAGAAGAAGAGGCGCTGGTGAGCCTTCTTGACCAGCTTGGAGCAGTTGGTCGTCCAGGTGAGATCCTCGGAGATGTGGACTCCCAGGAACTTGAAGCTGCTCACACGCTCCACAGCCGTCCCCTTAATGTGGATGGGTGGATGTGGGTCAGCATTCCTCCTGTAGTCCACGATGAGCTCCTTGGTCTTCTCGGTGTTAAGCAGCAGGTTGTTTCTGTGGCACCACTCAGCCAGACGATCCACCTCCTCCCTGTAGGCGGCCTCATCGTTGTCACTGATGAGGCCAATCACCGTGGTGTCATCTGCAAACTTAATGATGGTGTTGGAACCATCAGCAGGTCTGCAGTCGTGGGTGAAGAGGGAGTAGAGGAAAGGGCTCATCACACAGCCTTGTGGTACACCGGTGTTCATTGTGATGGTAGATGAGCAGCGGTTATCCAGCCGGACATGTTGGGGGCGGTTGGTCAGGAAGTCCAGTAACCATTTGCAGATGAGGGAACTGATGCCCAGGTCTGTCAGTTTCCTGATGAGTTGTGAGGGGTGGATTGTATTGAATGCTGAACTGAAGTCTATAAACAGCATTCTGGCGTAGGTGTTGTTGTTGTCCAGGTGTGAGAGGACAGAGTGCATTGCGATGGAGACTGCATCCTCTGTGCTCCTGTTCCGGCGGTATGCGAATTGGTGGGGGTCCAGGGTGGGGGGGGAGACAGGATTTGAAGTGTGCTAGGACCAGTCGCTCTAAGCACTTAGTGATGATGGGGGTGAGTGCTACTGGGTGGTAATCATTGAGGCAAGATGGGTTGGAGTTTTTGGGTATCGGGACGATGGAGGTGGATTTGAAGCAGGCCGGTACCACAGCGTGGGCCAAGGACAGATTGAATATGTCTGTGAGCACTCCTGCAAGCTCCCCAGAACACGCTCTGAGAACACGCCCGGGGATGCCATCAGGGCCTGCAGCCTTGTGGACATTGATCCTGCTCAGCACCGCTCCTACATCGGTGGGGGAGAGAGTCATAGGTTGGTGGTCTGGCGTCATGTCTGCTTTGGTATATATAATGATTGTTATCGGTTCACGTGAACTGATAACTCTTTTTCAAAGCTGAAGGGAGCCTGAATGCTAAAGATGTGACAACAACTTTTATTTTAATCAGTTTTCTTGAGTAATTGAAGCTCAGCAGGATTTGGATTGCATTCAAGACTTCATTCAACAATAGTGTATAAGACACGCATTTCATTTAGGCACGTTGTACTTGAGGCGAGACAATAGGTTGTTTACCTGTTGAGAATCATGCAGTGTTTTCAGAATAAACAATGTTTCTGCTAACTTTCAGCTGTGTCTTCTTCATATTCAACATTCCTGACAGCTGTAGCAACACGAATAACCTTGATTTGACAAGGAAAAGCTTCAATGTGCCATTGTTAATGTCAATATTGCGATTCGGTGAACAAAAAAAAAAATCAAGTTGCTTGAACTTTTGTCTAAACCTATAAATCTTAGTCACAAACAACAGTTAAAAGTTAAGAAAAACTCAAAAATGTGTCGAGTGAAGTTCACTTGATATTTTGAGTTTTTAGACTTTTTCCCCCCCCTTTTACTCTGTACCATCTCCCAAATGCACAGTTTTTTCTTTGCTTGTAAGTAAGCTATAGAAACACTACCCTCATGAAATAAAGATGTAAAAGGCAATATTTCTTTTTTTTCTTCTTTTTTTAATACAGTTATCTCAAAAACAGTAAATAATGTAAAAATTGGGTGAAAAGAACATTATTTTAGAAACCAAGTGTGGAGGTTTGCATGTTCTCCTTGTGAGTTTTCTCCAGGTGCTCTTTTAGTGATTGTAAATTGGCTGTAGGTGTGGGTGGATGTCTGTGTGTAAGCTCTGTCACGGGCTGGCAAAAACTCCAGTGTCAGCAGGGACAGACTCCAGCCCCACTGTGATCCTGGTTTGGAAAGCGATTAAGCAAATGGAATTGAAATTGTTCCAGTTTCACATCTGAAATCAGATGTATTTTCTCTGATGTATGAAAGAAGTTGCAGTGAAAACTGATTTAAATGATATTAAATGATAGAGATTTCTGTTAAAAGAAAAATCTAGGGAAGCTTTTAGAATAATAACAGTGAAACTGAACAAGTTTAGTTTGTAAACTAGACAAAATTGAAGCCTTAGTAAAATACTTCAACAATGCAGATTTCAATGTGGGTAAAATGGATCATCTACTAATCAGAAGGTTGGTGGTTTGATCCCTGGCTCCCTTATTCTGCATGTTGACGTATCCTTGGGCAAGACCCTCAACCCTGAGGTAGCCCAATGCATCAATTGGTGTGAATGATACTTGCAGTAAGAAAGCGCTTTGAGTGCTCAAACTGAGTCTATTTTAAATGTCTTTACGACCTGTATCAGAAGATATATTGTGCACTGTGACCTATGATCATTCTGTGAAAAATAATATGATCAAATATGAATTAAAAATTTTGATATTATTTCCCACACAGTGTTATTTTTTGCCATGTTGCACAGTTATTTCAGGCAGAAATACCAGAATAAAATTCACTTTAATTCATCAACTAAGACTAAGACTGCTGCTTTATCACTGCATTACCACATCTTGACTTGTCTGAGAGTGAGTCTAGTGAAATGGAAATGGATTTCATATAGCAAACTACAGCACAGGAAAAAACAATCCTTAAATGTCTTTAAAAATCTTTTTTTAAACAGCAATGGTGTGAATAATTTTAATTACCCGGTTTCAGTTCATTAGACATTCATTTATTCTTGTTTCCAATGTCGTTACCTGGTAATTACTTTACTTGTTATTAAGGGTCATGCAGGAATGGAGGCAATCCCAGACACGTTGCTAGTCCACTGCAGCAGAGCTGTGGAGTGTTTACATACTGTGGTATGTGCTGAACATAAAATCTTCATAGGCTGAGAATCTCTGACGTCATTTTAGGGGAAAAAACCAAAAAAACAAAAAAGCACAATTCTCATTCTCCACTTGTTACACGAACATAGATATTAGATAAAACATTTATACCTTCATCTCAGAACTTCACTTTTATCTGATACCAAGGGCATTTAGATGAAATAACAATGATTCTCCCTGATCAGTAGGCAGAATACACCACCCAGGAAGCTAAGATGTGACACCTGTCAGTGCCAATGCAAGAACAGTGTCAGTAGCTGACTAGTTATATGCTGTGGTCTGAAAACCGGGGCTGCTGATCCACTATGTTCTGGAGGCCTTTGATCAGCCTGCATCTCTGGCCAGTCAGATGAACAGGCACTGAGGCAGAACAGGGCCTTTGAAGATCTCAATCATCTGTTACTGATAAGGTTATTATGTTGTTGCTCTTTGCCTTCAAGGCCGTAATCAAATGTGACAGAGACTGCCCTGCTGTTGCTCCCACAGGGAGGCAATGAGGTGTACAGTAGCAAGATTTTGACAAGGGAGGCTGAAGGGTGGAGACACCCGATGAATTATTAGATGTTTTCATTTTGGTTGCAAAAATCAGGCAAACAGCTTCTGCGCTAGAAACCACGTTGTGCTCGTGTCTGCGGGCAAAATCTGTGTCAGCTGACTATAAGCTGACTCGTGATTCCAAGATACATTAACACATGTGACAACAGAGTGTCTACACATTGTCCCAGGGGTCGTAAGACGAAATTTAACAATTTCCTCTTTCGTGAGATGTTAAATGCCAATCAAACCGCAACCCTTACCTGTGGCTTTCCCCTACAAGCTGTCAAAACTTAAGCCGACAACCCCAAAAGAGCGCCTTTCTTCAGGAGTATCAAAGGCTTCTAAACAACGCTTTTATTTTGAAACGACAGCTCAGATAAATCACAAAACTTTGCTCAGCTACCTTTAATGTGCCTTTAGTTGTCTCTCAAATAAAGGCTTGTGTTTAATTCTCTCTGCTGCTTCTCTGTGTAAACAGGAATCCGAATCAAACGAAATCACTCAGATTAAACTAATTGCTCGCTGTATCTTCATGGCTGTGTAGCGCTGTGTGTTGTATGTTCAGTAATCACTTTTAATAATTCCCTCTGCGGAATACAGAAGAGATCGATTTTTGCTGTTGAATTTTCTTTGTTTATTTCCAAAATCCTGTTCTCAGCTCGTTCCTTCGTCTTTTTTTTCCACAAAAGAAAAATCTGCCTTTCTGACATCACAATAAACTCAGAGAAAAACAAGACGAGAATAACAAGTGAGGGGAGGACTTTAGAAAAAAAAAAGTTTTCCTTCTAATCTTCTCCATCACACATCCAAAATCCAATGGATTAGGCTCTGCACCCCTGAGCTCACTATCACAGTCGAGACTACTGGTGCATGAAACATCTCTTATTACCTTCGTTTTATTTCTGCTATTCATGCCAGGCATTCTTGCTCTGGGTCTTTAAAATGGATGTTATAGAGTCCACAGTTTTGGGAGATTTTTCAGCTGGATGCATGCAGCCCTTTTATAGGCGAGCTGACAATATTTACTTTTGAAATTAGCGCTTTAAAGAAAGCAGGGGAATAAAGGTTGGACGACTAGCTGAGTAGAAAAGGAGGGCGGTAGTCTGTAAACAAAACTCTTAGTCAGGGCAGACAAACATGAGTTTAGGAAACGGGAGTGAAGCCAGACAGGGCAGAGCTGAAGGTCACCAATCCATCATCTGCTTGTTAAATAACTAAAATGGAAATCAAAGAACAATAAAACAGGGAATCAATAGCGAGTGAAGCTCAGGGATCAGACCCACTCCTTTGACAGGGATTATCAGCCAAGCTCACTGGCTTTTAAATGGCAAGCAAGGCAGAGAGCTGTGCCAGCAAGGCAACTAACCACAGCCATTTCACGCACATTTCTCTCCCCTCTCTCTGGCTGTTCCTTCAGGCAATGACCTTTGCAGTAATATTTCCATAGACATGCTGTTAATGGACAGGGCTGACATATAAGTGTGCTTTGCAAAGTTTGACATCAAGGATTATATAACAACCTCAGTCACTGACAGTGTGTTTAGGGGGGAAAGTGCCTTTGTCCTTTTCAGATTTTGGTCTCAGGGCAGTTGTTTGCTCACTTGATTAAATGATTAGGAGCAATTAGATAATGACATTCTAATTATTTCATTACAGCGTAGAAACAAGGTGGAAACATTAAAGTCAGTAATGATGCTTCCATTAAAATTGATTGGCTGACTGTTCTCGATTTCCAGACTAACTCTTTATTTCACTTTTCTGTATTTCCTGTACTTGAAAAGGTTTCTGACAAACTTTGTTGAGTGCTTCAATCATGCATTTGTAGCAATATGTTTGCAGTTTTATTGGTAACAAAAGCAGACAAACTGAATGTAAGGTAAACCATTTATTTTCTTTATGCTGCATTTTATCATCGAGGAATTTTATCCAATGTGAAAAATTAGGTCTTAGGTCTCCCGATGTACAGTAATAAACAATGCCTTTAATTAAATGTAACATTTTACCAATATATATTTATACAGCGTTAAATGCGGCTAATTCAAGTGATTTTTCATTTCAAAGGTTTAGCCTTCATGGCAGTTACATAATTCATCTAATCCATCAATACCTGCGCTCCACAACTATGAATAATGACTAATCAATAGCAGTAATGGTCATTAATAATCTGCTTTAGCTATAATCTCATATTGATTTGGTTGAATGGGCAAAAAAAAAAGAAAAAAAAAAAAAGGCTTTTAAAAGTTGTGGAAACTCCAAACACTTAAAAAAAATTTCAAAATACCCAAATCGTCAGTCTAATTAGAACATGTTTATATGGCAGGTATGGCACAGTAAAGTACAATAACTAACAGTACCACAGACCTTTTTTTAAAGGATAGTATAGCTAAGAAATTATTAGTGATTGGAGAAGTTAGTTGCATGAAACACCAAGTATGTCCCATGGAAATTGTTTTTGACATGTTTAGGCCAGCCAATACTTGTACATTTTGAAAATGATGCCTCTGGATAAAAAGTGTTATTTTCAGACAATAATTGACATGAAAAGTTCACATCTTTTTCAAATTGCTGATATCCAGTCTATAAACTTTATGTTGTCACAAACCGGCTTAAAATATGACAACATGAGGTTTGCTTCGATAAAAGATTTACAAAAAAACAGACACCAAGGGAGGTTGAATGGAGGAGAGAGGCATGAGCAATTCATCTCGACCAGCATTTGGAGTCTGGAAGGCCAAACACTCACAAGAGTAGCAGAGGAGCGGCAGTGGCATTGATATCGCAACGTCTTCGTGCCAGACTACAGATGTGTTCAGAAGTTCACATACACTCAAAGTAGACATGAATGTGTCATACTTTTAATGATTTCTTTGAGCTGTTCTTTTTCCAGGGTGGAATTATGGTACAGCTTACATCTTTAATGACTAAATAACAAGACGTAAGTGCACAAGTTTGAATTTATTTGGATTTTCTCAAAGCCACACACAGTGATTTGTTTGACAGCATTCATTGGATTGACCAATAGAAAAATGAGAAATTTCAAAGAACAACTGTAGATTCCAAGATCATCAGTTCAAACAGTTGTATGTAAGTACAAGTTATTTGGTTGTCGCCACTTTGTCTGGAATTCTGGAGGAAGATCCTATCTGTAACTACCACCGCCAGATTAGAGGAAATTGGTTGACTTGTTCCGCTGACTCAAGTTTTACATTGGCAAGGACGGAGAGGGTACTAACCAAGAAAAGACGCCCCTGCTCCAAAATCGACAGCTTCAAGCTTGACTGAAATTTGCAGCTGCCCACATGGACAAGCCAAATTACTTCTGAAGAAAGGTTTTATGGTCAGATGGGACAAAGATTGAACTATTTGACCACAATGACAAGAGGTATGTTGGTGAGACTTTCAAACCTAAGAACATTGTATCAGCTGTCACGCTTGATGGTGGTAGCATCATGCTGTAGCACTGTTTTCCTGCTTGTGGTTCTGGTACACTCCACAAATTGGATGGAATAATGAACAAGCAGGACTACCTCCAAATTCTTAAACTTCACTTCAGATAGCTTCGACAGCTAGATGGGTGAAACTCGGACAACGTTGGGTGTTCCAACAGGACAATGATCCACACTTCAGAACTACTAGTTACTACTGGAATGGATAAAGCAGGCTAATGTTAAGCTTCTGGGATTGTTTTCCCAAATTCCCGATCTTATTTGAAATCAGGACTTTGTGTGTATACTTTTGAGCTTGTGTGGATTAGAGAACCCCCCCCCCAAAAAAAATTTGAACTTGTGCACACAGTTCTTATTTTTATAGCCATTAAAGATGTACACTTTGCCTTGGAAAAAGAAGAGCTCAAATAATAATTAATAGTATTCAAGCCCACAATGGAAAAACTTCTGATTACAACTGTAAATAAGGCCTTAAGAAAAAGAATAGATTACTTTATCTATAGTCTTATTGGGCTTTATCGACAAGGCCAATTTTTGTTGACAGTGTCATTACTTGTGTTCTTGTTTAAACATACAGTGTATATAAAAATGCCTGAAATACAAATGACTCAGTTATCTAAAGCATGATTATCAAAAGCAGGTTAAAAAAATGGGAGTATGTCTGACCAGTCTTTTGTATTCATTTGCCCTCGAGATGATGCCTTCGTAGAAAGTGTCTGGTCAACGGGTCCTCAGCATTCAAGTGAGAATGCAACACTTTCACTTTGCATTCAGTTTGATTACCGAAAACATGGAAACTTAATTACACTCATTGTTATGCTTTGTCACTTCACTGGTCAACATGCTGCTGAATATCAATGAGCCCCTGATAAATCATGTCTTTGCTGAACACTCAGAGGAAGAGAAAGGCAATTGCCCAGTGTTGCTCCAAGGACACAAAAACCTAAATTACTCTCTTACATGTGCGAAATGACAATAACACAGAAACTAGTTGGAAATCGGTCTTGCAGAATGTTTTCTAACAATGTGATCGTGACAAATTAAGTTAAATTTAACCTAATCATGGAGTCTAGGGTCACTGTTTTTTGTCTTCATTACATAGAGTCTGAAATGGTTCCAGCTTCTTACAAATTTTTCAAAGCTATTTTCTTCAAATGTATTTTGGATAAATAATGTGAGACAAATACACACTTGATGTATGATTAGGTTGCTTTTTTTTTTAAAGAACAATCACTCTGCACTTTACTCTGCATGGACACTGAGGCAAGTGCAACATTACATTCTCGTGACAGATTTAAATGTTACAGATTTTTACCTTAATGGAACTGAATACACTGCTCAGAACAAAAACTGTATTTTAAATAGGAAAAAACCCGAACTCATGTTCCCTGCCTATAAGGCTGAAAAGAAAAGCCCCACACAAACAAGAAAAACTAGCGTCAGCCATTTCCTTAAAATGACGAGGCACAATAGCAGCCACTTTTGAGAAATTAGTCTGGGATCATGCAGGCTGTCAGCAAAGCAGCAAGGTCTTTGGGCCAATGGTCCATGAGCCGTTTAATGAGGACTAGGGGATTCTTCCTCCATAGCTCAAAGGGCCATATGGCTTACAGCAGCTGCTTGCTATGACTGCTGATCACATGTGGTGCTCACATCTCAGGGCGATCGTAACTATAGCACCACTTTATAGATGTGTTGTTATAAGGTTAAGGGTTTAGAAAATATGCAAAACACTCACTTTCAGAAGTCTGTATCATCAAACCTCCCCCCTCCCCGCCCTTCAGTGTACTTACTGTATGTAATTGCACGCTTGACTTCAATGAATAATTGAATCAAGTCCTTATTTATGTCATGAACACTGGAAACTGAGAGTCACCGTGACAATACCTTAACTGTGCGACTGTTTAATCAAAAGCGGCACGGTTAAAAACAGCTGGAGATCGCGCCTGTATGTAAATTAAAGCTTAGGCAAAAGGTGTGAAAAAAAGAATTTAGAAAAGGTGCTTTGAAGAGAGAAACAATTTATTTGAAATATATTTTAAAAACACACTCTACAGTGTTTAAATTATGCTCTCTGCAATTAGACATTGTTCATCATTTCACATTTACGAGGTATAAATAACTGATGAAACACGCAATGTTTGAGTTTTATTATGCAGTTGTGGGATTTCCACGGCGTCTTTCACCCTCTGTTTTTGCACACAGAACTGTTTACAGTGCCTGGCATTCTTACAAATTTTTATTTGATCTTCCTTTTTGCGACAGGGGAGCCAATGTTAACAGCTGCATCTCTACTATACTGTAAAGACTTGCTACTTTTTTTCTTTTTCTGACAATGCCTTTCTAAGACCTCACTTTCCACCAGTGCAGGAAACAAAATGGCATGCGCGGTACCTAATCAAGAATGCTATCATGCATCTTCACTACACAATACTAAATTCAGTCTCTGCCACACATACACAAAGCAGGGCAGGCTGTTCTACAGAATGAGAATGTCATGGCTCACAAAGAGCAGAGTGGCCCATTTTCATCAGCCAACTGTGGAATTGTAAGATATGAAATGAAAACCCCCCTCTCTTGCATCAATATGGTGCAATTATGAGCTACAGAGAAATTGCTCCTGCAACCAGGCAATCCATACTTCTGTCACTTGCCACATCTCAAATGCAATCAGACACACAATAGGCAGAGCTAGATTCTGGCTGATCCAATACTATTTTGTTGAAGCTAACATTTGCACTTTTTTTTTTTGGTAAATTACTAGGATGGACCTGGTGGCTAAAAGAAAGCCTTGATATCCATAGCTAATAGCAGAGGGGAAAAAAAGGGGGGAAAAAAAAGAGGATAAAGTGAAATTGACAGAGTGCATGAACAGAGTGCTGCCAGCTTCACTTCTCATGGTTCCTCAAAAATCACACACCAGAGTGTAATGAAGTCAAGGCTTGATCAAAAACTTGGAGTGCGGTGAAATGGAGCAGAACTAAGCATCTGGAAACAGCAAAAAATAGTTCCCCGAAGGTTCTCGGAATAACCACTGGAGAGCAGGGCCAGCTTGCACCGTCTCTCCCTGGGAAAGTAACTGTGATTAATGTCTGCTATTTAAGCTCCGGTTTGTTTTGTCAAGAGGACAACAGTGTGACTATGCAAGGATTTAACACAACCTACTATTTTTGTTTGTCTGTTTTTCCTATATTTGGTGACTTCATGCACACTATAATATCTGGAACATTTCTGCAGGTGAACTACTTCAAAACAGTCTGGGTAGCTTTTTTTCCCACCCATCTATTTGAAACCTTCAGATCCAGACTGATGTATAATTCATCTCCTTTAATTCTCTGGGGGTATTCATTCAAAAAGGTTCATTAAGTAATTTAATTGAAAGAATTAGCTCTGACATGTGACCTGTTGTCTTCAGCATGAACATTGGGGCAGCTAGTTGAAAGTTATGGACAACTTTGATTTCTCGTGACCTGGACATGAGCTCACTCATTAAGACAATCTTCTCTTCTAAACTCTGCCAAATACAGCAAATCCATTTTATTCACAGGGTGTGACATTTTTATTCTCTAACTTTTGTCTTATTTGTCTGGGCTCTCAATAAAAAAAATTCTCTCTTTTTTCCTTTTTGCTTAAAACATCAGTGAGATGTTTTTTTTAAGTTTTTTTTTTTTATATCAAATGTCTCACATTTATTAAAATGTTGAAGCAAATATTTGTGCAATATGAGAACTCTTTGCTCCAGTTTCACCTGCTACAGCACATGACTCATCTCAGTGTTGTTTATTGTACTCTCCTGTATTCCTTTGAACAATTTTATGAATATTTGTTGTTTTTTGTGCTAGCAAACACAACATATGTTCATAACATATTATGCACAGTGGAAATGAGTTACCGTGGTTATATGAAAGATAGAAATACCTTATTGATCCCAGTGCATCTAATCCCTACACTAACATTAACACTTGAAATGAGAATTGAATGTGAACACATGGATTACTTGTGAATTTGTCTAAAGATCTAAGAAAATCTGCAATACAATCATGTAGAGAGCCCATGAAGTGCTTTAAATGTAATGAATAAAAATCCAAAAGTCTACTCTGCATACGATCAAAAATGATACAATCTTGTCTCTTGGAGTTAATTTTTAAATTCATTCGCCAGACTATCAGTTGTTTTTAAAAAGCTCCATTGTAAATGATGTCATATCATTTTTATATGGTGTCATTCCTCAGTGTTGTTACTATTGATGACCCCTTTTCTTTGGCGCTATCATCACAGCAAGAATAAGCTCTTTGCAGGTTTATGGTAAAGGGTGATAAAGGAAACAGGTCACCAGAAACACTTCATCCTCAAATTACAATGATGTTTGTCTCTGTATGACTTTAGACTCGTTGGCAGGGTTATTAAGGCCAAACAAAGGGGCAACAAGACTAGCAAAAGTTTGAAGAACATCCACATACAGCATTATTTGCACTGCATCAGTGGATGTAAGGCAACACATCTCTCTTGCAAAGTCTTTAATATTTACAGAGCTCTGGTACTTTTGGGGGAAAAGATAATAAAGTGAGCTGGAAGAAAGAAAAAAAATAACTATAAGAGGCATAAGGAATGTCATTTCCTATCAGCCAGTAATCTTTCTCTATAGATTTATGTGAAAGCAGTTTGGCTGCACTGTCAGCCAAGGACTGAATGCCTGACCTGCAGTATCCTCTCTATAGAAATCCACTCAAGTTATGTCCACATGCAGTAGCAGAAGAAAACAAGCAAAGCAGTGTGTTTAACCAACACATTGGACTTTTGTGAAATAATCTTTAAAATGTTAAAATATGGCAAGTTAACATCAACTTATTAAATATTCTTGTCATGTATCAAAGGACTTAAAACTAACAAAAAAGGATGAAGAAAAAAGGGAAGAGCTACTCTCTTAAAAATTAAACATTGAAAACAGTGTTGTGGATGTGGTAGCACGCCTTGTCTTCTCGGCTAAAGTCTCAAACAATGAATGAATGAATGAGTGAAAACCTCATTGTTTCTAATAAACTGGGAGATGTGCAGTTCAGCTTTTCTGTGCTGGTAAAGGCAAATATTGGCAGCAGTATTTTGACGGTAATGGTGAATAACTGTTAATGATGAAACCATTTTTTGGCTGTAATAAAATCTGATATGGATAGGCTAATTTTATTACGAAAAAGTACAGGAGCACGGACTCACAAATAGAGGGCTTTCTACTCCCTCGGGATCTCGAGATGAGTTGAGAGGAGTTTTCAATTCTAAAATTAACTTTGAAGTCAACATCAGAAATACCATCAAGTCTGCCTTTATAATTTAAGGAATATTGCCAGAGTGCAGATATTGCTCTCACAAGAAGATAATGAAACACTAATGTGTGCTTTTAACCATAGCCGTTTTGATTAAAGGCAATGTCCTATGCTCAAGTGTTATTCCAGGAAAACCTTAAACTAGCAGCAGAACTGTAAAGACATGCAGAAAGGCTCCGTTAAACCTTTTTTTTAATGTATTAGATGATAAGATTGTTTTTTAGATGGTGTTCATGATCCTCATCCACGGTGGGTAAAGGAGAAAGAAAAGCTGTTGGATCAATGTAAAATACATTTGTGGCTTAATACACCTACTGGTGTTTTGACGCAAATAGTAGAGAATGATTTCGATTATTTAGGGTAATTTTATTACTACTACAGCTGCTACTGTTGATGTTTTCATTGCTTTAGATAAGATTCCCATTTTTATTACCACTGCCAGTCTCCTTACATTTCTCTTTAAAGCATTTTCAATGCAAAAAAAACCGCAAAAAAAAAAAAGAAAAGAAAGAAGTGGCTGTCTCTCCTTTAAGCTGTGACCACAGCACTTTGTGTGTTAAAGCAATAGAGAGACTTATAGCCGGAGGGGGGGGGTGAAGGTGATGGATGCTACTCTCAAATGTATTGTCTTGCAAAGTTTTAGGCTGCTGCGGCATTTTCCACATGGTAATTTTCCTCTCTGTAAGGGTGCAGCAGTAGGAAAGTGGCTTTTGCTACTCAGAGCCGATTTGTCTGCAGAGTCAGATTTAGCTTTTAAGCAACTCAAAGTATAAGGCTTTGACAGAATCTTGATGTAATGAAAATTTTGCTGATACAGGAGAAAGGGCTTTGTAAACTAGATTGTGTTGACCACTCGACTGTGACCGGTTCAAAACTTCTAAAATATTTGCTTTTACTTAGATATGGCAGCAGTGAATAAAACCCTGCAGATTTTTTTCCCCAATGAAGTTAGAACATGGCAAGATTTTGTCCTTGTTTGTCGTCGTATTAACATCCATTTAACAAATCAGTGTAGCATGCAAATCAACATCGTCAAGGCTACTTGCTTTCAATATTGATTTATAGGCTGGATTTTATGTTTTTGTGCTGTTATTTAATATTATAAGGCTGATTTAGCAGGAAGTGTAAGGATTAGGCACATGTCACTCATTGGCTGGTCTCTGAATCATTTGTACAGCACACCTCCTGAAGTTCCTTTGATCTTTGGTCCTTTTAATATTATGTTCCTCTACCAGTGGTGTCCTGAGCCAACCCTAAAAGAAAACCCCAAAAACCTTGCTCTTCATGCACCGTGCAGTTATTCAATTAAAATTCATTTATGCTTGTGGCATGTAGAAAAATTCTAAGCAGATCCGGTTAATTCAGATTTTGTCTCAAGATGACAAGACAGAAAAACATAAATGACTTTGATTGCGGGTTCTGTCACAGTTGCGGTAGCGAAACAAAGCAGAGACAGAGAAACAGGTTAAAGCATTTCAAAAGTGGCAATAGAAACACTGAAGTTACTTATGGGCTTGTAAGGACCTGGGGGTTAGGGCGGTAGTTGAGAATCAGAAGCTGACATAGGACTGAGCAGTACAGGGGGTAATGCAGAGGGGAGCCAAAGGGGACAGGCAAGACAGGAGGTCTGGAGACAAGGGCTGGGTCAACTAAGGGGAACTGCAGGCATAGAAAAAGAGGAATTATACACAGCAGAATACTCACAGAGCAGTAAAGTTAACCATAAATGACTACTTGAGGAGAGGCTATATTCTGGCAATGAGGAGGTGGCAGAGCAGAGCATGTGAAGGAGACTTGATTGTTGAAGTGGCTGCAGCTGGTTGGGCTCTGTTCAGGCTCCAGGGCACCTGTCTCCAATTCTGCAATCAAGCCCACAGTAACATAGAAGGGAAAGGGAGACGGATTTCAGATAAAGCACGAGAGGAAACAGAAACAGAGGCTATGACCAAAGAACTGTCAAGGCTGAATCCTAATAGCCACACTAAGGCCTAAGTATCGCAGCCTCAAATACTTAAAAGTGTGGGCAGCACTAAAACTAGTGATGCACGAATCGTTCAGTACTCGAGAATCACTTTACTGACTCAAGAATCATGATTCACAAGCCCAACTGACTCATCCCTGTTGCTGTTAGCAAAATAATTTCATTAGTAGAAATATATCTAGCTTATAATTAAAATTGTGGAGAAAAGCACAACATCCAGTACCTTAACAAAAACATTTCTGCTCTGAACTGGAACAAAAAAACCTGAGTAGAAACTCACATCAAGACACTAGCTCCTCGGTTCACAGTAGCATCGCTCTGCTAACATGCTAACAGCACATTTGAGCTACTCACCCCCTCCCTCCTGTGCTGAATCATAGCGTAAGCGAATCACTCAGGACTCACTCACCCCCTCCCTCCTGTGCTGAATCATAGCGTAAGCGAATCACTCAGGACTCACTCACCCCCTCCCTCCTGTGCTGAATCGTAAGCGCAAGCGAATCACTCAGGACTCGCTCACCCCCTCCCTCCTGGCGCACAGCTTCTTCTTCTTGGTTGGCAACCAATGTTAAGGCGCATTACCGCCCCCTGGCTCACAGCTCAGTGGACATTTAGATGAGAAAATATATATTTGACAAATTTAAGGAAAATACTGATAAAATAAAAATAAAATAAATGTTCCCTTTAGAAATTTTTTTGCTCTTTTTTGCTCTATAAAATAGTTGTTTTCTTTTACAATCACTCATCTTAGCAGTAGGATATACATAAAAAGAGAAACAAATTAAGTTTGAGTGAAAATGTACATTTTTTGCACTCTCTGGTCTACTGACTCAGTGACTCAAATAACTCAAAAAATCCGATTCACTTTGGTGAGTGACTCCTTAAAACTCGATTCAGTAAAAAGAATCAAATTTACCATCACTAGCACTAAAGTGTGTGTAACCGGTGTGATTCTGCGTTGTGTCTGATTAAAAAAGGTAAAAGAAAGAAAGACCTCCAAGTAAATAATTTGCCCACTCCAGCTCCTCTCCCACAGGGGAATTGTAGAAAAAGGGCTGGCATTTATTTTTACATTAAACATAAAATATGCATTTACACATAACATATTTGACATAAGATAAAACAAAAACAACAACATGAAATCCGACATACCTGATAAAAAAGGTAAAAGAAAGAAAGACCTCCAAGTAAATAATTTGCCCACTCCAGCTCCTAGACCAAATACAAACAGTGGGGAAGAGGGTTAGCTCAACCCACCACAGCTCCCAAGCTAGCAAGGAGTATATATTCATGCTAGCATTTATGGCGCCTAAAACACATTTATGATACACACATACTACACACTTATCACATCTTACAAAAACAGGCTTAATAATGACAATAACTGAACTAACATCGCAATCATAAACATCAGGGTGGCTAAATATGAATTATGTGTGTTTTTAAGGTGTTGGAAAGAAATGACACCCACCTCTCCCACAGGGGAATTGTAGAAAAAGGGGAGAGGCAAAAGGGGTACGCTGTATTTATAGTATTGCACCAAAGAAGAAGAAGAAAAGAATGAGGAGGGGCTCTAACTGATAATGAACACAACTACAGGCTTGGAGGTCCTAAAAGTCAGGTATAAAAGGAGCAGTTTGGGGGTTTAGAACACATTTTGTGTAATTATAACAATGTGATTTATGACTCTGTTACATGTGCACGGTCATAAAAAAGTCAAAATTGTATGAACAGGATGAAATATCTCTTTGTGAAAGACGGAAAACACGATTGTGGTAAAAGAGTCCAAAAATCATCTCCCACCTCCTGCCTCGACCTTGTGGCATTTTCCACAGTGGTGTAGGTGAATTTACGAGGGTTTAAGAAAAGAGAACAATATGACAGCTGATTCCTATTTCAAAACCTCACGTCACTCAAGGTGTTCTTGCTGTGTTGTTTCCACCAGCTAAAAAAATATGATAAACATACACTGAACAAAAATATAAATGCAACACTTTTGTTTTTGCTCCCATTCCCCATGGGATGGATGTAGAGACCTAAAATTCATTCCAGATACACAATATAACCATCCCTCCCAAACAGTGGTCACAAATCAGTCCAAATGTGTGGTAGTGGGCACATCTGCTATATTGAGATAATCCATCCCACCTCACAGGTGTGCCACATCAGGATGCTGATCTGACATCATGAGTAGTGCACAGGTGTACCTCAGACTGCCCACAACAAAAGGCCACCCTGGAATGTGCAGTTTTTTGCGCTATTGGGGGTCTGGGGACCCAGAACCGGTCAGTATCTGGTGTGACCACCATTTGCCTCATGCAGTGCAACACATCGTCGCATGGAGTCTATCAGATTGTCAATTGTGGCCTGTGGAATGTTGGTCCACTCCACTTCAATGGCTGTGCGAGGTTGTTGGATATTCGTGGGAACTGGCACACGCTGTCGTATACGCCGGTCAAGCACATCCCGAACATGCTCAATGGGTGACATGTCCGGTGAGTATGCTGGCCATGCAAGAACTGGGACATTCTCAGCTGCCATCTGCCCTGAACAATGTGAACCATGATTCATCCGTGAAGCGCACACCTCCCCAACGTGCCAGACGCCATCGAATGTGAGCATTTGCCCACACAAGTCTGTTACGGCGACGAGCTGGAGTCAGGTCAAGACCCCAATGAGGACGACGGGCATGCAGTTGAGCGTCCCTGAGACGGTTTCTGACAGTTTGTGCAGAAATTGTTTGGTTGTGCAAACCAATTGTTCCAGCAGCTGTCTGGGTGGCTGGTCTCAGACGATCTTGGAGGTGAACCTGCTGGATGTGGAGGTCCTGGGCTGGTGTGGTTACACGAGGTCTGCGGTTGTGAGGCCGGTTGGATGTGCTGCCATATTCTCTGAAACGCCTGTGGAGACGGCTCATGGTTGAGAAATGAACATTCAATGCACGGGCGACAGATCTGGTTGACATTCCTGCTGTCAGCATGCCAATTGCACGCTCCCTCATTGCTTGTGGCATCTGTGGCATTTTGCTGTGAGACAAAACTGCACATTCCAGGGTGGCCTTTTGTTGTGGGCAGTCTGAGGTACACCTGTGCACTACTCATGATGTCAGATCAGCATCCTGATGTGGCACACCTGTGAGGTGGGATGGATTATCTCAATATAGCAGATGTGCCCACTACCACACATTTGGACTGATTTGTGACCACTGTTTGGGAGGGATGGTTATATTGTGTATCTGGAATGAATTCTAGGTCTCTACGTCCATCCCATGGGGAATGGGAGCAAAAACAAAAGTGTTGCGTTTATATTTTTGTTCAGTGTATTTTATTACCAATGTTGGAATTTTAAAGAAAATGGAATATGTAGCCAATAAAATAGATTTTTGTTTTGGTTATTTTCTTACTTTTTTCCTGCTGTAGAGTAATGCAGCATGACTCTTCAGCTTCTTGTTTTCCAGAAATGGAAAACACACATTAATAACATTTATATGGCCTGCACCTATTGGTCAAATTTTTTGGTTATTTTCATGAATTGCCTGATGGTGGGAATTATTGGATAGGGTGGTCTAAGGAAGCATTTGCTTAGTATTTAGAAGATCCGACTAGTTCTTCTTATGGCTGCCATGCAGATACTTCCACTTCAAAACCTACTCAGAAAGCAACAAATACTTTTAATATATAAAAAGAAACATTAATTCATTCAATGCAAACCTGTTGGGCAGGTTGCTCCTCCTATGCTTGTTTTTAACTCTCTTGCCTCCACATATTTCTACAGTAAATTCAGCAGCCGGGCTTGCTACCAGTTTAGCAGATGAACAAATATCTTTTACAGCACATCTGTGTCTCTCCCCAAGCTTCATAGCAGAAATGTTGACCCCATCTGATCCAGGTCACAGCCTTAGATGCTCAGGTGGGGTTCTTGGCTGTTCCAGAGTCAAGGCTTAAATCTACAGGTGATGGTGTCTGAGGAGATAAGGCTCCCAGACTTCCTTCAAATCATTTGTGAAAACACCTTTTTATAAACGTGTGTCTATGTAATGTCTATGTGTGACTGTTTATCAGTTTTATTCAGCAACTTTGAATCAGTAACTTCTTGTGTCATTCCTGGGTCACTGCCCGAAGGGTGGGAGTGGTGAATGCCACTTAAATACATTAATTAGAAAGTCTGACCTAATTTGTAGAAAGGTTAGCATTGGAGAAACTGCTTCATTAGCAGATGCACACAACCAGTCTGGTCCCTTTCTACCTCCTCTGTCTGTCTTCTGTTTCTTAATTACGATCCTGATGAACATTGGGGAATATTAGTCATGGTTCCTGTGAAGCACACTGTTTTTCTATTGCAACCCGTGAATTGACTTGTTTTGAAATGCAGATCTGAAGATAGCTGAAGTGTCACATCAACAACATTCAACAGAACACTGATCTCATCTCTGATCATCATTGAGCAGGTTTAATGCTGTCCCTCCTGGCAAGCGAGCAATTATTTCATGGGTGTAGCAAAGTGTTTACACAAAGTGTGATTGGCAAGCTCAACAAAGTTGAGGATGGTATTTGTGTCTCTGTATGTGCTGCCTGCTCCATTGGATGAGTGTGTGACAGACAGGACCTGGAAATGCGATCGATTGCATGCTCACTGTCTTGGCTAAGAAACTAGGTGTTCAATTTCTCTTGCACATCTGGAATCTTGCTCATCAATCAACCAACTGTACCAGGTGTGCTGACAGGGTGTGCTGGCCATTGGATTGATGGTTGACTTCACTTTTGTCCCATTGATTTTGAAATGTTTGAGTGCTTTTCTTTTTTCAAGAAAGAAATGCTGATGTGTCTTCATAAATGGATATACTAATTTGTTTTCTTGTCCAGAGCTACAACAAATTACAGAATATCCATGCATTTATTCAAACTTTTTTGCTTTCAGTAGCTGAAGCAATTATTTTGACTTAGCATAGCTTCCCAATGCTTGGCAAACAGATAAGATATTTGTTTTTCCCCTTTTCAACAAATGGAGTGTAAAACAAACAAAATCTAAAGTTTTACATTTTTATTTGTTTACAGGTAAAAGAAATGAGGTACGATGTGCTCACTAATGAGCTTGAGATGTGCTAGTAGGCAGGAAGTTTGGACATGCTAGCTGTCTCCATTAACTTCCTATTTTTTGCTAGACCAAAATAATTGCCTTCTGGCTCTGTCAACATCCTTCAAGAAGTAGTTCAGTGTTTTGAGAGGAATTAAATCTCTGTATTGAATGTGAGGCTAGAAAATTAAAAACAAAAGGCAACATGCTAAAACAATTAATAAACTTTACAAGTGCTGATATCAAAAGCCTCAATCAGAAACTGAATTGGAATTTTGTGTGTGTGTGTGTGGTCACTGATGATATTAAAGCCATGCATAAAGTGCATGCTCCTGTTGCTCTATTAAAATACACTGGAAAGAAAGTATCATACTATTGCTTGCATTACCTAGAAATGTTATAACTTTAAGTAGCTTTAACCCTTTGTAGCAGGGGTGGGCAACTCCAGGCCTCGATTGCCAGTGTCCTGCAGGTTTTAGATATCACCCTGGGTCAACACACCTGAATCACATGATTAGTTCATTACCAGTCCTCTGGAGAACTTCAGGACATGTTGAGGAGGTCTTTTAGCTATTTGAATCAGCTGTGTTGGATCAAGGACACATCTAAAACCTACAGGACACTGGCCGTTGAGGCCTGGAGTTGCCCACCCCTGCTTTATAGGGAACACAGTGAAATACATAGAAATTCAAAAATTTCAAACCTGTGGTCTTATTGAAGTACATTACAGGACTTTTTAACTTGTGTGAATTTTTTCCAAAAAATGTCTGTATATTTAAAAAAAAAAAAAAAAAAAATTTTATATATATATATATATATATATAAATATATATATATATATATATATATAAATATATATAATAGCAGCTGGATAGCGTAGTGGTTAAACTACACGCCTTTGGAACAGAGGATCGCAAGTTCGATTCCTGCCTGGGGCGTCTGTATCCAGTAAGGGTCCTAAGGCTAGACCCCCTATGCTAAGCAAGCCTACCGCAGACATGAGCGAGACAGATAAATATGAAGGCATGCCGGCTCGGACGTCGCCCGGATCAACAAGGTCCGCGTCAGGTGTTGAGGAACCAGGGCACCCTGACGAAAAGTGGGCTACTGGAACAAGAAGGCATCGGTGGGCAAGGGACGAAAACAGGGCGTTGTTGGAATGCTACTACGCAAGTAACCCCGGCGGAAGGGGCTACATGAATAGGATGAGGGACCTATGGATTCTTCGATACCCAACATCCACAATGACGGCGAAACAACTAGTAGCTCAGTGTTCCAACATTCGAAAGAAGGGACTGCTCTCACAGCTAGAGATTGACGAGGTACAACACAAATGCTACGGCAAGGAGGAGTCAGGACGCCAGGTCAGGGGGGAGATATCATCACCCCCACCCGAGATTGGGTACATAGCCCCAAGTGCGATAGGAGAAGGATCGTTGAGTGCGAGAGGAACTGACCTGAAAAATAGGATCATGGCCAAGCTTGAAACCTGGATCCCCCGTAGCCGGTTACCAAGATTACGCGAAGTACCCTCAGAAGGTCTGCTAGATGATGTTAATGCAGCACTACGGGCAATACCTACAACCACGATTACCGACACTAACAAGCTGATCTACAATACGGCAGCAGTGATCAGTGAGATGCTTGGCTACAAGTTGAACAGCCACAAGGGGCAGTACCCTCCATGGAGAAGGAGGCTAGAGGGCAAGATCAAAGTAGCACGGAGGGAGGTTAGCCAACTAACGGAGTTGCAGAAAGGTGCGACAAATAAGGTGCCTAAGAAATACAGCAAGTTGTCCATACCTGAGGCCTTGGAAACTGCCAAGCAAAGACTCACAGCCTTGGCCAGCCGCTTGAGGAGGTACACCAGAGAGATAGAAGGCAGGAGAATAAACCAGCTGTTCTCCACAGAACCAGCAAAGGTGTACTCTCAGTGGCAAGGGAACAATAAGAGAACAGCACCACCAAGGCTGGAGACGGAGCAATACTGGAAGAGCATATGGGAGAAGGATGCAACCCATAACGGCAATGCTCAGTGGCTAGAGGATCTGAGGGCAGACCACAGCGACCTCCCTGAACAGGGTCCAGTAACCATCACAGTGGCAGATATCCAAGAAAGGGTCTCCAGTATGAAGAGTTGGACAGCACCAGGGCCCGACATGGTTCACGCCTACTGGCTGAAGAAGCTGACTGCACTCCACGAGCGTCTGGCAGCACAAATGAACCAGCTGCTAGTTAACGAAAGACACCCGGAATGGCTAACTGAAGGCCGGACGGTCCTGATCCCCAAGGACCCCAAGAAGGGACCGGTCCCCTCCAACTACCGACCAATAACCTGCCTCAGTACTACATGGAAGCTCCTGTCAGGCATCATATCGGCTAAGATGAACAGGCACATGGGTCAATACATGAGCGGGACACAGAAAGGAATTGGCAAGAATACCAGAGGTGCAAAACACCAGCTACTGGTAGACAGAACAATCAGCCGAGACTGCAAGACCAGACTGACCAACCTGTGCACTGCCTGGATTGATTACAAGAAGGCCTATGACTCTATGCCCCACAGCTGGATACTGGAATGCCTAGAATTGTACAAGATCAATGGGACCCTAAGAGCCTTCATCAGGAACTCAATGGGGATGTGGCGTACAACACTAGAGGCCAACTCCAAGCCCATAGCACAAGTTACCATCAAGTGCGGGATCTACCAAGGAGATGCTCTGTCCCCACTGCTGTTCTGCATAGGCCTGAACCCCCTCAGTGAGATCATTAACAAGACTGGCTACGGATACCGACTACGGAACGGAGCAGTTGTCAGCCACCTCCTGTACATGGATGACATCAAGCTGTATGCCAAGAGTGAACGAGACATCGATTCACTGATCCACACTACCAGGCTATACAGCAATGACATTGGAATGTCGTTCGGACTGGAGAAGTGTAGTCGGATGGTAACAAAGAGAGGGAAGGTAGTCAGAACTGGGGGGATTGAACTACCAGAAGGCAACATTGCAGACATAGAGGACAGTTACAAGTACCTGGGGATCCCGCAGGCAAATGGGAACCATGAAGAGGCCGCTAGAAAGGCTGCAACCACCAAGTACCTGCAGAGGGTCAGGCAAGTCCTGAGGAGTCAGCTGAATGGTAAGAACAAGATCCGGGCCATCAACACACTCGTTCACTCTTGGCATACAGCCCGTGATCAGGTACCCTGCTGGGGTAATAAGCTGGCCAAAGGAGGAGATAGAAGCCACTGACATAAAGACAAGAAAGCTCCTGACCATGCATGGAGGGTTTCACCCCAAGTCCAGCACCCTGAGGCTGTACGCTAAGCGGAAGGAAGGGGGCCGGGGACTGGTGAGTGTCAGCACCACAGTCCAGGATGAGACAAGGAACATCCAAGAATACATTGGGAAGATGGCCCCAACTGACCGAATGCTCAGTGAATACCTCAGGCAGCAGAAACCCAAGAAAGAGGAGGGAGACGAGGAACCATCATGGAAGGACAGGCTCCTGCACGGTATGTACCACCGGCAGATAGAGGAGGTGGCTGATATCCAGAAATCCTACCAGTGGCTGGACAAAGCTGGACTGAAAGACAGCACAGAGGCACTAATCATGGCAGCACAAGAACAAGCTCTGAGTACAAGATCCATAGAGGCTGGGGTCTATCACACCAGGCAAGACCCCAGGTGCAGGCTGTGTAAAGATGCCCCAGAGACTATCCAGCACATAACAGCAGGGTGCAAGATGCTAGCAGGCAAGGCATACATGGAACGCCATAACCAAGTGGCCGGCATAGTGTACAGGAACATCTGTGCCGAGTATAACCTAGAAGTCCCGAGGTCAAAATGGGAGATGCCCCCAAGGGTGGTGGAGAATGACCGAGCTAAGATCCTGTGGGACTTCCAGATACAGACGGACAAAATGGTGGTGGCTAACCAACCGGACATAGTGGTGGTAGACAAACAGAAGAAGACAGCCGTAGTGATCGATGTAGCGGTTCCCAATGACAGCAATATCAGGAAGAAGGAACACGAGAAGCTGGAGAAATACCAAGGGCTCAGAGAAGAGCTCGAGAGGATGTGGAGGGTGAAGGTAACGGTGGTCCCCGTGGTAATCGGAGCACTAGGTGCGGTGACTCCCAAGCTAGGCGAGTGGCTCCAGCAGATCCCGGGAACAACATCGGAGATCTCTGTCCAGAAGAGCGCAGTCCTGGGAACAGCTAAGATACTGCGCAGGACCCTCAAGCTCCCAGGCCTCTGGTAGAGGACCCGAGCTTGAAGGATAAACCGCCCGCAGGGGCGTGCTGGGTGTTTTTATATATATATATAAGAACCATATAAACTTATTTTTTAAAGATTTTTCTTGACTAACACTAACACTTTTCACAAATATGATACATATCCAGCCACAGGCACCTGATTCATGGGAATAATTTCCTTTAAGGTGATCAGGCTAGACTTTTCTTCAAAGAATGAATTTCAGTAATGCAAAAAGACCTGGATGTCCATGGAAAACAGCAGTGTTGGATGATCACAGGAGGTAGGGTTATCGACATCCAAGTCTACCATAAAGAGAAGGCTACATGAAAGTAAATACAGAGGGTTCAGTGCAAGGTGCAAGTCACTCATAAGCCTCAAGAATAGAGAGGCTAGATCTGACTTGGATTGTTATTTTATTTTATTTTTTTTAAATGTTTTTAGCACAGTTTGGGAAAAACATTCATTGGACATATGACACCAAGATCAATCTCTACCAGAAAGGTGGCAAGAAAAAAGTATGGCGAAGGCGTGGAACAGCTCATGATCCAAAGCATACCAAATCATCTGTAAAATAACTGAAAGCTGCTGCAGTAAAGGCCTGGTAGAGCATTAAAAAGGAGGAAACCCAGCAGCTGGTGATGTCCATGAGTAAAAGACTTCAGGCTGTTATTGCCAGCAAAGGGGTTTCAACCAAATATTAGAAATGAACATTTTATTTTCAGTTATTTAATTTGTCCAATTACTTTTGAGGCCCTGAAATAAAGGCATTGCTTCAGTTTCTCACATTTTTATATAATCTTTTTGCTCAGCCCACTAAATTCAAGCCGAAAGTCTGCACTTCAAATGAATCTGTGTGGTTTTATTTAAAATTCATTGTGGTAATGTACAAACCAAAATTAGACAAAAGTTGTCTCTGTCCAAATATTTATGGACTTAACTGTATATAATGCATGGGTTTCATCAACTTTCCACTGTTGGTTTTGATGTTATTACCACAGGTGTGAGAGTAGGTAGGGGTGAATAACCCAATTTTCTGAATTCCAGAAGAACACTAGTTCAAAATGCCCCAGGCCACTGATGATTGATCAGTGTAATAATGTCACTGCCTGTCACGTAACCTGATCTTTGTTGATTAGCTGGGAGAAATCCATGTGTTTCTACAACCTCACGGTGAGTCATGGAGAGGCCAAGTTTGATGTTCTTCTACAGTGGCTTGCAAAAGTATTTGGCCCCCTTGAACTTTCCCACATTTTGTCACATTACAGCCACAAACATGAATCAATTTGATTGGAACTCCACGTGAAAGACCAACACAAAGTGGTGTACATGTGAGAAGTGGAACGAAAATCATACATGATTCCAAACAATTTTTACAAATAAATAACTGCAAAGTGGGGTGTGCACGGTTCCAAACACGGTTCCTCACTCCCCCATAGGATGCTGAAATCTACCCTAGCTACACTATGTAAGCAACTTAACTGGAGGTACAGCATGCCAGGTTGCTTAATGTAAAAACTTATCTTAAGGCGGTCTAGTTCTTGTTTGAGAGATTTAGAAAAAAGAACAAATATGCTGTTGAGATTAAATATCAGACAAATTTACATTAAAGAATGAAGCACAATGAGAACTGACTTATTTAGTTCTCTACTGTGCAGTCGGTGTTGGGTGTAACATGCCACTGTAATCACATTACATTTTTCAGTAATGACACAATGTAACAAGTTATTATATTAAAATTTGTAATTACACTTCAGTCACACTTATGTCTTAACTGAAGAATCTTTGTAATGCAAGTTGCGCAGCTGTTTTAGTTTGTGGGGAGGGGAGTGGTCTTCAGCTAAAATAAGGACATTGCACAAAAGGACAAGAGCACGATGGTAAAGCTCAAATTTAGTCCAGGACAGAAGCAACTGCATTATCCTGCTAACACAACTTTTGCAAACATCTGCACCGACAGCATGCTGACACAAACCTAGCCAAGAACTCAGATGTTAAAGCTGAGTGTATGCTGACCCCAGCCCAGCAGTCAGACTATGAACTTTAACAGGTAACAAAAGCAGAGATGAGCAGTTTTACTTTTGCTGTTTCTAAAGAAGAATCACCGCAGTGATCGCTTTGAAGTCTCTTTTGGGCTAGTTTTCAGCACTGCGTTGACACTACAGACACTAAAAGAAAAATTCTGGTGTGTCATTATAACTGTGCTGTGAAGCTATTGCCTACAATTTATTTTTTATTATTGTTAACTGTTCATTATGAGACAGTGTGTTTCAGGCCATTTTGCTGAATGATGAGAAAGTAATGAAATGAGTAGTGTAACAAATTACTTTCTCAGGTGAATAATTAAATAGGGAACTTCATTACTTTTAAGTAAGGAGTAATACATTACTCAAAGTAATGACCCCAACACTTTATGCCATTCACCTTTCACACACGTCATCTGATAGCATCGTGACATTCCTGTAAGTGGTGATCATGGTGCACTTGTCCCCGATACCAGTGTTGTAGTTTGCACAAGTATGCTTGGCATCTGAGTGATGTAAATTTTGTAATCAGAGAGTGAAAGCAGCCTCTGGGGGGATGTCCACGTCCTTCCAATTTGTACTGTCTGGCCTGCATAGAAAGTGCACCAATTATGCATGTCCTCCAAGTGCACTCCAAGTGGACTTGGAAAAAAGTATAATAAGAATAACCACTCATCTGTGGTGTCTGCAGCTGTCCGTGTGTGCGCAAGTATAAAGCTATTCAGTTATTGGCTTTGTCAAATCAGCATTTACTGACATCCTGGTAAAAAGGATGGGCTGTCTTCTCAATGGGATGAGGTGACAGAGAGTCAGTGAATGAGTGGGTAAAAGAGAAACTTGAGCCACTTGATTGTGACAAAATAAGAAAGCCCTACCTCTGTTGCATGACTCATTGGGCAACGGCGTTTATGTTCAAGGGAAGTCATCAAGTCAGTTTTCTCATATCTGACAAAAAAAGAGGGTGTCACAAGATGGCTTTGAAAAATATATTCAGAAGTGTTAAGGGAAATCCTGTAAAAAGTCATGATTTCAAGAATCTTTTATTTTTTATTCTACAGCTGGAATTATGTATCCTTTAGACCTAATGGCCCAAATGAAACCCCACATACTATTACCTTCAGAAATAGCTATGCTGGCTGCTTTGTCACTCCCTCCACTCCTTTTGCTAATCTAAGACAATTGCCAAGTGGCTGTGATCTTTAGCACGCAGACATGAGAGCGATATCAATCTTCTCATCTAACTCTCATCATCTCTTTGCCCCAAAATATCACACAATTTCTTTAAACTGAGTAGAAAAATGTTCTTGTTCTTAATGTTCTTCATCCCCACAGTTTAAATAAAAGCAGGCAGAGCAGAATAGTTTGACTCAAACTAGGTCTGCTTTGACATCAGTGTCTGGCAGCAGCAAAGAACAGAAATGCCTTCATAAATCTGTTGAAATGCCAGGAGAAGAGCAGAATATGAGGCCATAACACGAGCCCGTCAGTGCATTTAAGTGTTAATTATTCATTTTTCTTCCCTCATAAATTTTAACGGGAAGCTTTTGTGATTAAAACAAAATATCCATGAGAATATCCTTTGGGAAGTGGCATTCTTTAAGCCCTTTAAAGAATTGTGAATAATGATGGCGCTCTCATAAAAATGATGCCCAGAGGATCCTGCTTGTTTCTTACTCTTTGCTACCTATTTGAGAGGACCCGTTGTTTTTAAAGCCAAATGTATTTTGTGACCAGAAAAAGAGGTGAACAAACAATCACAGGACACCAAAGTACACAGCTGGAATGGCATGCGGTCGTAAAATACGCTATAGCCTTTGGGAGCACTAATTGCCTAATGATGAAGTTAGTGTACATTATATGGGCTCTATTAGGTGGAGCTGTATGGACACCAATTTTCTCTTAATATGTTTAGAGGACGGATAATTTGATGGCCATTCAAAGATATAATAATCCACTTATCTTTCACACAGCTAATCTACATTAAATACCCTTCCACCCTACCGCCTGCCCCACCCCCACCACTATCACACGTCTGTGGGTGTAGAAATACACATGCGCATATAGAATATAAATATTACCAATTAATTAGTGTCCTGAAATTTTTGTCCTGATATAATTTCAGATAAGCTGTGTTAGACATGCAAACAGTGGTAAATCAGAAATATCCCATGGTCTCTTTTTTTCTGTCCGTCAGCAGCTGCCACTAGATGTCACAATATTAACACCAGGCAATACTAGCTCAGTCAGCACCCAAACACCCATTCCTGAATCATCACTATTGTTATGTAAATGCCGCTTAAGGTGAAACCTTTTGGATATTTCCTAAAGGCAAACCTCCTACCTTTTACCCCATCTCTCTTTTCCTCCTGATTCTACTTTAAATGCTACACAAGCTGTGACAAAAGTAATAGGAGTGGCATTGTGGGGGTTTCCTCGAGATATTGTTAAATGTAATGATAGCTTTGACACAGGAATTGTGTCTGGAGAAAACTATTGAATCATGCCCCTGCTTTATTTGCAGCCTTAAGATTTAATGTCTGTCCCCTCAATGTGGCTTTGATAAATGACCCTGGCAGCCAAAGCATCTTGCAGCTGTTCTGATACACACAAGAAGATGTTGAGTCTCCACTGAGGCAGACCACTGCTAATTAAAACCAAGCTATGGAAGGAGCATTTGTGGATTAAGCGTGCATCTGATAAGAGATATTCCTTTTTGAACACATGCGTAAAGCCAGAGAGATTCCTTTTAGTCCACATGGATTGTAGTCGAATCTGCCCTGTGCTGAATTCCATGTGGACATTATGGCTGTTGCTCAGAAGTTTGCCACATTTCCATAACTTTTATTTTCTGCACTTGTGCCTGCGTTTGTTCTGACCCCATGTGTCCTTTGGGATCTTTGATTATTCGTACACTGAGACCTGAATGCAAAAACAGCTTCTTTTGATTGAGAGGCTGCATGGATATGGGAGGTAACATGGGCAGTTTCAAGGTCCTTTTTGCAGGAAGATGTTGATATAACCTCCCATTTTCAGGACATAAAACCAAAGGTGACAGCTTTGAAGACAGGATTATTGCTTGACAGAAATCTGAAATGTTTTCAAGCATACCGACTGAGCAGTAACGTCTGAATGTTTGAGGGTTTTGTGGTAAATTGACTAGTTAAAATAGAGAACATGTGCTGCATGTGTCCTAGTTTGAAGGTTTGGCAGACTAAATGATGTGGGTTTTTTTGTGTTCAGTCAATAGCAGCCAAATGCCTGTAACCTAATTTCACATTTTTGATTTTCACAGTTGATGTGTTGGTCAGGAAATAGCTACCATACTGTTGCCGTGAGCAGTGTTGGTCAAGTTACTTGAAAAAAGTAATCAGTCTAACATTTAAACCTATTTTCTGCACATTCCAGCACATAAAATAAAATATTTTTTGTGTTTACACTCAGTCTTTCAAATAGATGCAAGTAAAACACAGCAGAAAATAAATAAAGTCAAAGACTAGCGATCCTGTTGCTCTATTTTCACCTGTAAAGCAGGAGTGGCGTAGGCGATCGTGGCTCAAGAGTTGGGAGTTCGCCTTGTAATCAGAAGGTTGCCGGTTCGAGCCCCGGCTTGGACAGTCTCGGTCGTTGTGTCCTTGGGCAAGACACTTCACCCGTTGCCTACTGGTGGTGGTCAGAGGGCCCGGTGGCGCCAGTGTCCGGCAGCCTCGCCTCTGTCAGTGCGCCCCAGGGTGGCTGTGGCTACAATGTAGCTTGCCATCACCAGTGTGTGAATGTGTGTGTGAATGGGTGGATGACTGGATATGTAAAGCGCTTTGGGGTCCTTGGGGACTAGGAAAGCGCTATATAAATACAGGCCATTTACACTGGTGCAGGTGTGCCGCAGCGGTCAGTTGAAGAATCCGCGAGTTTCTCTGTGAGTTTCCCATTACGTCGTAGCGCACTCGGTGCTTGCTTGGAAGTTTAGGGGTTTTTCGCTGTAAAAAGAAGTTTTCTTCCCACACACAACGGACGCTAATGTTTTTGTCACTTTTTATGGAATCAAACTCAAAGTAAGGTCAGTACTTCCACACTTTAAACGCTGCACGCTCATACTCTCTCCCGCACTCGATATATTATCCATTGTTGATCTGCACACAGCTGTTGTCACAAACGTCGCAGTTGCTTGCGTCACTGTCATGAGACATTCTTGCAACAAATGTCATTCTGCTAAATGTTCACTTTGACTTTGTTGAGTCACTGTCTATAGAAGCTGTGGTTGAAGATGCATTCTGATGCTTTAAACACATTGCATTCAAATTCTTTCATTTCTGTGTAAGTAACTGTATATTTCTTTGCATTTTACAGGTTTCAAAGTTTTGTGTGTTTAGTTAAAATGATATCATTGGAAACAGCTAACTTTGTATACGCAGTACATAATTCTCAAAATATACAGTCCAAAACCTGTGAGCCTCCTCTCGTTTCTTTATATTTTGCTTCCAGCCTTTCTTGTAATTTTAAAGGGGTCTGGAGCAGTTTTTTTTTTATCACTCATTTTCATTTTAGTCCTTGCACCTGATCATTTCCAGACGAATGGTGTATTTTGTTAAGACACTTACTGCTGAACTATGAATAATTCAAGTATTAAAAAAACAAAGTAAAAACAAACAAAAAGAAGACACCTAACTCAAGGGATGAAAAAGTGTTTTGTCTACAGATAACAGAGAACTTAGCAAAAAAACAATTTTAAATTGTGTCTTTAGGCACTTTATTATTAGAAGCCTGTTCCAAAAACACATAATTTCTTCCTATTTCTTTTGTTGAATCTATAAAAATGCCAAAGACAACACAGTTTGACAGGCATAATATAATATTTTTCCACCAACAAGGTGATTTTCAAAGAGCCAAAAAGAATGCCGTGTGGTTGCATGTTTTACAATATTATTATTATTATCATTATATTTGCCACTTGCCCACTTTCCTCAAATGGAAAAAAAAGATCAAAATCAACAATTGGAGGACAAATGAAGAAATAGAAGGCCAGAAAATTATGTAAAGCAGATAAACAGTATCTGAGTCTTCCTTAAGAAATAGGACAACATCCAGCACACACCTGACACAGGACTTGAGAGATCCTTCACTAGATCCATCTACAATTAGCCAATCTCAGTGGAAAGATGGCTGACAAGGAGACATTTTTAAGGAAGTGAAACAGGGAGACAATGCACGGGTGTGCCAACTCTTTAAAAATCTGGACTGAAAATCAGTGGCAACAGATCTAATGAACTGATAAATCAATAGTTGAATTGTTTGAAGAGTAGGGTTAGGAGAGGGGTACAGCAGTGAGTGTCTGCAGGTATTTGTAAAACATGGCGGAGGATGTGTCATGGTTTGGAGTTGCATTTCAGGCAGTGGTTTTGGAGATGTTGTCAAAATTGATGGAATTATGAAGACAAAAACGTACCATCAGATTCTGACCTACCATGCAGAGCCATCAGGAAAAGGATCTGATTGGCAACGACTTAATTTATCAGAATGACAATGATCCCAAACACACTGCCTATGCAGTAAAAGCATACCTGAATAGAAAAATACAGTTTTTCGTCATGGATTGGCCTCCCCAGAGCCCGAAATTCAATGTTAGTGCAGCAGTTTGGAATCATCTTGACAGAAAACACTTTGAATGTCCTTAAAAAAAGCTTGGAGAACTATTCCTGATTTCCTGACGACTTCCTTAAAGAAATTATATGAAATTATTCCTAAAAGAGTTCAGGCTGTGTTGAAGAATAAAGACTGTCATACCAAATATTGACTTGTTGCTTTTGTTGTTGTTGCAATATATATTGAAATTCCATGTGTTTCAGGAAATTGCTGTACCTACAATTCTCACTTTCCTATCAAAATATAAAGAAAAACAAAACATCTCTTCATTTGTGAGATATATATATATATATATATATATATATATATATATATATATATATATATATATATATATTTTATTTATTTTTAGTAAAATAGAAACTTACTAAAGGTCAATAATTTGTTTCATTTAAAGCAAATGTCATGCTTATTATTTAGAGACTGCATATTTACTATTAAGATATACAAAAGTGTTATTAAGTTCACGTTTACCATTTTGTCACAGTAATACAAAAATTAAAATTATATGATATTATACTCTCATATAATTAACTATCAAACACAGCTAATGAAAATCACTTTACTTTACAGTTCACCTATAAGTACAGGTCACTTGAGCTCACTTTAATTTTAATGTCTGTATTACTAATGGAAAAGTATTCTCCATGATACAGCATTCTAAATGGACCTGACCGAATAGTAAATGAACCACATCCATCTTGGTGACACTGCGTTGCAGGGTACTTTCCTCCAGAATCATCTCTAGATGACCTTGCTATTTAAAGTTTTTTGTTGATGTTCTGTCTTGCACAAGGAGGAAGGTTTGTTTTATCACCACTTATTCTGTAACCCTTATTCTGCATAAAAATGGCTCATGTTGCAGCTGTATGATGTTCATACGACAAGAAACGGACTGAAAGCATTAAAAAACATTTACAAAGAAGCTTTTCCTCCTGCTTAACAGCTGCATCTTTCTTGATATTTCACCGCAAAGCTGTTTTTTATTCACACCCCATATAATAAAGACTTGGTACATGAAAACTTAACAATTAAATTAAATCATTTGTAATCCTGTGGGACCTACTTGACACATTCTGTTCTTTGTTATTTACTCTTTTGCATTTATCCTCTGTGTGTCTGTTTAACGTTTCCTTGCTTTTCATTTTTCCTAAGTGCAACACCTAACTATAGCTCAGATTATTTTTGTCATCTGACCATACCTCAGGTGTAAGGAATGACAGCACATTTACTAAATCAGATTCTGGTTGAGGTCATGTATCCAAGGTAATTTTTTTTCTTTTGGCATTACTAAAAATGCTCATGTGTCAGTACATGAAAGAAAAATAGTCATAAAATATATATAATGACCTTGGTAGAAGGGGATTATTATAAAAAATATTTTCTATGTTCCTGTAGCCGCTTTTTTAATCAAAATTAGATTTTAATGCAATAATAATAATTGTTGTTATCCATGAATTTTTAAAAATGTACTATTTTACAAAGAAGAAAAAAATTTGTGAAGGACATTATTTTATTTATTTTTGATGCCAAATTGCAGTTATTTACTCGCATTCTTAAACAAACAAACTACAGAAGTAACACCTTTGGACCTATTAATACGTCTCCCTCTCTCTCTCTTCTTCTCTTTCCTTTGATAATCTTTAGCCATTCTATCAGCCACTGCTATCTTAAAAGGGCACACATTACATGTATGCCAAGAACAGAGGGAGTTGCGGAGGTTCATTAGTGAATCCAATTATTTTTCAGAAACCCCAAACAACCTGAATGTTGTTGATAGATACATACATCCATATACACCACATAAATATTCATGCTGTTAATAAGAAAACTCCCCCTTGAGCAACTAACAAATTATGAGATATCCAGTCACATTCTAAAAGGGCCTCAAAATGTTTTTCTATCACTTACCCACAAAGTAGCAGGTTTTCACAAGAGACATTTGTCCTGGAGGTACAAAACTATGATATAATTTATTTCCAAGCCACTATACTTTTGAAAGACCTTGTTTTGGTTAATTTGGTATCAAATCCAAAGAAGCCTCAAAAAAGCTTTAAATAGAAGACAGTGACTTTATATATAAAATATCATTACAGGTGCAGATTTGCAAGTTTGACAGTGTTTTAGTAGGTAAAGGTGAATGCTTGGACATGAATTGAGCTGCAGTTTGGGGAAGGCTTCGAAGGGGACTGGCGACGGCTCCCTGGCTTCGCAGATCACCATGTACTATATAGAAGTGAAGAACTTGAAGAATTGAAAAGGGGAAGGAGGGTGTGGCACGTAAATGAGAATGACAGCTTGCAGAACTGGGAGAACCTATATAGATGAGAACCGGAAGGAGCGTGTTAGGTGTGGTCCCGCTCCTGAAATTCTGATACTTAATCTCCAATTATATTTTGCTTTAAAGAGCTGCACTTTCTTATAGACTTTCTGAAGGTGTTCTGAATTTGTTCTTTTGGCTTCTTTTTCACTCATTTACTGTCCACATGACACTGACTGAGAATTATCCAATCTTTAAAAAGGAAATAATTTAAGCAGTGAGTATGCAAATAATATCTGACAACTTTTGTTGAATCTTTTAAAAAATGCTAAAGATAATGTAGTTTCACAATTCATATAAGAGTATTTTTGCATTACCACACATGCACAAGTGCATTGTGCATGCTTTGTTCTCCACAGCTTTTGGAGAACAAAAGAAGTGGCGGGATTAAAAATGTATTTATAGCAGATGAACAATATCTGAAAGTCATGTGCTTAAGAAATAGGAATAGATGTATCTTTCAGTTAATCTAGCTATTATTCTCCAAACCCTCATTAGAAATTTTGTAATTTTAGGGAAGAATGGCGAAAAAGCTGAAGTATCCTACGTTACATAAGACCTGAAATCAGTGGCAAAAGGTTTTATGGAGTGATGAGAAGTATGACAGTGTATCTATCGCTATGTCTGCATAACAAAACGTGGCTTTACAGGAGAAGCCGGGAGAGCTATTCCTAAAGACTACTTAAAGAAATTACAAGAAAGCTTGCGTAAGAGAGTTCAGGCTGTGTTGAAGAATAAAGGTGGTCACACCAAATATTGAATTTCCAGCTCATTTGAATTGTAGAGATTCTTTTTTTCACAGTATATACTGCATTTCCATGTATGTTTGCACATGTTTTAATAAATCACAATATTTAGCTCCAATTTTCCTAACAAAGTTTAAAGAAATGAAGAGTGGCTAAAGACTTTAGTTACTATACATAGATCATTTAATTTGTCTTTCACAACATTTTGCAAAATGAACACCAGAATTAAGAAATAAATAATATTATGGATTGTGTACGTTCTTTATGACCCCATTTTTAGTTATTTTATTTTCCTTCCTTCCATTTATCTTGGAATTGCACACAACAGGAATGAAATACTTGCACTCATCATCCCAGAAATCTTCTATTACAATTTTACATTCTGTTCTGGCTCAGTGGATCACAGGTAATGTGAACAAAACCCTTAATTACCAGTTAATGATGCGATCAGACGATAATATAAAGAGAAGAAGCGTAACCGGTTTTCCACAGATCAGGTCATGGTGATGAGTCAAAAGGATTTCAGCAGAACAAATATCTCTATAAACCTCATTTAAAATATTTATATTTAAAGTCACGTGCAGGGAATTGAACATGAAAAATGTTCCTCAATTTAAAGAAAATGAAGTGAAATAGTGTGAATTTAACATTTTTCTTTAAAAGTTGATGGTGGACACTTCATTTTCACTGAATGATAAGACTACTGCATAGCATTACTGACTGTATACTCTATAGACTAAATTATATACAAAAAGTCCACAGGTCATACAAGCACATCAAACAGATTGAATCCTCCCATTCAGTCTCTATACATTTTCGCTTTGCCCTTCTGCAGTGATGAAACGCTGAGGGTAAACAGATTAATTTTGCTATACACACTAATCTAAAAGATCCTTGCATGCAAGCACTGCTTCAAAGCTGGATCCTATTAGGCTCATTGCCAATCAATCAAACATTTGTCAACTATAAACAAGGTGTGACAATTAGCGCTTTGATGCGAGTTACAGCAACATGAGAACACCAACAGCCCGATGATGGCAAATCCTTTGAGTGGGAAATTGCAGGTGTCAAAAACTGGCAAATGATTTAATGTCAAGGGGAACAGTCACATAATCACAGATTGAATAAACTAAATAAACAAAGGTTATTACATACTCTATACAGCATAGGTTTGTCATCTTCAAATAGGCTTTTTTTTTACCCTGAATATTCTGTTTCCTTTCCCTCCATATTCTCCATATTCACAAGAGATCAGTCCACGGTTCACACAGACCTATCAGAGTGACCCTGCCTTGAACTCATAACGAAGCATATGGTCCAACTCTCAATTATGCATGGATAAATCTTCCTTCTTTTAGAGGAAATGAGTACAGAGTGTTATTTTAGTATAAGGTGACCTCTTTCGCAGTGATAACATCAGGGGGACGTTGTCCATTAAATGTGAGAACCCCTAATTCAATGCCCCTAACGCTGATGTTTAATTTTGACAGGTTTCAGAGCTTAGTAGTCACGTAGAAGAGCAAAGTGACTCTGGTATTTTGTGATACCTACAGTGTGAGAGGCTGGCTTAAAGATGTCCTTCACAGATTTCCAGATTAAGTGCATGCTGGTGTCCTTTGAAATTGTGCTCTAATGTCAAGGGAATGTGTAACAGACTCATCCAATTCATGATTTGAATAGAACGCGCTGGGCAAAAGCTTAAAGACACTCCAGAGTGCTGAAGGATGGTGCAGCAGAAGTGCTATAATTATTGCACTGAGTAGCTCTTAACTGGATGCAGAGGCCACATAAACACAGAGGTAGTGAACAAATCAAGATCCTGGTCTGTTGCGTTTGTAGAGACTAATATCAAAGACTGCATCATATCACAGCATGCTTTTCTGGGCAGTATTGGGAATGATTTCCATTCTAGTCAAAGATGGGAAGGAAAAATTGCCAAAAATGTAATTACACAAGAAAATGTGAGACATTGTCTGATAGATAGATAGATAGATAGATAGATAGATGGGCCCCTTTAGTGGACAGCTGGTGCGCTGAAAGAATAATTGGATAAATGGCTGTCACTAAAGATAAAAAGAAACAAAATACCAAGACGTGTGCAACAACAGGATTGTAATAATGTCTTTGTATATTTTTCATCATTAACAAGGCATAAAGTTGGAAAAATAATCCATAATACTGAAGCGTTGATGTTACACGGAATTAAATATTCAAATTCAAAGACTCGTTTTCATGGCTGCTCTGTTCCATCAAACAGAAATACCACAAACACTTTTCCATTTAATCTTTCAAAAAACTGTCACGTGGGATTAAATAATGTTTAGCAGCACATTATTTTGATGTTTAATTATGATTTGAACTAGCATTACAAGCATACAATTTAGCTTTGTCCTTAACTCCAAGTATGTTAAATATGAAGGTTTTTTAGCATTTTTAGAGACCATAATATCTAACATTTGATACATTCAGCACAACAATTAATTTATTGTTTATTTTGTAGTCTAGCTGGCCTTCCATTGAATTCCCAGCACATATGAACTTATCTGGTTGCCAGCTGTTTACATATTCAACAATGCACAATAATTTATACTCAGCCAGTCTTTGCAGAACATCAGCCGGCCATGAATTAATTAAGGCTTTCTGCTCTGATAAGTACCAGTCAGGAAGAGAGGGTGTTGTGTTGAATCTAAGAGCGTCTAATCGTTAACTTTGTGCTAAAGGGAATTTCACTCTCAAGAACGCCTCAGCTACTGGCAAAATATATATCCATGTCACGTCTGATCAGAAAACATCATTTGTTATTTTCAACTGAATGGCGTTTGATTGCAAATGCAAAGAATAAAAAAGTGGTTTTGAAGCATCGTTCAGATTCACAAGTACAAAATCTAATTTTTTTTAAACAAAATCTAGACTTGTATTTGATGACAACTATATAGAAAAATAGGATGAATGTCAAAATTAATTTTATTGCTTGGTTTACCAATAATCAGATTGAAATTTCCAGGAAAGCTGCACTCTGTGAGCTTATTTGGCCACACATTAGCTGAAATGTGTTCTACAACGACAAATCTATGTTGCATAATGGCACCAATAAACCTGTAAGCCACCTTAAAGCTTATTTTAGGACAGCTCATCATTCCTGTCACTTATTGCAATTTGTTTAGCTAATGGTAGCGAGAAATCTCTGATGATGAGGCTTCATAAAACAGTAGATGGATCAACTGCAGGGCCACATCCATCTATCAAGACCTGTGTCAGGTCTTTATTGGATTTTATTTACTATTTATTTAAGGACATGACTTTTAGATACTGTTCATTTTCTGTAGATAGTTTTGTAGGGCTGCCAATTCTTCTTTTGTCCTCCACTAGTCCAGTTTCCTCAGTTGTCTTTAAGGATACACTGCACACCATGCAGGGATTTGCCAAGTTTATGGCTGGTAGAATTCTGACTTTAATCTCAGAACTCAGATTTAAGTCAGAATTGTGACTATAATCTAAGAATTCTTAGAAAACACTTTGGACTTTCTTTATTCTCAGAATTCTGAGAAAAAAGTCAGAATTCTAAGAAAACTTTTGACTCTTTGACTTTTTTCTCAGAATATTAAGATTAAAGTCAGAATTCTGAAAAAAAAAGTCAGAAATCTGAGATTAAAGTCAGAATTTAATGACTTTTTTTTCAGAATTCTAACGTTTTCTCAGAATTCTGAAAAAAAGTCATTAAATTCTGACTTTAATCTCAGAATTCTGACTGACTTTTGCCCCCTCAGAATTCTAGGAAAAGAAAGAAAAATGTGCCCACTTTTTTTTTTTCCAGTGGCCCTAATCCTCTTCCTTAATAAACCATATACTTTGGTCTGCTTTTTTTTCATGTGGACAAATGATGTATTTTTGTGACAGGTTGCTACTAACAAAGTGCCTAAATATAACATTTAACAAATAAAACTCATTATCCCCTGAGTTGGTAAGTTTTAAGCTTGAATGATTCATGGGTCAGTGTTAAGTGGTTTAACAAAAACAAAACAAACAAACAAAAAAAGGTTCCTGTGAAGATGGTTAGATACAAGGACTGAAACTGAAAATCTGTGGAAAAAGCAGCCAACGGCTTCAGAAAGCCTGGACCCATTAAAAAAAAAGAAGACAAGACTGGCTCCTTGGAAACAAAATACAAAGAAATGAGTGGTTTCTCAAGACTTTTGTACAACGATGTAAGTTGTTTTTTAACATTATAATGATGTGATCATGGTACAAAATAACAGATTCAGAGTATCAGTTTCAATGCAAGCACCTGTTCTTTTCTCTCTACCTCTGCTTAATACACATTTGCGTGCATGTGTATATGTGTGTTGGAGGGGGTTACAACTCAAACACAAGCCACTTTAATCTCTGTCCTTGAGAGTAATCTTGCCCGTGTGCAAAATGGCTCACTTTATCAATTTGGCGGCAGCCTGCCCTGCTTGGAGTCTGGAGGCAGCAGAAGCAGCAGCAGTGATGCTTTTCTCATGACAGCTCAGAAAGAGCAAGCAAACGATCACCTTCTCCAGAGGCTCAATGTGACGAAGGACAAACAAAAGACTATTTACATTTCTCTATTGCTGATATAACTTGCATTTGTCATATGCATAACCTCTTTTAATTAGTTTTACTTATGTTTTTAAAGAGTGAAGAGGATCAAGAGATATGAGAACTAGAATCTCTGTAGCTTTCTCTTGTTCTGTTCTCCATATTCACTACAGAACAGCAACACTAAAACTTGTGATGGGTTTGCTAAGATTTAATTTCTTATAATACAATATAGACCACTTAATATATTTGTCACTGTCACCGAGTCAGTTGTTTTTCATGCCTATAGTGTTTCAGTGAGAGATACTGTACAGTGTTCTAATGTCATTAACTTTGTTTTTCAATCATTTTTTGTGCAAAAGGGAACAAAATATATTTTAGGAAGGTTTTTCTTCATATTGACATGATAGCATCACACAGTTACTGTGGATTTGTCGGTTGCACATCGAAGACGTGGACCTCTCATTCCACTACATTACAAAGTTAAATGGTAAATAGTGATTTTTGACTCTACTTGAGCCTTCAAAGGTCTTTATACGATATGCTTTGAGTACAATGAACTCATTGTCTTGTTCAGGAAACCAGTTTAATATGACCTTGTGACATCGTGTCACAAAATCTGAGATTTTGGCAACAATTCCAGGCAAGTAAATAGCTTGTGCAGTATTACATCATCATCATCAGCTTGAACCATTAATATAGGGAAAGGAGGGAACCATTCTTTCATGTTGTTTACAACAAATTCTGTTGAAACTTGGCAGCCAACCTTGTAGATTCAGAGATACTCTTCTGCATACCATGGTTGTAATGAATAATTGTTGAAGTTACTGTTACTGTTACTGACCTCTGCCATCAACAAGGCACTTTCTCTCACAGAACTGCCACTTACTGGACATTTTCCCTGTAAACCCTACAGATGGTCATGTGGGAAAAACCAAGCGATCGGCAGTTACTGAAAAACTCTGAGCAGCCCGTCTGGCACCAAAAACCATGCCAAGTTCAGAATCAATTAAGTCACCTTTCTGCCCATTCTGATGCTCAGTTTGAACTTCAGCAGGTTGTCTTGACGATGGCTACATGGCTAAAGGCACCACATTGCTGCCATGTGATAAACAGATTAGATATTAGTCTTAGCATAGACAGGTTTACCTAATAAAGTGGTTAATGAGTGTTTATAATATAAACATGAGGTCATAAATGTAACCACTGTATTACTTGAACATGCCGTTTAAGACAACAGTGTAACAAAATAGTTGTGCTTTGCCAATACTGTTACTTACTGTTTCCTTGCTGTGGCTTATGCAGACACATGTAAGCATTGTATCAGTTTTCTCATTTAACTGTCAGCACAAACGTGACCAGTTAGCCTAAATCACAAGCTTTTGCTTATATGAAATTCCTACATAAAGATGTTGTTCTCACCTTGCTCTTTAGATCTAGATTCGCTGAATCTTTAATGTATTCCCAATCTTCTTATGCAGTTAACGTAGTAAGAGATTACTTACATGTTTCTGGCCTTCCATCATCTAATGTGTCCCAGTAAACACAACCCAGTAATGTTCTCTTCGCTTTTACCCAGTTATAGAAAATATCTGTGCAGATTGCAAATCCTGAGAACCTGCCTGAGGACAAGCATTTTCTTAATGTTGCTCACCTTCAGCACCAGTCCTCAGCATGTACCTAGAACGCTGCCTCGAACGCTTCTGTGAAAGCTTAGTCTTTATTAGTGTTTACATTGTCTTTGCACAATAATCCTAATGTAAATCTTTCAATTTCCTTCTGTATATTTTCAGCAGTAGGAGATAAATGATTTCAGTTTATGGTATTTTAAAGTGTCCAAAGTCTTACAGTGTTTTTTTTTTTTTTTTACATTTTTATTTAGTTTGCCCTTTGAAATCCAAATAAAGGGAAGTTTGCACCCATAAAAGCAAAGACTGCATCAATATGGTCCATTTGCCTGCAGCTTAGGCTAGTCATTAGCCTCTCTGTGTCTTACACTGAAAGACTAAATTGGGTTAAGGAAAATACACACACAACCAGGTTGAAAAACAGTGGAGGGCAGCCTTTAAATCAGGTCATCATCGAGGCAGAGTATGTGTGAGATGTGCCTTTGGAGCAGATTGCACTGGGTTGGCCTGTATCCCATAACAACCACCTTCCAAAGGCAGCGGTCAAGAGCTCAGAATGGACACCCCTGTGGTCACCCTTCATCACCCCTTTTTGAGGTTAAAAGAGGGTTTGATCAAGGGATCTGCCCCCCCCCCAAAGTTATTGGTGTAATATTGAGAGAGCATTAATAACTTGCTACAATAAGTAAATGTCACAGTGAATCCCAAATCCATTTAAAGAACAAACAGGTTTCAGAGACAATCAGGTTGACATTCAGCTGATGTTTATTTAGCTGGAGCTATTTGTGGGTTTCCAGCCTGTGTATCGTAGCCTCTGGGAAATGGTGGAGGAACAATCAAGGGATCGTTTGAGGCTTGAACATCTGTTGCGAACAAATCAGTCACCACCGCTGCTGCACACGATTTACAATAGCTTTGCTCCTTCTGCAGTGCACAATGGGTGGGTTAAGACTCATCAAATAGTTCACACTTTGATCCACATGTGACAGGTAGGTTGTCTTTTGAGCTTTTATTTATATTATGTTGTTTGAAGATTTCTGTATTTAATGCTACTACACTGATGATGTGATGTTTATTTCTCTGACATGCCATAAAGGAAGAATTGCTGTCACAAAACAGCTAATCGAGAAAAAACCAAAGTAAATAGGAAAGAAGAAAGCTGGATTCTTGATGTAACTTTCTGGGCATATTGAGTTTAAGCTCAGTTTAACGTCTGAAAAGCATTACTAGCTTAATGACTGACTCACATCCAACTTTTCAGCAAACCAGACAGCAGAAAGAGGGGAAAAAAAGAAAAGCTTCTACAACCTTCCCACTCCACTTTATGATGCAAATGAATACTGCTGTATCTTTACGCTGATTGTCCCATTCTGCTACAAAAAATAAAATCAGATTGCAGCATGTTATCCCTTTTCCACCACGGAGACTGTGGTGGATAATACTAGACTTCTTGCTTGCTCAGCCTTCTTTCACTATACAAGTCACTGAACCAACAATGTAAGCCACATTCAACCTGAATCCTAAGAGAAGAAAACAAATTAAACCCAGATTTGATTAGCGCAAGAAAAAAAGGCATGCGCACTTTGCACACACATGACACTAGCAGGTGTAATTGGAATACACAGTTAACTGTGATTAAAGTTAAGTCCTACCTATCTGAGAAAATGCTGGCATAGCAACAGTGGTATATACTCAAATTATTTTTTTTCCTTTAAGATATAAATGGTCTTCTCTGCAACTTAGCATGTAGCGGTCATTCAATTGATTTGAGCCAAATTTGCTGGCACTTTGAGTTTATAGCCACAACCTCTCGCTTTAATGCAGATACAGGGATAAAGCTAAACCAACTTAGACAACCAGCGCCGCTGCCAGTTCCGAGCTTTGCCTCTCACCTCAGCACAGGAACAGGAACCACACCTGTCACGTCGAATTACCAGCAAGGAGAGGATTCACAAAGGAAGAGGAAAAGGAGAGAGTCATTAAATGAGAATGAGAGACGCACAAATCAATTCCGTGACAAAGGATTTCAACAACGTCTGCGCAGTTGTGCAGCAGAGCATGGAGACACTCAGTGTAAGCTATAAAAAGGACAACACCCCAAGCCTGTTTGAACAGCCCATTCTGTGTTTATCATACCTCTTAAGGTCACGGTTTCACCTTTTTTATTGATGTACTTAAGGTGAGAACCAGGAATTTTGAACATTGTGTGAATGCATTTGTACTTAGCACATTGTATAAATATAGACATATAAAGAGAAGGCGAAAATTGTAAGTCAGGCAGTGAGAAAAAAAAAATCACATTTCCACCTCCTTCCATGGTGAGTTAGTGCTTGAGGGGAGGTGATCATTAGGAAAACAGGAGAGTGGGTGCAGGATGCTGGCTGAGAGATGGATAACTCTGTTAGGCACGGCAGACAGAGCTGCAGTGAAGGTAGTAAACAGGTCAGACCCTTATGGGCATCTCAAACAGAGAGAGCTGCAGTTACTGGTCCACTCCCCCCACTAATCATGATTAATGGAAAGCTTGATAGAAAAAAAAAAAAACACTGTTAAACTGTCAGGGCTGATGTCAAGATTTCATGTCACATCATTTGTGTTTTATTTTATTTTGTTTGCATGGAGGTTTTTGGGGCTTTTATTGGACTGTAGCTAGACACTGCATTGTTAACAAGCATTTCTAGTTCACACAAAATCTGAACAAAAAGTACAAATAATGATGAAAAAGAAGGGCCAGGAAATATATGCATTCAGGTGGTGTTAAAAGTACTCCAGTGAAAGTTGGAATACTAGTTCAACTTCTTTACTCAAGTAAAGGTAAAAAAGTACAGGCTCTGAAATGTACTCATCATAAAAAAGTAAGTCTTTGGAGGACATCTACCAGCTATTTTTATGAAAAGCTAACTGAACCTTGTAACCTTAAAATATTATTATCAGATGTAAATACAAACTTTAGTATTACATTTTAAGTGTAATAAATAGTCTCAGCTTGAATCAGATAAGCAGAACATGAGCAGAGAAAAGGGGAAATTGAAAAAAATAACTGTTTTCTGTTGCCTACATTGTAGAGGGTGACTTTGCCTCTAAAAAGAAAATGAGCAGGGAAGAGGTTAAAGTGGGATTCAGCAGGTGGTAGATGCCTAAAATTGGTTGAAATGGCTCAGCGCGGGGAAAAGAATCATAATGCACAATAATGTACAGGCTCTGTGTTATGTATTTAGTAAAATCAGTTTATAGTTTGTGGCACTACTTTCTGTTATTGAGTGTAGAACACAAAGTGTGGTGTATGCGCGCATTGATATGCCTGCGCCTTGTTTTCCTTAGACTGGTTATTAAAAGTAAATTCCTACGACTAAAGAAGGCGTCGTTACTTACCAGTTAAGTTATAAGAGAACATAACAGACTGGCGACGAGGATTAAAACGGATCCCCGATGTGCATTGGACGACAGAGAGGGGGAAATCCTTGTGAAAGTGGCCAAAAAGACACGAAAAACGGTTAGGGCCAAAAACAACTAACCCTCCGTGTGGATGCTAGCTCACCTGCCTGGCTAAAGAGAGGACGTGAGTAACATCAATTATTTTAAGTGAAGGACGCTTATAAAAATACCGAAAAATGTCAGGAGGCGTTGGACAAATGGACGTTTTCGATAATGGCACAGAGGATTGGACAACATACGTAGAGAGAGTTGAACAGTATTGTCGAGCTAATAAAGTAGAGGACGAGAGGAAAGTTGCTGTGTTACTGAGTGTGATGGGAGCGAAAACATACAACTTGTTGCGCAGCCTCATCACACCGATCAAACCAGCTGACAAAAGTTTCAAGGAGATCACAGAAGTGCTCCAAAAACATTTCCAACCGAAGCCACTGGTTATAGCCGAACGTTTCCGATTTCATAAACGAAGTCAACTAAAGAATGAGTCCACATCGGAGTACATCGCGGAACTCCGGCGGCTGTCGGAACACTGTCAGTTCGGGGAGGGGCTGTCAGATGCGCTGAGAGACCGTTTCGTCTGCGGCATGAACAATGAAGGCACACAGAAACGACTTCTCACAGAGGATAACCTCACTTTGCACCGTGCATTAGAGATAGCGATATCGATGGAGACAGCAGCAAAAGATGCCGGAGAGCTTCAAGGAAAAGGCACGGAGCCGTGTTCTGTAAACAAAATATATCCGCAGCGCAATAACAAATTACCGATGTGCTTCAGATGCGGCAAGAAGTCACATGACGCTGCTAATTGCTGGTTTAAAGAGAAAGAATGCCTGCAATGTAACAAAAAGGGGCATATACAGAAAATGTGTAAATCAAAGCAGTATGATAAAAAGAAAAACAAAATGTGGAAAAGAGACAGAAAGCTGCATGAAGTAAACGAGTCAGAGCCAACTGATTCTGAGGAGGATTTGGCATGCCTGGAACTGTACACAGTGCAAGAGAAAGATAACGATGCAATATGGCTCACACCTAAAATACAAGGGATTGAGTTACAGATGGAACTGGACACCGGGTCTGCTCTCTCACTGATTTCATATGAAGATTATAGAAGCAAATTCCCCAATCTGAAACTGAAGCACACCTCGGTGAAACTGAAAACGTACACAGGTGAAAGAATAACTCCTCTGGGAAAACTAAAAGTGAAAGTGGAATATGAGAAAAAGAAATGCAACCTGGAACTTTATGTTCTGAAAAATGGAGGTGTGCCATTATTTGGGCGTGACTGGTTGAAACACATCCGCCTCAACTGGAAAGAAATAAAGTCAATGAGACTGGAACGAGGCCTGAGTGCAAATTCTGTGGATGAAAGACTGAAACAGATCCTTAATAACCATGCCCAGGTGTTCAAAGATGGAATCGGCACCCTGAAAAATATTAAAGCACAGATCATACTAGAGGACAATGCAAAACCAAGATTCCACAAGGCACGCCCTGTACCTTATGCTCTACGCCCTAAAGTTGAAGCAGAGCTTCAACGCTTGGAAGAGCAAGGAATACTCACCAAGGTGGAATGGTCAGATTGGGCTACACCAATAGTATCAGTAAGCAAGAAAGCAAGTGACAGTGTGCGGATCTGTGGTGATTTTAAGGTTTCAGTGAACCCAGTTCTCCGCATAGATCAATACCCACTTCCACGGATAGAAGACATATTCACAGCAGTAGCAGGTGGCAAACACTTTTCAAAAATTGACCTTGCCCAGGCTTATCTCCAGATGGAAGTAGAAGAGACATCCAGAAAATATCTGGTAATAAACACTCACAAAGGCATATATCAGTACAACAGACTGGTATTTGGTATTGCCAGTGCCCCAGCAGTATGGCAACGTGCCATGGATCAGGTCCTACAAGACATTCCAGGAACACAGTGTTTTCTGGATGACATAATCGTCACTGGTGTTGATGAGGAGACTCATCTGGCTAACCTAACAGCAGTCCTGGCCAGGCTAGAAAAATATGGACTGAGAGCAAACAAAAACAAATGTGAGTTCTTTAAGGATGCCATTGAGTATTGTGGACACAAGATCGACAGACATGGGCTCCACAAAACCAAGGACAAAGTTGAAGCAGTCCTGAAGGCACCAGAACCTAAAAATGTGAGTCAGCTGCGCTCTTTCTTGGGCTTAATTAATTATTACCACAAGTTTCTACCAAACCTTTCAACAGTTCTGCACCCGCTGAACTCTCTGCTGCAACAAAATGTCAAATGGAAATGGACAAAAAACTGTGAAGAGGCATTTAATGGCGCTAAGCAGCTCATTACATCAGAGGAGGTTCTGACACACTTTGACTCCAATCTACCACTTCGCCTCGCCTGTGATGCCTCACCATATGGCATTGGTGCTGTGCTATCTCACAAAATGCCTGATGGATCGGAACGCCCAGTTGCCTTTGCTTCAAGGTCCCTAAATGCAGCCGAACGCAACTATGCGCAGATAGACAGAGAAGCACTCAGTCTAGTGTGGGGCGTGAAGAAGTTTAATCAGTATTTATATGGACGACACTTCACCCTGATCACAGACCACCGACCGCTGGTGTCCATCTTTAACCCTCAGAAAGGTATTCCAACCATGGCTGCGGCACGCTTGCAGCGATGGGCCTTGTTCCTAGGTGCACACACCTACACCATTGAGTTCAAAGGGACAAAGTTACATGGAAATGCAGATGGACTTTCACGTCTTCCACACATGCAACCCACTGAAGAACTGACTGATCCAGCTACTGTGTTTCACGTTACACAAATGGAACCCCTACCTGTCACAAGTGCTCAGGTAAAAAGGGAAACGAGCCGAGACACAATCTTGTCCAAAGTATACGATTTTACTGTGAATGGTTGGCCGTCCTGCACTGACACTCAGTTCTCTGCGTACTCCACCCGCAAAGACCAACTATCCGTTTGCCAAGGATGTGTTATGTGGGGAACTCGTGTCATCCTGCCACCCAAACTACGTACAACGGTACTGGACTCACTGCACATTGGACATTTAGGTGTGGTTAAGATGAAATCTCTTGCTAGAAGCTATGTTTGGTGGCCAGGCCTTGACTGTGAAATAGAGAACATGGCAAAATCCTGCACTGGTTGTCAGCAGACGCTGCGTCAACCTCAAACAGCACCTGTACACGCGTGGGAGTGGCCATCCGCTCCATGGCAACGCATCCATATAGACTATGCTGGCCCATTTATGGACCAAATGTTCCTAGTTGTGGTTGATGCTCACTCAAAATGGCCAGAAATCTTCCCCGTAAAGCAAGCAACAGCTGCCAGCACGATCAATAGCCTTCGGTCACTGTTTGCACGCACAGGTCTGCCACAACAGCTCGTAAGTGACAATGGTCGTCAGTTTACTGGAGAGGAGTTCCAGTGTTTCCTTCGGAGTAACGGCATACGACATATCACTTCAGCTCCCCATCATCCTGCAACAAATGGACAAGCCGAACGGTTCATTCAGTCCTTCAAGCGGTCAATGAAAGCCAGTCGCACAGAGGGGAAGCCGCTACAACAGAAAATAGACAATTTCTTACTGGCTTACAGGAACGCCACCCATGCAACAACTGGACACACACCTGCAATGCTCTTCATGGGACGAAATCTGAGATCACGTCTAGATTTGCTGAAACCAGACATTCGCAAGAATGTCCAAGACAAACAGTCTTCCATGGTGGACGCAACAAGAAACAAAACTAGATTCTTCAATGCCGGACAAAAAGTTCTCGCCAGGGACTACAGAGACCCAAGTCAGAAATGGCAGCCTGGCACGATCCTGTCACGGACCGGACCACTGACATATACTGTAGATGTTGGAGCCAACTTAGTCTGGCGTAGACATGTTGATCAGATTGTAGATGCGGAAAACCACATGGTTCCACAGCCACCTGAGAGCACATCTACACACCAAGATTCAGAAGAGTTTGCCCTCGCTCCACCACCTGAGGTTCAGGATTTACGTGAAGCTACCGATGCTCACACACCTGAACTTACCACACAGAGCACTATGGAGTCTGACCAAATAGGCAGACGGTACCCTGAGAGAAATCGCAGAGCACCTCAGAGACTGAACTTATAGGTTTCACGTTAATTCTGTAGGAAAGCAGTTCAAATGTTTAAGAGGAAACAACCTACCTACATGTTGTAAATCACTGAGTAGGTGTCATATTTCAGTTCAAGTTAAATTATTGGTTTACAACATTATCTGAAATATTTTGATTGTTTGGTACCTATTGTGTTCATCAAGGTTGGATGGGAGGAACTGTTATGTATTTAGTAAAATCAGTTTATAGTTTGTGGCACTACTTTCTGTTATTGAGTGTAGAACACAAAGTGTGGTGTATGCGCGCATTGATATGCCTGCGCCTTGTTTTCCTTAGACTGGTTATTAAAAGTAAATTCCTACGACTAAAGAAGGCGTCGTTACTTACCAGTTAAGTTATAAGAGAACATAACACTCTGATCAGCTGATCTAAACCCATCACGGTACAGCAATCTAACCTGTTTATCCTGCTCTAACCTGCAGAGTATTTTCATGCAACCTTTAGATGACACAGTTACTCTACCTCAGTTTGTTTTGCAGCACACTTCACAACATGAATAATGTTACATGTGCAGACCCAATATGTGATTTAAAAAATAAGATGTAAGTTTTTAATTTATGGTTCCACTGAGCAGTCTTCACCTTTAAATCTAACCCCTTCTTCCTATCCTGCCTTTCTTATCTTTCTCCATCTCTGAGTGTCGTTAGCTTACTTTCTTTTCTTTCCATGTGAAATACAGCAGCCTTTAGCTAGCAACACACTGTGCGACAAACTGCACATAAATAGTTTGTGTGTTTGCTGAGCTGATAGAAATGCTTCAAGTTGCTCACTTTATGTTCGCTCGTCTTAGCTAGCTAGATGCTAAAGTACCGCAAGCGCAGCTTATGGACACCTGCAGTCTTTCAGGTGTTGTGCCAAAAAAAACAAACAAACCAACACGCCGCCTGACTGTAAACCCAGACTATGACACAGTTTTGAATCTTTCATCTCTTTTTATGCAATATCCTCTGGTGATTACTACACAAACGGCATTGCCTTTCATGTGTTACTGTTCAGGCTCACAGTGGTGAGAAATAATAATTCCCCTCAAATGTGTTAAGCCAAAAGTAACGAACCTGTTTTGAAAATGTAAGAAGTAGAAAGTATAGATATTTATTTAAAAATGTAGGGAGTAAAAGTAAAAAGTTGTCAGAATAAGAACTACTAAAATAAAGTACAGATACCTGATAACTAAAGTACTATTTAAGTTCTACTTAAGTACAGTAATAAAGTATTTGTACTTCATTACTCCCTAACTCTGGGGAAAACTATTAGCCTTTATTAAGGCTTCCTATAAATGGAAGGACAGAGTAAGGGAAGGGAGCAAGGAAGATGGAGACAAGGGTAAGGAGAAAGGGCAGAATGAGACACTCAAGTCAGCTGCATCATGAGTGTAAGTACACAGGAGAATCACTCCACAAACTTTATGTCGTTGGAGGCCAGACCCTGGGAAAGTATCCATGTTTTACAAAGGTGTGAAGAGTGAGTCACTTCTTCACAGTTTGCACTTGTCCTTTAATGGTGGTAACAGCACCATCCCCAATTCTGTGACCTCAACTTGCATGAAGCACAAAGCAGAGTTTAAGTCTTGCTGCATTCATCACCCTATTTGACCCATCATGACACATCTGGACGACAGGCACCTCAGTTAGAATGAAAGTTCCTCTCCTGGTGTTAATTACACAGTTTAGTGCCACAAGAACATCCATCTTTAGGGACAGTCCTCTGGGTTCATGCACGGTGCCCGATGTGAGCCACCTTTAAAACAATCACTACTGCAGTCCCAGGGGTCTGTATTCTGATTATGTGTTGTTTTCTTAATACACAAAGATACAAGGTCAGTGATGGAACTGGTGGGAGGCTCTTATGGTAAGTAACTCCAGAGATTTAGGGTAAAACTTCTGGTAAGCCACAGTGTCTGGATAGACAGACTTGCTAACAACAGGGCCTGGAGGAAATGTCCAACTAGAGGGCATTTTTATGTATTCAAGTAAGTGCAGTGAACAGGCCCTTAATGTCAATGGGATGAACCCTCAGCAGGTCTCAGCTGCATATTTAAGGGCAAAGCAAACTGTAAACTAAGCATGTTTAAAGCCCAACTATGGGCACCCATATAATCGAAGCCTAGTAGTAACAGCCCTGAGAATCATTACAAGTAAGGCATATTGCTGGAGGTGAGGGGAGGTGAGGACTTTCTCCTCTGTGGGCCACTCAGCCTGCTAGTAGGCTAGTAGTTTGACATGTGCCCGTTAACCTTTATAAAATGTGTAGGAGGACTGCATGACAGCTAGTGTTTGGAAACGATGCACACCTGAAACACTTTCTGGATATGAGTTTGCTGTGTAAAAATAATATTACTTCTGTGTATTTTTAGTGTTGACTTTTGAAATGGCAACTATAAATTGAATGTCCAGTAAAACACAGAACACACAAAGACGGCACAGGACGACAAGGACCACGTGTCACAGACAATATCCTCTCGGTAAGAATTGGCAAAGGGACACAGTTTACTGACAGTGGATGTCAGCCGCAGAGGTATTCATAACATAGCTGATCTGATCTAAACTCAGATCACCCTCCAGCCTGCTATGGTGATAAACACCCTGCCACTGTGTGTTACCTGTTTGTTTGACCAGAGAAGAAGGAGAGGTTCGGTGATCATCTAATGTGTTCTCCAGTTAGTTTAACACTACGGGCACTAGAAATCATTCATTCAATTGCTTTGCCTCTTTTTTTACATAGCGCCAAATCACAACACCAGTTGCCTCAAGGTGCTTAAGAGGCTAGTTATTACAAATACTGTGGAAATAGTGTGGCTTGAACTGAAATTAAACACTAAAACAATGGGCACTATCCAACAAAGCACTTGGCTTATGTCAAAAACAGAGTTCATCACCTTTTGTAAATGGTTCCATAATAGGTATCATTGTCATGCAGCTTATATTACTAATTTTGAATTAATCCAAATTCAGTTGTGTTTTTAGCTGTTATTTTTTGGCATGTTCAGTTTGGTTTTACTATTGGGAATTTTTCTCCAGAGAAATTTCATAAACATCCAAATTCCACCTTCTGGCATAGAAGCACACATTTCTGGTCACAGTGAGTATTGCTTTTCTACTTGCCCAGCAGCCAACTTCACAGTCTTTGAGGGCATGCCAAATTTTATTTCGAGCCGAGTACAGATGAGTCTAAGGGTCCTTTAGAAAACTGTGCCCTCTCACTCCAGAGAAAGAGAAAGATAAGAGGTAATCAGCTCCTCCCACTGTATTCAATCTCTCACCATCTTTGCTCCTTGATACACTTTATTGTTTACCAAGAGGAGTGATCCATCAAAAACCCAGGGAAGATGACACATAGGAGAAAACAATGCCAATCCACTAAGTCTAGGGGAAAGACTCCAGCCTAGAGTGAAAGTATAATAAATAGAAAATGCTTTTGTTTTATTGAATTCAGAAAAGAATGATGGAATCTAGCACGGATGTATCCCGCTATCCATTATAATTGTAGATTAATCTGAAATGTGCCACATTGACACAGAGACCCTAACTCTAAACTTTGAAGTTTATTACACCCATAGGTAAGTAGTAGTGACAGCATTATAGGATATAAGTAGCCAGTCACTATAGCTATAACATAGTATATTTTTTCAACTGCAGTACAAACAGAAACACCAGGAGAAGTCCTGCACAATCATGGAGTGAGCATGAAAACAGCACAGAGAAGGGTTTCCCTGAGTTCTGTCATGCTCCCAGGTTTGGAGTTTTTGGGATGTTTCGGGTTTTTATTGTTTTGATTAACTTTGTATAAGTTCTGCGCTCCTGTTCTGCAGGTCTTTAGGTTCAGTCTTATGATGAGATTTGTGTTTGAGCTCCACAGCCTTATGGTTTCTTGTTTGATTATCTAGTTCCCTTTTGTGTCCTAGTCTTGTCCCAAGTATCTTTTCCTCAGTGTCTCCTGTGGAAGTCAGTCTTATTTCCATGTTTGTTTACCTCTTTTTACCATCTCCCCAGCTGTGCCAAGTCCATATGTCTTAGTGTGGTTTTAGAATTTGTTACATCCTGTTTTATTTTAATAGTCCCTCATCTCTTGTGCATTGTGTATAGTTTTGCTTCCCCTTATCTCATTAATTAGATTTTTTTCACCTGTGTCTTGCTTACCCCAGCTGTTTCCGTTCTCCATAATTACTTTGTGTGTACTTAGGTCCTCGTTTTTTCCTTTAAGTTCTCGGTTTCTGTTCCTGGCTTCTGTCTTGTTTATTTATTAAGTTTTTCAGTAATAAAGCGATTTTTGACTTTTATATTCCATTTTTAACCTAAAGTTTTCTACATTGATTTTTAAAAATTTCTTTTATTTTATTGATGCAAAAAGTCTTTTAGGAATTTTTTTTAGCGATATTTAACTACTTTCACAATTCTAAGACCAGATCTTGCTATCAATGTTTCATAATATCACCAGAAAAGTCATTTCATGAGCATCCCCCTGCATGATTTTGCACTGAACAATTTATTTTCAAAATAAATGTCAAAGAAGTACATTCATTTAATAATATGTTTTAATCCATTTTACTGCTTTGCAAACATTCACACACTTCTTTTTCCACTTAACTCTGTAGTCTATCAAAACACTTTTATTCGAGTCTGAGGTCAGTTGTTAACGATCCGGTGAAATTTATAGATTTCTAAATTGAACTGATGTTGTTATGACAGCTGCATCAATTTGGAAAATGTGTGGGAAATACAGGTTCACTGAAAGGCTAGCAATCCAATCATGTTCTCATTAAATTTTAGCCAACTAAGTTTTTATTTACTGGGTGAATAAACTGAATAAAATGTGGTTTCTGCATCAATAACAGATGTAAAGGCAATGTTGTATAACTACTTTCATCAGGACAAGTCGGTTTCCTTTCTTATTTTAAATCGTTTTTGGCTGCCTTTTGAAAATATTTCAATGTTGCTTTGAGTGCAGTTTAGCTGAAGCATTTAGCGAACACCTCCTGGACATTATTCACCTTAAACCTGCAAAAGGGGATGTTATTTTTTTTGTTAAATAAGTAAAACCTTTCCATTGTAACCAAAGTGAGTTTCTACCTTTGTCCTCTGCTCAGAGTAAGAACTACTGGACACACTGTATTCCTTTATAGCCTTTATAATGAAATCTTCTGATACCCAACCTGTCTATATGTCAGGTTGGGTATCAGACGCCACCTCTCTGGGGACACCTCAGGCCCTCCAAGGTTTGGAGGCCTATCTCCACCCACCACCACTTCCCCTGCCGGTGGCGGACTCCCTCAGGTGTCGGTGTGTTGGTGGTTCTTTGTGTCTGGGGGTGGGCGTCCGGGTACACACCGGCTCACTCCTTGGCGGCCGCTTGTCGGGGCCTGGGGCCTGGGGCTCGCTCGGGCCCCTTTGGAGGTGGGGTGCCCCCGGCCTCTCGGCCTAGGGCTCGGTCACTCAGGCGCAGCTGGGGGCCGGCGGAGCTCACGGGCGCGTCACTGCAACTCCCCCTGACTTCTGCTCCGCGGCTGCTGGGCGAGCCCTCATCTGGGACTCTCCTCAGCTCTTACTGGGACAGTGGCGCGGCTGCCCCTCTGTTGGTCTTCCATGGTCTCTTGTGTTCTGGGGGCCTCTGGATGTCTGGAGTTTTGATCTCCTCCATACCCGCTTCACACCCTGGAGGACGGGGCTGTGGCCCCCCCACACTCCCTAGCAGATCATTACATGGAGAAACCTTTGGAATGCAAGCATGCTGATCCACACAGGTATGCACACATGGGTATTCACAGACGCGGACTAAAGCTTTCTTGGCTGCTGCCTCAAAGCACACTGTGCGCTGTCTATCTTGCGTGCTGCACAATATCGTTTATTATTTAGTAAATACTGATATCTATGACTAGCTAGTTTATTGTGATGGTGCTTTGTTTTCTCTATTATTATGTTGCTCTTTGTTGTTTGCTGTCTCCTCTGTTTGTTTTTGTTTGTTTGTTTGTTTGTTTGTTTGTTTGTTTTTTTTTCTCCATACAGGTGACCCAGGAGTTTTTTTTTTTTTTTCTCTCTCTTCCCCCCCCTTCTCACCGTCTCTTCTCCCCTTTGGTTTTCTTTCTTTCTCTCCCCCTCTCTCTCTCATTCATTCCCCCTGTCCTATTTATTAAAAAAAAAAAAATAAAATAAAAAATGACAAAGGATGAACTGAAGCTCTGCCATCACGTAATGTCGCATACTGCTGTTTCTGATGTCATTTAAAAAAAAAAAAAAAAAAAAAAAATGTTACGTTCTGTGAGGCTGTGGGAGTGTGTGGGTGGGGTGTTTGCCCACTCTCCCCGCCTCCACCCCTCTTGCCACTCCTACCCCTCTCTGTCTCTCTCACTCTCCTCTCTCCCCAGGACACAGCTGCTGCTGATTAGCCTCGTTTGCCACCTGACTCCAGTCAGCAATCATCCTCTGAGGCTATTTAAACTGGGGATGAGCTGTGAGCAGGGTGGCTTTTTCCTCGGTGGCTCTACGCGGTTCTGTGCTAGATTTTGGACAGACAGCCTCTTTCTGACCAGTGAGCAGACGGGCTTGTGGGCCCTGAGAGTGTCTCCCCGTGGTGGGGAGTAGGGTAGGAAGTGTGGGAAGTGCCTCCTTTTTTTTATTGTGTTTGTTTGGTAGTCCTCCTGCCTTTCCTGGCTGCGAGCGTTTTCTTTGTTTCTTTGGCGTTATTGGTAAGACGGCGTTGCCGGCCCTTTAAGTTAATGGTAACCTGTACCGTTTTGTAATAAAGTTTTATTGATGCAGAACAACTCTGTTTGTTTTCCTTTTTCATTCTGATTCCAGACTCATTTGTTACTGGTCCCCTCTCTCACATGCCTAGACCCCTTCGGGGGGAACGTAACAAAGTGGGGGCTCGTCCGGGATCTGAATGGAAGGAATAACAATTGAGTTTTAGTGAGTTGTTTGCTGGTGGCTTGTTTAGTTGTATGGTATCTGCTGCGCTCTCTCTCCAGTTAGCAAAGGGGAGTGTCTAGCTGAGCGTAAGCTCCTCCTTCAGGCACTCATTTTTTATTTTTCCTTTATTATTTTCGGAGTAATCCCGGGTGGGGATTAGTTCCCTGTCGGGGGTAGGCTTGTCGGTGCTTTGTGCACTTGATGCTTAGCCTTTAAAGTTGCCTCGAGCCTGGTACACTCCAGAAGCTAACTAGGCTAAGATTTTAGTAGGCAGGTCTGGGGAGAGGGTCGGCGGTACTTTTATTTATTGGTTAACCTCTGGCCACACTTTTTCCCGCCTGTTTTCTCATTTGTGTATTGGAGGTGGTGCTTCTTTGTTGTTATTGTTAGCCTCAGGTAGTTTTTTGTTTTTAGAGTTGATGGCTACCTTTGATATTGCCGTGTTTAATAAAAACCCCTCGCTTGTCCAACTGGACGCCTGTAGGAAGAGGGATTTGCATGAGGTGGCATCAGGTTATAGCATTTCTGTTTCCACAGCTCTGCGTAAGGCTGAGCTGAAAGCTGCTCTTGTGGCTGGCTTGGTGGAGAAAGGGATAGTGGCCTTGCCAGTATCTGCCAGTCCACTTGAGCATGGTGCAGCGTCTCAGCCTGTTCCGCAGGCGTCAGTTCAAGCTGTAGGTCCATTGGTGTCGACACCTGTTGGTCAGGGGCTGCCTGAGGACAAACCCATGACATTGCCTCGCTTCGAACCCCTCTCCATTGAGTCAAGTGAAGGTTCGAAGCAGGATGCTAAGCTCCGTGTACGCCTGGCTCGTCTCCAGTTAGAGAAGGAGGACCGTGAGAGGGAGTTCCAGCTAAAGAAAGAGCTGGAGCTTAGGCGTTTAGACGCAGAGCTTGCTAGAGCCAGAGAGGTCGAATTGAGGAAGGTGGAGGTGGAGGCAGAGACAGCTGTGAGGTTGCGACAGCTGGAACTCCGGCAGGTTTCCCTTCCTCCGACTGCCTCCATTCGTCAGGCAGACACCCCGTTTGACGTAGGGAAAAACAGTCGTCTGGTTCCGATGTTCCGTGACACTGAGGTCGACAGCTACTTCGAGTCGTTTGAACGAATAGCCACAGCCTTGCACTGGCCACGGGATTCATGGGCCATTTTGCTCCAATGTAAGCTGGCGGGTAAGGCTCAAGAAGTTTGTTCCTCGTTGTCAGCTGAGGACAGCTTGGACTATGACAAGCTGAAAAGGGCTATCCTGCTGGCCTATGAGCTGGTCCCAGAAGCCTATAGGCAGCGTTTCCGGGGGTTGAGAAGAGGTCAGGGTCAGTCCTATCTTGATTTCGCCAGGGAAAAAGGTGTTCTTTTCGATCGGTGGTGTGCAGCCTGCAAAGCCACTGACCTGGCTTCGATCCGGGAACTAATGCTCATAGAGGAATTTAAGAACTGCATTGCTGAGCGCATCGCGGTATATATTAATGAACAGAAGATTTCCTCGCTACAGCAGGCTGCGACGCTGGCTGATGAGTTCGCGCTCGTCCATAAAACCAGTGTCAGTAGGTATGACCGGCGCGATGCCCCAGTGAAGGCTAGCGAGGTGCCAGTTGCACAGCACCCAAAGAGTGAGGTACTTGTGTTTCGTCCCAAGGCAGACCGAAAGTGTTTTTTCTGTTTTAAGTCTGGCCACCTGATCGCAGATTGTGAAGCTTACAGACGGAAACAATCAGTCTCGTCTTCACGTAAACCAAAAGGGGTTGGGCTGATTAAAACCATGCCTCCTGTCAGTAGGCCCCCTTCCCCTGAGACCCCGGATGAGTGTTTTAAGCCTTTCATTTTTAAGGGGATAGTTTCGCTTTCTGGTAAGACCGAGGATAAGCGTGAAGTGACCATTCTGCGTGATACTGGTGGCTCACAGTCCCTCATACTAGCTAGTGTGCTTGAATTTAATGAGAAGTCTGACTGTGACTCTAGCATCATTGTAAGAGGTGTTGGGATGAGTTTTGTGCCTGCTCCCCTCCATCGTATCTGGGTACAGAGTGAGCTGGTGAGTGGTTTCTTCTCAGTGGGTGTGCGGCCTTCTCTCCCGATTAATGGGGTGGATTTTATAATGGGAAATGATATCGCGGGTGGGAAAGTTTACCCTACCCCTGAGGTGACCAGCAATCCTGTTATAGAGCCTGTGTTAGATGCCCTCAGCCTGCAGCACCCGGATGTGTTCCCGGTGAGCGTTCTGACTCGTTCACGTGCCCAGCAACAAGGTGGGGGGGTTGATTTGTCAGATTCAGTGATCGGCTCAATTCTAGAGAAGGATGTGATGCCCTGCACCGATGAGGGAGATAATGGAGCCTTAGAGTTAGCTCACAGTGTGGTTGAGCCAGCTCCTGTGTCTGGAGCTCCTTTTCTGCTCACCCGGGAAGCACTTGTGAAGGCTCAGAAAGAAGACCCTTCATTAGTTCAGTGTTTTACCGCAGCAGCTCAGGATAAGGGAGGTGAGGGGAGCAAGAGGCAGACATTTTTCGTTTGGGAAGGTTTATTGATGCGCAAGTGGACCCCAAGGCCTGGAGAAGACTGGAGCGTAGTGCGGCAGTTGGTGGTTCCGACCAGTCTGCGGTGGCATGTGCTGCAGTTAGCACATGATCACGCATGGTCAGGTCATTTGGGTGTCACTAAAACATATGACCGTATACTGCAGCATTTCTTTTGGCCGGCAATGAAAGCAGATGTAGTGCAGTTTTGTAACACCTGTCACACTTGCCAGCTTGTGGGTAAACCGAACCAGGCGGTGCCCCCCGCCCCCCTACGTCCTATCCCTGCTGTCGGTGAACCTTTTGAGCATATCCTGGTAGACTGTGTTGGCCCCTTACCAAAGACGCGGGCAGGGAATCAGTTCTTGTTAACCATAATGTGTGTGTCCACTCGATACCCAGAGGCGATTCCTCTGCGGAAAATCACGACAGCAAGCATTACCAAAGCACTAGTCAAATTCTTTACCACCTTTGGCCTCCCGAAAACCGTGCAGACAGATCAGGGTACCAATTTCATGTCCAGGGATTTTAATCGGACTCTACGGTCCCTTGGAGTTTCTCATTCTGTGTCTAGTGCTTATCACCCAGAGTCACAAGGTGCACTGGAGCGGTGGCATCAAACTCTCAAGGCGATGTTGAGTAAGTATTGCCACGACACCGGAAAAAGCTGGGATGACGGGGTCCCGTTTGTATTGTTCGCTATACGTGATGTGAAGCAGGAGTCTTTGGGGTTCAGCCCAGCTACCCTGGTGTTTGGACACGACGTGCGGGGTCCGCTAAAGGTGTTGAAGGAGAGTTTTCTCAGTGGTTGTGAGCCTAAAACTACTGTGATGGAGTTTGTAAAAACATGCAAGGACAGGTGGCAACGGGCTACTTTGTTAGCAAAAGAGGCTCTCTGTGTATCCCAGGCAAACATGAAAAAACGATGTGATCAAAAAGCAGTGGAAAGACAGTTCCAGCCTGGGGACAAAGTTCTTGTGTTGTTGCCCGTGCCCAGTTCTGCCCTCATGGCTCGTTTCTCAGGCCCCTATGTGATAGAGAAAAAAGTGTCTGACACCAACTATATTCTCAACACCCCAGAACGCAGAAGGAAGACTCGCCTATGCCATGTCAACATGTTGAAGCCATACCATACCAGAGACACCAGCATGACAGAATCATCAGACACTGCTGGGACGGCTGTCCCCGGTTCAGTCCCTGTTGCCCTGCTAAGTGTTGAAGTTAAGGGTGATGATGATCTGGGTACCCTTTCTGAGGGACAGCAATGTGGGCGGTTGTCAAATTCCGTTTTTTTAGCTAAGGCCGAGGCCAACCTATCTCACCTTCCTCCGTCCCAGTGTAAAGAGGTACTTGACTTGCTGCACTCCTACCTGTCTCTTTTTAGTGACGTACCCTCGCGTACCCACGTTTGTGAGCATGACATTGACGTTGGAGACGCAGTCCCAATCAAGCAGCATGCATATCGTTGCCCCTTCGCCAAACGTGAGGTCATGAAAGAAGAAGTTGAGTACTTAGTAGAAAACGGCTTGGCACAACCTAGTTGTAGCCCCTGGAGCTCCCCATGTCTACTAACACCTAAGTCTGATGGCACACCCCGTTTCTGCACAGATTATCGGAAGGTAAACGCTGTAACGGTCTCTGACTCTTTTCCGCTTCCTCGTATGGAAGACTGCATTGACAGCATCGGCCCTGCCAAATTCATCACCAAACTCGATCTCCTTAAAGGCTACTGGCAGGTGCCTCTCACTCCCAGAGCTTCAGAGATTTCCGCATTTGTCACCCCTGACCACTTCATGCAATACACAGTAATGGCCTTTGGCATGAAAAATGCCCCAGCTACTTTTCAACGACTGATGCAGTTGGTGTTGGGAGATGTGCCCCAGTGCAATGTGTATCTAGATGACGTGGTGCTATACACAGACACATGGGCAGATCATATGTCCCTTCTGAGGACAGTGTTTCAGCGGCTAGCCGAGGCCTCGTTGACCCTCAATCTCGCTAAGTGTGAGTTTGGTAAGGCAACCGTCACTTACCTAGGTAAGCAGGTGGGGTTTGGGCAGGTCCGCCCAGTGGAGGCGAAGGTTGCTGCAATCCTGGACTACCCGAGTCCAGCCACCAGACGGGAACTAAGGCGGTTCCTAGGGATGACCGGATATTACCGGTGTTTCTGTAAGAACTTTTCTGTGGTCGTGACCCCGCTAACCAAACTGTGTAGCCCAAAGGTGCCTTTTGAATGGTCAGTTGAATGCCAGCATGCCTTTGAGTCGGCAAAATCTCTTCTGTGCAGCACCCCTGTATTGGCAGCTCCAAACTTCTCTCGCCCCTTTAAGCTAGAGGTCGATGCCAGTGCCACCGGAGCCGGGGCAGTCCTGCTGCAGGATGATGAGGAAGGTGTGTGCCATCCGGTCTGTTATTTCTCTGCAAAGTTCAAACCCCATCAACTGAACTACTCTACCATAGAGAAGGAAGCCTTAGCTCTGCTTCTAGCTCTGCAGCACTTTGAAGTGTATGTGGGCTCCAGCGCTTCCCCGGTGACCGTGTTCACAGACCACAACCCCCTTGTTTTTCTGAACCGGATGTACAATCACAACCAGCGACTGATGCGCTGGGCACTCCTGGCCCAGGATTACAATCTGATGATCATACACAAGAAAGGTACTGACAATATAGTGGCTGATGCGCTCTCACGCAGCTCGCAATAGGTTGTTGTTGTTGTTATTTTGGTAGGGCTTCAATGTAAGGGGGGGGGGAATGTTACGTTCTGTGAGGCTGTGGGAGTGTGTGGGTGGGGTGTTTGCCCACTCTCCCCGCCTCCACCCCTCTTGCCACTCCTACCCCTCTCTGTCTCTCTCACTCTCCTCTCTCCCCAGGACACAGCTGCTGCTGATTAGCCTCGTTTGCCACCTGACTCCAGTCAGCAATCATCCTCTGAGGCTATTTAAACTGGGGATGAGCTGTGAGCAGGGTGGCTTTTTCCTCGGTGGCTCTACGCGGTTCTGTGCTAGATTTTGGACAGACAGCCTCTTTCTGACCAGTGAGCAGACGGGCTTGTGGGCCCTGAGAGTGTCTCCCCGTGGTGGGGAGTAGGGTAGGAAGTGTGGGAAGTGCCTCCTTTTTTTTATTGTGTTTGTTTGGTAGTCCTCCTGCCTTTCCTGGCTGCGAGCGTTTTCTTTGTTTCTTTGGCGTTATTGGTAAGACGGCGTTGCCGGCCCTTTAAGTTAATGGTAACCTGTACCGTTTTGTAATAAAGTTTTATTGATGCAGAACAACTCTGTTTGTTTTCCTTTTTCATTCTGATTCCAGACTCATTTGTTACTGGTCCCCTCTCTCACATGCCTAGACCCCTTCGGGGGGAACGTAACAAAAAATATAATGAAATCTTCTCTTAGTTAAATATAAGGAGTGCAAACTTACTTGTTGATTCGGGTGTATTAGTGTGGCTATATTAAACGATGAAACAATCCTGTTTAGGCTTTTTTGTAAGGGGCTTTACTCCAAGGGCCCCTTTTTGTACTACACCAGAGCCTTAGAGTCTTAAATTGCATGCAGGAAAAAAAAAACACTCACACAGAGTTAAGCTTATTTGTCAGGTAAAATAAACCGATATCCAAGTTCAATTACACAATCAGCTTCTTGTGCTGCTTGATGTTCTTTTCAGCACACCTTACATATTGCACTCTCGCAGCAGAAGGAAACTGAAGCTCATTAGCACAGATGATCTGTAATTGATGTCTGGAACGATACCAAAACATTAGTTAATATTCCAAATCTGGCGCTCTGTAGCAGAAGCAACAGACGCAAGAGCACAAACAAATATGTCTCTTCTGATGTTTTGGAAGTCTGGGGAGTACAGTTCATAAAAAGCTGATATGAGACTGACAGTAAGTCTAAGGAAGGTGTTGTTTACAGCTGCAGAGAAAATCTGATAATCAAACTTCGAGTTTTATGTTACTTGTTAGTAGTAGATCGTTCCCTTTGAATGTGGGTGCAATTTGAAGACATGTCATCCACAATATTATATAAAATATCTGTCTTAATCAACTCTATCACAAACCCATTGAAAGCTTACCCCCATCAAAGGGCGCCACAGAGGGGATCTATCACTCAGCAATTCTATTTGAATATACGTCACAAACATTCACGCTTGTAACGCGCTAGTCTGTCCAATCGCATTTACATGTATCTGAGGTCGGTCATTAACGATCCGGTGAAATTTTTAGAGAGCTAAAACGAACTGATGATGACAGCTGCATCAATTTGGAAATGTGTGGGAAATACAGGTTCATTGAAGGATTAGCAATCCAATCATGTTCTCATTAAATCTTAGTAAACTGAGTTTTCATTTATCAGGCGAATAAACTGGAGGGCTTTTACAGGTGTATAAAAAGCTTAAACCATTTGAAGGTGTGGGTAATAAGTAAAAGTAAAGATGACCAAAAAGAAAAAAAAACAGACTAAACTTCATGGTATTAATAGACCAAAGTACTGGGTAGTGTAAAATACTGGATAAAAACTATATAAAACTATAATTGAGCAGTTTCTGTAATGTCCTCCACAAATTAAATATCATATGAATTTTCAACTGAATCACAACTCATGGGTTAAGCCAGAAGTTTGCTTAATGAGGAACGCAAGAAAAGATATCAGTAGTTATTAGAAATTTGTGTGATATAGTTGCAGGAGTCTGACAGTGTAGGAGGCCATCAGAACAGAGCTGAGGGCATAGCCTGGGGCTGATTGGAGGTATCTCTGAACAACTCCTCTGCCTTCTTTCATCTCCTTCCCTCCTCAGAATTGCCTGTGCTACAGACACCAGCATCCCTGTCCTCCCTGTGCCAGCTGGGTAAGGCTCTGATAAGAGCATCGCTGCAGCTAGGTGCCCATGGAAATTCGTGTAATAGCTTTATTAGTGCCCTGAAAGGATCCCACTCCCTTGTAATGAAGCAATTCAACATTTTAATATTTTATATTTTAGGCTAGTGCTAAAACGCAGATTCATTACAGTAATTAATGTTTTAATGAACGCACCACACTCAGAGATAATGTGCTTTATAATTATAAACGACATTTATTTTTGCCAAATAAGTAAAATGCAGAGCCTTTGCACAATACTCGCAGCACTTTTTAAAGTGGGATTGTGCAGCTGCAGTTCTGTAAATGAGAACAAAGATCACCTCTAGAAAGTCTGTGTAAAGAACTTGGTTTTACCTCGGCTATCACTACATCTTCACACATCTCTTTTATCAAGTTACTGCTTATAAAGTACATTGTTTTGCCCGATACTTGTTGAGAAAATGACTTGTCTGAGAGAGAAATCAGCAACCATGCAACAGTTGTACAGTCACAACCAGAGACTCATCTGACTGACATTCAACTTGGTTGTGTCAAGTTTTCCTCTGATTGCTCTTGTTGATGCTCCAGTATTGCCTAATTGCCTTATGCAGGGAGAATTATTTCTCTGAGCTGATGTGCTTTTCTTATAACCCATCTCAGTGGTTTTTGTGTGTGGACCATGAACAAGCAGCTTTGGCTTAAGATGCCTTGTGATATTCATGATTCAAGAAATGTAATATGATACAAGCACCTTCATAATCAGTTTTAATGTGCTATCATTTGGATCTTTCATATCAAGACTTACTTGGTGAATGTCCGACTTGCCAATTTGAAATATTCAGTCTAATGTACAGAAGTGTGTTACTCATCAAGCCTTGTGAATCGTGAGCATCAACGAAGCAGTGAAGTTGTTTTTATTCAGCAGTTGAAAGGAATAATCCATGAGACTCTGAGGTTAAAATCTCCATGATTTTTCCGGGTGGTTAAATGAATGCTGTGCTAATGATGTAGGAACTGCTGCCCTTTCTGGCATCATTGTCTAGTGTTCACACAATGCAGCATTTTTAGGACAGTGATCCAACTCGTACAAGCAGGGCCAATAAAGACACAGAGGATTAGGATTGAAAATGGTGAAATCTTTGTGTGTAGGAGAGCAAACGTTTCACTCGAAGACTGCACTAAAGAGAAAATCCAATAAGTAAAAGTAAAGGTGGCTGTTTGTGTGACCCAGAAGAGCAATAACACATAAGAGACAGACACCCACCACATTAGTCTTGGGAGGATATAGACTTCAGTCATTTGCTGGACTTGTGAGAGGAAATATTTACATATGACAACTTTATTTCTTAAACGACTTTCTCACCATTTAAACTGGTAGGGTTATAAAAGGTTCTTAAATTGCCCTCATATCTATTTTATTTCTAATCTAATATGCTGAAACCCTAAGTCAAAACTAAAATAAAGAAAAAGTGTTTTATATCTTCTCACAGTACTGTATATTGATCTGAATGGATGTAACTGAGCTTGTATTACTTGACTTCAAGTCACAGCTTGTACCAGAGCAGACTTATCTGTATGTGTGTGTGTATAAGTTGCTACACATATATAAAAAAAAATTCCCCACTCGCCCCTGTGGGCGGTCAATCCTTCAAGCTCGGGTCCTCTACCAGAGGCCTGGGAGCTCGAGGGTCCTGCGCAGTATCTTAGCTGTTCCCAGGACTGCGCTCTTCTGGACAGAGATCTCCGCTGTTGTTCCCGGGATCTGCTGGAGCCACTTGCCTAGCTTCGGAGTCACTGCACCTAGTGCTCCGATTACCACTGGGACCACCGTCACCTTCACCCTCCACATCTTCTCGAGCTCTTCTCTGAGCCCTTGGTATTTCTCCAGCTTCTCGTGTTCCTTCTTCCTGATGTTGCTGTCATTCGGAACCGCTACATCGATCACTACGGCCGTCTTCTCATGTTTGTCTACCACCACTATGTCTGGTTGGTTAGCCACCACCATTTTGTCCATCTGTATCTGGAAGTCCCACAGGATCATAGCTCAGTCATTCTCCACCACCATTGGGGGACGTCTCCCATTTTGACCTCGGCACTTCCAGGCCATACTCGGCACAGATGTTTCTGATGGGCCAAGGTGGGCCATTTATATGGATATGTTACCGGCACCAGACCTAGGGGAATCTGGACCGGCAGCAAGCGGCACACAGGCTAGAGAGCACTGCGTAGCCAAATATGAGCAAACTGTGGATTAATAGAGAGGACACCGAAGTTAGCGTCTTGCTCAGGCCGGAGCTCATTTATTTCTCTACATATACACAATACAAATCACACTAGACCATGCATTCTTCCCATAAAATAACAGAGTTCATAAACAAAAATGAAGTTACAAAAAGCATTCTCTCAAAAGCAAAATAAATACAAACTAATTCAAAATGACTTTACATACAACTTAAACAAAACACTCACGGTTAAAGCATAACAACATACCACATTCACACAACCTTTCCCCACATTCGCGCCATATACGCTATTACTTTTGAACATGGCGTCCCTTGAACGCAACATAACATGGCGGCAGACGACTGCAACGTTGTTTCACCAACAAAAAGCTTTCCTCTTAATACATGTACTCAGTACTGCTTGGCTAACACTAAAACAAACACTACAACACATTTTCGGAAGTCGCAGGTTGCCACTGTCATAGCATATACTTATAGTGCTACGTAGCATTATAGCATTATGCCGATGATACACTAATACTCATTACAACAAAATACCACAAAACAACATCATCACTCTCATCTCAAAATATAGCCGAACAGTTGTTACTCAACTTACATGACATTTAGAACCAGTTCGGTAACATAAAAGTTTGTTTGTCAGTACCTGTGGATTAATAGAGAGGACACCGAAGTTAGCGTCTTGCTCAGGCCGGAGCTCATTTATTTCTGAGCTGCGCATGCGCAGAGCCTATAGCTAGAGTCTCTCTGGTAGTTCCACAGCAGTGCAAGAGCACCATCTACTGGCATAATGAAATATAACCAATATAACAACACATAACAATGTCAAAATAAGTCACAATAATAAACAAAAAATAAGGGGGTAATTGGTTTTCTTACAAAAATAAACATGTAGCTTTTTTCAACCTGCTACAGATACACCGTAATAAAATGGGAATGGTTGGTGATATTAAAGTCCTGTTTGTGACACATTAGTATATGTGAGGGGGCAAACTCCTCGAGATGGGTGGTGACCATGGTGGCCAATTAGAAGTCGGCCATCTTGGACACAACTTTTGTTTTTTCAATAGGAAGAGGGCCATGTGACACATCAAACTTATTGGTAATGTCACAAGAAAAACAATGGTGTGCTTGGTTTCAACGTAACTTTATTCTTTCATGAGTTATTTACAAGTTTCTCTTTGTTCACAGCCACTGACATGTTGAAAAGGTTAACACGTGAGGAGCGGATCAAAATTGTGTTGATATCTGGTGAAAGCAGTAACCGGGTCATTGCAGCAGATTTCAATGCAGGTCACCCTACGAGACCACCCATCTCCCATGCTACAGTTAGCAAACTGCTTGCTAAGTTTCGTGAAACTGGTTCAGTGTTGGATTTGCCAAAATGTGGACGCAAGAAAACTGTCACTAACGAAGAAACATCAGTGACTGTCCTAGCTTCATTCAGCAAGAGCCCACAGCGTAGCACTCGCCGCATGTCACTGGAGAGTGGCATCAGTCGAACATCCCTTCGGTCCCTTAGCTACTTACAAATGGCACCCTTACAAACTCCAGCTACTGCAGCATCTCAACGAGGATGACCCAGATCAGCACACAGAATTTGCAGAATGGGCAAAACAAACATTGGAACAGGACCCTCAGTTCACGCAGAAGATTTTGTTCAGTGATGAGGCAACCTTTTATGTGAATGGTGAAGTTAACAAACAAAACCACCGCTATTGGTCTGACACGAACCCACATTGGATGGATCCCTCCAAGACTGTTGGAACAACAAAAGTGATGGTTTGGTGTGGTATATGGGGTACAACGATAGTGGGTCCATTCTTCATCAATGGAAACCTCAAGGCCACTGGATATTTGAAATTGCTACATGATGATGTGTTTCCCTCTTTATGCACTGAAGCTGGACCGTTCCCTGGGTTTTTCCAGCAAGATGGTGCACCACCACATTATGGGTGCCAGGTCCGAGCATTCCTAGATACTGGATGCCTGTGCTGGCATTTCTCCTGCGGTGTTGCTATCAGTGTGTGAAGAGTGGGAGAAGAGGGTTGCATTGACAATCCAACACAATGGGCAGCACATTGAACACATTTTATAAGTGGTCAGAAACTTGTAAATAACTCATGAAAGAATAAAGTTACGTTGAAACCAAGCACACCATTGTTTTTCTTGTGACATTACCAATAAGTTTGATGTGTCACATGGCCCTCTTCCTATTGAAAAAACAAAAGTTGTGTCCAAGATGGCCGACTTCTAAATGGCCATGTTGAGAAATCAGTTTTACCCCGGTTCTTTTTATTCCTCGAGCATCCAGAGATGGCACTGGACTGAGTTGTCATTTCACAAAACCTTTATTCATCTTTACTCATCTTCATTTAAGCATGCATCTTCTAGAAGGGAAGACGAGGCCGGTGTGTCCCTCTCCAAATCTTCACTCCTTTGTCTGTGAAACACAGTTTTGTAGGGGCGACCCTACCATAAAACCCCCACGGTGTGCTGCAAACTCTGTGTCTGTGTCTATGTGCACGAGCACATGAATGCCTATGTGAGCGCGTTCCCACGTGTCTATGTGAGTGCTCGTGTGTGACTGTGTACGCATACCTGTGTGTATGTGTGAGTGCACATGAGTGAGTGTGCGTGTGGATGTGTGTGCGTGACAGTTAAAACACTGTGGGTGTAGGTGACTCCCTAGGTCATAAAACCCATCTCCCTTCCAGACCACAATTATCCAGTTACAAATGTTGAGACCCCCACCCAAACATCCTCTGGGGAATTTCCACTCAGCATTAACTCCTCTCTGTTTTACTTTCACAGTTCAAGTGGGGGAGGGGTCTCCTACAATCTACTCCTAAGTTCACAACACAATGAGGCCTTTATTATATTAAGGGCAGTGTCAATGTCTCTACAATAGTTCTACATTCTATGTTAACACATTTCTAAACTCTAAAATAAGCTAAACACTCCTACAGTCACCATGGCCACCACCCATCTTGAGGAGTTTGCCCCCTCACATATACTAATGTGCCACAAACAGGACTTTAATATCACCAACCATTCCCATTTTATTACGGTGTATCCATATAAACGGCCCACCCTGTGTGTGTGTGTGTGTGTGTGTGTGTATATATATATATATATATATATATATATATATATTCCAAGTGTAGCAAACAGAAATCATTCAGTGAGCATCTTTGTCAGTGGCATGACTAGTTTTATGTGTGAAAGGTTACATGTTGACAGGTTAATAGAAATGCATTTGTGAAGCAAGCAACTCTGCATTCCTTAATACCATACCGCTTTTAGCTGTCAGTGAAAATAAAGATACCACACACTCCTTATCAACTCAAAAAAATCAATCAGTCTTTGCTTCTATAAAAGTCACACAAGCTAATGGAATATTCTCTGATTTTATCCTTTTTACATGGATGGCTTTATGCTAGTGGAGCTGCCCAGATAGTGTACACTACCATTTAGGACCCTTTAGACTTTCCTATTCATGCTCTGATTAATGATAAGCCCTTCCCCATTCTGTTGTATGTGTGTGCAGCTTGTTCACGTGATATCACCTTGCTGTTTTTTCATGCTGTGAGATGAACAGACAGGCTGACCTTTCAGTCACTCTGCTGTTGGATGCCAACAGAGCTCTGTCAGGGTGCGTGGCAAACCTTTTGTGTCGAAGACAGGCAAATAATAATGCAATGGCACTATTTTGCTCGGCCCCTTCAATCAGAATAACATACACTGAAGGTTTTTATATGATTAAAATCAAAAATCAAATCCAAGTCATATACAGATATCCACTCCTGCCATTTTCATTATTTTAAGCACAGTTAAATACGCTTTAGTTTCAAATATATATTAATAGATATGAGTTCATTTGAATTCAAATTGGTGTGATAATGCTAGCAGTGTTGTACCTCCCACTGAGGCAGGTCATCTCAGTTACATTAAAACACATTCTGTCAGTTCTTATTTGTCTTTGTTAACTATATGAACACTTAAAAACAAGTTAGAATAAACTGTTTGAGCTGATATGTTATTTTCAGGTACAGCTAGATTGCGATACACTGCAAAATGCTTTTGTGGTGAAACATGTGTATTCCAAAATGTGAACACACACACACACACACACACACACACACACACACACACACACACACACACACACACATATATATATGGGCGACAAGGGGCAGTACCCTCCATGGAGAAGGAGGCAAGAGGGCAAGATCAAAGTAGCACGGAGGGAGGTTAGCCAACTAACAGAGTTGCAGCAAGGTGCGACAAATAAGGTGCCTAAGAAATACAGCAAGCTGTCCATACCTGAGGCCTTGGAAACTGCCAAGCAAAGACTCACAGCCTTGGCCAGCCGCTTGAGGAGGTACACCAGAGAGATAGAAGGCAGGAGAATAAACCAGCTGTTCTCCACAGAACCAGCAAAGGTGTACTCTCAGTGGCAAGGGAACAATAAGAGAACAGCACCACCAAGGCTGGAGACGGAGCAATACTGGAAGAGCATATGGGAGAAGGATGCAACCCATAACGGCAATGCTCAGTGGCTAGAGGATCTGAGGGCAGACCACAGCGACCTCCCTGAACAGGGTCCAGTAACCATCACAGTGGCAGATATCCAAGAAAGGGTCTCCAGTATGAAGAGTTGGACAGCACCAGGGCCCGACATGGTTCACGCCTACTGGCTGAAGAAGCTGACTGCACTCCACGAGCGTCTGGCAGCACAAATGAACCAGCTGCTAGTTAACGAGAGACACCCGGAATGGCTAACTGAAGGCCGGACGGTCCTGATCCCCAAGGACCCCAAGAAGGGACCGGTCCCCTCCAACTACCGACCAATAACCTGCCTCAGTACTACATGGAAGCTCCTGTCAGGCATCATATCGGCTAAGATGAACAGGCACATGGGTCAATACATGAGCGGGACACAGAAAGGAATTGGCAAGAATACCAGAGGCGCAAAACACCAGCTACTGGTAGACAGAACAATCAGCCGAGACTGCAAGACCAGACTGACCAACCTGTGCACTGCCTGGATTGATTACAAGAAGGCCTATGACTCAATGCCCCACAGCTGGATACTGGAATGCCTAGAATTGTACAAGATCAATGGGACCCTAAGAGCCTTCATCAGGAACTCAATGGGGATGTGGCGTACAACACTAGAGGCCAACTCCAAGCCCATAGCACAAGTCACCATCAAGTGCGGGATCTACCAAGGAGATGCTCTGTCCCCACTGCTGTTCTGCATAGGCCTGAACCCCCTCAGTGAGATCATTAACAAGACTGGCTACGGATACCGACTACGGAACGGAGCAGTTGTCTGCCACCTCCTGTACATGGATGACATCAAGCTGTATGCCAAGAGTGAACGAGACATCGATTCACTGATCCACACTACCAGGCTATACAGCAATGACATTGGAATGTCGTTCGGACTGGAGAAGTGTAGTCGGATGGTATCAAAGAGAGGGAAGGTAGTCAGAACTGAGGGGATTGAACTACCAGAAGGCAACATTGCAGACATAGAGGACAGTTACAAGTACCTGGGGATCCCGCAGGCAAATGGGAACCATGAAGAGGCCGCTAGAAAGGCTGCAACCACCAAGTACCTGCAGAGGGTCAGGCAAGTCCTGAGGAGTCAGCTGAATGGTAAGAACAAGATCCGGGCCATCAACACGTACGCCCTGCCCGTGATCAGGTACCCTGCTGGGGTAATAGGCTGGCCAAAGGAGGAGATAGAAGCCACTGACATAAAGACAAGAAAGCTCCTTACCATGCATGGAGGGTTTCACCCCAAGTCCAGCACCCTGAGGCTGTACGCTAAGCGGAAGGAAGGGGGCCGGGGACTGGTGAGTGTCAGCACCACAGTCCAGGATGAGACAAGGAACATCCAAGAATACATTGGGAAGATGGCCCCAACTGACCGAGTGCTCAGTGAATACCTCAGGCAGCAGAAACCCAAGAAAGAGGAGGGAAACGAGGAACCATCATGGAAGGACAGGCCCCTGCACGGTATGTACCACCGGCAGATAGAGGAGGTGGCTGATATCCAGAAATCCTACCAGTGGCTGGACAAAGCTGTGTATATATGTATATATATATATATACATATATATATATATATATGTATGTATATATATATATATATATATATATATATATATATATGTGTATGTATATATATATATATGTATGTATATATATATATATACATATATGTTTGTATGTATATATATATATATATATATATATATATATATATATATAAAAAAAACACCCAGCACGCCCCTGCGGGCGGTTTATCCTTCAAGCTCGGGTCCTCTACCAGAGGCCTGGGAGCTTGAGGGTCCTGCGCAGTATCTTAGCTGTTCCCAGGACTGCGCTCTTCTGGACAGAGATCTCCGATGTTGTTCCCGGGATCTGCTGGAGCCACTCGCCTATCTTGGGAGTCACCGCACCTAGTGCTCCGATTACCACGGGGACCACCGTTACCTTCACCCTCCACATCCTCTCGAGCTCTTCTCTGAGCCCTTGGTATTTCTCCAGCTTCTCGTGTTCCTTCTTCCTGATATTGCTGTCATTCGGAACCGCGGTTCCAAATGAATATATATATATATATATATATATATATATATATATATATATATATATATGTATATATACGTATATGTATATATACATGTGTATATATATATATATACGTATATATACATGTGTGTATATATATATATATATACACGTATATATACATGTGTATATATATATATATACGTATATATACATGTGTATATATATATATATATGTATATATATATGTGTATATATATGTATATATATATATATATATATGTATATATATATATATATATATATATATATATATATATATACATGTATGTGTATATATATATATACATGTATGTGTATATATATATACATGTATGTGTATGTATATATATATATATATATATATATATATATATATATATATATATATATATATATATATATATATATATATATATATATTAGGGGTGCAACGATATTCGTATCGATATTGAACCGTTCGATACAGTGCTTTCGGTTCGGTACGCATATGTATCGAACAATACAACATTTGTAATTTATTTTATCAACTTTCCTTCTGACGATGCTGTCTGTGTTGAGCGCTCAGTGGATCTGCGCTCGACAGTGCAGCCTAGGCGGAGTAGTCGAACGCAGATTCACTGAGTGCTCAACACAGACAGCATAGTCAGAAGGAAGAGCGCAGGGCAAGCTAGCAAGACAGAAGTTAAGCTCTCCTTGCAACATGGACCTCCCCCACTCTCATTCAGATCTGGCGTTTGGAATTATTTTGGTTTTCATGTGACGTATGACCCTGAAGGTAAGCGAGTCATGGACTATGTTGGATGTGCCATGCAATGCTCAATTACATGGGTGGGAACTAGTGTTTTAGCGCAGTTAGCTCGTTAACGTGTTGGCCGTCTAGCCCCATGCACGGGGCGATCGGCGGTAGCTCGTTAACGGAGATTTGCCGTGTTGTGGCGTTAAGGTCATTTCAACGAGATTAACCTGAAAGCACTAGTGGGAACACAACGAATATGACTGCACATTTACGCCGACATCATCCTAGTGCAAAGACAAAAACAACAAGCATGCTACTAACTTTAGCCGAGTCATTTAGACAGCTGTTAGCACATGATTCTCCTTATGCTGCTGAGAATATAGCCCAGAAGAAGCGGATAGTATAGCTTTTATTTTGGAAAGAGACATTTCTCTGTAATAAACTCTCTTTTCCAAAGATGAGTGATTCCTCAATCAGATACAGGGCTCGCAAAATCGCTAGCCCGACGTCCTGGGGCTAGCGATCTTTCCAGTCGGGCTACCAAAATCTATCTCTGCCCTGCCCGTCGGGCTATCGTAGGAAGGAAAAATTGGCATCGGTGAGCCACTGTCAATATGTGACATATTGAAATCGCGTTTGAATTTGCGCTTGTTTTTTGCTTTCACTTTGCAATCGTGCGAACTGTGTATAGAGAGCGACAGCACTGATCTGTGAGTGATGATAATTTGTGCACCAATTCCTCTGACATCGTCTTATTAATCGTTAGCTTACTATGCAAACATGGCAAGTGAAATCTCCCGCAGCAAGCTTAAACATGTGAGAGGTTGATCGCGCAGAGAATCGCTGAGCTTATGTGAGTGCGTGTGTAAAAGCATTTCAGTTCTGCTGAGCCAAATAAGACAGGTCAGGGTGAAGAAGTGACAGCCAAAGAAAAGCTTACCACAAAACGGAGAAGTTATGACAAATCAGACTATAAAGCAAAAAGAAAGTGCAGCTTTATGGTTTCATGGACAAAAGAATTTCTGTGGCTGCAATATGATGAGCTAAATAACCAGGGCTGCACATAAGTGGTCCGCAGGTGCGCATTCGCTGTCAAAATAAAAAACACGCACAAGGGTTAGGGTTAAATTTAAAAACTGTACTTTTGAGTTAAAATATATATTTATAATTTTAATAAATGACAAATAAAAAATGCATGAACATTTTTTTTGTATCGAAAAAATATCGAACCGTGACACCAAAGTATCGAACCGAACCGAACCGTGAATTTTGTGTATCGTTGCACCCCTAATAAATATATATGTGTGTATATATATATATATATATATATGTATATATATATATATATATGTATATATGTGTGTGTGTGTGTGTGTGTGTGTGTGTGTGTGTATATATATATATATATATATATATATATATATATATATATATACATATACATATTAGGGGTGCAACGATACACAAAATTCACGGTTCGGTTCGGTTCGATACTTTGGTGTCACGGTTCGATATTTTTTCGATACAAAAAAAAAATGTTCATGCCTTTTTAATTTGTCATTTATTAAAATTATAAATATATATTTTAACACAAAAGTACAGTTTTTAAATTTAACCCTAACCCTTGTGCGTGTTGTTTTTTAGCTCGTCATATTGCAGCCACAGAAATTCTTTTGTCCATGAAACCATAAAGCTGCACTTTCTTTTTGCCTTATAGTCTGATTTGTCATAACTTCTCCGTTTTGTGGTAAGCTTTTCTTTGGCTGTCACTTCTTCACCCTGACCTGTCTTATTTGGCTCAGCAGAACTAAAATATATATCTGTCTGTGAAGGTTCTCAGTCATCCAGGTCATCGTAGTGAAATATATATCCTGCCGCACTCACATAAGCTCAGCGATTCTCTGCGCGATCAACCTCTCACATGTTTAAGCTTGCTGCGGGAGATTTCACTTGTCATGTTTGCATAGTAAGCTAACGATTAATAAGACGATGTCAGAGGAATTGGTGCACAAATTATCACTCACAGATCAGTGCTGTCGCTCTCTATACACAGTTCGCACGATTGCAAAGTGAAAGCAAAAAAACAAGCGCAAATTCAAACACTATTTCAATATGTCACATATTGACAGTGGCTCACCCAATGACATAATTACCCAGCTACATTTCTGAAAGAATGCAAAAGCATTGACATATATTTTTCCTTCCTACAATAGCCCGACAGGCAGGGCAGAGATAGCCCCGGGACGTCGGGCTAGCGATATTGCGAGCCCTGTATCTGATTGAGGAATCACTCATCTTTGGAAAAGAGAGTTTATTACAGAGAAATGTCTCTTTCCAAAATAAAGGCTATACTATCCGCTTCTTCTGGGCTATATTCTCAGCAGCATATTAAACATATCAGGTCTCCATAAGGAGAATCCTGTGCTAACAGCTGTCTAAATGACTCGGCTAAAGTTTGTAGCATGCATGCTTGTTGTTTTTGTCTTTGCACTAGGATGATGTCGGTGTAAATGTGCAGTCATATTCGTTGTGTTCCCACTAGTGCTTTCAGGTTAATCTCGTTGAAATAACCTTAACGCCACAACACGGCAAATCTCCGTTAACGAGCTACCCTATACAGAGGGGCTAGACGGCCAACACGTTAACGAGCTAACTGCGCTAACACACTAGCTCCCACCCATGTAATTGAGCATTGCATGGCACATCCAACATACTGTTTTACTTTAGTCCATGACTCGCTTACCTTCAGGGTCATACGTCACATGAAAACCAAAATAATTCCAAACGCCAGATCTGAATGAGGGTGGGGAGGTCCACTTCTGTCTCGCTAGCTTGCCCTGCGCTCTTCCTTCTGACCATGCTGTCTGTGTTGAGTGCTCAGTGAATCTGCATTTGACTACTCCGCCTAGGCTCGAGAGTGCAGCCTAGGCGGAGTAGTCAAATGCAGATTCACTGAGCGCTCAACACAGACAGCATCGTCAGAAGGAAAGTTGATAAAATAAATTACAAATTTTGTATTGTTCTTTTTTTCTTCTCCCCTTTGGTTTTCTTTCTTTCTCTCCCCCTCTTTCTTTCATTCTTTCCCCCTGTCCTATCCCACAGTCATGTCTGTCCCGTTTGCAACTGAAAATAAAATAAATTCATAATTATAATAAAGGTCAATCAAATGGACCAATATGATGATCCACTTAAAATAAATCCTCTTGGCATCTTTCTTGGCCTCAAGACAACAATTCTGATGGCTATAGATCCAAACGGGACACAAAAAAAAATTGAAAAAAATTATATTGTTCGATACATATGCGTACCGAACCGAAAGCACTGTATCGAACGGTTCAATATCGATACGAATATCGTTGCACCCCTAAAATATATATATATATATATATATATGTATGCATGCTCTTGGGGAAAGTAATGGGAATTTTACCAAACAGCAGTTCTGACACTGGAGCTGAGCCAAATGAGATAGGTCTGAACTAATAGCAGCTCAAAGTCTATTTCCATGTACAGTGCCCTCCCAAGGTCATGTGGAAAGGCTTTATAGCAGCGATAGGCTGCTTATCTCCTCCTCGGGCAAGACTGGGTACCTCCATTAATCAACCAGTGTTAGTTACTGAGGCAAAGCTCCAAGTGAATGGGCAAGTCAAGGTTTGTTTTTGCATGTAAACATATGCACATACATTTTAGCTGTCCTACAATTTCAAGGTCTGGATGTGGCGTCTGGTGGTTCTCAAAAACATTTAGTGTAAAGATACCAGCAAGAGCCTTTCGCTATGACATGGCTCCATATGCTTCGTGACATGACCTCGATAGCATGCCCAGTAAATGTAAATATGGTCCACCACTGAGCAAGCAAGGAATGGAAGCCAAAAACATTTCTGCTCGGGATAATAGCACAAATACACTCATAAGAGTAGACTGCTGCTTTTTTTAAATTGTTGCTTCTTTTCAGAAGGGGAAGAAAGGCGTATACGCATCTTCAGTTGCTGTTGCAGACTGCAAGAGCACAGACTGTGTACACCATTTTTAACAAGATAAATGATGAAGTGAAGAAGCTGGGTACATTCATCGACAACACAATTGCCTAACTCAACCCTATCTCGCCTGCGCTCTCTGTCACTGTCTCAAGGTGTAATGTACTGTAAAATGGAGCTTGCTTCACTAAGCCCCCTTTATTAGTTTTTCTTTTTATAGGGTGTGATTTGCACAAATTATTTCCTGGTCTCCATATGTTGGGCCAGCAAGCGGGTTTTTCCCGCTCAAATTAGCACCCATACATCAGGGCAGAGCTTTGATACTGTGCGTGACACCTTTTGTGTAGATGCACCTGAAGAGTTCTTTTGAAAACTACACAATCCATTTTTAACAAATTACAGTGACAAGAAGAGGGTATGTGAGCAAAGCCTTTGGGATTTGCTAGTTTCCTGAATTAATTTATCATAAAATAGCGATCTGATTTTCACGTATTATACGAGACAAATGGAACATGCATCAGGTAATAGAACTATTACATGCAGGGTTTTATTCAGCGCGGCCTGTACACAGTCAGTGTTTGTCTACGTGTGTCATCGTAGTAAAATCAAGATACTGTTAAAAGGACACTTCTGAGTACTTTGCCAGGTGTTCATAACTGTGAGATCTGGCTGTTAAGTACATAGTACTCATTGAGTAGTTATAGAAACGAGTGAATAGATTAAATATGAATTAGAATAATGGAATAAATTGTGTTTTATTAGCAAACTACTTTGTGACTTTACATTTGAAGATGGTTAATGATTGTTTTAAAGCCACTTTTATAAATCCAGGTCCTTCCAAAGGGTTCACTTACTTTTTCTTGCACGTGTAATTGATCATAGTTACTACATATGCCTGTCATAGATGATCAGCAGCCTGCTGGTGACTGTCGAGAGGCCATCTACAGTATATTGAATGATTAGGATTAGGCATTCCCCTGCTGCTCTGCGGTCCCTAACTGTAAAGTCTCAATGAACGTATGCATTTGGCATGGTGCATCTGGGCCTGTTGCGAACCACTTTGATCACATTTACACAATGACAGTCTTGCGTGATCCTACTTTAAGCTGACAGTGCAGAGCCAGGCTCGCGTGTAGCTACAGGGAAAAGGCCAGAGAAGAGATGTGGTTTGAATGAGGGCGGATTAGTGCAATGGGTAGTGCGCAGTTCAAATGGATAGCAGTTGTGATCTTGAATTATGTATGTAAGTTGCTTGCATGCACCACAACTGCTGCAGCTCCCCTACACTGATAGTGATGAAATGCAAAGTGACATCGACACAGGGACCGTGCGTGTTACTTAATTGTTTGGGTTTTTAGAAAAGGTAAACATCTGTGACTCTTACAGATGTAAAGATCATTTGGCACAAATGAGAATATGGATTTATTTATTTTATTTTTTTTGACACGTGATAAAAAATGGGGTCGTTCAGAAAGGCAAGAGAGGGAAGAGTACAGAAGTAGAAGCAACTTGAATGTCCTCGGACGTCCTTCAGGGATGTCATGGTCATGCCTTAATGGAATGGATATGTCCCTGTAAAAGCTTTCCCTCCACAGGGGCAGAGTAGGCCTCATAAACAGCTCAAGCAGCACTGACAGTGCTTCTGAAGAAAATGCTCACTTTCACTTTAGGGGGAAAGTTTTTATAGGAAGCATCACAAATTCTGAAGATTTATTAGCTTAGAGCTCGTCCTCTCAGATACTCCATGTGTCAAAAACAGCACTGAGGGATTGATGCTCCTTTTGCTGGAATATCAGTGAAAGGAACTTTGTTTCAGAGGTCTGCCTGGATATTTTCCACTTTGCATGTTTCTAGAATAACGGCCTGCTTCGCCTTGATTTGAAATGACCTTGTTCTCTTTAAAACATTCTGTCTTTGTCAAATGATGTGTTGCCCCCAAGCTCACTCTATAAGAATGGGAGGCTCTCTGCATCTGGGCCCATCTCCTGCATCCAGGCACGGACTGTCTAATCTGGTCCAGCAGACACACGAACAAAATTAGCTTAATGTCCTTTTGTTTGGTGAACTCATCTACCAGCAAATGAAAGAGGGTATGTAAAGTGGCTTTAAACCCTTTCATTTTAAACAAGACACAACAGTCAGGATTACTCACAGTGCTGAGTAAAACTCATCTGCAATTAATGCTCGTAGTCACGATGCTCTTAACAAAATCAAGATTTACATCCATCCACATAAAGCATCCACCACAATGAAGCCAAGAAAATAGTAGAACAGTGAATTGTTTTCATCACTTGCTAACAGCAACAAAGCAGTTGGCGGTACTGGACGGGGAGCCTGTTGTCATGAGAACACACAGTGTAGGGTGGTGAGGAAATGAGGGAGCTCCATGGCTTCATTAGATGAAATAGCAGCAGGGTTTTATGTGGATATAACCATGATTAATTGGATTCTAGTGATCTGCTCAAAATGTGACAGTGTCATGCAGAGTTACGAGCCCGGCTCTGTTTTAAAGCAAACATCCCACCCTCTTGACCCTCTTACATGACTGACAGGTATGTACTGAAGCAACAGCACAGTCCAAGTATTACAGATATTTATTTTACTTCTTTATTTAAAAAAACTGTTAGAGCATAAAAGAGAGACAATGCTTACAAGTACAGATTTATTTTTGAAGCACACACAGTAAAAATATATTCTGTGAGCTCAAATGTTGCACAAATAGTGCCTTAAAACAGAGGTGTCCAACATAAGGTACTGGGGCCAAAGGCTCCAAACTGGCCCAGTGGACAGCTTTAGAAATATTTTGAACTTTTAACTGTTTTCACAAGTTTTATAGCTTTTCCTAGTGAGCCATCCATACTGCACCAAATTACAAGGGCATTTTCTGTGATTTAATAAAAATGTTACACTGTAAATTTATAATTACATGATAGTTTGAGCAATGATCTACCAGAACCTGTTCTGTAACTTTTTATCATTTAGTTTCACTGGTCTGACCCTCTTCACATCAAAGTGGGCTGTATGCAGCCTATGATGTAACATGAGTTTGACATCCACGCCTTAAAACTTCCAGTTGGGGGCAATCTTTGGGAGCCACTTCCTATTAATCCCATTGCACAGACATTAGCTGTAATTCTGCTGCAGGTACATCCAGAGATGCAGCAAAAGGTCCTTAATGATAGGAGTAAATCACACCAAAGGGCTATTACTTACACCAGTCTCTAAACAAAACAAAAAAACACGATTTATTTACATTTTTGCACATAAACTATCAATAATATATCAAAATTGAAAGAAAACAATACTAAAAATTCTTCATGGTATCTTACTGGCACGCTGTTTTGCCCAGAAAAGATGGCACCTTTTCACAAATGCTAACAAAACATCAGGAGTGTTCCTGGAGAGCAACATCCAGGAACCACTGCCAACTAGTTGGGGAATACAAGTTTCCCTAGCAACCGGGGGTTGTATCACGTCCAATATGGTGGACAATTCTCAAGGACATTTGCACGATGTGTCATGTGAGAAATGCTCACAGAAAAAATATTTTACTACAATTGAAATCTTCTTTTTCTTTCAGCTGCTCCTGAGGGACCTCCACAGTGGAACAGCTGCCTCCATCTCACTCTATCCTCAGCATCCTCTTCTGTCACACCAACCCTCTGCATGTCCTTCTTCACTAAATCCAAGAATCTACTGTGGTCTTCATCTTTATCCCCTGTCTGACAGCTCCATATTCAACAATCTTTGCCCAGTATAGGCACTATCTCTCCTCTGCACATGTCCAAAACATCTTAATCTTGTCTTTCTAACTATGTCTCCAAAATGACCTCAGCTATCCCTCTCAAACTGAAATAAAACCAGTACAAAGAGAGATTTAATTATGTCTGTTTTCCAAACGTCTTTTATCAACACATGGTGAAAATTTACTGAAAAAAAGTATACTCCAGAAAATGTAATTTAAAAAAAAACCTTGAACTCCATAAATGGTAAATGGCTTATATTGATATAGCGCTTTACTAGTCCCTAAAGACCCCAAAGCGCTTTACATATCCAGTCATCCACCCATTCACACACACATTCACACACTGGTGATGGCAAGCTACATTGTAGCCACAGCCACCCTGGGGCGCACTGACAGAGGTGAGGCTGCCAGACACTGGCGCCACCGGGCCCTCTGACCACCACCAGGTGAAGTGTCTCGCCCAAGAACACAATGACCGAGACTGTCCAAGCTGGTTCTGGTTTATCACACGAGTGACACCTGAAGTCCAGAGAGCGGGAGTTCTAACATTAATTTGTTAAATGAAATACATTTTCTGGCCCAACTTCTATGTACATGGACTGATTTAGGTGCACCTAACAGACACCTATTTATGTCTGAAAGCTTTTCCAGTATGTTAAAGATCATCTACTGTCATCTATCATGTTATACACTTTACTGGGTGCAACTCATCACATCATTACTCTGAGCCTAAAATATGCAGCAAGCAGTGTCTGCTAAAAGTAAAAATAATAATAATGATCACAAAAAAATCCCCCTCTTTGCACGTCACATTCGCTAAAACCTCCAGTGTTTCAAAAATATCAGTGAGGCTCTAATAGTGTCTATCCCTTTATATTTGGAGATATTGCTATATGCTCATCATGCACATAGCAGGGGTCTTAAAGGACTTGGCTGGAAAATCTTCAGTCCCCCCTGATAACAATAATCTGAACAGACTACAGCTACTGGAGCAAATAAACAATTAACCTCGACAGTCAAGCACAAGACCATGCAGTCCCATCTGTTCTCAGAGTATCATCATCTTCTCTCACTTCTCTGCTTTTCCTTTTGTTTTTTGTTCTGCCCAGTAAAATGAACAAGTTCGAGCTTTTGAAATTAATTTTCTGAGTGAATAAATTTAATTTCTTCACCCAATTATAAAGAACAGTCCTCATGTATCCACACAGGCTTTGACATGAGTGATGTTAATACTAGATGAAGGTCCTCTTCGTGTCTTTACTACATTTTTTTTGAAGTGCACCAACTTTGTTATAGTTGTCCATAAACTTGCATTGATTAGGATTTATTAATATTTCCAGTTATTATTGTTTATAGCAACAAGCATCTCAGCTGAGTCAGAATCTGGCCAGGTTAGAGGGGAAGAATAGAGGCGACTTTACCCAGGTTTGACTAAAAATGGAAAGAACTGCTGTGGTAGCTCGACTTTCTATTAAGTGGCATCACAGGCTCACAGGTTGCCAGGTTAATAATTTCCATTTTAGACCTCTTGTTTAGTAATATTTGGCAAGCAAAAATGCATCAACATAATGAGCTAAGATGAATATTAAACATTTTTATTGACATTATTTTAGCATGCCAACATTAGCTAAACGTTCTACTGTACTATATATATAGCCTCACAGAGCTGCTAGCGTGGTTGTAAACTCTTAAAGATTTTTTTTTTGACCAACAAGACAAAGTTTTATTCACTTCAGCCAACCCACAGAGCTCAACAGTGCTGTCATATAGTTAGAAAACTAATTTTGAGTGAAGTGTGATTAATATTTTGATGTGATTTTGCAGCTGTTAAACAGAAAAGTGTAGTTAGTGTAGTTTTTATTGCTACTTGAGAAATTTAACATGTCCTATATAAGTATACTGGAAATGCTGTCAGAATCTCAATTAAATATTTAATGAATCAATGATTAGCATACCTAATTAATTGTGATTTTCTTTTCCACACATAAATTAATAAATAAATGTTTTGACAGTTTTGTTTGTGTCTACCTAATCTGAATGTTAAAACAAAAATGATGCATTTTTACAGAGGAAGAGAAGTGTTTCTAAACAGCTGCCTGGAGCATGACTGATGCATATCCAAATGAGCTGCCTGATTATGAAGACCGTGATCCTTGTAGTTATAACTGTAGTGGCATTAGCTTGAGGGTCTTTTGCAGAGTGGATGTGTTGCAGCTTAGAGGAAATACACAACATTAAAAACAATGGCCCATATTCTGTCCTCAAAAGAAATATTAACGCAAGTCTTTATATAAACTCACCAGCCATTTCATTAGGTACACCTTGCAAGTTGGACCTCCTTTTGAGGTGAGAACTGGCTTAATTCTTGGTGGCACAGATTCAACAAGATGGTGGAAACGGTGCATACTGACGTGACAGTACCACACAGTTGTTGCACATTCATGATGTGAGCTCCACCGCATCCAAAAGGAACAATACTGAGTTAGAAACCAGTTTGACACAATTTGAGCTTCGTGATAGCAGATTATCCTGCTGAAAGCAGCCATCCGAATATGGGTCCACGATATTAAGAGGTTAAAAATGGACCAACAAAATAGCCCCCACACTAGTCCATCACAACAACCAGCCTGAGCCACTGATACAAGACAGGATGGATCCTTGTTGTTTACACCAAATCATGACCCTGCCATTCAAATGTCAGCAACAACTGAGACTCACCAGACCAGACCAGACAATGTTTTTCACAATCTTCAGTTATCCCGTTTTGGTAAGCTCATGCCAATTTTAGCCTCAGTTATGCAGTCTTACCTGCCAGGAGTTGCACCTGATGCGGCTATCTGCTCCTGCAGGCCACCTGCTCAAGAACCGGTGCTCCCTGGATATTTACCCTTTTTTTTTTTTTTTTTTTACTATTCTTTGTAAACCAGACTAATCCCAGTCAATCGGCATTTCTAAGATAGCCAGACCAAGCAGTCTAACACAAACAGCCATACTACATCTAAAATCACTTAAATAACCTTCATTCCCCATTCTGTTGTTCAGTTTGAACACTTGAACATCAGGTTGTCTCGACCATGTCTACATTTGCGTTAATGAGCGGTTGCACAGATGTACCTAAGGAACTGGCTGTGAGTCTAGAATGTGAATAATTTTAATAAGAGCAAAGAGTTTTTGAAAGAAAATACCAGTGAAGGAACTGTTTCACTTTCAGCTTGGTTGAAAAAGTTTGCTAGTCGCTCAAGAAAAAAAAAAAAAAAGCTGTAATCTCTATATTGTTTCCAAGTGATCGCCATCATGGTGAATTTCTTCACTGATGGGGCCTTCGGTATGCTCGTCAAGTGGCACCACAGCTGTTTGATCTACACAGCGAGATAAAACAGATGCAGTTCCAATTATGCTTTTATGGAATTTCCAAAACGGCACTCAAAAGACATTTCAGTCTTTCATCCTCAACATCCTCCGCGTTTTAGTATGATTTGCAATTCATGTCGTCCTCTACAAGTAAGGCACAATCAGGCAAGAATAACCCAGCACTGATACGAAGCAACCACAGCAGTCTTACCATTTATTTCAATCATACTTTGTAGGTGGAGAAAGCCATGCATTTTTTATTCACCTCACATGTTTAGCTTGTCACAGTGTTCAACCAAATAATACTGGGAGCGTCAAAGTTCATTTAACATTGATTCAAAGAGTGGATAGTTAAAAGTGATGTGGTTTACACTGTGTGGTACTGGGGCACGGCAGCAGGAAATTCTGTGTTGACAAAGTGTGAGGAACTGCTGCAACAGTAGGGCAGGCAGGAAATTTCTTTGTGCCAGCTGCTAGGGTAATTAGTTCCTCGCTGAATTATGCATCAACAGAAGTGTCAAGCAGTGTTAGAATCAGGCAGGTACAGAAAGAGTGGATAGAGAAGAGGTGTCACAAAAACCTCATGAAACCTTGCATACCAGCAACCAATCATGTCAGACTGGACGGCCTGGAAAAGGAGTAACAGAGCAATAGTAGCACCCATGTGAAGATTTAGTGAAATGCATTTTCTCTCAGTCTGAGCAATAAAAATCATTAAACTTCAACTGGAAATGAAATTCATTTTTCATCATTCAGTTGGGACAGTTGAAGCTGTTGAAGGAAATCTACATAGTTTTCTTCAAACAGCTCACCAAGTGAAACTTATCTAGTCACGATGAAAGGAGAAGTGGTCTTTGGAAAATGATCAGAAATACTTCACAAACCATCGGAGGATATTATGGTAGCTATATCCATCTTTTATAGTGTGTGTTAGCCACACTAGGGGAACTAGACTAAATTTATTGCAACTGTGTGCACTGAAGTCTTGTTGTCTTTTAATGGTTACTTCAAAGATAGGGACCAGGGTTCTGACAGCTCGTGGTTAGTTGCCATCTAAAATGGCAATAAAACTGCAATAAGACCAAGTCAGTCTGCTATCACTCTGCAATCGAAAGAAGTCAAGTTTGAAATTATACACAGTCAGTTTGTGATATTACAGCAATGAACAAAAAGTCAAAAGTTCCTCCGCAAATAGCGATGGATTTGTTGCAGGACAGCAATTTGACTGAAAAAGTTACATAGGTGCTTTTATTTAGGAACATAACCAGAATTCAACGAGATGAATCACAGATGAGATTCATTGCAACATGGTAGCAATCTGCTAATGTTCATCAGTTACGTGGCACTTATTTGCAAACCTGTGGCAGTCTGTCTGAGAGTGGTTGCAGTCAGTCTGAGATGGACCACAGCTGTTTATAGACCAGTCGCTTTGCGTGTGGCAACCTTTTTAAATTATCTTGTAATTAAAAAGTTTGAAGATTTTTTGACACTCAAACTCTGGACGACTAGTTGGTCACTGCAATTTCTTCTATGTATTGTACACTACTCTTTACTATTCTTAAGAGTAATGCAGCACTCTAGATTACTTCATTACTCTCTGGAGACAGTTTTTTTTTACACTTCTTGTTACAGTACTTCAGTGTTTCTCCCTAACATGACCTCACAAAGTTTCCAGTTAACAATACAACATTTAGGTTACAGAGCCACGTGCCAATACAAATCCCGATCCTAATGAGGACATCTGCAAGTGATTCTTTTAGTGTTGAAGTAAAGCAAAGCTGACAACATAACGAAAAGTGTAACACCAGCCCAAAGACACTTGACAGTGATGGTATCGGAGAAACATGTGCAGGGCCGCAATGCTACATGTCTGACTGCTCATCACTGCCTTTTTTTTTCTGTAGAAGATCAGGTTCTAACTGATGGGCTCAGCTTGGCATAAAATCACCTTCATCATCACTCCAGGTTTCTTGCAAGCGTTGTGTTAGCATGCTCCCTGTGCAGATGCTTACAAAGAGCCGATGTTGTGCTTAGCAGTATAATGCAGTTGTTTCTGTCGTAGAAGCAGCTTGCACATTACTTTTCAAAAGTCGTAGATCCCTCCACCGCTGTCAGCTGATCGGAGCGCAAGTGCGCTATCTTTGTCTTTGTTTTCATTATATCCACCCTGCATGCAGCTAACTGAACTTTCATCATGCAAGAAACTTCTTAAGTGAAGAAACATTACTAAGAAATGTAATGTTGTTACAGTAACACATTACACATATTGTGCATGTTACACTCAACATTGGTCACTAAACGTGAAAAATTCAATGCAATCACAACGAGGTAGCCAGTCTACTTTTAATCAATGGTGACTGAGTAATTAATATACCAAATGATATTTGCACATGCTTCTGCTATTTAGTTATTTAGCTAGTCAATGATATTAGCAATGCATTTTTTTCCTGTTGTGAATATTTGTTTGGTTTCTTGTTCAAAAAGCCCACATGTGTGTTAGGACATATTTACATCTGGACTTCCTTTCCTGAAACTAAACAATATAACAGGGTATTATAGGACAAAAGATCCACAGATCAGATTGGCAGCTATCACTAATTTCAAGTGGATTTTTCCAGTGAACATTTTCAATTATCTTCAGCCTCTTCTCTCTCTGGGTTACATTTTGGCTTCACAATGAGTTGTTATTCAAATCCAGAAGTAATGTGCAAAAATATGTGCAGTTTTACCTTTTTGTATGAGAAATGGAGGCATGTACAAATAACTGCAGAATCATTTCAGTTACCACAGAATTCTAGGTGCATACAAATTGATGAAAACGAATATTTACTTAATGTATTTATTTAATTTGGTTTCTTTGAAGGCAAAACTCTGGCACAAAAAAACTAATAGATGAATAAAACTCTGAACATGGAGTTATATTCTCAGTGGGGTCATGTCCTGTCAAAACCTCTGTGCCTTCTGTCAGAAACTAAGCTATGGCTCTCTGAACAAGCTGCACTGCAACTGTGTAAGTGTCAGTCACCTTGGGCTGGGATGCATTGGAAATCACAGAAGTGTGAATAGGAGGAGTCTCCCTTTGGCACAGAACACAGATGGCACAACATTAGAGCGCGCTTTGTGCATAGCCTTCTTATTCATTTTCCTTTTTTCCTTTTTTTTCTCCCCGTGAACATCTGATGTTAACATTTAAAGCCTTAAAACACATCAAATCAAATTAATAATCCCACTCAACAGGATTATGTCTTAAGGTTTTATCACAAACAGCAGGAACAAATTGCTCAGTGCAACATCCATTCTGTGCTATCACATCCTATTGCTTGCTATACCATAGTACCAGGGTCTCTTTGCAGCCTAGTAATGTGTCTGCTGAAGTGGAGAGGAGTGATTGAATGGGATAACCTCAAAACTCAAGGACTGGGACTGCTATTAGCTGCTATACTCTCAGAGGAGAGGCATTTCAGTCACTGTCTGCTGAGTTTTTTCCTCAGAGCCAATACACAGACACTGACATGTGAATAGAAAGCACAGGCCCAGACACAATCAACATCGAACAAGCAATAGACAACAAATACTGAATAGATATCAGCACAAAAAGAAATGTCTAACAAACACTGAATAAGCATGAGCAGCCCCCCTCTCTGTTTGCTCCCAGTGGGTCATGCTTGTTGATCTAAAGCTAACCAGATCTGAGTTTAGGATAAATATATTCATGATTTCATTTCCATGCATGCTTCCAATTTAAACGCATTAAATATTTAAAGTATCCATGCAGTATCTGGATATGTGACGTGTCAGTAATATTGAACTCTAACCTGGACTTTCTCGATATGAAATACTGAGACACGGTTACTCGTTCACAGCGCAGGATCTGAAATAACACACAGTACAGTATTGGCTTGGGATTGAACCAGACATCCATCACTTATTCAACTGGTGACCTTTTTTTTTCAGCTACTTGGCCACGATCAGCAACCGGCTGATTGAATTAGCCTTCTGTAAAACATAAACTATACAGAATGTGGATTATGAAACAAAATATAATATTTTATAGGATCTTAATATATCTGGACTTCTTGTATCACTAAAAGTAGATAGTAATCTGCCATTTCTCTGCCAATCAGTGTAGAAACTCTATTACAGCATCTTCTATTTTCCCTGTAGAAATTTCAGTAAATATAACTGTTGTGAAAGATTAATTACCTCCAACTCCAGCAAGATCAGCACTGATTTATTTGCCACCTTTTGACATGCATATTGTAATGTAACTTAGTGTGGCACAGTGGTGTGAAAATCCCCACTGTCACCTTGAATTTAGAGATACAGTAAGAGACACAGATCTTAAAATGCTAAGTGTTACAGTGAGTATACTCAAATCTATTTATTGTAAAATTTGCTTGAGCAACAGAAGCTCCTTTAACCTGATGAGGAAAATATAAAAATGTGAAAAAAGAGTTACACATTACAGTTTGTAAAATTTGAATGGCAGGTCGGACTTTTAATTAACAGTAAGCCAGAACTGGACAAGGAAATTATTGCAATCATTGCATGTCTAGATTGCACAGGGCCCAAGCCCCTGGTTTGTGAGGAGTGAGGAATCTGCGAAACTTCATCACCGGCTCAAGTGATCATCTCTCAAAAAAGATTATCTACCATATTTGAATGATTTGTCTTTTCAGTTGTGAGTGATGTTTGATTGTTTCTGTCATTGATTTTGAAACCAAACTCTATCTTAACTTGCAGAAGGTGTTTTAGTAGCTTGCACTTCACAGCACAAGCTCCAGTCTCCGGTGTGTTTATTATGCCTCACCATTCATCTTTATCACGTCTGTAATTTTCGGATGTCATACTTTTCCACTGAATAATTGTTGCCAGTAAAGTATTCCAAGCAGCAATTTTATTTCAATTTGGCAAACCGCATTGTTAATGTACTATTTAACTTAGTTTGAATGTTGACGTTAGTCCTGCAAATGGAGTGTGTTTGTAAGTAGAAATGGATTGGTAGGCAAAGTAAAGAGTTTCTGTGTGTGTAATATTTACAGCAGGAATAAGGTATAAATTCCAGCTAAACATAAACACTATCACTTGGTCACTTGAACTGGGTCTTGTTTGTGTCATGAACCATGTAAGACAGTGCATACTTAACTTTAATCGTTACACCGGGTCCTGAGGAGTGCAGATTTTGCATAACGTGGATTTCGTGCCATCAACCACTGCCATTAGTTTCGGCTGTACCTTGGTAATGTGTCTGAGGGCAGCTTTTGAGCTGAGGCTGCTCTGCTGTGCGTGGTAAGTTCAAAGAGGTGAGTGCAATGTAGTTGATGCCACTACAGTTTGGCGGTAAAAACTCACTCGAGATTGAGATTTCCTGACATCTGAAATGGATCATTTTCATGAGGAAGCTCCAACACATACAACATAATGTGCACTATTTTTTCAGACCTAAAATAGAAAATGCAATAATGCATTTAATGTAATGTAAGTGCTCTTCTGTTTTATCTCTCTGTTACTATTCAGTATGTTCTTTGTCAGTGATGGTGAATTTAACATGTGATTTTTTTTATGTAGCTTCTGCCTCTTACCATAGCTTCCCTTATTTTATAGCTTCTATAAAGTAGCTAGAATTTAAGATAAAACTGCATTTAGTTTGTGTGTGTTAAATTTTGATTAATAATATTAATATTTTTCAAAAGCAATGAAAAAAGATATATACAGTACTGTACAGAGGTCTGGAACCACCCCTCAATTACTTATTTTTTTATTTCCAAGGAGCTAAACTGTCTTGTAATTTTTTAATATAGTCTTGAGCCAGAGTTGTCCAGGCTTTCTGAAGGTTTTTCAAAGGTTTCTGGGTACTGGCTGCTTTTTCACTCTGTCAGATACAGGTCCAGTCTGTAACAATGTACCAATTTTAAATTGCACCTTCAGGAACTTTGTCATTAGCAGCCTGTTTTAAAACACAAAATCTGAACTCAATTCTTCAGCGGAATCTTTGAAAAATACCAAAGACACAAGTCTGGAAGGAATAAAATAGTATTTCTGTACAAACAAGGTGACTCCAAAAGAGCTATTAGCCAAAAAGTGGCCAGCCTAGAAAACTCCAGAGATGATAAACAGTATCTGAAAGTCAAGTCCTTAAGTAATAGGAAAAAAAATCAAGTCAACCTGTCACAGGACCTGAGAGATGTACCTTACCCTTCAGTGGATTCATCTGCTGTTCCCCAAAACCTCATCACAAATGGTCTCATTGGAGGGGTAGCTGTTAAGAAGATGAAGCTATTCTTAAGGAAGGGGAAAAGGGGGAAAAGGCTGAGATATGTCAAGAAGTGGACAGAACATCAGTGGCAACAAGTCTTATGCAGTGATGAATCCAAATTAGATCAGAGAGTGTCTTCAAGGATCTGTGAAACACGCTGGTCACGGTTGGTGCTGCATTTCAGCCAGTGGTGTAAGGGTCAAAAACTGACTGAATTATTAATGCAGAAAAATAACATCAGATTTTGATCGACCATGTAACACCATCTGGAAAGCGCATTATTGAAGCAGTGTGGGATCACCGTGACAGAACAGAATAAAAGGCAGCCAACATCCAAAGAAGAGCTTTGAATGTCCTTCAGGAAGCACAGCGAACTATTCCTGAAGACTACTTAAAGAAGTTACAAGAAAACTTGTCTGAGAGAGTTCATGCCGTGTTCAAGAACGTTGACTTTCAAGTTAATCAGAATTGTACTAACTCTGCCTTATACACTGCATATCCATTTATCTTTGCACGTTTTTCAATAAGTCATTGAACCTATTTCCTGTTTTTCTAGCAAAATATAAAGCAGCAGTGGGTCAGGACTTTTGTATAGTACTGCATATTTAACCAACAGATGTAATTGTGTCACCCAAACTATGTTATTATATTTGTATTCTGCCCTGTGCAAAACTGATTCTTTTTTATCTCCACAGTTCCATATTATAACAGGACACAGTAGGGGTAACCTTTGGCAGCTATCAGCCACAATAGAGCTCTTTGCCATTTAACAGACGTGTAAACCAGATTACCTGATCATTTAGTCTTCATTGGACAGCCAGTCTGGCTTCTACTGTGTGCTCCTGTAGAGATCTCATTCTGTAAGTGTTAGCGCTGGGACAAAGTCCCAGAAAGACCTGAACGCCAGTGTTAATCTCTGCCTGGGCCCACAGCCCATCACTGGGGCCTGTAATCTAGCTGCGGTGATGTTGTTATCTTTACTGGAGAGTACTCAGCTGCGGCTATTGGCTTGTGTGTGCCGAGCCACTACAGGCTCCTTTTGCAGCTTTCTCCTCTGTTTGCTCTTTGCGAGTCCTTTGCACTTTATTTTAGTTCTATCATTTCCACCTTCATTTTCCAGTCAACATTTCCTGTATATATGTTTAAGTAAGCCAAAACAGCTTAGCCAGAGTGATTGGGGGGGAGGGGGGTAGCTGAAATGAAGAACAACTTTTACAACAAGTTTTGGTATAAAAATGTAGTTTTGTTCTCTACTGTCTAGTAATGATTAACAGTTCTATTTAAAACCAAACCCAAACATTCTGATAGGTTTTCAAACTTCAGTCAGGTAATCTCTGACACTTCAGGGATTTGGGAGAGTGATGATGCCAATCCAGCTCATCCAGACATCTCTGTGACTGAATATAGACCCAAAGGTCAAAGGGATGTTGCTTTTTTGTTTTGTTTTGAGTCTTTTTCACCTTTCTCATCAGACAAGGGATTCTCCATCATCAGCAGAGAGCCATTAAGGTGTCTCTTGCTTAATGGACTTGTCGGGAATCCATAGACAGGCTGAAGATAAATGGTAAATACTAAAAATGAAGATGGTTAGGTGTTGGAAGATGGCGCAGGAGGGTAGGGGGTTGTCCTGAGTCCACATTGATTCGCTTGTCAAATAGTGGAGTCTAATCTCCTCTCCAACAACAAATTACTTCCACATCATCACTTCCATCAAAGCAATACTGAGCACATAAAAGAATGTCATATGCTGCATACTTGTTACTATGTACTTTAAAATATATAATACCTGAACGACATGTAGTAAAAGGCTAAGATTCAAGGCCATTAAACCAATGCCTGCACAGGTTTATGAATGAATGAGAAAGCAGAATAATAGCAGCAATACCAGCTGCCCAACACGGGCTGTTTCTCTTCTCTATTACATTTGAATAGATAAACCACTTCTCAGAAGATGTGGGAATCTCTTTTTGCTCCATGTAAAATGAATTAATGATTTGTTTGGAGTCTATACTGTGCTGCTGTGAAAAATCTTTAAAGCATGCTTATTTTATTTAAAAACAACTCCAAGGATGTATGTGAGAAGATAAGGGAGTACGGCTTGGCAATGGCTTTTTATGACACTTACGGTCATCTGTGTAGTCGGTTAAGGCACAGAAATCAATATAGCATGCATGAAATGACATTATTGCACTGAAATTTTGGATTTGCCTAGTCTATTACCTACAACTCCTATTTGAGGAACTCAGTGGCATTAGTATACACAGCTGCAAACTCTCTCCTCTATTCTGCTCTGTCTGCACACAGCATACTAGTGTGCATTTCAACAGGCTTTGCAATCTCATCTCCATTCATCTCTAACTCATCTCTGTTGAGACATGGTCAGTCTGTAATCTCATTTGATCATCTACAAATTCATTACACCCCCTTGCATTGGATCAAATATAGTGGATATAAGAGTACAAGATACAAGCGTATACTGTCAGACAACTAGCTACTGTCCAAAAGCAAGGTGTCAAACCCGCTTTGCTGCCACACTTCACAACAACTATCAAACATATGTTAATTAACAGAATTGGACGGTACAAAAGAGCACGCGCTGCTGTCTCACTTGGCAACGTTACAAAACATTTCTAGCATTTGCTTATGCGGTGTGACACATTTCTCTAAAGCAAGGTTAGGTTGCCGTACATGTTGTTTTATGTCAGCTGCCAAATATAAGAAGTTAACAGCTTTTTAGTATCATCTGAATAACCTGGCTTCTCGCTCTCTCTCGTCTTTTTTGTTGTTGTCTGTTTGTTTAAAAGCTAAGCCTCACAGTAAGTGTCATTTTATTTTCTTCATTTGCAACATAATTTGGATGTTTACCACTTTAACAGCCTGGTGAATTAATAATGGTTTGGTATTCCTTTCCCCCCCCTATTTCATCTCATTTTTAGTTAACAGCTTTTTTTCTGTAATTGAGCCTGTGTCACAGGCTTATAGTTCAAGCATAAATGGACCCAGCAGAGGCATAAAACTCAGAGTACTGTTCAGGTGGAAGACAGATATTAGCAAACAGAGAAGATAATGGCTGAACTTACCACCATGGTTCAGCAGCTTCTTGCCACCCATCATATACCCAGAACAGTAGATTGTCATTCTTTCTTTCTGTGTCTCACAGTTTCATGTCAGAGGTCAAAGTCTAGTCACCACATCTCCATCACATGTGGCTGCAAATGTGCTATTCAAGTCTGTATAAAGCAGTACTATATGCATTCTGAGTTTGTCATATCAGCTCATACTGACTGCATTGAGTAGGGAAATGGATGAGAAATAGTCCTAAGCAAACAGTAGACAAGGGAGACATCACAACATACACTGATAAGTCAATTTTGTCGTTGTTTTTCTGCTTCTCTGGTGCAGTAAGTGTGGAACACTTCTCAGAAACTTGCCCACAACACGAGTGGATGGGTTTTGGTTATTTAACAGGTCTGTGAGTGAAGCTAAATATTACCTTTAACAATTAGGACTGCCTATTTTTCACTCTTTTATATGCCCTCTGCGTGGATAGCTGATTCTTTCTGTACTCCTTCCTTGCTGAAGAAGTGTAAGTTATTATTACTTCTTTAGTTATGTTTACCATTAGCTGACAAAGATGAGGAATTTTTTAGAGCCTTTCATTGAGTAAAAGCAGTAAAACACAGCAGTAAAATTAAACTACCTCACTACACATCAACTGTATCTGTTTTTCAAATTGTACATAGTCCATCAGTATGATATGGATTCATATTACTGCTGCAGACATTACAAGGTTGTACTTTATATTCTGTTTAATGCCCAGCATCACATTCTCTGAAGTCATATGTTTGTAGTGGCAATCTCGTGACAGCTGCGTATCTCAGAATAAACAGCTGTTAATGAGTTTAGGAAAAAGGGTCTACACTTTGATTTAAAAAATAGAAATTAAAAAGAATTTTTCAAATACATTAAAAACAAAAAAATCAAAGTTGAATTAAAATACTGGAGCACTGTGTGCCATGGTTAATATGGTTAGTATCTACTGGGGATTAAAATATTGATAAAAAAAAAGGTGAAATGTTTGTGAAATTGCTTCCTGAACTTGGTACAGTCATTCATTCAAGTGGTTTTTCATACATGCTAATCTGAAACTACTGGCTGATTTAACATCCCCTCTTCATCATCAAGGCTTTCCGTGCTAACTTGTCGAAGGAGTTATTAAAAGTGCTGCAGAAGCTCGTTACTAAATAAAATCTGTTAAGAACATGAATGACAAAGAGCTTGTTTAATTGCTAATACTAGGTCAGTTAATACTGCGCCACAAATGTGCAGATGGTAACTGATCTCAGAGTAGCAAAAGCAGACCCAGTTGCAGATTGTCAAGCATGCTATTCTCCCATTAATCTCCCATCAAAAACCAGAGAATTATCTACAATGCACATGTGCAAACAACCAGAAAAGTTGTTGGCCTCTCAGCACATGACCCATGGAACTGACCTACAAGACCTACAATCCTACAACCTACACAAGTAACTTATTGGACTGTTTAAGATGGATGAGATAGGTCACTTTGGCTTAAATAGTCTATTTTTAGATTTTACTGGACAAGCAGTGCTTTCCTTGCTTGCACTAATGGAATGCTGCTACAATCTGCATATGTTAACTCCTCATCATAAATTTATTGATGCATGTCAGACACAGCTCCTGTGGACTAAGTTGTCAACTACGCTTATTAATGGTTATACTGTCAGTGTGGGTATAACATGCTCTTGGTGTCAGTGGGACAGAGATAGTCAGTTCAGCTCCTATTCAGATTTCTTTTAGAGGCAGTCTTTTCCAAATCCTCTATTTGTGAGCCTTGATTTGAGCCTAAGTCATATGGGAATGTCATGCCCCACTTTGACTAATTTTGCATTGTAATTTTAAGTTTTTAATAATATGAGATGTTGACATATCGTTTCATGTTTACGAAAAACAAGGGCACTGTAGCACTACACACTCGTTCAAATCTATACACTCACGGCAAGCTATAATTTAAAATCCTTCATGGAGGATTGTGCATGGGTAAAGTTAGAAAGAAACCTCACAGGGGTCACCAAGTCATTCAGGGTGAGAACTGGCTCTAGGGTTAAGTCACACTGGGTCAGAGATACTATACTAAAAGTCTCTGCAAAACAGAGATCATTAATTAATTTCCAGCTTCATGTGTAGACATCTTCAGCCAGCAACTCCAGCTTGCACACTGGGAAAATGCAAATGTGTGCCTCTTAGCTTGTAAGGGCACTTGGAAGAAATATGAGATGGTCTGTTTGTGCTGTAGGTACATTTTAGCTGACGGGCCCAAATGGGCAAAAGCCAAAACCAATCAATAAATGTTCTTTTTCAGATTTCCTACAGTTTCCCTTATGAAAAACTTCACAGACTGGATTCATTTGCAGAGTACCACAAAGTTGAATGTGTGTGCCAGGATGGCTATCATAAATTTTAATTGCTATTGCTGCCAACTTTTAAGGGCCTGAAAGCACAACATCTACAGTAGATGATTATTGTGTAGGATAACAATGTTCCCACTAACTACCAATTCTAACCACATTGTCTCAAGCTGACAGGACAATACTTTGACCTCAAAAGCTTTGTCGGCAAGTTTTCACCCTGTTGGAATCTGATAAGGTACATTGGTTGGAATTTCAAGGAGTCTAATCTGTGTCTTTAAGAAATGACCATAGTTTTGACTTTGTATTAGAAATATAGCTTCAGTTCTTCTTTTTTCAGCTTCCCTGTTTCCTTTAATACTTGTGCATTACTCATTGCAATACTCACTGTTGGCAGTGATGTCTATCATGATTGCATTGTTATAAATTTGCCTATATGTAAATTTAAATTGGAGAGGGTATGTGAAAATTGTCCTTTTTTCTAAAAGAGAAGAAAACTTTTATTAGTCAGAGACTTGATGTCTAAAATAAACCTAAAATGGGGTCAAAGCAAGTCCAAGTTTCCCTGTAGATCTGTTCCTCTTTGTGACAAATAAAACTAGAGGATGTTCACGCAAATTGTACAGATGGATGCAGCAATGTGCAACTTCTGAAATGGAATATCCTTGTAATTGAAAACATAAGTTATAGCCTTTTTTGCCTTTTCTGAAGCCCGAGAAGCCGTTTCATGGGAGGAATCACACTGGCAAAGATGGGGACATGGCTTTCGAATGTTCTGACTGTTCCAATCTAACAGATTAATGAGTCACACAGACCTATGCCAACTCTGCCCCAAGGAAAGGAGGACACATGATGCTCTATATCAATAAAAAGGACCTTTTTCCCTCATTCCACAGATGAAGCGAGATGGCCTGTGAATGGCTGTTTGCAAAAGGGCAAATTTATATTGAAGGTTAGCTCGGAATCTTTAAGTAAAGCTTGTAGTGGTTTTCCATATGTCACTGACTCATTCACGATTTCCATTTGAGCAAGCAATTTAATGTGTAACGCAATAAATCTTTGCCAAAGCTCTTGAGACATTATTGAATTGGGGAAAAATGCAGCAACAACTAAATGTAATCAAACTAAAGAACCAAACATTATCTAGTTATACTGCTACTGTCAAATCTCATGATAACAGTAATAAGTAATTATGTTTCCAATTTTACCATTAATTAGTAATAGCAATGTTTCACTTACATTTCCACAGGCAAATACTGCAGGCCACAGTATCAACTTATTATATTCTTTATAACATAATTAGAATGATTTCAGATAATGCTCAACAGTAATGTTAGTTGGCATATAAAAATGAACTGTAAGTGTACAAGTGCAAGAAGTAATGAGGTAATGTGGAATCGACATTTTCAAAGATGTGCAATTAATGCAACACAATGGATATAAATAATGGTTACATACATAATCCCTATTTAAAGGTTGTTATATATTTCTAAATATATTATTCACCCAGTGGTGCTACTCTGTACACTCTGATTTAAAACATCTGGTATATCTAGTGGAATTTTGGATGAAATTAAATGGAGCCAAACTTACATGTAAAATTCAAAATAGTTAAAAAAACACCAACCTGTTTTGCCCCTACAGTTATGCTTTCAACATGAAGCTGAATCTTTTGCCTCTAAGCTTAAAGGCTGCACATTTTAATGACCTGAGTTTGAGTTGGGAGTTTGAAAGCTTCTTGTTAACTGTCACAGGCAGACATGTAGGGCATAAAAACATGAATATTTATATATATTGTATGACAACCATGTTTATGTCACTATTTCAAGCTCTCAAATCTCATATACTCTAAATGCCCAAATAACGCCCAAAACATCCAAACAAAGTGGGACGTTCATCCTGCAAACCTCCCATCTATGGCTCTTTAAGTCTAATAGATTAACTATTAACTCCCAGAAGACATAAATGAAACACGTTGCTAACTCATGGCTGAGTATTTTTGCTTTGAAACTTCAGTGTACCAATAAATACATGTCTAGACATTTCTTTTACTTGTAAAGCAATATCAGGCTTGACTTAAACATTGCCTTTTGAACTCTGTAAAATATAACAAATGCAAGCAATAGCATCAGTTTACTGATTCTGTAAAATAATAAGAAATCTAATGGAACCAAAATAAAAAAAAGTCAAAACACGTGTTGCGGCCCTAGCAGGGCCTCCTCCTGAAGGTGCCTGTGTGGGCGTGTCCCACCACCTGTTCTGCCTGAGGTGCCACCTTTCCCTGTTACACAGCTGACTCACATCAGTAATGAAAAGTATTTAAGCCCAGGGTAAGGTGAGCTCTGGGCCAGAGTGCCATTAGTGTGGTTACAGCTAGTGAGCTGTGCTTTTGGTGGTTTTCAGCTAGTGAGCTGCATGTCCGTGTTTGCAGCTAGTGAGCTGCTCTCTTTTTGACTTTTGTACTTTATTGACCAACGCCTGAGTTTTGTTTGTTTTCTTAAATGGTGATAGCGGCTTGTCTGTCTCTTTTAGTTGAGCTACTTTAATAAAACTATTTAATTTAACCCTTTTGCCTCCTTGACTCCTTTTTCTGACCCGGACACTTTTTTTTACTTCCCCCTCACCGCCTAGACCCCTCAGGGGAACGTAACACACGTACAACCCCAAATCCAAAAAAGTTGGGACTCTATATAAAATTCCAGTAAAAACAGATGGAAAATTGATATGTTTTCTTTGTCTAAACTGAAAAAAATGTGCCATTAAAGTAAAAAAATAAGATCATTTTGAATTTGATGGTAGTCTAAAAAACTGGAACAGGGCTGCTTTGCTTTTGTTTTGTTTTTTTGTGTAGCATCTCTTCTTTTAAGAACAGTCGTTATATTCTGGGAACTGAGGAGACTAGCTGCTGGACTTTTGGGAGAGAAATGTCCTGATCTTGTTTGATATAGGATTCCAGCTGCTCATCAGTCTTGGATATATGTTTTCATATTTTTCTTTTCAAGACACACCAAAAGTTTTCAGTTCAGTACTCCTCTACTGCAAAGCCATGCTGCTGTAATAGATGTGATATGCTTAGCATTAGTAGGCTTAGCATTGCATTGCTGAAATATGAACAGTTTTCCCTGAAAAGGACATCATCTGAATGGGAGCATATGTTACTTTAAAACCTGTATTTACCTTTTAGCACAGATAGTGTCTTTGCAGATTTTAACACCAGAGGTACTAAAGCATCCCCATACCACCAGAGATGCAGGATTTCAAACTGAGTATTGATAAGAAGTCAGATTGTCCCTCTCCTCTGTTTTTTGTTTTTAAATGTCCTTGTTTATCCAGGTAAAAATCTCACTGAGATTAAAAATCTCATTTCCAACAGAGACCTGGCAAGACAAATTTTGGCATGTCCCTGAGCACATGCAGTGATTTCCATGACAGGGATCATGCCTGTTTTTAATGAAGTCCAACCCAAGAATTCTATTTCTTTTGATCTCATTACGCACAATTTGTGGGCACAGTGTTTGTTGTTGTGTTTTTTGCACTGATGACCCTCTTCCAATCTTTACTTCTCTGTTTGTCTATAGGTCCTCTGTAGGGCCCCAAACATGTTAAACCACAACTCCGTTCATTAGTAAACTCTTTTATATTATTTTACATGAACCATTGTTATAGCTTGGACATTCAATGTGTATACTGGCAACTTCTAGCTCAAATAACTGTTTTCGAGCAGGATTTAAAAAAAAAAAAAAAAATCTTCAGGGACACCATTATACCTTAATCCAAATGTGCGGTAGGATTTCTCATGTGGCACTAAAAGTTGTCTCATTCTGTACCTCTTTGGAAAGCACTTTCGATAGAAACATCCTGATTGCTCTATTCAGCTGGTGGCAATTTTGCATCTCCTACTGAGAAAAGAGTTCAAACTCTGGTAACACTGAGCCATCAGTTTTTAATAACATTATGAGGCATTCTTTAAGGACTGGAAACCACTCTTGATTCTGCAGGATCTGCCTACTATACAAGTGCTGGCTGGGATTTTATCAGTTTTTTTTTTTTCATCTTAGAGAAAGAAAGGGAGAGAGAAATTTGCATGAGCAGAAATATTAAATACTTAAAAATCAAGAAATCATGGAGGAAAATAGACACATCTTTGCTCTATCTCGTTGCCTCAAAACCTGGATCGAGCGAGCCTTGAGAAAATCATCATTTATTGATGTCTGCTCTGCAAATATATATAAGTCCAGCAAAGATTTGCGTAATGCAAGCATTAAGAATGGGCTATGCCACCACATTAGCCTTACAACGTAAACACAATTCTTCACAGAAATTGTGGGACAAAATAGTTTGGTCTGTTTGGTTGTTTATTACAAGAATAATGAAATTCCATGGATGTCACATGACTGGATGTAATTTTTATGATTTTATCCTGACTTGAAAACAATAAATGGGCTCTGGAGTGCATTAATAGAAACTCTGAAACAACTGTCAGTGTCATCTTTTATCAACATGAACGGACTCATTTTGCCATGCGGGGAGAAAAGTAATTATGACTCTTAATTGAAACTGGCAGTGAATTATAGTGAGGGGAGGGGGTTGAAATGGTTTCCTATGCATGAAGTGGAGAAAATAACTGACTGTGTTATCAGACTTAAATCAGAGCTCCAACAAACCTATATTGAAGACACAGTGTGCATGCTGGCATTCCCACTGGAAAGCATTAAATCAAAGAGAAGGCTTTGGTGATGTGAACTCTCTTAATCTGTGCATTTACATCCCAATTTGAGCAGTAAGTTTTCAGGTAATGCAGGATCAAGATAAGATTTCAAAATCCAGTTGAAAGTGACAAATTTATCAAAATTACTGCATAAGAGTCAAACGAATAACAAACTTTTACAAACAACAAAATGAGGGGGGGGGTTGTTTGTTTTTTTATTAGTAATATTAACATACAAACAAAATACACCATATATTATGGCGATCGTAGCTCAAGAGTTGGGAGTTCGCCTTGTAATCGGAAGGTTGGCGGTTCGAGCCCCGGCTCAGACAGTCTCCGTCGTTGTGTCCTTGGGCAAGACACTTCACCTACCGCCTACTGGTGTTGGCCAGAAGGGCCGATGGTGCGATATGGCAGCCTCGCTTCTGTCAGTCTGCCCCAGGGCAGCTGTGGCTACAACTGTAGCTTGCCTCCACCAGTGTGTGAATGTGAGGGCGAATGGGTGGATGACTGGGTGTGTAAAGCACTTTGGGGGGACTAGTAAAAAGCGCTATACAAATACAGGCCATTTACCATTAAACATTCCTTACATATTAGCAACTTTCATACATAGGAAAAAGAAAATATAAAGATGGGGTCACATAATTTAACAGATTATTAACTCACTAAATCAAAATCTTCCTCAAAGGAAACAAAAAAAACAGCCTTTTTCTTTTTAACCAACAGGTTTAAATCGTTTTTTCCAGTAAGCTAGTGTTGGTTTGGTCTTAAAAAAACGACATTTATGTATAAATTGCTTGCACAAGATTAATAACACATTAACACCATAATATGCTTTCTTTTCTTTCATACAAAATGAGTAAAATATCTAAATATCTGTTCGTGTGTGATTTACCCTGAGATCCCAGTAAGTAATAACAGAATTAATGGGCAAGATATTGAGAAGGTACCTCTTTGAAATCAAGCTTAGCTAGGAAGGGGAAAAAATCACCACATTTTAACAAAACAAAAATATAAGATGAATGAAATAGAAGAAATTTAAATTAACCCTCTCAAGGCAGGCGTTGCAGATTTGCAACAAGTAAAAGCTAACAACCTGATTACCCCACATACATATTTTATGAGGTTTTTTTTTTACTCAGAAGTACCACTTCAGGTGTTCTTTTGTGCATTAGCAACAAAAACTTAATTTGAGCCTGAGAGGGTTAAAAAGAAAACATAGATGAATATTATGAGCTTAAATGGTATATACAGGTAGTTTTAGAAGGAGCATCGTCTCTCTGGTTATCAGTTAGGACATGACATGACATCTGTGATTGACAGCTCTGATGTGTCCGCTGACAGACAACACAGCTTGAGGGTATGAAATAAAAGGAGTCTGCCTCTGTAAAAATTGCTGAAGATCACGCGATTCCACCGGGGACTAATCAGACTGAAAAGTCAACAAAAATGGCAGTCATAGTTAATAAGCAGAAAATCAAAGTTTTCAAAATGTCATGAACTTCGGACAAATCTGTAAAACTAGTTTTAGGGAAGTTATTTTCCACCATTTATTTAGGATGAATATGAAAGGCCTCCTTTTAGCAAATAATAGTGGTATTCCTCTAAAAAAAACTGAACCTAACTAATGTATGTCTACGAATCTATGACACAAATTATCTGTGACTGGTATTCAGGGTTTTTGTGGTATCAATTCTTTTTTTCATGGTTTTAGTGAGATATGTGGTGCAAATGGCCACTGCTTTGGTGTTTTGTGCAGCAGTTTGCATCAATCACTCTATATTAGTGCTGTCATCCCATTTCATGTGACCAGACTGATAGCAGCTTGCACCAAAACAAACAAGCATAGGCTCTCATAGTGAAGCAGTTTAAGGAACTTCAGATAGTCTGACTTCAACAACCTAGATATTTTTTTCAGGAAGTTATTGCAAACCCCACCCAAAATTAGAAGACTTAACATTTGTCACTATTTTAAGTCATATTATGTCATGACAATATTATGTATTTAAATGCTAAACATGATATAAAATAATTATTTTTTCAGTTATTTTGTCTGGACTGACTAACCCAGTGACAACTCACATGAGGTGACTTTAGCAGAATTAAATGAGATGAAAAAGTATTACCGTTATCTTCTGACTGACCTTACAAACGATTTGTTGTGTCAGTGAATTCTAAATCTGTTTTGAAGGTAATTCCACAGCTGCTCAGGAAAATACTTGTTTGGGAGGGGAGGAATTTTAGTAATCTTTTATAAAGCCTCATGAATCTATCGGGGGAAAAAAGTTCATTTTAAAACATTTTATCATTGAGATGAAAAAGGTCAGGGCTGTTGGCAGGATCGTATTACTCTGGAAATACGTGCTGCTGTGCTGAATCTGAAACTTGCATTAGTTTGCATGTCTGCATTAAGAATCTGGAGAAAGGTCTGAGCTACAGGATGAGAATCCTAACGAGAGCTGTCTAGCAATGTAAAATAAATACCTGTTTCTACTTACTGATTTCATATGGAAGATTTTCCTCAAGAGGAATATGCATGCTTCTTTAAAAAAACATAATAAACAAGGGCAGAAGTACACCACCAGCAAAATGTTGACAAAAAAACTAGAAGTTATGTAGCTGTCATGGCATCTTTTTGAAAAAGTAGTTGTGTCTTTGGCTCCGACCTTTATAGCTGTAATATTTATACTATCCTAAGTATGCTTTACCATAAAAATATGCTTTAAAGTAGTAGCAATGTATTCACAAATATATGATATGTTTGGCTGATGTATTTCTGAATACATAGAGTACTTAAAAAGTATCTGCTCATATCAGCCTTACTGTCACGGTTCTGGGTCATTTTGACCCAACATTTTGAGTTTCTTATGTTTTGATTTATTTTTGAATGATGGATCGTTTTTTGTTTCTCTGGTGCTTTGTTGATTATTACGATTAATCTATGTTTCAGTTATTCTGGTATATTTCTGTATTATGATTAATGTTCTGGTTGTATTTTGTCATTATTGCAGGTTTAGTTCAGAGTCTAGTCTGTCTCACTCTGTCTAGTCCGTGTCTTAGTTAAGTGTGTCTTGTTTCCTGTTTTACTTTGAAGGTTCATGTTCATGTCTGATGTCAGTGTTTCTAGCTTTGCTTCCCCTGTTTTGTTAGGTCTCATTCCTCCCAGCTGTGTTCCCCTTCTGTCTCTAATTCCTTGATGACTTCCTCAGTGTATTTAAGCCCAGTGTTTCTTTGTGTCAGTGTCGTGTCGTACCCTCAGGTCCTGCCTGTGCGTTTCTGGTTTCAGCGGCCATTGTTCTGTTTATGTTTTGTTTCTTACCAGCAATAAAGCTGAGGTTTTTTGAGTTGAAATCCTGTCTCCACGAGTCCTGAATTTGGATCCTCACCTCCGCCTGCCCACACACAGAGCTCTGACACTGAGAGACATTCAATTGAATTCAATTTTATTTATACAGCAGCAAATCACAACAACAGTTGCCTCAAGGCAGTTTATATAGTAAGGTAGACCCTATGATATCATATCTGATATCAATATATCAGCAGTGTTGGAAGCTTAAACTATATTTTAAACATTTGATATATGAAACTTACAGCAATCATTATAACGATTCAAACTTTCTAACCTTTTTATGCAATTTGGAGAAGGTCAAACAGACGGTTGGATTAATATATATATATATATATATATATATATATATATATATACACGGTTGGATTAATATATATATATATATACGGTTGGATTAATATATATATATATATATATATATATATATATATAATATATATATATCCAACCGTCTGTTTGACCTTCTCCAAATTGCATAAAAAGGTTAGAAAGTTTGAATACACACAGATCAGTGAAGTTTCACATCTTTACATCTCCAGCAGGGCCCTGAGGTTATGTGATCAGGGCTTGCTGGCTGTGAACCAAAGGAGACAGAGCTTTTGTAACAGTGGCCCCCAGACTCAGAAACACTCACCCACTGAACCTTAGAACTGTGGACTTGGTGGTCTCTTTTAAAAAGCAGATAAAAACTCATCTTTTTTACCTTGTTCCGATTACCTTTTTAAAAAATGTTTTTTGCTTTTTGGTTGTGAAGCACAAGTGTGTTATATAAATAACATTTTACTTAGTTACTTTAGATTGATTTGCTGAAGGGACACAAGTGCTTAAACACAAGTCTACTTTGAGTTGCCCAAAAAGTAGCTATAAACTGATAATAATAATAATAATAATAATAATACTGATGAAAAAATAAGGACCCACACAACATGAGATGAAAGCCAAAGCACATGTTTGTATTGGAGTGTGCTTGCGTGTAAGTGGATATGAGAGAACCGGACACCATCAAGCAGTCAGTAGAAACAGTAAGTGACTGCAGGAAAGTGTATAAAGAGAGAAAGAGGATGTGTGGTGAGTGTTAAAGGTGTTACATACAACATTCAGAAGCCTTGAATGTCACAGTGGATCACCTGCATGTCAAAGCATGACAAAACACCTTGCCTTTGTGTTTCATTTACAAGGTGAAAACAAGAAAAGGAAAAAAAGTCTAGTCACAACCATTAGCCTGATCCTACTATGTAAAATGCATTAAATGGCCAGGAGAAGCTAGAGTAAGATGACACATCTTTGTCTTGACAGTATTTGCTATTGTTTTGATACTCTCCTCTGTTGTGTTTCACCATTATGTGTGGTCTGCTTGTATGTGTCTGCTTCACGAAGCAGAGGAAATGTACACAGTGAAACTGAGCAAAGAGCAAACCAGCAGTTGACATGCTCAAACTAAATGAAACAAGTGCATATACCAGATTTCTTGAACAACATAAGCACTGACTGTGATACTCTGCTAATGCAACATTATTCCATTACAGTTAGGTGACAAAGAAAATGCACCTGTAACATAGATTGTATGTTACAGGTGGGGAGCCATCTAGCCTACTCTACTCCCCCCAAGACCAGCCAACCTGTGGACCACGTTGAAGCACCGGGTGAATCAGGCGTTGGTATCTTTCATGTGGTGGAGTCACTGCACTGGGGCATGATCTGAACAATGGGTGAATGGGCGTCCCAGGAGATAATTATGAAGAAAGTCAACTTCCCACTGGATTGCCAGGCACTCTTTTTTTTTTTACAGTGCTGTACCTGGTTTAATGCTCCAACAGTTTCTTGATGATATACACCAGTTAAGGGGATTGACCCCCCCTTTACCGCTGAGACAAAACAGCCCCCTGCACCTCTGCTTGAAGCATCAGCCTGCACGATAAAAGTGAGTGAAAAGTCATGAGTGTGGAGCTACACAAAACTATAGGGCTACACAAAGCGTTGTGTGACTTTTCTATTGCATAGAAAGGCATAGCACCCAATTCCATCAGCCAGGGATGAGTCTCAAAATGCTGCTCTATGACTTGGGCAGGGGCAAGAATATATCTGCAAAACACTGTTGCACTGCACCAACATCTGCTCTCTGGGCTGGAGTGAGGTAGCCATCACAGTGGCGTGAGGATGAAATGGGTGAGGCCGTAACCCATCTCAATCCTTAACCAGGCTGACCAGAGAAGCAGATTCAGCCTCCCTCTAGGCTTTTAAGAAGATGAGGTGATATCTTTGTTGCGCCAACTCTGTCCCACTGCACCATTTCATAGTCAACACTTGCTGTGTGACCACCAGAGATGGGCAGTAACGCGTTACTTGTAACGCGTTACTGTAATCTGATTACTTTTCAAGTAACGAGTAAAGTAAGGGATTACTATTGCAAAAACGGTAATTAGATTACCGTTACTTTCCCGTAGGAACGCTGCGTTACTGCGTTACTAAAACCGTGATTTTTTTGCGAGAATGTCTCACGACAGTGACGTAAGCGAGTGCGCCGTTAGTGACAACAGCTGTGTGCAGATCAACAATGGATCACATATCGATTGTGGGAGAGAGTATGAGCGTGCAGCGTGGAAGTACTGACCTTACTTTGAGTTTGATTCCATAAAAAGTGACAAAAACATTAGCGTCCATCGTGCGTGGGAAGAAAACTTATTTTTACAGCGAAAAAACCCCCTAAACTTCCAAGCAAAACACCGAGTGCGCAACGACGTGATGGGAAACTCACACAGACACTGCCGTATCCTTCCACTGACCGCTGCACACCTGCACCAGGGTAAACCTCCGCCTACCCCAGTCCTGCTTTACAGGTGAAAATAGAGCAACAGGACCGCTGAGTCTTTGACTTTATTCATGTTCTGCTGTGTTTTACTTGCATCTATTTGAAAGAGTGAGTGTAAACACAAAAAATATTTTATTTTATGTGCTGGAATGTGCAGAAAATATTAAACTCATTTATTCAACTCAGAGAATGTTGCATATAATTCAATTTTTGCTTGATGCATAAAGTTAAAAGATTAAAACTAATAAAACAAGTTAAAAAAAAAGAAACTTTTCCATTTGATTACATTTTGTATGATGGATTATGTAGAAAAAGTAGAATTGGACTGAAAGATATCGCTTTATCACCTGTTCAGGTTGTAAATCGTGTTTTTAAAAAGTAACTAAGTAACTAAGTAATTAATTACTTTTGAAAATAAGTAATCAGTAAAGTAACGGGATTACTTTTTGGGGAAGTAATCAGTAATTAGTTACTGATTACTTTTTTCAAGTAACTTGACCAACACTGGTGACCACCAAGGGTCTTTGCCACTTGGCGAGTAATTGAGCTGGATGAAAGGAGCGGTGAAATTTGCTTGAGTGTAGCCCCTACAGGTCCTGCTAACGTTCCTGGGCCTGTAGCAAATTCTGGACCAGCTTTGTTCTCAGGTCCAGAATGCACTGGATTTTATTCTTACCTGGGCTTGGACCTTCCTGCCAATTGTCTTTCATTAGTTCCAACAGCCCCCCTACAGCTTTCTGCTGAACCGCAACTCAGAGAGTGAAACTCCTGTTGAAGTCTAGGGCACCTCTTGCACTGCAAACATAGAGGGTCCAGCCAGCAATCCCAAATGCTTCATCCTCATGAACCATGGACTTTCAAGTCTTCAGCTCAGCAGCTCCACCCACCTATCAGTCTAGACGGTGGTTCAAACAGATTTAATGCCCAGCAATTCATACGATTCTTTTAGTGTGCAAAATATGGATGAGGTTCCCTGGTCATACAGTATCTCTTTTGGAATGCCGACTCAGGAGATGACCTAAAACGGCACTTGCGCAGTACTTGTTGCACAGCGCCATTGCCTCGAGATATCAAGTTGCATAGATCATCAGAAGTAATACAAAGCAATATCCCCATGAACTCTGGTTAAATGGCCCAATGAAGTCCATGTCAATGTGTTGAAATGGGACCACCATCAGTGGTAACACAACAGTGCTCTTGGAATGGCTGGCTGCTCACCAGCTGACATTCTGGGCAGGATATGCACAACTGGCACACATCCTACTAGATGCACTGCATCACCACTCTCCTACAACTGAAACAGACCACACTCTGTCACAACATGCTTTTTCAAGTCTAGGGCTTCATGCCCTTATTAGGTCATAAATACAACCTTATAAATACTACAAGTAACACATGACATATTACACTGTCATTATTTGGTTAGGGATTAACACCCTCTCCAAACAAACTGTATGAGTATGAAAAATTAAATGCACCGCTAATGCTTGAATAGGAATTAAGATTGTAAATAATGTTAAAGTTAATGACAGTACAGTTAGAAAAAAAAAAAACTAAACAAGAATATCTTGTTTGGAAGGAAAAAAGGGAAAAGCCTATTATCTCTGAAAAGCACTTAGGTTTGGTAAGTTTATTCTGAACAAACCACAACACTTCTTGAACACTGTCCCTGGACAGATAAGAGAAAAATTGAGATATTGGGGCATAATACACAGGAACTTTGTTTGGTGGAAAGCAAACACAGCATGTCCGCATAAACACCTCATACCAACTGTCAAACATAGTGGCGGGAGGGTGAAAACAAAACCAGGAGACTGATTCTTCAGAAAGGAAAGAACTGTTACAGATAAGACGATGGAGAAGAAGAATTGTTTAAACTAGAGGACCTCGAGTCTGCTGACAAAAACTGAACAACTATTGTTTTGCTGCACTAGTCTCAACTGGATTTCTTTTCACCATTACATTCCTGACAAGATGCACTTGAAGATTTCACAAACATTTTTACTTATATTTGAGAAAAAAAAGGAATATCTAACTTCAAACTAATCCCACGAATTTCCTATCAAGCAAATTGCATGCAATAAATAATCGAAAACCTACGTTATATAACCCAATATCATGGTGGTGAAGGCCATAATGCGATTCACATGATTTCTTTGACTCCTTTGCTTTTTTCTCCTAGGCTTAACTTGCCGTGCATTCCCAGAGCTTCCATATACAACCAAATCATCCATACACGGCCCACTCCTTTCCTGAACTTACAAAAAACACATTGTACCTCCATATATTGTGAAATTGATCAAATTCAGTGATTATCACCTGTAGAGGATTAAAGATCCTTCAATGTTCGGATTCCTAAAAGAGTTAAGTAACAAGATGTGTAAAAATGACCTTCAAGACTTTATGAATGAAACTGCTGTCAAGAAAGAGCGATTTGTACCGCATCATAGAAAAGACACATACTTTTTTTTTTTTACTCTTTTGGGTTAAGGGTTTATGCTGGAAGATTTGTAAGAACTGATGTGTGACATGGCTTTTAATAGATTTAGCTCCACATAATTCAGCAAAGCTGTGCAAAGACACCATTTCTTTTTTGAGAACTTGAATGGTGCCAAGTTTGACTTCTTTCCCATTTTACTTCACAGCTGGTACAACAGAGAATGCTTATTTTTCTCAGTGGAATGTAGTTGACTCATGTAATGCACAAAGATGCCATCAAAGCCTGTTTGGTTGGGATTCAAAGGGATAGACAGACCCCCCATGGGAAGCGAAGTCATATGGGAGAAAAGTTAGGCAGCGCCTTTGAAGCCTGAGTAAATGAGGCGCTTTTGCTCATCTGGGGGAGTGGAAGAGGGAATCGGCAAGAGGATGCCTGTGATGCAGACAGACATACCTGAAGATGGATCCTTTTATAGCAAGGACAAGTGCCATGTCACTTTAACAGCTTCTAGATCCAACAACTCCTGTAGACTCTGAGGTGCAGAGGTGAAGTGAATTGTGCAGCCGCAGTAGTTTGAGTGAATAGTTTCATGTTCTTTCAAGCAACATTAAATCAAGAACAAGCGAAACAGAAAGCAAAACGGTGCAAGCGGTGAAATATATCTATATTGCTGTACAGATTTTCTGATTTGACAATCTCTAACATTTCTTTTTAAAATCCCCATTCCAATGTAAAACTGGAAATGTTACCCATTGGTTGTAATGTATTACTATGGCATTCCACATACAATATTTTTCTTTGGGGCTGTCTAGGGCTGTGGTGTAAATTGGCACTTTGAACACCAGGGTGCATGGTAGAAAGCTGCATCTTCACAATAAAAATATGCTGGCCAGATAGCAAGCAGCTTTAGTGTTAATATAATGCCGCCGTGTGGGGATTTATCACCCTAATTAACTAATTTAATTCTTATCCCTACTTTTATTTTTTCATGTCTGTTTAAGTGCTATTTATGACACTATGTTTGCACTGAAGCACCGCAGCAATTTCCTAATGTTGTAAACCTGCTCAACATTTGGCAATAAACCCCTTTCTGATTCTGATTCTGATTCTAATTGACTGACATTTAGACTTTTTTGTCACTGTTGAATTAAACCGCCTCTCTTCGTCATCTCATTACATTTTCACACAGACTGACATTTGTTTGACACCTTGTACATTTTGCACTTGGCAACTCTACTGTGATGTCAGTATGAAGAGTTCACACAGGTACTAAATTACTTACAGTTTTATAAAAGAAGCTGTGTTAGAGCTGCACATGACCTTTTAATATTCGGTTCTAACATAAAAGCTCATTTTGTGGCAGGAAGTCAAAACTTACACAAAGAAAGGTTCACTCTGATTAGGACTGTGAAATATTCAGACATACACAAAAAATGACACATTTCTGAAGCTGGTGAAAACAGATGTGGAACACAGCTCACCTGTTAATTAATCCGAGGCATATTGAAGCCTGGCTTTTCTAGAAAGTCTTTTGATCTGAGTTTGATTCATAATGAGACCGCTAATCTCGGGTTGCAAAGAATCGTAATATAGAATAATTAGTGACTTCAACAGAAAACATCACTTTACAAATTTACAAAACCATTTCAAATTCATAACAATATTTAGGCTTATGTCAACTAAATATTCAATTTACAGCAAAAACACTTTGTGTTCCCCACTCTTATTTTCGTGGATCTTTTCCAGTGGGACAAATTATCACTTCTTTTTTGTTGAGGGTATAAACTGCGAGATTTATAAGAACTGTTCAGCTCTATTCTATTTATACAGAGCTAAATCACAACAACAGTCGCTTCAAAGCACTTTTGTGTCTTGCATGGGTTTTACCACATTTACCTGCATACATTTCAGCAAAACTGTACCAAGATATGGATCTTCTCTAATGGGGTAAATTAGGACTTTCTCATATTACTCTGCTCGATGAGTTGTCTCTTTCCTTACACCAAATGTCACACGGCTGACATTTGGTGTAATTAATTCCAGTTGAGTTTTCTATTTCTGACCAAGCTGTGTCGAACGAAAGCAGGATGGTGCCATTTTATCACCTCTCACTAGCACCTCCTGTTTGAAAGGCAGAGCAGTAGGTTGGCAAACAACACTAAACTCTTTATGAGGGGCAATCTACAAAACTCAACCAAGGCTATGTTTGCATCTAGAAATGAGCTTTCATTTGAGACAATAAAGCCATTATAAAGATTATTTTCATTGGTGCTCATCGGAGGTAGACACTGCTGGGGCTATAAACCCAGTGTATGCCATAACCAATCCTTTAAGCCAGCGGTCCCCAACCTTTTTTGCGCCACGGACCGGTTTATGCCCGACAATATTTTCACGGACCGGCCTTTAAGGTGTCGCGGATAAATACAGCAAAATAAAACTAGTACCAGTACCAAAAAAAAAAGAAGATTTATTCATAACACACATGAAAAGACCCAGGAAAACCGAGTTAACGATAAAAACGATAACTAAATAACGCTGAAAACCGATAAAAACCCTGAAAACCATACATTTCACACCTGAGCCTCAACTCTCGCGGCCCGGTACCAAACGACTCAGGGACCGGTACCGGTCCGAGGCCCGGGGGTTGGGAACCGCTGCTTTAAGTCGTCACTGGCTAAAATAGCAGTTCGCAAATTCATCACGTAAACACTGGTTTTTAACACAAAGAGACAAGGAATACCCCCCAAAAGATTTATGGATATATAACCACAGGTGTTGGCAGTTAAGCTGCACCTGAAATAACTTGACTGAAACAAAAGGCTCAAATAATCAGATTACTAGTTAACAATTGAATGACAATGCCCGAGTTTCATGAAGCAAACCTATTGCTTAAATGAGCTTAAACCATGTTGTGATTACCCCAAATAAGCAAATAAATTAATAATAAATAAAGCAAAGGCAGAAATAAAGGACACAGGAGAAAGAGAGATGGAGGGCACCGGAAGAACATCAAGCTATCTAGAGTGGCTGAGCTGTAATTTACTTGAGAGACGACAAGCAGAAGTCCCAGACTGATAGCTTCTGGTTATGAGGGGGGTGGAACATCAGTTATCTGGTGGCTAAGTGACAGAGCGTGTTGATTGTACACAACACAGCCACAACTCTTCAAAGAGGAACGCCAGGTCTTAAATCAAAGAAAATCCCTGTCATTTTTCTTTTGCCCTCCTTGGCAATCTATTTCTCTTTAATATTTCTTCACACACATACACTCCACCCCTGTATGTTGGCTTGTTTCACACTTTACAAATGATGAGACAAGAACTTTGGCCAGCTTTACTGCACGATGCATTTTTAAACTCCACATGAAATATGTACGATAAGACTGTCTACAACTCACGCCAGACTCAAGCTGCAGAATAATGACAGCGTTGTAAGCCGCATGAGCAAATAGGTAATGTGCACTTATTACAATTTAGTGTACGCTTTTTTCACATGACTACATTAACTTTCAGTCCTCCAGAAACGAGACTTTGAAAGACTTTTTTTGAATAAGCACTCATGAGTAAGCCACGATATCAAACAAAAGCCAGTGTTAACCCAACAGCTACATAGCAGCAGGCAGCAGCTCCCACAGCTGAAGGCTTGAATTGGGTTGTCAGTACAGACTTGAAGGAGCAGCAGAGGGCCTCAAGCAGCAATTATCAGACTGGCAGCTGCTGATAACTGCCACCAAACAAAACAGGACCGTGAAATATTACCCCTCTACTGTCAGCCCCCCCCCCCACACCATTTTCACATCGTCCAGTGCACAAAACCTTTGCTTCCACTCCTGGAGCAGACCGAGTAAATGTGCTCTCCCAGGCTTCCCTTTGATGTGACATCAACCTGCTTAAGCTCTGTCTTAATCCAAAATGTTGACAACAAAGTCCAGTCATGTGAAGAACAAACGCTACCTTTTACAGTTGGTTTTAAAACCACGTCCAGCAAAGATTTAGACAGCTTTATGTAATTTAAAATGCCACAACAGTAGCAAAAAGGTGAGCTGTTCCAATACCATGCAGTGACACTTAATCATAAGCTCAATCATGAAAAAAACTTTTTTTAATTAAAAAAAATTATAAGCAATAACAAAGATCTAGAGACAGAAAGTCAGCATTTTGTTTTTGAGCGATCAAAACTAATACAGTCCTCATATTTTATGAAAGCAAAATAATGTGGATGGCACTGTGAATACTTAGGTGCTTTAGTTTAGAGATGAGATTATTATATACAAGTAAGTTAGATTTTAACGGTCTGTTGCTCATGGTGCTTGCACAATACTGCATGGGTACAGCTGAAACACACATCCACAATGCTGTAAAGCTGCCTAACCAATTCATTGCAAAATGCTAATACCTATAAAGATTAGTCATTTTTTAAATCAATATGAGTCAATTTTGAAAAATGAACTTTGCCAATATCTTCAAATCAGAAATGTTCACCTACTTCAAATTGCCCAATGTTCAGAACAAAAAAAGAGAGCATCATGCAGTAGAGCTGGCCAAAGTTTTTGTCTCATCATTTGTAAAGTGTGAAACAAGCCAACATACAGGGGTGGAGTGTATGCGTGTGAAGAAATATTAAGGAGAAATAGATTGCCAAGGAGGGCAAAAGAAAAACGACAGGGATTTTCTTTGATTTAAGACCTGGCGTTCCAAAGTGTTAGGCTAGTGTTAATTCCAGTGACGGGAACTCTTAATGCTTCAGCATACCAAGACTTTTCATGCTCCCAACTTTGTTCGACCAGTTTGGGGATGGTCCCTTCCCATTCCAACCTGACTGCACATCAGTGCACAAAGCAAGGTCCATAAAGACAACGGTGAGCGAGTTTGGTCGCCTGCACAGACTCCTGACCTCAACCCAGAAGAATACCTTTGGGATTAAAATTAGAGTGGAGACTGCAAGTGAGGTCTTCTTGTTCAGCATCGGTGTCTGACCTCACAATTGCACTTCTGGAAAAATGGTAAACAAACATAAACACACTCCTAAACCTTGTGCACAGCCTTTCCAGAATAGTCGAAGCTGTTGTAGCTGCAAAAGATGGGCTGTGTCACAAGTTCGAAAATGTTGAGCAATGAAACAAACCAACAGAGGCCCAGGAGAGTGCAATCAAACAATGAGTTTATTAAAACACACGCAGGAGAAGAAGTATGCCACATCACGTCAGCACACGTCTCCTGCTAAGAATACACTTGAAAATGATTTTATAACATCAGGGTTAACGCCCCTTCTTGCGTCGATTACAGATCAAATACATCGATTACAGTAAAAGGTACAAAAACAGACACAGAAGTTCCTCTTTCTATAACACCTTCCATACATGGCAATAAATTTCAAGCCTAGATGGTCTCTAAGGGCTGGTCCTTTTCTTAACTGGTCTTCTGTCATCTGTTACTAAGTAAACTGAAATGCAGTTAGAATTTCGGGCCTTTGGCCTGGCAGGCTTCTGGATTATATGTGTGTTGTAAGCGTGTATGCTGTCTATCCTTCTCTGCTCCAAGTCACCTACACAATAGATTGAGAAGACATAGCGCTTCACAAAGCTTAAAACCTTCTTTAATAGACTGAGCATCAACACTGAATGAGCACAAACATGCAATGTGTATAAAATAATCATAGCTGCACCTGTAATAAAAAGGTTAACATGGTGGCAATAGCTTTAATAAACATCTTTAATGCAATATCAAGGCTGTAGGATATATTATTAATGCAATGTTAATAATGCAGGTTATATTCTAGCAGTAAAATAATTTCTGTATCTCCACAGCTGACATTATATTAAACCCTGTGGATTAAGAATGAGATGTCAGTCAAGTGAAGGCAGACGAGCAAACAGATTCAGCTTTTTTTTCCCTATTCAAACTAATATTTCTGTTGCTACTGTTGCACCCAAAACGTCTTCCTATTTTGTACTCTTTAATCCAGCGGTCCCCAACCCCCGGGCCTCGGACCGGTACTGGTCTGTGAGTCGTTTGGTACCGGGCCGCGAGAGTTGAGGCTCAGGTGTGAAATGTATGGTTTTCAGGGTTTTTATCGGTTTTCAGCGTTATTTTGTTATCATTTTGATCGTTAACTCGGTTTTCCTGGGTCTTTTCACGTGTGTTATGAATAAATCTTTTTTTTTTTTCGGTACCGGTACTAGTTTTATTTTGTTGTATTTATCCGCGACACATTAAAGGCCGGTCCGTGAAAGTATTGTCGGGCATAAACCGGTCCGTGGCGCAAAAAAAGGTTGGGGAACGCTGCTTTAATCCATTAATTCTAATAATTTAAAGTAAGACTTTAAATTAACTAACTAGCTATTCTAGTCAGCATATAATGTGTCTTCACTGAACTTTGACTCTCACTGCATTAAAGGGGCTCCTTGAGAGTGCAGCTTGTTGGCGCCAGAACAAAGGATATCTTTGCTGTCCATAAGTGTGAGGTGCATTCATACTAAGTCTATGTTAGCGATGGTGCTGACAAAGGAATGCAGCTTTGACAGATAAAAGATAAGGAAACAAAAAACTTGAAAGGTATTCAAGTTAAAGGACCATATCAGCTGTTGATAGGCATGCCTTGCATATATACTGTATACCTAATTAGTAGTCAAAGTCACTATCAGAGAAAAAGAGCAGATCTTCCATCCAAACCAAATTCAGGAGAGTTGCTCTGACTCCAACAGTCATTATCCCTGGATTTGAAGTTAATTGAACAAAACTTTCCCTTATCTTTAATTTAAAATGAATTGGGTTAGAAGAACTAAAGGCACTGATAAGCTCTGAAGGTGACCTTTCCTTGTCCCATCACCAAAACCATCCTTTCTTTCTTTCTGCCCACTGTATGACTTTGGAACAGTGATAGGAACAAATATTCTGAGCAACAAGCTGTTCTCCAGTAGATATTCAAGACATCATCTACGCAGTCACATTCCTGGACTTGATGAGAGAGGCGCTGCTTCTGGTGCATGTAAATATAAATAATAATACAAAAACTCTGCACATGTAAATTTTGGTATTTTGTTTTTAAAAAACCTCCTGAAGCTGCAGTTGGTTTCTAGATGACAGAATTACCCAGAATGCACTCAGCAGACCTAGAATTTCAGACCTGGAGATATGGCAAGCCACACTCACGATTTCTGCTGATGTTGCTACTTTTAATCACATTTCCACATCTCCTGGCCTCTGCATCTACATGAGACACTGTAATCACTTTCCTCTTTGGTTTACAAAATGACCTATGACATTCCCAGAGATCTCACACCCTCATCTACCTTTAATCACCTGGATTTTCCAACTACTTTCTTCTCTGGTTCCAGTTTTTCTAATAACTCAATTAATATATTTCTGAGTATATGACTCTGCATTCCAGACACTATTTGTATCCACTTCTGTCTGAGAGCTTGTAGCTTCCTGCTTCCTATGAGCCTTGAATATATACATTTATGTATGTAAATAGTGTGTGCATTTATTTTATCTTCATCCCTGGAGTCCTTATTTTCCTATTTATATTATCTATAAGATTTTGATTTGCTATATATCTATATCTGCTATATCTATGGGTTTATATTGTGTGTGATTCTTTCAGCTAAAGTCACTCCCCTTTTTCTTTCTGTTTTTTTAAGAGAAAACAAATACTGCAAATATAGTTCAAACAAACTGGAATACCTGGAATGTGTGTCTGTCTGAGGGGGGGCACGAGAACTCAATTTTGAAATGTTACTGCCACTCAGAGAAACAGAGTTGCACATGTAGCCTAAATACCTTTGGTCTAACAGACCTTGATATAGTTCAAATAACTTTGAGTGTGAGAGCAATAAAAATAATCACAAAGGGCCATGGCTGTTTTGAAAAAATAATTTAAGCTGGAATTATTAAAATTGTATCCAGGGAACAACATCAGATCATCAGCTTGGACAGGCACAGAGTACATGGAGGCACTTAAATAGTCATTACTGTCAGCAGTACTCCTCTGGTGATGCTGTTGAAGATTTGTAAGGCCTTTTCTGATGAGGTCAGGTCCTTATTATAATTGGTTGTTTCGCTTAAGTATACACAGCCGCAGTGCAACAACAGGAATAATAATTAATATACTAAAGATTATTAAGGGTGCACTTCAAAATCAGCAGGACCAAAGTCCTTGAATAAATCAGACAAATAGTCAGCATACAATTAAAGTGTTTTTGTCTCATTAAAGAATCAAAACGGCTCTATTATCTAAGTTTACTGACATCTTAAACATGAGAAATGGCAACCATTCAGAGTAGCTGTGTTGCAACTTATTTAAAAGTATTTAGGTCCAGGCTGTGTTGTAAATTGCGATTCCAGTCATCCAAACTATAATTTGCAGGAAACTAATTTCCAATCATGGATCCCAAATCATTTACTTTAAACGGTCCATAAATGCCTCTTCACATCTTACACTCGATTATTTGTTTAGTCAAAAAACAAACAAACAAACAAACAAAAAAAGTGTGACCATCAAGCACCTCTGATGGTTGATGATATAGAGAAAGACGTTTTTCTTTTAAAATTTTCACATTTTTCAAGTCAAGGGTAGATGCCATTTTGATTAACATAGCGGTTAATTGTGGTGTCTTATGTTATAATTCTTTATAATGTTATTTCGTGGCGAAACAAACCTGGCTATAGTAATTTAATGTTGGTTCATGTCGCACAGTTATGTTTGTGTTTTAGGCAACATTAAGTTGAAGCTCTCTTCATTACACAAGGCTAAAACATTGTAACAACTTAAAGGCTTTAACACAGTGGTTCCCAAACTTTTTTTGCTAGGCCCCCTTTGTTTTACAAGAAAAATGTTCGCGCGCACGCACGCACACATCCTCCAACCACACACACCCATATTTTGCTCCATTGCGGTTTATTTCACACGTCAAACATTTAGTAAACAATTAAGCAAATACAAGTAATCTGCAATAAATGACAGGTAGTAAGGAAATAAACTACTAACTCTTTCATGCTAGGTCCGCACCTACACGTAAACTTCGAATCACCGAAAACAGAGATTTTTTTAAAACTGCTTTTTTTTGCGTTTTTGTGTGGACGAGGAATGCAGAGTTCCTCACGCAACGTCAAAGGTATGTGCCCTTTTTCACGTCACGCTGTGCGCCACGTTATTGTTTACATGAGATGAATTACAGAATGGCAGATAGAGACAAAATACCGTTTCTGTTAGTCTGACTATCTGCAGGTTTTACAGCTTACATATATACATGCAGTTACTGTCCCTCCATTTAGAAAGGCAGAGGCGTCACGGTGTGATTATTTTACGTGTAGTTGTTTTTTTTCCCTGTGTAATAATATTCAACATTGCAATCAAAAAAAAAAAAAAAAAATGCCTCTCTGTGCAAAATGGGTTTAAAACATAAACAGCTGTGGGATACTGTTTGTCCGGGATTTGAACCGAGGGAACAAATCGTGGCAGGATCAGCCTGATGTTATTTGTATCCCGCTGTAACTTTACTGTATAAAGAGCTAACATCTCCAAAATGTCAGGAGTAGTTAGTCATTACAACAAGTGTTTGTGAACTAAAAATCAAGAATGTGGGATACTGTTTGTCCATGATTTGAACAGCCCAGCTGCTCCCAACAAAGGGAAAACCTGCAGGGGAGACCTACCTTGGCACTTGTGCAAGTCAGGGTTTTAATAGTTTTGCAATTTTTATTTAGTTTTGACTTTAGATTTTCAATTTTATATCAGTTTTAATTAGTTTTTACCAATTGTTTGCTAGTTTAGTTTAGTTTTTATTTTTTTTTTGAAAATCCTTAGTTTCAGTTTAGTTTTGATTAGTTTCAGTTATAGTTTTAGTTGTGTTTGCAATAATTAAGTGTAAAAAAAATCCCAGTTTCATCATATCAGTCATGCTCTTCTGCTTATCCTTGGGTATGTTGCTATTCCAGCTACCATACCCTGCACCCTGCACAGGTCGCCTGTCTGTCGCAGGGCTAACACGCAGAGACAGATACCAGGCAACTATAAAATGTATATCTTGGCCCCAATGAGACTATTAACTCTTGCAGCACCGGGTGTTCGTAATTTTGGTTCAAGTGAATTGATAAACTTTTTGAAGGCAATTGACTCACACAGTTATGTAGATATCCCCGTCCAGTTGTCTCGGGATGCATCACGTTGCCTTGCCTGGGGTTAGTTTCTGTTTTCTGGGGATGAGGGTTGAGTGTGCTCCCTTCTCAAGTTAAGCTAGGTTAGCCTTCTTGTGTGAGCTTTTCAAGTGCACTTTAAGGTTTGTGGGATTTTTTCCCTTTAGAAATGTCCCTCATAATTTGTCTCTTTCCACTACAAGACACTTGCTTTATCCAAAACACAGTCATATTCAAAGTAATCCCAAATTGGACTCTGGTGCTTTCTCCCGACTTTTCCTGACATGATTCTGCGCGTGGACAGAGCAGCAACACAGACGACTCAACTAACGTACTGCCACCTGCTGGCATAATGAGACACAGCAAGAAATAAATCTGGAAACTAAACTTCATTTTCACCCTTGACTATTGTATGACACGCACACATCAATGAAAACTAAACACATTTTTGCTATAAATTCAGTTAATTTTAGTTAGTTTTGTGAACACTCATTACTGTTTTAGTTAGTTTTCCTTTTTTTGTTTTTATTTTTATTTCCGTTAACGAAAATGTTTTTTCACTTCTAGTTCTCGTTATTTCGTTAGTTTTCGTTAACGATAATAACCTTGGTGCAGGTGACACCAAAGGGAAGATATGGTTCATCATATTTTCTAGTCTTTGGCTTAGAATGAAGTTGGTTTGGAAACATATTCAGCGATGCTTCATCTCCTGTTTTGAGTTTCTATAGGTGCCCCATGCTAGCAGTGTCCAAGCGTTTTGGTTTCCCCCCTTTCATACTACGCCCCCCCCGCCATGGCTCTGCGCCCCCCCTAGGGGGCGGGCCCCACACTTTGGGAAGGTTCTTCTTTAACATAACCTGACATAATCAGATCTGATTTATAATGTCGACATTTACACGTTACCCTCACGTACAACAATGAATGGACTCCTGGTGTTTGGAGCAGAGCATGCAAATATGTTATATTTATGCACTGCGTCATGCCCTGTGGCTTGTGAACTGGTTGCTAATGTATTCTCCATAAAACTCCTGTAAGTGTCAAATGAAGTTTACTGTGATTTGACTTTTTTTGAGAAAACACTTCCCCTACAACAATGCCTTGGTTCCCTGTGTTGCAAACGGTTATACGATATTATAAACTTTCAAAAATTATAAACCAATTAAGTCTGAAAATGTTTACAGAGTTCCAGTTTATTCACATACAACAAATTAACATGTTTCCAAAATCAGTGCTAAGAAGAGTTTTAAATAGCAAGGGAATAAAGTAAACATAACAGCAGAACTGGAAAAATGGAAGTCATTAATGTGTAATTGTGTATTATATACATGTAAATGCCTAAAATGTAGCCAAATAGGAGCTGACCATTGTCTGATTGTGGCTAGGAAAAATAAGTGAAAAAGTAAAACTATTAAAACCCAGTGTGATGGCTGCAGTTACAGCCACACAGTGGTAACATCTACCAAACATCAGTGTTACAATAGAGGCATACACATAACACTAGACTTACATTTTTCTTTCTTTAAATATAGGGTTTAATTTACAGGGTTATAAAATCACATAATACTGTATTCTTAAACAAGTGTGCACATTTTAGTTGGCTGATCAGCCACTTTCCTTTCCATTTAACTTTCCTCTTTGTGAGTTTAGGTAGGTCAGTTTATCTGAGTTAGTAGTAGTGTTTGTTGTCAGCTTTTAAGTACAGTTACTATTACTTTGATCTCTTCTCTTTTATGGCCCCAAGATTGAGGTTTTTCCTGTATAATTTAACCAAGTTTGTTTTTTGGGTTAAATAAAACCCCTATTTTTGGGCTTTAACCTGTGCCCGACTTTCATTCACCGCTGGGTCCATCACACCCAGTGAATCAAGTTTAAGAAAGATGCACTGATTTGCAAAACACCTCTATAAAAGCTGAAGTTTTGGCAGTTTGCTGATCTGGAGCATTCAGGTATGTGTTAACACAATGCTGCAATCTTCACAGGAGTGGATGCCCCAACAAATTCACCATAATGTTAGATTGCAATGGACAAAGAAACTATGAAAAACCTAAGGACTATACCTCCAACTCTACAAACTAAAGTTACAGTGCTGTATCTTAAAGTTTGTGATAATACAATTAGAAAAAGACAGATCAAGTATGGCTCGTTTGGAGGGGTTGCAGGAACAAACCATCTTCTCTTTAAAAAGAACACAGCATATCACCACGAACACTGTCAGGCACAATGGCGGAGGTACCTTGTAGCCATCGATTAGACCAAGTAAAGTATCCTAGAGTCAAATAAGCCACCACCTCTGTTCAATGTTGGTAATTCATAGCCGACATAGATGTCCTCCTTTAATCCTCTTTCAAACCACCTGTCATCTCAGTCAGGAATGTGAATATTGGCATCTTTTGTCCTTCAGATGCAGGTGTACAGCTGAGTCTTGCCCTCTTGAGGTGGCTCTTCTGTGTGTTTGTGGAGTTGCTGTTTAGTTTTCTCCTTGGGATCAACCAGTTTTCAACCAGGGTGTTAATGGGTCTGAAGTGTGACTCTTGGAGAAAATCCAAGAGTTTCTCTGACAAACCTGCTACAAAAGAGATGATCGTGTTATTCTGCCTATCATTTTGTTCACCAGGGACTCACTATCATTTGATTTTTAGGACAGAAAAACCTCTGCAAATGTAAAACAAGTCAAGCTGCCTCCTTTTTTCCATGTTATTAAGAATAATATTAAGAAGAAAGATAATTCCTTTGGTAAAGGAGAAGCAGATTAAATATTACAGGACTGGTTTCTTTTCTAAAAATGTCCATAATATTTTTGCTCTGGATGATAAATTATTTTCATTATTAGATGAGTGAACAAACACCACTTAAGTATTATCTGAATATCAGGGAATTAATCAATGACTTGATTTTATTTCCAGTGCTCATCAGTCGTTGATTTGTGTTTCAATGAGCATCAAGCCAGGTGAAATCAATTTATGAATGTCATAATGATTGGTAATACCACTGAGGCATGATGACTCATGAGTGAAAGGCAGCTAATCCTCATTTTCTTTTGCTGGAAGCTTAATGGCGCTCTTCTCTAATTCTATTTTCATTATGACTGGCTCATTTTTCCACATGTCTCATTCTCTAAATTTTATTTGGTTTTCCTACACATTGACTTTCATTTTTCCTCTTCACCTTGATTCTGAGTCAAGTCATCCAGTGGAGGATTAGATTATAGATTAGATTATATTGTATCAGCACTATGTATTAACGCTTTTTGATGCCAACATTTTTAAATTTCTGCAATCTGTTCTAATTTCTCTACAGGCTTCAAAGAACTAAGCATTTAAAATATCTATTATTTGCAAAAGCAGAGTTTTCACATTTCTGAACCTATAGAAAAACTCCATGAAGTTAACTGATGACATAAACCACCATAAAAATCAATAACTGTCTCCATGTTATAATCAACAAGAAGGAAAATGCCTCCAAAAGTCACTCATGTTTATGAGTTAGTTTTGAGAGCCCCTGATCGTGTTTTAGTGTAGTTATTCTCTTGTTTATGGAGAAGTTTTCCTCGGGCACTTTGCTTTCATTCTCATGTGGCATCATTAGCTGAGTAGATATCCCTTGTGTAAACCAGAGAGTGGAAGACTGAATTTAAGTGCGAAAGAGAGACCTTACTGTCACTGTCCCATAGCTGCTTATGAGAGAGTGGGGGCAGGGAAAAAAAATCTTTACGGCTGAGGACTGTACAGTAAAGTCTTCATTGATATCTGTTACACTCTGAGAAAAGGCTAAGAAATGATGAGAGTAACAGCATAATTTCAAGGTAACAAAAATGAGTCAAGCAAGGTACACTATGAAACAAAACAAGGTTTTATTAAAAACTTTAACATCGATAGGTCACTATGCATAAATGTCAGAAAGCATTCAACTCATTGAAAAGGAAATATTTAAAAATGGTCCAAAGAAAAAAAGATGCTCCTCTGCCAGAAGGAAATGACAGCTACTCACTAATAGTGCAACACACCACTGAAGCTGGAACACTAGCACACACTTCACAATGAGGAGACATTTTTGACACAGCCAGAGCAGGCCCACTGGGAGACTTGGCGACTCTTCTCCCCAGCTTTTATACTGCAGTGTTGATTGCTGAGTGGAGCCAGCTGTGCACAGGAGAAAGGGGCTGCACCTGAGTCAGTGAGGGAGGACGACCCACCCACAGAAAACACAATAGGCCTACTAGGCTGGTGACATTATTGGATGAATTATAGTCAGCGAGACTAATCCAGGGGGAGCATGGTGGTGTGGTGGTTCTTGCTGTGAGGTGATGGTGAGAAGTTCATGTGTTTGAATCCACTGGGTTGTTGGAACCGCTCTGTTGGGAGTCTGCATACTCTCCCGGTCTCTGCATGGGTACTCCAGCTTCCTCCCATGGTCCAAAGACATGCATACTAGGCTAAAGTTAGGCTCCAGCCCAACCACCTTAAACTGGTTTAGCAGAAAAAAAATGGCTGGAGACCAATGCAGTTCTTAGGAAATTAAAATTGTTGTGACATTTTAAGATGGCTGTGCAGTGGAAGTGAAAGGAGGAGGCAAAGAGCCCAGCTGTGAGCAGCATTTCCTTTCACAGTTTTCAGATGAGTCCACATTTACAAAATAAAATTTGTCACCTTTTATTGTTATTTGGTCCTCCCTGCTTTAGTCTAAGTAGTGAGCTTAATGAATGCAACCTTAAGCACATATATATCTACAGTGATGTTCAAATGTGTGAGAGCACGTGAGAATATGTCCATCTAGCAACTAAAGCTGTTTTTTTAAATTTTCTAATACTTTACACATTTTTACATCACCTTTTTACACGATCTGCCTGAAATGCTGCATTTGCTACATTTAGATCTGAACTAACTCATTATTCAGCTGAAGATGAGCAACACAGGAAGCAGTGGGTAAATTTGGGTAGCTCATTTTGGGCCATTAGCTACTGGATCCAAGCCCATATCACAACTGGAAATATCCCCTCCATAGCAAATATTTTGACCAGTGTATATGAAACCTTTTTGCTTTCATCGTGCGTTTTTCCCCTCTTCTTATGAGGCCAGCTGCCCAGTGGAATTAGAACCAATGCAAACCAAACATGGCCTTCGTTCAGTTACCTGCTCTGCTTACTGTCTAGTCACAGATGACGTTGAAGTATGTTGGTCAGAATAATAATACGTTTAAACTCCTGTGGTTGTTTAAAATGCGTAAATAAAAGAAAAGACATGCTGCTGTGTCACAATTGATCTAATTTCCATTGCTCTTTAAACAGCAGGACTCAGATCTATTTATTGTTGTTTTCAACATTTAGCTTCTCCGCAGAACAAATAAATGCATTTCAAAAAATATGTTCTTTTCAAACCATGTTAAAATCTGACATCTGTTTAGCTTTAGCTATGTCTGCTGTAGCATCTTTCCAAGTGGAAGTGCTTTTTGGGACTCTCATTTGGAACTTCTTTTTTTTTTCTTTTTTAAATGTATACACAAGAGTATGGTTTGGTTCTGCTATGACAGTTACATTTAGGCAGATAGAAGATAACAGTTTCAGCACAACACTAAACAAAGCAACATCCAGGTAACTAGGGATGGGTATTGATAAGATTTTCACGATTACGATTCCATTTTCGATTCTGTTTAACGATTCGATTCTTTGTCAAAGGAGCTTGCAAAGAAAAGCGTCTGGACTTCTTTAAGTTACTTGAAGACGTTTCACCTCTCATCCGAGAAGCTTCTTCAGTTCTAAGGTCAAATGGTGGAGAGTCCCAGATATAACCTAGTGGGAGTAACCCCCCACAGAGGGACAAAAGGACCCCCTGATGATCCTCTAATCGCCTGAGCCAAGGTGTGAAACTGGGTGTGGGTCCCAATCAGCCAGAGTTTCGGGTGAGTTCATTGTGAAACCTGGCCCCACCTAATCATGCGAATTCCTGAGATCAGATGGCCCAGGATGTGAGTGGGTGTTAAGGCGTCTGGGAAGGGATCTCAAAACTGGATTATAGATGGCAGAGAGTTGGTGTCGTAAACCACCGCCTCTGTTCAAAGATGGTCGCTCACATAGCTGGACTGGCCATCGGGCATACCGGGCATTTGCCCGGTGGGCCGCTGGCGATTTTTTGTTTTTATGGGCCGATGGATTTTTTTTTTTTTTTTTAGGAATGGTATATATAATGAAAGGTGTTGGATTGGCCAATTGGTCATGATCGACTCTGGGCTGGACCAATTACAGCCGAGGAGGCCAGATGCACCCCCCCCCCCCTCCTTGTTTAGCAATCACGTGATTTTCGCGTATTGCATCCGGGAGCTCGTGGCAAAACAATCCAAGTACCGCATCAAATGCAAGCATTTGCAGCACCGCAAAACGTTCATTCTCCGGTTCCAATACCTTCTTGTTTTTTCTTTGCCGCACAAAAAAGGAATGTACAAAACAAAAGGAGAACAATGCCGGTCCGTACAAAGACAGACTCGACGAAAAGACAAAGAAAAGATACGAGGAAAAAAAAAATCAAAGGAGTGAAAGGGTCAGACCCTTACGAGCACACAGAGTGGACAAAAGACGTCAGCGTGCTGCCCAACTTTCACCACGCTCAGATTTATAATTATACGGTTCTTGGAGTGAGTGCATACACTCATGAAGTTTTTAGTAACTTCAGGTCACTGCAACAAGCCCAGGTACAGTTTACTGACGGATGGGTGCAGGACCTTGAAATGCACCGTGTAGAACGAAAGACCATCGTACAAACAAAGGTAAGTTTACCAGTCTCACAAATCGTCGTCATAAATACACATTCGTTAACCGTTTATTAATATAACCTTTGAGCTCAACGGTAATTAATTAGTGGTGGAAATAATTTCTGGTAGCATTACAGAAATGTAGCAGTGACAATAATATTGTATGTTGTAATCGCACTGGACAATTAGTGATACAAAACAACTGTTTTATCCTGTGAATAAAAGTATATGTTTTTGTCAATGTACCATGGTAATAACAGAAGCGAAACGCAATATTGTGTCAGGACAATTCACTATTTATGCACAATAAACAAAGGAGCATAGCGCGACAATTTCTGTTCAGCGCCAGACTTGCTTGTAACCTATATCACCAGTTATGTTAAGAAAAATGACGTATTAACTACTACAAAACTCTGACCTTTGTGGGAATGCTTGGAGCAGACTAACCTGTGAGCTGGAGTGTTCTGAGACGTTATATTTGGTATATCCAGACCATCCGTCGGCTCTTACTTCGGAAACATGGCTTAAAAGATTTCTCTTCAACGACGTAATCCGATAAAAAAAAAAAACGATCTCTTTACCCGTCGGCTTCCCGTGGCTGTCATGCGACCGGCTATTGCAGTTAATAATACAACAGCTTCTTGCCATTTTTTGGGTTTCTTTTTATCGCTGTGTAACTGAGTTCAATTGAACGCCTGTGTGCGCTAGTACCTCTTGCCACAAGTTCCCAGAATCCTTTGCGGTTTTACCCCTGAATGACGTCACATTTTCAATCTTTATCCTGGTGGGCCGGTCTCTAGTCAAAATGCCCGGGCCGATTTTTTTGTCCCAGTCCAGCCCTGGTCGCTCACAGTGGACATAGATGGCTTCTTTCAAAGGTGGGGCCAGGTTTCACAATGAACTCACCCGAAACTCTGGCTGATTGGGACCCACACCCAGTTTCACACCTTGGCTCAGGCGATTAGAGGATCATCAGGGGGTCCTTTTGTCCCTCTGTGGGGGGTTACTCCCACTAGGTTATATCTGGGACTCTCCACCATTTGACCTTAGAACTGAAGAAGCTTCTCGGATGAGAGGTTAAACGTCTTCAAGTAACTTAAAGAAGTCCAGACGCTTTTCTTTGCAAGCTCCTTTGACTACGATGACCTGGATGACTGAGAACCTTCACAGACAGATTCGATTCTTTATCGATTCTCTTATCGAGTCTTTTTAAAAAAGGAGAACCCTAAGGTCAATTAGCTTAGAACTTTGTTTTATATCTTCTCTTTGAACAAGATAGAAATTTAGGAGTAACATGGCCTTACAAACCCAACAGTGAGATCTTAAGAGATCCAGCCTACGGCTCTTCAATGGGGTGTCACAGGGTCCCCAGAAAAAAAATTGTAAATGTAAAATAATAAAATAAATATTCTTCTCTAGCAATAACAAAGTTTAACATAAATTATTCTGTAGCAATTACACAAGAATATCCAGTAATGTCCCTGCCTACAATTAAACACATTCACTTACCTAAAATTGGGGGCATCTGCTGTGGCAAATGGGTGCAAGCCTTTGACCACAAACTTTGTCACTGCTCGGTGACATTCGTCTATCCTGGCCTGAAAGGAGACTGCCAGCATCTGAGCCAGCCAGACTTGTTTGCAAAAATGGCAAACAATTCCAAGGAATTGAAACAGTGGGAACTGGTTCTCAACAAGAACCGGTTTTCGATACCCATGCCTACAGGCAACACTGCGGTGGCTTTCAAAAAAGTTTCTGTCCAGCAAAAGCTCAAAGACATCCGTGGCAAGACCTGAACGTGTCATTTCACAGATGCTTCCTATCCAATTGCAAACTGACATATTTCAAATATAAGGAGTGCTTCTAATACTTGGATGGAAATCCTTTCTGGTCAATCACCATGTTAACTCTAGAAAACTCAAGGCAGTTTCGACATTATCTGCTAGGCCTTTCCTGCAGCTTATTTGTGTCTTTCTGGATTCAGTTTTGTATTTAATAACTGAAACTGTGCTCTGTTCATTCGAGATCAGGTGGAAAAAAAATTTCAGAAAGCTTTGGGTCACTATTTATTTGCAATATGAAGTGCTGTCCAACCACTTTTGGCTGAATCTGAGCAGAGTACAGCCCGTTTCACAGTTCATCCTGCAGCTTCGAACAGTAGCCATATCATCAATAAACACTAGCAGCCAGTCTCTGCTTTGGATCCTAAACTGCATCTCTCTTTCTCCATACTTTTTATTTCCAGATTATTTGCTTTTCTCTAGCGGTAGCTCGCCTCTCCAAATGTTATTTCTTGGGTTTTTCGGCTCATGGTTAACGTTGTTTTCTCCTTGGTTCCAGTCGGTCTCAGGTCTCGCTAAGTATTCATCACCTGTGTGTCTGACTCAGCTAGTTGCTCGTCCATTTTGCTTTTCACCCAGCCATTCATGTCTGGACTTGGCCTCTTTCTCTCCACCCACCTGCTTGCTCTCCTAGACTGCATCCCTCTCTGGACTTAAAGGCAACCTCTGGATTCACTCTGCTCCAACAACTTTTATTCCTGGAAATCTCACCTGGCTACCCCTCCCTGGGAATCCCTTGTCTCCGTGCACAAGTGTCTCAACTCATTCCTTCCGTCTTCAAACAGTATAATCATAACTGCCTCCTCTGGACCTGTGATGATGATAATACTACTTTTCACTTTCCTAGTGATGGCCCTCTTTGAGACTTCAGTCTTCCCCTTGTTTACTAGTTGCTCCATGATCCCCTGTTTCGATTACGTTTTTGTGTTTAAGCTGTTTTGAGTCTGCATTTGGTCCAAGGTTGTATTTGTATTAGATAATTTTTTTTTTGGTCTCCCTCCCAAACATCAAACATCTGCTGTCCAGGCAAAAAATATTTGAGGTGTCAGTGGGCAAACATTCTCATTTTAAATTCAGGACCAAAATAGGTTTATGGATTATAGTCTTTTAATCTACCTCCAGCTTTACCACTTCTTATCTCAAGCAAGAGGATATTTGGAGCAAAAAATTGCATAGAAAACAATATATACACATACAAAACTTGTATTTGGTATATGACAGGTTTCGAATGTGTTTGTTTGTGTGTGTTTAAATGTGTATGATGGTATTTAGAATACAGTTACTTTGTTGAAATAAATGGATTACACGGCGGTACTTTCCTGTTTTATATTGTGGCGGGTCAGGACTGTTTCGGTTTTGTTTGACAGCTACCTGTTGTTCCAGGCGGCAGCGTTACGGTTGCCATGGTTGCAGGGTGACGATCTCGCTCTGCGTGTTTCCTGGGTGAGAGAGCGCCTTTTTGTTGTTGTTGTGCTAAGCTAATAGACAGAATGCAGAATGTAGCTTCAAGAGCAGTGTAGTCCGTGCTGCAGGGAGATTGGACTGCCATACTCGTTATGTGCCTGTGAACGAGGGAGGGAGAAAAAGGAAAAGTACGAGTTGTCATCGAGCAAAAACGGGAGCTGGAAGCATGTAAATATAATAATAACCACTGCAGCCAAGAAGAGCGCCTGACGAGCCCAGTTGTAAGTAAGCTATTAAAACTCGACTGTACGCTTCGTTCGTGTTTTCCTCTGTTAGGTTTTGTATTGTTGATTGTCATTTATGCTTAGAAATATCTACTTATATATGCTTAGAGTTTTATAATTAGTTGTAGATTGGTAGAGGTTTGATCCTTGATAGTCTGCACACTTTGCGTGCATTAGCGAGCACTCTGGGAGCATGGGAGAGGTCGTACCTTGTCTTATTGTTTTATGGTAGGATAAACGTATCTATATCTGTTTTAGTCTAAGTGCCTTTTGTTTAGATGAACTGTTGGACTTCCAGACCAGCAGGTTTAGGGAAGTCATTTCTGGGGTCACACTCTGATCCCCCCCACACACATACACACAAAGGCAAAGTACTCTTTGTGTGTATGTACACGTCGTATGTTAATGAACCTATGCATATTCATGTAACCTCAATAAAAGAGCAGTGTTACGGGGGAGCGGACGAGAGTAGCTGGGGTCAAGCGAAGGAACGGCGTTTGTCCGGTTCTCTCCCGTGGACGAGAAACATGAAGAACTTTGCCTACTTGTGTATTGCTTTGCTGTGTAATTATATTGTCTTCAACGTTCCAGCGAATAGGTTCAAGCTGCAAACCTATCATCCTCCGAAACAATAAGTTCTGTTGGAGCAGCCTTTCAACGCCTCTCTCTGTCTCTCGCAAGCAGAGTTGACCCACACAACAAAGTAAAGCTATTTTTCGGCTACAAGCCCGACACGAACCCGTATTAGTCAGAGGTCCCTTTACTACGGTTCGGAGCCGTGGACCTTCAGTAATAGTAATAAATCACACAGCAATAGTACATTCACGTAGTTGTAAAAAGCATGATAATATATTAAGTAATCCAAAGTATTCATAATACGTTACACTCATTGAGTAACGTAACGGAATATGTTACAGAATACATTTTGGGGCATGTATTCTGTAATCTGTAATGGAATACATTTTAAAAGTAACCTTCCCAACACTGATGATTGTACAGCACTATACTGAATGATGCAGTTTCTTTTTTTTTTTTTTTTTTTTTTTTTTTTTTTAAATGACATCAGAAACAGCAGTATGCGACATTACGTGATGGCAGAGCTTCAGTTCATCCTTTGTCATTTTTTTTTTTTTTTTTTTTTTAATAAATAGGACAGGGGGAATGAATGAGAGAAAGAGGGGGAGAGAAAGAAAGAAAACCAAAGGGGAGAAGAGACTGTGAGAAGGGGGGGGGAAGAGAGAGAAAAAAAAAAAGAACTCCTGGGTCACCTGTATGGAGAAAAAAAAAAAAACAAACAAAAAAACCAAACAGAGGAGACAGCAAACAACAAAGAGCAACATAATAATAGAGAAAACAAAGCACCATCACAATAAACTAGCTAGTCATAGATATCAATATTTACTAAATAATAAACGATATTGTGCAGCACGCAAGATAGACAGCGCACAGTGTGCTTTGAGGCAGCAGCCAAGAAAGCTTTAGTCCGCGTCTGTGAATACCCATGTGTGCATACCTGTGTGGATCAGCATGCTTGCATTCCAAAGGTTTCTCCATGTAATGATCTGCTAGGGAGTGTGGGGGGGCCACAGCCCCGTCCTCCAGGGTGTGAAGTGGGTATGGAGGAGATCAAAACTCCAGACATCCAGAGGCCCCCAGAATACAAGAGACCATGGAAGACCAACAGAGGGGCAGCCGCGCCACTGTTCCAGTAAGAGCTGAGGAGAGTCCCAGATGAGGGCTCGCCCAGCAGCCGCGGAGCAGAAGTCAGGGGGAGTTGCAGTGACGCGCCCGTGAGCTCCGCTGGCCCCCAGCTGTGCCTGAGTGACCGAGCCCCAGGCCGAGAGGCCGGGGGCACCCCACCTCCAAAGGGGCCCGAGCGAGCCCCAGGCCCCAGGCCCCGACAAGCGGCCGCCAAGGAGTGAGCCGGTGTGTACCCGGACGCCCACCCCCAGATACAAAGAACCACCAACACACCGACACCTGAGGGAGTCCGCCACCGGCAGGGGAAGTGGTGGTGGGTGGAGATGCAGTTTCACAGTATAACAGCAAATTCTCTAAGCTGTGGACTGTCCCATAAGACTGTCGAAGTGAAATAACAAGTAAAACGCGCACATACAAGTCCCTGCTGAGTCGATGAGTCAACATTGTTTCCGGTATTTTTATTCTCAGTCAGAATTCAGCTTACCTGCTGTAGCTGGTTTTATGCTGGTAAGACGTGCTGTGGTCCTCTTTCTCTCTCATGTTTAATGTAACAATAGAACATTAATGATGTATTGTGGCTGCTATTTCTTTTTTTTAAACTATTATTAAAACCTGAGTTTTTACCTCAATTGTGGTGGGTTTTTTTGTTTGTTTGTTTGTTTTTGTTTTTTTTGTTAAACCAGCTCCAGATAATGAGTGTATTAACTTTTCCCTTAGATGTGCATTATGTGTTAAATTGTTATTTATAATATTCCTGTGTGCTTTTATGGGAGAGCTGCATTGAAGGAAGAGTCAAAAAACAGAGAAATGAGCTCTATATCTAATCAGAGGAGTATAGCATAGCATAGCATCTTTATTTATAACGCACTTTACATCCAACAATGTTGACCAAAGTGCTACAAATATAAAACAGAGAGGAAACCATTTAAATTACATATAAAATATCTTAAAGTTAAAAATAATATAATAAAAGAAAATATATTAAGAGACATCAACAAGTCCTGCTGTGCTAAAAGCCAAGGTAAATAAATATGTTTTAAGACGTGATTTAAAAACAGATAAGGAAGGTGCCTGTAACAAGTAAAGGCAACTCATTCCACAATTTTGGTGCTGCCACAGCAAACGCCCGATCCCCTCTGAGCTTACAATTAGTCCTGGGCACACTCAGGAGGAGCTGGTCTGCCGACCTGAGGGACCGGAAAGGAGTATACTATGAAGGGAGTTCAACAAAGGCAGGCTTGTGTTAGCTGGCTCAGGTTTTCCTGAGCCAGCTAACACAAAGATAACGGGTACCATAACAATGGTTATATCAACTTTTTCTGCAAAGCCGGGCTTTCTGCTTTATGCTCTGCATGCTCACATAAAAAAGGGCATTTCATGCATTTTGACCTTTTTTTGTACAAAATGCCTACTCCAATCAGATATGATCAAATGATGATCATCAAATTGTGATAAGAACATAAAAACACAAAAGTAAAACACTGTTCCAAATAGGAAAAGAGACTATTGCTGCAGAACATCGCCAATCTTGGGCTTTATTTCACCTATGAATAAATGTTTATTTAAAGTAGAAGGTGAAACATTTAAAGAAGATTATTATGTGAGGGCACAGGTGCTGTAACCGAAGTTCTTGCCCTCAAATTAGCTGCTAGTATACAACATTGTTTTTTTTTTTGTTTGTTTGTTTTCTTTTGTTACAACCAAATATATACTTTAACACTCAGGAATGATAAGTTCAGCCCTAATTAATTATTTTGATCACTTTTCATCATTTATGACTATATGGATTTTAAAAAAATTCATTTATTGATTTTTACATATGCGAGTGATTAGTTTGATTAAGACAGAACATTTAAAGATGCTCATGTTAATGTAATTTATACATGACATTAAAGTCTGTTAACTTATGGAAGGTGTTTATTAAAGTATATGATAAAACTCAAAACATGCACAGCTACAGCAGGTGTATATTTTGTATATTTAATTGAAGGATGTTGTACCTTTATTTAGACTTAGAATAAAAAAGACATTGATATAATAACTGGTATTTATAATACAAACATTTCAAGCAAAAATTAAAGGAGAGGTCAAACAGCTATTCAGCTAGTTAAAAATGGAATAATATGTCATCTTCCTGTATCGATTTTACATCAATATATCAATCAATGGCAGTGCTATTAAAACATGTGTAACTAATCTTTGTTAGCTGACATTTCTTGCCAGAGATATGGTTACTGGTATTGATCTTTATAATCTTCTGTAAGTGAAGCAACATCTAAAAGACCTTCTAAGGTCAGCATGAACAGTGTGTTTGATGATTCACGTCTACAAAATTGGATTTATAAAGGAATAATTTCTTCATAAGACAAAGGTCTTAGCTAAGGCCACTGTCTTAATACAGAGATGTGGGATTCTCATACAAATGTGCAATTTATGGACCTCAGCAATATTACTGTGCAAGACTCATAATTGTAGAAGTGCTGTGATATTTTTCTTTTTTCTTTTTTTTTTAAGAAAACAAATTGCATTTACCTGCATTTAAGACAAACATCAAATGTAAAACTCCTGAAATCCCATCTGTAATAATGACATTTAGTTTGAGCTTTGCCAGTTTCACAAAAGATAAATGTTCTCTTGATATTGCTTGATATAGTAATTTGGCTGTTCAAATATTTGGGACTTCTTTCTCATATATTTTCAATTCATAATTAATAATGTTTCAAAGGGGACAAAAGGCCAGCACAAAGACTTTCTTGCTATAGAGCTATGCTCCTCTTGTTGCTTGGTCTTTTTCAGTTTTGTTTACTTCTTCAGTCCATCTTAAATAAGCTCGAGTCTTGTGATGACAGCCACGTTTCTGTTTCTTATTAATTATACTAGTATATTTGTGTTTGCATGATGTAGATTTGCATTTGTGAATGCAGTGATGAATTATGTTCGCTGACAATGGCCTGTTGAAGTACTCCTGGGCCTATGCAGTGAATCACGTCTGTTTTTAATGCAGTTCTTCTTCATGGGGGCCTGAAGATCGTAGCCATTCAGTACTGTTTGGATCCTATAAGAACATTTTTCCAGATTCATTGAATCTTTCAATATAATTACATATCTTTTGCTTTTGTTACCTATTTTATTCAAATATGTTGCTGCATTTTGTCATTATATTTCTGTCTTTCAAATAAAATGTAGATTTAATGAATTGTAAAATTTAAAATTTTGTCTTTATATTTTGCAGTGCCCATTTTGGTAAATACAGTTATATAACTATAACTCACATTATATAGTTTCCCTGCCAGAGTATTGTTCTGAACTTACCAGTGATTCATGAAAACTTCTCAGTCTGAAGCAGATTGGCAACAGGAGGTGAAGACCACACCAGTCGCCTTTCCTACCAAACAAGACCAGGAAACTGAGGCTTTGGGTTTCACAAGTTCACCAAAACTGGACAAAAGAAAACAACTTGAGTCTTGATTTGTGACATTCAGCTGCGAGGGTCAAAATTTGGTATAAAGACCATGAAACCATGAATCCAACCCTTCTATCAACAGTGGTGATGTAATTGTGTGAGGGATACTATCACGTCAGTATTGCCCAAAATCTCTGAACGTACCTTGTTGAGTTGATGTGAAGGTAAAAGAGGCCAAACCCAATACTAACAAGCTGTGCCTAATGAAGTGGCCAGTGATAATATATACTGTATATTATTGCTTTTGCTCTCCTATTTTGATGTAAATGCTTTTCAAATAAAAAGAACTGTAGACAGTTACATGTGCATTTTTTACTTGCATATGGAGCAGTTAGCGCTCTTATCTACCACTTTTTTTTTTTTAGAGGAGAAACGTCTTGTATTTGCTCGACATCCTGTAATCCTGATTTCAGTGTTTAGGCCAAAATATGAATAAAACCTGAGAAGTGAAATAGAGCTGCCATTTATGAGTGTCCTTCAGAAGCTGTCTCTCCACACAGCTCGGAAAGCCCCAATGCCTACAAACATAGCCAACACATAAATCATGTTTCTGATGCATTAACTGTCAGTCACTGAACAAACTCTTTGGTGCTTATTGTCAAAAAAGGCTTTGCCTACATGGACTGTCTTAACACATTTCATGGTTCAGATATGAATAATAATTGCTGTGGCCAGATCAGCACTCCTGAACAAATTGATTGATTGATTGATTGGTAATTTATTTCAACATGTGAACAATATACAAGTACATTTAGAAAAGAAATGAGAGAAAAAATATATATACTATACAAATTACATACAAAAAAACATTCTGATTAATTTACAAATGAAGAATGAATGAATGAAGCAGCTCTATTATTAAAGGGCTGTTAAATTTAAATCATTGAATCCGAAACCACCACTAATACTGGACTACACCTTAGTGTCTGTTATGTAAATTGCCACTTTTTTCATGTTTAATCTGTTGATGATCAGCTGCCACTGTAATATTATTCTGTGTTAATTAGTTAATTCTCTGAAGGTTTAAATGTGCAATGTCCTTGAATGTGTTTTGTGTGCCTTTTGTCAGTGGCCAGCCGAGTGGCCCAAGAAGAAGCTTCTCTGGCACTAAAATAGAAAAAGAGGAATACAGCAAACAACAACCAAACAAAAAAGTGTTGGCTTTTCTTTTTCCCTGTCTTTTTTCTTAAAATTATAAAAACACACAGCCAAACATTTTTTTTTCTTTTGTTAGTGGTCCTAATCCTTGTGATGATACGATAGTCATTATGAGACTCGGCTAAACTCAGAAGCATCGTTCATATGACTGGAAAGAGCAGAGAACATAATAAACATTTTTGCTTATAAAAATGCTTAAATATCATTTAATCGTTTATTTGATCAGCTTGCAATACTAACAAAGCGCATGCAGTCTAACTTTTACTCCAATAATACCAATAATCCAGTCATCTCTTGGCCTTTACTAAACCATTGCAACTGTGTAAGAAAACCTGTCTACTAACCTCAAGGAATTCACTAAGTGGTATCTGCACTGGAGGGATGTATTAGCAGCATTTTCATGTAGTGGACTGTGTCAGGGGAAACGGCAAAGCTTTTTGCACATAAAATGCACTGCTCCACAGGGAACGAAGGAAAAAAGACAAAACAAAACAGAGAAACAAGCAGCCATGAGCAGGGCGGAGTCCCTTGAATTAAAATGAAGTCAGTCTACTTAAAAGACAACAGACCAGAAAAAGAAATGGAAAACTGATATTTATGTTGGCTATCAGTTAACAAGAAAAACCATCATTTGTAGGGTAGGCGTTGTACTAAAGGCTGCTTTTACAGATATTTGCAATAGGTTTAAGATTTATAACATCAATAGAGAGGCAAATTAAGCCAATGCGTTAGAGTACATACACTGTATTTATTTTATAAAATTTAAGCTAAAAAAAACCTCAGTTATGGAGGAATATAATTGATATATTTATTTAAACAACAAAAAAGACAGATATCAGTCTTTGTAAACGGCAACCGTGCTTTTATGTTAGAATTCAATGGTGATGCTTATTAAAAGGCCAATTAGAATAATAATGAAAATGGCGAGCACTGATTGCATTATTACAGTACATTTTAGTCATTCCATGCACCCATGTCCATCTGCTCATCTCCATGTTCGGGGGTAAATATGGAGATGAACAGATGGATGTGGACACATGGGAGTTTATCAATAGTTCTCACTTAGACCTTCACCCCAGCCACCTTTTACACTCTGGCAACAATAGGCCAAAGATGACTAAATAGACTAATCAATCAACAGCTCAAAGTGACATTTTGCCTTTTCTGTACCCTCGCCGCCGTAATTCATCTATTCGTACTTCTGTCGCTCTCACCACACAAGGCTGCAGACAGCCAAGAAGCTGAGGATATTGAGGTTTTAGGACAGGTCTGCCAGTATCTCATCTACCCTTGTTTTCCTTTCTTCCTTTATTGACACAACATACAAAAATGCCCTTTCTCTGCCAGACTCCCCCCTCCTCTTTTCTATTTCTCCCCCACTTGCTTTCACTGAGGCCTAATTACATGGTGGACAGAGTAATCGATACAGGAGAGACTGAAAGTCCCCAGCAGGCAGCGTGAGGACCCTCTTAACTCCCTTCAGTCGACCCATACTTACACTTGTACACTAGCAAGTCATCTTGACTTTTTGCAGACATTAGACCCAGCCTTGCCTATTCCCATAGTGCACTACATGACGCTTAAACAGAGGAAGTGCATTACACTTTACCCCCGGGCACAGAAAATACACATCTAATGGGGAAAAAATTGTGTTGGGGCGGGGGCTGTTTACGTCATGTTCTTAATTTGTTGTTGTAATTTGCTGAACCCAGAACTTGTGATGAGCCACATTTATTTGTCATGTTATATTCTATAAATGCAAGTTCACAAAATAGTAATCAAACGAACTTCACTGTGTAAAACTTGGTGAAATGAGTCTGTGTTTAGAATAGATGTGCATGAGTGACAAGGCCAGAAGCTTAAGTAACTAAATTAACCAGTCCTTTTCTTTATAGCCAAACTCCCCAAACTGATTGCTTCTATTGACAATGGATCATTAAATGAGAAAACTTTGTCTAATGGCATTTATTTTTTATTTTTCCTTTATAAAATACATATTAAAAGGAGAATTTCATTAACATGAAGACATGTTTTACATTTTCAAGTCCAGTCTGAAAATATATATAAAAAAAGAAATGTATGCGAAGGACAGTGTTAATTGAAATTGTAATATTTTTCAGCATTATAACACATAATAGAAATGCCATTAATTAGCCATCTTTGTAAAATACTTTTTGCTTCCATGGCAAAGCAACTCGGCCTTGTTTTTACAAGCGCACCTCTAATTAACTCAGGATGACCTTTAATGTAGGCAGAATTTCAATAACAGTCATTTCAAACAAGAAGCTTTACAAAGTGAAGCGTGATCTGCTAAATTTTGGGTAGCAAGGACAGAGAAGAGTACTGTTTTACAGGGCAGGGAAACCTGGTAGCTTCAAATAAATTCACTTGGATACGATCACAAATGTTGTTTCAAGTCTATATGAATCTAACTGTGATGATGTGTGCAACAGCTCATGGTAGGATTTCGTCAGATTATTTGTTATAATGCCCTCTCTATAATATTTCACTTTTATGGCTGTAGTGTGACACAGATGTGTGGCATTACGCAGCCGTTATCTCATGAAATTAATGCTTCAAGATACTCAGATACATACGATTATGTGTCTAATTGATTTAGAGCAGGATATATAATACTGTCTCACTGATGTATCGCAGATTACATAATGCGGGATCAGTAATTAATTTTACTGCTGCAGGTTTTAGCCCATGTTGCCATAGAAACTTCAGGCACACCGATTTGCTTTTTTTCTTTTGACTTTTTGTGGTTCCTGTGGTCTATAAAAGTGTTGCCAAGCTAATATTTTGTACCCATATCTCAAAAGACTGTACAAATGAGGCTGGTGGGGATATCAATAGTTTCCAGTGATTTGGTAACAATCAAAAGCAATGTTTGTACCAAGTTTATGACAAAATTCATCCAGTAAAAAGGACATCCACAATATTGAAAGAAAAAAAACATGCTGTCATACTATTGCTGAAAAAAACACAACAAAACAGGGAGCTGAGACAAAAGAGAAGGCGAAATGCTGGACATGGAGGCTGACAGAAACTGGATCATCCTGAAAGACTTTTTTTCCCCTCTGGTGTCTAAAACTGCTTTTTGAAAGGAGTAGGATAGTTTTTACTGCAATGAGTGGGGTGTGAAGTAGACACAATGGAGCATAATGATTAGTGATTAGGTTAGCTGGGAAGTTGGCTTGGATACTGATCCCTAATAGAGCTAACACAAAATTTTCTATAATCCTTAAATGTAATTATCCTTAAAAGCAAAAGTACGGGGTCAGATTCAGCTTACCAGACCAAACTCAACACTGTGGAAGCACATGCCACTAAAAAACAAATATGTGACCTTTTCATGTCCATGTTGATCGCAACAGCGTTAGGAAGAATAATGACTAGCCAACAAGGCCTTCTCACTGGGGGATCCTCAGGATATGGAGGTTTTTTGAACTTTAAAATTCTTTATGACACCCCAAACCTGTAATTCATAAAACAGAGAAGGCGCACCCCAAAGCAGGCACACTCTCCGCTTTGTGTTCAAATGCTAATTGTTTGTGAAACAGCCAATCACTAGCTATGATATGATGAGAAATAATCCAGTTTTAACCGGTTTCTTCTGCGATAATATCGGCCCAATTCATCAATGTCTCTTTGTCTATTTTTGGCTCGAGCAATTCCAGTTTTTCATCTCAGTAAATCATTGATAGTAAACCCCTTCCTTCTCATTTGGCTCTCTCCCAGCCCTGGCTTTGTTGTGGGCACATCTTGAAGGCTTAACGTGGGTGTTCTGACACTACAGGATGAGAAGAGAGCACAAAGCCAGAGCTAATTAAAGTAGGCAAACTTCTGCAGCCTTGTCTCACTCTCATTGACCTTTATCAAAACACTGGCATTCATGTCGGGCAAATGCTGGCACATTCCAGCGAATGCAGTGCAGGGGAAGGGGTAAACAAACACAGGCTCATTAGATTGCAACAGAGACCATCCTATCACCCTGGCAATCTTGTGATACTTAACACACATGCAAACACACTCACCCACTAGGAATTTTAGGATGTAGATGGGTTAATGGAATCACCACTGAAGCCCGTAAATTAGAAGTCACATTTCATGTCGCCTGATACAAACAACAAAAAGTAATCAAATAGCTTGAAGTGCTTAATCATATATCATTCATGGCTGAAAAGCTTGTTACTACAAATAATTATTTTTTGCTTCAATTGTTACAAAGACGATCACTGATTTGACACAATCACTGCGTTGCAGACCATTCACGTCCTACCTTAGTTATCGGACAGAATGTAACCCCCTACTTTTTAAAGAGATGCTTTCAAGTTGGACTGGTTTGATAGGCACTTCTTAATTACCATACAGTCAAAGTGTTCCCACAAAATCTCAATAGGATTGAGATCCAGTGCCTGAGCTGGGCACTCCATTATAGATAGAAAACCAGCTGACAATTTCTATCCAAGTAGCTCTTGCATAGTTTGGAGCTGTGCTTTGGGTCATTGTCTTGTTGTAAGAGGAAATTGGCTCCAATTAAGCGCCCTCCACAGGGTATGGCATGGCTTTGCGAAACGGAGTGATAGTCTCATTCGTTGTAACTGTGCCTAGAATGTAAGAATCCTAGAGTCGCCTCTTTGCTGACATTGATACTTCTTTTTCCTGGCAGCATTTAATCAGGCTGCCAGTTTAGCGCTTGAGAGGCATACGTTTCTCAAAGTAGAGATTGATGTTCTCTTGCACATCTTTGCTTTTTGTTCTGGTTGGAGCCATTTGGTGATGTTCAGTGTTGTATTCAGAGATGGGCAGTAACACGTTACTGTAATCTGATTATTTTTCTCAAGTAAAGAGTAAAGTAAGGGACTACTATTGCAAATAGGTAATTAGATTACTGTTACTTTCCCGTAAGCACACTGCGTTACTGCGCTACTAAACGAATTACCATGAGTGTCTCATGACAATGACGTAACCACCATCACAATAAACTAGCTAACAGTAGATACTTTTTTAATTTCACCTGTTGAGAATGAAAAAAGAAAACAAGCAGAAGAAAACAAGAGTAATAGAATAAACAACATCACGATGATATATGGGAATATAACTGTAAATACTAAATATTAAACATTATTGTGCAGCATGTAAGATGCCCCAGGCTCCAGGCCCCGATAAGCAGCCACCAAGGAGTGAGTCGATGTGTATCTGGACGCCCATCCCCAGACACAAAGAACCACCAACGCACCGATGTCTGAGGGCGTCTGCCACTGGTAGGGGAAGCGGTGGGGGAGATAGGCCTCCATACCTTGGAGGACCTGGGATGTCCCCAGAGAGGTGGCGTCTGATACCCGACCTGACATATGGACACAGACAAACAGGCACACACAGATACAAACATCCATTCCCACCCTCATGCTCTCATATGCAATTACTCAACACTCACCTAACGTGGAGACAGACATAGAGAGACGCTGTACACACAATCACACTCCCCAAGCGTACTCTAAGCCCCGGGTCTAGGTACGCTTGCCCCTGGAGGAGCGTAACCGAGTGCGACGTTCGTGGCAACAGCTGTGTGCAGATCAACAATGGATAGTATAACGAGTGCGGGGGAAGGTACGACCGTGCGTTTAAAGCGTGGAAGTACTGACCTTACTTTGAGTTTGATTCTGTAAAAAGTGCCAAAAACATTAGCGTCTGTTGTTCACTGTGTGGGAAGAAAACTTCTTTTTACAGCAACCCCCCCCCAAACTTCCGAGCAAGCACAGAGTACACTGCCACAGGAATGTGAAAGTCACAGAGAAACTGCGGGATCCTTCCACCGATATGACGGCTGCGACACACCTGCGCCAGGGCAAACCTCCGCCTGCCCCACTTCTGCTATACAGGTGAAAATAGAGCAACAGAACCGCTGAGTCTTTGATTTTATTTATTTTCTGCTGTGTTTTACGTGCATCTATTTGAAAGAGTGAGTGTAAACACAAAAAACTATTTTATTTTATGTGCTGGAATGTGCAGAAAATAGGTTTAAATGTTAAACAAATTTCTTCCAGTCAGAGAATGTTGCATATAATTTAATGTTTGCATTTAAAAAAATTAAAACTAATAAAACAAGTTTTAAAAAGAGACTTTTTCATTTGATTACATTTTATATGATGGATTATGTCATGGACCCGGCTCTGGAGGACTCGGGGGTCCGTGAGCAGTGGGGACTGTTGTTGTTGTTGTTGTGATTGTTATTATTATTATTTGGGGTCTATGTCATCTACTGTTCTCTGTCCACATTGGTATCTAGGGTGTGTGTGTGTTTGCTTCTCCCTCTCTCTCCCCGGTCCTCGGGGATGTTTTACGGAAGTGTGCGCCGTGGGAAAGGCGTTACCTGGCAACTGTCGTCATCGGAAGTCCCTCCTCACTGTTGCCGGCCCACCTGCAGCTGATTACGTGCTCAGATGTTGGTAATCATCCCCCCCTGGCTAGACAGAGGTATTTAACCTGGGCTCACGGCGACAGTCGACGTGGGATTATTACTCCTAACTGGTATAGTCTGTGCTAGACGTGCGTTCTTGGTATTCGGCTAGCTTGTGGCTATTTGTGGATTTTCCTTCTTCCTCCAGGAGAGTCGAGCGAAGAAGCGAGTTGGGGAGCACACACACTAACGGAGCTACAGCACGGGACGCACTGGGAGCAAGGGACGAGCACTATTGGCAAATTGCACTTTTGAGTGAATTGTTGGACTTCCCTGTCGGTTTCACTGGAAATAAAGTGCACTGTGGCATCGCAGAGTCCTGCGTTTTGGGTCCTATTTTCCTCATCCCATGACAGATTGTGCAGAAAAAGTAGACTTGGGCTGAAAAATCTATCGCTTTATTACCTATTCAGGGTGTAAATCCTGTTTTAAAAAGTAACTAATTACTTTTGAAAATAATTAATCAGTAAAGTAATGGGATTACTTTTTAAAGTAATCAGTAACTAATTACTGATTACTTTTTTCAGTAACTTGCCCAACACTAGTTGTATGGAATGTAAGTTTTTCAAAACTAAATGATTACAAAAAATGTTTAAAATGTGTCACAACTTAGGAGCAAATTACTTTTTTTTTCTTTTACAAGGGTTTTAAGAACAGTAAGTATGTTTTATTAATTGGCCAAAGAATTCAAGTCAGTGAGCAACCATGCACAAAAGCACGGCCCTGGAAGTGACTCAAGTGGAAGAAAAATAATCAGTGTTATTTATTTCTAATGGTGTTCCTGTTGAAAAATATTGACTGGGGAGTTTGGAAGGACAAGGAAAAATGAAAATAAAATCAATAATGGAGCTAGGAGAGGGTTCAAACACCAAGCTAGCACCAGCAACTTAAACAAATATATGAATAATGTAATGACATTACCTGTAACATTAACATCATAACCACAAACTCCTCTGTACCCTACGGCCTATCTTGATGCGTACCTCCCTGAAATATAACTACACATCAGGTCGACGCCACCCACGACTATTGTGATCGGCCTTTTCAGCATGACAGATTCTTCTGGTGCTTTTTGGCTACTTTTACACTGAAACAATCATTAAATTCATCAGTGAGAGAATAACAATGATTGTTTCAGTGGCCCTGAAAAAAACTGACAACTGAAAGTGGAGACTCGGGAGTGAAAAAAGTCTCAGCATTTTCTCGTCTCCGGCTGGCTCTGGATGTGAATTAATTAAATAACCACACGCAAGCATAAATTCCGGCAATGATGTTGGCTACTTACGTAGGTTACATCTTAGGCTCTGCAAAGATCACCTGCAGAAGCTTGAATGTGGCCTAACAGCATATTGATAATGTATATTTTTTCTGTGATATCTGATGCTGAGACTGGACTACATTATGTTCTTCACCACAGATTAAAAAATGTTGCATGTGTTCAACAATAATAGTTCTTTACCTAAACATTTTAAAAATATATATTTGCACTTAACTCATTCGTGAGAATCCCTTTCATTTCACAGTTAAGACCTGGATGGCAACACATGTATTCATAACTTCGCTGTTAGCTAGGTTTCAGTAACATTCTTATCACTGCTTAGACAACAAATAAGACAAATAGCAACAAGCACATGAATCATTATATGAAGGGGAAAAAAATCGATTCCTTTGGCTTGAAAAAAATTAAATGTTTGCAATGCCAAGCTATGATGTAGTATTGCACCATATTGCATTGAAAACAGTTGGACCCCAGACTGAGCATACAACAAAACAAGTACACACAGAATTTTTGGCCTACTGGCATGCCAGTCCAAAGAAATAGAGATAAACACACATAAGTCTCTATGACAGTGCTTTGTTTTATTGAACAGTGGGTAATCCATGAGGACAGATAAATGTACCTGCAGCAACAAGAATCTATGCAAATTAGAATACTACATCCCATATTTATGTTTAGAAATTAAACTCAGTGCAACAAGTTAAATATTGCATGACCGTGTTGTACTAATGCAATTATCCATCCATTTTCCACATCCTAACCCCTCTGTGGGATCATGGGGTGCTGGAGCATCCTGCAGAGTTAAACATAAATAAACATAGTCCTGTGAGCAATTTAGAATCTCAGATTCACCTGACCTGCATGATTGAACAGCTGGAGAATATGGGAACACCCAGAGGAAATGCACGTAAATACCAGGGACATGTAAAGTCCACCCTGAATAATCCCAGTCAAACCTGATTGTTTTTAAACCATGGAGCATTCTTGCTGTGAGGCTAACCACAGAGAAGCATGTCGTGTAGATATGATTAATGCTGTCGAAACATAATTTATGCTGAATTGCCCACACTGAATATCAAAATAATAAAGGAGGCAGCTCAGAAGGATATATTAGACCTATTTATTTTGCTAGTGTTTTTTGTTTTGGTAATGTCATTAGTTAATCCAAATAACTGGAGATATTAGCATAGCCAAAATATAACAGAGCTGTTTAAAGAAATGGGGAAAAAATAAATATATATGCAGTAGGTGCAGTGTTGGGAAGGTTACTTTTAAAATGTATTCCACTACAGATTACAGAATACATGCCCCATAATGTATTTTTTAACATATTCCGTTACGTTACTCAACGACAGTAACATATTCGGAATACTTTGGATTACTTAATATATTATCATGCTTTTTACAACTACATGCATGTATTATTGCTGTGTGATTTATTACTATTACTGAAGACTACTCACCAAACCAATACCAACTAGATTTCTTAATATAAATGAGTAACAGTAGGGTGGACATTAGGTAAGGCTGCACTTTTTGCAGCGATCTCGTATAGAAACTATTCCGCGCGTATATAAAACAGATCCACGGCGCCGAACCTTAGTGAAGGGACCTCTGGCTATAAACGGTAAATGTAACGGAATACAGTTATATTTTGTATTTTAAATACGTAAAGCCAGTACATGTATTCCACTACTCCCCAACACTGAGTAGGTGGAGATATTTGGTTATTTTATGGTAAGACAAACAACTCTTGTTAATGAAATGAGTCACTCATGGGTGTATTTTTTAATTTACTTGAGGAAAAAGTCCCAGGAGTGCAGAGTCTGACAGAAGGAAACGGTGTGTGCATGTTCCTTCTCATTGAGTTCAGGCAGCTGAGGGAATGAGTTACAGCACAGCCTTTCACCTGCATTGTTCCCTCCGCACCTTCGCCTAGACGTCACTCTGACCTCAGCCAGCAATAACTGAAGAGATAACTCACTCAAAACTTTGTGTCACTGAGTTTGAGTCATTCTTTTCAAGCTCCGGAGGTGGCATTTCCAACAATATGTGAGCATTTCAGGAATGGTTATTTTCTGCCTCCTGGTTGCTGTGCATTCGCTCATTTACCAATGTTCTTGGTTAAACTCTGTCAGCTCACATCTTTGGATGAGCTAAACTTTGTTTAAAAAATGGTAACATGTTGATAACGTTCCTCTCATGGGTTATAATTATGGACAACTCTTGTCTTGTCAACATCTTTGCAGGCCTGTATAGTAATATTTTGTGTTCTTTAATGTAAAACATTGATAATTTTAAGATTTACCACTTACTTATTTGTAAGATCACCCTTTAAAATGTTATAAACAAACTAAACGGCACTCACCCACAAAGTGACAGCAGAAGAAATAGAAAAACAGAAAGAGGAAATTAAACAAAAGCCAGATGGAGACACAGCATTACAAGTACTTACCAGCCACTTTGTTCAACTGCATGCTAACACAAATATCAGTATAAAATATTAATATAGCAGCAATTGAACACGTTTAGACATGTAGACATGGTCAAGATGATCCGCTGAAGTTCAAAACGAACATCAGAATGGGGAAGAAAGGTGATTTAAGCAACTCTGAATTTTGGGATAGCCTTTAGTGTCAGGCAGGCTGGAGTATTTCTGAAATCACTGAAGGTGCTTTATATTGTACAGAAAAGACCCTAATACAGAGATAACCTCAACAATCAGACAACCTCCAATGAGCAAGCACTTGGTGACAGTGAGAAGGAAAAACTCCCTTTAACAGGAAGAAACCTCTGGCAGAACCGAGGTCAGGGAGGGGCAGACATCTGCCATGAGCAGTTGGGGGTAAGGGAAACAGGACAAAATACGATTAAGCATTTTTTAAAATGAAGACCTGTAGCGATCGACTCTGGAGACAGTTACTAATTCTGCTTCTGCCTCAGCATCTGCTGAACCCGCGCTGTGATTTTTACATGCCCTACTGCGCAAGTTAATGTCATTCCCCATCAATTCCACTTTCTTATAACATCAGTACTGTGGAATATTTGGTAGTGAGGAAATTTCTGGACTTGATACACAGGAGGCATCATGTAATTCACTGAGCTCCTGAGAGCAACCCATTCATTCATAAATGTTTGTAGAAGCAACCTGCATGCTTAGAAACTCATTGGAAGACCTAAGTTCAATGATTTGGATGTGTGTGTGTGTGTGTGTGTGTGTGTGTGTGTGTGTGTGTGTGTGTGTATATATATATATATATATATATATATATATATATATATATATATACACACTGGTGTGGTGGTGTTCTTTTGGCTCCTCTGCTGTTATTATGTTGCTGCTATACTGCTACCTATCTCGGCAACAAGATCCATAGCCTGAACATCCATCCATGACAGGCTTATGTCAAACCTATAAATTATTCCTTTCAGATTTGTTTCTATACTGCTGGATTTGATTGATTTAAAGTGTTTTGCTAGCGCGAAAACCAGACAAATCTGAAAGCTCATGTTTCATTTGTTCTGGCACAATGCGTTTGGCTCATCTCCTGTTCAAACAGATTTCCACATGCCACTTTTTCCATACCAATTTGATCACAACAGCTTATCTATGGGAAACGTTAATATCAATCAGTATATTTGCATATGTTTTTCTGTCAGAACTACTTCACATGTTTTGGTAGTCCTGTTAGTATAAAGTTGTATGGGGAAGCACTGTATTATGAACATGCTGAATATTTAAACTGAGAGGTTTCAGACTACTTTGTGTTTGGGCATATGCTGACTAGTATTAAACTTCTTTAAACGTAGTCCTGACAGTGCTGTAATGTAAGTGGGAGCTATTCAGTGTTGCTTTTTATTTAAATAGGAAACCTTTTGTAGCTCGAAATTATAGTGAGCAAATCATTGATATTTTCTTCTTGAGAGCAAATGTTCACATTACATCCATACAGGAAGGTTTTGAACCAAGGAAGCTTTTAAGCAAGCTTTTAGACAGAGCCAGCATGTCTCTTTGTGTTCCCCATCAAGCTGACAGGAATTCAATAATTCCAGGGTCTCATTAAGTATCGGCAATTTACCGGGTGTAACATGTCTGACGCACATCTGCAGTGAGAACCCCCTTGCACACCAAGTCTGGAGTGCAGCACAATCTGCAGCAGTACCAGCAGTTATTGTTCATGCAGCACCTCACTCTGGTGCCCAGTGCTTCACAATTCTTATTCAGAGAGAGACCTTCTCACAGCTACTGCGCCTGCAATCCCTTTACTTTGCCACTGACAAAAAAAGAGAGAGGAAATCAATGAAACCAAGGATCAATAAGACTCTTCCACTACCAAGGCTATCTTCTTCTTTTTTAAATAATTATGTAAAGTTCAATAGTGAACATAGCTGCAGTCTGACATTAATTATCCCCATTGTCATCTGGAAGGGTACAAACCAAAGCATATACTAAATACCTGATGGTGTGTTTTGCAGGTATTTTTCTTGATACATCACCTGTATAACAGTAACAGATTTATGCACTTTTTAAGTAATTTGACGTTCAGTGAAACAGCCGTTTGAGCCCCTGATATTCAGACCAGGCATCTTCAAAGTCTGTGATAAGAGAACAAACTGCAGGAAAAAAATTAGATGAGTTAGTTTTATTTTATTTTAGAATTATCATGTTACCAATATATTACACTACATTATTTTAAGACACACACACACACACACAGTATCTGTCTGCTGTGAGTCAACCTTCACAGGTCAAAATTCCTACTTCTTCACTAACATTATCTTGCACTCCTTTTTATCTCCATTGTAGCCCGGCATAGCATTCGTAACTGTTATCTCAGTTATGCAGTGAAAGACGATGTTGTGTCAAAGCTGACTTTATTCGGCTGAAAAAGAAGAAAGGGGAAGATTGAACTGATACTGTTAAAAAATAAATCACATCGTTGCGAGAATAAACCAGAAGCAATACACAAGTCATATAACCCCACATAATGACGCACACAATGATGTAAATTAAGAAGCAAGAACTCGAGTCCGTGCTTCCATCAGTACGTACGGCTTCTGGCTGCAGTTTTGGGATCCCTTTGTGATCTCACAGAAATAACTTTTTATAGTTATCAAAGGACAACATTTTTAGCTTCACCTGATTCACCTAATTAAAGACCTAATCTGTCACACTTTGACAGCATATTCACATTTGTAAGCAAAGAGTTTGTTGTATGTATAAAATCTAAACTAAAATCATGTACTCATTCACTTTAACTGAATTTGCACTACAGTAGCTTTTGAACCGTATGCTGAGATATCTGTGCACTTTGATCACATTTTTAACATTTCAGCAATGGCTCAAGGAGTCATCAACTGCTAAGATTTACCTCAAAATCCTTATGTTGCAAGGTTTTGAACATTATTCCAGTTATGTTGTTTTCATATTTTAATTATTTTGGATGTGTCATATGGTTTCCAGTGTTTGTATGGCAAAGAGTGTGAAGCTTTAGCTGGAAACACTCCACAGTCAGGATTGCTGTTTGTTTAGGACTGTTGTGCAGTGTACAGGGCATTTGAATGCATCAAAAATGAGGTCGTTTTCTTTTAAACTGTAATGTTAATATTCTTTCTTTAACTTTCTGAAAAAAATAACTAGGCCATTTAGAATTTGATTTTTTTTTTTTTTACATTGGTATATTGTTCTGCTACCACACACACACACACACCATTAGTATAAATGACCCCACTTAAATTGAGGTTAATTGTTAGTTTGCATATTTGATTAGTAAAGCCATCTAATCATTTTACAGTGTAGGGTAGGTTGTACAAAAATAATCTTGAAAATTAGCCATTAATAATTTAGATAGTTCAGCATTTTGGGATTCACTGAAAAGTTAGAAAGACTGAAGCTTCTGCGTCAGCCAGCTTAGCCGAGCACACAGACTAGAAACAACCTATCAAATCTTAAAATGCTCATTGAGCCAAGACTGTCTCTGGCAGAGGTTTTTGTTCAGATGTGAGAATGAAATCAGGAAATCGTAAAAGAATAGGCTGTAGCATGTTAAACCGATACCCCTGAAACCACAATTTGTGTCCACGCTTGAAGTCTGTATGTGCATTTAGAGCAGCGGTCTCCAACCTTTTTTGCGCCACGGACCGGTTTATGCCCGACAATATTTTCACGGACCGGCCTTTAAGGTGTCGCGGATAAATACAACAAAATAAAACTAGTACCAGTACCGAAAAAAAGAAAATTTATTCATAACACACATGAAAAGACCCAGGAAAAAAAGTTAACGATAAAAACGATAACTAAATAACGTTAAAAACTGATAAAAACCCTGAAAACCATACATTTCACACCTGAGCCTCAACTCTCGCGGCCCGGTACTGAACGACTCACGGACCGGTACCGGTCCGAGGCCCGGGGGTTGGGGACCGCTGATTTAGAGGCTTTTTTGAAAGTGATCACGAATTTACCATTTTTAAATGGGAGTAGTCATTTTAAGTGTATGGCTTCCCACCTCTTTTCCCTAATGTCCTCTTAGTATGAGTTTGGGGGTGTCCAAATTCATGGGCTGCATCCTCCTGAGGCCGCATTTGTAGGCCGATTACGTCATAGCGACGCGACGAAGGCTGTCCAAATTTATAGACTCCTCCGAATGCAGCCGACAAACGCGTCCTCCTTTTCCCCGAATTTGAAGGATGGGTCAGGTGTGTCCTTCGTGGTCCAGCCAATTCCAGTTTTCAACAATGGCAGTTTTTAATTTGAAGTTTTTAATATTACTCTTATTAATCTTTCTGGGTCACAAAATAAACTTTTAATATATTTTCAGGCGAGAATGTAGCTGTATAAACTTAAACCTAAAAATGTTGTTGTTTGGCTTTTTTCAGTATTTTATTTGTTCGCGAGTGAATCGGTTTGGTTGAGATTAAAGTTATTAGATTAGATTAGATAAAATAAAACTTTTTTAATCCCCCTGGGTGGTTTTCACACAGCTGAATAAACGTCAAACAGAAAAATGATTAAACAGAATTATGAGATTGTCGAGAATTGACACCAGTGTCCTGTTATATTTTAGATAGCAAGGAGCAGACGGCTGAGTTTATTAAACTCCACCGAGACAGTGGTGACGCTAATCTGAAGGCTAGACCGTCCAATTTCACAGCTGTTTACTTCCGGCCTACCCGACCTTCTGAGGACCCGGCCCACGTAGACCGCGAAGGCCGGGTCCTCAGGAGGATTCAGCCCATGAATTTGGACACGACTTTTGTCAGCCTTGTGTGATGCATTAAGTTGAGGGTTTTTTTTCATAGGCCTTGAATTAAGTAGATCTGGTGTGTATAATTACAGTTTAATTTGGAAGTATATTACTCTTTATTACTTCAAAGTTAGAATAAGATTTTATACCAAACTAACAGTTATCAAAAGTGCCCTATAACACTCTCCCATAATTATATTTTCTAGCACAATGCTTAAAGTCCAGCCATTGTGAACTGAAAAGACACTGTGTAATTTTTTCAGCTTTTATCCCTCAGGGTACTGACTACTTCCTGTGTCTCCTCAGAAAAGCTGTAAAAAGACATGGCAAGAGGTGATTGATTGAATAATCCATTGCGCCTCTTATCTGAGCTTACTTCATCACTCCATCCAGCCTCCGAAGATAAATCTTCATATCTCCTCACACTAAAAGATGGGTTACAGGTGAAAACAGGACTTCTGGTTCTATCTTCAAACCTCTCTCTGTTTCTTTTTAACTTGTCACCCTGATTTGATTTTCCAGCTGTTAGCCCTTTTTTCCTACATTAAATGGCCTCGTGCAGAGGTTGATTTTTTTTCTCATTATGGACATCGAGGGCAGACCATACAAATCAATGTTTGACTCCTCACTTTAACCTTGGGATGTCATTAGTGTCTGCACATAAAAGCTAAGCTTGACTTGAGCTAATTTAGCTAAATGAGGATATGTCCCAGCAGAGATAAAAAGATGAAGGGGAGCCTTAGCAGCATGACATTTCTACCTTCATGAATGACTATAGACTCATTCTAAAACACTTGAGGCTAAGGGGCAGATGTGACATTCATGATTTGTAACCTTTTTATGCCTTAGTGCTGTATTATGTAAAAATATATAATATAATATATATGTATTGATATGAATGTCACTAAAGAATTATTTTCATAAATTCAAATTCAAATTTTATTTGTCACACACACACAACCATACACAGATTTACACAGTAAATGTAAAAATAGATGCATATGATTTATCAACAGTAATGGATAAACAAAACAGATTTTATGGTAAATAATCTATTTTAATAACATTTATGTTAAGTTAGCATTAGCACCATAAAGTGACAAATGAACTGTTTGGTTGGGCACTTTAAAAAATTAAACATTTAATTTCATTTTTTTAATGCTATCAAGTCACATACATCTGCTCAGTAAGTCCTCTAACACTATCATATATCAAAAAATCAAACCTTCCTACCTCAGTTCAATCAATGACGCTTAAAATATGTTGGATGGGTTTTTGGTTTTTGACTTCCTGGTTGGGATAAGAAAAACCAACCATTTACATTCATAGTGACATCTGGTGGATTTCTTTCAGCATTGCATACCTTAACCAAGTGCAGAGACAGCTCACTTAGGTGTAGTGAAGTTAGGCACTCTTCTTATTGAAATATAGTGACTCAAACTATGCTCGACCATTTGGTTGAGCAGGTTGTTAAAAGCTTAAACACCTTAGGGATTAATTGAGAAGTCAGTGGTGACAATCTCACCCTTGGGGACCAATTTAAAGTGCACAAGCTGATGAATGTTGAAAATTAAAACAAGCATTCTTCCAGACTTGCTTTTCTTTGTGTTATTTTTTCAATTGTTCACTTTAAGGGTCACCACAGCAGATCAGCTGCCTCCATCTCACTGTATCCCAAGTGTCCTTTTCTAGCATGATAATCCTCTGCAGTATTTGTATAGTGAAATCTAAATGGAGAAATCAGCTAAAAGTTAGCATTAACTAGTAAGAAAGCTTCTTGCATGCCTGTTTGTATCCATTCTTTAAATAGTTTTTTGGCTTTGGCAGTTGTCTCTGGAAGCAGGTTAAACGCTGCTTGTCTACAGGCCACTGGAATCTGTATGGGGGCCAGTGTTATGATGGAAGTGCTTGTGTCACAATAACAGTGGAGTTTGTCATGCTGAAAGGGCAGCAGGGCTTTCGCTGGCCTCAGATCAGTTATATCTGTGTATTGTATAGAAACAGAGCTATTATTAATTGCCAAAAGAGCCCTTTTTACCATGTTAACATTTGAGTTTTCTCTTACTAGCTTCTTTTGCCAACATGTGTGAGATATAGAGGAGTTATAGGAATTATAAATACTAAGCTTTCAGAATAGTATTTATTAGACATCACTTGGTTGAATGAAGTTACAAAGTTAATACACCACGTTTTATTTTATTTTTTTATACCACTAGATACTGATGTTTAGCAATGTCCCAAAGTGCGTAAATTCAATTGATTCCACTGTGATGTTTTTATCTTAGAAATATGTTTAGTATACTTGAAATCAATGTGTAGGCCTGTTTTCTGGGATCATTAAAGCTGTTTATTCAGAGATATCTCATCAAAGTACAGCCACAACAAACATTAGATTTTATAGAATATGATGCATTACTGTAGATTAAACAGAATACTAAATATTGAAAATGAACCTGAAATATCAGCAGCATGAAGATTGATCCTTATAACACTAATGGGGAAAACCTTTCTCCAGATAAGTACTTTTACTTGGCCGATAATGCAGTTTTATGTATATTGAGGTGTTTTCATAATGTTTTATTGGTAGTTTGGCTAAAGGAGTGGTTCTGAACAAGTCATCCAACACTTGTCATTGCAGCTAATAGGAAATGTTTAGTTGATAAACATAGAAGTAACTGTAATTTACAAATTTTCTACCAGGAAGGAGTGAAGAAAGGTGAAGAGTCCAGCATAAAACATTACGAATATTTGGTAGGGGTGAATGGATGTCATCTAGTTGCCTTTGTGTAAAGTCACCGCGTGCCACTGATGTACAATATATGCGCCTTTGTATACAACGTGCATGTATGTGTCATTTTTATGCTATATGTTTTGGTGTATACTTATTTAAATGTGTGAATGTTGTATTTTAAATAAAAGTGCTGTAATTGTGCTAAAAAGGTGTGATTTTAATCAGTACTTTACACAAAATAGCTTTGGCTCATTGTGAATTCTGTATGTCTGTATTGTGTATTTATCCACGGAGCTCCTGTTTTTTTTCTGCTTAGTAACACTGTGGTAGTCAAAAGTGAAATTCCTAATTTCGGATAAATAACACAATAAATCAATATATTAAATAGCAGAATATATTCGTTTCCCCACATTACAAATAGAAAACAGAATAAATGTAACTAAATCTTTGTTTTGTTTTATGGGTTTACCTAATAAGATGGCTCAGATTATATAAATCCATTTAAAGGAAAAAACATATCAATGTCACAGTGCGTTTTGATTAAAAACAAATTAATCTAAAACTGATTCTGAGTTCATTTAAATATCGCAGATGTTATTTGACTGCATTTATTTGCAGTGTAACAATATGCTTGGAAAGTATAAATCAACATCTAAAAATCTGTAAATCACATTTGCATCATGGGTGTTTGTTTCGATTTGATTCATGCAAACTGTGTCAAACACATCTTATTAGTTTTAAAATAGTGTTCCTACCTAAATGTGTAGATAGTTCTGCAAGAATTTTACCAACATTTTCAAAGGTGCTGCAGTGAAGGAAACCTCTATTATAACAGATGAGCCATTTTAAGGTAAAGCAACCAGTAGTAACTAGTAGCCACAGCGTCAGTTTCCTACACATGTAAAATATACTCACCACACAATCACTGTAGCTAAAATGATAATATAAAATTAGATTTGTGTATGTAAAACAGGATGCTCTGATTAGCATTGAAGTGATTTGGGAAAAGAGATATTCAGGCAAATGTGTATTACACAGAAAAAACTAAAAAACTTTCAACAGTTGTATCCATTGTATCAATTCAGGAATGTCCACTTCCCTAAATTTATGTTTTAATCTGCTGATTAAAAACACAAAATGTACCCAATATAAGCAGCCTGACCAGAAGACATTCACACTCCCACACATGCTCACTCACAGATATTATCACCCCACATAATGAGATGCCTTTCTTCATTTAAATGGTTTGAATGTTTACTTGTAGAGGGTTTTTTGTCACCCATATCCATCACTGATCCATCTCTATTTGATATGTGCATCTGGGTAATCTTGAATCCAGCTGGGGTGCCAATTGTTCTTATTATTATTCTGTGTAGAGATATTCTTTATGCCACCGCCAGATCTGTTCATCACATGGGTGAGCTCCTCCAGCCTGCTTCTTGGCAGAGACTATAATTACAGCCAGAGCAAGTCTTGATCAGAATAATGGGAAATTAAATATTTTAAGAGGAAGGATACCCGCTCTTTAAAGTCTTAATCAATTTTATAGATATTGTCAGGGAATTAAATGAGAGAGATAAAATTAGCATTTTCCAACTCTATCACAGAAAGCCCTCCTTCTCTACAGCCATACTCTAAATACGGAATCACAAATTTAGAAATGATTTCCGATGTAAATGTCTCCATTAAATTAATAGATTTTGCTCTGAAGCAGAAGGTTGCTGCAGGTTTCAAAATCTGTGCATTCATTTTATAAGAAAGGAAAAGCAGAGTATAACCTTCTCAGCTCCCGTGCAAATTCTGAAAACATGCAACTGGGGCCCGAAGGCATATCATGTATGCCCCAAAAAGCGATTTATGCCATAGAGGATTGTCACTAGCTCAGCTGGTTTCTTTTCTTTTCATGTATCATTGTCAACAACAGCATTAAGAGCGCCTATGTTTTCATATTCTTGAGAATGGCTTGTCAGGAAAATGCCAATGAAAATGTGCAGAGAAGTAATCTTCTGAGAGAAGGAAATATAAATAAAGGAACAAACAGTGGACTTTATGAGACTCTGAAAGGAACTGGTGAAGTGTGATGTCAAAACAAAAGAGAATAATTGTGTGTACTTGGCATGAATAGAATTTAGCAATGGTATGTGTATTGTGATTGACTTAAATGCTTACTGGTGGTATGGATGTGACTTTAGAGTGTTTATGAGAGCATAACTCATGGCTGTGCTTTTATTGTACTCATTCCTGACTAAAATTACCTGCATTGCGTGCATTTCAAAGACTTTTGTGTCACAAAGCTCACACTAAGAGAAGAATTGGAGAAATGAGGGTTTTATTGCATTTACAGGTATAATCAGATATGTTTTCAAAGACTCACATGTGAGTATTTTGAGCTTTTGTCTAGATAGGACAGCAATGATGAAAAGTTAACAAAGAAAGTGCAGTGAATTACGCAAAATAGCTAAACAAATAGTTGTCTAATCAAAGGTGTTTTAGTGGTTTATTTAATTGCTATGAATAATGTCAAAGCAAATGAGGCAGTGGAGTCAACTGGTGTACATGATGATCTATACCAGGGGTAGGCAACCTTTCTGATGACGAGTGCCGTCTAAAATTTCCTCAGAAGTCAGTGTGCCATATGATTGCATTAGCAATAAATTTAATAACGCTCTATATTAACAGTTACACACTATATAGAACCACTTTATAGAATTATATTTGTTCGCAGATGTTGGCAGCTATCAGCGAATAGTTATCAGCTATTTTGAAACAAAAAAAAGACACATTTTATCCATAACAAGAACTCCATGACAGCAAATGAACTGTACAACAGAAAATACAAATGCTATTTGTGGTCTCCTCACAACAATGATAAGAAAAATAAACTGGGCCAATATGGCATGTTTTTTAATACACATGTTAATGTGATCTCTGGTCTCCTACTCAGAGACACAGGTCTCTGAGTGTCCAGCATTCAGACGGCTGACACTCTTCGTGTGAGAGAAAACCTGCTCACACAGATATGTAGAGCAAAATACTGTCAAAAAGGCCTCTGCAATGTTCTGAAGACAGTTAAACTTGTCAGGTAGTGATGTCCAGCAGGTGAAAATGCACAGCTGTGGATTCCAGCTGCTTCGGTGTTGCATTAACTGGCATTAACTCAGCCAGTTAATGGCTGCTCATTAAAGATTTCTGGTTTGATCAGAAAATAAAACATTGGTTCATACACCTGAAAGTCCCAAAAACGTATTGTGAATTCTGTCTCAAGTCTACGGATGTATCCATGTATTTCCGTGGTGCTGATGCTGTGCCGAGCGGACAGCTCCTAAAGCATTTGAAGTGTCGGAATATGGAACGCTAACAACGTCCCTCTGACCAGTAGGCTAAGTTATTTTTAGCCAATTACAAGTTGAATCTGGTAGTTGGGGTTGTTAGCTAAAATACCGTCATTAAGAAGAGGCACAACTAATGTGTCTATGCGAGCTAATTTGCGATGTGCACTGCTGGCACAGCCATTTATTTTTTAATGCACCTTCTCAGATTAATTCACTGCGTGTCGTGCCCAGGGCTGGGCTGGGACAAAATATTGGCCCGGGCATTTAGACTAGAGACCGGCCCACCAGGTATTACAGGAAAAGCCATAAAGCCTTTGAAGGAAAACAAATGCTGCTGTTCGGCCCACTGAACAAATGCCCGGTATGCCCAATGGCCAGTCCAGCTATGGTTGTGTCACCAGTTAACCCTTCGCGTGCCAGCTGTGGCACGCGTGCCTAGGGTTGCTGACCCCTGATCTATACACACATACACATTACACATTACATTACATTACATACAGTGCTTAGCTCCAAAAAGGAGGGATCATTTAACAGGTAAGAACTATTGCAATGAGCCTTTTTAAATGTATTCTTATCCTAAATATATCTTATTTTTTTCTATTGGTTGGTTTTGGCCAACTTGTTGTAGCCAGAGCTAGAATGTTAGATTTTTACAAGCTGTAAAAAATAAAAATTGTATCCACTTATCCAAGTTGTTGCTAATACATTTCATGTCTATGCCAGCGTCATAATATCCTGTTAAGACAGAGAATCTGTCACGAGATGCAGGAGGGACTCAGGCACAGACTGAAATCACAGAGATACGTTTGTTTATTTAACACTCCTCATGCACAGTTTACAGGTGAGGGAAAAGGGGTCCAGGGTCACCAGAGTTCACGAACGGATCAGGAAAGTGAAAAGATTTCTCCATGCAGTTAGCTTTCTCCACAAGGAATCATCTCCCTCGTTCTCGCCATACAAAGTCAACATACTCAGATCTTCAGCCTGGCCACGCAGAATCTATGCAGAAGAACAGGAGAATCAACATTCGAAAATACTCGAGGGAAACTCGAAAATGTTGCTGAGCTGGAGTTACACTGACTGGGTTATACAATAATCCAGTGAATGAGGTACTCCCAGCTGCTGCCTTAAGTAGTGAGCTTGAGTGAACGAAGAATCTGAGCTGATCACTTGCAGGTGCGAGGGCCAGAGGCGGGAGGCCGCAATGAACTCTGCCCAGGCAGTGCGTGGTACATGAGAGAGGAAAAATAAACAAAACATATGTAGCCACACTGGACCAGTGACTCCTTGAGTGATCATGATTCAATAAAAAGGGCATGTGACACCTTAATGGAAACATTTTAAAATAATAATAAATATAGAATAGGTAGGAAGTTAAAACCCCAAGTTAGTATCATCATGTGGTCCTAAATTTATACACCACTATATAGCAGTTTAAAGAATATACTGTCTTTAATGCTGTTTAAGCTACATTATTTACATAGGTTTTGTGGAGATGCAGCAAAAAGTTTCAGTTGTGATCGGACAAAAAAACAACTTTTCTACATCAGTCAGTTTTGTAATTTGTTTATATAGATTGCATTTGATTCGAGAGGATCCATCTTTCCATCATTAAGGCTCACTGGGACATGTGGTAGAGTAGCTGATATAGGGTAGTGTTTACCCCTTAATTTTAAAGCCCTTGATTTGATTATTAACATAATCAATGCCCCCAAATTGCTCTGTAAGGCAGTGTTCAAATAGGCTTTATTCTTTCCAAAACTGCATCCCTCTGATCTTTTGTAGTAGCACAGCACTTTCCATAACACATTTAAGTTCTATATTTAGCTTAAAATAAATTTCACCATTTGAAAAAAGCAGACTATCTCTGTTTGATTTATGCCACAGGCCTGTCTGAATATGAGAAAATTGGACAATTTAACAAATCTCTAAAACACATGCCTTCCTCTTAGGAATGATTGTGTTCATACTATTGATTCTTGCATAGGGCTCAATGAACCTAAATGGATAACATTTTTTACCCTCAACTGCTACCTGCCTATTTAATATGTGTGCAAATGTGGTTCCACGACTAAATTCATTTTCTTACTGATCTACCTTTCCCATAGCGCGTGACATGCAGAGGGGAGGTGATGAAACGACCTCACTGGATAAACTGATAAATAATAGCCATGGTTTCTCAGCTCATTTCCTTTGATTGACTCAAGCTCACACTTAAAAGGAAATGAACCTGGGCAGGAGTGACAAGCCTATTCAGCATAATGCATTGTGGTCTTCCTAAGACTTCAAATTTGTGCTTGCTGTCTGGAAAAACCACCATCCTCTGCCATAGGAGTGGTTAATGAAGTGTGTTCCTGGGCCCTGGTTGGCAGTTTGACGAAACCGCAGAATGGGGCAATCCTCTTCTCTTCCCTAAAGAAAGGACACGGGAGTAAGATGGCTGTGAATTGCCAGATTTTTCTTCCTGTCAGGAATAGATACGTGGAGGCAACCAACCTTAACCCTGCAGCTGTTTAATTGTCACTCCTTCCTATGCTTGGAAAACAAGAACTCTCTGATGTATGAAACTGTTTAACATTATCCTAAAAATCTGCTTCTTAAACAAGATGAAGGAGAATTCTGTGTTAGAATTCATTAACCGGCTTTAGTTGAATCCTCTTTTTGGATTGGCAAAATAATTTCAATCATGTTTAGAGTATTTCTAAATGATTGCCCTTTCAATGTCTGCTCTCCTGAGGTTTACTTAGGGGGGTATAAATACTGAGAGAAGAGCTGTGCTTTCTACATACTTCATCATTAGTTGCTGTTTTATTGGTGTATCTTCAACAGAATAGAAAGTTAAGTCTTTGTTTTAATGCACTGGCTTACTGAGGCATGTAAAAGTAATTTCTACATTAATCCAGGAGAGAAGAGAATTTAGGCTGATAAGAAGCAATCCTACTGGCCCACAGGGTAACAAAGTCTTTTTTTTTTCTCTAAGAAATGCTGCGACAAGACAACTCAGTTGACCTTGTGTTAGCAATATTGGAAGATTTATACGTACTATTAATGCTACTTGCACTAGAAAAGGCATTTAGAATGCTACTTGCAATTAAAGGAATCTGCGTATGCCCATATCAGCATACCAATAACATGTGTTATCATTTATAGGACACAATTGAGCAATGCATAGGTGACTACAGATATCAAACTTCTGCTTTTAGGGAATACATAGACCAGCACAATGTGAATTCCCCGACCAGTTGGCAAGTGATTGGTGGAACATTCTGGGTGTTGTCAAGTGAAATTGGCCACAAAGAGGGCACCAAAAACCTCCTTGTTATTGTTTCTAAGCCTCTGTGACAAAGTACACATACTTCATTACTGTATTTAAGAAGAATTTTCAAGTATCTGTATTTGAGTATTTATTTTTCTGACAACTTTTTACTTTTACTCCCAACATTTTAACACAAAAATCAGTATTTCCACTCATTCTACAGGGTGGGCCATTTATATGGATACACTGTAATAAAATGGGAATGGTTGGTGATATTAAAGTCCTGTTTGTGGCACATTAGTACATGTGAGGGGGCATCTCCTCAAGATGGGTGGTGACCATGGTGGCCATTTAGAAGTCAGCCATCTTGGATACAACTTTTGTTTTTTCAATAGGAAGAGGGCCATGTGACACATCAAACTTATTGGTAATGTCACAAGAAAAACAATGGTGTGCTTGGTTTCAACGTAACGTTATTCTTTCATGAGTTATTTACAAGTTTCTCTTTGTTCACAGCCATTGACATGTCGAAGAGGTTAACACGTGAGGAGTGGATAGAAATTGTGTTGATATCTGGTGAACGTAGTAACCGGGCCATTGCAGCAGATTTCAATGCAGGTCACCCTACGAGACCACCCATCTCCCATGCTACAGTTAGCAAACTGCTTGCTAAGTTTCATGAAACTGGTTCAGTGTTGGATTTGCCAAAATGTGGACGCAAGAAAACTGTCACTAATGAAGAAACATCAGTGGCTGTCCTAGCTTCATTCAGCAAGAGCCCACAGTGTAGCACTCGCCGCATGTCACTGGAGAGTGACATCAGTCGAACATCCCTTCGGCGGATATTAGCTACTCACAAATGGCACCCTTACAAACTCCAGCTACTGCAGCATCTCAACGAGGATGACCCAGATCGGCACACAGAATTTGCAGAATGGGCAAAACAAAAACTGTGACAGGACCCTGTGGTAGGGCGTGGTCTGCGGTGCAGGTGCGTCCGCACGGCACCGCAGACCACGTCCCACCACAGACCCTCAGTTCACGCAGAAGATTTTGTTCAGTGATGAGGCAACCTTTTATGTGAATGGTGAAGTTAACAAACAAAACCACCGCTATTGGTCTGACACGAACCCACATTGGATGGATCCCTCCAAGACTGTTGGAACAACAAAAGTGATGGTTTGGTGTGGTATATGGGGTACAACGATAGTGGGTCCATTCTTCATCAATGGAAACCTCAAGGCCACTGGATATTTGAAATTGCTACATGATGATGTGTTTCCCTCTTTATGCACTGAAGCTGGACCGTTCCCTGAGTTTTTCCAGCAAGATGGTGCACCACCACATTATGGGTGCCAGGTCCGAGCATTCCTAGATGAACAGTTTCCTGGAAAGTGGATTGGTCGTCGTGGGCCTGTTGAATGGCCCCCAAGATCTCCCGATCTGACCCCCTTAGACTTTTATCTTTGGGGTTATCTGGAGGCAATTGTCTATGGTGTGAAGATACGAGATGTGCAGCACCTGAAACTATGGATACTGGATGCCTGTGCTGGCATTTCTCCTGCGGTGTTGCTATCAGTGTGTGAAGAGTGGGAGAAGAGGGTTGCATTGACAATCCAACACAATGGGCAGCACATGCAACACATTTTATAAGTGGTCAGAAACTTGTAAATAACTCATGAAAGAATAAAGTTACGTTGAAACCAAGCACACCATTGTTTTTCTTGTGACATTGCCAATAAGTTTGATGTGTCACATGGCCCTCTTCCTATTGAAAAAACAAAAGTTGTATCCAAGATGGCCGACTTCTAAATGGCCACCATGGTCACCACCCATCTTGAGGAGTTTGCCCCCTCACATATACTAATGTGCCACAAACAGGACTTTAATATCACCAACCATTCCCATTTTATTACAGTGTATCCATATAAATGGCCCACCCTGTATTTTCAAAACAGGCTCATTAATTTAGGTTTAAGACATTTGAGGGACATTTTTATTTCACATTATAGTGTGCATTAAAACATCAAAACAGTTAGGGCCTTAATAAAGGTAACTATAACACGTAAAAGACAATCTTATTGGTGTATCAATCACCCAGGCTTATCAGATACAAAAACATGTAAAAGTCAACAGCACATTTGTAGTGCTATACCCAGGCGTTAATGTGGAGCAGAATAATCCTGAATGATCCGGAAGAGCGTTTTTTGGGGCCAGATGTCCTTAAGTTGTGGTTGCGACACTTCCCCATCTAGCTAGTGCTACAGAAAAGGAGCCAGGATAAAAGGAGGAGCATTTTAAGTGGCAGGTAATTTCAAAGGCAACCTTTCTAACAGCTCAACGAACCTCAGCAAGCACACAAACTGTCCCTGTGCAGCTTGTCACACAGTGTGTTGCTAGCTAAAGGTACAGCTGTTGTATTTCCCAGGGAGAGAAAAGAGTGTTGGATAACTTCACTCAGAGATGGAGAAAGAGGAAATGAAGAAGCGAGGTTAAATTTAAAGGTAAAGACTGCTCAGTGACATTTGTTAAACAGGAAAATTACATGTAATGTCCTCATTTTTAACTCGGGTATTGGATCTGTATATGAAGTGAAGTAATGTTTTTTGATATTGTGAAACATCCTGCAAAACAAACTGAGATATAACAATTCTGTGTTATTCAAAAGGTTGAAAATACTCAGCCGTTTAGTGTAGGATAAACATGTTAGCTTGCTATACTGTGCTAATTTCACAGTAAAGCTCTGCGATGGACTGGTGCACAGTGGCTTTGAAATAAATATCAGTTTGAGATGATGATGCTTAGATTCATTTACTGATTTCAGCCTTTATAGTAGCTGTATACTGTCTAGTATAAAGACAGTACACTGTCAGTCTAGGGAATGGAAATCATTTTTAACACAACAAGTATCTGTACTTCTACTTAATTAAAAAATGTCTGTATTTTTGCCACCTCTAGACTGGGGCCTTCAACACCAATTTCAATAACTATAGCTGAACTATGCAAACTGTCATCCAGTAGACCCAATGTCCTATTTTTTGCCTTTAGCTGAACATAATCCCAACTCATTTTGCACCTCTAGTCCTAAATGTCGCTACATTCCTTTTTCCTAAATAATCTTGAGCTCACAAAACAGGCCCTCAGCAACCATCAGACAACTCAAGATTAAGAGTTAGAGAGACTGTCCATGATATTAATATGCTTAATCATATATTTTGATGTGTGAGCAGTGCAAACGTTGAGTGACAGAGAATTAAAATGCAACTGTTGCAATAAATACAAACTACTGTAGAGTAAATGAACCACCGATTTTATTCCTGGAAGTTTATCTTTGTCCTGCCTCTTCACTTTTACATTATCCTGAGTTAATAAAAACACTCTGCTATTCTATAGCGTCGGCCGTTATCATATACACCCTTACTTAGTACCTTCAGTCATTAGTGCTTTAACCTCTTGGTGAGAAGAAAGTACAGTGAACTGCTCTTCTGGTAAAGCTAGTGACATCAAAATGACATAGTGTGTTTTGCCTGTTTTACAAATAAGCATAAAAAAAATACTATTTGGAAGTTAGTTGAACAACATTAAACCAGCATGAAGTAGTAGTTGCCTGATGTTAGTCTTGACAGTAACATGCTGTTTGATGTACAAAGAGTTGAACTGCTCTAATGGTAATGCTGTGGTTCCATTGAATGGCTGTCATTGTCCTCATGGTCACGGTCTTGCTTGTGCTTCACAACAGCAACCACCAGATGAATGCTATTTCAGCTATGCTGGCTGTAGTGGCCCTGAAAGGATCCAGGATCAACTAATGTCTGATTTTACTGAATCCTACTCTAAAGCTTATATGGGAAAACAATCAAACAAACAACAAAGCAAACCAAAAGAAAATCAGCGTTCACTCAATTAACTCATAAAATTACTAACAAGTAACAACATAGAATAAACAACAAGTTAATTTGTGTTCCCTTAGATTCTATCACAGTGTGATATTAACTTCCAATGGTTTTAAAGAAACACTGGGTCACCAACATTTATTTATTTAAAATTGTGTAACAAATCTGTTTTTACTAAACAGATAAAAAGAATAAAGACTAAGTTTAGAGAACTATGGCCAGTATGTAGAGAAAAATATCTGATTGTATTGCCTTTTATACATCCATGAAATCTTTGTGTTTATACTCCCTTGTACTCAATGAGAATTTCTCCAGCAAGGTGCATTCGGCAATTCTGTTGAAAAACTACTTCATCTAACTGTTTAATGAAGTGAATGACAAGAAATCTTTAAGCACAAGAACAACAGAGTTCAGTGCCCATTAATCACTGATTCTGTGTGAGTGTGTGTGCCTGGCTGGCCCCTTATGACTACACTCCAGTTACACTGCTGCCATGGGGATGTATTCGAATCGTAACCATAGCACACTACTTTAAACATCTTCAAATACTGTTATAAGAGTTTTGCTGTTTTTTTTAAAAGAAAATCGAAATCCCCGTGTTTGCAGGGTAACAGAAATGAGTTTATCTTGTTATAATCTACCCTGAAACACAATATATAACATATGTGCGCAATTTTTAAAGACCATATTATTGCCTATATTTTTATCAGCACGGCCACTGTTGGTGTGACAACTACTATCTTGAATCCAGTGCATATACACTTGACAATGCTAATGCATCGACTGACAGTGGTAATATCTTACAGATTACTGTCATTTATAACTAGTTAAAAAACTATTTTTTTTGCCACCCATATAGTAGGTATACTACACGTACAATAAACTTAAGTGGTATAAATAAATGTCACTAAAAAATCAAATTGGAAGTTACATTTTAACTCAAATGCAATTCATGTTTTCAAGGCGATTTTTCTACTTTAGGAGAGTTTGGCCTGTATTCAGTAAGAAGTCTGTTTATGTCAATAGCAGCGACAATCCCTAATGATAAGGCCAAGAAACTGCCATAAAATGCCGGGATTACTATTTGTGATCAGCAGGTGTGTCAACATTCTCATCTTATCAGGCCATTTCACACCAGCTTGCACTCCAATGAATATTATTCCACATTATCATATGCTTTACAGATATTGGCCAGTGATATAGATGCTCCTTTGTAATTCCCTTTCCAGCACATACAGATCTCATGAACCAAGATTAGCTGTCTTAAAATTCACTGTTCAGTAAAGTCTGGAATAAATTTAGACTTAATCGCGTTCAGTTTTGATTAAACCTTGTAAAGGTCCAAGAAACACAGACTGGCACAAAGTGAATTTTTTTTTTTTAAAGGCAGTAATGATGCACTTTGGTACAAAAATAAGCCTGTTCAGTTTTATAATGTCAAAAGCATTAGTTGTGTGATTTTTAAAGCTGAAAAATATGGAACTATATGGCATTCTCCACAGATGACTGATACCTATTTGCTGATATGACCAGGGCAAAGGTTTAATGCCTGTGAGGACTCTTTTATCAGGATCCATTATTTAACAGAAATATGAACAAATTAGATAAAAACACACTCTTATGCACACATGATTGCAAATTAATGCTGAAAGTAAACAACTGCTTGAGTTTTTGCTTATGCATATGGCATGGTAATCATGAAGGATTCAGATAACAGCGGCTGAAGACTCGGAAGAGGAAAGTCAATCTTTCATCGTTCGTAAGAGGAGTCTTGGACTGCTCCAGAGGATCTTTTGTGATCTACTGACCCAACCTTTCAGGAGAGATAGCACAAATTGTTGGGAGATGCTGGACTAGCATCGTGAGATCAGGAAAACAGCTCATATTGGATTCAGTGTGAAACAAGATACTCTAAAAATATGTAAAAGCTGTTTTTTTACATATACATTTAAACTAGAGTCATAAAGGAGCTAGTTGACACCAGTGCACATGGTTAGTATTCTTTGAAGCTGTGTGTTTTATTCATAATAAATGACATGGATAATGAGACTAAATCTTTTAGATTTGATAGCTGAAAAAAGTGTTGAAGCCACGTAATTTTTCTGCACATGATTTAATCCATGTGTGTGTTTCTTGGGAAATTTAACATTCTCGGAAACCGATTTTCCATCCTTTTAGTCCCAGGACTTTTTAATTTCCACTGCAGTAGAAACACCTGCAAAGATTCAGCAAATTAGTCCAATGAAGCATGAAGAAGCAACAGCTGTTTCTCCACATAATATTTGGTGAGAATTTCAGCACTTTTAGAAAAAGAAAAAAACTCATCCCCTGAACAGGAAGGTTTATTTTTGCTGTGTGATGTATAATATTTATTTGAACATAAGTTAGACCTTGGTGCCTGTGGTGAAAATGTGGCTTTAATGACTCATGTTTAGACACCAGCATTTGGAATGCAGACATTTCAAAGTATTGGAAATCTATTACACACTTTTTGCTTTTCCAAGGTTTGAAATACTAAAGAATACTGTTGCACTAGTACTGATGTCTTGGTGCAATATTAATACCATAAGTGACTCTTGGATGGTGATGGGGTTCACACAGGTAAAAGTGACGTCGTTTTAACAACCACATAATCCAGGTATTAGAGATACATTTTCAATAGAAGGACATTACAAAGTTCCCTTTCTACCCTGTTGCACAGGAACCAAGAAATCTTCACACAGAATCAGAAAGTTGGATTAATAAAACACATGTTTGTTAATCTAATTTCACACTTTGGAACGCTTGTCAACTGTGGAAAAGAAATAAGTATTTTTTTTAAATACAGAAAATGCAAAAAGAATAGCAAGAATCAGAAATCCATTGATTCAGTAATCCCCGGATCTTATGTCAATAAGGAGAGAGGCAATTTGTTCCAGGCTGTTGGGCCAGGCTTTAAAATCTCGCTTTTAATCAGATTTTTGGCATGTTAATGCATTTCTCATGCATCTTCAGTAGGGTCATTATGTAAGAGTCAATACAATCAGTAATCTCATCCAAGCTGTACATGTGACCAGCTCTTTGTGGTCCACACTCTTACGTTTCATTAATTCCTCTGAAATTAAATTCAGAGTTGCAGTGTCCTTTTCCCTCTCTCCTAATCTAATAACTGTAATGATACAGATTTCTAAATTCAATCAGCTTTAATCTCGGGGATACAGATGCTCTCAATAGGGAGAGAAAAATGGTCCCAGCTGGTGAGTGGTGAAAACCTTATGAAAAAAAAGTAGCTACTTTAGAGAGATGAGGACTTCTGTGTGTTGGATACATTTACTAAAAAGACAAGTTGCGACTTTTTTATTTATTTTTTTAACAATTTCTTTTTTCTGCCCACTGTGCCTGATTCCAGCTGCTTCACTGTTTATTAGTAAAGTTAAAAGATTGTTTTAAAAGACAAAAGGTGAATTGTTGATGTCAAACTGGTCATCCAAAACCACACACTTGTTGCTTTACTCTCATAATCAGCTTAACTGAACGCAAGCTATTGCAGCATAAGAAAACGTGATCAACAAAGGATCCAAACCAGATTCAGACTCCAAACAAGTCAGTGTTTTCTGTGAAATGGAATTGCAGAATTTCACAATGTTTTGAGGCATAATTGGTAATACTTTCATCTAATTTAAAACCTAATATTGCTTCTGTCCTCCACGTGTTTCTTTTTAATGATGGCTGAACAGGCCAGAGATTTTGGGCATCTACATACAGGAGACCAGAAGAGTCACATGGATCAAAATAAAGAATTCTGAATTGTGCAATAAAATATGCATTTGTAAATCCATTTACAAATAATTTTTATTGTATATATTTACAGATTATTATTTAATGATTCAGTTTAAAAAACACTAGTTATTAATACATTCTTCAAAACGAATTATTAATCCATTAAAAATACTTCACAAAGTTCACAAAAAAGAATTAAACTCAATAAAAACAGTTTTGTAGTGTTCTGTGAAAATCACACAAGCATCTGACCACATCTGGCATATATGATTCTATTTTATACAGTACACTGTTGAAATTATAAACTATATATTCCAGCTATTCACTGATCAGCAACTTTTAAGTAAATGGATGTCAATCAGTGATGTAATTCACCTGCAAGTGTTTTTAACACACTGTTACAGCATCTGTGGAGAGATGTATTTGAATATCTTCTGTTCCACTTTTCCCAACCTGGAAGCTGAGGATGTTTTAATCCTGACAAGGACACAAACCTTACCACTTATCATAAACATTATTACATCCTCCATGCAGCAGTTCCAAAGCAAGAGCAATGACCACTGATTAAGGTCAGCCAGAAATCTGCCCTTTTCTACAGCTGTAGCAACTTATAATAAAAAAAGTTTAGAGTCTTTGAAAAAATGGTAAATGGCCTGTATTTGTAAAATGGTAATGGCCTGTATTTATATAGCGCTTTACTAGTCCCTAAGGACCCCAAAGCGCTTTACATATCCAGTCATCCACCCATTCACGCACACATTCACACACTGGTGATGGCAAGCTACATTGTAGCCACAGCCACCCTGGGGCGCACTGACAGAGGCGAGGCTGCCGGACACTGGCGCCACCGGGCCCTCTGACCACCACCAGTAGGCAACGGGTGAAGTGTCTTGCCCAAGGACACAACAACCAAGACTGTCCAAGCCGGGGCTCGAACCGGCAACCTTCCGATTACAAGGCGAACTCCCAACTCTTGAGCCACGATCGCCCCCATGTATAGCGCTTTACTAGTCCCTAAGGACCCCAAACCACTTCACACATCCAGTCATCCACCCATTCACACACACATTCATATACTGGTGATGGCAAGCTACAAAAAGGTGGGTCCTGTATGATTTGTCTGAGACCATGTGTCATATGCAGAAATTACACTTTGGTGCTTTTCTGCACCTTCATTCTTCTCAGTTAAGCGCTTTAAAATTTGATAAAATATGGCAAGTTTGTGTTGTGCTGCAAGATAAACCCATTCTGTTCAAAGGTAATCCTTAGTTTTTATACATACAAGGCCCAACTAAAAGTAGAAATTAAAAAAGAAAACAACAAACGAGTTTGGGAGTTAGGAGGACGATTTGTAATCGGTTATAGAACTAACACTCGTGAAAGGGGTCGGTTTCATTTATATTGCAAGAACCTTTGTTTTCTCGCAGCTTCAGTGAGCATTTCAGATTCTAACACTGATTCAATCAACAGAAAAGTCGATTGAATTCAACTGTACACAATGGTTTTCAGTGGAAAAACATTTTATCATTCATCTGTGAGACTGAAGAAGTTACTTGGATGAGTGATAAAACAATTTTCCACGGAAAAAAAAGGCGAGAGGAACTAAACTTTTGGGCATATCCTTGCTTGTAATTCATCCATCAAGAGGTTTTTTAATATATATACTTTTTTCAGTTGGCGTTTCTCTTATTTTCAGCCTTAGCAGCAGTTCTCAGAAGAAAACCAGTGTAAACTTTCTGTCAATCAACAGAAAAAAAGATGATTGAGCCAGCTGCTATTCTTGGGAGTTGAAGACTAAAACTGAACTCATACAGTGAACTCATGTTAGAGTGGACATCATAAGATGATAAGATGATGATATGATATGTGTATAAAAAAGAAAAACACTTTTCATATAAATAACACAAACTATTTATATGAATAATTTACTCTTCTTAAATATAACTCATAAAACAAGTAAAATCACAAATGTGTACAAGTTACAGACCTCCTTCTTAGTAAATGTACACAACTCCTTCTGAGTGATTTTGTGTTTTAAAGGAGAAAGAGATTAGGAGGTAAAGTCGATGACACAGAGTCAGTCATCGCTGAGGCAATCTCTCCTGCGTAAGTCCAGGCGCTGATTTTCCTGTGTGGGTTTCTGATGCCACAAAGCTGACTCAGAGCCGTAACATCCTCCATGACTATGGTATGGAACAGATGTGGGTGTGTCCTCATCTCCCAGAGGAGTCCCAAGATGTTGTCAACACACAAAAATCATTTGAAAATGTAAACATCAACCAAAACATCAGCAGTGATTTAATAACTTTATCACCTCTGTCAAAATGATTTTCATTTACTGTATATATCACAGCATTTAGGGCGTTTATAAGCAGGGCATACAGAGAAAAGTACCAAACTGGATAAATGCTTTCATTTCATTTTCTGTATCTTTACCAGACATTTGACTGGGTGTAGGTACTGTAGGTGCAGTGAATGCTTAAATTATACTCATTGGAATATACTGGAAAGTCAATGCTTAGATTTAGCATACTGTGTTAAGAGGCTGGGATTTGATGAATTCATAAAACATCCAAGTTTTGTGTATTAATTTTCAAATTGCATTAATAAACACAGCAAGCATATAAAAATAAAAGTACACGTGGACCTTGATCATCATCTATGTCCAGTCAAGAATGAATGTGTGCACGCTCATATTTAACCAAATGAAGTTAAATCAATAGTGTCATCTCCAGGTTCTGCAGAGGGCAGTAATATAAGGAATGAAAGAACTGACAGCTATTATTTTAATCACCTTGTCCCAATTCTTTTAACACTAACTAACAGAAAGTAATGTGGTAACATCTGGACTGATGTGTTTACAGACATCATTTTAATCATGTTTAAAGGCTGTAGGTTGCAGCCACTGGTCTAACACTGTGTATGAATGTAACAGGGCTCAGTGCTGCTTCTAATAGTCTGAGCTGCTTCAAGCTTTATTTGTGAATACTTTAGCTTACTAAAAGGGTAGCTAGCTTGTACTGCTGCAATGTAATACTTTCAAAAGTAACATGATCTTAAAAGAGCAGGGCTATATGCAGTGATGCTAGCGTTAGCCATGTTAGCATGTTACCTTCAACAAGTGGCCAGTCCAGGTCCACAGACGTATACTTGGAGGTTTAGCTCTCCATTTCACTGAGACCCTTCATACTGCATATATCCATGTTTGACAGAGTGTAAATACTGAAGCTGTACAAACCCACACACTTCTTAGCGGTGCAAAGCTATCGGCACAAACCTCAGTGTAGAAAAATCCAGGCATGCAGCCTGTGCCTGTCTAACCAATCAGGGAGCTCCTTACATTGCACTGGATGGCTAATTTGCATGGCTAATTTGCATTGCTTCACGATTTCGGAATATGACAGCTAATCCCAAAGCTAATTCATTTGCTAATATATTAGCTAATCTGCGAGCTAACAGGAAAGAATAGAATAGAATAGAATAGAATAGAATTCAACTTTATTGAAAGGTTAATGGAGTGAGGAAATATGGATTTTCAAGGAGTTAAATGGTCATTTTAAATGTCAGAAATATTTTTTGAAATTAGGTTCTTTTTATCCAATAGTATCTCATTCTTTTTTTATGATTTGAAGTATTGATTAATGGTTATTAACCCAATTTATAATACTGATTCATAAAAAGTTTTTTTTATTATTAAATTATTACATAATAAATTCCTTTAGTAATTTTTAAATAAATAAAATATATTTTTTAATTATTAAATGAATTCACAAATGCATATTTTGTTGTACAATTACTATATATAAATATATAAATTGCACAGATTTCTTTATTTCGATGTCTCTTCTGGTTCCTTATATCTACATACCGGCTCAGTAGTTTTGCTCCACATGTGAGGAGACTTCCTTATTCATAAGTCACTCTGATGAAGTGTCAAAAAGAGGTCACTCAGTGGGGGTGTCTTGCAGGATATAATGACTCAGCATCTATGTGACAAACCAATGACCTGCAAAGATCTCCTTTGCACAATTAGACACTGCACAGTTAGAGTGGTTCTACTTACATCCTTTACACAAATAAAGTGTCCCATAAAGACATGATTGTAACAGTGACTGCTACAGCCAGCATCAATGATGCCAGAAATCTGAGACTGGAGAAGCTAAAATAAATTGCATCATCCCTAATTTCATCATATATCTTTATCTATCATACTTACCCCCCAACATCCTCTTACAGACGAGGTTTTACCATCCAGACGAGGTTTTACCATCCAAGGGGAAAAAAAAAACACCTGTGTGCATGTGCAGGACCTGATAGTGAATTATCTACCTTGCATGGTATTCCATATGGTAAAAACAGGAGTTTTTAATGATAAAGAGAATTAAAAGTCTAACAAGACTAGCACAAGCAAGAAGCAACAATCTTCGTCTTACAAGATTATAGTCACCTAAAAAGATGCACCTGTTTGCTTTTCACAGATAATCTGTTTTACTCTTTTTCTATATGTGAAAGAGCAAGCATGTGGTTTCTGGCCTATGGGATAGCTAATCAGTCTGATTATATGATGACGGAGGTAATGCCAACCAAGTATCCAGTCTAAGAAATAATACCGTGATATAAAGGTGTTATTACACTACATGCATGGAAAGGTCTGTGTTGATCTTTACTGGCAGATAAACAGCACTCCTCAGATCTTTGAGGACAGTAATGTGCATGTTTACAAGAACACAACTGTTAACTGATGAGTTGAGATTACTATTAATAAAAAATGTCAAAAGGTCAGGTGGTCAAGTTTATTTAAAATTTATTTAAGATTTTCTACTCAATATTAAAACAATTGTTAGCAACAAACCACAAATTTTTTTCCACAATATTTTAGAGATGTTGTTAAACGTTCCTCTAGCAACCTTTCATTTGATGTACAGCTCACAAAGGTTGTTGACTGGTTTTCTTGTTTCTTGCCTCTTTCTTGAAAATGCCTTATACTCAAATAGCACTTTTATTTCCTCTTTGCATTTTTGTTCTTTTTTTCCATCTTAATCTTTTCCCTTTACTGTACTGTTCTCAGATATGCGTTTCTCTTTCCACAGTTGTCTGAGACCTCATCATTATGGGATCACTGTTGCTGCTGCTGTTTTGGAAAAACTGTTTTACTTGCCTCTAACTTCCAGTTACTGGTTTGTTCTGTGAAAAGAGGGCTGCACACAGTTGTATCAAATCCTCAAAGGCTGAGGCTGCAGACACTGTTAACTAGTTTGGATTAGAGGTGTTCCATCTCTTTGAACAGATATCTGCATATTAATGTGTTTTTGGCATTTGTTAACATGACAGCACATTAGCTCAGTGGTTAACTTTCAAACCTCACATGCCCCATCTGTGTTTGAATCCAGGGCTTTCTGTGGAGTTTGACGTTTTACCTGTACTTGTGCAGCTCTAGTTTTCAAAACAATGCCCATGTAAGCGCACGCCATAGACTGTATATAAAAGATGACCACCGCAACATCTTCCATTGGTTCGTGAACTTTACATTTTAAACCTTTGATTTTTGCTTTTCTGTCTGCACGTCTGTATCTTTAAACCTCGACAAGCCCGTGGATAGAAAAGAGGATGCAGTGATAAGTTCACAGTTTCCTATAGTGCTTAAACTGCTCTAACAAATCTCACATTCAGAGATGTTTGGTTCAGAGTATGCATTTCAGTTGCTAAGTGATTTTGTGCCAAGAGAATTTAAGAAATATGAACAGGTGGATTAGCGTATTCGGTAAAATGGAAAGTGTTTTTTTTTTCATATCAACACCATCTGTCCCACTGGTTACATTTTTCATGTCTGAGAAGTATGTGACATTTCAAAACCTTAATCTTAAAAGTCTGGATGCTGTGAGTCATGGTTCCTGAGATCCAGTTACATTAAAAAAAGAGATGCAGCAGTGGGGAAAGAAGAATGGATACAGAAACAAATTAAAAAAAAGGAAAACTGAGAGTAAAGCTTAACAAAACTAATAGGTTACTGAATTTTTTCTAAGAAATAACTTTTTTTTAGTGTTCAGTTTGTTTTTGAACTTTGCAGTTGGATTACTTTCAGAAAGTGAGCTATTATTATTAATGAAACCAAAAGCTTTCTTATCTTATTGGTGCATGGCCCAGAAAGCTTAAACCTCTATTAATCTTGAATGCACTATCTCCTTTTTCTCCTTCGTCTGTCATCACAGTACCCGCACGATGCTGTAACCTCAACAGTTTTTGGTAAACCTTGAATCCTGCTGTGACATAGTCCATTCTCCGTGACATTTTTTTTGCTCTTGTAAAATTGAGGATGAGTTCCAGCGACCAGGTTTGGGTTCAAATAACATTCTTTAGACCAGTGCAACTTTAAATGTACTTTTTCAAATTATGTTGTTAATGTGGTAAGTCATGTGTCATAATTTAATAACAATCTAGTTCCAAAATGTTTACTGGGATGTATGTAGTGGTAGCTTTATTGTAACGTATTTAAGACAGCTATAACTTTGAAAATGAATAGTAGTGTGCATATAAATAAAGACAATAATTTTTAAAAAAAAATAGCAATATATGACCAAAATGCTAAAAGCCATTGAAGTGGCTTTACCCACCAGTTATCTGCACCCCATCACCAGTCAGGCCCACTCGTATCCTTATACAACCTTAAACTTTTCAGTGTCTCAGATACACGTAAATGCTTTTGGGATTTTGGGGAAACAGTGCAAAAAAAAAAGTTTGATGCTTTCAAAGGAAGGTGGAAGGATAACAATGCAATTTCACACCTTTATTGCTTTTCACTTTGCTTTTGTGTGAGATTACCGGTCACATGAAACACCCAAGAAATGAATTAAAAGACTGATTGCACGAGAATTGCACCAGACACGAGGTTTGAAATTCTTGTGCGTGGCTTGCCTTGTGTCGAAAAAAAAAGAACATGCATCAGGCATGCTTGGTGCAGAATGCATTAGCAATGTCTACTCTTTAGGGTCACAAGGGCTATAGATTTAGCGGGCCGCCACCACAATCAGGAGTGCACATCTGCACTGAGCTCTTTGTATTTTCATACACGTCAACTCCTATGAAAAGGAGAGAAAAATACCCTCCAGTTAGGTGTAAATATATTACAACAACTCCTGCTGAGACAAGCATCAACAGAAAAATGTTATCATGTTTGTTCATCACATTCATAAGATGTAATTCTAAGCTATGCCTGACCTTTTCTTTACTGTTTTCTGCTACTGAGCAGGGGTTTTTTTTGTGGTTATTTTTTCATTTTTCAACTTTTATGTGCCTCACTGAGAACAACCTGTAGTGCTAGCATGCCTGTAATTTACACACCAGCAATTACACTCTGCTCTGTTGCCAGTGTCCAGCAGTATAGTGTTTTCAGTAGTTATTGTCAGGGAGGACATTCATCGTTAGAATTTTTGGTTTATTATATCAGCTTAACTGTCAAAACAGATATTTAGCTTTCACTCAGAGAACTCAAAAATAGTATGAAATGCTATTTCCATTACAATATAAAATACAGTAGACGACGTCACGTACAGTGGACTTTTAATATGTGGATTTTCTTCTTCCTGCTCCTTTTCACACATGGTTGTAGTGCTTTATTGATAGAAAGTGTGGTTGGTTTGTTTGATCTGTTGTACCAAGTGTGAAATAAATAAATAAATTAATGAAATGAAATGAAATGAAATATACAGGCATAAAAAAGTGAATGTGAGCTACTTGATGAAATAGTTTGATAGGGTACATTGAATTGCTGCGTGATAAATGAGCATTAAACACCCCTGGATCCGGATTCAGTTTGATCTACTAATAACAACTAAAGTGACAGCCCCTGATTAGCCGTATATTCACGATCTTTACGCTTGATCCGCAGCAATAATTCAATAAAAAAAAATCGATTTTAAGATCAGCCTGTAAGCTACACACTCATATACACACGGTTAGTTTGCTTTAAAGACATCACTTCGTGTGTCTAAACCATCCTTGACCGCTTCTGCGCGTCGATTAATCAAGCGCATCTGTTTCACGAGGTTTAGCTCCAAAGTTGCGTGTGCCATAAATGTCCGTGGATGGATGCTTGTGTAGGCAGAGGCGCTGTCCACGGTACTGCATTCAGCCCCTCCCCGTTAGACATCACGAAGAGACACGTGATACTCTCTGTCTGTGGCTCCTGACAGTCGCTGGATAAGCTCAACAGGGAAACCAGATTGCACCTTCTCTTCCACAAAGATAACTGGATTTTCGCCCCGCGCTTCTTCCCACTAACCACATCGTGGGTTAGATTTTTTTTTTTTTGTAGTTCTGTTGTGTTTTTATTAGCAGAAAATACATTTGGAGGACTGAATATTTAAGGTAATTTTTAAACCTGTGAGATTTTTTTTAGGAGTTAGAGTGAAAGTGGACCCGTCTTTCTCGCTCTCTCTCCTAACCCCCCCCCCCCCCCCCCCCTCTCTCTCTCTCTCCGCTCTCTCTCTCTCTCTGTCTCTCTGGCTGATGCTGCGATTCACTTGAAAGCAGATCTTGATGTGGAGGTTTCGCTAAAGAGGATTTGGAGCATTGGATTTCAAAGAGACAAAATATGGACAGTGCTGGTTTAAAGGAGCTCAGTCCGCGGCGCCTTGCATGAAATCGCGTTTCTTCTCTTGTGACAACTATTAAGGGTCCCGTAGAAGTAAAGGTGCACGCGCAAAGGTAATAATGGCGCCTCATATTGTTTACCGAAGAATTGTTGTAGTTGTGAGCGACTCGATAAAAATGCCGCATGGACATAAAATAACACACTTATTATAGTGAGCCCGTTGCAGCTGCCGTGCATGGCAAATGTCAGGATATGGGGCATGTTATTGATGAGATGATGACGGCGAAAAGGCAAAATATATCAGTTCAGACGAGGATTATGCTATCTAATAGTTTAAGCATGATCATTAACACGCCGTACTGATCTTCATCACAGTTTCAGTCTATTGATAAGATGCTCCAGTATGTGGAAAGTGCAGGCAAGTAAATCAGATCTACAGCGGTGCAGCGGTTAGAGTGCAGTGGTTAGAGTGTCTTTCCCCCCCTTCATCTTCTTTACTTGAAATGCAAACTAATTGCGGACCTTTAGAATCGACTAACTATTTTTGTTTTCGTTTTATTGCATTATTCTGCTCCTTTTGGTGTTTGAAGGAAAAGCGGGATCTGGCTCAAACTCCGTGTGAAAAATAGGGACAAAGCACATAGTATGAAGAGCATTTTCTGGGTTCTGACTGAGACCCAGTGGAAGCCCGGCTGGTATGACTTACACAGACCGACCATTGTGCATCAAATGACGCACTTTTTCCTCTTGTTAGGGCTTCAAATTAGAACTGGACAGGGGAGCCTATATCGGAATGCTGCTGATAAAACGATTGCAGAAGTTTTAACGCTTACAAGCAAAAGTAATACTCTCATTAAGAGAAAGAAAAAACGACGTAAGGCAGCTATTTTCTTATTTGCGTGACCGAGATTTTCTTTATAATTTGTTTTATTAATGCCGACCGCTGGGCGTGATTTCTTTCTATCTTTTTTTCTTTAGATCACAAATTATAATTTACTCGTATTTCTTTTTCTCTTTAGATTGCGTGACTATTTCATTATGAAAGGACTGCATTTTAACGAGAATATTACAGATATTGTTTTCCTACTTGGTCATTAAGATCAAATAATGTGTCTATTCTCTGATATTGTCAAGAGCTGCCGTTTGCTTCCTGGAAAGCCCTAGTGATCTTAATCTAATGACATAGCTTGTGTTTGTTGTAACAAAGGCCTCACTGGATATAAGTCCCTGACTAGCTGTGCTTTTTGCCTTATCACAGCATTAATACTGGTTTTTGATTAAGGCTTTGACCAAAGTGGATTTGGACATGGATACGGTGAAATACTGATGCTACATTAAATTTGCTTTTCTTTTGCAGAGAGCTTTGAGTCTGGGGACTGCCTTGACAGACAGACTGCTTCTTTTGCTGAGCTTATCAGCCAACGTGGCTCCATATGGCATTTTTTCTCTTTGCTACAGAGAATGCAGGGTGAAAAGCCCTGAGCAAGGCTTCCAGTTACCCGCCAAAGAATGTTGGCATGAACATGAAGATTAAAGCTGCCATTTCAACTCAAGTGAAACCGTGCACACACTAACTGGCACCAGAAGGGACTGTTCCGTAATTACATAAATCAGACCGAGTGTGCCCAGTGGATATTTGAATCTCTGTCCCTTTGCTCTAAATAACCATGGCAGAGAGGACCTTTAAACAGTTCAAACTATTTTGGCGACAACAGTGAGAGGTTTGGCCAGTGGCCTGGACTGTATGAGGTAATGGTGTTTGCTCCAGGATACAAGTGTTGGCCAAGCCTGTTGATATGCAAACATATTAGAGTTGTAGCATTTAATCTTTTGTCTTACAATGCATCAGTTTACACTTGTATGTCCATGTAGACAGTCAGTTACATGCCAGTCTACTATCTCACAGTCAACCCAGCTTATTTTTTTCCCCTTAAGCTAAAGTCCTTATAAGTACATTGAATTCTGTAAGTCCTAACTTCAGCCCACATAATTTGAAATCAAACAATGATTTCACCAAAGCCACATGTTGCCCATATTATATGGGTTGGGCTGCTCATTTGTTGCTTTGTAGAAATAGGCACTTGTCTAGAATTTACAGGTGCTGAGGGTCAGTGGGCTAGATTTCCAGTGTGGAATGCATGTTGCGAAAGTGAAATGAGCTTCAACATGAAAACAAGGAGTTCCCATGGGCTGCTAGTTTACTTTGATGATGAGGGATTTTGTGACTTTCTAGAGCTCCTCATACTGAATGGTAAACTCAGCCTTCGATTCTCCATCTTCTGTGCGGAGCCTGCGACTGTTATATCTGACACAGCGGTCAATGACAGCCAATGGCACACAGTCACTATAAGGAGAAACTTTAAGAACACTACCCTAATGGTGGACAATGAGATAAAGTGGGTGGAGGTGAAGTCTAAAAGACGGGATATGACTGTTTTCAGCCATTTGTTTGTTGGTGGAATACCACCGGAATTACGATCTGTTGCACTACGTCTGACATCGGCTGCGGTCAAGGATCAGCTGCCTTTTACTGGATGGATAACAGACATAAAGGTCAACAACACGGAGTCTGTAATGATTAACAGTGAGGGTGTCTTAAATGACCTCTGTGGTACAGCCAACATGTGTCTAAATGGAGGAGTCTGCAGTTTAATTAACAACGAGCCAACGTGCGACTGTTCTCGGACAGGCTTCCAAGGAAAGGACTGCAGTGAAGGTAAGGCTTTGATTTAATCTGAATCATACATTCAGTACAAAGTGTCCAGTGTAGCCTTTACAGTCAACAGGAAGTTATTCATAATTTGGCTGTTTCAATTACTATCCTCCATAAAATTACGCATTCCCTTCCTCTATTTGGCTAAAGCCATATGTTTTCCTTAGTCGTATGATGTGTGCCATTGATCTGCAATACAGCTGTTTGGAAAGACTGAATCTCCTGCTAGGCCTCATTAGCAAAACATTCTGGTGTTCTTCATCCCCAAAGGTGTCTGCCATTCTTATCAAATAGGTCTTTAGGGATTGGTTGACCTATGAAAGATCTCCAATGACATACTTTTCAAATGGAAGAGCAGGGGTAATCATCTATGTGCCTGACTGAGTAAACAGGAATGACATCATTGAATGCATACAGTATAAATCTTTCCAGTGATGAGAGTATATTCGATCTAGTATCTAATCATTGTATCCATATGATTTTTTTGAGAAAACACAAAATAAAATTGCAAATGTAAAATAACTGAATTATGACCTTTAGCAGAACCATGTGCAAAATGTATTTATTAATACTAACTGCTAAAAAGTCAGCAGGATAATGAAGGTGAATAAAAAGGTTTTGAGAACGTGCAAACTGATAGACAAAGAGAACACAGGGTTCTTTGAGGTAGCGAGAATACTATCACTCTGTCTAGTCTGTAAGGAAAACGTATGAGTGTTCAGAGTATTTAGTGCAATGCTACCCTCAGGTTGGCAGGTTATTGTGATGCTGAGGGGGAGGATGCTTGCTGGTCAGTCAATGGGGGAGGGATTTTAACTGTTTTTAATGTTATTCGTCATGCTCAGTTAAATACAGATGAATCTGAACCTATTTTAACCTATTTTAAATACGGTAATGACACTCACGTCTAATTTACAGTAGATTTCATGAGATCATGTATCTTTATTCAGGCACATAAATCTTTTATTAACAATGAGCTTATTAAGGCACTACTGGAAAACTTACTACTGCCACATAAGATATTCTCATCAAATTGCAAACATAACATCTTCATATAGCACCATGCTTTGTGAACAATGTTTTATTTTTCCCTTTAATCGGGTCTTGTAGATGTTGTAGATGGTGTTAATTAAACAAGAAGTAGTATAGCCTTTCACTAACCACATGCACCGACACATTGAATAATTGCTGTAGTTCACTAACAGGCATTTAAGTGTAAATGTTATTTAGTCTACTTTAAATCCATGACAAGTAGTGTTGGCTGTGTTGCTGTGCTGCAGAAAGAAAATACAAATAGATCCACAATTAGAATGCGACAGTGAATATCTTGAAATATGTCATTATTGTTCCATTTTCTGCTTCTTTCAGAGCAGACTACAGTCTATAATCAAAATTCTTTGATTGTAACAGTGTCATTATGTATTGCTGTAATTTTAATTAATTAATTTTTTTTTTTTTTTGCAGTATTGTAAATTACATTTCAGTACATAGATAGATTTTTTTTTTTTTTATTTAAAAATGAATCCAAAAGAAGTATCTATTCAGGGAATCTCTCATTTGGGTTTATTAATGTGTCTTTGACCATTTTTCTTACTACTGCGCCAAAAAGAGCTGTGAATTCAAAATAGCTTTATTATTTCAGTTTCCCTAAGCTGACGAAAAGCTAGCGATTGTGTGCAGCCATATTTTTTTCTCATTTCATGCTGGATGCAGCCTGACAAAAGGCCCGTCTTGGGGAAAGCTGGGATTCTTTTATACAAAATGCATGGGCACTGATTAAATCTTAAAGTTATTATCTTATCACAGGATACAACTCTTTAACAAAAAAAGTAATACATTAGCAAATTAGAAATTACGTTCATAAATTTAGTTTAGCCTTGATACTATCTCTGAAGTTCAAATTTATTGGTATTTATTGGAAGAGTTGATTTATAAAACTCCCAACACACAACATTTGTAAGGCTAATGTATAATTTGCCAGATTTTTGGAATTTTGGGACTTGGAAGTTCTATACATGGAGACTTCAAATGCAGTATTTTAGAATCCCTGCAAAACAAATCATTAAATATCTTTAAAAACAAAAACAATGGTTTATATAAATTAAAAATGATGATGAACCCACTTCATTCTACCTTAAGGATTCATTTGTAATCTAACATTCCTTGATCTATGTGGTTAATTTACAGATTCATATTCCAGTGTTTAGGGATTAAATAATTACTTTAAAACTGTGTTTGATAATTTTATACAATACATCTATATTTTCTTTGTGTGTGTGTGTGTGTGTGTGTGTGTGTGTGTGTGTGTGTGTGTGTGTGTGTGTGAGTGAGTGTGTGTGTGTGTAAGTGTCTCATTAGTCGAGAATTCGGGGGAAGAGATTTTAATATGCACAGCAGGGTGGCTACTGGTGTTAATAGTTTTATACACATACAATAGCTACTTGTTTGTGTTGTTTATTTTTATATGAGCTGCATGAGCGATGAGCAGCCATTATCGAAAGATGTTTGTGTATTAAGTATATCGCAGCAGTAGCAATCAGAGTGATTATAGTGACAAGTTGAAAGCTTCCTAATAATGAAAAATCCTTTAAAAATATGTTGTACATGCAGCCATACAGGGGCTTTGATGGGGTGAACATAGTCTAGTAAGTGTGTCTGTATCTTAGGGGGAAGATATCTAAAGGAAAAATAAAAGCTGAAAGCAAAAACTCTTTGATTTGATAGATGGCTACTAATTTTCTAATTTTAATTGCAGAGCAGGGATAATAACAAATAACTTATTAAATTCACGAGTTGTCCTGAATGGAGAATTTGCTATTCCCTTCAATGTAATCCCTTTGAGCAGCTAATTCTGACCACTTGCTTGTACATCTCCGAGTCATGCTTGACCTCGCTCACTGTGTCAAAGTTGCAACACTGAAAAGTACATTTAATTTTAGGGAGAAAGAAGCAGATGTTTGAGCCAAAAGTTCTCCCTGAGATGTGTCAGCGTGCTGCAGCATAATCTAGGCAGTTATAGGCAGTCCTACCTTGGGTAGCAAATTTACAGCAAACAAAGAAACTGACAATTGTCTTTCAGTGGTCCTGACTTGATTCTCCTTTTGAGGACTTGGTGACTGAAGTCTTTTCCTTTGAAGACTGTCTTTATTTTATTCTGGATAATAACTTGTCAGCAGTGATGTTGGATACTGTTTGTTTGATATTTGCTCTCATTCATAGTTTGAGGTTCATGGTGAAATTGCAAATATACACTAACAAGCCCTTCCAGCAAGTGCTCTAAGCCAGAGCACTGGAAGCAGTGCATCATTGCACAAGGAGACAACCTTGAAGGGGATGGCAGAATATCACATTTGCTTTTTATAGGCAATGTCTCAAAACTTTATAACCCACAGTGTATATTCGTGCTGCAAGTTACTGAACTGAAGCTGTGAAGCTACAAGCACACACCGTTTATTACAAAGTATAGTTTATAATTTTATGATTATAACAATGACTTTAAAAGGGTTTTTTCAAGAGCAGATGCACAACATCATCAGGTAAATATATTGTCTATAGTGAATCCATTGATCTGGTACTATATAGTGGTGGCAACATCGAGGGTTACATGGAAGCCAGATACCAAGCCAGCCAGCCCATGGTTACTCCACCAATCTTACCTTAATGACACGATTAGATCTCAGTCACACAGGGCTTGAGAGCAGTTGATGTGAGTTAATAAGTGGTTTTTGGAGGTTGCTAGCTGTTTCTGGATGAAATTGGTTGCAAAGAGAGTGCTACACCAAAAACCTCCTTGCGGTTGCTGTGATCACCCATTATTTGGATGTAAGATGCCGACTTATCTGCAAATACTCTGCATTTACTCCTTGAACAGTAGTAAAACTTGAGACAGTGTGAGGCAAACGAATCCATTGTCCTCTGTGCAAGCTGCTAGTGACTACAGAAGCCTGCTACTAGCCAAAGCAGTCACAGGGAGGTTTTTGTCGAGGCAGTTAATGCTCGTGACTATCAACAGCCTTTTGGCAGTGAACACTTGCCAAAAGTCAGTGGAATACACATTTTCCCTAGCAACAGGTGGTTACCATGTGGTCTAGTTCTGCATAAATATGGTTTTAACAATAATTTCTTAGTGATTGTCAGTAACCACCTGCATCCAGTCAGGGAATACACATTTTTGCCTTGTGACCAGTGGTTGCCAGATGGTCGCCAATTGGTTTTTAAGTCTCTGTGAATGGGGTTTTGCATAAATATATATAGAATGCTTTAATATACCTACTCATAAGCATTTAATGATTTTAATTAGTGCTAGATTTATTAAATCTGTGAAATTTGAAGGACTCTGGGGTTTTGCAGGTCTATAAACAACAAATAATTTCATAAAACAAACAATACTTATTTGGACTTCTTACAAAGCACATTTAAGCAATAAATATTTAAATAGTGAAAACAAATCATTATAATAATAATTTAGGTAGTATTGATGGAAATAGATGCAAGGTCCACATTTTATCTAACGCCGCCTTGTCCCTATGCAGACTTTGTCACAGGTACATCCTTTCATAGAGAAAATCTCTGAAAACCCTCAAGGCAAACCTCTACCATCACCATGACCGGCTGTCAAGCACTCCAGAATGGGATTGGAACACCTGGATTTCTCCTGATGCCTTTAATGGCTAATCTGCATTTAACTAACACAATTTCTAGTTATGCTGGCAAAAATTTACCACACACTTTATAATGACTCATTCTGCAGATCTAGCCTCGGTATTCATTTAGAGTTATGTTTCTGGCTAACCATCAAATAGAAGAAATTGTTCTGTTTTATGTTCACTGGTTACTTTGTTTTCTGTTTGCTGCTGAGCAAGTACTGGGTTCAGCATAGCTTTTATACCAGTTCCCTGCAGCTGTTGAGAGCCAAAGTGAGTAAAACTGACTTAAAACATTCAAGTTGTGGTCTGCGGACCTTATGGGCTTGGCTAGTAACTATATGTGAGGTCATCATTTTAAATTATTTTTTTTAATTTATGCATTATTGTTTCATTTTAAATATCAAAATTTGATTAGGCCAGCTATAATACTATATAAATAATGACAGATTATTCAGTCTCAAGAAGCTCCAAAGTAAAATAACTGACTTCTACATTTCCCTCACATATGAGTTCAAGAGCTAAAAATGTTAGCTTTTGATGTATCACATCAAGAGGAAAAAACTCAACAAAATCCCACAAAACAAGCAAACAAACAAAATCTCCCTTTACCTTAAAGTCTAAATATCAGGTTTGCCTGAAAAAAAGGATTATTTGACATTTACTATCTGATAGCTAAACTACTGTTGGTCCATGCTGACCTCATTTTATATTAACTGTAAGCACACTTACATATAACACTTGATAATGCTAACTGCAGTGAAAAATGACTGTAGTGCTTCAGGTTTAACTCCTACTATCAACTGCGCTGAAACTCTATGAACTTGTGTTACTTAAGTCCCTCTGAAATAAAGAATGCTGCACTGTACCTTTGCAGGATAGTATGTTTTGTGGCAAGTACAGAGAATGTTTCCCAGCCATATTAAACACACATGCTTTCTTTCTTGCTTCCTCACCATTCTGAGTTTTAGTGAGGAGGTAAGTCAAAACCACAGCAGAAAATGTGTGCAAGATTTTTATTTATTTATTTATTTAGTTTTTAAATCACACCAGAGATTTAAAATATTTTTTGAAGCTAGTGTTCTACTGTACCAAAAACACTTCTGGGAAAAAAAATCCACACACACAGAAATAAAAGTGCATATACTAACATATCGAAATTCGTTCTTAAAGCTTCTGCAAATTTACCTATTGTGCATACATGGATTTAACTATAAAGTACATTGAAGTTTAAAATTTACCCTTCCATTAAATAATCTAAAAGCTGTTGTATTACTTTGATCAGATGAAAGGATTATAGGATTTGCCACCGGACCTGTCAACTCTCCTCTGTCCAACCACAAGTGTGCACATAACTCTCTCTCTCCTGCTCTCTTTCTCCTCGGTCTCTCTCTCTCCAATTCACACACTTACAAATGCACACACGCACACAAACACAAATCCCTTTGATCGGTTGAAACAATTATTTAAATGCACTTTTCGATGGTCAGTATGCCCTTTTTGTTTCTCATTAAAGAAATAACATAGATGCATTGCATAGCTCCATATTTTATCCTGATAAAATGGAATCATGTTGTTTATCTCATCGTACATTAACCAACCATAAATCTCCCCTGGTACAAAAAAAAAAGAAAGAAAAAAAGTAGGGCAGACCCCAAGTAAGACTGCACAGCATTTTGTTTGTCACTTTGTGTATTATGTAATTTAAAAGATAAGTCACATTATCCGGGTACAGTGAGTAACTGTGATTGCCTTGCACTATCATATTGTGATTTTAGCTGATAGCATTGCTTCTAGGCTTCTAGGTGAAAATATAGTTAGACATCCTTGAAACTAATGTCACTTATAGGACAAACAGTCACAAAACATAAGCGCATTTATTAAGCTTCTATTACAGGATGGCGCAGTACCAAAAATGACTGTAGCCTACAGTAACTGAAATAATGTCAAACCTGTTTTGACTTTTGAACAATCATCAACTGTGACGGTTTTAATTCACCAAAACAAGAGTGTCAAAACAGATTTGTGCATTACTGATTCATTACAGAAGGAAAGTACTGCAACACAACACACGCAGGAGATACACTATTCACATGCTCATTTAGGTAGATGCACAATATGTTTTGCTTGCTTGTTTTTTTTTTTATCCATGTCACACTCTTTGTAGCTCTTTTTTTACCTTAAAATTGAATCCTGGTTATTAGTATTTCAGTTTCCAGGTTCATCCCCAAGATATAACTTGGATAGACATGGCAGTGGCAGTGAAACCTTTCCTGGCAATCTTCCCACAGGTAATAGTGTGATCCCAGTCTGTCTGCAGCCACTGAAAATAGCTCAACGTTACTTGTGTTTATAATACTGTACCACCTCTAATGAACTGTCTGTGCTGATCTGGAAAGTTTAATTATCAACATAATGTCTAATTAAAATTAGTTTCCTTCAGTCGATTGAATCACAGGTTAATTTATATGAAATGCATATTTGTGCATTATTTGAACCTTTTTTTAATAAAAAAAAAATGACACTGGCTCTGGGACTAGATCTGTCTTATGCTCGTTTATGCCATATTATTGTCTACTAAAATATCCAAGAAAGATTTCAGATGTGTGGCTCTATCCCGTGGTTACACCAGAGGTTGTGTTTTGCATAACATATGACAGTTGTGACTATCACCTGCTGTAACGTCACTGGGAATAAGCTCTTGTGGTGCATGGGAATGTCTACAGTCGAGATTCTTGCCCGAGACTTTAGAACAGTTTGTGTTTGTTATTGCAGTCCTAATGTAATTACAGTGTTTGCTTTGGTTGATTGCACTGGTGAATAATGCATCGATATGGCACAGCCATTTGCAGAGGGTTGACCCATTCAGCAGAGAAGAAGCAGCAGCAGTTGTGTCTTTGGCAAAGAGACAAAGACAATGAGTTTTATCAACAACTTTTTACCCTTTAATTAGGTTTGGATGTATAGGCACCTTGGATTGGTGATAAACACAATGTAAGCTACTAAAGAGTTGGTCTGGTCTGTCATTGAGTCTATACTACTTGAAGACGGATAGGCTTCTGTGTTTTGGTGCTGAGCAATATTTTAGTGCAAAATCTGGCTGCCCTCTATGCCAGGGCCACTGTGGCAGCAGGTAGGGCAGCTTTTTAACACTATCTATTTGCTTCTGGATGAGGAACTCAATAAATTCACAGTGAAGTTTCTGTTTGTTTTACGCTTTGACTTTTCGCCTAAAGCCCGTACTGCATACTTTGAGCCAAGTTGTATCCTCTTGAAAAAAATTAACATTTTGAAAGCAACAGTGGAGTGGAGAAGTCCACATGGCAATAATGGGTAACTTGATTGAAAACTAGCATGTTATTGAGTATTTAACAATAATGCAAAGGTACACTGCAAAATAAATCAATGAGACCAGAAGATTGTAGTGGTAGAAAATGCAAATGTGCAAATTATGATTAAAGACTTGGTGATACCTTCATTGTTTTTGGGCATGTCCAGACAGAGTTCAGTTCAATATACTTGTTTACACAGTACTGGCTTAATATGGCAAATATCTTCATTTGACATCAGTTTTGATCAGCTTTAAACAACAACAGCGATTCATTCACATCTATGCGCAGATAGGTGCGTATGAGAATTTATGACGAGCCATATAAAAATACTTTTAAATGCAAATGGAAAAATATAAGTAAGCAAATATAACAACCCGTTCTCACTCCCAAAGCGTAATATTTTACGCTAGGTGACAAATCGTCACCATATTACGTTTTCGGCTACCCACCACGTTCCTAAATGACGACCTCGGAAAAAGAGGAAATATGAGAACCGTCTGGACTGAACCTACACATGTTCGCTCTTTTTCTTCAAATCGCTTAGAAACACGCTATTTAACATCATTAAAGTCCTGGTTAAGGTCAGGAATAAGGTTATGGTCAGGGCTAGGGATAAGGTTAGGTTTAGGGCTGGAATACAGGGCTGGAACGTCTACTACCGCGGGAGCGTCATTGCACTGGATTCCAGCAATAACCCGCCGCGTACCATAAGAACGCTGAAGGTCTCCTTTCGCGTTCCTCAGGAACGCCGCGGGACGTGACAAAACGTCGACATGTTACGCCTCGGGAGTGAGAACGCTCTGGTACTGTATCTCTGAAAGTGTCATTTTGTCTAGAGGCCTCCTGCAGCTTCACTCAGACAAAAGCAGATTAATAGTATACTGCTGTCTCTGACTCCAAAGACAGATATCGGGATCAAAAGATTAGAGGGATTTTCCCGTAGGATTTTTGCCTTGTTTAAATACATTTGCTCCTGACTGTCAAAGGGTGTTTGTGAAATTCGTTGACACCAAACTCCTCCTTTAACGGGATTCATCCTACAGCACAAATAAACACATTCAAATTTCCATGTCACACACACAGACACCCACACATGCAAACTTGTGTTTAACTGAGCTACACCACATGTTTCTTACAGGAGCATATTAAGCTGGCATATGGAAGTTACAGTATATAAAATGCATAACATATTGCTGTTCAGTTGACATGCAATCACTACCCTGATTATGCAATATTATCTCATATGTGTATGAGATCTTGCAGATATGAGGTGTTCCACACATATATTTTTTTCCTTATTTTCACCACTGGAGACCTTTTAATACCTTGGTGTAAAAATATATTTCAGTTTCCATAATACAATTCATAGCATTTTCTATATAGTCTGGATGACTTGAGCACCCTCAAACAGATATAGAACCAAAAGGGTACTTCTGCCTCTCCCGAGGCCATATACCCTGTCCCACGGTTTTAAAATAAGTGAGCCGAGACAGACAGACAGAGAGAGAGAGGCAAAACTGATCACATATCTCTGCCTTGGTTCTCACCTTCATGCAGGAATAAAACTGCTTAGAAGCAAAACTCTTTAGATTCCAGACTGTAGATGATATTTTCACTTTGAACATAATTTACCTTTGATGCTGCTGGTTGGGTGTCGTCAGTCACGAGCGGCGGCTGAAATGCTAAAAACAAGGCAAAAGTGCTGCGCCGTAATTTGAAATCCATCACTCCGGCGATAGAGGGAAGACAAATCAGTTTTCAGGGAGAGTTTTCATCACTTCCCAAAAGAGAGTAAAGGTTGCACAAATGAACCCATCTTTATGGTAATCCAGTCTACATCATGTGTAGAAGTTCAAGAGGCAGTCTGCATAATGTTTAAAACGTCTTCTTGAGTCCAAAAAACAAACAAACAAAATGTAATATGAACTACAAATTAAATAAAAATGGGATTCAAATGGTAACTCAGTCAGAACAGATCACTGGTTTACACTTTTGCTTCGTGACATTTTTGTATAGTTTTGTCTTTTTTTGCCACTTATAATGGAAAAGGATGTAGCTTAATGTTAACAGTACTAAGAGCTTAGCTGTGGTTAATGCTCAGTGCACTTTATTAATGTTTTTTTTTCTAACTTTAGCTTAAGAGCCACTCTTCAGATAGGGATTTGCCACACGTCAACAGTGGCAGCTGCGGCAACTAGTTTCTTTAAGCAACTGCTGTGCACATTTTCTTAGAACAGATGCGTAGTGAGCGTTGGCATATCTCGCTTCAGCATGAAGCTATGAGCCCTGTCGCAATAAGTTACAAATATGCTGAGCCTATATATATATATATACACAAACTTGAAGTTTACATTAATTTCTTAATTCCTCTGCTTGGACTAATACTCCTGCATCAAAAAAAAAAAAGATTGACTCTACATCTGTAATACTATCCTAGATATCTTCTACCCTGGGATTAAGGTTATTAGAATTCTGTATAAGCTTTTCTGATTATCCTCTTGGATCATTCCAGTCCACAAGATGTAAAAGAATTGAGAGACCCCTGAGCACATCTGCTCGCACAATCCTCTCTTTTCATCTATCTCTTTGGAAATATCTGAGTTGGACTATATTATCCACCTGCCATCTGCCTGAAGTAAATATGCAGCTAGGCACAATACATCACAATTTGATTGATTAGGTTCTTTTCAAAATGTTACCATTTCAGAAAATTTTCCTCCTCACTGTCTTACAAAGGGTTTGATAACAACACCATCACCCCTCTTGTATCAGCCCAGTAAAGAATATGGTACATCCAGCAGCTACTTAGATTATAGGTCAAACACTGGAATTAGGTTAGCCTGGCTGTATCCAGTGGCACCAAAATCTGTCTGCTTTTATATTTTAAGCTCCTAAAGTTTGTCCGATGTATTTGTGCTCTCTTGTGCCTCCTTCAAGTGCCGTGTACGTTCCCTGACTGTAAGAAGGTGTTATATGACATATTGCAGAGAAGGCATGTCTTAAATGGTACCAAACACTGACAACAAAGTGTAAAATAAAGTGTAAATATAATATGTCTTAAAAGTGTGAAAATATAAGTCCAATGTGGGAATCAAAATCTAACCTCTTAGGCAAAGGTTAATGTCACTCCTGCCAACTTTTGCCTTCAAAGATATCAGTGAATTAACAGATTATATTTTTTGGCTATTTTGAGTTAAAGGGTTAAATTTAACCTATTCTGGTCTCTGCCTGTGTTGAGGTGCCCAGTGTCAGCGGGGCGATACAATAAAAAGGTAATATGAACAGATCCTTGCCTGGAAAGCATGCATGTGTCTTGTGAGCATCTGAGATAGTGAAGATATGAATTAGCAACAGCAGAAATATCCACAGCTGTGGGCGCTATCAATTTCCATCAGAGTAGCTGGTCACTCTGCCCGTTTCCTCTCTCTCCACACTTACTGTTGCTTGAGAAGGATAATGGGGTAGAGGGTAAGCCGTGTAATGCCACTAACACTCCTCTGGTAGAAAGATGCATTAGGCTTGGCTATGCTACTAAGAGATGAGCCTTCACTTGCATTCATTATTCTTGATTTGGTCTAAATTGTAATTTAACAACAAATTGATCCTGTGGTAGTGCTGACCTTTGCTGCAAGGCTTTTACATTTTCCCTTAAAATGCCTGCGTGACGAGGGATTTTAGAACAGCCTTCCTGCTACTATTTTTCAAATTGACAACTGCGCATTGGGCCGGGAATGGATTTGGTGTGTTTTGTTCTCTGTTATTGGATGTGTAGTGATGACATTTAGAGACGAATTTAGGGAGATTTCATAGTTTTTCGTGTTATGTATTGAATGCATCGAAGCATTTGAGCAATTTTACACATTCACTTTACTAGTCAAGAGAAGTATTAGTCAACTAAAACAGTTGTATAATATGTTCTGAGGCTCTGGAAGGAGATCTGAAAAGAAAAATAAATAAATAAAACTCCCTATTCTACTCTTAAATATTTATCATACACTTGTTTTGGATATGGAAAATGTGAAAGAAGTAGAGTTGTCACAGTACTAGCATTTTAAACTCGATATTGATACCCAAGAAAAATACTCAATAATCATTTTCAATATTATGTGGGGAAAAACAATATTTACGTTATCTAAGCTAGTGCTGTGCCTCTAGGGCATAGGTGTCAAACTCTGGCCCGCGGGCCAAATTTGGCCCGCAGCCTAATTACATTTCGCCCGCGAAGCCATACCAAATTACTATTAGAGCTGGCCTACTGGTATTATACAGCTAATATATATATTGTTTAGTATTAAGCTTTGCTTGTTCCATATTCAGTTTTTCACCAAAACGTGTTTGAGTCCATAAGAAAAGATTCATTTTTATATCTGGAGGAAGATTTTTTTTTCAATAAATATTAATGTTAGCCCACGACTTTGTTCCAGTTTTAAAATTTGGCCCACTGTGTATTTGAGTTTGACACCCCTGCTCTAGGGGGACTTGGCACCATGTTTTTAACTAGAGTAGGTAAGCTAGGCTGTCACTGTTTCTGTCTAGTTGCTGGTACACATTTCTCTGCTTCTTGTCTGGGACTTTAAAAGAAATGTAACACTTTTTAGACACAAATAACTGTGTTATCCTGTTAAATTAATGTTGGGCATTATTAAGATGGGCAGGACTCACTTGCTGCCTGACATTTGGTGCCTAGCTCCCATTTTAGCGTTTTAGTCATAGCTGCTAGCAGCTTCCTTAATAATAACAGATGGCGCTATAGGAAAACCTTTAAAAGTTAAACAGCTACTGTTAAAGTTTGGGCAGGTCAGGTTAACATTTGTGATAACTGTTTAATACTAATTAATTTCTTAACTATTAATTAATTATTCCTTATAAACTCTTGTTTAACGCTAACTAGTGAGGGCGAGGCTGTGTGTGTGTGTGTGTGTGTGTGTGTGTGTGTGTGTGTGTGTGTGTGTGTGTGTGTGTGTGTCTGCCTGTCTGCAGAGTTGTGGGAATTTTTGTGTCAACAGGAGGAGGCAAAGATGGCACTGTTGGTATCAATACTATTGCAAATGAGAATAATACTACAGTAATTTTTTAATATCGATGGGTATCTCTGTATAGATTTTGACAACCCTAGAGAGAAAAGGCTGTTTATGTAGCACTACAATAAATGGGAACTGTGGGAGCTCAGACTCAAAGGTCTGTGAACTACCTGAAGAGGTACTCAAGAAAATCCTATTCAGTCCAAATGGCATCTCTCAAGAATAGTAGATAGTGAATAGAAACCTGTCTTTATTTGTGGTCATGCCCCATCGTAACTTCCAATGTTGGCAGTCAGTGAGTGAGCTCTGGGATTGAAACTTTTCACTCTTCTTGTACTGAGTAGCCAACATGCTGAACTTTAGACTGTTGCAGTTTACTGGCATGACAGTTGATAGTTCATAATTTTTATATATAATATTTTTGAGCAGTTGTTTAAAAAAAAAAGCAAACATTTGACAGTTAAAGTTCTCTGTGTCTTTGTTAAATGATGTACAAACCCATACGGAAAAGAAATAGTAAAAACTTATATGTGATTACTCATGAAAGTGGCCACTTTCATGAGTAAATCATATAAGGCTTACATGATTTACTCATGAAAGTGGCCACTTTCGCATTACTTTCATACATTGTTTTAGTAAGTCTCCAAAACATACAAGTTTCATTATATAATTTTTCAAGGGATCTTAGATCTGTTTTCACACTTATATGCTTTTCATACAAGTTTCACACAAGACAGATACAAACTTTGTAAGATTTATATATATCTTTTCCATATGGGAATACCCACAGAATTTCCAGCTATGAGACTTTTTCAGTTTCAGGTTTTCCACAGTGAATATTTGCTGCTGACCTACTTTTTCAAAGCAAAACTGGCACGATAAACTACTTCTTTTTGTAGATATGTAAAATGGAACTGAACGGCTTCATTATGAAATCTTGCGTTCTTAATAATTCATCTTACTGAACTTTATTTAACAAATTACTTTATTTAATCACGCTGATGGTATACTTTAGATATTTTACATAATGCTCTTATTTTAGTGACTCTGTCACATCATAACTGACCGCTCTACCCAGTACGCCCAATATTGCGAGACAGAACTATGTTACATAAATAATGACTGCATGAAATATAAATGCAGAGCACTGTGGTGTCATAAAGCAACAGTATTCTGACTTTCACATTTTATTTAGCTGTGATTTCGCATAGTCTTTAAGACAATTTAGGGCAAATAATATTATTTATTTTCCTGCTGTGGATCATGGTAACAGCAGACTAAATACAGACAAGGAGGTATGTGGGGGTTGTCAGCATAAGAGCGAGGGCATGCAGTTGAACCTTTACTCAGCCTTCACAGTTATGTCTTAATAAGCAGGATCTAGCACTACGATAATGGTTGTTGATTATTATGTCTTTGCAAAGCAGAGGAAAGACACAAAACACAAGTATCTGACCAATATCCTGAATGCCTTTGTAAATTTCTGTGTATTTTGCTTAGTAAGCCAAAGGGATTCCTTAATCATCCTTAACGAGTCCTTAATCACACGTGCAATCTAAAAAACTCAAAGACAGAAAACATTAAAATGCTGTTTTTCAAAAATATAGTATCCATTTAACAGGTGCACTTCATACAAAGCTAAAACACTGCAATGCTGATGACTGTAAGCACAGATGACAAAAAGCTGATTCAGGCAGACATGATCTTATAAAATTGTCAAATGGCAGAGAAAATGAATTATATCTATTGCTGGATGCTGGGTCTAGTGAATGTGACACATGGTCCTTTATGTGAAGTGCATTGTCACTGAGATCCTGCCAAGACTACTCAGCCAACTGCATCCAGACACACTGTAGAGACACGAGTGCCTTAATGACATTTTGTACAGCTAGATGACGGCACCTTGTGTGTTGAAACAGTGGACAGAGCATTGTTCGTTTTCCTTTCTATATGTCTCACTTTATATTTAATCAGCTGTCACAGTTTTGAGTTCACAGTCAGGAGGCTAAGGATTCTGTAAAGGGTCAGAATAATGTCTGCAGGAGGCAACGAGAAGAAGAAAATCAATTTATAGATTTATGTCCAATCCTTGTTGCTGTTATCCTCCAGATGTTTTATTCAGTGAGGCATTAACTTGAATAGTAATGTAATTATTTTCCATGAGCCATACACCATGTGCATGATCAACAGCGTAAGACCATCAGCGATGGAGATCGTATGATAGACAGTTGAGTGCATTTTGGTGTAGTGTTACCAGCACAATAGCACTGGGATCACTTTGTCAAGGGGATTAAATGGATTTACGTCTCTGGATTAGAATGTAACCAGCTGGGTACATTTGTGAAAGAAAGTTTGCGTGTGTGTGTCAGAGAGAGGCAAAACATGGCATGTTTTAATGGTTTCTGTCAGCTAATACTGAAGTTAAAGGAAAACTTCTTTTCTACTAAGCACCTTAAGAAACACTGGACCCCCCTTCATGCTTACTAAAGGTTTGATTCATTAACTTTGCTCAAACCTTTGGACCAAATTTGCTATGAATAGCTGTTAGACTTGCTCCCAGTATTCAAATCCAGATGTGGTTTAGAATTACATGAGGATAACGTGCTCACATCAGATTTAATATAAGAATATGAAATGCATGTCTCTCAAGCTTTACTTGTGCAATAGCTATTAATAATTATTTCTCGAAATCATTTCTTAATTTGATTGTGAACATCATCATTAGAGGAAGGGAATCACTATAATAGTGTTAATTGTGCAGTAACCCCACAGGCTGCACAATCTTTCACAAGCTATCAAATAAGCAGTCCTCCTGCATAGATCACTCACCGAATTTAAATGTAATACAACAAAGACTGCTATCACTGTATTGCACACCGCAGTGAGTCAATTATTAGTTACCTGTTAGTTATTGTGGCAAAATGTTTCAGTCAATGTTGGTCTTTGGGGTCTTGACATCAGCCAGTGTTCTTGTTTCTTTCACTTTTCTCATGCAGCTTCATGCTTGCCTTGTCAGAATGCTTTTTTTCAGCAGCCTGCTTCTCATTTCCAAGCAACGTTTTTTGTCAACATACTGCATGCGTGTATATTTTTTAAAGATCGGCTCTTTTCACAGAGGCCACTGTGACATGTCAGCGGAGTAAACACAGATGTAATTGATAAAACGATGGCCCCATTTAGTGCGCCTCAGCCATTTGTTTGAGCTCTGGCCCATCTGGTTGGAACCGGTCCATAATTAATTTGATTAATTACACCTGTGTTTAGCCTGCGACGGTCCGATCAAAAAGGCCCCTCTGAAAATGGCCTATAGAATCTCATTTATCTAAATGTCCTGTATTTTCTTAAATTTGGAAAGTTTTATCCACATCTGGCTACATTTTAAACAAAATTAAACCATTGTAAGGCAAATGCACAGTTCAGTACTGAAGGACAAGGATAAATGAGGCTCTAGTATGAGTTATACATATTATCAAAAATATTTCAAATTCCATCAAATGAAATCAATCTAAATTTTTACCAAAACTGATGTGGTCGTATTATACAACGAGTGAAGTCTTTAATTGTGATAATTTGGATTGATTTTGTGTGCATGGTGTCTGATTTGGAATGGGAACCAGTGGTGATGGTAAGTTTCGGTCAAAATAAATCTGGGCAAGAAACCATATTAAAGAGGTAGGAGTTTATTTAGCAGCGGTCCCTATTTGGTCGCATGGTTATTGTAACTGGATTGATCACACAACCATGTTTCTTTGTCTTCTATATATATATACATTGCATGTTGGTGTTTTCATGATTTTTGGTTAATTTTTTTAATCCAAAGTTAAAAGTCTAATAACTGTGTTCTCATCACATTTATTTATTTTCTATATTTATTTATTAGATCCTTTTGTATCTGTCTGGTGTTACATTTTAATGATCAAATATTAAATACTATTGCTATGTATCAGTGATGAATAGTACTGCTGACTGATTATATATTATTATTCTTTTCATAGGAAATGTGTGGGTCCTTACGCATCCTTACGTGATTATTTTTGCATGTTTCCAGTCAAATCATTTTGTTAAACTCATTTATTTCCTTGCTGTTAGCATGTTTTCTGCACTTGTTTGCTATTAGTTTGCTAGCATATACTTCTTCACCTATATCTTTCATTTGAGACCAATTTCACATGTCAGTTTTGGGGTTTTTTGTTTTGTTTTTTTCACTTCCACAAAACTCACATTGTTTGCCAAAAATTAGTGTTAGGAGAATTTCATCCGGGAGGCAATCTCCTTTTGTATTGCCCGTATGTGGTCACTGGTCATTGCCTTCACTACTGTGACCAATTCACCTGAATAAGTGACACGAGACTCCACTGCCGGTTCGGAAACCTCAGAGGCATTGCTTTACCGCAGCCGGCTCAATTTATTTAGGTTATTTTCTGTTGCAGCGTATTTCATCACATGCACCGGCTTTTCAGTCAAGAAAAACAAACTAGATTTCACTGAGCTGCTGGAGTAAATAGTTGTTGATACAAAAAGTTGCAGTTCATTATTTTAAAAAAACGTCAAATAAAAAAAGTATTTAACAAGCTTAACAGAACACTATGAAACCGCCTCAAGTTTCAATATAATGGACTTGCTTGATAGAATTAAATTCTTTGAAGTCGTTTCAAATGTTCAAAAGTTCACTCAGAGCTCTGTCCTGTATTCCAGGTCAATGCACGGACAAAAACACGTGTACGTGCTTTAGCGTTTCCTCTGCAGGGGTTACAATAGGTCACTTGCATGTGATGTTTAATGCCTTGCATGGTGATGACATGCAATGGCCAGTACTAGTCTGCATGCTGCTTAATGAATATCTTACTCTTTTTCTCTTTGCCTGTCTGTGCTTCCAGAAGACAACTATAATGAAGGTGGGTATTGTAATTGAAACTGGTTCTATTTTTTTCTAACACATTGTTATGGCTAAGGCTTCTCAGTGTTTTATAAGGGTAACAGTATCGCTGTTACTGGAGTGGTAAGTCTGATTAATTAAATTTTCTCTGTTATTTCTGGGTATTTAAACAATACTCGAACATCACCATAGCCTTCACAGCCAAGACATTTAAAAATGTATATTAAACGGATCTAAGGGCGTTAAAGGGTCAGTAAAATATCTTATTTAAATGGGTACAAGCACTGATATTAGCATGTCCATTTATTACTCATATCACAGTGATTCTTTTTGCATGAGATTGCAAAGATTAGATTTTTTTATATGTAGTTTTGGAGAATGGAATTGGATATCCTTTTTAGTTGAAGACCTACCCAGAGGGTTAACTGTGAATACTTGTACAGCAATTCTGTGCCTGCTTTGATTGCCTCATTTAATCAATAGTCTACTTTAGGACCATGTGAACCAGATCTGATACTAGTACGGGCTAGTAGCACCAAATTATTACTCTAAGAAACACTGACAAAAGAAAGATTGAAGCAATTATTGAGCGCAATATTGGCTAAAAAAATGTTTTTTAATAAATTCATTAAAGATGCACATTTAATAAAGTAAATGCAGATTTTTGTTGACTGAAATCTTTGTTCGTGGTTATCAAAACTCAAAATGTATTTGGTTGAATCTTGTTGGTAAGTATATTGTAATAAAAAGGAAAAGGGCATCTTAATTTATTCCATGCAGACTTTTAACACAATGACAGCTTCCTTATTATTAAGCAAGGCTGGTCATGTTGTTTGTATTGAGATTAATTTTAAAATGAGTATTTGAGATGTGAAGCTGAAAGGCTAAGCAGAACACACGATTTATAACAGAAAACTGTGTCAGAAGACATCTTCATCTTTTTTACCCGTATGATTTTGTTTGAATATGAATCAAATATTAGCTGAACGCAGGTCTATATTTGAATAGCGATTGCTCTTTAAGGGTGGTAGGCGGAATGATGATCTTAGAGCACAAAGATCAGCCTGAATTTAAATTTCTGAATTATATCTAGTAAGTGGATGATGATGATGCATTGCAACCTGCTTCGGTTGACCAAATGCTCATCTTGCTGACCCTGTCTATGCATCCTCCTATTTCTCTCCTTCCCACTTTTTCCCTATCCACACTCCTCAAGAAACACAGACATCTGCTCTGAAAGAGATGCCTGCGTGTCAGTGTCACACAGCTTCCCATTATCCCTTGTTCTCTGCTGACTGTGCTCTTGTTTTCCTTTAAGGTCTGGCACACCTGATGATGGGCGACCAAGGTATGAGCTCTGTTCCTTTTTCCAGCGATTCCCCCATTTGTCCCTCTTGCTCCCATTGTGCTCAGAAGTGTGTGTGCGTGCCTGTAACTCTTATTTAACATCCAGGCTTGAAGCTTCAGATATGGGCTGTCAATTCACTTATACTGACTGACCTGGCTAATTTTCACTCTCTCAGTGACTTTTTTTCCCCTCCCCATCTTTTCAAGCTCATTTAGCTTTCTATTCACGACTCTGCTGTGTCACCATTTGTTTCCATCTTTCTTTCGTTTTAATTATTCTAATTTACTTCATGTTCTTTTGTTTACTGGGAATGTGGTTAGAGTAACGAGACACTTCCATCAGCATCATTTGAATGTAATGCATGGTGGTGGTAAATGGCTTACTGAAATTTTAAGCTAATCTTCATCTGTCCTCGCTCCTGTAATGCATGTAGCGATTGTCTGCACAGAGTCTGTCCATTCTGTTTTTGTGATCCTGCACATCTTTATTATGTAGCACAGATAGAATGAGAAGTTTTGGTTTTATTTTTCATCATTATTCCCATTACAGTTACACATTTCCTCTCTTCTGATTGCACATATCTTGTAGTCATCAAGCCTCTTGCTCCTGTCCTCTGTCCTTTTCCGACGTGACCATGACACTTATTCGTGTCTCCTCTCCTTTTGTTCTCCCTTTTTGTCTGGAATATGCTTTCTTCATGGACATTTCATCAAATTTCATAGGTAAAAGTAAAGGTACTACCCTTTTAATTCTGAGTTTTCATTGAACTAAGCTAGCCATGTTTGTGACATTATATACTCATGCTGAATGAAGTATATAAAGTCATTGGCATTTTTGAAACTTGCTTTTTCAACCATTAATGAAAGCTTTTCAAGGTAGGTGCCACTTTCGCTTCGTGTTCACACTTTTAAGCTGCGCCATTTGTTCCTTTCTGCTTGTGCATGGGGATCATAAACAAGTCTCACATGGGCATATGAACACACTAGTTTCTGTCGTAGTTCCAGTACACCACCACCACCACCACTGGGGTAACTACAAGCTTTCTGTTCAAATCATGATTTTTGGGGTTGTGGGTGAGGCTTGATCATAGTGTTGTGGGCCTCCCATCCTGGCTGTGATCCTCACCTCTTCTCCCTGTGGGGTAAGTGGACTTCTGATCTTTCCCATTTGACTCTCCTCCTCAGGGCAGAGAGGGGAAGCTTGGCTTCTAAGGTCCCTACTGAGCATTCAAGGTAAAACTTTGATTCTTTCAAGTTGAAGTAAAGCTGGAAGCTATATAAGTCCTCTTCAGCTTACATCAGTGTAATGCAGTTTAATGTTTGCTAATTAGAAAATAATGTTTAATAATACTTTATAACTCAATTGAAACATAATAAAGACTGATTTTGACAATCAGTCTTTCCTTTTGCATTCTGAAAATACATTTTTTCTTGCTTTTGCTTGACCTTTGTCTTAAAATTGACTGTGTCATTCGTTCTGATTGTAGAAATTCCTTGCAAATTAGTTTGTAACATTTTTGTTTCTTAAGACCAAATAGAAAAATATCATGATAATGCTGTCTCTTATCATGTACTTGTGAAGCATCATCTAAACAGGTAAGTCTTCCAAGTGACCTTTAGACGCACAGTGTGAGGAATTATGTTGTTGGATTTTGTGCCATCAAATGCCATGCTACTAAAGCTGCAGTGCTATTTGTGACCAAACACACATACACACACAAACACACCATGTTCTTATTACAAGGAAAGATATTGCATTGGCTTAAATTAAATTTGTGGACAATTACCTTAAGCCAAACCACAATCCCCACTTGCCTTAACTTAACCTTCAACTAAGTCGTCATAATAAAATGTATAGATTATGTTATGGAGACTAGACGCACATACCCACACAAATAAAACCCACTGTCCATTCTAAATACAGACATTGATTTTTCCATCCGCTAAGGTAAGTCTTTGTGTTTTATTTTCGGTTTTGAAGATGGATGCATACAAATTTGACATACATGCAACATATATTCACTACATTTTTTGTTAATAATAAATCTAGCTCTGTAGGTGACTTCAAAACATTTTTCTAAAATTATGCAAAAGAAAATTGCATCATGTGCATGTACATATAAGGAATTGCGTATGTAGAAGGTTAGTCGATTGCACAAAAATAAAACCCTTTGAATTGTGTATAGTGTACAGTATGAGGCTTCTGATGCTTTGGTTTTATTACACTGTACCACACGCTCAGCTTGGACGTGGCAGAAGGAAAGCCACGGGGAGAGATTGAGATAATGCTGATGAGGCACAAATCTGCCATACGTGGAACACTGCTTCTAATTTGGGCCATGGTTAGCTGTCCCCCGTGTTGTACAGTGTGAAACATAGTCAATCCTTTTACATGCTGTGTGGTAAATCTAAGAACGAGCACAGAGCGACAGTGCATTCACTGTCTGCCATAAGCTTGTGAGAATATTGTGCATTATGTTGTCCCTCCCACCCCTTCCTCCCAAGGTGCTGCTGTGTCATGTTAACTGGTTTATACCCTGTTTCACGGGTAGCCTTTTGAGAATGGGCTTGTGAATGTGCACTGCTTTCAGCTGGTACACTGCCACCGGATTCCTGAAACCTTGTTTCCATCTAGCTCTAGCAAGCGGGGCATGCCGTAGGATAAGTCATAATACCACTGACCTACAAATCACCAGGGTATTTAATTGCACTCATCACAATAAACTGCCATGTGCAGCTTAAGAGAAACTGCAGGCTGTGCAGACAGGCTTACAGGTACAACTGTGCTATTTCTAAATTAGTATACTTCTAATGTAATTGCTTTCAATTTCTGAACATGGAAATGTCTCTTCTCATTGTAGTGTTCACACGCCACAGGTTTTCTGTAAAGTGAGAAAGCGAATCCCTCTGGTAGCTGCCTTGTACATATTGTGCTACATTTTAAATGTCAAATTAAATGGATATTTAAAATACTCTACTATATTACAGAAGCCTGACTCACCCAGACTTTTAACTGAGTGTCATAGACGTGTAAAGATGACACATTTCTTCAAATAGTAACTTTTGGAGTCACCTCATAGTGTTTTGTTTGATACATGTGAGGTGACTTATAAGATGAATATCAGATTATCAAAAGTGATAATTTCACAGCAATTACAGGAGTTAAGAGTGTAGATATGATTCATGTCCTCACCCAGTGAAGTTGGCCATTGCTTGGTGGTATTAATAGCAACGACTTTAGAGTTGAACAAAGATTTGCAAGTGTTTTGGATAAATGCTGTGAATCATAAATGGAACAAAGCCACACGAGGCAGAAAAAACTCAAGACAGAGATTTCGCATGTCAAAACCAACATCATAAACGCTAGAGAGGTGCATTAGCTAAATTCAATTCTAGTATCCCATCTAATCTCGCAATCTAGGAACATTTGATAAAAGAATATCTGTATTATTATCAGTATTTTCCAGTAATAGATATAGCTTAAAAGTAGCATATAGTGCTATAAGAGTGTGTTCAGGTCAATAAAAACGGTGCCTCAATTTTTCTGTTTAATTTAACCATCCATTTATTTTAACGCAAGTGCTTATTTAGAGTTATTATTGAGAGTTTGACAGTTTCTATAGCTGCAAATGCTGTAAGAGCCTATTATCAAATATGAAGAGGTCAAAGCTTGCATTCGTATGAGGGTATCCATGCTGTGTTTGTGTAAATGCAGAGTGCACAAGAAAACTCTGTTTAAGGTGGACTTGGGAATGGCGTGCATGTAATTTACAGACCCCAGCATCGCTATGCTCCCTCAATGACAGCTGTGTTTGGGAATTATTTAATTACCAAATGCATAAAATCCTAAAACGAACGTTTTGAGTGTAGGAGCGCATTTCAAAAGCACGTGTGTATGAACGAGAGACATCAGTACTGAAAAGAGAAGTTGGGACTCTGAGACAAACTGATGTGTACTTGGGTGTGGATCGTTGAGGACACCGCGAGCGCAGGCCAGTGAAAAGTCGGAAACATGATACAAATTACAGCTAGTATATGCAAAATTATTATTTAATTATTTTTTTTATTGTGAAATTTGTCAGAAGCTTCAATAAACCCTCCAGTTTAAAGAAGTTGAATCTTCTAGGAATTAATTCATTATTTAGGCTTTACAGGGTTAAGAAATTCGTTTGTAGCATCAATCTCACATCTCAAACTCAACTCATTTTTTAATAATCTTTAGCCATCATAATAAAATGTTTTGTAATGGATTTTGAAATCCTTCATTGCCTAACCATGGCTGTCATTTTTACTTCTGGCATCACAATGGCCAGTGTAGCAGCATGTGAAAACAAGGCGGACGAGTGGAATATGTTTGTTGTTGTTTTTTGATCAGGGCCTGCTTAGAGGTTGGGATGGTTATATCTTCCACATTTCTTCTGTCCTTACAGGAAAGTTGTCAATTTTGTGAGATGACAGGCAAAATGTGCCCATTGTCAACATATTTGTACAGCACACATATAAATGAACAGGTATAGATCAGTTAGATATAGCTGCAATTATATTATTCCAGTGATGCCTGAAATGTGTCCTGGGGACCCTGGTGGGTCATCGAGGTACTGCAGGTAAGCAGCAGTAATAACAGAAATTCAGTTTGAAATTACCCAAAGTCTGTACAGTTATATTATTATTTTATTAATATAAAAAGTGATTTATTAGTTTTTGTATTGAAGTTTGTAGTGGCAGGTGGGTCACATATTGACTTTAACACTTTAACTGCCTATGACTCGGTAGCATTAGCAATTTATACAAAACAGTCTATGTTGTTTATGTTGTTTTTAACACAGTTTTAAGGAACTACATAACGTACTCTTGTAGTTTAACTAGAATGAAGATTTAAGATTGCATGCGTCGCACTTAATTTGTGTTAGCACTAACGGGATAGCTTGTCTACCAGGTTATGTTAATGGTGACATGAATCCAGCTCCCATCCACACAAACATATATGCTTGTTCAGGATACCTAGTCATCGCATTTAAACATACTGAATACCTCAAGCATCATTTACAATGTACAGGCTTAATCTTAAAAATGGGCATATTTTAGCCCTCACCCATGATCTGTTTCTAAACCTAATCAGGTCGATTTGCTGCGCAACCATAACCATTAGTTTTTGGTGCATACTCCAATTAGTCACTAAAAGCAAGCAAAAATAAATGATTATTGAATGAAATCACATATCTATGTTTTACTGAAACTAAAACGCCGATAACAAAATAAACCAAAATGCTAAATACAAATCTCAGAAAATCTCCTTGGAACCCTACCAGCATCTTAAGCCACTGCTACCCCTAGCTGTCATCATGTCAGATGCCAGCAGCTTTGACAAGCAGCTTTGGCAGTATGACATGATATTTTGGGATGAGAACACAAATATTCATAATCATGCATCAAACTATAAAGTAAGCATTTGTTCTTGAGTTTGTATTTGTTATAATGTATGATAGTGTTGACGGAATCATAAGAAAGGCAGGCATGATGAAAAACAATAATATTCAGAGTTATGAACCAAAGGCAATTTAATGCACTATATACTTTCTTATCGTGGCTACAATCAGAATCCATGTGTGTGACAGTGTTGCAATAGAAAGTAAGAAATACTTTTTAGATAACATGGAGCAGCATGTCAGAGTGCAGAAACTGTCAAGACTGTTGTGCCTTCTTTATCTGACAGGTTACACAATATCATGCGGTGTGTGTTGAATCAACAACAGATGTTGCCTTTGTAAGTTCACATGAAACCTGGAAGAGTGTCTGTGAAATTCCTTTAGCTCTACTGACAGGATTAGTTTCTTAGACATTAGGTATACAGTATCTGTGGCAGTTTTTCTTTTCTTGGTGAATAGACACTAACTTCAAAAATAAGAAAAGCAGGTATACTTTAGTAAAGGTGGCCCTGAGTGTTAATTTCTGAAGGTCTTGATTCATACTTCTCCTGGAGGCCACACTTAAAGTTAATAACACTTTACAGTAAGTGGTCATCGTAATTTCTCATCATGTGAAATGTCAGTGGAAGTGTTATTTGGGATGCTGACTCAGAATTTTCAACTATGTTTGTCTGTAGGTCTTGGCATTTATATATAGCATCACCATCTGGTCTGAAAACCCCAGTCAGAGCCTGACTGAAGCTTATGCTGCATACAAATCACTAGCTCTTTCTTCCAGGCAATGTAAAGTATGCACATTTGAAATTAATTAACTGTATATCTGTATTACACTGTACTCATTTAAAAAAAAAATACAGCTTCTGCAACATTGTTCATGTATTTTCTTAAGTGTTTTAGCATTAACTTTTTAAGCTCAAGCAAATATCCCTGCTGACTAACCCAGATTCCAAAGCTTATCCACTAGCACAGTAAATAAACTATAAGAGGAAGCACACTTGGTTGAGGGTTCTAGTAGCTGCAGGCAAAAGAGCCCTGGGGGCTGACGACCCACGTGCGCAACTGTTCTGCGGAAAAAGAAGTGAGTGACCACTGCAGAGACAGCATAAAGTGGCAGCATGTACTGTATATGCACTGAGTCAAGAGGATGTAACTGGAATTCTGTCAAAACTATTTTCACACATACAGTGTCATCACTCAAGTTTCCTCATAACAACAGTGTGAAAACATGATTAATGCTAGCGCGAGGGTGAGCTAAATGAGTTAAGTGTCATCATAATAATTCATTAGTAAGCTATGACAGTATACCTATGTGTGTTTTTTTTCTTTTTTTTTTGCACAAGCAGGTGATGTTCCTGGATTAGAGATTCACAGAACAAATACTGTGCTGTATGTAAATGACCGGGTCATCTTAGAAATAATTAGGTAAAATCCTCCAATAAACAATGGGGAAAAGTTTACAGTGCTAATTGTTAGCACTGATGCCTCACAGCAAAAAGATCCTGGGTTCAAAACCACCATCTGGATGAGGCCTTAGTGTGTGGACTTTGCATGTTTTCCCTGTGTTTTCGTTGGGTCTCTCCGTCTACTCCCGCTTCCTCCCACGATTCCAACACATGCAGTTAGTGGAAAGCACTTTGAATCACCTTGTTGTTGAATTGTGCTATACACATAAACTTGCCTTGCCTTGCCTAGTGCGGTTAGGTTAGCCGGTGATTACAATTGCCTATAGGTTTGAATTTAAAGGAGAATGGTTGTCTGTCTCTCCGTGCTAGCCCTGTCACAGACTGACTACCTGTCCGGAGTGTACCCTGCCTCTTGCCCTGTGGCAGCTGGGACAGAGAAGGGAATGGACGGTCGGATGGACAGTCAGTTAAGAAAACAATAACTACTACATTGCATACATTTTAAAATTAGAGGTAATGGGCAGTAGACAAAAACATAATAATAATAATAATAATAATAATAATAATTTAATAAATACATTCTTGTAAAAGTAAAACCATCCACATCTGCCTGCTATATCTGCAGTCTCTCTCACTTAACTGTAATTAAGTTTAAAGCCACACTTTGTTAGTAAGGTGCATCTATTATTGACTGTGATGTTAATTAATGCAGATGCTAGGTATAGCTGTTAGTAAACGCGTGTGAACTAAAATGTAACGATGTAAACAATTTTCTTTCATTTTCTTCATGAATTTAAAGGGACTAGTTACGTTGTTACACTTAGATTTTGTATATACTGTGTTCTCTACACTTAGAGCTTATTTTTGCATTCAAATTTAACTGTCTAGACTGTCTGGACTGTCTAGTTTACCTATTATATACACCAACGGTCATCTGTGTTTGTTAAAACCAAGATAATTGCACTTGATGCGTCACAGAAATGGTTTTCACAGTAACCAAGTTGGGGAAACTGACTTTGCACTACAGAGAAAAAGGCCTATAATTGCCTCAAGTGAGATTTGTGTATCTTGACATGGCAGATTGGCAACAGTGCACTAAAGCTCCACAGATTAGTACATTACCACAGATTCTCTTCCTGGAGGGAAGGTTGGAAGAGGAAGAGTAAAGGACCTAAAGCAGGCATAGAGAATGAGCACAAGAAAATGGGCAATGCGAGAGGGCTACTATATGAAAAGAAGAAGTGTGACAAAGTGAGATTGGAAAATAGAGACATGAGACTTTCATAGCATTTGAAAAATATAATGATCAAGGAAAGAAATTGAAGAAGGATGTCTTCCTTTTAAAGAAAATTCCATTTTATTATTTTGAGGATATATAATACTTCCATACATCAGACCTGCTTACCTGATTTGCTGACAGACAAGCAGTAGCTTGTCTTCAAGTCACGGAATTGGAAAGTCGGAGCATTTTCTCACGGCTCATGCTGATCGTGAATCATAACAAAATCCCAAAGTAGACTTTGAAATAATAGTTATCAGTACGTTTCCCAACAAATATTTACTATAAAAAATGACAAGCATAAATTTCCCTGACCTAAAGAAAGGGTGACATAGAATGTAAAATCAAAAGGTTGGATCAATATGGACAAGGCTCATCTGGCTCCCCAGGTAGAGTGGAAGGAGATCTGCTCCCGATCAATAACGCTGGTCGATGCCGGTGAGAGACTGTAGTGATGAAAAACTCTATTTCTTGCCCCCCAGAAGGAAGTGGATGAATCGTAGCAGAAAATAGATTAAAGGTAGATACCTATACTTCAGCTGTAGACTTTGAAATGCATCCTTTGCATGGTGGCTTGTTTAGTTGTATTTTAGCCTTTAGATCTTGGATGATGGGCTTATTACTGGCCTTCACTGATGGAACGTTGCCAAGTGTTGTTAGAATGTACTGTAAATGGTTTAAAATTACATTTATCCTTGCAGTAGGTACTGTGAAATGAGACCTGCTAAAGTTCTACAAGTTTATAGAGTAATGTGTTGTACTGTGGTGCTGCTTTGTGTAGGTGATTTATGATAGCATAAACCATTGGTTTAGCCACCTTCAAAGAGATTGCTACCCCACCCCCAACACTTCATTCATATTCTCCTTTTTACACTTTAAACCCTGAATGTTTCCTTCCAGATGTGTTAAAGACAAAGGATGACTCACTTATATAGAATCACTCTTACAGAATGACATATTCGTGTGTTTTTCTAAGATAAATGTACATGTATTCTCTTTCCATTGGCATTATAGTCATTTAAAGTATGATATCTATGGAAATAAACACAGATGTGATGGCCAATCCCTGATAATGAGAGTTTTGTGTCAAGATCTGATCATTGACATACATTTAACCAACACCACATCTGGTAGTTGGTTTATATGAATGATTATTACATTTAAATAAAAAAAGAACCCCCCACACGCATGAAAGTGATGGCCTTATCACTAAAATAATCTTTCATTTAAGTAAACTTTTTATGTGGACTCCCTCCTTTTCACCTACTGTGAGCAAGTTTGTGACATCATAAATACAACTAGCTTGAAACCAAGAAAACTAGTTTGAACTCTTTTTAGGTTGAGTAATGATCACATAAACATAACTCTTATAGGCTTAAGAATTGCTTGTTGTAATGCTGTCACCCAGAGTACAGGAGTCTTCTCTCTGCCGTCATGGCACTGTTATCTTATAGATGATCCCACCCCCGTCACTAGTTTCAATAACTATATTGTACACTAGGACATCCATTGACTGTGACGTTTGCCTTTGCTGATGCTGCTGTGTACTAGTTTGTATAATTGCTAATAATGCGTTACAAGTTACTATTGCAAAAAAGCTCATTAGATTACTGTTACTTTCCCGTAAGCACGCTGCGTTACTGCGTTACTGTGTTACTAAAGCCGTGATTTTTTTGCGAGAGTGTCTCATGACAATGACGTGAGTGCGACGTTCGTGGCAACAGCTGTGTGCAGATCAACAATGGATAATATATAGAGTGCGGGAGAGTATGACCGTGCAGCGTTTAACGCGTGGAAGTACTGACCTTATTTTGAGTTTGATTCCGTAAAAAGTGACAAAAACATTAGCATCCTCTGCTCACTGCGTGGGAAGAAAACTTATTTTTACAGCGAAAAAACCCCCTAAACCTCCGAGCAAGCACCGAGTGCGCTGCCACAGAATCTTCCACTGACCGCACCAGCGCAAACATCCGCCTGGCCCACTCCTGCTAAACAGGTGAAAATAGAGCAACAGGACCACTGAGTCTTTGATTTTATTTATTTTCTGCTGTGTTTCACTTGCATTTATTTGAAAGACTGAGTGTAAACACAAAAACCTATTTAATTTTATGTGCTAGAATGTGCAGAAAATAGGTTTAAATGTTAAACAAATTTCTTCCAGTCAGAGAATGTTGCATATAATTTAATTTTTGCTTGATGCATAAAGTTAAAAGATTAAAACTAATAAAACAAGTTTTAAAAAGAGACTTTTCCATTTGATTACATTTTGTATGATGGATTATGCAGAAAAAGTAGAATTGGGCTGAAAGATCTATCGCTTTATCACCTATAAAGCAATAGCAATAGGGGATAAATCATGTTTTAAAAAGTAACTAAGTAACTAATTACTTTTGGAAATAAGTAATCAGTAAAGTAATGTGATTACTTTTTGGGGGGAGTAATCCGTAATTAGTTACTGATTACTTTTTTCAAGTAACTTGACCAACACTGGCCATCATTACATTATATACATTTTCCTGAGGAGGCTCTTTAAAGGTCTCTTTAAAGCTAAACAGATCTGCCTTCTTTCAATTATTTATTCGTTTAATTAATGAATAAAATGTAAACTTTAATTAGGACTCGAGAGATTTCGCGTGATTGTTACAACATTGGCTGAATATTTTTGTCTAGCTGACCAAACCGAAAGTAGATGCCTTTTCAGTGATGCATTGCAAGGAAATGGCAAGGCTCCCTGTGGGAAATTGAATAGTCCATTTCCAATTGTGTGTGCCCTGGAAAATCCATGGGGGTCAGTGGCAATTTGTCTCAGAAGGTCTACACTGAGAGTCATTATGCTCAAGACCAACATGTCCCGAGGGACAAAACCATTCTTTAGAGGGAGAATTGTATTCCCTTTTGATAAATATAAAATATTTCCTTTCTCTTTTTGTGCTTTGTCTTCAAAATCTGTAAGATTTTCTCCCCATTCAAAAAAGAAACGTGCATGGCAGTGTAATGAGCACAATGGAACACTTTTTACCATCATAGTGAAGCAGTTTCTCATTAACCTCCGTTTCTGAGTACCCCATCTTTGTTGAACAAGTTGCTCATGTCCCTTGTATAATTATAAACAAAGTCCTATATCTATGCCACTCCAGTGAAGCTCAGATTACAAGTGTCATGAATTTTAATGGACACAATGTGCTGCGATCAATCATTATAGTTTGCTTATGCTTTCAGCTGGAGGAGAGTGACTTTTAGACAAATGTTTCCTGTTAGGCAAACCTCTGATTTCTTTTTTCTTTGTTGCTGCCATGCAACCTAATTTCCATTCATACCTGATAGTTAGCCACTTGTGGTTTTGTGATGGAGGATCAGAATAATGACTTCCGTTGAGAATGCCGTTAAAGACTGCACATGCATATATGATGATCAGTGCTAATTGACTGCTAAAAGGTAAGCTAGAACGGGGTTACTTTTGGTCATATTAACAAAGCAACTCTTCATTAATGAGAGAGTGCTGGGGTTTTTCATTCCAATTAATTTTGTTATCGTAAATTCAATTTAAAGCAATATTATTGGTCATTAATTATATTGAAACATTTATGGATGAGATAAAATTAATGAACTACCTCAGAAAATATTCCGCAACCTTTCTCTGTTACACTGCATTTCCAAGTAAAACACTAGAATGAACTGTAAATATACGATTTAATATTTATTCATAGTGTTCAGGAAATGAGCAACTTATACAAAATATCTATCTTTTACTTTGGCATTTATGTCATAAAGCCAAAAAAATAATCACAATAATCTTACTTCTTAATGGCATGTAATGAAGACATGTTGTTTAAAACATGTTTACACTTTTTTTTATTCCTATTTAGACATTTCAGACCATTTAAGTAATTATTCAGTTCTGTAATGTCTTTAAATACTCTCTCAGAGCTTTGTAACAAAGTAGCGTTGAATGATTACTATGTTCAGAAATATCTTTTTTTGCTTTTACTGCTGATGCATGTCTAAGTAATGCTTTTCACTTGGGGGAAAGTACATGCATTTGCTTCTGTGCTATTCATTTGCCCTTCTCTTTCATTTCCTGCTATGCCTTTTTTCCCCTGTGTGGTTCTTGGATTCAAATCACCTGTGCTTTGCCCACATGTCCTCAGAGAGACAAAGAGAGAGAGAGAGAGTTTACACGGCTGCACTTGATCCAGCTCTATCAATGAGAGTCTAGTTATCAGTGCATTTTTATTTGGTTTGTGGATGAGAGCCATCTCAGAGAAACATCAAAATGGCATCACTACTCCTGTTTTTCATTTCATTTTTGTTTTAGAAAGTTAAGAGGAGCATGATGATACTCAGCAATGAATGTAGCTCATAAAATTGGGCCTTAAAGGAACAGAAAAATACATTTTATATCAGCTGACTTGTTTTTATTTTATTTTTTTAATTTATTGTTTTCCCTGTAATTAGATCTGTCCTCTTTTCCTGAAACCTCACAGTGAAAGTGATTGTAAATATACATTTGCATGCTTGAAAAATAGAATGATCACTTCGTTTTAAAAAAAAATCACATGGCTTTAGCATTAGCATTTCGAGCATTATACAGATTAGTACATGTCCATGGTACAATATTGTTTGACCTTTTTGTGCTGTTGGCAAACATATGTAAACTGAATATAGTAAAAAAAAAATGGAAGTGGTAGAAGTTGTTTATATGCTAAAAATAAGTCATTTAACCATTGCTAGGTGGTTTCTAGGCATGTCTTGGCACCATAATATATCATGCCCAGTTTTCTGTATATATTAACTAGAAGTTATTGTTGTGAAATTGAAAAATTAGATACTTTGAGAAGGTGTTATAGGTGCGTAAATTTCAAAAACTGGCGTTATTTGCACGTATATGGATCCTGCATCTCTTAACTCATTCACTGCCATTGACGTCTATAGACGTCAATTGAAAAACTTACGTTGACTGCCATTGACGTCTATAGACGTCAATTACGTTTTTCAATGGGAGGGGCCAGAATACAACCTCGGGCAGCTTGTCAGTGAATTTTATTTTTTCATATATTTGTAAATAAATTGTTTTGATAAAACATAACCTTTCTCAGTGTTATTTCTGTTTTATAGAAGTGAAAAACTATTTTATATGTTAGAGGTGTCACAAAGCAAGAAATATTAGTGTCAAAGGCACTTTTCTGCTTGAAATGTATTTTTCACAAAAAGCTCGTTTTCTCCCTTTTTTTGGTCAAAACAGGCATTTTTGGTGGAACCCACCTCTCTTCTACAGCTGATTACTAGAGAATGGAAAATGGTAGAAACAAGCTTTTTTTTTGGATGAAAGAAGAGAGTCTGTTCTTCATTTTGGTAGGTTCAGCGTTTATATGATTATAACACACAGTTTTCTGTGGCTCTTCAAAAATGAGTAAAATTGCTCAAAAACCCTGGCAGTGGGGAGTTACCTGATTTGAAAATGGCTGGCAGTGAATGAGTTAATAGTTTAAGAGAAAAAAACGTACAGACAAAGCTTCTTCTTCTTCTTCTTATCATTATCATTATTATTATTATTATTATTATTATTATTCTACAGTCAGAAGTAAGCATGGATCGTACTTGTATGTACACAAAAATAAAAAACACTTCTGACTTTTAAGGATGACTGGACCCAAGACTGTTGAACTCAGATTATATTAATGCATGACCTCCTTGCTACAAACTAAAGGTTCAATCCTATATATTTATTTTATTATTTTGTATATTATAGTATACTTTATTATATTGTTTTTGAAGTGTTAGGGTGAAAATCTAAAAGTATTTGCCTTCTCTTTTATTAAACGAATGGAGAGCAACAAGTGTATCACATTATAGAAGCTGTGTCTTTATGAGTTAAAACTGTTGGTTTCCCTCTAGTGGCATTCACACCTCTCATAAATTATAGAATAAACTCGTGGTTTCATTTGGAGTTATTCCCTTTAGTGCACTAATAACCTATCACGTTTCTTTGTGATCTCAGTTTTAGTGATAAGTGCGTTTGTACAGGCTGAAATTTCCCACAACAATTAAGCTATGAAAGGAAGGATTATATTACACAATCTCAGTTGTATGTCTGTACATTGCAACAAAAGACTAGAAAAATAAGAGCTTAAATCAAGTTTTTTTTTTTATAGTTTTAAATAGAACTGACCAATTTTACCTTTTATTAATGCTTAATATTGCTCATGTTTCTTGATACGCTGTGCTGTTGTAGTAGGATTGCTTTAGATGGCTGTAGTAATTCACTCCCTGTGAAGGTCACAGGGGAGCTGCCAAAATGTCCATGTTCTCATGAACGTGCTAAAGCTCCCAAAGATTAAAGTGGTTGTCTGAATAAACCCATGCTACACCATTACTTTTCAGTTTTGTTCACAGTCAGTTGTTATTTATCCTTGGACTTTATCATTTTGATTTTATGGGACTAGATTTTCACATTACTGGGACTCAAAGTAGCAACACAGCAAGTCTTTAAATTTACCCTGACAAGTAAAATAGCATTTGTGGATGGCATCAACTTTGAGATTATCCAGAAACAAGCAAGGCTAATCATTGAAAATCCGTTATTTCAGGTAGCACTTTAATCTCTCATAGACCGACTTTTGTGTGACAAACACTTACTTTGCTCTGAGTGCAGCAGATTGTACACTGATGTTTATCATATTTCTTCTATTATGTGGGAAATCATTATCCCTGAGCTCTGCTAAAAATGTTTTTTTTCGGCATTGTTCTGAAGTGTAGAGTGCTCGACAAGCGCTGCAGTTAGTGCCTGTTAGTTTCACTGCGGTTTTGTAATCACAGGCAAGATTTCACGTAAAAATACTATGACATAGTGAGGGTGTGTCACAGGGCCATCCTATCCTAGCATAATTGAGATCACACACATTTTTCCTGCGTGCTAAATTAATATCGGGCTTTCAGGATGTTCACTTCACCCACAGGAAATTAAAAAGCAAAGTTTAATACAAGTTGTCTGCAAAACCACAGAAAGCCAGGGTAATGTTAAAAAAAAATCTCCCTTTCACATTCTCTGTCAGTCTTCTCCCCATGTTAAGTATAAACAGACAATAATTTATTCCTGCATAAATCAAGTTTTTAGTTAGCAAGTTAATGTAGATCTTGCATATCTGATTAAACTAATGCCCTACTGAACAATGATCAATGCAGTTTGTGCAAATGCTAGTATAGCTCTATATACATTTGAAATACTGTAGCTACACTGTTTTGTTTTCAATTGTTAAATTATAAATGATGATGCTACATCAAGTCAGAATATGTCTTTAGTTTTACATGTTTTCTGTCTTTGAAATAGAAGTAATAAAAGTATGACCATATTTGAAGATCACTTGGCCTGATTGGTAATAAATATATATAATAAACCAATGACTAAATAAATAAGAGGCCGGTCATGTCATGTATTAAACATTCTTGCATGTACATCCAAGAAAAAGTGAAAGTAATTTATGCACAATAGCACAAATGGTTTGATAATTACGGTATATGTTAGGAACCCCAAGCAATGTGTGAAAATATATTTTCATATAGTGTAATACACTGTGCTAGAACACAAAAAGAAACATAACTTTAAAATAAATTTAGTAATTGAAGGAAACTGTTTCCAGGGCCTACTCCGTGGATCGGCTTCCTCCGAGGCGTGGACGTCTATCAGCAGAGAATGTACCTTCACCTATCAGCAGAGAATGTCCCTTAGTCTGTAACACAGTCAAATATATTCTCAAGTAATATTCAAGCATGCCATTCAGCGTGTTAGTACGAGCAGCTCGGGAGCAGCTTGGGAGAACAAGAAAACAGAGACTGCTTTAGATTGTCTTCCCAAAGTGACTCAACTTTATTCACAAGTACAACAGTTTATATAGAGGGTAAAATTCATGAGACAGCAGATTATCAGTTTAAACCAGTACAGACCAAGATAAGGCAGCGTCTTCCTGCCCTTGGGTGAAGAAGCATCCTTTGTGTGGTTTATTAGTTCAGCTACAATTGTGATTATCTCAGCGACATATTTTCAAGGCACAAAACGAAGAGTTCTTACATTAGTGAAATCTGAAACAAACCATTTGGCCTTCAACAGGCGTCTAAAAGATTAAGAAACTAATGTAGCTGAGGGAGTGATCTCTGTGGTATTTCAACCTTGTACCAGCCTGTGATTCTCACACATCAATTCTTGGGTCAAAGAGAAAAATAACTAAAACAAAAGGGGCCTTATTGAATGACAGAGTTTTCCTGCATAATGTCACTATAAAACAATATCCAGTAAATGCTACCATGGTACTAAAATACCTAACAGTAATATTGTTGCTATTCTGCGTGGAGTTCAAGGGGCTAAACCTATAATGTGCAGATATATGCACATGATGTAAAAACATCCTGGAAAATTGTAAATATTTAAACATTATAAACAACATAATAAGTAGAAAGTTTAAAAAATGAAAGTTGGTGTCAAAACATTCATCACATATTTGTGTAGGTATTGACTGAATGTCTTAAATTGGTTGAGTTATATTTGCATCATTATCTGTGATTGTCATTGTCATGTTTCTAAGAGAATAATGCATGTAGCATTTAACAGCGTAAGAGCTGCATTTGCTGTTAAGGTGTAATTCAGAGGCTATGTCAGTGACTAAAATAGGCTTGCAGATAAGAGCTAAGGATGCCTTGCACATCATTAAGTGTGAAATATAACAACACGCCCCTGAGCTGCCTACTGTTCCCCTAGAGAGACGACAGCTAGATAGGGCTCCACACAATAATGGCTTAGAGAGCCACAGACCTACCTTGCTCACATTGCTGCATCTTAAAGCTGCTTTGATGGAAAGTTTTGCAGCACAACACTACATGAAGCTTCTTGTAACAAAAGTAGAGAATCCTCAAATGCTGTTTCACCTCGGGTCCAGTAAAGCTGCGATAAACCTGACGGAGTCCTGATTGGCTTCCTGTTCCACCTGATGGTATGTAAATGGTAAATGGCCTGTATTTGTATAGCGCTTTTCTAGTCCCTAAGGACCCCAAAGCGCTTTACACAACCTGTCATCCACCCATTCACACACTGGTGATGGCAAGCTACAATGTAGCCACAGCCACCCTGGGGCGCACTGACAGAGGCGAGGCTGCCGGACACTGGCGCCACCGGGCCCTCTGACCACCACCAGTAGGCAACGGGTGAAGTGTCTTGCCCAAGGACACAACGACCGAGACTGTCCAAGCCGGGGCTCGAACCGGCAACCTTCCGATTACAAGGCGAACTCCCAACTCTTGAGCCACGATCGCCCCTTATGTCTACAGAGAAAATCTTTTAGTCAACTATCTGAGGGAACAGAAATACTTCTCTTTTAATCAAGTTGGCCCTATACACATTCAGCATTTCACTCCCACTCTGTGCCTCTAAGCGTGACCCAAAGTGTATTTTTACACTCCAAGTCTATTTTCCTGCATTTTACGTGTGTAACTACAGTGAATGTGTATTGGGCTCTGAGTGCTAAAAAACAAGTGCTTAAGTGCTTTAAAACATGGGTGACCTACAATTCAGTACTGCGTCTGAAAGCATCCTGTGTAAACGCAGACAGAGCACCGAAACAGCTGCTGCTGCTCTGATAACATGCTGCTCGCATTACGCCTCCAGTATAGACACGGTGTAAATATCTTCTTATACAGGTACAGCAATGCATGAGCCTTGAGCCTACCTTGAGGCAGATTATCAGCGAAATTATTTCCAAGTACTCCTTGAAAAAAGAGAAAAGAAACATTGCATTGGCTAGAAAATTGACATTTATCCTCTAAAAGGCAGGATTTCATGCATCTGTGCTCCATCTTTCCTTTTCACTCTTATTTGTGTGAAAGGCCTGAGTACTTTGTTGTGAAATGGCATGCTTATTTCAGAGGTACGGTGCGTTTGGCTTTAAATGTTGGCAAGGCGGCATCATTGTCATTTTGTCAGCTTTTAAATATAATCAAATTCTACCTCAGTGAGTCATTTCATTACACACTTGGAACAGTGAAGTAATTAGCTGCAATATAACACATTATCAACAGCAAACAGCCCAAAGACTTTAATTTACTATATACGTGCAGCATCTGTGTTCTCTGTCATGATACACGTAACCCATCTGCACAATTTTACACAAACACTCATTCATGTCATAGGACCCCTCATAGTCATGCATTACAAAACAAATCAAGAACATACAACAACAGACCAAACAAGATAAGCAAGAAACTAAATGCTATTTATGTTGACATCACTGTTTTCCAATCTTTCCAGTATCCCTCCCACTGCAGCACCCTAGGGATCTTCAGATGGGTAAAAACAAGTCTCCTAACATTGTGGTTTTTCAGACTGCTGACAAGCTGTTCTCTGGCTATTAAATCCATTTCTCACTGTCAGTGGAGCTGGAGTAGCTTAGATTTAAATGACAAGATGCTGGTGCTCCTACTGCTCTGGGACCAGTATATACACCGAGGGCCTCAGAGTCCGCACTGTTCATTGTCTCAGGACTGATGCACTGTGGGATTATTGGGAACTAAAGTTCTTGAGGATTTTTTTTTTTTTAAAGTGACGTTAGGGTTTATAAATTATTTGCCACAAGTAATTCTCCACTGGTGACACAAAAATGTCAAAATGTTTGGATTATGATTTCCTTGCAGTGACAATATTGTCGTTAATTAGCTGATGATAAGCATCATTTTCAATTACAGAGTTCCCATAATAGGGTGCCATGCTAGTGGCTACTCTACAGGGGAGTGTTAGACAATTAAATTTAATGCAAGCTGCATCAGAGAGCCATTGGACTGTAATGAAAGTGGACTGACACCAGTGTGTTTGGCTGTTTGATAAAGAACACACAACCAAATTGTGGATCATTTTGAGGTTTTACTGTGAAGTAGATCGCTGACGGATTCAGCAACTGACCAAAAGTTATTTGGCCCAGATTTCTTGTAAAACTCTGATAAAGATGACTCAATAAGATTGTAGGTTTTTGACAGTGTCGGTGCACAATGAATAGCACAAAGACATCCAACAAAATAACAAAGAAAGAAATTTGTTAAGGGTTTCCATATTAAACAACCATTTATTGTATGTTTATACAGTCAATGAATATGTTTAAGAACAATTTCAAATTAAGATCCAATCTCAAGGTTTTTTTTTTAGCATGAACCCAAGTGTTTGCCTTGCATTGTACCCAAGCATAATTTTCACCTTCCCCACTCCCCTTCGAGTCTTCACTTAGTTTATGATCATTGCATTTCTTGTTATGTAGCCAACTGTGACGTAACCAAAGCCCTGCAGCCTTTTAAAATGATGCTTCAGGTTCCCCGGTGGCCGCTGTAGTTAAACATGATAGGTGTCGCCGCAAAGAAATAAAAGCTCTGCGACAATGCTGGTATAGGAATAGAAAAAGTTGAAAAAGGAAACAAAGCTATTGATTAGTTTTTTTTTAAGTCTTCTCCAGGAAATGTCATCTTTTACACTGGCTGCCTGTCCGTCAGAGGATAAACTTTAAAGTTCTGATGCTGGTCTATAAAGCCCTGAATGGTTTAGGACACAGGTGTCGAACTTCAGGCCTCGAGGGCCGGTGTCCTGCAGGTTTTAGATGTGTCCTTGATCCAAGACAGCTGATTTAAATGGCTAAAATACCTCCTCAACATGTCTTGAAGTTCTCCAGAAGCCTGGAATGAACTAATCATTTGATTCAGGTGTGTTGACCCTGGGTGAGATCTAAAACCTGCAGGACACTGGCCCCCGAGGCCTGGAGTTTGACACCCCTGGTTTAGGACCAAAATACATCAGTGACCTCCTGACCCAGTATGAACCTTCCAGATTCCTCAGGTCATCTGGATCCGGTCTTTTATCAGTTCCCAGAGTCAGAACCAGACACGGAGAAGCTGCATTCAGCTTTTATGCTCCTTATATCTGGAACAAACTCCCAGAAAGCCTCAGATCAGCTGAAACACTCAGTTTATTTAAATCCAGGTTGAAGACTCTCCTATTCTCAGCTGCATTTGAATAAAGCACCAAATCCACATTTTTAGCTTAAATTTCAAAACTTACATTTAACTACTGATTTTATCTACTGTTCTGATTGTATCTGTTTTGATTTTATATACTGTTTTGTTTGTTTGCTTGTTTTAATCAATTTTAAATCATGCTTTTTATTTGTTTTTGTTTCTAATGTCTCTGTAAAGCACTTTGAATCACCTTGTTGTTGAATTGTGCTATACAAATAAACTTGCCTTGCCTTGCCTTTTCAAACTGCAGCATCTCCGTCTGTATAATGTGAGAATCTCTGGGCTCCTGTGCTGATCTATCATTGAAATGATGGTAAAAGATAGTTCACTTATGTCTTCAACCCCGGCATACCGTATGTGCCAGGTTAAAAAAAAATGGAGATGTGCCCAGCCAGTCAAAAGGACGTTCAAATGAGTACTTAACAAAGCTATTTGCAGGATGCCTGTGTTTTGCAGAAATATTAGGTCCTGTGCTTGGCCATGAGCCACCTCTTCAAGCAGGCCAGGCCACAGTACTCAGTGATCACACTAGTCAAACAAACTGGACTTTTGGGGTCAAATGTGCTCTGACATGATATGCATTGCATTGTGTGATTACACTTTTAGAGTGGATCAGTTGATGGACTGTTCTCATTATCAACCTATTTTTATGCCCGTCCATTTTTCTGCAGTGTTTTTAGTAGCCCTTGCATTTTTGGCTCAAATACAAAGCAGAAGCTCTCATTTAAATTAGCAAAAGCAGTTTTCTCATCTGTAAAAATGTAAACGTTTTAAAAATGTTTTTGTCAAGGACAGCATCGGTCCACGTGATTTAATTGTACCTAAATGAAAAATAACAACACTGAAACCACCGCAAACAATAAAACCATTTCACGTTTACTTTCTAGCATGCAAACATAATTAGAGTAACACACACACATATTCACACACACACTAACCCCGCAGTCAGAGATTGATAAGAGGAGAAGTAAGCTGACAAAGGATTTCTAGTATCAGAATGATTGTTATGAACTTTATCTTGAGTCTTATTTGAGAAACAAATGGCCCTGTCATCAAGAACACACCATCTATAATTCTTTGTCCTTTTTATCCATAAACAGTTATTCTGCCTATGCCGGCCTTGGTGCCAGAAGATAAATAAGGGGAATTAATTTATGTCAGGATGACAGGAAAGCACTGCTCTGTTTGGCAGAAAAAACAGAGCAGAGAGTGTTATTAATGACTCGATGTGTGGACTGCAAGGACCACAGTCGCTCAAAAGGAGGTCAGAAGAGAGGGAGGCGAGCCGGGGGGACAGGGAGGATGGAAACAGGGTGCTAACGCAAGAATAAAGGGAATATTCAGTAAAGTGGCAGATGAAGTGAGGAAACCAATCTTTGGGATGTTAGAACACCCACCACCACTCGGTATTCTTGCTTGTCCTAGTTTTTAATGTCACCAGCCTTGCACCAATCCTCACCATGCAGTGGTGCAATGTAAATAATGGGCTTTATAGTGCTGACTGGGGAGGCATTGTGTCGAGGCAGCAGTCAGGTCTGTGGAGCCGTGATCTGACCACTTAAACGCAAAACTGTTACTTTTGTGGCCTCGTACAGAACATAATTCATAACTTTCTGAGTGTGGAAATTGCCTGTGAAAATTATTCCTCATTAGAGTTCGTTATCAGCCAACAATTGTCATGTCGTTTGCGATATTAATTGGCAATTAGATTCCGTCACAGTTCTGTGTATTCCATCAGTGATCATTTGACGGAGAAATTCACGACTGCGCCTTCTCCTCTTTTAAAACTAATTACAATACTCTGAATTCTGGGATTTTACAGTAATGCATTCTTTTCTGTGGCAACGTTAAAATGGTTTTGGTTATTTCATATTTAGAATTCCTGTTTTTGATTGTTTCCGGGTTTTTTGTGTCTTTCTCTTGCTGGTTTTAAGTTGGTGGAGCTTAACGAGAAAAACAGGTATTTCTGTGAAGTTGATCTTTAGGAATCTCAAAACAAACTCAGATTTAAAAATATATATATTTTTTTTGATTTTCTGTCATTATCACATGACTCAATGTCCCAACCACAGCATTAAAATCCTGATTTGTAATATCCATACCTAGACTGAAATTTAAAATACAGCTTAAAATAAACAGTTTAGAAGCTGGTGTAATGAAAGCCATTCATTATTGATTTTTAAAACTTACTAGGAGTCACACGGTCACTGAGGATGCTAGGAATCCAGTTTTCTAGGCATTAATATATAAAATAAAATTGAATATTGAAAATATAATGTGTTTATACACCTCTTTGCATTCAGTTATTAGTTATTATTAACTTCTGGCTCTCTTCTACAGCATGTCTTTGTCCTGTCTTCCTCCTGTGTGATTTATTACTATTACTGGAGGTAAAGGGACCTCTGGCTAATACGTTGGGTTCCGTGTTGGGAATTAACATTTAGGATTATCATTAGATGTCAGTCAAGTTTTGAATTGGTATTTGTTTTTTGTTTTTTTATATATATCATCCCTTTTCATTTTCATCTGTTTTAATAACAGGGATCTAGAAGTGAGTCGCAGTGGTCAAAAAGCAGGTAAAATACAGTTCTGCATTTGTTATAAAGAACGATAAAAGTGAAGTAACCAGAATAGTATTATTCCCTTTAATATTAAACAGGATAGAGCAGGGAATAATGCAATGTAAGACCATGTGTTAATTACCAGAAAGTAATTGTCATTTCTATGCAATGGAAAAGACTAATCCAGTCAAATTTCTTTTCCTCAAAGCAATAATGTTTTCACTAATGATGTCCATTTGCACCGCTGCTAAAGTAAGAGGTTGGATTCCATTAGTGATACAAAGTATCACTAAGTTCACAGGTAGTCTACAAATTGCAGCTTGTGTGTGTATTTAGCTACACTAAATGTTGAAAATGGGATATTCACATTTGTTTTTGTTTATTTTTTTTCATGTAGTATATTTCTAATATCAAAGTGCTTGCTGCAATAGTGTTGCAATCAACTGTAAACGGAGGCTTTTACTGTGTCCCTGTTACTATGGTTACCCACATTAGCTACAAGCTGAAAAAGCATTAATTAGGCAGGTGAACACAGTTTCACTTACGTGTAGTTGTTGTTCATGCCACGCTTTTTAGTTAGTGCATGTTCTTAACATGTGCCTCATGAGTAAACCACGTCTTTATGACTCACGTGTGGAGCAGTTTCAAAATGATCACCTAGTGCACAGAAATTAACAGCGGTGGTAGTTTTTTAAATTGTTTTTAAAAATGAAATATGTTATATTTTCTTCCTAACAACACTGTTTAGCTACAGAACAGAAACTACCATCTTATGGTCCAGTAGTCTAAAATTGTAAACGCATGAGCCTGCGCTCTGCTAATTCTTGTTAGCTTTCAACAGCATCAGTATACCATAGTTACATGTTTGTCTGGCTGAAAAGGTACACACAAGTTTGCAAGAATCCCTTCCAAAAGTTACATTTCCTGTGAAAAACAACAAACGCTGCACCTTATTCAAAACATAGATACTGTGGGTATTAATAATAGATGTTTTGCGAACAAAAAAAGGGTCATCTGTACATGTATCTTTACATTTTGCATTTTTAAACACCACCCAGTGTCTCTTCAGGGGCAACTGATGTAAGCAAGCATGAATCACTGCTGGTATAAGAAACGCTGAGACACTGAAGCCTCACTGCTGTAAAATTAGTGTTTTGTTTCACTAAAAAACAAAGCACATGTAAGAAAATAAAATGTTTTTGCAAAAACAATATATACCCTAAGGCCCCCAAGATGTCAACACTGAATAAGACCATGGAGTGAAGATGAGTTTAAATCAGGAACATTTGGGAAAAAGAGATGATGCAAATATTTATTTTTTCCACATGGTTCTTTAACAAGGAGGTAAACAATCAACAAGACATTCACTGATTCCGTGTCAAATACACAAAAGGGATTTGGTAAATAGAGGTTTTTAAAGGATTTTATTTGTCCTGGAACTGCGGCACAAAGTTAGCTGTGGTATACACACACACAATCTCTTTTATCGATGCTAACAGCAGACTCGTCTTATCTTGCTGTGGCAATTTAACTGTCTTTGTATCTTTTGAAATCAGATTGTGGTTGCCTGTAATTTTATTTTGCAGTGTCTCTCTTTACCATGCAATAACAACTATTTATTTTGGTTTTGCCAGCAATTGAATTTACTCTGGCTTTCTTTTGGAAGGGGTTTATCAGTAGCTTTCATTCTGAGTACAGTGCAGAAATGTAAACAGACCTTTAGCTAATATAGGAAAAACCTAAAGCAGCTGGTCAAACAAACTTGTAATTCTAAATCTGTGTGCGAGTTGTTGTTAAGTATTTGATGTTTTGGGGTTGTTGTTTTTTTGTATTTTCTACCCGAGAGACATTTAAATAACTCTCTTTTGAGTCTTTTATGCATAAACTGCACAATGAGGGGTGTCTAAACAATTACAGGAAAGATAAGCTTTTAGAGTCTGTCACTGAAATGAATTCTGCTACACTCGTATTAAGTGCTATAAGTGTGGAAACCACTTTGCTAATTGTGCATGGCAGTGTGTGATATGCTTTTTACAATATAAAGGTCAAGCACGCACTTCACATTTGTCGCTGTGCGTGGGTGCGTGCTTGAGGATACCATCTCCGTAGCCTCTTCAGCCATGGAGAATAGCCACACGGAGAATACAAAGTGGCTTACAAAAGCTTGGCTGACCTCACACACATCTGGCAAACATGCATATGATAGAGGCTTTTTGTGCCTTTGTTCCAAAGTATAAAAGATTGTTTGCGAACACAAACGTGTGACTGACTTACACAAATACGGAACAAATTTGTTAAAGTTAACAAGACTGAACAGTTATTTGCAGACATGACCGCATTTGTTTCCGAACAGAAGAATCTGTATAGTAAAAGTGCAGCCGAGACAGGCTGTGCATGTTTGTGTGTTCACAATGATCTGACAACAGGCACACAGTTTACATACCCGAGATTGCAGGGGTCTTGACAAACATGCGATTACTCCTCAGTAATTAGCTTGTTGGCATCCCTGTGGTTAAAAACAAGGGTGGTAATTATGATGAGGAGGTCTTGGGACTGCTGTCTGCTTCTCTTCCAAAGACACAACTCACCGGGGGATAAGACAATGAGACAGGAACAGGAGGGCATAGAGAAAGAAGGAGGGTGGCATGTGTTGACTGTGTCCATGCTTTCACAGAAGACAAAACAACTTTGTAATTGCCATGCAAGAAGACTAGACATAGGACACAGATGCAGGAATTATGCGACTGAAAGTATAAAAAAGAAAGTAACCTTTTCAAAGCTGTTTAGTATTTAGTTAGGATGCTGAAAATAATAATAATTTAAACTAAATGTGGATTCCAGAATAGACCCAAAATTACAGAAATTCAGTGCAGTCGGAATACTTTTGTTTGTATATTACCCTTTGAATACACTTTTTTTGTTGTGTATGTCAGTTGGATTAATGGCTCACAGTGTCCAGCAGGCTGTGTGGAGCATAGATGTTCTGTCAAAGTCAGAGGGCCAGAGGTTCACTGGGGGCAGATGAAGATCCATCACAGGCTTGACTATTGCTGGTTGGACCACTAGGCCACCCCTGAACCCAGAAGGCCCTATTTGGTGCAGTTGCTTGGCAACCCTTGCTGTAATTAGTCCTGAGATGTAGCGCCTCAAGTCAGATACCCAGTCTTCACTGCTAGGTCAGACTGCAGTAGGAGCAGAGCCACACCTACACAGGCTCCAGCAACTGAAGTGAATTTATATTTGAGCACTAGGGATATTGTCAACATATGAGCACATGAATCAAGTTCCCTAAATGGCTGTAAAAACAATTTCCTTTTATTAACTTATAAAAAATGTCATTATAAGATTTATATGTGGATAATATACAATAATACACTACATTGCCACAGTTGTGACATGTGACAGAAATGTATGAAAGAAGCTAGAGGCCATGCTGTCCAGACTGGAATTAACTCATGATTGGAAGGGCAAATGAGAAATTAGCTTAAAATAAATTACTATTTCGAGGTTGCTGTGATTTGCATTTCCTAATTGAGGGAAACAGTAACATATATTCTTCAAAGAGTATAAATACATCTTTCTGCATGCACATGGAACTGATATTAATCCTTTTGTGTGAGATAGGGACTGCAGAGAGGAAGCAAGAGAGGAGAAAAAAAACACACATTAGCCGAGTGAAATGCTAAACATCACTCAACGACTGCCATGTAAAAGTGCAGCGTAAGGACTGCAGCACTCATGCTACATTGCATTTTGTCTTTTTTTTTGTTTGAGATGTTGGTGACAGTGTCTGGCACTAATTGATATTTCACACAGGAAGCAATGATAGATATGTAGGTAGTCTTGCCAACAGTAATACCAAGTGTTATTAGAAATTAATTTAAAAGCTCAAAGTATCATTACAATCAAATGTATAATGATTACAATCATTATACATCAAAATGTATAGTGATGCCTGACACTGCAGATTTCTACAGTAGTGGCTTTGTTATTGACATTGACTTGTTGGCTTCAGTAAGATGGTATTTAATGCAATTTATAATAGCAACAACTTTGCATTTGTATGGCCAAAGTTACAGTGGCTATATAAATGGTTATTAGACTATTAAAGCAGCTGCTTTGACTGGTAGAGAGAGAGAGAGGTCAGAGAGTCATTGAGAAGCACTTCACCCTGTTCTGCCAGCTTATTTTCCATTAGTTTCTATTTTTGAATTGAGAGATTTTTAATTCCACTTTTTTTTAAATACAGGAAGCTTTTGTTTATTAGTCTAAATGTGCATCTGATGAAAAGTATAATCCTAGATTTTGTGTAATTCAGCAAAAATATACCAACTATGATATGGCTATCATAGTTGACTATCAAACTAACACCCATCCATCCATTCAGCCAATCATAGTGGTGCACCCTGGACAAGGCTAACACAAAGAGACCTAAATAAAGGAGAAAGACGTATCTTAGCACTATGGAAGAAAGCTGTACCCAGAAAAAATCCTCGCAAGCAGAAGGAGGATGACAGCTTACATACCTGTGGTGGTATTGGGAGAGAGAGCAGTGGATTTTTTGATCAGCTTGTTTAGCACAATCTTGGAAAGTGAGATGATGCCTGAAGAGTGAAGAAAAAGTGTACTGGTACCAGTTTTCAAGAAGGCGGGTGATGTAGTAAGTATAGAGGGATAAAACTGAGCAGCAGTATGACGTTATGCTGAGAAATAGTACTAGAGATGTGACATTTGCTTTGAGAGTGATGATAGAGAAGTATAGCGAAAGAATGTCCTTATGCATGCTCAATCCTTCAGGTAAGGAAATCGCAGAAAGTTGATGCTGTTCATTCAGAAGACTGAAGAAGTCACTTGGATGAAAGGTTTCTGCCAATGAAAACGTTATATCCGGATTAACAGAATCAACTTTACAGAGAAAGGAGTTGCACTGTGACTTTGTGGATCTAAAGGAAGCATAAGATAGGGTGCCAAGAAGTGTGGTACTGCTTGAGGAAGTACGTGAGGCTAGCGCAGGACATGTATGAAAACAGGGAGTCAGTGCTGGGGTGAACAATAGGAGTGACAGATGGGTTCAAGGTGGGGGTAGCATTGCAACTGGAATCAGCTTGTTTGCAGTGATGGTGGCCAGGTTAACAGTTGAGGTTATGCAGGAGTCTCTGTGAACTATGATGTTTGCAGATGACATTGTGGTCTATAGTGAGAGTAGGGAGCAGGTGCATACCTCTTTTCTTCAGAGGTATGCACTGAAGAAAGACGAATCAAAGTCAGTAGAAGCAAGGCAGAATACATGTGTGTGAATGACAGGAAGACAGGTTTAGCAGTGAAGCTAGAAGAAGTAGATGCAATGAAGGTAGATGAGTTTGGGATATTTGGGATAAACCATTCAAAATGTCAGAGGTGATTTATGACAGAAGAACAGCAGCAAGTGTAACAAAGAAGGTTTACAAGTAAGACTGGTCATGATATGTGGTTTGGAGAAGGTCTCACTAACAAAATGCCAGGAGGCAGAGCTGTTAGAGGGGAAGTTGCTCAGATTTTCACTAAGAGTGACCAGGAAGGGATTAGAAATTGTTACATCAGAGGGTTTGTAGACAAAGTTGGAGAGGCGAGGCTGAGATGGTTTGGACATGTGCAGAGGAGGGATAGTGAAGGTTGAAGATGGAATTGCTAGGCAAAGAGGAGGTTTAAGGATAAAGGGGCACATGCAACGGATTGGTGTGACAGGAAATGCTAGGGATAGGCTAAGATGGAAGTAGATGATTTACTGTGGTAAGGCCTAAAGGGAGCAATCAGCTAGTGAGGGAGCTAGACATAATATACCTGTTATACCATAAAAATAGGTGCTCTATGAAAATGGGAAAAATTCTGTATAAAGCTGAAGGTAAATGATGATTTGGACCCCTTGCACATTATACAAAGTGATTTTATCCACTTACTGTAAAATAAAAAAATAATGATTGAAGCACCTTTAATGTACCACATAGCCAAACTAATGTACCCGTGCACTGCAAGCTTAATTTTGAAAGGTCGTTAAACACTGAAAGGCATTGATGTGTCTTTTTTTCCAGTTCATAGATGGATAACAAGTCATTGACATGGGTTTGTTTGGTAGTAATTCATGACCTGTGACCCATACTGGTGGCCCATAAAAGCTTAGCAAAGTATCGGGAGGTCAGCCCTGGCTCCATAAATTCTAAGACCAACCATCAGCATTCTCACATAGAGCCGCAATAAAGAAGACACAGCTCATAAAACAGGCCCAGTGGGATAAAAATATTCTTCCCCCATTGATGTTTAAACTATCAATTTTAGATATGACTCTTGTTGTCCTGTGGCATTGAAATATTCAGTTAGCGTCAGCTTTATTTTTCTCTGCAGAGAGACGCTTGCAGTTTTTTCTGCACCAGCTTTTTGAAAATCATTGTCAGTATACTCGCATAATGTTAACAATACATCTTTTATCTTTTTTTTTTTTTTTAAGTGTGACCTTCACTAAGAATTCCATTAGCAATAGATTAGATAAAGAAGTCAGGTCCCCTGACTTGACTGCTGCGTACTGTTGTTTTTACAGTACATTACTTTCTTGTGGCCTTGTGGCTTTTCAATGTGGTATTGATATCACAAGATGCTTTCTATTTTTAACTCCTTAAAGAGACATTAAACAGATTTCCCACAATGTCCATGAGTACAGGGCTCTGTGTGACATGAACACTGTGACCCATATCTCTTCGGAAGTGTTACTGTATCACATGGGGAGTTTTGACATTTCCCCATGTGTTCTATTTACTTCATTTTCTCTGTAAGGCGCGCTCTTGACAGTTCTGCCTTCTTGTTATTTCAGAGCTTTGCGGGATTCTGCTTGAGTCACTTTTTTCCCTTTTCTTTTCTTTTTAAAAGCCCACTTTCTGACAGCCCACATCCTCAAATGTCCTTATGAATTGCTCGTCTACTGGCGAACAGTGACAATGAAAACTCCATACGGAATAGATTTATGAGGGCCAAACCTTAATAAAGGGTGACCCTGAAAACCACATCTGCTATTAAGCTCCATGTCTCCATAATTTACAGCTTGGACTATGTGGGCATGCTCTCAATACTCTTCACTTCAGCGCTTTACATTTTCATTTATATACAGTGTCTGTTTGGTTTGATTGATTGCCCATTAAAAATGTAAGGGTCAAAAGTAGACTTGCGGGTTGGATTGTTGATTTATTGCCACGTTGAATTAGGATGTACATTTTAAATCATTGATACCAATGAAAGCTCACTAATTAAAAAAAATCCTAATGGTTCTATTTTACCAAAATATAGAAGATCTGCATTGTTAGGGGTTTATCTTATCTTGTTGTTTGCCTTCTATATTCATTGAGCCCCTTCATATTCCCCTTTGATTTTCCCCCTAATGACATACATTAAGAAAAAGCGAAAAACAATGTTTCAGCCATGTCAGTTAAATAGGGGAGAATGTTCTGTAATTCAGAGAGTGTGTTTGTTTCCTGCGGTCCCTGTGGTCTACACCTCCCTGGTGGCTTGCCTGCGGTAACAAAGGCACCAGTGTGGCTCCTATTCCATGTTAGTCCCCTGAGGAGCTTCTTCTAATGAGCTACATACAAAAGTTGGTGCTTTTACCTTGATTTGGGATTTGTCCTCTCTGCATCTACAGCAAAGTCCTGAGGGTTGCACTGACTATAGAAATTGCCATTAGTGCATACATAATGTCATAAATAAAACTTTAGTTTAACATCAGGAAGCATCTTCCTGGAGGTATGCATATGGACTGAAATTAATTGTGTGTTTGCTTGATTTAAGCATTTTTTATTGCACAGTTATGTGGGGGTGGCTCAGTGAAGTGGAAAGGATCTGCAGATATGTTTTGAAGGTGCAGACAACAGCCTTGATACACTGTACTGTAAATCAGTGAAGCATCTGGCTTTCTATAGTAGATCGTTGGTGATAACCTGGTGCAGTTATGCTGCACGCTGGGTATTTAAAGCATTTTCTTGAGATTAGGAAAATATATTGATAATGATATAATAAAATTTGATAATAGATAAAGAGAATACCAACAAGGCCAAATTGCAGGTCAATGACAAAACAAAAAGTGGTTATGAATGCATACATATACATATATATTGTTCTAAGCATGAGAAATTGTAAATAAATAAATGATATTAATAACATTGCATCCTGTAAAGGTTCGTGAATACTGTTCTTTTGTAATACCCATATCGCTGAGTGCTCTTTTGATTTTTTTCCTCTATGCTGTGGTGAGAAGCTCTTATCTCCACTGCACACTGCACCATAACCTTCCCCAGAGTGGTCACCAACTAATATACTCACTTGGGTTTAGTCCAGGATAAAGACCTCTGCTCTCCAACTCTCTTGGTGACCACAGGTACACAAAAACAGAGCACTATCGCTCTGCCAGCTCAGCCAGTAAATGGGGAAGACCATTGTAGTGAAGCTTTTAGCCGGCTTCCTGGGGAGTCCTGTCGCCAATGACATTTCTAAATGGACAAACAGAGCAGTCAGGGAGACAGGGGCACTTACACTTCAATTCCTTTTTGTTACCTTTGGGTTCGTTTGTTAAATGCTTCTTTCTACACGGGGAAAAAAATATGTATTGTTTTTTTATTTTTCTCTCAAGTTACCGCTTTTTCTAATACAGATCGCTAAAGGTTTATTTTCCTACGTTTATTTTCTCAAATAGGGAAACGACTAAATAATACTCACTTCATTCAGTTACAGTTGTTATTATTTTTTAGACCTACTTATTCAAACTTGAATAAACGTACAATGAGGATACAGATAAAATAAGAATTTATGCAGCTGTGCAATAAAGAATAATTTATTGCACAGCTGCATCTTAATTTGTGCAAATAGTCTCTATTTCACCAAATCTCATAATGAAACAATTTTTTTAAATTAATTTGAGCAGTAGAAAAAAACGTTACTGTGGAGCTGCACCACCGAAAGGCTTTGATATGTGAATAAGTAACAGGTGCATGATGAGCCGACAGAATCTGCATTCAGGTCAGCTGTCTATCCATCCATCCATCCATCCATCCATCCATCACAGGGGCAAGACACAGGCTATAGCCTGGACAGCTCACCACTGCTTAGGGCTAGTCAGAGATCCATTAATTACTATTTTTAATCTCCTAATATAAAATAGCCACATGCAAACTTGCCACAGCAAATAAATACATAAATAAAAATCATTGTAATCTGTTAATAAATCAGCAATTGGCAAATCCTGTGCCGGTCCAAGATTCAGTCACACATTCTAGTAACTACTTCTGAGTCTTTAGAGTCTGCTATACTGAAGCAGAAGTGACAAGCAGGCTACATTGGTCTAGTGAGATCATGTCTTTGAAATGTATAGTCAGTGAAGATCGAGCTGTCAATCATCTGTCATACAGTCTACTTGATAACTTTGTATAAATATTAATTCATGGGTTTGCCTTACCAAAGCTAATGGAGAGTAATTGCTAAGTCTCTTCTTCCAAGCTGCAACCACATGCATAGTTCATTCATAGTAAATCAAATATTATACTACATCTATATATATCATATATCTGCATCTACAGTGAAGAAAAAGCATGAAGGACTATGATTCAATCATTAACTGCATTATCTGTGACTGACTGATATTAGTCCCTATTCTCTTTCATATATACCACTAAGAAACGTAGCTGATATATGTATGCACATATTTGTGTGCATATGTCTGCAGTTTACCATCTATCTTTTAATGTGTGACTAGCGCCTTTGGTCTGCCACGGGGTGTCTTCGCGTTGATGGCATCCTTTTGATTTTGGTGTTTATGATGTTTATCCTCTTTCATATCCACTTCCTGTGCCGATGGATAACAGGGAAAAATATCGGGACGATTATGGGAAGTGAACCAGCAAAGTAATAATCTCCTTATGAATAATAAATTTACCTAATGGTCTGTAGTATCACTGCATATATACACTGGATGACTGGAAACGTAGTGATGGAAAAAGACAAAATGGGATTTACCTGAAACCTTTCCCATGTACACCCTGAAGTGTTGAAAACAGGAAGTGCACGACTTTTATGTGTGTTATATGCATTTATTTCTGAAGTGCACCTGATGCTATAATGATGTCTCTAACTAAAAAATCTCTCGAATATGTCTACATCTTAGTGCTATGCCCTTTCCAGCTGATTGTGACTTTTTTTTAATGGTGTGATCATTACCTACTAATAGCTAGAGCTCATGTTGTTTAATTATCATCTAACCGCATTGCTACTTCAGATATTAAAACAGGGAATTGATGGCAAAGAAGAAGGTGAACCTGACATGTCAAACTGTCTGGCGGCCTGCCATGTTGATTGCTGAATAATGCACAGCCAAACCCTGGCTGTGTGCTAGAGAAGCACCAGACAGTAGCTCCACTAGCATGCGCTGCTCTGAATAAAATATAGCTGCTCTCCTCTGCTCCGAGTGTGAGTGGATTTTCAAAAGAAGGACATTCACTGAAATCACTTTTGGGACATTGTTTATGTTTGTGACCAGCAGGAGACAGCACTTTTTTTGCATGGCTGAACTCCCATACATTGCAGCATTGGAATCAAATGGCACAGATTGAAATGATGGTGATTGGCCTGAGTAGCCTTCCATGCATGACCGCCCCACAGACTTTTAGTTGCTGATTAATCTGACGTGTTGAAAGACAGTGGTGTCAATGTTTGATTCTACTCGTGTTATCTGTAATGTAGCTAAAGCTCTCAATGGGCTGACAAGATTAGAATGCATTACTGTCAGAAAGCAGGGTGCCCTGGGGCTGCACTGAGCTCGTGGAGTGTTAATGACTCAGACTATGCCTCACTAGTGCAGGGCATGTGCTGACAATCCAACTAGCCACTTGCATCCCAATCAGTTTGGTCTGTTGCAAGAAACACAAAGAATGACAGCTTATTAAACCTGATTGATGGAATGCCATATGTGAAACATTGTTACTATGGGCCATATAAGATTTACAGTCACTTATGGCCCTATTGATTGACCACTGGTGATTTGAGATCTAAGATAGATATCATGAGAAAGGTCCGTAGTATGAGTGCTGAAGTGCAGCCTAATATGTATGTGTGTTTGAGGCTATTGGGACCTTTTCTGATGCCATTCAGGTACAGGTGCATGACAGCTATTTGTTATAATGAACAAAAAAAGAAATTGTTAACTTTTTTGTGTTTTTTTTTTCAACTCCAGCCAGACATAATGATGGATGAAGGAAGAATATTGAGCATGTGCAAATGAGGAAAAATTGTTTATGTTGAATAGTTAAGCAAGCATGTTTTCAGTATTTGCATAAGCATTAGTGAATATGTGCTTATTTTTTCTATTTTGTTTTGGTAGATCCTGTTGACTTTGATGGAATAATTGAAAGGGTCACTCTCTCAGAATTTATTTTTCTGAAAATGATGTCTCATTTCTGCCTTTTATCCTGTCAGTTGTTCCAATACGAGCTGCTTAAATTGCTACATGTTATATTTTTACATTATTTGTAATGTTATAGACAAGTCTTTGTAGAATCACATAACAAGATGTCATTTTCCTTGTTTCTATTTACTTCAATTACCATTTTCTATGTATCTACCTCATATGTCTATGCTTATATTCAATCTCTACATGCATCTGTTTTGGGCAGGGAAATATCCTGTTTTTTTATCAAGTCGAGAACGAAGTGTGAATGCACCTTAGAAGTCCTTGAGGATCAGGAGATGGGGAATTAGATCATTAATGCTCAGGTCTCTAATAAGCGCCCTAGGGTAAATTAATTGCCAATTAATAGGGACTGCTCTTTTAATAAGGTGAGCAAGAAATGCTGCAAGAGGTAAAATCCTGAAATCCCACATAATGTATATCTTTTCAAAAATGTCAGCCCTCTGACTTCAGTGCTTGATGGTTTGATTTTCGCTTTTCTCCACTGGCTTGCGTAGACATGAGGCACTGGATTTTAAAAGGTCCCTACTGCACCCTCCTGTGTATGAGAAATCCAATACTGTAGACTTTATTTAGTGTTTTTTATTGACCTGCACCTTACACATGAAGCTGCCTTTTTTCTTTTTCTTTTTTTTGCTACAGCATCAATAAGTCATCTGCATGTCTCCATTGGACTTGATGATTTAAATGGTTTTGATATATTTGCAACTCTGAGATTTTTTTAGAGTGTATGGTGGTGACACAGATGTTGTTTAGTTCACTAGTATAGTCTCTGAAAATGGCAACCTCAATAAGCTATTTGCAGATTTTACACTCAGAATAAAAGATACTGTTGCCAGAGAGATAACGCTTCTGTGGGTGACCCACATTAGACTGCCAGTTATGGTGTGTGGGACAGATCACCGCAAGTCCATAGCCAGTATTGGGAAAAAAACTAGAGTCTTTTTGACTATGACTATGAACTGAATCTTTCATTTAAACACCCACGCACAAATTCTATAGGGATCCAACTGTGGCAGAAGATATTTTATTGTTATACTGTTAAAAACAATCCTGAGGAAATGTGTTCATGCTGTAATTATGCTACGGTAAATGTTTGGTCATGCTGAGAGACAAACACAATTTCTTTAGGTTTAAACTACAGTCATTGTCATTATTATCCAGACAGTGTCATTCAAAAATAAAATATTTTAGGTGATATTTTAATATCTGTTGAACATTTACCAGAAAAAAAAGTTGCTTTAACGGTTTCATTTCTGTACACATCACATGATTTGTCCCTGCATAATCTGCTGTAACAAAATTAATAACCTTCTCATACATGATTCTCATGTTAAAATACATGATCACAAGAGTCATAACATTATTATTTTTTTACAGCCATTTTTTATTTTCTTCTTCTTTCTTTCTGTCTCTCTGTTCTCTCTCTTTCCCTTCTTTAGCTCCTCTTGCCAGCGCCACACACTTGTTTTCAGATGAGTGTTGAAACAGTAATGAAGAACAGCTAAGAGATTTTTGCGATGTAGAAAGAGAATAAACTTGTTTTCCCCTTTGTCAAACAAATAAACAAATTAATAATAATAATTCAGGTGAAACTGAAATATTCCCTGAATACTCTTTTCTTTGTTTGTGAGTTGCAGCAGGCCCTCCAGTAGTGATGGGAGCCTGGCTCCTTTATTTAGACCAAGCCAACGTTTCAGGTCATAAATGCACTGTGATGGTGTGCTGCTATAGCTTATTAGCTTATGTGGTATCTCACTAAAGTTCTCAACAGCTTTTTAATAATTCTACAGTTTTAATAAACTTTCTTTCCGTCTTGAATGAGACCATCAACTGTACATAGACTGCTGGGCATACACCCAGAATTTCCATTGGATAACCCAGCCCATATTATAAATACATGACGGTCACATTATGCACAGTATTAGTGCAATACGTTGATCTTTTGCTTCTACATTTTTTATTGCTTTTTAAATGACATTTCCAGTATGTCTTTCTTTATTTTAACATACTTATCAGTGATATTTACACCAACTTCACACATGTGATTTTAAATGTCTAGTGTTCTTCACCAGCCTTTTCTTCAGTTTGATGTAGCTATAAATAATGATGTGTTTTCTATTGTTAGTCTACAAATCACAGATAGATAAAATTATTATTCTGCATACATTTGACACCTGTTTCCACTTGTACACTCTTATGTAACCTTTATGCAAAAAAAATTCTTGACACACACTGTGTAATGTTCAGCATTAAACTGGCATAGCCTCAATGTGCAATATTTCATGGCCTCCCACTACATATGCTTCCACTGTCAGAATCATCCTAAAAATGCAGTCAGCCTGAGGAAGTGGTAGATAATATTAAATACTGCAAGGAACCAGGAAAACCCCTGTTGATTTTTATGGCCTGCAAACTCACCTTGAAGCAGGAGGAAATGTACTCGTTGCTGAACTCTGGCAGAGAGCAGAGCAGTGGGGCTATAGGTGATGTGACGCTGTGGGAAAAACACAGAAATGACTGTGGAGTGGCAGAAAGAAGGGGAAAAACAAGGTATTTGAGGTATTCAACAGAATGTTAAAATACCTCATTAGAAAATAAACATTACATGTAGGATCTGACTTATATGGACTAAATCATGCAGAAAAAAATGGAGGCAAGGTTGTTTGTAGTTGCTAATGTAACCAGGGCTAGTTTTTACATGCAGTGCAGTATGTGACAAAATGTAATAGGTTGTGTGTATGATGTGATGTTTAACAGCTGAACCTATCTGTTAGGTCACATGGGACAACTGCTTCACTCTAATATACTGAATACAGTGAAGTGCCAGCTTTTGTACATTTGTTAACAAGTTCAGGGTTAATTAAATTAGCGATGAATGCCTTTTATCTGATACTACTAGCAACAAAAGAAAAGGCCAGTTGTATGTCATATAGGCAGGTCTCATTGCTGTATTCTGAAATATGCATTAAGATTTCAGTTTGCATTTACCTTGAGCATGCACATTAGTTTTGAGGAGCTCTGACTATAAATGAATGGTTCTCTATGAAGGTTTGTATCTTTAGCTTTATTATAAACCTGGTTTTCTTTATCTTGTGCAGTTTGTTAATATACCACTTGCATTACTGCATCATGTGATACATAGTCCACTGTTGTTGCACTATTCCCCTGATCTACAGGTGGTGATATTGTGCAACATATGCAACAATATGTCAACAACGACAAGGTAGAAGACAGCGCAAGCCATGATATCTGTTGTGGAAGTTAAATTGCTTTTTTTTTTTTAGGTATAACTTATGTTGGAAGTTGGAAAATATGATAAACTTGCCCTAGTATCACTCATATATTTCCTTTCTATAAATTTTAAAGGCTGGGTTTTCTGTTGACTGTGATCCTAAGCCTAATGCTTTTATAAATGTAACCATATTTAGCATTACTCAAACATGCTTGCAACTTTTTTCTGTTATTAGACTCAGCAGGGATTTCCCGGTCCATCACAACTGTTCTCTTTGACTCCTTGTCAACCACCACAGTGTCTGGTTGGTTAGCCAGCAGATGCTAGTCTGCTTGAAGTCCCTGCTGTGTCCCAATTTGGGAGTTCTCATACATACTCAGTATATGTTTCTGCATACTGTACTGCGCAAACCACTTGGTTATGCATCGCAGGAGTATCTTTGCAAAGCTTGCATCTTGGATCCTATCTGCTGCGGTTAACACTTACCTACAGTTGTTTTTCAGGACAGTTCACAGAGGGAATTGTTTCCATTAATAAAAAATCATCTGAACTTTCTGGATTAATTCATAAAAAAGTAGCCTGGTTACTTATCTGAAAAATCTTACTAGGCTTAAACCAGTAAGACTTACATATTACTTTAAACAAAGAGTCTAAACTGGTGAGTGAGATCATGTCTCCTTCACTTCTGGGATAAAGCTCGATGTCTTCTGTGAGTAGGAGGTCACTCACTTGTTGGCTTTTATCTAAACCCATTGTTTGCAATAAGGCGCCATAGGTTTATGCAGAACAGGGCATCATGGTGGTATATGTAGCACTTACTGGGTGCGGTTTTGCTTTTTAATAGCAACGAGGTCTTGTTAAATCCTGTGGTAAATCCTCCATGGATCTCTTAACTATAGTAGATATTCAGCGTTGACGTTGCATTGAAGGTAAAAATTCTGAGAGGAAGAAATCTCGATTTTAAAAAAAGGTACAAGGAGATTTTATTTTATTTTATTATATAATGCAACGTGTGACAACTGTGCGTGGTTCTTATAAAACTTCTTTTTAAAATTTTTTTAATAAAGAAATGTTTGCCACCTCCAAAAAATGTTGATTTTCTTTTTTGTATAGCAAAATGCTGCATGTGCGAGAGCAGGATGGGACAGAGCCTGGGGGGATAGATTAATGAGAACAGAAAAGGGACAAAGAGAGAATATGCATGGGTGCATTTGCTTGTGTGACAGAAGATGGTTGTCAGTGTGAGAAGACAGCTGCTAATGCACACACAGTTGTGTACCAGATGAAGGTGACATTCGCCCTGCAGGGCATCAACAGGTGTTTATGGAACAGATATGAGAGTATTTCTTAATCCTCTCGAGAGACAGATGAGGTAAAACAGGTAAACTGTGTTTCTTCCATGTAAATAGAAAATAGAAAAACATTGAGAGTGCTTGTAAAAGCAAAATTTGAACATGAACTTCATAATTGCTGTTTGATCTAGGCGGACGTTCATTCGTTCATTTACGACAGCAGAGTTTTTTGGCGCATTCGAATTGGCACTCTGTCGTCTTGATAGACAGCAGCAGCATCTGATGTGCTCATGAACTGTTCTCTTCAGACTCTGTTTGCTTCTCTCTGAAAACAGAGTGGAGCGTCACACTGAGCAAACAGCAGCGGCAGCTTCTTTAGACACTGCAGTCTGCAGGTGAGACAGCAGAGGCCAAACAGTTTGAGGAAGCCATTTGACAGCGTAAGACTTTTTAAAATGATAATTAGTGATATACACTTAGAGGAGTTACAGGAAAAAAGACTTCTGGTGATGTTTATTCAGCAAAACATTTCAAACAATGACTAGAAATTGTATTAATCATTCTTTAGACTTTTGCTCGTAGTAAGTCTTCAGACTATAGCACTGGAAACACTATAAAGAGGCCCCTAATTAAATGTATAAATATATGTATGCATTTTGACTAGTCAAATGAGGGCCCAAGCAAGTTACTTATTCACAACCCTAAGCTTATCAACATTAATTCTTGAAATACTGCACTAACTGGCCAACCATTACACAAACACCACACCACAGAATTATGCTGGAAGGCCAGATGGGCAATCCTTACACAGTCTGACAGTAAGCTCGCCATGGCACACACGATGAGACGGGAATATCATTTACATGCAGATCCAATGCCCTAGTCCCGCCTATGACTGCATGCGATGTGATGGATAAGGCATTTAAAGCTGAATGCTTCAAGTCAGTGCCCAGGATTATTGTATAAGATCCTTTTGCAGCAGCAAAGTGTTGAATCTGGCAACAGTGTTGAGAGAATCACAGTTAACCATGTGCTTCTCAATAACAGAGGATTAATATGACACGCATACAGTAATGCTTTTGTGTTCTGGAGAAGTTTCAGTTTTATTTATTCAGAAACTTCCGTCAGATAGCGACGAAAGCTTATTTGAAGTAAACTGTAACAAATTGCTTGGCATTATATTGTTGTGTATTGCACTGAGACAGGGCTGAATTGAATCATATCAAACTAGCTGCCTCGAATATATGAGGTGCTCTGTATTATGGAGTGTGCATTAGGGTGCATATTGAATCTGTCACAGAAGGAGATGTGTGGAGCGCCAGGAGGGAATTAGCCTGTTGTCCAAAATCTTATCCTGACATCTGAATGCTGCTGATGAAGATGAAAACGTTTCCAGTAGCTCTCTTCCTGCAGAATAGCTCACAGATTAGCTTCTTCAGCAACAGAAAAGAGTCACACTCAAACTATAAATGGGTCCATTTATCCAGCGCTTCACTTACCTTGAACATTATTATCAAAATCACAATAAATTACTATAATTTTCTTTTACACTATGACTTGTAGATGAGCTACAAAGTGAGGGGATTTCCTTTTGATGTCTGGTCCAACTCTAGCTGTCTCATACAGTGAGTTTGTACAACACCCAAATGTTATATTATCTTGTTTTAACATGTTTGTAGGCTGTACTGAATCCAGGTTTCAATGGATTACACTTTCAGAGAAGTGACTCATGTACAGTATGTCAGATATAACACCGCATTGCATATAAACCATCAAAGGATGTGCATTGTGTTAGGGAAATTGAGCTAATAGAAAAGGTTAATGTCAAAAACAGCACAATAAGTCAGGCATAGACTGCATTCATCGGTTTCATTTCTTAGACTAATCTCTCCCAAGCTGCCTTGTTTTGGCTTATAGCATTGTTTGCTGCTATTACAGCAACACCATGGCAACATACCACAGGAGGGCAAAACTGCCCTTAACATATTGTCCGTTGAAGGATAGTCATAGCATTGATCTTTTAGTTATAGGGACCACCACAGAGAAATATCTGCAAGACTCTTCTAGTTTCAGGTACTTCCCTTACCTTTTATTATTTTCCCATCCTCCATGCCTGCCTCCTCTTTTTACCTCTTCAGGTGTCAGCATTACCGTGTAGTGAGATTCTTTCTTTTGCCCACTGGCATAATGAATCACATGGCATGGCGCTAGTTGGTGGGGTCTTGTCTCCTCTCAGCTGCCTGAGGAGCCATGTCAGATTGATGTACTAGTCACCTAGAGACTCCCTCGCATTGTGATTAGAGCAGCCAACCGTCCACCTCGACTATGGAGGGGCTCACCACAGGATGGTTATGCATTCCTTCTCTCTCTCTCTCACACACACACACACACACACACACACACACAAGTGGGCGCAGACTTAAATAGCAAAGGTGATGCAGAAGTCACACGAGCTTTGTCACAGGGCTTCAGTATGTTTGTGCCCCCAGCTATGTTTCCTGATGTTAAGCCACTCATTAAGCTCAAACCCATTCCCCTTGAACACAGCATGCTCCCAGCCATATTTTTTAATTAGTTTATTTAGCCTTCCTTGTGACTCAAGGATGAGACTGGCCTCCTCTAGCACTTGGCTATTCTTTTCCTTAACTCTACAGGGGATGGTGGTCTGGCAGGATTTCAAATGACAAGCGTACTAAAGACAAAGGTGACTCAGCGATTCATACATACAGTAGTGTTGGTGGTAAGGCTGAAATGATCCGGTTGCTGGGTAGCTGGACTGAAACCAAAGCAGATTTGAAGACATAGACAAAGGGCAAACTAATTACACATTTGATCATTTTCTTGTATTTACAAAAGACACAAGTGCTCAGTATCTCTGCCAATCCTTATCTTAATCCTGTGTATGCATTATTTCCTCCTGACATTTTACACTTTTGTGCATGATTCCTCGTGACATTCCTACTTTCAGTGTAATGTTGCAGTTCTTTATGAGCTTTGTCTGTTTTTCAGTGGGTTCAAGTTTGTCATCTGTTAAGGTCACGTTTGCATTTAAAAGGCATAACACAGTAAAGATACTCAATACTGAAGGTAGCTCGCAGCTTAGAGATCATCGCTGTGGCACATTATATATCAGGTGCTGTCAGACAATAGCCAGATGTTCTCTGCTGTAGCTGTTGTTCAACATCATAAGCAGAGATGGGCAGTAACGCTACAAGTAACGCGTTACTGTAATCCGATTACTTTTTACAAGTAAAGGGATTACTATTGCAAAAAAGGTAATTCGATTACTGTTACTTTCCCGTGAGCACGCTGCGTTACTAAAACCGTGATTTTTTTGCGAGAGTGTTTCTGTAAGCGAGTGTGACGTTCTTTGCAACAGCTGTGTGCAGATCAACAATGAATAGTATAACGAGTGCGGGAGAGAGTATGCGCGTGCAGCGTTTAAAGCGTGGAAGTACTGACCTTACTTTGAGTTTGATTCCGTAAAAAGTGACAAAAACATTAGCGCCCTCTGTTCGAAGAAAACATATTTTTACAGCGAAAAAACCCCCTAAACTTCTGCACAAGCACCGAGTGCGCTGCCACAGGAATGTGAAATTCACAGAGAAACTCCCAGATTCTTCCACTGACATGACGGCTGCGACACACCTGCAAACCTCCACCTCCTGCTAAACAGGTGAAAATAGAGCAACAGGGCTGCTGATTCTTTGATTTTATTTATTTTCTGCTGTGTTTTACTCATTGTTGTGAGTGTAAACACAAAAAACTATTTTATTTTATATGCTGGAGTTGTGCAGAAAATTTCTTCCAGTCGGAGAATGTTGTATATAACTTAATTTTTGCTTGATGCATAAAGTTAAAAGATTTAAACTAACAAAGTAAGTTTTAAAAAGAGACTTTTTCATGTATGATGGATAATGCAGAAAAAAGTAGAATTGGGATTGAAGCGATTGAAGAGTTATCGCTTCATTACCTATTCAGGGTGTAAATCATGTTTTTAAAAAAATAAGTAACTAATTACTTTCAAAAATAAGTAATCAGTAAAGTAACTGGATTACTTTTTGGGGGAAGTAATCAGTAATTAGTTACTGATTACTTTTTTCAAGTAACTTGACCAACACTGATCATAAGTCAAGAAAAGGTTTTCAGGGAGAACTTTGCAATTAATATTATCAAGGCAGGTAATTTAACCAAAGCAGCAGCTGCAATCAAAATAAATAAATACAAATGAAGTAAAAAGCATAAAAGTTGTTCACAAATTCAGATGGTCTGCCAAAAACCCTATTGTGTTACCTTGCTGTCTGATGACTGTATGAATGTTGTTTTCATTCCCATGCAACATTTCCACAACAGAGTTTAATATCTTTTGAAAAGTGAAGTTGTTTACATGTTACCTTGCAGTCATATTCATCGTTTTGTTGCTGGCTTGTCTTTCTTCTGTTCTTGACTGACAGCACAAAAATGCACAATATTTCCAGCATTATCATTCATGCCCTTGTGTCTGCAGGGGTGATTAAAAAAAAGAATTGCGATATGCATAGCAGTACTAGGTGGTCACAAACTCCAGTGTTCTTTTAATAAGAAATTGTGATGGGTTCATTTTGTGTTTCCGTGGCCATTTCCATCAAAGGCTTTCTACGGGAAACCAAGGGCTTCCATTACAAGTGACCAGTCACAACCTGTACAGTGCAAAATGTACACTCTGTAAGCGAAACAGCTGATGGATTTGGAAAAGCGACAAAAAAGAAAGAAACAAATCTCATACACCATCACGAGAAGGTATAACAATGGGAAATGTATAAACATGGTGTGAAGTAATAGCTATACGTGCTGTAAAACTGACTATTTTCACACACAAGCTGTATATTTCTGTCACAGACTGCGATGGCAGACCGTGGAGTTGTAGTGAGAAGCAGACCCAAGCGCAGGACTCTGATAGTGAAGATCTGTGAAGTTTATTTTACAGTATATGGAAAAACACAACTACGTACAAAGTTTCAGCACTCCCGTGGCGATTCCTCCGTGCATCCCCACACAGTGCAAATGTCCATGAAAGTGAATAACAACAACTCCCAAACCCCAGTTCCAAACCGTGACTTCCCTCCGTAAAAATAAACGCACTCCCCTCGTGACTCCTGGTGGCACACAGACAACACAGCTCAGCAGGATACTCACTATACCAAGGTCTTTCACACACATTCAGTCGACAGCTGTCCTTAACAGGTTTGATGCTGGAGCTTAGCCACACTCTTAAATAGGCCGCTCCTAACGAGAATAATCCACTACAGCTGGATGCAGGTGATGAGCGACAGGTGTGGCTGCCTCCAGAAACACTTCCGGGGTCGCGATCCCTCTGGCGTCCAAAACATTTGGAAGTGCGAACATACATAACACACACACAGGGAGACAGAGAAACAGGAGAGAGGCAACAACCAAAACACTACACACGGAAAAATAAACAGCCCTAGGTCCCTAGTTCCAGGCCATGACGATTACTTTATACCCACAAGGCAATTATAATTTAGAAAAACTAAATTTATAATTTAGAAATTTTAAGTTATATCAAATTTCTTTATAACAACGTAGAAATAATAGTATTAGCAGTAGTATTTCTTTTGCTTGTAGATGCAACAAATTATGACAATGTTAGGCATACGTACAAGATGTTTTGCATAGCTGCTGGTTGTTGTAGTCCTTTATTTGGTTTTGATAGACATTAAGGCACAGGCCAGCCAAGAGGCTGCTCTGGGTGAGTAGGTGTGTGTAGTCCCCCTCCTTTCTCCTCCTGTCAGCAACACGCTGAGATGGCACTTTCCCTGCAGACAGAGGGATTGAAGGGATACAAAGTGCAAATCAGCTCCCTATCTCAGCTGGCAAGGGTTCATCTATCTGTCCATCACTCTAGTCTACAAGCGATCTGCCTCTATTTATTCATAAATCCCTTTCACTCTTTATTCATTGCAGCCATTTTGTTTCACAAGGTCTTTGCTGAGGCTTAGACGTGCCGGCACACAGACACACACACACACCTTTTAAGCGTCAGTATAGGATTGCATCTCAGCCGTGGCATTTGCTGAAATTACTCACTGTGCTAAGTAAAGGATGTGATGCAGACTGATGATATGAGAGGAAATAGGGAAATAAATACCAAAAAGGAATCTCCCCGAGTCTTACCGGTGTTAAAGTGCTCCATATCATTATTCAGCAGAGAGGAAAAACAGCATGCCAATTTAAAAGCCCTGTTTATGGACTTCCATCAATTTTATGGCTTCATTTACTATCTGCAATTGAGGTCTGTGACAAGCTGTAAGGGAGCATGACCAGACATAGGACTATGGGGAGCTGTCCTCTTTCTGAATCAAAATAGAGACTGTAAAAACTAACAGACTGTACACAACTATACAAGAAAGTAAATTAGATTTTTTGCAGAGGTATATTCTTATCCTTTGGTGTCTTTTTTTTTAACTCTCTTTTTAACTCGTAAAGTATTTTTACAGTTTACAGGTGATTTTCTTTATTGTGAAATACAGCAGCGGTATTTCACTCGGATGAGATGTTACATTGTATGATGTACAAGTATTAGATAGGGACTTGTTGCAAGGCGCGGCACGTTGTTTTACAGTTCAGTTTTACCCTGTCAGCAACCTTTTGATATCACAGCTGTTTGTTTTAGCTACGAGAAGGATCTTTGGCCTTGTATGACACGAGAGAATATTTTCTCAGCCATCACTGGCCTGGGCTGGTCATGTCAGCTCAACATTTGGTTTGGAATACTCTCTGAACTATAACACTCAACCAGTTGAATGGCTGCCTTTTTGTCTCTTTGCAGTTTGCTTTTTTCCTCGTGCGCATTCTCTTTGCCTCTGTCTGCCTTCATTTATTCTGTTTTTATAGCTGCCAGGCTGCCCTCTTCTCTTTAAGCCCTATTCACTGCACTGACAGTAAGCTGTAGTTTGCTAGGCTGCTGGGATGGCCTGCATGCTAAGCTAGGAGGGAATGGTGAGAGCTGAGGCCAAGGCTAACTCGGATGACCTTGCGACTGGAGGCGCAGACAGCTTTCACATAGCCGGAGAGAGACCGGAAGGACAGACGCATTCATCACATTTTCATAAGCCTCTGAGAGCATTGCCATTTAAATCATACTGACCAATAAGCAATGACTTTTAAAGACTTTTGTCATGAGAGACAGCTGGACCTCATTTGCAGTATTTTGCATTATTCTGCGCTGATTTTTCCTCCGCTCTCCTTGATCTCTTATTCTTCACACTAGCGGCTGAGCCTCTGCTGCGAGTAATGACGTTCCTCCCCCTGGCACAACATCACAGAGTTGATCTCTTTTGGAGGATCTGGGGAAAAGCTTGTGCTCCCACTACCTTGTATGAAAAAATTCTCTCTGAAAAACATGAATCTGATCTGTAATTGGCCACCACCGCCACAGCAGCCCTGTTTTATGAGCGGGCGTATGATGGAAAGATTGACTTGCTAAACTCACGTCGCATGATCTAATCACATGGTTGTGTAAATAAGCACGGGGCAGGCACACAGCAAGGACCACCTTGCTCTCAGCAGGGCAAGATTGATCATCTTTTGTTAAATTTTGTAAGGTATTATAATCTTATGTAATGACAGTCTTAGAGAGTGCTTATTTTCTTAACGGGAGTCTGCCCCAAAATTGTATTAATTCTGCTGCATATAATTTATACACAGTGCAGGGTTTAATGCTTAAAGCATGGACTTGTATGTGAATCTGACTTAACCAACAGCTGCTGATATTTTCAGGCTAAATTGCTCAGCTTGTTTGCTGAAAAGTTGGGGGAAAATGCACATAGAAATCCTTCAGAGCTCTTCATTTCTGCTTTTGATAGCTGCTGAAAATGACTCTACTTTGTTGGGACCAACTAACGCGCTGTTTGAACTTTCAGTTTTGTATTCCCGTCATCGATGTGTAAGACAAAGCAAACAGGTTGCCTTTGCAGTTGCTTGTATAGAGCTTTGATCTTCCTTCATGTAATAAACTAGAAGTAATGTGCACATCATCACAGCTTAAAAACTGTAGAATGCTGTGCAACTTATATTTTTTACCTTATGTGAACTGCAATGGTATAACTGCAGGTGTTAAGCAAGTATGCATAAAACAGCATTTTTTTCCATGTCCATTTCAAATGCTTCAGTACTTTAGTCCAGTAATAATTGTATTACAGCGTTATAAACAAATGTCAGTGAAGTGTAACACACTCCAAAGTAACACATTACACCTAGCAGTGGAGGTAGAAGAGAAAGTTTGAAAGACAGAGAGACACTTTACAGTATATTTAAATAATAGAGAATTCAATCACTGGACACTATTTTTTATATGAGCAAGAAGAGCGTAAATTACTGAGAACAATGGAGGGATTTTCTTTATCCACAGCTGTAAGCACAAACAGATGTAAGCTATTGTGAAAGAGTAGGTTTGTAATGGCAAAGATAAGTAAGATAAGCATCTGGGGGAGAAACTGTAAAATATTTATCAGCCTAGTTTTTAACTTTGCATGTTTGATGCTGCTGAAAGGCATTAGCATCCTTCCGGCAGACCGGCAGCTGAACTGACCGAGTCTTGCCCCATATTTCAATTATTGTCCTCCAGATATATTTGTCCATGAAGCCAGCTGAAAGGAAGCAGGACAATTAAATTTACAGTAAGGAACACACTATAAATCTTTCATAAGTGCTGAAATGCACTTTAAATTATCTGGGTCTCTTATAAAAGCCTTTTTTTGATTCAATATCCATCACAAAGTCTCTCCTGGCACTCTATCATAACAGATTGTTCAAGCAGGCCTGTAAATGCTAATTTGCGGAGGGGGCGGGGGTTGAGCGTGTGCTTGGACCCCACTAAAATCTGCTCTTAAGTCACCAAACTAAATCACGGTTACTACTTTTGTGGTGGAATGAATCAAGATAATGGGAAACACAGATCCAGGCTGTCAACTCCGGGGCCATTTTTATGGCTTAAGAACTATTAGACATTGGTTTGGTGTCACTCCTGCTTGACAGACTGCCACCCTGAGGTCACAGGAGAAGGACAATCTTAGCTTCCAAAAAAAGGAGCCGCAGACAGCAACAGGAGCAGAATTTCCACAAATGACTTATTGCCTCTAGCTTTGTATCCCTCGGCTCTCTAAATTTGTTGAAACTGCTTGGCTATTTTAATCTCTGTAAGCATTGTAGTAAATGAGGGCAGACGTCAGTGTGGATTGCCTCCGTAACAGTGCAGAGCTGATAGCTGCTGGTGTTGGTCATTTGGATGTGAAGTCATGCCCTTCATCATGCCTGAGTGCCAACCCATCATGCCCTCTGTGATTATTGCTTCTGCACTTTGCCTGAGGTTCCCGAGCAGAGACAGTTGTCAACAATGTTTGTCATTGTCTGTAAAACACTGCATCTCAGTTCTGTGTGCGTTCATCCAAATTATTTGTTTGGCTCAGGCTCAATTCCAGTGCTGAAAGTTTCTTTTCATTTTGAAAAGGTGCTATTATAAGGTCTCAACCTTCATTGAAGATGGAACAGGCAGTTTTCTGTTTGAAAATGTAAAATGGTATTTAAGCCTTTGTAGACTTTGACATGTGCTTCGTTTCAACTTTATAGTAAAATGACAGTGACTATTTTGATGATTATAGAAACTAATATGTGAAACTCAGGAACACAGATTTGCTTTAGTTTTGGTATAGTTTTACATCCATTTATCCGTTTTTTTAAATCCAAGTCAGGGTCCCAGCGGGGGCTAGAGCCTACCCCGTGTGTCACAGGGTGAGAGGCGGATACACCCTGAACAGGCCACCATTTCTGTCGCAGAGCTAACACATAATAATAATGGATTGCATTTATATAGCGCTTTTCGGGGCCCTCAAAGCACTTTACAATTCCACTATTCATTCACTCTCACATTCACACACTGGTGGAGGCAGCTACAGTTGTAGCCACAGCTGCCCTGGGGCAGACTGACAGAAGCGAGGCTGCCATATCGCACCATCGGCCCCTCTGGACATTACCAGTAGACGGCAGGTGAAGTGTCTTGCCCAAGGACACAACGACTGAGACTGTCCAAGCCGGGGCTCGAACCGGCAACCTTCCGGTTACAAGACAAACTATGTAGGGCGATTGAGCCACAATCGCCCTACATAGAGAAAGGCAACCATTCACACCTACAGCCAACTTAAAATCACCAATGAACCTAATCTTACACGTCTTTGGACCGTGAGAGGAAGCCAGCGTACCCGGTGAGAACCCACACAGACATGGGGAAAACAAACTACCCAGTACCAAAGCAAAGACACACAAAATTAGCAACAGCCCGTTTGACATGGTCCACTTTTAAACTATTGAGCTTATATTCATCAGGTGGAGACAACTCCAAATGATTTCTAATGTTGCTTCTTGCTTGTGCTTCTGATCTTGTAGATGTGTAAACAAGTAATGATGCATTAACAGTGTTGCCATCTCAACTCAAAAGGTATTGTGTGCAGCGCTTGTTTTCACTGGCTTTCAATTTCAGCCATCCTATTGCATAATTATTTTCCTGTATAGTTTTCTTTCACTGTTCTCTGATTAAGGGCCAAAGTAAAAGCATGCATTTAAACCTGCACAGATTTTAATGGCCCGGGCCGTGTCACATCCAAGCACCTTCTAATCCATCAGTAGCCTTGGCAAAACGCAGGCCCTGAAACTGCCAAGCTCTTTTCCGATGACTGAGATGTTAACTATAAAAATTTGCAACCACAAATCAGACGTGAAGTTTGAACTTTGTCCTTTAAACTTTCTGGGCTTTTCCCCCCCTTTTTCAATACTGTGGTGTGAATGCACTTCGGCCACTGCACAGGCTCATTGACAGCTAAAGCCAGTAAATAACTACCTACATGGATTGATTACCATTGTATCCCATCCATCTCTGCCAAGGCCCCATTAAGAAGAAATCAATACAGTATTCAACATGCATCACTCATATACTATAACTATCAACTAATTGAGTTAGAGGGGACAAAAACAACACATCTATCACCAAGGAAGTCGAGTTCCCTTTGGTTCTTTTTGCGCCTGTACTTAGGTGTTTGATTTTTTTTCTCCCCTCTCCTCTTTGGAGTATTACTTCACCCTTGGTTCCTTTCCGCATTTGAGGTTTCTGAACTAGAAGCAGTTTAGATTTGCAGTCCAGTGAGATAGTGCCAGGCAGCTTCCAGAGGTTAATGCGGTGTGCTGGCTGTGGGTGCATGGCATCGGTATGGCTGAGTGAACATCACGTTAAAGCACAGCGATGCTAAACTCTGCCTCTCCAACGCACAGCACAGACCACAAATTGGCCTTCTCGCATGAGAACACAAAGGGGGATACAATTGTAAGTAAACAATGCAAAAGACAGATGAGGAGATAAGCTATTATTGTTGTTGTGTTCAGAATCACCTCCAAGCCCTGCGCCTGTAATACCTGAGCAAAGTGAACTCATTTCTTCTTCAAGGGTAGTAAAGAGATAGAGAGTAGCTGGGCGGTTAGACGTCAGAGGGTCGTGGGTGTTAGCTGGCAGAAAATGCAAGCCTCCGTTTGATCCCTGTGGCTCAGCTCCATCTGGCTATGTGCTGACCATGTTAGTGGACAACTGCCACCGCCTCATGGCAACGCAACACTGGCTCATGTATTATAGAAAATAACGTCTTATCTTTTAGTGAATCGGCTCTGTCTTATTAGACACATTGTGTGCTAGCATAGCCAGAATAGCCTGCCAGCAGGGTATTAGCTGTTTAGCTCTACACACTCTTCAGCAGATTATGATTATTTAAAAGCCAGAACACCATGTAGCCGAGCCACTGTGTTATACATATAATCGTTCCACTATGTGCAGATCGTAATAGTAAACTTTTCCATGCTGTTTCAATGCGACTTATTAGATATTAAGCATCAGGGTGTCAAAGAGTAATATTTTTATTGCTGTTACTGGTCGAAAGTGGACAATAACATGATAGTAACGCTGTATAGCAGTGTCAGTCTTACTAGGTAATTGCAGAGAAATTATAAGTGAAGGACTTCAGAAGTCAAGAAAGTCTATTGAAGTGTTCTGTGACAGTTAATATAGTGGTTGTCCTTCCCAAGTCCCAAATGAATCAGTGAGATGGGAAACATATCAGCCAATCATGTTTTTACATTGAGACATGCACACAGTAGACTAGCGTGGTGGCCAGAATCTCTTGTTATTGTGTTGAATATATGGATAAGTATGGTTGCTTCTGGTGTTGTGTCCCATATCAATACAGCTAGTTGGAATTAAACCTAACTTTGGGGCAAAGCTACCAAGTATTTTGGTTGTTGTTGTCTTTAATTAGTTTGACCTTATTAAGTTATGGTTCTTTTCTCATTCATTTAGTTAGGGGTTTTGCTCTTATTAACGCAAAGTAACCGTGGCTCAAGGCGATTGTGGCTCAAGGCGATTGTGGCTCAAGAGTTGGGAGTTCGCCTTGTAATCGGAAGGTTGCCGGTTCGAACCCCGGCTCGGACAGTCTCGGTCATTGTGTCCTTGGGCAAGACACTTCACCCGTTGCCTACTGGTGGTGGTCAGAGGGCCCGGTGATGCCAGTGTCCGGCAGCCTCGCCTCTGTCAGTGCGCCCCAGGGTGGCTGTGGCTACAATGTAGCTTGCCATCACCAGTGTGTGAATGGGTGAATGACTGGATGTGTAAAGCGCTTTGGGGTCCTTAGGGACTAGCGCTATATAAATACAGACCATTTACCATGATGCGCGTGCCAAGTATCAAGGCTTCTAGGAGAACCTCCGTGAGCAAGCAGCCACTCCAGACAGGGTAAGGTTATAAAGCTGAAATGAGCAAAGGTACTTTTTTCATTACATATCAATTTTCATTTGCAAGAAGAAAAATATGTCAAATCTTCTTGCAAAATCCACATAGTGCCACTTTACTATTTTTTGTGCAGTGATTTTGAACGGTGAAACTTTTAAAGTTTTCCTTCGTTCTGGTTCCAATGGACAACTTCCAGCCATTTTCTGTGCCCATGGCAGACTGTTAATGTAGTTATTTTCCACTGTAATCCTATTCTTATCTCACTCACAGCTTCTTTATTATATTATCTGAATTCAGCTAAGTTCTCACCTGATTTTCGTGTGTATTTGGAGAAGACCATATGGTATCTTACCCTCATTCCTGAACAAAACATCCACAGTTGCGAAAGATGTTAAGTGATCTTCTGTGCTAGGGGTAAGCAACCTCCTGCATCCATCCTGTTACAAACGGTGACGTGCCACGCTGATAGCCTTAATGAGCAGTGCCGTGTGCTCCCAGCCATCCCATAATGAAATTTGCTCAAGGCGGAACAGACCGGAGAGGCTTGGCAGAACATTGGGGCATATGGCGGAAACAGCCGTGATTTCCATGGCAGGTGGCTGGATACTGCAGATAGGTAAAAGGCTCAGTCACCCAGAGCTATGGCCCTGATGAAGATTGCTTGAGAAAGAATCTCCAGAAAGTAACACATGAACATGATCTTTTCACCGATGTTTCTGACAGAAAGCCAGCTTTCATTAGTGAGTAAGTATATAGTAGCGGCATTATTATACAGCAGGAACGGTTGGACTATATCTATTTATTGTCTTTATCATTTGCAAGGAAAATGGAAGACATTTACGGAGCTTTGTACTTGCAATGAAACACTGGGCCAGAGTGAGCGAGTTTTACGAGGAGCGGAGGAACAACATGGTTTAAAGAGGGGAACTAAAATGATTAAGAGTCTACACTGTCCCCTGTTTCTCTTTGTCTCATACGTATTTCTTGAAGAAGCATAAAGAAGCACATGCAAGCTGGGGACCTTGTTAGGGGTGTTTCACCACCCTCTAGAGCACACTTCAGAGGAAGACAAAAAGCAACCATGTTCTTGTAATTAATTTGTACATTTCCAGGCTTTTATTGTGCAGTGCTGTAGAGATGGAGTCTTTCCCTCTTGAGAAGCATCAGTAGAAACATAGGATCACAAGCACAAATGTGCACATTTTTTTGTTCTTTTGTAGAATGTGCATTTTGCATACTGTATCTATGTCAGCCTTTGTATATTTATTTGTTACAGCAGAAGGAATAAAATGGAATTAGGCTATGTATGTTGAGAATTATTCCTTTGTTTTTAAACTGCTGAAACAAGGAAATCCCATTAAGTCCCAAGTCTATTCCAGGATAGCACTGTATTAGTTCAGAGCAGACGAGTAAACAGAAACTACACGTGCACAGACTGGAGACAGAGTATTTCTGTAACTTACAGCAAATAATAGCTTTTGTCTTGGCTCAACGAAAGGTTTGTGAAGCTCCCCAAACATCCTCTCATCTTTCCACAATGAAGGACAAATTATTTTTTATAAGTTCAAATGAACTACAATGTAAAGAAAACAACATAAATATTAATGGACTGTCCTAATCCTGCTTACACCTTTTCAGAATAACACCTACAATTAACTTGCAAAAAGTTTTTGGAGAGTAAAAATCTAAAAAGCTTTTTAGTTGAATTGATTGAAGACGAGCATTAGTACTTGCTGAAGTTCTTATATTTACTTTACACTACAACAAACCAAGGAATCTCACAGAGCCTCTTTTATCTCTTTATTTGATTAATTAGATAAATTACTTTGAAATCAGTGTTTGTACTAACAAGCAAATTACAACGTGTTAGTCTAAACTGTTGCATGTTCAAGTCTCAATCAGATGTATTGAGCTGGATCTGGAAACAAGCACTGACAGTTCACTTTAGCCTTGGATTGAGTTCAGGGACAGACACAGCCAACAAAAGAAGAATTCAGGAATGGTACAAGTATAGATAAAGATGTTAAAAGTGGAGGAACAAAAGAAGACACACTTGAAATAGGAAACAAACCGATAAAAGTACAAACTCCAATCTACTTCAGCCCAGGGGATAGGATAAATTGGACTCTGAAACATCATATCGCTGTTGGATGAGTCACTCTGATGGATGTGAACCCCCCACTGATCAATTCATAGGACTGACAGGATTGACAGTGACCAGAGAAAAGAGCTGTAACACAGTCAATACTTCCCACGGTATTGCTGCATTGTGATGACTGCTCTCACCTATCACAAGCATTTATCCCCATGGTGTAGCTGTTGCTGTTTCCGACAGAATGCAAAACAGAACGTCTGTGCAGACGCTACGGAGCAGATCTATTTGTCACTGCTTTGAAGGCTTAGGGGGGCAAAATGCAGGATCATCTTTTTTTCTATCCTTCTTTGGTGTTTTCACTCCTGATAGAGGCTGATCTTTATCACGCTGCCGTAGCCTTGACTTGTGTCACCGTAACTGGTTACATTCTCCCTCATCACTCAGGCCTGTTGACACCAGAGTGGCAGCTCCACTACCCATTATGAAATGACCTTGGTCTAGTGTCAGTAGGGCCATAGCGCTGCTGAAACAGTAACACCCCAAAGTGAGTAATTTTCTCTCCATAGGTCAGCAACTTTGCCGGCGGACAATCTCCCCCTGTAGATAAAGGCGGTGAGGGGGTCCTGCCGCTAGCAATTGTTAAGGTGATGGAAAGGGGGAGGAGGGTCGGCCATATAGGACAACGCTCTGTGAGCAAACCTTACTGAGGACAGCGCCGTCAATGTAATTAGAGCAATGGACTGATCTGATTAAGCAGACTCCAAAACCAGGGAATAGATTAACCATAGTGCAACTGCATTTTGCAATGTGATCCCTTACAGGGCTGTTTAATTAGTCTATACATTTATTTATCCTCTTACCAGAGTGGATTTCATTAAAGCCCCTGGAGGGCTATTTGATTTGATGCTGAGCAGTAAAGAGGGACCATGATTCCCCATCACCTGCTAAGTGAAGAAATTATGCTTCAGCCTTTGTTTGTAGTGCAGCTTTATTGGGGTGTATTAGCCTTAGAAAAGATGCAGTGACAGTATGAATACTTCTCTGACACCCTTCTTTTACCTGTGTTTCATCTGCACTGTTATGGAGTGCTTGGCTCTGGTTCGCCACTGCTAAGGATACCTAAGTGTGATCTTACTCATTGCTTGGAGGCTCTGTGTGGGACACAAAGAAGAATGTATTGTCTTTGCTTGCACAAATAGCCCTCAATACAGTGCTGGCTCTACAACAGGCAACTTGTGAGAGGATGTCTGTGAAATGCATAGAGCATGTCCTGAGGAAAATCTGTCTGTGAATGTCTCACTGCGGCGTCACACAGAAGAAACCAAAGCCTATGAAGTATCTAAAGGATACATTTGGGAAAGTTGATGCCCAGTGTAGTGACAAAGCAAATGTTTGGGAAGCCACTACTTTATCTTTGTGTGACAACACTGGAAATCAAAAACAAGCAAAACTGGAAAAGCTCTAAATATAGTAGTGGAAGTTGAAAATTGCCATTCTTTGGCCAACAAGAACAACCAGAACGCCGGTGCTGCTGGTGACCTTGCCCAGCAGCTTGATGAGGTGATGCTGTGATCCTGTCAAGCTTCACTGACCTGCAGCGATTTGTTCACTGGAGCACATTTTTAAACGGGCTATGACGCTGCTCAATGTGCTATGATATGTTGTTTCACCACGGGGAAGCTCGTGCACATAGTCTATTGGGGAACCTCTGTTGTCTGAACATTAAAACTCAGATCACAAAGCACAATTAAGAAAAAAAAAAAGAACAAAAGAAAAGCTTCCCATGAAACCCAACTGCAGGGCACTCTGTTCCCGTTTTCTTGTCTGAGTAATAAAGAGTAGAGGTGATGTGCTGAGAAGATTTGGTTTAGGTTCAGGATACATTTATCTCAAGTGCCCCTCACTGCACCTGAAAAACTGGTCGTGACAGACAGGCCACTTCGCCAGTGTCAGACTATTGAAAGGCATGAATGAACAATCTGATTTCATTGTGCTGACTTTGGAACTGAAAGAACAAAAAAGTATACTGGGTGCTGCTGTAAGACACGATGCTGCTACCACAGAGACATGTAGTTTCTTTAGACAGGGTCTTTACAAAAGAATATAAAACCTTTACACTCATACATGATTTGGTAAAACATGGCTTGGTGGAAATATTTTATTTGGTTCCTCCTGAAAGGCTAATGTTACATATTACGTTGAAACATGTGGGATAGCTGGTGTTGTATTTGGATCTCATAGTCATAGTCAAGCTCTTGTTTTTGGCAGCTCGTGAAATACAAAACTGTTTCCGCCAAGACTGATTAAGTACTTTTACTTTTGTTGGATGTCTAAGTGTACTTCACATACAGTAGGGAAACATATAGAGCAATACACATATGTAGTACATATCTAGAGCTAGATTTTTTTTTTTTGCACTACTCATAATAAAGTTTTTACCAAAAACGATTAGAATATCCAAATGGCAGATAACAACAGTGTAATTCCTTCTTTGTGTGATAAATATTCCATCCAAGGACATACTTAAGCTTTGTGTCTTAATACTGAAGTTGATGTGTGTATTGTCTGGGAAATGAGGGATGAGCAGCGAGGATAAGGATAAGAAAGTGTCTTTCCTGATGTGTCTGGGTGTCTGCTCACTATCAAGGATTCATGGAGTGTGTGACAGAGAGTGGATCTCAGTGGTGAGAGCTGGGAAGACAAGAGCCGCTCTGTACAGAAATCATCCTGAGACACACTGGCAATGTAATTAGCACATGAATTATTTCTGTACAATGACATGCTTCAGCGCCTCTTGACTTTGCTCTTGTCTGAGGAATGCCTCCATGTATATGGCCCAAATTAGACATCTGCCAAATGCCGGTCCTTTACAGTCAGACGCTTCTTTTCTTGCTCCAGTAATCAAAAGTGGACAGTAACCTCTGCAGCTCTCTCACAGCATGCACTTTGGGTCTGTGCTGGCAACCTTGACAAGGTTACATCCAAACTGAGCAGCTTGTTAAAGCGCGCACGGCGAAGATTTATAGCTGCTAGCACATTTCAAATATTGCCCATTCAGACAGAAATCTGCTATCAAATGTTACTACACACCTGTCTGCAGCTCATTGGTTCTCTAGTAAACATTCAGATATTATCATCAGGTATGATAAATTATTGCAGATGGGCTCATTACATTTTTTTAAAGGGGGGAAAATGTTTGTGCTCTTCTGGCCTATAACTAAATATATGTATAGTTAAATGAAGTGCTAACTATACATTAATATCCAAATGCTTCTCTTTTAATGAGGATATTGATCCCCCATCTCTCCAAGGCTTACATTATTATCCTCTGGATTTACACTGTAGGAATGGATTGGCCTTTGTAGATTAGTATTCAGCACGTTGCGCTCCTCCTTCACTGTAATGCTGTTGTGATTCTGTAATAGGCCGAAAGCAAATGAGAGCCTTGGAGCTAAAGTGTGCTGTTCTGTACGTGTGCTCATACAGTGTTTGTTTGACTGAGCGCACGGATATTCATTTTGCATTTGCCTGTCTCTGAGTCTTTTATTTTATTCTTTTTTTCCCCCTCGTTTTTTAAAGTCCTGTTAGATTCTGTTGCCTCATGATGCCTCTTGCCATTTTGAAACCTTAAGAACTAAGAAGCCTTCAACACTTTTAGCCGTCCGTTGCTCTGTGCATTGGATAAAAACAGAGTTCGGTACCATCAAGAGATTTTCTACCTTGTCTCTCACCAGCGCCATTAAGTCTTCAAGATGGAGCTTTTTCAGGGGGTGAGATATCTCTTAAGCTCACTCCACATAAATGTTCTTGTTGAGGGAATGCGCCAAAACATCTAATGTAATGCTTCACTTCCCGACTGTAACTCCCCCCCTTTTTTTCTTCTTAGCCTCAGACATATGAGGATCTATTTTGTCATGACTTTCCTTGAAAAAAGATACAAAATGTGATAAATATCACATTTATCCTATTTTTTTCTTCAAAAATCAATGACATCATGATTCATGGGGACACAGCTTGTTCTGCATAATTGTTTTTTGTTGTTGTTGTTGCTCTTTTTTGGTTTTCCCAGTGGAATATCTTAAAGGCATCATAAGAGAGGAAATGAGATCTTATTGTGGTCAGTTTTAAATAAGAAGAAATATTTTCTCAGACTTTCTCTGTCTGACTTTCTGCTGAGAGGAAATTGCAGTTTGTGATGTGGGAGTTGCAGGAGTCAGTGTTGTTATTAGAATTTAATCCAGTTTATGTGTCAAAGGTATTGAGAAAAAGAGATTCTTTAGTGTTGAGGTGTGAGGTGTGCGTCCGCCTGTATCATTTCCATTAGCTGGTGGATGTCTGTTTTCATGCCTTGCAGGAATGTGTGCACAGGTGTGTGCATCATCAAAGGTGCGATGCCAGTTGTGGATGAGGCAGCTTTGTGTCCTCATGGGACCAGATACCAGAGGAGGGCAGCGCGTGCACCTGACTGACACGCTGCCAATTAGAGTGAACAGACATTGACTCTGTGTGTGATTTGGCTGACAGACTGTGAAATGGTTGCTTGACTCTCTGCTATTGGGAAAAAATGTAAAAGATTTCCCCGACTACTTTCTAGCACTCTGAAAACACGCACATACTATACAACAGCATGAAGTCATATTCCCTTTTCATCTGCATCACATTTCATGCTTTATTAGAGGGCTGAGAAAAATAGCTGTAAAAAAACAAAAACAGGATGAAGTTTTGACCTTCATTTCAGCTTCATGCCAGCAGCTGCAGTGAACACAAATCTGCAAAGAGCATTCTTGTAAGCTAATAGCTTTTGCTTTGAGCTCACCTCCTTGTATCACTCATCCATTAATCACAATGTACAATTTACTTGTACTTAAGATAGATTCAGGGTGAGGTGAGGCCTTTATAATTGTATTATGCTTGAAGTTTATTGTTTGCAATGGTATATGTTTTATAAATGCCACCCAGTATGTTTACCACTAGAATAACTCAGTCCCTGCTTTTCACCACACTTGTACAAAAAGAGGAAGAAATCTTGCCTGACTCTTTGCTTGCAGAAAATGAGCTACATGTTATATAATAAGTGCCTAATTGACACCTGATTCTGTCCTTAATGACACGAGCGGCAAAGCCAATTATAAGTAAATTTACTATGGGCAAAGTGTTTCTGCGGACTCATGCTAGGGAAGGGGACTCTCTCTAAGCCCAGCACGACATCCATCATACTGTGAATCTAAATGACACTATATGTTAAGCTCACACAGTATGGTGTCTGAGGGAACTTAGTGTGTGGATGTGTAAGCTCACACAGATTTGCACATGCTGGCTTTGTCAGTTAAATGTCTGATAATATTTAACACAGCTAATTGAGGCTTTTCTCTCTCTTTGATGGCACTCAAAACGATCACCAAGTGAAAAAAATACCTTGTAGAAATTGTATTTACATTGCTGACTTAAAATTGAAAATAACACAAGTCAAAAAATATCCTCAAAGAACTCCTATGGGTTATTTGAGTGATGTCTACCTTGGGAGTGGTGAGCAGTTACATTTTTTTACTTCAGTCTTTTGAACTGTGTGATAATCATGTAATAAAATATATTCTCAAAGAATGTAGCACTTCAGAAACTCTTATATCTGTCATGCGGTAAGAGGCTTAAGCCAGCTTGATGACACTAACTTCCTAACATTTTAATAGGATGCCAGACACTAACTTCTGTATCATTTTAATAGGCTGCCAATCAAGCAAGGAAACAGCAAGCGAATGAAAACAGAGTCAAATCCAGTGTCAGTCACCGAGCTTTGCCACAGACAATTAAACTACTTTGGTCTCCACACTGCATGGCTTTGGTATCCTTTTTTGATGGCGCAGCTAGACCCTAAAATTCCACAGGTGCTTCTTTGGAAGTGCATCTTTTCTGAACTCGCTCTGAACCTGAAAATACTGAGCATTACACACCGAGCTCGTTTTACTTCAGCTTGTTACCGAGAGCTGAAAACGAGTATTTATAGTGGTGTGAGGAAGGTGGGTGAAATCTCTGACAGGGAAACAGTGGTGTCGAGTTTCATGCTATAGTCACAGTTAATGCTGAGGGCTGTCATGAAGAAGATGACACAATTGGAGTTGGGCAACCGTAATTGCTGTGTCTGTTTGAGCAATTCGAAACCTTCTCTACAGGCCCATAAAATTAGTATGAGTCTTGCTTGCTATGTGTCATCTTTCATTTAGTCTCTTTTGACTCTGGGGGACACTCATTATTTGTCATTAATAATGATATCGGCTGTATCGTTTAAAAGCCGTTTGAGTAAAATGTGTTTTCTACTCCCACGTTTCAACTTTTCTGCCATACTTTCACCTTTACTTTTGACAAATTTATTTTGTACACAATCGGGTCAAAAGTGTCAGCGACTAGATTAATTTGCACTTAAAATCAAAGCTTTGCCTATCGTTCATTTCATGGGTAATTTTTCTCATATGCTGCCAAGCCTGTTTCAGACTGTTGTGTCATGATTTGATGTTGACAGGGAATGTGCTCCCCTGGGTGCGAGCTAATTTAAAAAGCAGCCATAGAGTAGCAGTAGCCAGATTATGTGTCAGAGCAAAGTGACTGATGAGGAGCCTCCTGGTCGCTCGGTCACATGCTGGCAATGTTGTACATATGACGTGCTCCAGCTTGTAAGCCCCTTGGTGCTTCATAATAAATGAGTGATTTGGTTCTACATAGTCAACTTCAATTAGGATTGAATGATACTTTAGAGGCAGTTACGCGGCCTTTACTGTTTTTCGCAGTGAAGCATACCTTGATTTTTGTGGTCGTGCCATGCAGCGCCAACTCTGCTCACACCTTTTGTAATTTAATTTGAGTGACGGACACTTGCATTGCTTCCATCAATATGAGTAGTTAGTTCTGCACCATATATGCACAAATGTGATGTGACCATAGAGAACGAGATGCCTGAATGACTGTTAGTTAGCTGCTGTTGATTAACAGTTGGTTTTTTTTGCATGGACGAGGACAGTTGTACGTTTGAAAGAGATCACAGGATTATGAGAGTGCTGAAGCACAATTATTTTTGTCACAGGTCTTAGATCTCTGACGGATCTAAGAAAAGAAAGCAAAACACGACGTTTAAAATATCCTGCTAATGGAGGTTTTTGCAGTTTCTAAATGTAGTGTAAAATGGGTTTTGGTGAAGGCACCAATATGATGTTGTCTTTAAAAAAAGTGGGATGAATGATGCAGAAAAACACACTGTGACAAGTTTTTACCTTTGTGTCTATTTATGGCCTTTCCCTAGGAGCTTTCTGTTCACTCTTTTCATGTCTTTTTCTGTCCTCTGTTTTCTGAAAAACACTAAAGAAGCTGGCTCTAATTCTTGTTCTCATTCAGTGTTATGACTCAAGGGCATTGATGTGCCAGCAGCTAGCTGTAGTTTGATTGACCGTAGTTTGTAGGTCTGCCCAGAGAGACAAATGGGCTATGCCCAAATACCCAGGAGAAGCAGCAACAAAATAGCACCTTTCTTCATTATTATTGGGGACACTCTTTGCATAATACCGTGACCTATGTCGTAAGTCAACAGCGTTGGGGTTTCTAATAGAAAAATCAAAGTAATAAATGTGACTCCATTTTTTTATGTGTTATGTTATTCATCTGTTGTAATTTTTTTTTACATTATATTACTCCACAACATGGCTTGAGATGCATTACCACATAATAACTAGTAAACAATGAAAATCTTAGGCTACATGCCCACACACTGGCACAAATCTTTATCCAAATGAAGGGCGCGCGCACACGCACACACACAAACAAATCTTTTTATTGTATTTTTAGTATAACCACAAAGCTGAAAGCAGTGTTGGTAAAAACCAACCCAAAGAGCATTTCACATAAAAATGCTGTGTGTTAGTAGCAGTGGATCATTGTTTCTGGCCTGGACAAAGTTTGCACTTTACTGTCACAACCTTGTCCTGTCACACAGTAAAAACTTATGTAATGCTCATATCTTCACTCTTCAAAAGTTTTATATTTAGCTGCTGTTTTTTTCCCTCCGTCCTAACTAACTAAACTTAGCCCAAAGTCGTGCAAGTGCAGGATAAAGTTCTTCTATCTGCCCATGGATGAAAGAGCTTATGTAACCCCAATGACATAACTGTGATTAGTAACTTTAGCATTTTCCAGGTTACCTGAAAGATCTTTAAACACTGCAGCTTTCACTAGCCCAGCAAGGTATTAATCACCACAGTGCCACAAAGCTAATTAGCATATCATTACAGACATACTATGTTGAAGCTTTCCCAGTCAGTATTCCTCAGTGCTTTTTACAGCAAAATAAGATACCTTTAACAAAACTATATTTGACCACAAAGCTTGGTTTACCTATAAATCAGCTGGAAATGGGAAAATGAAATCTTGACTCAAGTGTGTGGATGTTTCTGTCTAGGCTTTTCACATAAATATTGGATATTGCAATATATCATAAAGATATAGCAGCATCAATTATCAGACATGTAAGCTAGCCCAAAAACATACATATGTTTACATCTGAGTAACCCAGTTTGAATGTAAACACCACAGAAGTTGCACATCCCCTGGCCCTGAAGCTCCCTCTGGGCCCCCAAACGTTGTAAATTCTAAGCAATGCCTCTGCTATACACACACAATTCATTCTCCATTGGTTAGGGGAATTAACTCTGACTTGAAGGCATGGGGATGTGTGGAGAGAGAAATGAGAATGACCCTAAACTATTGGCTCTATTTGTTATGTGGTCACTGAGCTTGTGAAGCAGGGATGGGTGGATTTAGTGAAGAGGGTAGAGTTCTCTCATTTTCACTGATAGGGAGCGCAGACATAGAGGGAATGACCAAAGAGTGGTGAGATCCAGTCAGCTTCAATTATGGCCCCTTGTAGTTTTCCCAGAGGTGCACTATAGCACGTTTAAGGGGAAATCAATGAGGTGACAAATTGTTGTGGACAGCAACCCCTTTCATTTCTTACATTGTTGCATCCATGACTGGTTGGTATACAAAGCATATGTGTGTGTGTTAATTTGTGTGTCTGTGTTTGTTTGGCAAGCATATATAAATGTGCAGCCCCATTTATGATAATTGAATGCTTTGCTCCATTTGTTTTTTGGTGCTTTATTTTCTGCTAGTAGCTTTAATGGCTTGTTATCTGTCTAAACCTTTTTTAAATGCTTTCTAATAGGTTTTCACATGCATCACCCACTGATGTCCAATGTCACTTTGTTTTCTTTTTGTCTCAGAATGTTAAGGTTTTTCTCAAGGATGTTTTTGCTATGCCAAATCATATAATAAAATATTATAGAAATCAGTCACTTTGCTGATAGCCCGACGGCCGAGGAGTGCTCTTTTGCTCTTAACACATCTAGAGCTCTTGGTCATTTGTAAATTTTGATATAAATTTTCATATTAATACCGTACCAATGTGTCATTCTTTAACTGCAGTGAGTAATCTCTATTATTTAGAAGATTTAATAATTTTTATTGCTGGCACTCTTTGGTCATATTGTTGCTCTTCGATTTTGAATTCCATTAGTCTTTGTCAGTAATTGCTCTAACTGTGCAATTGTCTTCCTATCTAAGGTGTGTGAGCAGGTTTTAATAGCTGATGACCAATGTTGGGGTTGTTACCGAGAAAAAGTACTGCATTATTTGTTACATAATACAGTAGATTAAAACATTTATTACATAACTCATTAGCTTACTATTGTGTCAGATAATTACCAGTTGACAATATAAACCATTGGCTATAGTTCCACAACAGAAAACCCTATTGTATGAGAACATACATACAAAACTTATTTTAGTGTTTGAACACAAAGTTGTATATGCAAAGTAAAGTTGGAAACTAGGCAAAGAGACTTCAGAGCGCTCACTACTGTAACACATACACGTGTACAGTAGCTACAATGTTATAAATCTGACTGCTCATCACTGACCCCGTTACTGATTGAAGATCAGGCTCTGGCTGCTTGGTTATGGTTGGAAGACAAGTTTTACTTCACTCTGGGTTTTTTGGTAACTTTTTGTTTGTGCATGCTAACTGTGCTGATGCTTGGATCTTGTGATAGCAGCTAAATTCAGTTGCTGCTGTTTCAGATACAATTTGCACTTAATTGCCCATAATTGTGCTCTTGTCCTTTCATTCAATAAAAAAAGTAACCAGTGCACAGTAAAAAAAAGGCATGTTTGATATTTTCTTACCTATCTTCTTATCATTTTCTTACTACAGTATAATGATCGTAGATTATGTATGGATACATGTCTGCCTTTACGCTATCTCCTCCTTTTAATGGGTGGGCCAGTCTGAAGAAAACTTTGCACGATCACATGTGCAAGGATTAATAACATATATATGTTTGTAAGAGAAATTTATCATAAATCACAATTCTTTGAGTTTTTTATATCACATTTAGTTCATCATCCCTCTGGAAATGCAATCTTACATTCTCAGTTAGCATATATTTTATGTGTCATCTTCAAGTGGTCGTGCTACAGAGTTTTTAGCAAGAATTGGCAAAAACCACTTTTTTGTAGTGCAGATAATTGAAGAATCTTATAATTAGAGATGGACCGATCCGATATTACGTATCGGTATCGGTCCGATACTGACCTAAATTACTGGATCGGATATCGGAGAAAAATAAAAAATGTAATCCGATCCATTAAATATCACGAAAGCACCTCACAAAACTTGCAACACGCCGTAACTCACCTCAGAACGTTAGCACGTCGGAGCAGTATGCATCACGTGATAGAGCGGCTGTGGCATGCGGGACCTGTCGGTGGTCTGGATAGCATGTGGAGCTTTGCTAGCAACCCGGCATTTCATCTCCGACAAAGTTATCCCGAGAGAAGTAAAGCAAGTGTGTAAGTGCATCTCTGAATGTTTGTAAAGCATTCCTGCGTTAAGCTTAACAAGCGATATATGGAGCGACTGCCTCTCCTGCTGCTACTTCAATCATGAAACTGCTTAATGATCAGCTGATCGGCTTTTCTGTCGCGAGTCCATCTCTCTGGTTTGTTTTTGGCCCACTTTGCACCAGAAAGAGGAAACCAGCGGCTAAACAACAGCAGCACGTTTAAGCTTGATCAGCTGTTGTTAGAATTTATTTAATATTAGTTTCTACTCGAGGATCTTTTTCTACGTAGCTGACGCTGGTAACTGTGCAGGGGCGGATCTAGCAAAGTTTAGCCAGGGGGGCCGATAGGGCATTAACTGGGAAAAGGGGCACAAAGACATACTTTTCTTTCTTATTCTCATTTAAAATGTCTAGCTTTTAATAAATAATTATCCTAATCTTACACCGAAAGTTTTAATTTGATGTAAAATGAATAGAAGTCAATTACTGTATATAGTGACTATTAAGTCTAATATATATACCCTAGTAAGCTATAGTACTTTTTCCTTTGGGAAGGTACCATCTGTACAGTCTGCAATTTTGTTGAAGAAAGATGTTGAATCTATTTAATATTTCTTGAAAAATAATTGATTTCTGTGCATTTTTTTTTCACACTGCATCAAATTAAGGTTGATTACGTTGATTAAGCATCATGAGGTGGAGCGTGAGGGGTGGTTCCCTATTTTTTATTTATTTATTTTTGTTGTTGCTGGGAGTTGGAACCCTATTAGTTAGGTTGCTTAATATTTACGCTAAGTACTCTTTAAAATACCAGAATAGGGAGGATGGTGTAGGTCTAAGTTTATTAGATTGATCAGTATTGCTGAACTATAAATATTTTTTTTTTGCATACAGGTATAACAGAATAGCTTTAGTGTAGTTGTTGTTTTAAACTTGAGTATGAACTTATACAAAATGCAGCAAGATATTTTTAAAAAACCAGTTTTATTGATTAAAACACACTATATCGGATTCATATCGGTATCGGCAGATATCCAAATTTATGATATCGGTATCGGTATCGGACATAAAAAAGTGGTATCGTGCCATCTCTACTTATAATTAACAAAATGTAATTACCAAGCACACTGCTGTAGCACTACTGATGACAACAAAGCATTTTACAGATTTAATTTACATTTTCAGACATTGGTTATTTTTTCTTTTTTTTAGTATAGTAGTAATGTTCTAGGATGTTTTCATGCCTTATTGTGACATACATGAGTGCCTACATGTAGGCGCTACATGAAAAAAAAGTGGACAAACATCTTGAGAAAGTTGAGGGTAAACAGGAACGTTTCCTCTGGATGAGTCCGACTCTACCAGAGGAAAAGGGGAAAGATGCAGAGAAGACAGCGCGAATGGTGCGAGAGCCAGCAGAGCAGCCGGGGAGCTGTTTAAAGGAAATAAGTGCCTGGGATTATCTCCCTGCATTCCTTTGGCTATGGTGGATTATGGTTGGTCATTGGAATGTTAAATAAATATGTCTCTTTTTATACCTTCATTTACAATCTAATTTCAGTGTATTTATTATCAATTCAACATTTTGAGGCTTTTATTCGCATATTTTTTCACACCTTTCCAACAGGCACCCAAGAGGGCATTATATTAATGAAACACATTTCTCTTTCCCTTGTCTCTGCAGGAAAAGAAGAGTTTGTCGCAACCTTCAAAGGATCTGAGTTCTTCTGCTACGACTTGTCCTTGAACCCGATTCAAAGCAGCAGTGATGAAATCACATTGTCATTCAAAACCCTACAGAGGAATGGACTGATGCTGCACACGGGAAAATCAGCTGATTACGTCAACCTGGCTCTGAAAAATGGGGCGGTCTCACTCGTCATTAATTTGGGGTCTGGAGCCTTTGAAGCTCTTGTGGAGCCAGTCAATGGGAAATTTAATGACAATGATTGGCATGATGTCAAAGTAACAAGGAATCTACGTCAGGTAACAGTACATAGGGTGATATGGAGACTCAGTAAATAAATTAAAACAAATGCACTTAAATCATTACCATCATACAATACATTATTTTTCCCAGACATTGTAATTAAATTGCTAAATTTAATCATGATGGTTTCTGGTGGAGAGTGAAACAAAACCACGAGGGAGCAGGGACATCTCGATATGAATCAGGGCCTGTGTAAAGTTACAGTTTAAATCAACCCTAACTTTTAAAAAGAAAGGTTATAATGACATTTTACCTTTGTTGTAGCTATGCAAAGTTTCTAGAGTCATTTACATATCAACATGTGCAAAGTAAGACACAATACTGTTTTTTATGTCAAGGGAAAACAAATTTAACTGAACTCAAATTTCAGGGTAGTACGTACAGTATAGTCTGTATTAACAAAAATTACAATATTGGAAAAAAAGGGGAGAAAAGGTACAAAAACATTTGAGTGCTTATGTTAGTACAGTTGTGATATTGGTCATTATGAATCTGTTGTATTTAAGCATTCAAACGAACTTGCTAGCACACTGTACTTTTTACTAATATAAAAGAAAACCTTTATGTAGAGCATAGGTAAACCTAGAGTTAGACTTTAAAGCACCAAAGTCAAATTTCCAGCACAGGCAAATCCCTCTTACAAGATTTATAGACTTTAATGGGCTTTGCTTTATGGTCTTGATTCACCTCCTTATACTCCTAAGAAACAGGGGAGTGACTTTACATGAGTTTTAGGAATTTGATTTCTTATAAAAATCTTGTTTGGCCTCTTAACACCAAAGGGTGGTACAACTCCTGCAGTGTTGCAGGATATCAGCAGAACAAATTCTAGCCTGGTTATGAGATGAGGATATTAATAAGCATAGCGTTTTTGCTTAACAAATATGTAAATAATCCACCTGGCAAGTGCAGATCATGCTGGCCGGAGTAAATCAGCAGAGGTCTGTTAGTGTTTGTTGTGCTGATTCACAGCAGGCCAGCATACAGTAAATTGGGTCAGGATGTAGCTCTCTGCAAGAGGCTGTTCATCCTTGAGGATGATTGGAGGGCCCATCAGTTGGACCCATGACCAACCTGAAGAGGCAGAAGAGTTGTTGAGGCACAACACTGGCATGCTGTCGGTGGCTTTCACCAGTAACTGAATGCTCAGTTTCAGCTGATGTAAGGGTCACCTGTTGGTTGAAATTTCGCTTTCCTTGAGACTAAAGGTTACTAAAGCATGGGTTTCAACAATCTACCCTCTGGGTTTATTACAATAGCACGTGTAATTTCCTCCAGTTCTCTAGGGCCTGACTAGTTGTAGGTGGCTGAATCAGCAGCATGGCATTTGGGATAGAACCCCAGGTGAAAGACCTTTGCTACAGGTGTGCAAAGAAGTACCCACATACCAACTAGGCAGAAGACCTTTAGCCCTATAGATCATAATTAATCATTTCCAGAGTAAGTGGATTCAGCTTCTGGGTGCATCTCGACTTGTAGGTACAACAGCTGCTGTGACAAGACAGCTGGAACTTTGCTTCCAGTTCATTGGATATTGTTTCGTAAATACACACAGGCTCTGCTAGATGATTTGGAAACATTAATCACTCTCACTGGGCCCTAACCCCAACATTATCTAGGTTTAGGAAAGCAGAAAGCTAATAATACCACACTGCGGCATTTGTCTCGGCAAAGGAAACATGGGAATGTGAAATTATTGTACAGGTCTTTCAAGCTGAATACCGTAAACCCCTCACCTAATTAATCAAGCTAATTTGCGCTGTCGAATTCAAGAAGAGTCCCATAACCCTGGATACATTGCAAACGTTTCAAAACTACTTGTTTCGTTTGCATGAGGTTGCAGGCTTTCGGACCAATGCTTGCCTCAGGGTGATGTACGTTAAGTGTAACCCATGTGCCTGTAGTTGACACGTAGAGACAGTCCTGCACTATATTGATAACTACCCAAAAACATGGTTGGTTTTGTGGAGCAACAGTAGCAGACTTAAGTGTTAAAAGTGTTAATGCCAACGTACAGATCCTAGCACTACAGGACGTTACAGTGGAGTAAGGTTGTGTTCTGGAAGGACTCGTTGAACTGAATGTGTGATGAGAAAATATGTAGATAAATATAAAGATACTTTACTGATTGTACTAGAACATAAAATAATTTTTAGATGAAACAGGTTATTTAGAATACAATCTTTAAAATAAAAAAGCAGTTGTGCATTCATTTTTGTATAATTCAGTCAGGTTAAGGATTATTTTTGTTATGTACTGATATGTAAAACCTTAGAATTATAAGAGGGAGTACTTTTTCACATGACTGCAGTTTACACCCAAAAATCTCTAGATTTGTTCCTGCTCATTTCGTGGGAAATGTTTATCTTCACCTCAGTACCACAGCTTCTTTTTGCATAATCAGCCAATTGATTATTGACAAACCTAAAGATCTGGCCAGCTTGAACATTCACTGCATTCAAACTGTAAAGAAAACAAAGCATATTGAGTGCATGCTCTACGGGGGAATCAAAATTGCCATCCTCCATATTCTGTGTCAGGGTCTCCTTTGCTTTGTCTCATTGCAGTAAAGTGATCCTAAAGTTCATCAATAAGACCAAACGGAGGTAAAGTATTGTATGAGCGGTGGGAAGTCTGATACACTGGATTGGTCTCAAGCCTAAAACCAAGTACAAAAGAAGACGAATCCTAATATCAATAGCAACAATAATGATAATAATAATAAAGTTTTAGAAATGGCCTTGGGAATTTTCTTAAGAGGGTCAACTGATGTGCTTTAGGCATTCTTTCGTATGAGCCATGTCTGTCAATCATAACCTTTTGTCGGGACTTGGGTAAGGACGTTTTTTTTTCTGCTACTCAGTCTAGTCACATACAGAAAATGGTGCAAAAAAAAAAAAAAAAACACCATGAAGGAAATCAGGGAGTTACTGGTTGAGCACTTGCACCTCTTGTGCATTCTTGTTATTTCCTTGGTCTGCTTTTTTCTTGTTAAACTTATTTTGCCCTTTTTTCTCTATGTTACTAACATGCTTTGGAAACAAACTAACATCATTCATGGAATGTTTCATTCCACTACTAACCAGTATGGTTTTTTGCCGTTTGACAATGTACTAACAGTATTGACCATCATATATTATTTGAGTAACAATCGTTATTCTGTTCACAGTTTTTAATTTCCTTTCTCCCCCCTTTTCCACAAAGCACTCAGGCATTGGACACGCTATGGTAAACAAACTACATTGTTCGGTAGATATCATTCTAATTGTTTCTTAGTTTGGGTTTGCCGTGTGTTTTTTTCCTTTCCTTTTTTTTTTTTTTTTTTTTTTTACTGTAGACGTCATTTACAAAAAAAAAGGAAATTGCGGTTGGTACTCTTCTGCTTACTTTTCGAAACCTTTTTCTTGGTTCATTCATTGGTTTCTCCTCTTTATTTCACTTGTTTCCTGTCCAATTCTGTTTGATCCACCTTTTTAGGAGCATCATTTCGAGCCTTTTGCATCAAGCTGTGGTTAATAATGAGGACCCTCTCCTGTCTGGCTGGCCTGATGCTCTTTGGCTCAGCCAGTTGTATCCCCCATTCACTTTGCATGGCATGCACTTTTGACTACCTGTTGCATATGCCACATTTGTCGACGTGAAAGTGATGGTTGAGCTGTGTTTGTCATTTTGTCTTGGGTGTTTTTCTGACTTCTCTTTGTGGTTTTTACAGTGTCCATTGGCTTGTGCATGCATCTGACACTGTGGCAAGTGTCAAAATACTGATTCTGTATCCCAATCAGGAAAATTGGGAGATTTTTCTTTTTGTGTGCGTGAGAACAAAAAGAAAAGACAAATGCATGCATGTCTTCTTTTGTCTCTTACCCTCAGTCATTGTCCTTTAATAAAAGGTATCTGTGCTTTTCATAGCATGTGCTCCCTTTCTAACCTAGTGGCACGTTCTGGTTTCTTTTGTAGAAACGTCTGCTGGACATACTAATATGGAATAATAATAAATAATAACTAACCTAGATAACATTTTACTAACACCATTTTTGTGTCTGCTAAAATACTTTTATGTTGCAGTAGCAGCAATACTAACACTGTAGTATGGGCAGTTGACTAACTCTCTAACTAGAATAGTGTTCCTTTTAAGTCTTGCAGTCGTCCTAACTAATCAAACTGGACAAAATAATAATCAACAAAAACAAGAAAAAAGACAAGCAAACAAACAAACAAACAGACATGAAAATGGGTTTCAGAAAAAAAAAAGAAACATGTAGGGAACTCTGACCTAGATTACGAGAAAAAAGGCTATAACATTATAGTAGGCTGTCTGAGTATAGCGTGTCCTTTCCCTCTGCTTTGTTGTTCAGGTAACAATATCCGTCGACGGGATTCTGACCACCACAGGATATACGCAAGAAGACTACACCATGCTAGGCTCTGATGACTTTTTCTATGTCGGAGGGAGCCCTAGCACAGCCGACCTGCCTGGATCTCCAGTTAGCAACAACTTCATGGGCTGCCTCAGGGAGGTAAACACCACTTCTGTGTGAACTCTGAGGCTGGTGGGTGTGCAGGATATGACTGGCTTCACCTTAGGACTCCAAAACAGACCCTCCCACCCACAAGCTGGCCCTATTTCATCCTTAACACCCTGAGTTTGTTTGTCCTCTTTTCCTCACTCTCACTGACACAAACTTTCTCTGACTCAAAATTTTTTCCCTCTTCTGCCCCCTCAGTGCACATACGACGCTCTACACACATGCACACACAACTATGCTGGGCGCACCACACACCCACACGTATAGAGGTCTGTCTTGGAGTGGAATTTACCTCGGGCTTCACGTGGCTATGTCAGCTGCACTTCAAAGCAGAGCGGTGATCCTGAGATCAGGGAGTGGAATTTTTATGAGGAGCATCTGACACGCTTAACACCTCACTATTGTTGGGGAGTGTGCTCTATCAGATTTTATCTTAGCCCAATTGTTTAAAGAATAACATTTTTTCTTTATGCTCGGTATCTGTGGAGGGCTTTCCTAAATGTAACTTAATAGTGCTTGAAAAGCGGGAGCGAAACAAGAAAAATAGAGAAATGTACATTAGTTATATGCTCTGGGATGCATTGAATTCAGCACATCCCTGGCCTCCACAGTGCAATGGGCCATTTGAGTACTTAAAGGCAGACTGCTGTCCTCAGTATCATCTAGGATAGGTCTGAAGCATCTCTCTTTAATGAGTACACACGGAGTGGAGCAGGGAATGTTCACAAGCTTATTAAAAGTGTGTTTTTAAGGCAACTTTTTTAGTTAAATACATGTCTTGCAGGTGCTGCAGATGCTACAACAACAGGGGTGGAATTGGTTCACCCCATTTGTGGTCATCCACCCCACTGAATTACTCTCTGTCCTCTTGCCAAGCCTGCCCTCACTGTCCTGAGATCCATGTATTGAACTGCTCAAAAACTTTTAAATATGCTGCAGAGCTGCAATAACGCCTACAAGAAGAGAGACTGAGGGGATTTTCAGTATTTTATTTGCTCATGGGATCTTTTAATATTCCTTATTTAGTTTTACCAGACAAATGCAAATGTCAATATCAAATAAAAAGAGATTAAGCCTGCATGATCTAAAATCCATAGTTAGTTCCATCTACTTGACTTTGATTTTTTTGTCTGACATTTTTAGTACGTTGACAAGCTCTTTGCATCCTCTCATCCAGGCTGTTGAATTAAACAAAAAGGCCCATCTCAGGTCAGCTTCAGAGTGTGTTGTGATAGAATATGTGTGGTGGTTTAACAGCATACGCTGTGGGACCTGATTGATAACATGTCTCCAAGTGGCATGTTGCAGCATTTGTGTGCAGATTCCAGTCTGAGTCGCCACGCCTGCCTGTTAGTTCTGATGGCAAAACAAACTGTGGTGCAGTAATAGCTCAGTTGTCACAGCCCTAGTTTGATGACAAATTAGTGCAGCACTACGAGTGCAGCACCAGTTGTAGCTCAGACCAAAGCTCCTTCGATGCTGAAAGGTGCCCTTTGTCTTGACTATAAAAAATTGATTTGGGTTTATTGGCTGTATCTGTTGCACCTTTGTCTGCATGAGTCAAGTTCAACGGGCAGAGAGGCTGTAATTTATTCCTTTACTTTTTTTCCATTTCTTTTTCTATAATCCCTAAAACACTACATTTTGGTTTAGTGTCACATTGGGATCACCTGGCCTTCATCTTAGGATGAAGATCCACGGCAGTGTGACTTTCGAGTGCAAGAATGTGGCCACTGTAGACCTGACAGGCCTGAGTGAATATACACGTATAGTCTCTCTCTCTCTCTCTCTCTCTTTCTTACCGTATATATTTAAATATACTTTATATATAATATACTTTAAAAATATATACTTTATATATATATGTGTGTGTGTGTGTGTGTGTGTGTGTGTGTGTGTGTGTGTGTGTGTGTGTGTGTGTGTGTGTGAAGAAAATATAGTTTCCTGGTTTGATTTCCTCACAGTTAAGTGCATAATAAACTAAGCCTTGGCTTATCTAACTCTGAAGCACCGCTATGAGCTCCATCCACCTGAACAGTTAGACACAGTAGATCTGACTTGGTGATAAACATAATGCTCCATGCAAATACAATCCCATCGGACATGTTCCCATTTTCAGGTGAACGCTTATGATGACAGCAAATAAAAAACATGGCTAGTGTTTTCCACAGCTGTAACTCATTTGATTTGACCCACTGGAAGCAACAGACATATACAATTACAACTCTTTTGTTATATAAATGTGCGTGCTATTGCAGTAAAAGAGCTATCTATTACTTTCTAACATTATCCTCCAATTAGCAGTATTAGAGCAGCGTGAAAGAGATCATCAGCTGTGCGCTTGACATCTAGAGGTGGCTGTTAAATAGTAGTTCCCCTTTTATCTCTCTTCCTGATGAACTTTAACATCTTTATGTTTAAAGCCTTTGTCGTCCTCTAAATCTTAGCTTTTGTATGAGTATGTCAAGTGTGTCTGGTGAAAAATATAACGGCTCCATTGATGTTTTGATGCAAAATGTTGACATTCACGGAAATGTTAATTAGTTGGAAATTGGATGAAACTAGACATAGGGATCCTAGCTGCTGCTTACAGCTGCTTAGTAGATACTCTTTCATTGTGGGGATTGGATAATGACGGGGTTAGAGCTGTCTTCATTTTTTTTGGACTGTCGCTAATTACAGTGGAACCCACACAGACATATTCTACACAAACTGTAGACCTTAATCAATATGAGTATTCATGAGAAACTTGCTTAAGTGAATTTAATACGCCTCTTCTTGCATTTTAGTGAATGAGAATAAATCAGGCGATTAAGATGAGCTTCATACACAAATGGAGTTTACTAGTTAGACAAACAACAGTAAATAAAAATGAGCAAATTAGAAAATGTACTATTGCTGTATCATGTATGATAATGAAGCTCATCCATCAGTAAATTTGGTATTTTAATGACATTTAATGGGCTGCTACTCTTTCACTTCTGTACCTTAGCTCTATATCATCTCAAAGGTCACAGAACTAATACATTTGATTTATTTAAGCCTCCTGTTTTATAGTGTCTGAGAACAGTAGCTAAAATTGACATAAATGTTTGGGGGGTTTTTTGATTTAGAAATTTCCAACAGTATGTACGGGATAACGGATGCTGGAGCTTGCATGAGAAAACACTGCACTAATTTCTTCTTTAGAAAGGCATATCCATCATCTGACCACTCTTATTCTAATCAAATACTCCAACAGGGACTTTAAATCAGCATTTTGCACCACACTTGCAATCAAGTCACTAGTTTAGATTTATCACTCTTCATCTCACATGTCACACCGACTCCCGAGAGATAATGCTGGATAAAATCATTTTCTCCAAACCATTGTCACAGTTGTTTGTCATGTTCAGGTTGTCTCTTGACGGTAGAGCTGAAAGCCAAAATGCATCTCCCACCTATTTACACTTCACCCACTATTCACTTGTTGTGAAGGCTTCAAATGGGTGCAGAGAAAGCGGGAAGATGTCTGTGACATTTGGTACCCTGTGGACACAGCTCGTCACGTATAGGTGCAGTGTGACAAAGATTACCAATAGCTGAGGCATGCGATCCTTGCTTATGACACCGTGTTGTGGGATGAAATATCACATGGACATCATGGTGTTTAATTATGCATATTTACATTCCCCATTATATTTATATTCTGCAAACCGATCTTTGATTTGCAGAATATGACTAAAACCTTTTTTTTTATTGTGTTCCATTTCAGGTTGTATACAAAAACAATGACGTGAGACTTGAGTTGTCCAGGCTGGCCAAGCAGGGTGATCCCAAGATGAAGATCCACGGCACTGTGGCCTTCAAGTGTGAGAACGTGGCCACTCTAGATCCCATCACTTTTGAGACGCCTGAGTCTTACATCATCCTCAACAAGTGGAATGCTAAAAAGACAGGCTCCATCTCCTTTGACTTCCGCACCACTGAGCCCAACGGCCTTCTCCTTTTCAGCCATGGCAAACTCAAGCAGCAGCCAAAGGATTCAAAGAGTCCTCAAACTCTTAAAGTGGACTTCTTTGCTATCGAGATGCTGGATGGCCATCTGTACTTGCTGCTGGACATGGGCTCGGGAACCACAAAGACCAGGGCAGTCAACAAGAAGGTCAATGACGGCGAGTGGTACCATGTTGACTTCCAGCGAGATGGAAGATCAGGTAACTTTTTAAGAAATCGTTAGCAACATGCAATATTTAGACGAATAGCATGCAAGAAACAATAATAAACAATAAAAGGCACCTGTTGCTGCATCTGTCGCTACTATGAGAGTGCAATACATTTAAATGTAAAAGAAAATATGCAACATGGCAAAAAATGACCACTTAAACTGAACTGATGTACTTTATATCAACAAAATACATTAGGTTGCGTGACTACTACTTGACTTCCTATCATGTAGGTGAAAAGGGTCTGTGGGCTTAACAATAGTGTTTTCACAGCAGTAGTTTACACCTTCCACATGTCCTGACTTGAAGTACTGTAGCAGTGATGCATTTCTCAGCAGTTTATTTCCTTCGTAGCGCAGACAGTGACCATCTCCGATCAAGATTTCTTAAATAATAGTGTCATAAAAACAAAATGCAGTACTTCAGAAGGCTTGAAATTATACAGAGACATGCCACCACACTCCTTTGTGTTTTCATACACATACAAACAAACACCCACATTGCATGCAGTTCAGTAGCCCAGCAATCAAACACAGTTTTAATTTTGTGTGTCGTTGTCCTCCTGGCACCAGAAATGTGCAAAAAGTATGGTGATGAAGTAATCCTCAATATGACTGACTAGTTTAGCCTTCAACATATAAAGTGCGATCAAGAAGCACTGGCCCATAAAAATCAAAAATACATACTACCTAGCTTAAATTTTCTTCTTCACTTTGTAGAAGTCCCATTACAACCATGAACTGTGGCATCGTGTCACTGTGTGCCGGCATACTGACATCACAGGAAGATTTCGGTATCATCAGCGCAACCTTTGTTAGCTACCTATTTACTTACTGCGTTCGGTTCTTTCCACTTTCTGAGTTGGAAGTTGAGGGATCACTGTTTCAACACACTGGTGCAGATATAACGTGCATCAAAGAGTTTCAGGTACAACAGGACAGAATGAGACTCCTGCAGAGCGATCTAAAAATAGCAGCAATGCTCAAAATACTTTGGTGGTGAATAAGAAAACTGCCTTGAAGGGGAGATCAGATTTTTATGGGCCCTTTGATCACACTGTGTACGGTACAACGCAGAATTCAGAAGAAACTTAAACAAGGAGCTCTTTAAACAATTTTACTGAAATAAAATTATTTTCATGGGGTCATGGACTTGTTTTCTGAAAAACTGAATTATTCATTATTGTACCAGAGTTGGTTCACCACTGAAACTTGAATATTTCTCCACACACTGCCTGCCCTTCCACTTGTTATAATTATTTTTACATATTTATTATAAAATCCAATTGAATAGTGATAACCCAACTCCAGATAGTGGCTACGTGTCACGATTCCAGACACATATTTGCAACAAAATAACTTTGTCCCCTCTCACAATGTGTCCTCTACGCCCCGGGTCGCCCTGCACTGGTCCCTGTTGATTTGCTTATCTAAGCAGCAATTTGTTAGTGTGAGCTTAGGGCCAAGCCCTTGCAATGTCATGCTGCAAATTAGATATACCCCTTGACCATGTTTTCCACTCCATCTCAAGAGGTGGAAATTAGATTAACTGTTTCATTACCCCCCTAAGCAAGTCTGGGTTGTAGTTCCAAATTGAGCTAGATACAATGTTAAAATAGTGACAGCTTTCACACATTCAGCTCCATTAGTCAATGAAAGTGTTTGTAAAATTAGCTCCAATACTCTGTTTGAGGTGACACAATACAGGCCTACGCTGAAATAAACATTACTGAGTGGCTTCTATTGAATTCGCTGGGAGAAGAAAGCTGTGGGTACCTTCTCAGATGACATAAATCCAAAACATTTAGTTGCGGTGCGCCGCACTATAAACAACATTGTCTTGCTAAATTAAATTTTTTTTCATTATGTGTGTAGTAACCTCTGATCACCCTCCCCCATGCAGTGCACACATGTACACACGAACACGGGCACACAGAACCCCGAGCTCTCTCATCGAGCTCTCCACTCACTGTTCTCTCTGTCTACCCTGCCTAAGTTTCCATGGAAACAGGAGGGGGTCTCTCCCAGGACTGAGACAGTTACTGCACAGTGCTGTGCTGAGCTGTGCACTAATGACATTTCAGAATAACTTTTCCTTCTTTTCTCAAGTCCTGCGGATCAACACTTACGTACTGGCCTGTAGAGAGGATGTACAAAGGTCTCGCCAATATGACGACTTCCCTTGTGATACGAGTAACAACATGGCGAGGATGCTTTAGATACGTGCACACAGTGGCTTCAAATTGTGAAGCTTTTTTCCAATTTATTTATTTATTTCTTACATCCAGGTTTCTATGATCTGTACAAAGCACTGCTGCTTATGGTGTGTAATGGTGTGGATACCACTCCTGAAATGTATATATTATAATCTCTATATATGTATTAACAATTGTGAATCTCAATTAAAGCTATAATCAAATAAAACAATCATCGTCCTGAACTACAACAGAAAGCCTGCAAGAATAAGTAGGTAGGTAGAGAGGTTGTTCCATAGATCAGGAGCTGCCACCTAAAAAGCTCTGTCACCTCTATTTTTGAGCGAGTGACATCCAAGAGCGGTGAGTTTGTAGACCTCAGTGCTCTGGTAGGAGTGTAGGCCCGTAAAAGTTCCGTTAGGCATGGTGGCGCCAAACCTTTGAGCCTCTTAAAAGAAAGTAATAACATTTTAAACTGGATCCTGAAATGGACTGGAAGCCAGTGTAGGCAGGCCACTACAGGTGTGATGTGATCACACTGCTTCTTTTTACTGGCATTTAGCCACGAGGTTGCGTATTTCAGAACAACTCTCTTGGTTACTGCTCTCTTCAGAGCACTCTGGGCTACTATAGAAACAGAGCAGCGCTACATGTTGGGCTCCATGGATGACACTCTCTCTTTGTAATGGGCTCATTCTGAGCCCAGAGTTGTCAGACGATTGCTCGCATAAAATGTTGCAGCATAATCTGTCACTGAGGCTGCTAGTGGTGGCCCGTGGTATTATTTTATGCAGCTCATGAGAGCACAGAGGATTCTGTACATTTCATTCATCCACAGTTCATGCCATACTGTGATATAGCAGTATGGTTCCAGCCATTATACCAGACTGAACATTTCTAACTGTGACAAATAACCGTTGTCAGCTGGTAACAACACAAAGCACAGAACATAACTGAATGACACAAAATTAACAAATGAGTGAAAATGCCATAATAAAGCCCAGTTCTGTGAGCAGACACATTGCAAACACTAACTAGGTGTCTGATGTTTTCAGTGTACCATCAAACATATGCTTGCTCCCTAAATTAGAGTGAGGTATCAAAACCACATGAACCTATGTCCTATGTCACTGGCTGCTCTCTGCCCAGCCTGGAGGTCACTGCAAACTCTCGGTACCTCAGCAGAGCTGGCAATATCATCAAGGACCACTCTCACCCCAGCAACCAACTGTTTGAACTATTACCGTCAGGCCGACGGTACAGGTCACATAAAACCAGGACAAACAGATTCAGGGATAGCTTCTTTCCCAGAGCTATCACCGTAGTAAATAAGCACAAAAACAATTGAACCTATTCCATACCGTCACTGTCATTATATTATGCTGCTATTCATACTGTCATTATATTAATGCTGCTATCCTGTATATATTGTACATACTATTGTTTGAGTACTTACGATTGTTTTTTTTGTACTTTTTATATTTTACATTTATATTTATTATTGAAACTTGCACCAAGGGAGTGGCACTCCAATTTCGTTGTACTCTGTACAATGACAATAAAGGCTATTCTATTCTATTCTATTCTATTCTATTCTATTCTATTCTATTCTATTCTATTCTATTCTAACTGAACTGAACCACAGTTTATTGTCAGAGCTAATTTAACACTGATGAAAATGATTATTAATCCTACAATCTAGTTCTCTTAATTGAACCCTTTAAATCGTACACACGAGTCCTTCAAGGTAATTTTCAAAAACAACATAGAAGAATTCACCAGTCCCCCGAGAGCGTGACTCATCAAACATATGGTATTCTTGGCTTTTCATCTGTGTGTCAGATGTTTTATTAATACACACCACCAAGCACATCACTCATAACAAAAGTGCAACACAACAGCCAGACATAATTATCCGCAGCCCAGTCCTCCGTGTGCAACGCTTCCTGCAGCTGTAACAATGGTGGATAATGATCCCTGCCCTATTTAGTTTAGGCAGCTCTTTCTACAGGAAGCAAGCCTGCAAATGGACTCTGGCTCTCAGACAGCATCTTCTAACCCTCAATGCATTAGAGACGCTAAGAGACACTCTGCTTTTAAGTGAGGGCTTCTGGGCCGCAAGTGCTGTGGGTCACTCATCAGAGACATTACACGGACATTGCTGTGTTGTAGCCACACTTCCTGCTAGGGCACACGCGGCGCTACTTCACACACAAACATGCACACGTACACCAAACAAACAGAAGCAGGCATGCACACTCTTATAGATAACATATTCCCTATCCTCACAACCCACTCACGAGCTTCTTTTTCTACAGAGAATCCAATCACAGGGAGAGATTTGGCCGTATCGCCCTAACTGGATTGTAGTAATCCCCTGTCTGACATGTTTTGGGGATGTGTGAGTGGGGTTAGGGGACATCATGCCAAGTTGAGCCTGGCTGCTGATGCAAAAAGTGTGAGAGAGATCTGAGCTGTCATTTGGACCCCTGCCTTCAGGTTTGATGATGGAGTACCACTTACAGGTCAGCCCACAGAGAGGGATAGAGAGAGTAATGTGGTCAGCGCTTTTAAGTTGGCTAGACTGCTGATTTTTGTCATCATCATTCAGTCACATTTTAGCCCTCTGTATCAGTTTGATCATCTCGTTTGTAATTTCTGTACTCATTTTTCAGGACACTGTTTACCGCTGTGTTCCCACTGCTTTCTTATCTGTCATCATATACACCCCCCATCCTCTTTCCAGGCTTCTTTATCTCCATGTTCTCATCTTGTTCTGTATCTCCTCCTCTTTAATGTTAGCATTCACAAGACACACCCCCTGATATCAAAATAATAGTGTTCAAAACATAAGTAGTCCTGCAGTGTGTATATGCCCTGCTGTTAGGGTAGTCGTCCAACATTACACAGATCCACTCTGCTTTCACATATTCTTTACAGGAGATTGAGAAGTAAATACATCACTGTCACATGATGCCCAGGAGATGTAGATATCTTTCTTCTTCTTCTGCATCAATTTAGACAGATATTCTTTCTTCGTTCTTTATGACTGTAATAAGACTTAAGTGTAGATATCATGAGGTTTAAAGCATCCAATAACTCGATGATGACTTTAACAGTATCACTTTATATTTTACTTTCAAAGAGCAAGGCTTTCTTGTAATTTTTAAAAATGGTCAGACTTTTTGAAACTCTTTCCAAATTTTTCATTGGACATTACCTGCTTTTTCACTCATTCTCAGTCCAGTTCAAGTACCAGCCTCTTTTCAGTGGAATTTCTATTTGTTACGCCACTTTTACACTGACCTATGATCTTATTAAAGCGTAAACAAAGACACCAAACTCAAAGGATGGACCGGTGTTGTGTGTGCCAAATTTTAAATTGTATCTTTAGGCATTTTGTTACTGGCAGCGTCTTACAAAAATGTATCATTTGTTCCTATTTCTTTAGTGAATTTGTAGTTGAAAAATGCCAAAGATAACACAGTGTGACAGGTATAAAATAGTATTTTGGCACCAACACCAAAAAGCTATTTGCCAAAAACCTGGCATATTTTGGCATGTGCAGGGTGTCCTTAAAAAAGTTGAGGAAATTGAACAAGTGGAGAACAAAAGAGGAAAGCTTACAAAAAACACTATCTACAGCAGATAAATATTTATCTGAAAGCAATGTGAAACCATAAGAAATAGGAACAATACAGATCTGACATAGAACCTGAGAAATGCACATGGACCATCATTTGATTCATCTACTGTTCACTGGAAAAATGAGAAAAGGGTGGCTCTCAAGAAGGGAAGAGAAACAGGAAGAAAAGGCTGCCAAATTACACAAGAATTGAACTGAAAATCAGCGGGCAACAGGTTTACACCAAAGTTGATGTCAGTACATATGAGATCAGAAGAGATGCCCAACAGTGAGTGTCTGCACCCATCTGTAAAAGACGGTGGAGGCTCTGTCATGGTTTGGAGCTTTTCAGTCAGTGGTGTTGGGGATCAAAATTGATTAAATGAGGAAGATAGAAAAGTACCATCAGACTTTAATCCACCGCACAGTATCTGATTGGCAACAACATCATTTTCAACATGATCAACGATCTTAAACACATTGCCAAAGCAGTAAAAGCATACCTGGATAGAAAAGCAAAGAATGGAACATAATGAGTCATGGATTTACCTCAAAGAAGAGCTTTGTATGTCCTTTAGGAAACATGGAGATGGCAAAATATAAAGGAATGAAGGGTGGCTCAAGAATTTTGCACACTACTTCACTCAGTTCCTTCAAATGCCTGTCACAGTGTGGGATCTGACAAAAAAAAAAAAGTGTTTGCGTGTGTGGATACTTCTCTCGCCATTCACGCTGACCACACTGATGTTCATTCTTCAGCCGGGCACCTGCTCTACTCAGAGAAAAGTTTCCTCGCTAATGAGTTTGATGTAGTGAGCTCGTTAGCTATAACCTGAAGGGAGCTGTTCTGGCTGCATGACGGGTGGCCTATGCCAAGTGTGCAAAGCTTGGAAGTCTCAACAGCTGTGGCTGGAGAGAGCAGGGGCAGTGGGTGGCGGCAGGAAAGTGCAGGAACAGATGCCTGGGGCCAAGACCCTGAGAAAAGAGCTGGAACATGTTAGTGGGACCCGGTTAATCATTGTGCACTAGGTCCTTAGCTGTCTCTCTCAAACAATTTTGCAAAAGGGCTGGCTCACCTTGGCTATGAAGATCATACATGAACAAGTGTGTTATTAGCATAGGGGGTGATTTTTAACATTTTTTTGTTATGTGAAAAGATGCTTCTGAGAAAAAAGGCTTTGATAGAAAAAATAGAAATGCAGATATTTATTATATGTATAATTAATTGTGATATGTACATTCATGCATGCTAATGGTAGCTGTAATGAAATGTGAAATGCCCCATTTAATATCTAATGTGTCTCTAAAAAGTGCCAGGCAGCCCTGCTGAAATTCAAGTATGGCTTAGGGCTTGTTTCCCCAACATAAACACTTTGACTAGAAAAGTAACTTAAAAGCTACACTTCTCTCCCACATACAGTACAAGCATTACAGCTTTGCCATTTAGCCCATGGCAATCAACTATTAGTTCCTTCATATCTGCCATGGCATGCATCTGCCACTCAAAATTCAAATTTTGACTCTATGGCAATTTTATTTTTAAGCATCCATCCAGGCAGTGGCCTGTGTGGATCCTCAGTGCCACGGTATATAGATTACTGGACGAGGATGCAGGCAGTGGAGGCAGCCACCATTAATTAAAGTCCACAATGGTTCCTGCACTGAGAGTAACAGATCCATATACAAATTAATCACCCGGTCTGAGTCCCACAGTAAGGCCTTCCTTTTCCACAGCTTTACAGTCCAGTCATGTCCGCTGTTGTTTACCGTGCTCCAGATCGAGAATTAAACCTGAATGAGAGTGATAAATCATGTTGGGAAACACACATGCTCTCATTGCAGGTTTATGTGTTTGAGAGGCAAACAGAAGGAGAGACAGGGTGGCGGGGGGGTCGGAGCCTCCAGTCCGTTAATCAAGATCAAAAAGATGGTTACGATGTTTTTTTGGGAAGGGTGGCTAAAATGATAGAGGGGGCAACTATTTTTCTTTTCCTCACTAGTTTCTTTATGACCACTGCTTTATAGATAAAGGAGATTTATTATGGCAAACCCAAGGAAAATGGAGAGGATACTCTTAGGAATCCCAGATTAAACTACTAATAGACTAGCTGCCCTGTGATTAATGCATCTTATCATCTCTCATCAGTCATTCTAAATGAAGAAAATCCTGACCCTGTCCAGATGGATAACACTAATTAGGTTAATTTCTTCATCAAAACATTTTCAAATGGGTCTTCTTTGCATCTTTGTGGTCCTGTAGGACACACAGTGCCTTTTGGAGGCTAATTGTTTACTTACCTCAAAGTAGCTGTAGCAAAACAATAACTTATTCTTCCTGTATCTTCATTTTTAGGTACCATCTCCATCAACACCCTCCGCACTGCCTACACAGCCCCTGGAGAAAGTGAGATCCTGGACTTGGATGACAACCTGTACCTCGGGGGTTTACCGGAGAATAGAAGGGGGTTGGTGTTCCCCACCGAGGTGTGGACTGCACTGCTCAACTATGGCTACGTAGGCTGCATTCGAGATTTATTTATTGACGGACAGAGTAAAGATGTCAGACGGCTGGCTGAGATCCAGAAAGCTGCCGGGGTCAAGCCCTCCTGCTCTAAAGAGCCTCCCAAGCAGTGCTTGAGCAACCCCTGCCAAAACAATGGGATCTGTAGAGAAGGCTGGAATCGCTACGTGTGTGACTGTTCTGGGACTGGATACCTGGGTCGCTCCTGCGAAAGAGGTAAAACTTTGTCTCATTTTTTCTACCCAGCTGTTAGACTGCTTATAATTTCTTTCTCTTAGGCGTAATCTTTGCCAGTGTAAAATGTTGATGATGCTGCACAGCGACCTCACCATGCATTATCTTCTGATGTAGGGATGGGATCATAAAAGTGTGAATATAATTTACATCAAAGAAAAGGAAAAGATTGGTTTAATTATATCTGCCATGGATGTAGTATTCTTTGTCTTTCAAGTTCACGTTGAACAGTGTCAACACACAAAAGCCTGCAGGTGGTCTTTTTGTTATCCAGGCTTATGGTTGAACATCGCCAGCTCTCTAACAGCAGGTTGGTGGTAATTTAAGGCAGGAGAGAAATTGCGGGAGGAGACCGACAGCAACAGAGAAGCAGGCAAAATGAGTCAGGATACGGAGGGTTGATGTTCGAGTATGTTGAGTGGCAGGTGACTGATGCACCACCGAGACACTGCTGGTCACGTCCACCATGCACACTTGCCTGTAAATTGGCTGTCTTCTGCAAACCATTTGCCTCATCAAACCACTCGCTCATGACCAGACCTGGTGCAGAATACTTATCCTTCTGTCCTCCAGAGAAGAGAAATAGGAGAAGTGAGTGTCACACCATGAAACTTTAGGCCTCTATGTCTGAATTACCCCTGATTCTGCAGGAATTTGTCTTTTTTTTATTTATAGCTGATCACTGAGAAATTAAAAGAACACTTTTTGTTCTGAACTTTCTGACTAGTGTTTAAAGTTGATAGGGTCGCAAATTATACTAAAAAAATGAATAGTCACATATTTGTCTGATAAAAAGCTATAATTGCTTGAACTTAGCCCTGAGAAAATCTTCCAGAACTGCCCTTAGTACTCTAAAGCAGATTCTTTTCTTCCTGTTTTAGTATTTTGCTGTATTTCTGCAGCTAGCTGAAAGCAACGGAGTACAAGAATTTTTTCTGTGCTATAAAATGTATGAAAAGAATTTCAGGTGTATCTTTAAGGAATTGTGAGATTAAACATTTCTGCATGATCAGCTTTAATTTGCTGATCTTTTTGATCAATGTACTTTCCTTTTATCCACACAGTGAGACTAAGCAAATACATTTTTCCAATTTATAGTTCTTTTATTAAGGAGAACTGCAATATTAAGAAATCATAGGATATTTCCATATTGGTTGAATGAATTCATAGCTATATACATATAATCATCACAGATTCTAACCTGAAGCAGTAGACTATATATTGGCGTGTTAAGGGATTTATATTGCAGCAGCATGCATAGTCATGAAATCTCAATGGTGCAATAGTAGCAAATGCATGAAAGCATTTAACATATGCATAATCAAGGCAAATGTCAAAAAAGTGCCCAAGCATGTGACACTGTTATCACAGCGTGATGCATCTTCGCCGAAACAGGAACAGGTTCTCTCATCTGAAAAAAAAGAAAAAAATCCGCTGCGGTTGGAACGCACCACGTCCCACACAGTTACATGTGTCAGCTCCACACGTGCTTTTGCTATTCCTCTGTGCTGAAGTCACTTGCTTCATGAAACAGTATTACCAAAAGTAAAGGGATGTTGTATAGTTGGAACTCTGTTTAGTGTGTGTTTTAAACGGATCTATTGTGAAATGTAAAGTTATCTGAAGAGTCACAGCTTGTCTTTTTTAACCATAACTTGTATGTGGACAGTGCTTATCTGTTGTTTTCTCTCTAACCTCTACTTGTTAGTCTTCTTAGGGCAGATGCACCAAATGTTACGGTGATGCAACGCTTCTAGAACCAGTATAAACGTTTCTATGGTATTTTAAGAAGTGCAGCATCGATAGAAATGACACAAAGTGTGCCAGTTTTTGTAAAAAATAAAAAGTATCAGGAGCAACATGTTTCATCCAAGCCCCACCATTCAAAGGCTACATGGCAAAGGTTCCTGACCTGGTTCCTGTAGTTTTCTTGCTTTGGCTTTGTGATAAATGCTTCCTGTCCATAACGACTTAATTATGAACACTGTTTACACATTAAAACTGACTGAGAAATGAATAAGGCATCAGAAATTAGTCAAGTAGTCATAAGAAAATTTGGAGTAGTCATTTAAAAACCTTAATTTTGAAAGAAAAGGCAACTATATGTGTTTCTTTTAGTTTTTGTTTTTTATTCTTTTAATATTGACCCAGTCTTCTAGCAATCGTCTGACTCGGGAAGGCAATTTCTGGTGTGAGTCTTGCCACTGGAGTGGGGAGGGAGTAAGTTATTATGTCCACAAACCAACCACCCCCCACCCCCTGCCTTACCACCTACATACACACACACACACACACACACACACACACACACACACACACACACACACACACACACACACAAAACCTTGAGTATAAATGGATGACGCTGATTTATAACTCCAACTGCACTTTAGAGATGCTAATGATACTGATGGAAATCTGGCAAATGGCACAAAAACAAAATGATACAAAAGCACATGACACTGTTGTGAAATGAGGCTTGTTTAGTCACGAACGTCTTGAAGGTATGTGGCACGTGTTGCGAATGCAGTGTTTTAGTTAGTTCTGAGGCAGGAAATTAATATTTGATTTAAAAAAGGGAGCAAAAAAAGCAGAAATAAAATTTAGTGTAAAAGAAAATAATTTGATCTCCATATCTGATGAACGTGTCAGTGAGGCTTGTCTCCGCGCTACTTTGATTTTCCACATGTGCACGTCGGTTTTAGCTAATGAGTTGACAGGAATTAGGACACAGTACATGAGGGAGGTGGAGTGGGCAAGGGATACAGATCGTTTCTCTTCAGGAAGATAATTACTTATTCAGAGAGCGTTCTTGGGTCCAAAGATATAATCCAGCCTGACTTTGCTCTGAAAACAAAAACAAAAAGCTGAAACAGTTCCACATTAAGAGACTGCGTGTTGCAAAGATTTCCTCCACCGTGACCTTCTGTACTCTCTTTGAACACCAGAGCCGTGTTCTGGCGTCTCGGCTTCTCCGTCCAACTCTCATTTTCTGGCTGTCTCTGCACTTGTGTATGAGACAGGCATTAGCGAGAGTGTGAGTGGGAGCAGTGGTACAGAGGATGGGCTCTGGCGTGCTGCCAGCTGTTTTGAATGCTCCAGATTGCCTCTGCACTGGTAGGATGAAGCAGGCACCAGCAGGCCGAGGAGCTGTCAAAAGAATTACCCCAGCTCTCACTTATCCATGCATGGTGTACCACCCGGTGGCAAAATACAGCTACTGCATATGGCAGAGGAGGAGGACGACGACAAGTAAAAGGAGCAGGAGGTGGATCTTCGGAACACAGCCACGGAGCTATTCGCCCTATTTTGAGACATTTTAATTAAGCAGACAAAGCAATTTTCCCCCCTTGCATCCCAAATGTCTTCCCCTTCATTGTTCCTCCAGTTGCTAATTAGCCCAAATATTAGTCTTGCAGTGTGAGGCTAAAACAGCCTCCCAGATGGTGTGGTAGGTGTGTTGTAGTACATGCACATATTCCCTAATGAGATTTGACATGCTGGATTCCAGCACTGACAGCACCTGCATCATTTCACAGTGGCTGCAGCTGAACGTGTGCTTCAACATACCCGCAATGGATAAGCTCGGTGCTGAAGATCAGTGTACAGATCGATACATGAGTCTGCTCATTGTACACCAGACATATCTAACAACTTGCTGATTTGCAATGTAGAGGCTTTGCACTGTGCTTTTACCAATAGTGATGCTATTAGTTCAAAATATATATTTAAAAAAAACTGTATAAAATATAGCAGCCTTACAGCTTCAGGGTACTCTTAAGGGATATATCATTAAGTAGAGCCTTGAGTCTACTGCAGTATATTATTGCCAGCATGTACTAAAGGTGTCTAATACCTTGCTCCAGAGCATAGTGCACAACAATACAATGCATTAACTACTTATGTAAATTAGTGTAAATAAAGAAAAACTCTGTTCTTTGAGAACATTTATTGCTTTTCAGAGCATAAAGCCATTTGCCATCGGTCCAAAGCAAAAGCCAAGAGGTGCAGAATGCTATTGCATAATTGAGAAAAGCCCTTAAAGGAGAATATGGCTGAGCGTTAGCATTAAAGCATGTTTTAGCCGTGCCCTTTGACAGCACACTGTGTTAGTCACCATTCAGCACACTTGAATCTAGTCATAATTAGAGAGAACCGGTTGTCCCGCGCCCTTAAGCGATGGACATACATGTGTAGAAAAGTGAAAAACATGGAAGACGCGTGACTGTACGAGCGCTGGGGGTCCATTTTTTCAAGGAAAATGTTGAGGAATAGCTCTGGCTGAAAGATTTTGATAGCGCAGGATAGACCTTGAGAGATGAGCTAATTGTCCTAACATTCTCGACCGGCTGAAAGATTTTGATAGCGATTGAATGCAAAGCTGTACTACTTGTAGCTTCCATTTCATAATGCAAGAGCTGAAGTTGCATATTATCCCAATCTCAGCTGATCTATTTTCCATCTTCGCTCTCATTTCATAGCTCAGATAATGTTGCCGTATGGTCACAGGGCAGCAGATGTGAAGCTGGCCCATGATGCTGCTTCCTCTCTGTGCATACACAGAACATTGTTTCCCTGTCTGAAGAAATCCACTCAGCTTGTAACTTGTTTCCACACTTTTAATAGCCAGTGTGTCTCTTTCGTGGATTGTCTATACTTGGGTTCAAAGACGGCTGCGGTGAAGAAGACATGAGCTGCCTTGAATTATTTATCATATCTCTGAGCCATTTCCTCCTGTTTATTATGGATGTTGAACACAAATTTTCCAAAAGCCTTTTGGCAGTTGTTTTCTGGCAATTTTTGAATTGGGTTGAGTCTGGTGCCCCGATACTGTGGGACATCACAATCCTGTGGCATGCAGCTGACAGCTCAGCCTTCCTGCAGAGTCTGCTCTCCTCGGGGGGAGAAAGCAGGAAGAACTGTGTGCCTGTCTGCCATTACCCCACCCCTTGTTAGTAGTACAGGCTTGTTTGTTACTTCTCTGAAAGTGCCCCAACGCCCCCTCAAATCGCTACTTGTTTTCTTGTGAAAATCAGAAAAGAATGTTGCATTGAGCTTTACAAGACAGAAAATGAATGCTTGGTTTAGTTTGGTATGCTCCATCTCCCCTCTGACAGCCTCCTGTTGGGTTGGCACAGACAGAAGCTCCGGCTTCAGTCCTCTCAATTTATTTTGATATTAAACATGGGAGTGCCATTAAAAATGACTCGGCTTGCAGGATTGGATTTTTGACAGGTCCTCACTTTGCATTAGGTAATGATTCCCTCACATGTCATCCTCCATTTTTTCCATATCTGTATTCTGGAGCTTTCTTATTTATGACATTTTAGATAGTCCCTTATATGAATTTCAGCAAAGGTGACATCTTGGATGAAATGCAATATTTACTCCAGCTGTGATTAATTTTATCCTCCTATCCAGTGTGGGGAAAAAAGCTGAAGATTATGCAGATGAGGGAAATGTGAAATGTCTTTCCTTTATAAGGGAGCTTGCATAGATTACATTTAGCAAATGATTCATTTTTCTTCACCCTTAAGGAGACACAATGCTTTACAATTTAAAGGAATATATTAACAAGTTCTCAGCATCATCGCTGCATGTGTTTATTCTTTAATGTGTTGTTTCGTGCAAGCATAATGGATCTTGTTTCAGAGCGAGGTGCTAATTCTTTAGTAAGAATTCTATACAGGTCAGCACTCTGAGCTGCCACTCATTGTGCAGCAGTAATACATTTTTGCCATGAACCTAAACAACAGACAGTTGCTGTTAATGGACACTACAAAGCATAATTAAACACTGAGGGGGACTTTTTTTTTTAAAGTTCAGATACTTTTCCTGCAAGTATCGGGACCAGGTGCAAGGTGGTATAACAGAGACACATTTTTCAAGTATTCGAGAAGCTTGAACAGTTGCTCCGCTTTTTCCCTGGCATTGGCTAACAGTTTCCAAATGTAGCTCTTTGCTTTAGCTGCCTGGCAGGGAGCAGACAGTTTAGCAGTGGGAGCTCGTTTGTCACACGCCCCTGTCATCTGCATCATACCCCAGGAGGGTGTGGAGAAATTGGATTTGGGTGAGGAATGTGACGGAGTTATCCCAGGGGATGGATGTGACATTGGCTCTGTGTGACGAGGAAGTGGTGATGAGGTGGTTTGTGTATACTGGTACCCTATCACCCACAACAGTCTCCATCTCCCGTCCCTCAGTCTCACCTTATATCTGTCTGGCTCAACTCTGCAGCTGCAGTAATGGCTTTGTTATTGGGTTATGGTTTAGTTACACTACCGGAAATGTTGTTACAACCTCCTGCCAGCGTTAAACAATCTCCCCAGCATTTCTCCAGACGGCCCGCTTAATGCTTTGAGTAAATGCAGTCACCCTGAGCAGAAGCTCGATATTCAAGGTCCATATACTATTACAATTCTGTCATCGTTAGTGTTTTTTCCCCTCGGTCAATACCAATTTCTCCTTTCATGGTTTGCCACTATTACATTGCAAATACAAAATACTTGTGGATGCCACTTGTTATGTAGGAGAACTTGGACTTTGAGTTTCTTTTATTTGTTTGTCACGAAGGCTTCATTTCACCTTGGACCGTGTTTTTTAAGCTTAATAATTATCCAAACATGTACTTGCCACTGACTCCGTGATCGAGTCCACCAGCTGAATTGGCACGGGGAAGACAGGAGTCAGTCTTTTGGAGAGAGTTTGGCTTGCTGTCAGCTGTAGTACACAGCAAAATGCGACGCCAGACTTTGACAAGTCTTTACACACTGCTTTTGGGTGACATATCTGGGCACATGCCATTTAACAGTCACTTACTCAGCAAGTTTTTATATTGTATTTATATTTCTAAGAGACTAATTCTAGGATTCATCAGCAGTCAAAATGACTCAGTGTTTCTGCTGTCTGTGAGGCAAGGTAGCTCTAAAAAACCAAAAAAGCTCCCGTCTAAGAAATAGACCCAGACACGCTGACCGTACTTGTCTCTGTTCTGTTGAGTCATATGCTGTATTCATTCCTCTTTTACATGACTGGATATTATTACATTTAATGCACTTGTTTCATCAAAACTGAAAGTCGCGACATTAAATAATATCCGCAATAAGGGCATCATTTTAAGCTGAGCTGACAGGCCCGGTCATTGCATTACCATAAAACTGTTACGGTCTATTTTACCAATCACATATCTTTTTTTCTCTCTGTAGAAGCGACCATCCTCAGCTACGATGGCAGCAAGTTTATGAAGGTCCAGCTACCGGTGGTGATGCACACGGAAGCTGAGGACGTGTCTTTGCGGTTCCGCTCCCAGCGAGCCTATGGCATCCTAATAGCCACCACATCTCGGGACTCTGCTGACGCTCTGCGAATTGAGTTGGAGAGCGGCCGCGTCCGGCTGACTGTCAACTTAGGTAATGCCTTGGATACACACGCTGCGGCAGATAAGTCAAATTAAGCTAGAAACCGCTTTTAAGGGAACATAGCCATATACATACTCCTGCTCTCCCACACACACTCGGAGCAATTGGTCTTCTTTTTATATATATATTGAATAGAAAGAGATGGTGTAAAGACTTTCAATGGCAAGACTCTGCGGCTCTTTGCTCACTGCCAGTCGAGCACACGGCCAGCAATGCCCAGCAGGGAATGCTCACTGCGTGTACCGTCAACAATCTCAGATCATCTTAAAATGTGCAGCTTACAGTGCAGACACTGCTGTATTCTGTATTTCCAGTTATAATTCATACCAGGAAGCTAATAATTCTTCTGAGGATGGGGGCATTTATAATATTTAGTCATTGCCTAATGTGAAGCAGTCCTTATTTGGGGCCAATAAATACCCTACACACTTGTTCTTTAATCACTTTATTTAGAAACACTTTTATCATTGTGGGAGGAATGCATGGTCGTGCATGAATATGCGGCTGTCTTAAATGAGTACAAAGAAAGACACCCTCCACCCTCCACCCCTTCCTCTCGCGTGCCTACAGCAAAAACGGAAAATTGAGGACAAATGAAAGAAACACATTTCGTTTTTTTGTGCGCGCGAGTGTGTGCACATGTGCTTATTTGCTCAGAATAGAATCCAATGATGCCTGTGAAAAGTTTGATATCTCTCAAACAGAGCCTCGGCGCACAAATGATAGCCATCTATTTCTCCTTTCCACTGGCTAAACAGAAATGGGCTCCCTAAGCGGAGCCGTTTAGCGGTGCATGCAAAGTAGACAGCCTGTGTCTGCTGTCAACCACAAGGAAGCATGTGTCCCACCATGGAAGACAACAGCGCCACACACTGACAGCGCTGACAAGTCATATTACTGCGACTACAAAAAGATGCCCTCTGATGAAAACAACAGGCTACGGAGTTTTGTTTTCTTTTGGATTATCTTTGACACATTTCAGGTTTTTTTTTTTTAGTTTGTCTGTCAGGTTCAGTCCTCTATGCCTGCCTTCCTTGTCCCTCCTTCAAAAAGCAGAGCATTCCCTGTAAGGGTAGGCTCGTGTTGGTCTCTGGCTGTTTGCGACCACTTTTCTGCTGCGGTTGACAACACATGACAAGCAGGGCCAAATGGGAAGCAGGGGAGGGAGTTCGATCTGGGTCACCTTTCTTAGAGCTCGACACAAACTTAGCCTTAAGAAAGAAAAGAGGCGAAGCAGAATTCAGGAACAGTAGTGGGAGTAGAGTAAGATTAGCTGGGTATTTAGTACAGGAACGCCAAGTTAAGTTGTCACAGTAGAATCAAGATAATTATTTCTTGTTACCGTCAAAGAAAACAGCTGTGTAGTGTAGACTAAAGAAGAGCATTTAGATATTTTACTTAATAAAAATGATCCACATCCCAATTTAAAATACTAAAATCAATACGGTGAAGAAGACTTCATTTAATATCCGCATCGAAAAATGCACTTATGCAGAATGGATGTTTTAAGTATGCTACCACATGAAATATGAATGTATGAATCGCATATACAACACTAGAATAGAGTAATAGGGTAGAAATGAATCTGCTTTATATGATACAAGGAGGTTTTATATAACCTGACTAGATTTTTATTATCACTAAAATGTGCATGAAATAAAAAAAAACATGTTAAATGGCTCTTAGTGGAATAGATGTTATTTTATTGTGTTATTATCATTAGTGCAACATCATTCAGCATCATAATATTGGCTAAGGTGGAGCTAATTTTACTTGCTTACTAAAAAGTGGAATATTTTGAAGTAGGGAAACGGGATACAAAAGTAAAGTATCTCAAACTGAGCTTAGGAAGCACTCGAGTACATATAATTAATGACTGTTTTTTCCCTGCTGTTGGAAAAATAAGAATACCATTTAATTTTGAATTTTAGCTTATTGATATTAGTTAACGATGTAACATTGATAAGTCATGTAACAAAGTAGCAAAAAGGGACAGTGCTTTAAAGTTGTCTTGCACGGGAGACACATGGGGAGAGAGTTGGTATACCTTCCAATTGGCCCTGCATGACCCTGACCAAAATCTGAGGCTCTCATAAGAAAATAATATTAAAAAAGAGAAAGAATTTATCTTGGTGTATGTAAAACATATTTCATAGATAAACATAGCACTGCCATGTAATTAAACATCAATTCTAATGGTTAGGTGAAAAATGTGTTCCTCTGAGAGGCCACACTGCAGCACTTTCACAAGTTTGCTGCGCATTAGATCACGTTTGAGAGCATCAGATGAAGGACAGTGTCCGTGTGTGTGTCCCCAGAGGGGTGGACTGTATGCTTTAATGATGTCTGCAGCTGTAACGTTGAAAGATGAATTTATCTCTCATCTATTCTTCCCCATCTAGATTGTATCAGGATTAACTGTACCTCCAGTAAGTTACTGTTCACCTTTTCTCTTCTTCTTCTCTTAACTCTTAACTGTCCTTTCAGTCCCTAGAAGTGTTGTTTATAAACATGCTTGCTTTATATTTTGCAACTGTTAAAAAAAAAATGTAGCTATGATGTTAAAAAACATACTGAAATCTGACTCGCCCCTTGCATTGACATTGTGTGTCATCATACCAAATTCCAGCTGTTGGAAAATAAGAAATTCCTGGAGAGATGGAGGGAGGCTTGAATTAATTACAAACCCAAATATAATAGTCAGCTGTGATTCTACACACTGGGTTGTTTCTAATTAATGAACCTTTTCACTCACTGACATAAAACACGAGGCAGGTATTTTGCACGATTTCTCAGTCTTCTTCTTGCTTTCCTTTTTTTCTTTCTTCTTCTGCGTTTCACGGCGGTTGCAAATTGATGAGGCCATTCAAAGCACAGAGGAAATACAGAGTGTGATTTTATTATTCTCATTAACCTGCCTCACAGAGCAGAAAGAAGGGGATGGAGAGGGAGGGAGAGAGAGCAGATCTTGTTTGTGGGATTCGCTTTGGATGTGTGTGTGTGTTTGTGTATGTGTGCGCTTGAACAAAGAGGTTACATTGCAATATTTTGGGAGGTAAATATCCTTGACATTTATTATTCAGGAACAGTGATGAATTAATAATTACTTCTCTGGATCGTAATACACCTTTTTTTCCCTGTTTAATGATTCTGAAGTGGCAGACGCTCTTGGTATCGGCACATAACAACAGAAATACCCAAGTTTAAGCTCCATAACAGTGGGCTGGAGACTGCCACATACTGTATAGAAGGACAAACTGTTCTCTGAAACCAAGAGTGTTAGGTCTCTTTGTGTGTGTTTGTGTTTGTGTGTGTGTGCGTGTGTGTTACAGTAGCTGAAGGTCATTGACTGATGAAGAAGTGGAGACTTACACAACAAAACGCCTCTGCACAGAATCACATGATGTGACCTCTAGACATGTTTCTGTGAGCCAGCCCTTCTTAACACCTTTCTAAATGCTAAATAGCATTGTTTGTGCTTCTTCAATGCATCCCTTGTTTGTGTATGCAAATAAATAGCTCTAAGCTCTAATTCCCCCAATCCACTGCTTTAAAAGGTCATTCTTGGTTTAGTGCGAAGACATAATCATCAGCTGTTATGCTAATATTTGCGTTTTTGATTTATTTCTCTTTTTCCTCTCAGTCTGAAATATTCTTAACACTTTATTAATATTTATCAGTGTATTTATTTTAACATTGTAAATGCACAAATCTTTTGAGATCTATCCATCATGTAAAATTGAGCAGGGAAGGATAATCCTTTAAACTGTGGAACTGCTTAGTGCTAGAAAGTAAAGAGCCATATGGCAGGTAAAATGGTTAATGTAGTTGTTAGCTAAATAAATAATGTAAACTAAAGCATGTACAATGTTAATCTGAATTCATTTGGGGTTTTTTTATGTTCCCTATTCTTTTTAAAATAATAGTGCCATATGTGCAGATTAAAGCAATGCTTATATTGGCATATAAGCTGTAAATGTGCTTAAGCTTAGAAGAAAAGTAGTTTGATTTTGTTAATGTAACGTTATGCTAAAGGCAAAATGTTTGAGTAAAAGAAAAAGAACAAGACGGGGAACAGCAAGCCTTCCTTTAATAGAGCCAGACCTGATTGTGTCACAGGAAAATGTTTAATTGAAGTTCTTGGAAAGAACTTTGCTAAGCCAGTGCGTTTCCACTTATGAAGAGTTAGCATTTAATTCAAAATTTTTTTTTTCGCTTGTTATTTTTGTCCCCTTTTTTTCTATGTTAATTAATGTGTCTTGTCAGGCGCTGCGGCTCCGGTCAGCTTAGTGGATGAAGAATTTCAACACCGACTCAAAGAACACATCACTGTCAATTAGGGACCTAGGCTCCCTGGGGCTGCCCAGAGCTGTCTGAAGAAAACACTGCCACTTCGACTTAAACAATATTAACAGGCACTGAGTGACAACAAGCTGAAAATATGAACTAGAAATATCTTGTGACAGATTGGCTTTTTTGGTCTGTGAGTCCGCTCTTCTATTATTTATTAGCTTGGACTGCAGAAAAGTCACAGTTTAGACCAGGATATGGTGATGAGGGCACCTTAGCGTAATGTGATCATTCACTTCTGATCTTCTTTAGCAGCATTGCAAGGTACTTTTTCCTCTTGTTAGTCACAACGTTAGTCTTTGTTGTGGCTAATTTAATTTAAATGAGGAGATTGTTAAACACAGATGCGACACCTGTTTTCTTGTTAGAAATCATCATATGTTGGAGAGTGATGTAAGGGGAGCATGCATGCATGCATCCTGCATTCTCAGCCAAATGACTCGCACCAATTTCTGGCATCTACATTCAGAAAAGTAATCAAACTACTTCATTATAGCTCAGCTCTCATCTTACCATAAAGAATAGGAATTTCAACTAGAGTTTAATGATATTCACTTATATTTTATGCTCAGAAAGGTAAAAGGAGGGTATAAATCTGGCAACAAGTAAAGGCAGAGCTGTTCAGGAGGACTTTGGGAACAATAATAGTGTAAATGAATTAATCTGAAAATAAAAAGAGGGCTATATAAAATTACTGGAGTGCGTAGTGTAGTGTTTTCTAAGAAAAGCAACAAGCTTCACATTCTTATTAATTTATTCGTTGCAATATTCTTTAAATTAAGGAGCTAATTTTAATAAAGTTCTTGCAGGATTCTATAGCTTCTTAAATTAAGGGAAATAACTAACATCCTTTGAAATTAACAGTGTAATAGGGACTTTTCTGTCATGGGAGGAAGTACTTAATATGACATGATTAACCATGTCATTTATTGCTAAACAGTGCTAGTCTCAGTAACGTCGTGGCAATTTGAGCCTTTCAGTATTTAGCAGTTTAACATGAATTCGAAAACAAATCATTTATCATTTTAATAATGTTTCACCTCTGCTTGTACAAAAGCATTTTCACTGTAGCATTGTTGTTAATGCAGCAAAGTGGTTAGATAGCAGGTTCTGTAGCGAGGTATCCTGCTAAAGCTTTCCCTGTCGTGTTGATCTGGTTGTGATATCTCTGTTGATGGTAATCCGGTGTAGTGGCCTGCTGCTTGGTCAGTGACTTCCTCTTTCCCCCACCTATGTGAGTCACAGTGTCGGGGCATGCAGCACCAGTGTCCGAGCTGTCATCCAGCCTGCCAGAGCTGACTGACTGGATAATCACATCTTCTCATGCTGCCCTGTGCCACACTTCTTCACTGTTCCCTTGGGTCTAAAGTCAGTGAGGCAAGGAGAGATCACTGTAGATCCATCACTTTAGATAGATCACCGCCTGTGAGGGCACTAGAGAGCGCTGACTGGACTAAAAGCCCCTTAATGTCTGGCCAGCAGCTGTTGGTTTGGACCACAGATTGTACTAAAGGCAGAAAACAAAACAGGTCCAGCAGTAGTAAATGCTATGTAGGATTGTGCTTTTTGATATGACTGACCTCTTTTCCTCTTGCCTTTCTTTTCTTCTTGGAGAGCAGCAAGAACAGAATGATAGAAGGCAAAGATCAAGCACGCTTTCAAGTCCAACTCCATCCCATTATTTCATATCTCTCCTTCTTAATCCCTCGCCGGTCGTCTGGTCTCAAGCCTGCCCTGGTGTTTGGTGCTTACAGAGCAGAACTGTGTCTCAGATTGAGTGTGTCCCAGTACTTTGGAACCCTCAGATTTGCATACACATTGCAATGGAGCTTTGAAGATTGCAGAAAAGCAGGAAATAAATAGCCATAAATGGTTCAGGCGAATGAACCTGGAACCCATCTGAAATGCACCGAGCAGTATAGGCAAGCTGTCCAGAGCCTAGGGGTTTTAATACCGTCACTGTGGCACAACCTCATTGGGCTATTTTTTTGGTTATGTGTGCCTGGCAGGGGAACATCAGAGCTGTATAGCAATTCAAGATGATCTAAGAAAGGCTGTATGAAAAAATAATATGCTGCCCTAGTTGGACCAATGTTGGAATTTCCTAATGGAGAAATGTATCCTGGAGAGACTTATTATTCTTCTGATAAGATCACAGAGATTTGGTGCAGTTTCTCTGATTTTAGCTCTCATTCTTAATCTCCCCTTGAGTTTCTGGCACAGGGGTTCTCTACAAACCCATTAATGACTGCAAGCAATAACACATATGACATGCTATCATATAATATGCTGATTTCAGGACTGGATGACAAAATAATCAGAATATTTAAAATGTTTAAGTGATATTATTAGTAAGCAACGTGTTTCTAAAGACAGGAAGATGTGTAAAATATACATTTTAAACAGAATTTCATGCACATGATGTTTCTAATAGATGGAAAGTCTGGATGTTGCATTCATAAATGTGTATTTTACCCCTGTATCATTTGCTTGCATCATCACCCTCTGTTAATAAGCTGGGTGGCTCTTCTCAGAAGTCAGCAGATGTGGCATTTCTGATTTTCAAAAATAATTTTGGAAAATATTGGACTCATCACACAGCTTCACCTCACTCCACCATAAATGAGCTTTGGCTGATTGAAGGTGTCGTGTGTCCATATTTGCATTAGTTGTTATAGAAATAACCTTTTTAGGTGTAGTTTGTGCCTGCTCCAGTATTTCTAAAATGTGATGCTAGCATCAAACACTTTAAAATTATATACAGCTTTGTGCTAAAATCTTTAGTCGCCCCTCATTTCTTTATATTTTTTTTGAAGTGAACGACCACTTTGAAACATGAGCAAACATACATAGAAATATAATTTGGAGTTTGTACAATTCTATCAAGCTTGAAAGTCAGTATTTGCTATGATCACCTTTATTTTTCAACGCAGCCTGAACTCTCTTAGGCAAGCTTTCTCGTAATTTCTTTGAGTAGACTTCAAGACATGTTCTCCAGGCTTCTTGAAGGACATTCAAAGCTCTTCTTTGGATGTTAGCTGCGTTTTTGTTCTGTTCTGTGATTCAATGTTGAATCCGGGCTCTGGGGACGCCAATCCATTACTGATAGTGTTCCACTGTGTGTTTTCCTATCCAGATATGCTCTACTGCATTGGCAGTGTATTTAAGATTATTGTCATGCTGAAAGGTCATTGCCAATCAGGTTCTTTTCGAGATGGTTTTGCATAGTGGATCAAAATGTACTTATCTAAACACCACTGGCTAAAATGCAGCCATGACCAAGCCTCCACCGTGTTTTACAAATGACTGTGTTGTAGACACATAAAGATATTGATTTGAACCAAAAGTGTCAAATGTTGGTTCATCACTCCATAAGACATTTTCATTAGTAATTTGGCACACCTCAGCCTTCTCTCCCTGTTTCCCTTCCTTAAGACTGGCTTCTTGACAGCCACCCTTCCACTGAGTGCATTTCGAACCTTTGGCAAACAGTAGATCCATCTGTTGAAGGGCCAGATGCATCTCTCTGATCCTGTGTCAGGTCTTTGCTGGATTTTTTTTCTTAAGGACATTCTTTTCAGATCTGCTATAGATAATATTTCAGGTCTGACACTTTTCCTTTTATCCCTTACTTGTCCAGTGTTCTCAAGATGAACTGTGCACCATGCTGAGAGTTATCAGCAAAAAGCTTTTCAAGAATCACCTTGTTGTTGCAAAAATGTTTTATTTGTGACATTTTTGGTAAATTCAGTTAAACGAATGGGAACATATTTTGTGTTTTTGAAACATGTTTGTTTTTTTGTTGTTTAGGGGTGGGGGGGAGGGGGGCTGGTTCTGGAGAACCATTGCTCAAGACTGCATTAAACAATTACAGGAAAGTCTGGCTCCTTGGAAGCAAAATATATTAACATGATGGGTGGCTCAAAACTTTTTCACAGTCCTGTGTATTTAAGGACGAATGTGATACAATTTCTCAGTTTCAAAATTCAGTTAAATACAAGTTTTGAATGTGTAAATCCTTGCAAGGCAGATTTGCAGCACTATAGGAAACAGCATTTATTGATTTAATAAAGTGGATTCATTAGCTTTTTTTAAAGGGCATCTGTGCAGTTTCAGTAACCTTCTCCATTTTCCAGAGCATCAATTATTTCAAAGGGTGCTGATAAAAAGCACATTCTGTATTTCCTGTTTTTGTACGATTAGCACGAGGGCTAAAATGGTCTGTTCTGTTGTTTTGTTTTTTATTTGTTCCTTTTTTTCTCTGCTCACCGCCAACCACAATGCTTCCATTATGCAGGTGTTTCTTTTTGCATCACTATTTCATTTTATGTGGTGGACATGAGGGAAATCAAATATTGGCCTGCACTCTTGTAGGTAAACAAGATGGAGAGTGATACTGGGTTGTTAAGTGCCTTTCCAGTCATAGCCTTTTGGTAGTTATTTGCTGCCACCAAGTGGCATGATAGGAATTTAAGAAAATCTCAAAAGAAAGAAGACATCAGTCGTATAGCAAGCTTATATTTGTGTCTCCATTTAACTCAAAGCTCACACATTATGCATTCACAGAAAACACTTGTTTGAATATATTACAGCATCTGATTATGGCCTCCCTCCTATTGGTTCAAAGAAAATAGTGTTCAGGGAGAATTCAGAATTTTGATGCTTTATCTAATGGTGCGATCAGTGCTGCAAATGCAAGTCAAAATGTGTTTTTATGGACCATTAACTATGTTTACCTTAATGTTTTCTTCCTCTGTCCAACTACTTCATCCATTCACATTTTCTTCCTTTTGATCTCCCTCTTTCTTATTCTACTTTTATCAACCTCTCTGTTATGGATGTGTGTATGTGTGTCTGTATTAAGTGTGTGTGTTAACCGCTGTTTGGACTGTCCTGCAGGCAAAGGTCCAGAGACAATTTTTGCGGGTCAGAATCTGAACGATAATGAGTGGCACACAGTACGTGTGTTCAGGAGGGGCAAGAATTTGAAACTGACCGTAGATGATCTTCCACCTGTGGAAGGTACCTCTCATCCTCTTTTTATTTGATGTAATGTAGTAGTTTTTTGAATATGTAAACTTAAATAATCCATAACATGCTTTGCTGATCAGGAAAAAGGGTTTGATCATTTTTCTATATAGAATAAAACCTTTAAAAAAAAAAAAAAAAAATTTAAGATAAAATGTTGCTGTTTGAAAAGGAAAATAAAATTGTCTCTATTTCTCTTTTTTTCACCTTGTTGTTCTTTGGTGCTGCATAAATGAAATAAGATTGAATTGAAACAAATGATTTACGCACCACCTAACAAGTGAAAGATCCCTGGTTCGGTCCCAGGAGAAGACTCTAATCTCCTGGGGGTTGCATGAAAAGGGCATCTGGTGGAAGTTTTTTTTCCCCTTAAAGACAATAATTGTGAAGCCATTCTTTAATTTCTTTTCAGAGAGGATTTAAAGTGGATCCTTTAATTGCAAAGCAGCGCCCATTTAACTGTCAGATATCCCCAATAACACCCTCTCTCCCCTTCCCACTTCTGCCGATCAAAGGTCAAATGGCAGGTGACCACACCCAGCTGGAGTTCCATAACATTGAGACGGGCATTGTGACCGAGAAGCGCTTCATGTCCATGGTGCCCTCCAACTTCATTGGCCACCTCCAGAGCCTCTCCTTCAATGGCATGGCCTACATAGACCTCTGTAAAAATGGTGACATTGATTACTGTGAGCTCAATGCAATGATTGGCTTCAAGAACATCATTGCTGACCCTGTCACCTTCAAGTCACGCTCCAGCTATGTGACTCTCACTACTCTGCAGGCCTACTACTCCATGCACCTTTTTTTTCAGTTCAAAACCACCTCCTCGGACGGCCTCATCCTGTATAACAGTGGCGATGGAAATGACTTCATTGTGGTGGAGCTGGTTAAAGGGTAAGTGGAGACTTTGCAGCATTCATTCTGTCAAAGAAAAGTGCTTTGCCTGTAATATATCTTGTTTTGTACCCAGTAGACTTGACTGTTTGATGTCACTGGTGTTTTTTTGTGACGGTTTACACCAAACCTTCACTCAGACACATTAAAAAAATATGCCTGACATTTTTGCTTTGCTGTTGTTGCTGTCAGTGCAACAGTTGTTATAAAAGTCTCCTTTTTACACATACGGCAGACCTACCTGCCAACAGGTGCAAAGTCCAGCAAATACTGACAGCAAAAACCATTAAACTGTGCCTATCCAGTTTTATACCAGTGTAGGTGATGTTTATTTAGGCAGTAATCTCCATAAAAATGGATTATGATTTTAATAATGCACCCCTTCCTACACAGGACAGTTTCCAAACAGAAAAGAATTCTTGACAGCTTTTTTTTTTTATGCCTTTACTTCAAATTCTTCTCTTATCACCTCTACGCCAGAATATTTACTGAAAGAGCTGTCGGCTATTGCTGTTCTTTTTAATCTTCATGAAGGCAGAGCAAATACCCAACATAAAAGAGAATCGACTACACACTTATTGCAGCTATAGAATAACCTTCTTTTAAGTAATGCCGCAAGTTAGGCTTTCCCGCGTGTTAAACATTGACGCCATATTTTTTAATTAAAAACGAGCGTGCGAATCTCAAATTGACTGTAAAGCAAATAATTTAAGGATGATTTGTTCAGCGCTGTTCATTGCCCTTTGTTGTTTATTCTACCTGCCAATTATTAACTTCCACTTTTTCAAACTCTTGTATATTTATGTTTTCAAACGCACAGCCACCAACAGCGACATTTCAGTATAAAATATATTTATATACATGAGCATAATTATTTGTATCAATGTTGTTATTGTTACAGTCTACTCTGATAAACAGTCTATGTAAAGCACAAGATGACAAAGAACACATCTGATATTAGCTGATAGTTAAATATCTTCCTCCAGTTACCTACACTATGTGTCTGACCTGGGGAATGGAGCCCACCTGATCAAAGGCAACTCTAACAAACCCCTGAACGACAACCACTGGCACAATGTTATAATCTCCAGGGACACCAACAACCTCCACACTGTCAAGATTGACACCAAGATTACCACGCAGACAACAACAGGAGCCAAAAACCTGGACCTGAAGGGTATGCACACATACACTCTCTGCAACAGGGCTAGAACGAAATACATTCCTATCCCTGCAGGTACAGTCCATGAATTCCACCTCTAAAGCTAATTATTGGACCTTAGGGTAACTGTGTGCCTTTTGAGAGCCAAAAAGGTATATATATGAAAAAGGGTAATATTTGCAATGTAATATCAGGTCAAATGCAATGGGGATATGGGCAAAAATGTAATGTTTTAATATTTTATTCTTCATTTTAATAACATGATAAGTTTTATTCAAAATATATTAGTCCAAAGGACAGCAGTGTCATCTCTCAGCTACAATTTTCTATTTTTGCGAGGATGGTTCTGAGCTGGTTTCTGTTGGATGCAGGTGCAGATATGAAATAGATGAAGCACTGAATAACCTCTGTGACTAGAAATGTACTATGCAAATGGTAGTCCATTCCCAAATTTATAATTAAATAATAATTAAGTCATTAACCTTAGTTAACTTCTTTTTTATGTCTGTTATTGGCTCTTTTCCTCCTTATACTAAGGTAGAAAATGAGACAATATAAGGGATGCCTTTCAAGGGTACACCAACAGCACATTAGAGCATCCCTTTTCTGGTGTGAACCTGTTGTACACCTAATAGGATAAGGGTATCTTATTTCCTGAGAGTGCACTACAGTGTATTTCTTACATTAAATTGAGGCAGCAGTGACCTGGGTTTGTGAATGAAGGTTTGCACCAGCAGGGTGGACCCAGCAGGGGTGTGTAGGAACAATGCTTGGCCCTTACTCATTAGCACCACTTAGGTACCCTTGAGCAAGAATTCCACATTAATCTGTTCTACAGCTGCCATTAACAATGTGCATATGTTCATAAAAACAAGGCCATTTGTGCTCAGCAGACCAACCTTGAATTAAAGTTATTTTAAAGAATTATCATTTAATAACATAAAACAGCTTGTAAGGACATTGGGGTAATTGGTGTACTACCTTGAAGAGTGTTGTAATTTTCCTTATCTGAAATTGTTAATGAAACAGCACAAACATGAAAGATGACAAATGTCTGGCTTGGACATGACCACAAAAAAAAGCCACCCACAAAAAAACATTTAAATCAAGACAATTAGAAAAGGTTTCCAAAGCTAGACATAATTAACCTCATGTACTTTTTCACTTGAATAAAATAATTCACGCAACTGTTACTAATGCCTGGCATGTTCACTTTAAACGCAGTTTAAAAAGCCATCCAAAATATTTGATAATGTTTTTTATGTCCACTAGGGGTCAGTATTGTCATATTTCTCATGTCCTTACAGGTAACCTGTATATTGGAGGGGTGGCTAAGGAGATGTACAAGGAGCTGCCCAAACTGGTGCATGCCAAGGAGGGTTTTCAAGGTTGTCTGGCATCAATGGATCTGAACGGGCGGCTCCCAGACTTGATGTCAGATGCCCTGGACTGTGTGGGACAAATAGAGAGAGGATGTGAAGGTCAGTAGTCTGTCAACCCAATAAGTGAACGCAGTGGGTCGATGATGATAAATCACTGTCAAGCTCAGTCAGTCCAAGCTCAGGTATAAATTCAGTTGTTTTTCCCTCTTTATTCAATCTTTTCCCCCTTATTTTCACAAAACCATCTTAAGGGGTCATTGCAGCGCCACGCAAAGCTGCTCAGTATTCCCATTCTCCTACTTGTCCAAGACGAAGACACACTCGTTGAGAAGCACACCCACCGAGGCACCCACACTGGCAACCTGTGGCACATAATTTAACATCCATTAAATGTGTTAGTATTCTGTTAGTATGCATCAAACTCCGACGCTCCTCCACGGGCAATCGTTTCTGTTTCACTTGGCCATAATCTGCTTATTCTCTCTGCCATTTTTGTACTGCGAGTGTTATTTCCTATTTTACCCCCATTCTGTTTTGCTCTATGTATGCTTGCTGGATCTGAGAGTTTGCCAGAAGCAATCCTTTTGAATTATGTATGAATCCTTTGTTGCATGCATAAATATCATTTGCCCAGTCTAATATGTGCACCATATCCAGAGACAATATTAGATTTATTTTCCAGCGTCAGTCACTTAGTTTAATTTCACAATTCATCCACTCTTTTTCTATCGAGTGTGCGGCTTCTGATTTTTTTGTGTTTTGACATTACAAATGTAATCAAATTCATCTCCCCGTGCAGGTCTGTCAAACTTGTTGTTTTCTTTTTTTTCCTCCTACACAGAGTCAATTGAGACTCCCAATGGAAATGTTAACACATTTATTAGATTGTGATGGTGGAGTCGCCGTATAACATATAGCTACTTATATTAAAAGTCAGTAATGAATAATGAAACATTCTGGGTGTTTGGGGTTTTTTGTTTGTTTTTGAACAAGTTATCTAAATTTTCCTGAAAAAGAACGCCCGCTTCCTTCAATAGCAGCAATTTCTTGGTATTACTTTATGCTGCTGAAGCCATTTTTGGTTGGTTGCTTTAACAGTTTAGCTTAACCTAGCCTTCATTATACAGTATAATTTTTCCACCTCTGGCTCCTTCTGAAGACAAAGATCCTTCCCTTTGTCTCTCCTTCTTCAGCACTCTGTGTTTTGCTACTCCATCTCTGACATCTTGCTGCTTTTACTAACAGCTGGTATACTTTGCCTTTTCCTTTCCTATTATTTTGCTGACAAAAGTTGCATTGATGAAAGCTCACTTGCAAGGTAGATAGCTTTGTCTGTCTGATAAAGAGTCTGATGTCTCTCCCCGTGTGCATCTACAACATATCTACCCTCTAACTATCACTACCTCCACATGTCTCAATACAAGATAACTGCCTAGTGTTGCCATTCAACCACCAACTATGTGGAATGGCCTTAAGTCCCATAGGAATACAAGTCTCATTATAATCTTGTATCAGAGTCTATGGGGCTTATGTGTGGATTTGCACTCACATATTGGATGTTGTTTATTGGAACTTTTATTTCCACTGTGGGGTTTTTGATGTTCCCTGATATACATATAAGGGAATTTCTGAGCATGCCTTTTAATGGTTTGAAGAACAAAAATGTATCCTGCATGGATTTCCTCTTAAAATATTCAGCTTTTGATCTTAAAGTTGGTCATTGTAATGTCTTACCTATTATTAATCTTATTAAGCCCAGTGTTTCCTATTGTTGTATTCTCACTGTCTCTGGCACTCTATTTCTATTTTGTAAGTAGGAGGTGTTCCAAGCAACAGGACTGACTCTTTCAAGATTTAACACTTACATAAACAGTGAAATATGGCATGAAACAAACAGAACCACTGGCCAGTAACTAAAGTCAAATACACTCTGAAGTATATGAAGCGCTATTAATATTATCTGAATCTGTTTTAGGGTTTTGGGGACACAATTTGGGCATTGTTATGGGAATAAAGTAGGTTTTTACTACTCCAGGGAACACCTTTCAAGAGAAGCACCGAACTGTGCAAAATTCTTCTGCCATCCCTCATTCCTTTATTTTTTTCTTCCATGGAGACAGTATTTCTTATAACTTTTTCAGTGATCTGAAGCAATACTTCTCTCAGCTTTCTGAATGTCTTCCAACATTTTTCTTTAGATATTGGCTGCCCATTTTTAGGACAATGTGTTTGTTTAATAAGCAACTTTGCACTGACATATGAATCATTCAAGCATGATACAGTTGTGTAGTTTGGTCTACACGTAACTGACTACCAGTGTTGGGGAGTAATGGAATACATGTACCGCCGTTACGTATTTAAAATACAAAATATGAGTAACTGTATTCCGTTACCGTTACCGTTTAAAAAGGTGGTATTTAGAATACAGTTACTTTGTTGAAATAAATGGATTACACGGGGGTACTTTCCTGTTTCATAATTTCATATTGTCGCAGGTCAGGACTGTTTCGGTTTTGTTTGACAGCTATGTTCTGTAGTTCCAGGCGGCAGCGTTGCGGCTGCCATGGTTACAGGGGGACGCTCTCGCTCTGCGTGTTTCCTGGGTGAGAGAGCGCCTTTTTGTTGTTGTGCTAAGCTAATAGGCAGAATGCTACAGGCATAGCCCTAAAGAATGTAGCCTCATGGGCAGTGTAGTCCGTGCTGCAGGGAGAATGGACTTTCCATTTGACATAGCTAAGAAACTCCAGCAAAGATGTGAAAGATCTTAAGGTTATGTATATAACCCCGGTTCTCTGAGTAGCATGAGTGAGTGTCTCACTATGGGAACGCCTCCTGCGTGACCTCATCAGAAGCTCAAATACCATTACGCCAGCCCTTACAGGCTGGCTAGGTGACGCCCATGTCAGGAGGGGCCAGTGCCTCCCTATATAATAGGCTGACATAGCGTCAGATGTCATTCAAAACAAGCCCACCTCTTCCTCGCTTCCATAGCAAGGAGGGCGGTCTGGTGAGACACTCACTCATGCTACTCAGAGAACCGGGGTTATATACATAACCTTAAGTTCTCTTTCATAGCATTCGTTTCGTGTCTCACTATGGGAGAAATACTGACTCCCGGATTGCCAGACATGCCTGTTAAGAAGACAACTGTCCCCAACAGCACTTCACAGGGGAGAGGCCCCCACCCGGGAAGAACCTGCACTGAGGACTGAATGTGCTAGGTTAGGTGCTGTCACATCTAACCTGTAAAACCTAGCAAATGTATGAGGTGAGGTCCAGCATTCCACTGCACACACCTCCTGAATAGAAGCTTCCCTAAAGAGAGCCCATGAGGTTGCCAGACCTCTAGTGGAATGCGCACGTAAGCCAGCAGGGGGCTGAAGGCCCCTGCTAGTATAGGCCAGGGCAATTGCTCCTACTATCCAATGGGAGAGGCGCTGTTTAGACACAGGCTTTCCCATATGTGGTTTAGCCCAGGACACGAACAGCTGGTCACTTTGTCTGACACTCTGGGTTCGGTCCATGTAAATGCGCAGAGCACGGACTGGACACAAGGTATGCTGTTGCTCCTCTGAGGAGAAAGGCGGTGGGCAAAAGGCCGGCAGTTCTATAGGGGAACATGTGCCGACAACCTTCGGGACAAAGGCAGGGTTGAGCCGCATACTGACCCTCGTATTATCCGAGGAGAACTGAATGCATGACTGATGCACTGAGAGAGCGTGGATCTCTCCCACACATTTAGCAGAAGCTAAAGCAATTAAAAGAGCTGTCTTCAAGGACAGAAATTTTAACTCAACCTGTTCCAGGGGTTCAAATGGGCGCAGCCAATACTGTGGGAAGGTCCCACGATGGAGCCAACGGCCTAGACGTAGGCAATTTACGCCATGCACCCTTCATGAAAAGGCATATTAAGGGATGCTGGCCAACAGTCTTTCCCTCAAAACCAATATGGCAGGCCGAAATTGCTGCCAAATACACCTTGATGGTGGAGAAGGCTTTACCCTTATCAATCAGGGCCTGAAGAAATGACAGAATCACAGCCACAGAGCACTGAAAAGGGATGGCCTGTGATTCTAAGCACCAGCTTTCAAACACACGCCACTTGTGCTCATATAGCGTCCGAGTAGACGATGCTCTAGAACACTGAATAGTGTCGATAACACTATGAGGGAGCCCCACCGTGTTCAGGTTAAACCACTCACGGGCCAAGCCCATAGAGCTAGCCTCTCTGGGTGGGGGTGGAATATTTCCCCCTGTGCCTGAGACAGGAGGTCTCTGCGTAGTGGTAACGGCCAAGGTGGGCCGCACAGCTGCTGAAAAATCTCCACCAGCCAGTGTTTCCCTGGCCAGTGCGGGGCTATCAGGATCATATAGTGACTTCTCTCCCTCACTCTGGCCAGAGTTGGAGAAATGAGGGCCACTGGGGGAAAAGCATAGAGGAGGGTTCTCGGCCACTCGTGAGCTAGAGCATCCACCCCGAGTGGAGCTCTCTGATGGTGCAGCGAGTAAAACAGGGGACACTGAGCATTCTCCCTGGATGCATAAACGTCTACGGTCACCTGACCGAATCGCAGCTAGATCTGCTTCACCACCTCCGGGTGAAGCTTCCAGTCCCCATACAGCAGGTTGCCCCTGGAGAGAAGATCTGCTCCAAAGTTCAAGATCCCCGGCACGTGAGTTGCTCTCAGTGACAGCAGGTGGACACTGCTCCAGACTATCAGTCTGTGTGCCAGTGTGTGTAACTTGGACCCCAGACCCCCCTGTCTGTTGATGTAGGCCACAACGGTGGAATTGTCCGACCTCACTAAAACATGATGACCTCTCAGCCAAGGGAGAAAGTGTTTTAGCGACAGGTGAACCGCCAGCGGTTCCAGACAGTTTATGTGGGTGGAGCGCATGTGAGGGCCCCATTCCCCATTCACTGTTTCCTCATGGGTGGTGCCCCACCCGAAAGAGAGGCATCTGTGGAAATCACCTTCCTGGCTGAAACTGCCCCCATGGCAACGCCCTGAGACAAGAAACCTGGCCTCTTCCACTCGTGGAGAGCGAGTGAACAGTCTGCAGAGACGCTCACGCGACGGTGGCCGTCTCAGTGAGGGTCCAGTCCCCGCAAGCCCACCCAGCGCTGAAAGCCTCTCATGTGCAGGCGTCCCAGTGTTATCGCCACTAGAGAAGAAGCCATCAGACCGAGCAGCCTCTGGCACTGATTGAGGGTCACTGTGTTGCCTCTGCAAAACAGTGCAAGGGATGACTGTATGGCCGCTGTTCTCTCCGGGGACAGAAAAGCCCTCACCCGAAGGGAGTCTAGGCTGAGCCCTATGAAAGTAATGCATTGAGTTGGCATCAATGTGCTCTTTTCCACGTTTATCTGGAAACCCAAACTCTCCAGATGGTGTATGAGAGCATTTGTGTGACAAGTTGCTCCCTGGCGGGTTGGGGCTGCCACGAGCCAATCGTCGATGTATGTGGCCACCCGAATGCCCTTTTTCCTGAGCGGGACCACTGCTGCCTCGGTGCACGTCACAAACACCCTTGGGCTCAGTGAGAGACCAAAAGGCAGGACTACAAACTCTTATGCCATCCCCTGGAAACCAAATCTCAGATACTTTCGGTGTGGGGGATATATGGGGATGTGGAAATAAGCATCCCTCAGGTCGATTGATGTGAACCAGTCGCCCGCTCGTACAAACCGTAGCAGCGAGGCGTGCGTCAACATCCTGAACTTGTATGTCCTCAAATGCCGGTTCAGGGCACGGAGATCCAGAATGGCTCTCATCCTCCTCCCCCCTTTCTTTGGCACAAGGAAATACCTTGAATAAAATCCGCTGTGCATTTCCTCGGGAGGGACAACTCTTATAGCTCCTTTGTCTCTCAAGGTGGAAATTTCCTCCAGGAGAAAACTGGCAGACTCGCCCAGAGCACGAGAGTAAACGATTTCTTTGAAATGTGGTGGAGCGACACTGAATTGCAGCCTGTAGCCCTTTTTCAATGTCCTCAGCACCCATGCTGACTGAGTGCAGGTGGCCCAGCTCTTCATGTGGCGAGACAGAGCGCTCACTGGCCAATCCACTGAATATGGCGTTTTGGCGCCCCCTTGTTGTCGCAGCGCGAAACATGCGCCATTTCGGTGTCCCGTCACCTCTGTCACAGGCGAGCGAGGTGACGGGCTCATCTGGATCATCACAGCTGTGGAAACGCGAGTCTCCACGGGCTGCGTTATGGCAGACGGTGCTCTGTTTTTCAGCATGTTTGATTTTTTCATGTGTTTTGCAACACTCGACAGCGCCCTCGGCAAACTGCCTGGATGCGCGTGTCGGGGCTTTTTTAATACAGAATGCATGAGAGAAGTGCTTGTGAAACAACACTGTGAACTGTGGCTCTCTTTCCCTCTGGTGGGTCCGGTGACAGGAACGCCGGCCCGAGTTAAGCACTCTGTGTGGGACATGTCCCGTTGAACTTGCTCTGGAACGGAGCTGGGAGGCGGCAGGGTGGCCCATAAAGGGGGGAAACTGGGTTCGTGAGACCGTGAGGGACGACAGGGGTGTCGAGGAGTTCTTCTTTTTCCTTAGTCGTCAGGTTGGTGAGCCCGAGCCAGCGTGCTCGCTCCTGAAGAACCATGAGGCCCATGGCTCTCCCAGTAGCCTGTATGGCTAACTTGTGGAGGCGGAGGACGTGGTCAGTAATAACGCAGATTTCTTCCCACACTGTGGTATCTGGGTTAGCTGTCATGTCCTCTTCTAGCTCAGCTTGGTAAGCCATTAGCATAGAAGAGGCGTTGTGGGCTCTTACTGACAGAGCTGCTGCCTTGTAGCACTTATCCGTAGGGCTAGACTGGAAGCGGTCTGTTTTGGAGGGGAGAGATGGAGCCGATGAGGACAGAGACATCTTCGGGTGAAGATGGCTCGCCACCAACGGCTCCACTTGTGGCATCTGGCGGAGGCCGATAGACTCCATCCCCTCACAATCCAGCAGGGAGCTCCCCACGATGGGGTGTTTCTCGCTGTAAGGTTTTGCTTTCCACGTCACCGCTATCTCATCGAGTAGCTCAGGGAAAACAGGCAACACATGCTTCCCCGTCTTTTTCGCCTTTGGCAATTTCTTACCGTCAAAACGAGACTTTACAACCTCTGTTTGTATGGCGGGCCACGGGATGTTGAGCCTAGCGGCTGCGCGCTTGCACATGTCCTGCATGTCAAGATCCAGGGGAGACGGCGGTGTCGGTTTTTCAACCTCGCCGGTAGCCAAGGGCTTTGCAGCCCAGCTGATGCTAGCCAAGGAGGTGGAATCTTCCTCCTCGCCGTCGTCAGACAGCAGGAGCTCCTAGTCAGCCGACTCATCTCCGTCCTCGTTAGCATCTCCTCCCTTGGTGACTCCAGCATCGCGGAAAAACACACGATCTCCGTGTGCCTCCAGCGACGGGAAAGCGGTCACAATGGGCTGAGGGTCTGCCTCTGCCCAGCTCGGCCCTGCCGTTGCGGCCAAATCATCGGGCATCTCAGTTTCTCCTTGCGCTGCAGCAGCCTCACACAGCAAAGGGTCGCCACCCGACAGGTTAGCCTGGCGAGCTAGCCTGCGGCGGAGTAGTTTGCGTGGGAAAGCCGCGCAGTGGATACAGTCTTGTGCGGGTGTCAAGGCAGCCTGAGCGTGAGATAAACCCAGGCATGCCACACACACGGGGTGTGTATCCCAGGCAGAAATCTTCTTGCTGCAAGGACAAAGTTTTGCAACTTCGTTGAAAGTATTGCTACTTGGCACCCGCACTAGCCACAGAACAGTATTGCTACTGCTTGTATGCTAGTGGACAACTGAAAAGCTGGGAACAAAGCGCCCGGCGACCGAGTTGTTTAGCTTTAGCACCCAATAGCACAGTTGTCTACAGGCTTCTGTGAGAAGCGAGGAGAGGTTTTTGAATGACATCTGACGCTATGTCAGCCTATTATATAGGGAGGCACTGGCCCCTCCTGACATGGGCGTCACCTAGCCAGCTAGTCAAAACTAATGAAATTCTAATGAAACTCAGAAAAGTGCCATGAGATTTTGAACCACCGTTCAATGCCATTTGGAAAGTGCCTGACTGGCAACATTTTCATTTTTTGGCACGACAATGATCCCAAACACACTGCCAGTGAATTACTGAAGCAGTGTGGGATCATCTCGACAGAGAACAAAATAAAAGGCAGCCAGCATCTAAAGAAGAGCTTTCAATTTCTTTCAAGAATCCTGGAGAACTATTCATGAAGACTGCTTAAAGAAATAAAACGAAAGCTCGCCAAAAGAGTTTAGGCTTTGCTGAAGAATAAAGGTGGTCGTACCAAATATCGACTTTAAAGTTTGTTAGAATGGTGCAACTTGTGTTTTTGCCTTATATGCTTTATTTCCAGGTATGTTTGCATATGTTTCAATAAATCACTTTTTCCCAGCAAAATCTAGAAATGAAAAGTGGCTTGAGACTCTTGCTCAATTCTGTGAATGTAGTGTAGTAGAAATTCTAGATAAATGCACCATTATGTGTATAAAATGAGGGAACGGTGCAAAGTTCTGCACTCCCAAATTTAGAAGCCAGGTTGTCTGTTGAGGGCCTCCAAAGAGGCAAACTCACAAAGACAAATCATTGGACTCCAAACACGATCAGACCTTCCCAAAAGGTCAAGCTCACTAAATCTGCTGCATCTACCATAAAAAGGTCCCTCACAAATATTTCATCAGATTTTATTTTTAAAACATGTTAATACATATTCATTTATTAGTGTTAGAAATGAGCGTCACCGTTTTCTCAGCTGGGATTCATGCTCTGCTACATCAGCAGAAGTCAGATGAATTGGAACTCTTAAGATGAATAACTCTGTATGTTAATTGTTTGAAATTATTCTAAGTATGCCATAACACATCTGTTTACTTCAATCATAAGTGAGTCAGAAATGAGGATGAATTGCAGATGTGATTTATTAGGGATGTTATAAAAGATTTAATAGGCACTATAATATATTATGTAGAATGTAGCGAGAGGAACTTTTTTGCATTCAGAGAAATATTTGACAAAAGCAATCAGGAATTCATTTCTTTTTTCATGTTGCTGAATGCCCTCTGCTTCCCCCCTGCATTATTCAGCCTTGAGCAGGGTACAGCAAATGCTGAAACTATTAACCAGTTACCATAGCTACTCTTGAATCGGAAAAGGAGCTACTGTGGCTCCAATACATTAAAAAAATGTGTAAGAATGCGATTGCCATTCTGCAATTTTCCTGTTTTTTCAATCTCTCATGAGTAAATAAATAAAAAACAGCAACAAAAAATAGCCCTCCTCAGTGCATTGATTATAACTAAACTATTAAAAAGTGCTCATTTTGTTCCGATTGTATGTCATGAATCATAAGTATAGATCCTGACATTGATAATACTGTTAATGTGTAAACTTGCTAGACTAACGTAGTCTAAATACAGATTGTTAGAAATTACTATGTCTCATAAAATACAACATTTACACATTAACACTTGGCTTCACACTCACATTTTAACATGAATTGTACTAACACAAACATAATAGCCTCGCAATGGACCTTTTTTTCCATAGCTGGTAAACACAGGTGCTGCTGATGTCATGGAGAACGGTTCTGTTGTTTTTAGGTAATTATTGCTTAATTAATGTGATTACCAACACCTGTGCTTGCCTACTCTTTCATGTCAAAGTGGCTGCTGTGAAAAAAGTGTCTGTAGAGGCCACACAGCTGTATGCTTCTGGAGGATGAATACACTGGTGGTAAAATGGAAATAATCCACAAGCATGAAGATTAAACACTTTCACAGGAAGCACCAATACAGTGCAGTTTAAAAGTACACGGACCTCTGCACCTTAAGAAATGAGCATCCTTGCCCGGTTAGGTATAGCACACTGAGCTCATTGACAGGTGATGATTCGGAGAAAAAATGGAATTGAGTGGATTAAATTGCTGTTATGCATTAAATGTGACTATATGGAAGAAAATAATTAAATTACTAATGGAAGTCTAACTCAAGCGTTAAAATTATTTACATTTTTATCATTTTTGGTTGTGTGTGTTTGCTGAATACAGTTGAGTTCGCTGCCTTTTATCGCAGGGTTTGTACACAGCTAGTATTCTATGTTTTTTTGTGTGTGCTTTAATATTTAATTTCACTCTAGAGTCCATAGGTATTTATTAGTATTAAAAAAATTGTCCTCACCAGATATCTGTTTGTCTCCATATTCAGGTCCCAGCACTACCTGCCAGGAGGACTCATGTGCCAACCAAGGTGTGTGTCTTCAGCAGTGGGAGGGCTTCAGTTGTGACTGCAGCATGACGACATTTGGAGGACCGCTGTGTAATGACGGTAGGATTCCACCTTTACTTGTTCTCAAAGCTTAAAATCCCTCTAGTTCTTATTTGAAAGTCAGAAAAGAACAAAGCCATCATTACTTGTTGGCATGCTTTTTTTTAAGCCCCCCAATACTATGATGATGTTTTATTTTTCACCATTTCATTTCCTTGTGTGAGTCACACAAAAATAAAAAAGCCCTGTACACATTTCACAGTATTAGACAGATAATTCATTCCATCTGTTAACCTATTTGAACGCGGCCAAGAAAATCTTGGTATTAGACATTTAAAGGTGGGTGTTATCATTAACAGGAGCGCCATTTTTATCCCTTGCTTTCACACAGCGTTCAGACTCAGGCTCATTATTGTTTCCTGTTTCTGTTCTATATTTGTGTCCTCACGAAGCATGTCGTTTGCCAGAAACTTGGTGTACTTGTTTTGTAAACTCTCCGGGTTTGTAAACCGTGCTGGGTACTGTAACTAGTGACTGATATGTCAAAACGCGGTTAGAATGAATCTCAGTATTTCCGTAGCTCGGCTTTGAATAGGTTGTCTTTCACTGAGGGCGGCGGCAGCTGTTGCAGCTTTGCAGGGCAGAAACTTTGACACATAGCGTCTGACAGTTCGGTGAAAGCTCATTAAAATTTGAGATTTGTACCGCTAGAGGGAGCAACGCACATTGTGTTCTGATAAATAAAACATCAACAACAAGCTAAAGACGTAAACAAATACATCATGAGCTGAAAACAAATAACAGCGCTTGTTATTTATTGCAATTGTACTGGAACGCATTCATACATCAACATTACCCCAAATAAGGCATTTGCAACCCATAAATGCTCGTATGCCCACCCATTAAAACTTTATCGGAGCCCCATGATGTGATTTAAAGTTCCGTGTTATTAATCTCTCTTAAAGATGCTTAAATGGACTTTTGGTTTTGTGCTCATTAATGTTAAGGTTTCGAGCGAACAAGGGTAATGTCTCCTCCACCTTTTGAAAATTGGGCTACTTCCTTATGCAAAACATGCATAAGGGATTTTTGTTTGGTCATTATTTTCTTCTGCAGCAGTTCACACAGCAAGAGGTGAATGAGCAAAGTGCCGAAGTGCATTAAGGAGAGAGGAACAGAGTGGGCACTCTAGAGATGACACAAAAGCAGAGGAGAGAGCACCATAAATGTTAATGCATTCTGTTTCACTTCTAGCTGCTTGATAAGACCCCTGTCTTTTGTTATCAACTGAAAGTGTTAATAGATTCTCATGCAGCCCTATACCTCCAACATATCTGCAGCCAGATATAAGACTAAAAGGATTCTTCTGTCCATGATATGTTTGAGTATAAGTTTGCTGTGAACCTGCGCCTCCTTTGCTTGTTCTGTTCTACCTTCCATTCTTCGGGCTGTGTTTGGATCAACAGAGGAAATAGGGCTGTGCTGGGGGCATATTTCTGCCGGTGAACTCCGTGTGAACCTAACTTGTGCGTTAAAAGGAAAAGAAATCCAGCTTGGAACGTTATTTTTTCTCCTTTTCTTCTGTCATACATATTCATCCTGTTCTGACCCACAGAGCTCATTGACAACATTGGGAGCAGGAAGACTCATGGGGCATGTTTGCATATATTATATCGGAGCGGAACTGCTCTACCTAAGTCTAGTTACTGTAGCTAGTCTCATTATTCCTACTGACCTGACAAAGCAATGGGATGGATGAATGTGTACACCCGAGGGATTTAATATGTAACCACAAAAACATACTTTCCAAGAAATTTCTTTCACTACAGATGAACTGAGCTAGTTCTCAGAATAGCGACTCAAGAGAGCCCGGGTCTGCTGAAGGAAATATCTGTGAGTGAGAAAAATGAAGCTTGAGATGGTCGGGTTTTATCTCTGTTGATGGATTGTCATGGGGATATATAGAAGGGGGGAGGGGGGCGCAAAAAGAAGGATAGCAGCATTTCTGAAGAACACATCACTTTTTTTTACCTGATATATTTGCATAAGCTGAAATGCAGGCAATTTACAACAAAGCACTGGGCCTCTGTGTAAGCCACTTACTTGGGGAGCTATGTGCATTTCTAGATATTTCTCCAATCTTGCCTTATCGCAAGGAAGGGAAAAATCACCTAACAGCTCCTGGCCCCATAATATTCAGCCAGGGTGAATTGTACATGTGTGACAGCATAATACCACAATTTAGTTTCTAAATATTTAGCTTACAAGCTGAAAATAAGCATCATTTTGATCCCAATACTTTGTGCTTTTGTTGTTAATTAACTTTTTCATTACTCATTGTAATCATTTTTAAGAATACACTTTTATTTATTTATTCTGAAGTTTTTCAGTTATTAAATGCAAAAAAAGGTTTTTTTCATTGTAAAAACTGAAAGATAATCCAGGCTATTAAACAGTGGTTTTATACAATTTAATTAAAGTTACAATGCATCTCTTGGGCTTGTCCATAAAAATTTTTACTTTTTGACTTAGACATGCTGCTTTACAGCAGACTGATTTGTTGTACTGTAACTGGTACAATTGTATCCATCCTGCGAAAACGTCCATCCCTCTGAAGCTGCACATAGAAGTGGAAATATCAGTCACTTGGCATCATTTTTAAGCAAATGAAAGACATCAGTAGTGGCAACACTGATGTCTTAGTTGGCAATCTTACATTTTTATATTTGAAGGGTGTTTTAGTCCCATTTAGGATGGCATTGTGTATCAAATTGATTCAAATTGGTTCTTAAGATTTGAATCACTAAGATGTCTGAAAGCTTTGCTAACACTGAATATGTGGCTTGTATTGACATCATACACGCAGCACTTTTTCTTTTTTTCAGAGTATAGCATCATTTCTTGGCTGTGCTTTCAGTGTTTTATGATAAAAGTATTTCAGCTTCATAACAGCTCTGTACCTTTCGCTTCTGAATGATGGGAAAGATGATGAAAACTCTCTTCAGATCTTCTCTTTATCGTCTCCCAAACACTGATGTGCCAGTATTTTCTTTTTTCCCTTCCTTTTCTTTTCTTTTTTTTTGAATGAACTATGGACATAATAACTTAGAATTGTATTTATAGAACAAATTATCACGACTGGATACCTACAGTCGGTGTAAAAAAAAAATAAAAATAATCAAAGCGATGCTTTCGAAGATGAATCAGATTCCTCTCAGAAAGTCATCCATGCAAAATGAGTTATGATGGCTGTGAATGGTGTTAAGCATGCATTTGGTCTTATTACTACAAACTGTTTTGGTTGCCAGCAGGAATGAAATGGCATTTGGAACATATTTTCTTAAGTGACCCTGACAGAAGAGCCAGACTGCATGTATCTGTGTGTGGTGAAGTCATCAGGGGCGTTCTGCACGTTCAAACAGATGCAGATAAGCAGCCAAAGAAAAAGATTGTAAGCACTTTTTTTAAAGGCTTGAGCGTGAGTCTTCTTTTTGGGATAATGCTCTCGTTTCAGTTCAGAAGCCGGTTTAGTGTGTGTATGCGTGTGTGGGTGGGACTTAAAACTTTAGTCTGGAACTCCTGAGGGAGTGTGCCTGTAGTGGTCAAGCATCTGAGGGTAATGTACAGAGACAAATAGATTGGTGCTTGTTGTTTAGCTAAAGTGTGTTGTGGAGAGGATACAGCAAGGGGTATGCCTGGCCTTCACGCGATTTCCATCTTGCTTGGTTGCTCTTCTACTCTGTCCCGTAGCCAGAGCTATTAGTGCCATGTCAATATTGTATCAACAATGGAGACTGTATGTGGGTCTAGTCTCCATTGTCTCTGCCCAAGGGGCAAAGAGAACCCCCCACCCTCCTCATTTGAGCTGTAATGTCTAAGTCAGTGCTCGTTCTTGTGCCTTTGTAGCTAGAGAATAGTCTGTCTGGGCCCCAAGCGTGCCACCGGATTGGTCGGATTTTATTTTGAGCACATGCAAAAGTAAAAGTATCCTGTTTTTGTTACACGCTCCTCCTTCATATTGTCTAAAGGCAGCTTCTTTGCAGCACGCACAAACTCACACACTGGCTCTGAGGTGTTGCATCACTCTACAGTACAAAAGCAAGAATTCAAATAATTATTTCAAACAGTCTTTCAAGGTTACAATGAAAGAAATGTAAGAAAAATCATAAAATGAAAGAAACTAGCCTGTAAGTTTTGTTGGGATACTCTAGTGTTGCACATTTCATAGTTATATTAGTCAGCCGCAGCACGAGGGATTTACATGAACAGTCTCTTCTAAATCTTCAAGAAAATTCCTGAAATTGTTTTGTTCTTTAAACAGCGCTCTTTCAGAGCAGTTGTGTTTGTTTTTAAGATTTGTCATGCAGATAAACACACATAGTCAGGAAGCACCACAGACAGTTTGCCCTGTTCCTTTGTGCTGGCATGCAGGAATTATACCACTTAGTTTTATTCCAATCGATACAAGGGGACACCCAGTCCAGCAGTGGGGCCAGGGGGATATGAGGTACTGGAGTTAACAGCCTGCTGTCACATGGAAGTAATTTTATCTTTGCCCTGGATGTGTCTTTTAATGCAACTCAGAGAAACAAATCTATGGGTCTGAAAATATTTGGGCTTCATCTGTATTGAACGCTTGGCCTAGCTTTGAACAGCCATTGTGCCCCGAGATATAATAGAGGCAGTCTTAAGTGCCTCTGTGTATTCACTTGGGTAGCCATCCGCTCAAATGTGCATGCATGCTTGCAGGAAGTATAGCACATACAATTGATCGGTTGTAAGGCAGCAGGAGGCTTTTCAAAAGTTAGAATAATAAAAGACAAATCTGAGTTTTTAATGGGGAACAAATCTTTATACATAAGAAATAAAAGGATACATGCTTATATTTACAAATATTACTGGAATTGATCCATTTTTAGCAGTTTTAGCATTTTATGAGCTGCGCCTTATTTTGTGCTGCTGTAACAGGTGAGTTTCTTCCAGTGTGGCATTAATAAAGTCTATATTAATATTTACGGATCAACAAAGTTTAATTATGATGTATATATCTTTACATTACCAATGGTTTATAACAGCAATTTATTAGAGGAATTGTGGGTGTACTCACCTGCTCAACCTATCTTTCCCTAATGAATAAATCTTCTTGTATTTTATTTTTCTGTCATGAAATCCAACAATGAACAATGATCCTACTTTATAAGTGGTCTCTGCATTAGCACTCCCAGAACTACTGGCTCCGTTCTTGTATAAAATACCTATTAAAACACATCACTGAGCCTGTTTTACTGGGGAATGTCTTTTCTTTACTCAGACACTTTAGTGTTACTGTAGTTTATCGCTGTATTCAATCATAGACGCCCAGTGCCCACTAGAACAGTAAATATGCATTAATCCAAAACTGAAAATGTGTTATTTACGATCTTTTTCCATCTGCAGTATTTACAGGTGTGACCTGCTGATAATAAATCAGCTTGGCTGAGTGCCTGAGGTAGAATCTGGAACATGTAAATATATAGAGGCAAACATGTTTTATGGGGCTGTTAAGCTATTGAGTGGAGCAGCCCAGTAGTTTAGTATTATGAAGCGAGTACCTAATTCAAATGATGTGAAATGATGTTTTGTCTAGATGGACCCATTACATTGTAAACTGTACAAGAGGATGGCGATCTTCATCTACACACATCCCATACCTGCTGTTCCCAGATGGACACTAAGACGGTGTGCTGCTACAGATTTCTATCACATCCTATCAGTCTCAAAGAGGCTCTGCTGTTTTGTCCTATTTTTGTGTTCTTTTTTTAATTTTCAATTATTCGTCCTCCACCTCCAATTCAGTTCGAGTGGTCACTATCTGGCCTGATTATTTTCAGTAATTTTCTATGGTGATTGAGTATCTGCATTTAAATGGGTTTCTGTGCCAGGAAGCAGTTGCCATATGTGGGTAAAGGCTGTTGGCATGGAAACTAGGTCTCCTTTCCTCCCACCCTGGATGCTGTAACTTGTCTGTAACTTTGCCCAAGCAATGAGATCTCTGCAGGAAGTGGTGTAGAATAACTAACATCTTTTAGCTAGCTTGCGAGAATTTTGAAGGCTTAAATATCTGTTTTAAATTCATATACATGACTTAATACTTCACTTGATTTATGGATAAACAAAGGATACAGCTGTGAGGCTGCATGTTACTAACTTAGTATGTGATGCAGACGCATGCTGGCACAGTGACATTAAAATGTAGGAGCAGCAGTGCTAGACATATGTCAGATTGCTTCATAAACCCATCCTGCTGTTCATATGTTGTAATAAAGTTGTGGTGTGTCCCTCCACCACATAGACCTCTGTATGCTGAACAGTTTTTTTTGTGTGTGTCAGTGAACAGTATGTGGTGCGACCAAAGCGGAGCACAAGCAGTCCACACATTTAGTTGTCTTTCAACGTAATCTATGTTCTAATCACAACCTCATCTAGAACTCATTGCAGTGCAGTGGTGAGAACCTAATCTTTGAGGTGGTTTTTATTAATCGCTAGCCCACAGGGGCATGTTGACAGGAAATAAGGAGTTGTTCTTTCTCCACAACACAATACTAATTAAAGCGTTGATACAGAGTATCAGCTAAACTATCCTGCTGGGTGATACACTGACACTGTGAATATTCCCTTCTCTCATAAACACAGGCTATTGAACATGACACCCAGGGGGACTGTGGCAAAACGTGAAGACATCCCTGGGACAAAAAAAAAGTTTGCTTACTTGTTCTATTTAAAAAACTTTTGATGGCTTCTATAACCATTCTTTAAAGGATTTCACAGTCAGAAGTCATTTAATTGAAGAAGAAAAAAAATATACTTTAACTCTGTAAATTGCTCTTTGAGACACTGATGGATGTTGTATTTAAATTCACATTAAGAAAAAAGTCATTGGAGCAATTGGCTATAGTTATATATACATATATACACACACACACACACACACACACACACACACACACACACACACACACACACACACACACACACACTAACATAGGTACACAAGCAGACACATATATATATATATATTTTTTTTTTTTTTTAATTTTAGGCAGTTTTGGAAACTTTGCCTTTGGGAATTGTATACATACTACCTTTAGTTTTAGATGAGCCAAAATGTTGGAGGGGTTGTCCACATTTCTCAATGCTACATCAATAAAAAAAAATTTAAATCTAAAAAAACCCAACAAAAAATCAAAACCGTGGAGAAAGTGTTGACTGTGTTTAGAGTTAGTTTAACAGGGACGTTGGTGTGTTTTTCCATAGGAAAAAAGACAAATTAAAAACAAAAATAAAATCTCCCGGTTACTCTCCTTCACTTACATTTGGGCTTCACTTTTCCTCACTTCTAATTTGAAGTAATCCAGTCACTGAGATGACACGAGGAAAAAAAAGGTGTGCATAAAGTACGGCATCTCTTCCTCAGAGCTTCTCATTTAAAAAAAAAAAAATTATAACTATTTTTTTTCCTATTTTGCAAGAATATTCTATTTTGTTCTTATCACTGTTGCATTGTCGGGGCGACCTACTGAAATTTATATTGAGCATCATAATGGTGAAGAAAGGTTACTTATGTGACTTTGAAGGTGGGATGGTTGTTGGTGTCAGACAGCTGCTCTGAGTATTTCAGAAACTGCTGATATCTCAAGAGATTTCAGTTAAAGATTCAAAAACAGAGAAAATATCCCACAAGCAGCAGTTCTCTGGGCTTTGAGCCGATAGGAAGACAACAGTAATGCATTTCTTAATAATAATAATAATCCATTCCTTTATGACCAAAGCATCATGTTACAAATCTCAGATCTTCCCAAACTGTTTTTTTTACTGTGACTATGAGTTCACTGTACTGAAATGGACTTTGCATTCAGAAAATCTTAATTTCAATCACTAGAGCACCTCTGTGGTGTGGTGGAGCGAGAGATTCACATAATGGATTTGCAAGAGTAAATCTATGTGATGCTGTCTCATCAATATGGACTCAATCTGTGAAGAATGTTTCCAGCACCTTGTTGTGTCTATGCCAAAAGAATTAAGGCAGTTCTGAAGGCAAACAGGGGTGACTTGGTAATGGCAAGGTGTAACTAATAAATGTCCATTGAGTCCACTTCATAGTATCATAGTATAGTGTATCGGCTTTTGGTAACCTTTCACAGTGGCTTTACGGCCTTTTTATGTCATTTACTTCATGTACCCAGCAGCAACACATTGAAATTTCCCATTGTTTTACATTTTGTTTAAATAAACATTTTTTTTACTTATTTTTTTTAACATAAAAGAAATGTTGATTTCATACATTACAGGTCGTGTACTATTCCTGCAGTATAGCCACAAGAGCATCTAGAGCTTGTAAAATGCTGTCACAAAGCAAATGAATAACCTTGTCTCAAGAGGTAGTTTGCCAGCCATCTCCATAGCAAACAAACAACTGTTTAGTATGTCTGAGCATTGCTGTGCTTTCCAAGTAATAACAATATGCACAAAGGTCTAAGACAATGCAGGTGCTCCTCTCTCTAGGGGAACGTAAATAGAACTTCAGTTTGAATTGTCCTTGAACTAAGCTAACTTCCAAAAGGTTTAACACACAAAGGACAGATTTTATGTGTGGCACTAATCAAATCCTGTCTTATCTGTAGACAGCAAGGGTGGAAAGCCCACACAGATCAGTCACTGCCTTAGCCAAAGTGAGAACCAGCGATAGAGCTGTCCTGTGTGAATGGTTTAGAGAGGAAACCTGGTTAATGGGCTTGAAATATATTTTAGACCGGCCGTTTGGTGTAAGAGGCTGCCACCTCACTGTATAAAAGAAACAGTAGTAAAGGCTAGTCGGAAATGGACTTTGCTTGTTATAGAATTTCTGCAATCCATATAAAATCCAAATAAAAGCGTTCTACTATACTGAAGCATTTGAAATGAACAGGATGTTTACTAAAAATGTAGAGAAGGCACGAGGCCAATTCTAAATCTCCATTTATTGTAGGCACACAAAATAAATTCAGAGATGCCTGCAGTGCCTCTCTGTGCAGACAGTTGAAGCCACAGCCTCTCATTTCTGTATGTGACATGCTTTTTATGAGTATACATTACATTTTCTGCTTCAGGCCATTGGCTATTGATACACTTGGACATGAATGGCTTTCTATATGCTGGAAGGGACAGTGCTGGTTTTGCTTCCCACTGAATTTGTTCCCTGCATGTACTGTTATCACAGCAGAAAATGCAAGCATGTCTTGTCATTACAGGTTTTCTTCACTCAAGTTGTTAAATAACTTTGGTCTTACTGTCAAGGCTGGCTGTGTAGCAGGCAGAATTTGGACCAAAACGCAGGACTCAGAACCTAAATTTAAACCTAAAGACTTTAATACAGAACTTAAAGTGCAATGCAAATTTTCAAAAATAAATAAATAAATAATAATAAAGGCCCACCAAGTGCAAGCAAAAACACAACCATAAGTGAGAACCCAACAAAGACGAGATGCAAATTAAATGGAGGGTCTAAATACACATGAGGAGATTAGGGCAGGGTGGAGACACCTGGGAACACAGCTGAACAGAATCAAACTAGTGAGACAGGGGAAGTAAAACTGAACACAACATGCACAAGACAAGCGAATATCAGAATAAACAACACTGAGCTTAGGACCAAGACATGTGAACTTCACACGGGGACAGGAGATAAACAAACATCGGAGACATGACTGACTTCGAAGATAAAAAGTAATCAATTAAAACCATAACTAAATATTAAACAACCTAATGAGGAACACAGAGTGGAAGCAAAGGGAAACTAAGAAGCGCCTGAAAACAATATAATACTGAGAGGACTAGATAAAGAGCTATATGAGCAAATCATGAGCTCAAACAAAACTGAAAACATCGCAAAACTCAAAACCTTGAGTCAGTGACCCATGGACCATAACACTTATTGTGCACTTTGACTTACAGGGAGCACTTAATTGCATTTTAAAATACACTAGTGTTTATTTTGTGTTTATTTTGATAGCATTTTGATGTTGGTATCGAAATCTATCATTCTCTGCGCAATGGATTTAATTTGGCCAATTACTTTGGTTGATACCACCATCAAAAGTTCACTTTTTTACCAAATAGACTGAGCTGGGAACCTTCTGGGGACTAATGTGACACTAAGCAACTGTTGCAAAGTAAAGGCACTGAGTCTCTAATGTAATATTTCATAAAAATTGTTCATTTTCTTGCTATTTTTCAACACTTGATAGCCAGTAAGAACAGCCCAGTACATTCTGCACACTGTGCCATGAACAGAAAAAGCTTTAAGTATGAAATTTCTTTCTGGAGTGAAGTACAGTCTTTGAATTGTGTGCCATAAGGTGAGAGTCCCATGAGACAGGACAATTTACCAGCTTATTGTACTATTCTTAGTTAGCGTATTGTCTGTCTTGTCTTAATGTTGGTTTAAAATGGAGCACTGTAACAAAAAATAATTTCCCCCAGGGATCAATAAAGTATTCTGATTCTGATTCTGATTATTCACTTGTTGTTGAATGATTTCATGTTATTTGAAAGACTTCAAATGCTGAAAGAATGGAAGAACATGGTAATAGATACTCAAACTGTACGACCTTACATGTCAAGTCGTTGAAGATGAATAGGTTTTCAAGTGCCTTTGAAAAAATAGAATACTGAAAAAACATGTAGTAATATTTATCATTGATTAAACTTTGTGTATGGAGGAAATGCTTTCATCATACAACTGTATCTAGATGAATTCTCGTTTGACCATTGGCAGTGGCTGCAGACTGCCTTGGTATTTTTGATAATACTGTAAAAAACAGAATGAAATGAATGGTAGTTCACCTGTAAAACAGGGGCAGATTGTTTCCTTTATTTGTAGTTTTACTCTAAAAGGAAGGAGTTTCATTCAAAGGCAGGCAAGTAGCTTTTGAGAAAAATGAAAAACTGTGTAAAATCTAAAAAAACCCCCCAAAATTAAAGGCAGTAATTTGCAAATCTCATAAATCCGTATTTTATCCACAATAGAACATAGAAATCATAGAAAATGTTTAAAATTAATAATTTTAAAGAAATATATTAAACATTTGATGGCAGCAAAAAAAGTTGGAACTGGGCCATGTTTCCTGCTGTGTCACATCTTATTGTAATAACAGTCTGCAAACCACTGGGAACTGAGGAGACCAGCAACTGGAGTTCTGGAATAGCAGTGTTGTCCCATTCACTTCTCTTATAGGATTCTAGCTACTCAACAGTCCCTGGTCTTTTTTGTCTTATTGTTCATTTCATGATACTCCAAATGTTTTAGTTGGTGAAAGGTCAGGATCAGGACTATTCTATTACAAAGCCATGCTGCTCTAATGGATGCAGTTTAATATTATCTTGCTGAAATGCGAAAGATCTTCCCAGAAAACCATCTTATCTGGATAAGAGCATAATATTGCTCTAAAATCTGTATAAACCTTTCAGCACTGATGGTGTCTTTTGGATGTGCAAGGTGCCAATTCCGCAGGTACTAATAATGCATCACCATAGACCGTAGAAATACAGACTTTTGAACTGAGCAGTGATAAGAAGCAAGATGCCCCCTCTCCTCTTTAGTTTAGATGATGCGGGGTTCATTTTGATTTTTCTGACCACAGCTTTCTGCTTTGCCCCAGTCCGTTTAAAATGATCTTGTGCTCTAAGAAGATGATGTCTGAGCAGCATGTTCACATGTGGCTTCTTCTTCGCATGACTGAACTTTAACCTGCGTTTGTGAAGGGAAGATGAACTGTGTTCACTAATGATGACTTCTGGAAGCATTCCATAGCCCATTTAGTGTCTTCACAATTTTTGCATTGAGATTGTTTTATAAGATTAGCACTACATCACTACATACTGTTTTTATTTACATTTTACACAGTACCCAACATTTTCAGAATTAGATTTCTATTTATAAATACTTTCATATTCAGGAAAAGCCTTTTTTTTAAAGTGTGATCATTATTCCTTTGTTGCCCCAGTTAGTTTCAGCTTAGCGCAAATGTTCATTAACAAAGTAGCTATGGACTTCTGAAAGGAGGCGCTGCCTGTCCTTGACCTGCACGACGAAGCACTCTGAGAATGGAACTGATCTACTTCTGATGAATTTAAGGAGAGACAGACAGACAGGGCACCTTCAGTGGCCCCACTGTATCTTGGGAGCTGTCAGAGGAGATAGAGAAAACGCGTCCAGAAAAGCTGTCGACCTGTGACCCCTTTCTCTCTTACTGACAGTTAGAATTTGGTTTTTGCATTCTCAGACGCATCATCATCCCACATGCAGACACACTCACTGAAACAGACATAAATGTGTACGTACATACCCACACACAGCCTCTATTTATACTTACGCACAAGGAATTCTGAATGTTATTTCCTGCATGCTTGATCTTAATGTGTATTTAAATGGTTTTATGGAAATGAATAACAGTGTTGTGCCAGCGTTTATGCATTAGGAGGGCTGTGTGTGTGTTGGTGGTAGTGTGTGTGTGTGTCTGGGGGGGGGTTACCATTTGGTCACATCAGGCAGAATCCAGTGAGTAAAAGGAGCAAAAGCACACTATTGGCTATACAAACAAGTCGGTGTGCGATGAAAAACAAAATTCAGTCTGTTGTCTGTGTAGTTTGGGGTGCTCTAGTCTTGGTAATGGGATGTGCATTAACGTGCACACGTTTGAATCTGTTCAGTATTTGTAGGGGCGCATTCTTACCGCGAAAGGAATAAACAGTAGCATTATTTGACTGTAATTGCCACGGCGCATTAATGGTGACAAAGTGTGGTGCAGAGCAATTTCTGCATAATGTTGAAGATTTTACAGCTAGATATTTCCTTATTCAACTCAATATAGTGCCACTTCTTACACACACCACCAAACACTGTAAAAAAAACAAGGTGCAGTATTTAAAAATGAAGCCAAAAGCTGTCAGTGTCAACGCTATCCCTCCAAAAAAGCTTTTAAACTTTTTTTTTAACTTCATTTAGCAGCTCCGTTAAATTAATTATTATGTTTAAGTGAATTGAAAGAAAATTAGCGTGAGGAGGAATGAGAATTAATGTGGAGTTTGGTTTCTTTGTTTTTGCTCTAAGTGAGAATGAAGCCGTTCCATTACACCACCATGCAGTGCCATTTGCAGATTTGATTTTGCGACACTAAATGTGCATTATTTCCTATTAGCGGGCTGTTTTATCAGCTTGAGTGCTGTTATTTATGTTGCCTTCACAGCTTGCATAATGAACAGCGTGTGCAGCACAAATCTCTCGTGTGGTTGGTGATGTTTGCTGCATTTTACATAAACAGTTGCATTTACAGATTTTTTTTTCCCTAGGCTTACATGCATAGGTATGCTGTTCATACCATATCACGACCACTTTTGTGTTAGCCAATGAGAAATACTGTCGATCCTCAATAAAAGAGGACTTTTGGGATTGATTTAGATGTAATTCTATAGGGCTTTCCAGCACCAGCATCTGAGAGAGATGCTAAGAAGCAAATGAATGGGAAATGACCAGTTAATGCTTGTATGATGTGTTAGGGTCTGAGTTTACACTCCTCACTCTGTTATATACAGTTGAGCGATCTGATAGACAGGAACAGTGTAACATATTCCACTAACGTATTGGCACCCCGGCTGTGTCGAGATACTCTACAGCTCGTATGTTTGTATTGAGTGTTGACTCCCTTTGTCTGTCTGCTCTTATCATGTCACATCTCGTGATGACTAAGACTAAGACGCCGTGTTTCTATTTCTGTACACTTGCACGCATTAGCATCAGAGCATTGTCTGCTCCTCTGTCTCTCTCTCTCTCTGTGGTGTTCGGATGAGTAATGACACGTTTGATATTCGCGGAAAACTCTCAGTTGTAAAGAGTTCAGGTTTCATTTTGCATGTCAGCGTTTGAAGAGACTATTAGCGTTGTATACCTTTGTGTTGGTGACAAAACTAAGGGTGTTACTTTTTTGCTACAGTAATTGTTCTCTTTTTGCGGATCGCTCTAGAAATTTGAGTTGCGGCTGCTCGCAGGCGGTTGCTCTCATGGTCACCGTTGCTTTACATCCTGGTGGGAGGATCAGTTTTGTACAATTAGCATTTCTCACTTGTCATTCTTTTAATACACGGTGCACTGTAATCTCCTCACCAGTGCACCTGGTATACCCTGGAGAAATGGGTCTCCAAACACTCTCATTTGTTGGGACACATATGTTGCTGAGCCTGACACAGATGTGTCACTCCAGCACACAACAGGTATACCTGCTTCATGCATGACTTGGCCTGCATGCTCAATCAAGCAGTGTGTGCCTAGAAAACAATGTGCAAGGTGTTGGGATGTTGCACCTTTGGGAATTCGATGAATGTGCTGATTAAAATAATACACCGTTAGATTTTTATTCCCCTTCCCCTCTAATAGCAACAGTAAACATAATTGTAGCACTTGAGAACGAGAAACATTGTTGTCAAAGTGGCTGTAAGTGTCTGACCCTCTCTCTAAAGGGTCTCTCCGTGTGTGATAAAGTGTTGCCTGATGGCTCTTTAACTGATTTAGAGGCCCTGCTCCAGTCGGGTCAGGTACTCTTAGACCACCCATCTGCTGCTGTCCCTGCGGTTTTCCTCCAGTCCTCCAAAAAGTCATCTCATCAGCTCAGTCCACACTGGTTGCAGCCGTAAGTGAGTAACATGGGCTATTCTGTGCTCTGTGCTTGTTCTCTTCTAGCGTTTTACTCTCCGAGGGATTATTACACCCAAGCCAAATTTCTCCTCCTGTCACTGAAAAATCAGCCCCAATCTTTCACATGATTTCTCCTTTATTTCCCGTCTTTTTTTCTTCCAAAATAATTTTCTGTGGCTTTAAAAAGCAAAGAAAATAGACAAACAAACAAAAGTAAATCGGAGTGATGTTGATTCAAAAGGGGAAATATGCTCAGAGCATCGCATGCATCTGAGACACAATCCTCTGGGTCTTAAATAGAAACAAAGGCAAGCTGTTTTTGGGTCTCTGTTAAGGAGACATCTCTCTAACAGGAGCTGGAGTCAGAACACAATAGTAAATAATAAAGAAAAGCTCTCTTTAATGGTGGAAGCTTTCTTGTGGAACAGGATTTTCTCATTTTGTGGCGAACACACTACAGTACAATCATCTGGTTAAAGCAGCTGAGATCTGTAAATTAGTTTACCTCATGGGCTCAGGTGTTTGCTTTTGTGCAGGCAGAAGGAATTTAGTGCTAAATGTTTCACCTCAAGCTGGATGCATGGCCTCCTTGCGCCTCATACTTTAATGATCCCACACATCACCAGATCAAAGGGCAACCTGCAGAACAATTAACTGATGCCCTAATAGAGGACGATCTTGAAGCAAAGAATCAGAATTTCAAATTTATATCTCTTAAAGTTTGGATCTGGAGCAATATGATGCATTTGGTGAGGCTTTCAGCAATATTTCTATTATTGAATTTATTGAATCTTGCTGATTGATGAGACTCTGCTGTTCTGCTCGATTCATCAAACATAAGCTGCTGGCTCGGAAAAACCCACACAGCTTTGGTGCACTTTAGAATTCCACCACTTGGGGGCACAAATGAACAAGTAAGTAATGATAAACGTGCTAAAAGTATCACTGCTCACTGCTGATGCCAATAATTTTGGGCGCTGCGATATTAACACTGCATTTCCATTAAATAACACCTGTATTTACCCTGATATTTAGCTTCTCAAATGAAGCTTCCCCTTCCGTTTCTTTGCAAAAGTTTGCAGTTAAGGACACACTAAGTCAGGTTGTTGTCCTTGGCAAGCAGCCCTGATAGATTGCCTTATTAGGCGTAATTATGCAGATTGCACTGCTGATAATTATAAAAGTGTAAACACATTCAGCAGGAACATTCCTTTTCACCATTGCAAATGAGAACAGAGGAGAGGTTCCATGCTGCCTACTTTTTAGCACCAGGTGGCTGCACCACGTTATTGAGATTCTACAAGGTGAGAGCAACACAGTTGCCTAATATGTGCAGCATCTGCTTTGTATTTCAGTTGCTTTTTACTACTATATAGGAACACAGCGTTAGTTAGAAGAGAGAGAAATGAGGGATCCTCATCTGTCCTCCTTCCAGATGGCAGATCATAGTTTTCTTAGAGTTTAATGTTGTAACAGTATGTGCCTGCTCTTATTGTTCTTCCTACATTTAAATTCAGATGATAGCAGCCATGCTTTAAAAGTGAGTATTCAACTCTCTGCATGTATTTCTACTAAAAACTGATTATACGAAATATTCAGAGAAATTGGAAAGGGCATATTATCCTCTGTGTCACGCTGGCTAAGTTGGCTTTCTTTGGGCATGAAATGCCTGTGTATTCCCTGTAAACCGTAAAGATCAGCTCAGCAGTGCTTGCAGATTTTTTTTTTTCCCCTCAGCTTAGGACACTGCGTTTCGAAGAGAAGGATGTTGAATAGCCAGTGTGCAAACAGAAGCAGGCACACTGCAGCTGAGCCTTGTGCTCTCCAATCCTGAACTCTGAACACTGAGCACACTTCCCAGCTGAACCGGATTGTGTTTATCAGCAGGGCTTTTATGTCCACATGTTCTCTACATTCCTGTAACCCTGCTGCACTGCGATCAGCCTTCCCGCTCTTGTGAGAAATGGTCTTTTATTAGCAGGCAAGGCAGACTTGCCCGGATTCAGCACCCTCTCTGTGGACAGTTCTCGACCGCGGGCTCTGGCATTGTGCGTGCTTTGTTTACATACGTGTGTGTCTGTGTGTCGCTGTGTGTCTGAGTGTTCGTACTTATGGTTGCTCATATGTTCGTGTGTGTGTTTGAGAGAGTTCCTTAAAGTATATGAGCTGCAGCATCATCACTCTTCTGCAGTAGGTTTTCTTGAGCAATGGAGAGGCGAGGATTAGGCTGGACTGCTTCTTTCCATTTTTATTTTTTTTTTAATCCAGACGACTATTGTCACAAAACTTCCCTAAATTCACAGACAATGAAAGTGAACAGGGAAGAGACACACATAAAAAGGGGAGCAGGAGGAGTGGGAGGAATGCTGAAGGATGAGATGATAAAAGTAGAAAACGAAACGAGTCTAGCCTGTCCCACGTTCTCGTTTTTTTTTCTTTTTTTAAACCGCTGAAGAGTGTTCACACGGGAGAGTGGATTGAGAAAGACTGAAAAGAGAGAGTAGACTGTGAAAGGAATAAGGGCTGGAGGACATAGCTCCAAATCCTGCTATTCTGCCTAAATAGGCTCTTCCTCTGCAATGCACTCAGACTCCAGTGATTCGCTATGTGAATGCTGCCCATTTGCATAGCCACTCTCCCTCTTGCTTCCTGGCTGGCTGTTGAGGCTCCCCCCTCCCTCCGTCCTTCTCCTCCCTCTCCTGCTCCTCTCTCCCTTCTTCCTCTTGCGCACATCTTCTGGAACGGCGGTGCCGATGCTGGCTGTGTGTGAGTGTGTGTTCCTGCCCAGGGCTGCTCGTTCAGGTACCGGCGTTGCTATCGCTTGGTCTCACTGAGAACAGATATCTCTAGATGGGGAACGAGTGCGCTACTTGGCACAACTTACAGGTACAATCACGCAGTCTACTGCACGCTGCTGCAGCTGTCCAACACATGCAAATGAGACTCGGATTTAACTATGGTCCCATTCCTCTGGACAACCTTTGAGACCACTGGAGGAGGAAAAAGAGGGAAACTCAGAATGTCTGTTTTGATTTTCTGAAGAAAATCACTTTGCACAGAGGCTGTCAGTCTCTTCTTAAGTAGGCTCTCTTCTTTCCCTGGCATTTGCATTTTTTTGGAATATTAACAGTTTTTTGTTTTTTTTTAAATGTGAAGATGCTTCTAATTTTGTGAGTGCTTAATAGAGGGTTAAGGGGAGAAACAGAGAAAACAAGGGAACTAGGGGAATTGGAGCAAGCTGGGATTTCTCCATTGCTGTTTGAGGTTGCCCTAATTTCTTGTGAATGTTTTTGATTGTTTTTCTATGATGATTTTTAATACTTCTTTACCTACCTGGGTGCTGCTGTGGATTTCTTAACTCACTGGAGAACAGCAAGAAGCATTTTTCCCTCACGGCCGACAATTTGTGAGGTGTCCCTTTTGCTTTTTCGGTCCTTTTTATTTGGCTTTTTTAAATGATTGTTTATTTCCCTGTGGATCTGTGTCAATGTCTCTGGCCATAGTGAGATTTGGCAAGGTGAGAAGTATGGGGCTGTGAGGCTCGCTGAAGTTCCACCTTGATCTGAAGCCTCATCTGGCCACTCAGGGAAGATGTTCAGAGGCTGGAGGACACAGTTTGCTCCCCTGAGGCCTGTTCCACAGCCCCGAAACTGGAATTCAGCTTCAGTCACCCATCTGGCCTTGTGGATCATTGCCCTGGGCTTTGTGGCAGGGTCAGAACCAGGTGCTGTGGAGAGTCTCCACCACATTCACCTCTCCAATGGAAACAAGCGCCACCATATTGTGCCTATTGCTATCCACAGATCTCCTGCATCCCTAAGAGCAGGGCACAGTAAGTATTTTCTTATCCTACCATTAATGCAATCCCTAGGTAATGTGATTTCTCAAGCAGTCCATCATTGGTGTTTACTTTTAAAAGTCTGTGCTTACTTCTTGTTACATTTTACGGCCAATGCAATTTCAAGTATTACTTATGTGGTATTGTCATTTTTCTTTTTTGTAATACCTAAAACTCCCACAAGATGTGTATTCAGCTCTGTACGACAGGGCGAGTCTAGCTTAGACCCATCCCCTTTTCTGTCTCAGCAAAGTGCCCTCCATGTCTGAGATTAGCCATATCCCTATCTCCAGATGCTCCACTGTGTCCAGATTAGCCAGGATTATAACGCTATGGCGCTCCATGTTGCCCCTGGGTGTTCGGAATAGACAAAGATGAGTTGCCTTCAGCTCTGTGGGACGTCGAGCTGTTCCTGGCCCCTGCCCTGCGTGGAGTATCGATGAGGCCCCTTTGCCCATTGGGGCGAGAATGATCATGATCCAAGCATCTGAAAAGGGGAAAGAAAGCAGGGAGAATATGAGGAATTATATAACCTCATGCCAACTATTCATGCTAGACTGCAGTGTGCTTGTCTCGGCACAGTATTTGTGATGAGGGTTTTAAGAATGCTGCAGCTTTTTGTTTTCTTTTTCCCTGTTTGGCTGTACTTGTTTTCAATTTGCTCTGTCACTTTCACTCAAGGTCCTGAGATATGTTAAAGATCGAGGCAAATGATACTTGGAATAAAAAGTACTGCTTTTTTTTTTTTTTCTTAGTTATCATACTGCCCTGGCATTTTTGAGTGACGTAATCACTACTGGTGTAACACTGACGTAATGCTGAAGTACCCTGGATATCACAGACCTTGTTTAACAATGCACAACAAATGTCTACAGGAACATTGTGCTTTCTCTGATATTCAAGTTTAGCATTACGAGCTTTTGAATCATGAGTTACAACTCTGTTACATAGCTGAATTGGTGTAATGAGGACGTATTTATTGGCGCAATGTAGAAGCAAGGCTGGATCCTGGCTCACTGGGCACAGATAGACCTGCCTGAACAAGGGAGTCAGTGCTCCTCAGTGATGATGAGGGAGCTGGGAGGTTTGCTGGCCTACTGAGACAACAAGAGAGGCAATTAGGCCACTCTGCCATGACCTGTCTGTGCCGGACAACACTCAGCTTGCCTCCTGCTCTCCCTAAGGACCTTTTGGGGGGGGGGTGTTGCCTCCAGACAGATTCCATGACTTAATATAGCAGTTAGTGCAAATGCTTCCTCACGTTGTGATTACCGATGAGAGTCTGAGGGAGGCCGATTAAAAAAAAAAAAGTCTTCTCACTAACATGATTGCTGATTTTGGTTGATCAGCACAGAGGGTGCATTAATGCAAACTGGGAGGCATGCTGTTCAACATAGTACCTTGCTCCAGGACAAACCCTGCTGTTGTAAAGCCCCAGCACTGTCGTCTAATGCTGTGACAGAATTGGTTTAATTTTCATGGGGCTTGTTCTTTAGACAGAGTGTCAATTAAGCAAGCGCAGCTCACTTTTTCAGTAAAACCGAGACAAAGGGTGTTTTTAACTCTTTTTGCTTCATACTGTATTTGTAGTTTCCATCTATTAACATAAAAGGGATTCTTCCGATGTATTACCCTCACCCATCTGTCTCGCTCTGTCTCTCATATCTTTGTTAATGTTAAAATCTAATCCTATTTAGAATACTTATGTAACTGTACCTGCCTTTCGCTCTTATTGTCACAGTGCATTTAACATTGTCTCAAGTGATTAGGCCAAGCAAAGCTAACAGAGTGCTGACAGTTAGTTCAGTATGCAAACTATCTCTGTTTCTGTGGCACGAACATTCACTTTTTCCACTTAATACGAAGCTATATTTAGTAACTCGAGCAGCCCCTATGGTGGGCTAGCCATTCATGTGTCCCAAATTTTCTGACAATATGAGCTCACAATTCCTGCAATTTCATAGGAAAAGTCACATTGCAGCCTCCCTCTCTTTCTCTCTCTCTAATATATATATATATATGTATCCGAGTACTACTGTAAGAGCAAACATCTTTTGTTCCTTTTGTATTGAACTTGAGTGTCATTGATTTATGTGGAAAGAAGAAGAAAATTACCATGGTCAGGATGTATGAAATTGAGTTGGAGTGTGATGCATTGTTTGTTTAGGGCTAGCCGTAATGAGGTTCAGACAGTATCAACTCTAAGTAGCAGACATACCATTCATCACGGATACACTCCCAGAGGTGATAGTCTTCTTTCCCAGAGATGGGTACTGTACTCGATACGTTGGATAACTAGGTTATCGTGTTTTCTTTTGGACCAGTTGTTGAGAGTGAGTAGCTGATCTGACCAGTGGGAAAATAGTTTATTGTGGTAAAACTAGGAATCAGTGGTCAATAGGAAAACTGACTTCTTGGCCATTTTTGCATCTAACTTTTATTGATGAATGACAGTTCCAATTTGTGCCGTGTCTGCCATATCCTCATTTGCTTACTTTGCCTATGCTGTTTATATATTTGCCATCCTGTCAGAGTCAAAGCCCATACATTTAGTCAGGGTGGAGTCAACCTTCATTTTCTTGATGAGTATGCGTTGTACTTAGACGTCTGAGACCTCACCTAACACTCGTTCAATCAACAGTACCAGGAGTTTTAGCATTTCAAAGCTTGATGGTTTTATCAAAGTGGGTGAAGCAATTTAAGTGATTATAATCCATTTGAATGCTCTCCAGCTTCAGAGCTAAGGGTTGAAGGGATTAGAAACACTGCTCTTCTGCGCTGGCACTGCTGCACAGAGCAAATGAATGGAAAAAAAGAGAGAAAGAGAGAGAGAAGAAATAAAAGAAAAGCTATCGTAAAGAACACCAGACACGAAGAAAGTGAAGAAAGAAAACGAGAGCGAGGAGGGAGAAAGTTGATGGTGTCTGGTGTTGTCTCGCTGCCGGTGTGTTGTGAGCTTGTATAATATAATTACTCCCATGTCTCTGAGCTGATGTCATTCTGCGATAGTGCAAGGATGACAGTATCTTTGCTTCTCTGAGGCAGAAGAGATGATAGCTGCCCTGATAGGGATCTGAGTACATGTTCCTCTGCTCTAGTGGGAGCATAGGCAGTTATTGACCTGCGAATGAGAGAGCGAAGATTGCAGTCTTTTCATTCTCCTCCTCTTCTGATGTATGAGAACAAAAACACTCTCTTTTTATTTATATGTGCTTTAAGTCTTGAACCTACTTGCATCTTGTGTTACTCGTTTGCTCTCTTTCTCGATTATTCCTTTGTGTCCTTTCTTCCAACGCTTTGCTCTTTATATCTGTTTAACCACTCTGCCTAACCCACCCCCAGCTCCCTCATTGGTCTGCAGAGTCCATCCGAGCAGACAGAGTGGGCAGCCTTTTGTGCCTGCAGTGGTCTGTGTGGTTTCGGTGGTGACCAGGCTATGGTTGGCATGAACGGAAATGAGACCTGACTGTGCGTGCGGTAGGCAGCGAGAGGTCGGCTGAGTAATGTGTCCGGTTTCGGATTAGAGACTTGGAAGATGGAGAAGGAGAGAGAGAAAAAGAGACCCCCTCAGTTAACTCAAGGGTATGTCTGCTCCCCTCACATGCTTAGGTCCTGGATGAGTTTGAGTCAGTGAGCTCTTTACCCAGAAGGCACATTGTGATTCATCATCAACAGCATCTTTTTCTTCACATCTCCCTATTTCTTGTTCATCCTGTCTGTTTTCACCTCTGGCTTTCTATTTCTAAAGGTAATTTTGGAAAATGAAAAGGACCAGATGAGTAGTTGGCGTGTCACTGTTCACTGCTGGTGTTTATCTATGGAAAATAAAACAAACATGATATAGAAAACTAAATGTTGGGCACAGAAATGGATAAAATGGATAAAACATATAATTGTCATATAATCTAGTCTGCACATACGCATTTTGACAGTAAAATGTCACCATTGATTGGTTATAGATGTGTCAAAATGTTAGCAAGCTACTAATACCAATCTAGCTACTAGCATAGTTAACTGTCACAGGTGTGTGCAGTGGGCCTAAAAAATTAAGGAAACACGTGAAAGAAGCCTTTAATCCTCTAAAATGGCGGCTATTAAATTGTCAGTGTGCACAACCTATAACATGTCAAGCACTAGCAATACACAACTAGCTTACCTAGCACACCAGGATAGCTTGTTAGCTCTGTAATTTGGCGGGAATTGAGACTGCCAAATAATGGCAGGTCTCTCCGGCGCTACATTTGCTACTAATATATAATGAGTTAGTGTGAGTATGTAAAACTCTCTGCTCAACAAAAAGGAAGGAAGCACCCCCTTGTGGGGCTATTAAAAATGTGCTTTATAAGTTTATTGTTTACTGAGCTGAATTCTCAAGGTGAAAGACTATTAAATAAACACAATCTAGCAAAAAAAATAAATTAAAGCCACCATCAAAAATACAATGGGTGATGAAATCATCGGATTACAAATAGCCGATATATTTATCCAGTAGCACAAAGTATAGTGCAACAATAATGGGCTGAAACAGGCCTATGAAAACACAGGGATTGATTATATTATTTGAAGCATTTTCGTGTGGACATGAAAAGAACATTAATTATTTAAAATGATTAGCACAGTGGTTCTTAACCTTGTTGGAGGTACCAAACCCCACCACTTTCATATGCGCAGTCACTGAACCCCTCTTTAGTGAAAAATAAAATAGGATTTTTTTCAAATTCAAGACATAGATATGTTTTTACTGGTGCACAAAATGAGCCGTGCATGTCACGGTGAAGGCTCTGCCGAACCCCTGAGACCGACTCGCCGAACCCCAAGGGTTCGATCGAACCCAGGTTAAGAACCACTGGATTAGCACAATTTTCAGATGTATTATAGGGATAAAAGTGTAAAAGATGGTAAGTTACATCATTCTTTTAGGATGCTTGAAATAGCGTTGTTTCCACATTACCATTTCTGAGCTATTGCAGACTACTGGCTAGCATTAACTGCTAACGGAAGACAGCGAGTGTGGAGGAGTGATGCAGCTGTAGAGCAGGTCAAGGTGTTAAAGATGCAAATGAAGCAGCTTATATGGTTCCCTTCATTCTGTTCTGATTGACTCTTTAAATGCCTATCCATTTCCTAGAGGGGGAGACACAAGAAAGGGAAAAAATAAGAAATGGGAATAAATAAAGCCAAGATCAAGAATGCAAAAGCCCACTTTTTTTTATTATCTAATCTGAATTGAGTTCAGTCACCCCAGAGAAACCTCATTCTCTGTCATCATAATGAGGCAGCAGCTATCTCTATGCCAGTCAAGCCCGCATATACACACATGCACTCAGATATGCACGCTGCATACACTTCTCACACAAAGAGCAACCCTCTACAAAATCGTCTTTCATCTCTTTGATCACTTCGAATCACTGTCACAACCAAGTGCGAATGTGGGTAGTTAAAGCGATATGCAAATGTACACATGGGAAAACCTTCATTTATAAAGTGTATCATATCATTGATTAGATCATTAAATGCCATTGATGTAAAGTAGTTTCAACTGTACACCAATAACTCCCTTATTAATGGACTAATTGGTCGTGGATGTTGAAATCTTCCAACCTGTGCATCCACAACCACATGAGATGTTGCAGAGGATGGGTTTTTCTGGAAGTCAGCATTCAGAAGTCAAAATTGCCACTGATCATTACATTGATTTTTTTTTTTTTTTTTTACTTCGAAGTATAACTTAACTTTTACACAGTTCCTTTGGTACAAAATCGCCCTTTGCTTCCTTTCTGTGTGGGTGGATTGATTGACAACGTTCAAATTATCCTTAGCTTACTACATCATTACCTAACAACTTTAATGTCACGTATGTTGACTTAAAGATAGCCTCAAATAAGAAAACCAAATGAATGGCTGCCCTGTGTCACAATAGGAGACCGCCGTAAGAACCAGCCATGTCATAACTATTCTTCTTTTTACAATTTACAATTGCTCACCTGCAGCAGAGTGGCAACAGAAAGAAAGCTGCCCCTTAATCCACTCTAATAGGATTGTGTGGGATTTCACCTTCCTCATTGCTCCTTCCATCTCTTAGAGCCTCGGGCCTGCTGGCAAGGGCTGATAAAAACACGCCTGCCTAACACCTAAGTGCAAGCTAATATTAGCATATATTTTGCACCGCAGTGTAGAAATACAATGCATACCCACGCATATTTTTTTTCTCTCTGTTTATATATTTATTTGTTGGTAGATACATGCAATGGTGTGAGATAGAGGACAGCACAGCTCTCTTATGTAGGTGCTTCTACATTGGCTGTTGATAAGGGGGAGGCAGAGCTGTATGTACATCTCAAACACAGTATGCTGCACGACCAAACTCCCTCTCAGCCATCGACACATGCGTTGTTTATTTCTGGCGGTCTGTTTCTCCTGATCTTTTCCAGATTAATTTTATTGTGCGGCATCATTTCCATAAGATATGCATCTAATTAAATAATATCGCTCCACTTAGTGAGCTTACTTACAAAGTTAGACTACTCAGTAACAGGAAAAGCAGATGTTTAATCCTGCAATTAAGGCCAAGGCGTGCTCGCTGTCTCATGGGTGCAGCTTACAAAAAGAGTAAACAGTAAAAAAAAAAGCCGAGGCAGTGTCATGCAGGGACGACATAAAAATCAGATACATTAACATCTGAAATAGGAATGATTTGATCTGTGATCTGTTTAAAAACCAGCAGCGCTTTTTTACCCAAATATTTAACATTGCACTTTACCTCATTGGCAGATTTATGGATGCACGTTGTGTCTTGTTTGTACCAAATCAAACATGTTCTGGTAGTGTTCACGATCCACTTACAAAGTGTGAGATGTACTGCACATACACATTGCCCCAAGCTAAACTGTGCCTTGAAAAATAGTAAAGGCTTTGGAGAATGTTGATGTTTTATGTGCAGATGCAGAGATGTTTATTAAACATCTCTATAAAAACCCTATTGCGGCACGCTCATTTTGTAATTATGTAGGTTTACATTATTGCTCATTTGCATTCATGGAGCGGCGCTAAAGTTGGAATATGCTCAGTAGTGCACAGTAGCTCTGTCTGCTCTTAAAGCAATTTTCTTGTAAGAGAAGTATTTGTGCTGATGCAGTTTGGGCTGTATATGGTGATGGACCGCCAGAGTTGTCTCTAGTCTCAGATCAGAGCTTTGGCCCCAGACTCTGTTTTCTGCCTCACTTCCACTGTGTAATTATCCCCCACACTTGTCTTTTTCAGTAATTAGAACTGCAGTCATACTCCACATCTGCTGGCTCCCTAATAGAGAAGACAACAGCTTCTAGAGACCATTTGGAAGCTGTGATGTTTGGTGCATGCTACCACACAGACACACTGAAACTAAATAATGCACTGATGTCTGATGGCACAAAATCAGTCAAACGGGCTTTTAACCGGGAATGAAAAAGCTGAAAATCGACTGATGCTCGAGTTTCCTTAAGTCTGACTTTGATATGTCTGTTGGCTGGCGAACAAATTAAACACTGGATGCAGAAAAATCTAATCAACAAATTGCTGGCAATCAAAATGGCTGACCTGAAAGCAGAGAAAGGGAGCATTGTGTCTGAGGAGCAAATGAGGCAAGTGATGATGAGAGAGTAAATTAGAAGCTGTCGATACTGTGAGACACTTCTATCAGAGCCAAGGCTGTTGGCGGGGGAGGCAGATATGCAGCTGGTCAGGGTAACAAAGGGCCCGTTTGGTGTATTGCTCCATTAAGACACTGGGTCTTGTCAGCTCTGCCTGGATGGGCCATTCTGCTCCACAAGGCAGGGGCTCATGTATCACTTAGGACTTAGGGGAAGTGAGGTTGGCAGAGGAGGGGAGCAGAAGGGTGTGAGTGACACTGGTCGACTGAGCATTCATGGCATAATGTTAGCAGCCCAAGGGGTAGAATTTTACCTCTACCCTGAATTGATGGTCCTCTGCCATGAAGAGCGAGGGCGGGTTTGCATGGCTACCCTAGGGCCCCGTCATGATGAGGTGAAGGCTTATCTCTTCAGAGCAATATGAAGATAAAATATGGTGAAGTGCTGCTCTGGTAAGAAGGAAGGGGAGATTTCTTGTAGATTTCTAGAGTTTATGTCAAGGTAGAAACAGTTTAGAGCTGTTGAAGTGATGTCAGAGTCTGACTAAATACAATATCGACACGTGGCACACGTGCCAAACGAGTTATTAGTCCCTTATATTTTTTTTAAAAATCGTTTTTAATTTTTCCCATGAAATTCCTCAATAGTTTGTCTTTGCTGTGTAAAATAGAAACTAATAAGCTAATAATTAGGATTCAAGGAGTGTCCGTTTGTCACTGTTGGTTTTAGTTGCACTCAAAATAATTTGATGACCCACATTCTCTTCTAAATATTACCAGGTGTGGTGTTTGTAGACCCAGTACCATATATCTAACATATAGCTATAATTGGGTTCCATTATAGCTATATGGTACCAAGTTTGGTTAGTGACTCTCTAGAAAAATGTGAACTCCTTCACTGGTTGACGAGTAGTTGCTTTGCAAAGTCGGTCACAGAGAGGATACTGCAACAAGAACGCTGTGACGGCTTTGATGATTAGCAGATTCACTATGAATCTGACCCGCTATGCTTCGTATGCACAGGGGGGCAGATTGTTGGGGTTTTCTCTGTTGTTAGGTCTTCACCTTACAATATATACTTCCATTGTGGTTTGTGTGCTTTTGCATTTTGCTATTAGCTGGTGTTCTCTTAAGTACGTTTGACCTCTCGGGCCACCGTACAACCCTGCTTTCAAATCGTTATTTTCATGATTCTCTCTCTGTTTCCTCTCCCTCTTTCCTCTTTGCTGTGGTCGCTTTGTACTGTACTCGCCTTGAGGTCTGGCTTAAGTGCTATTCTCTCCTCATGTTTATTAGGTTCTGTTGCTCCTATGATTTTGGAGCCTGCATCTCATACCCTCTAATAAGGATGACCAATCATGGGGGCAAGCAGCAATGCCCCACTTTTAGTCTCCACTTAATTTAATTACATCAAATTAGCAAAGCAGAGAGGGGGTGGTGGTGGTGGAGCGGGAGGCTTAATCCTTTGCAGCTTATGAAGGCAGGTTGGACACTTTCAGCTGTCCTATATGGAATAGCTGCTGTGGGATTGTCTTCATTAGAAGGAGCTTAAGGCTCATAGGTCACTGGATATTGTTAAAATAATACTGTCAAAATTGACTAATTAGAATATGTGCCTGGTCTAGTCTAAAGACTAAGATGGCTGCGTTAGGACTTTCTTATGTATCCTGGTATTATATCTTTTTTGTTTTTTGCCTTAGACCCACTTATAATTTGTCAAACAATTTTAAGTGTGAAAAAAGGTGCATTTATTATCATCAATAAAACATCAGAACGTCAGATTTGCTGTTACTGCAGTACTCTAATGCCTGTAAGCAGTAAAGTATGCTGTATCAGCATAGGTCAATGTTATATCTCAATCCCAAACAGTAGATATAAGTGAATCCACTATTGGCCAGTGGTGAAGATTAGTCTCTGGGCAATGAACTGTAAAAGTTTATATCGACCGTGCTGTATATATGCCAATGTGCCCAGACTTATTAAGCCAACACAAAATAAGCAGGCAGTCTGTACTCTGGGTTGATTTAGCACCTCTGTCCTCTCTGCTTTCTGCTGACTGCAAAGAGAATAGCTTAGCTCCAGTCTTCTGATAAAGACTGAAGGAAGGATTTATCACTTAAAAAAGAAGACAAAAAAAGAAGAATCGTTGAAAGAAGCAGAGCGGAGTGTGTGCAGTATGCAGTTTCCCTTTACAGGAGTGCGGCAGTTATAGCCTGGCAGATTGTTCAACAACCACTTCATGCAAACACAATAAATGTTTTGGCTCTACACTAGCAAAACTGGAGTAAATTGATTAGGTGTCCTTGCTGTGCTATAATCCAGTGGTGTTTTTATCTGGCTGAGCAAATCTTAGCTAATCATGTGAAAATTAGAAATGGTCGCATTGAAAGTTGGTTTTGCTGTTGTTTCAGTTGTGCCGTGTGCAGGATTGTGCCTGCTTCAGCCTATGATGGAATCTTTTCACATGCCTGCTGATTCTGTTCTAACTGTCTATCCTATTATAAGGGAGGCAGTTGTTTGTGCTGAGAGAGGATTAAGACAAGTCAACAATCCATAGTCTTTTTAGTCTCCCAAAGGGCTGCTCACACACCAGTGAAGATAGAGAAAGGCTTTTTTTCAGGATCAAGGCTTGAGAGCGAGGTTTAAATTGTTGAAAGGACCTTGCTATTCTGCAATGGAACAATGAACAGATACCGAAATAGAGATAGGGGTTGCGGTTGGCCACAGGCATCTCGTTGCATCCAGTGTACCTCCTTTTCCAGTTCTCAGTGTCCATCTGAATTTCCTTCACTTCTGCCCGAAAGACAGACAACCTGAGGCTGTGCTGTAACTGCCCACTCCGAATAATTGGAAAAACAATTGCTCTCATTTTTTCAGACTTCCTTTTGTTCACTGCACTTGATTTTCGCCAACACAGAGAAGCTGCCAGTCAAAGGTGACAGGCAATTAATCACTTTACATGCCAAAGTTACATCAAGCACAAAGATGATACATGACAGGAGGGTCTGTTTCCTGCTTGTGTCTTTTTTTCCCTTTCTTCTTTGAGTCTTTGTCATGCAATTTAAAAAATATGTTCTAACTAAAAGATTTTTCCTGTAATTACTGTATATAGTTTTTGTAGTCTAAGAATATACTCTGACTAATTCAGCAAAGACAAAGCCCATACAGCAAAAATATATCAACAACGACACTGTTAAATTAGTCTGTAGCACCTAAAAACATCACCTAATCCGTTATACGGCAATGGCTGCATTCACACCATGAAATGCTTCTATAAAACACAAACCTTTTGTGTGAGGTAAAATTTTGGTATACTGCAAGTAGTAAAATAAGAAGAAAAAAGTGGAAAATGTTTTTGTTTGCATTGTTTGCATTTTGTTTGCAGACAAAAGGTTAAGCAAAATCTATCTTGCCTGTATCGCTTTAATATGAGGGAAATAAGCTTGACATGAGAAGGCATCTGCCATTCTTGCCTTAAAATTTCTTTGTTTTTTATGATATTTTCATTTCATTTGTGTGAAAAACCTATAGGAGATTAGAGTAAACTGTCTTTTGTCTCTGCATTTGTAGATGTCGACAGGGAAAATACTACACTAGTGGTAGATGTGGTTTGGCCACTCATCAGAGCAGAGTGTGTTCTGACAAATCTGATGTACAGTACAAAAGGGATTCACAGAAAAAAAGCTCTCTCAAGAGAAAACTCATGTCCTTGTGCAAAAGGTCCAAAATTGCCCAAAGCAAATTTATGGCACTAAATTTAATTATCATCGGAAGAGATAGTATTGGGATATTGTGCTGTTCTGGTGCTAAAAGCTTCATTGCAGAATGAAAGAAATGGTTCAATGACATTAGGTGAAGAACCAATTGAACTAGCAGGGAGCTCCAGGGATAGTGTGGCTGGGAGAAACATGCATCCACCACTATGTTTCTTTTTTTTTTCACTGTACAGCTATGCCTGGAGTGGGGAAAAAAAGCACATTTTTGCTGTCAGATTATCCTAAAAAATGACCTTACATACCTGTAGAAGAACTCGGTAAATGTATGAATAGGATCTCATCCTTACGTGCACTGTGCACATGACTTAATAAAGTAGAAATGTGACTGCAGTATCTCACACACCACTGTTGGTACGGACTCAGAAATGTGTAGGACAAGAAACCGCCGTGGTTCCTCTCCTCTAGAGCAGTTAAGTTCACAGCGTGTCACCAGAACAGCAACAGCCACAGACAAGAAAAACCTTGACAGAAATGCCACCTTGCCAACACAAAGGCCCACAATGCACCAGCAGGAGAACATAGTGCTTACATTATATGAGTATCCACAGAGACATCTTCTGGTATACATAAGCTAGGTTTTGCATTTACACCAGATGCAACAAATAATAAATAGTAGGAAGGAAATAGGTGCAAAAATACATAAATATACACACTGATAGTGGTGTAATAGGAGCAGTCACTGCTGGAGCTCAACAGACAAAGAAAAGATCGATACAGTAATTTAAAATCGACAAAAGAATAACATAAAGCCTTTACAGTGGTGTAAAAAAGCGATTACATAAACATGAAGCAAGATTTTGGATTCAAATGTAACTGAAATATAAAAAAACAAATGTTTATTTATTCAAATAATACATGATTAAAGAAATGATGCTTGGTATAAACTCAAGTAATTTTCATTTAACCAGATTCCATTAAATTTCACATTTTGCTTTGTACTTATGTAACAAAATTACATGGAAAATTTACATGTCATTAAATTAAAATGTCAGCAGGATATATATTTATATACATAAGAAAACAGTGTTGCTGTCACCAAAATCAGACAACTAAAAAATGTTACAGATTACTAACAGTAATAATAAATAATATATATAAAAATAATAAGTGTAAAGCAACAGTTCCATCAATAAATACACTTGTAACAGAATTTTGTTACTGTAAAACGTTCCAAAAGAATGGTACTCTTCTTTCATTACACAAAAGCTGATCCACATTCACTTAAATAACAGGAAGTGACTGTAGAAATGAAAAGATTGCCTTACAGAGCCTTCATAATAGCACCCACATGAAGCCAAAGAATAAATGTTAAAGGTCCTTAATACTAATGCTGTGACCAGTATATCTTTGTCCAGCTGAAGTAAACAAGTCGGGCAAATAGGAAAAAAAATATAATTGTAGTTCAGACACATAATCCGTTGACATTTAAATCACTTCTTCTGTTCACATCACAAGAGCTCTTTAATAATATTTGATACATTTTGTCTGCTGCTATAAATAAAATAATACCGTGGATAAAACAAGAATCGATTGACTGATAGATACGAGGTATTGGCATCATTATTTTGGATCATGGAGTGTGATGTGCCATTTAATTATACACTGAGTCCGTGTGAATGGTGCCCCTACTCGACTGTCTTTGCAATTCGCAGCTTTGTAATTGCTTCCAAGTTAGAACATGCAGCTGAAAAGATATTTAATTAGCTATGCTTTTGAAATGTTCTGTTCATAACCTCACAGTCTATTTACCACTTCATCTCCTCAACTACTAGACCATTTAATTGTCCTAAAAGGTAAAATAGAGTGAGAGAAAAGGAGATCAGAAGGGGGCTTGTTGTCGCACAGTTTTCCTGCACGGCGCTAAATCTTCAGGAGCATTGATCAGAGATAGGGCCTTTACCAGATCCCGATAGTGTCGGATTGGCTAAAAGTGTCCTTATAAATCGTGGTAGTGATTTCTGTGAAAACTGAAATGGTAAACCAATACACATCATTAAGCTTCTTTTAATAGCACTCCTCCCAGGAGGATGAGCACACCCAAAAAATAGATATCTATTTTTATGAATAAATGATGGAACAGATGTTAAACAAAAACAAAACAAAAAAAAACTTTCTTCCTTTGGGATTCCATGCAAGGGATGCACAAAAAAATATCAAAAATCAGAATTTCAAACAGCTACACTATATTCCAAATCTGAGGTAATCTATTTTTGCACGCCAGTCATTACGGGAATCCATCGCAGCAAACAGAGAGAAACGCTAGTGTTTGGTCCTGACAGAAAGCAGATCTATAATGTCATCTCTCCTTTTTCGTATTTCCATCACAACTATGTAATTATGATTGGATTCCTCCCTCGTTTCTCGGCAGAGGCGGTAATATGAGGCGCCTTGTGATGGCAGTGTTGGAGGTTAGAGGAAAGACAGTCTGCTGGCCTGACCTTAGCCTAACAGTGTAGTCAAACACACTGCCTGCTTTGCGTATCCACTCCTCCCACATCTGCTACACTAAGGCACACAGCCAGGATGCTTTGGTTTGCTCACACCTGTCTCTTCTTATGACACTGCATCACTTTCTGAACATACAGAGCCTATAGGACAGTTTGCTATATGCTGCTACCTCTTTACAGTGTAAATAGATGAAGACATTGCGAAGCCGCAGCCAAGAGGGCCTTAACACACACACACACACACACACAGGCCATGTTTGCTATTCTACAGTCTACTATCCCACACACCTCTTAGGCCAAATGCAGGAGAACTCCTGGGATGGTGCTACATTTTTAATGAAAGCAGAGTGTTTGATCTGCCAATGTTTATCTTCTTTGATGTTAACTGACACAGTAGAGAGCAGCCAGCTCTCAATGTAGTCCAACACGAGGACAGATTAATTCATTATCCTTTAACAGTGGAAGATTGCGGTTGAGGAGTTCATCCTGGAGGTCTGGTCGAGGATCCGTAGCAGCCTTGAGTAAGACCTCCAGAAACACCGTCTCTGCGTTTCTGCAGCGTGACCCCTCTGGGGAAAGGACTACAAATGTCAGAAAGCATGCATTAATGCTTCTGGGGATAGGTAAAACAAGAAAATCTTGATTACATTCAGTTTCACAGATCTTGTATTGTGCATAGCTTCACCTCCGTTGCACCTGTACCTTGTACTTTCATTTTTTATTTATTTCTTTTTTCATTAAACAGTGGGTGAATAGGGAATAAACTGAAACTCTTGTCAAATTAAAGAGACAACAAATGGGAAGAATATCCAGGACACCACTGTATCTAATGACTACAACAGATCCATATCAGCTCCGGTGTCCCAGGAGAGAACACAAATAACAAATATGGAGCCAGTGCATAATTACTCCCCAGCACTGGAGTTACAGAGGCACGTGTCTGCTGATTTCATGCCATTGCACAACTGTGTAGGTGTGCATTAGCCATGTTTCTTCGTGTATCTTAATCCTCAACAGTCCCCCAAGGACTTCCCAGTAGTTTTACATGCTTGTAAGGATTTAACACTGCTTCACCACATATTGGCAACCTTATTATCTGCATGTTGGTTTCGGAACCACTCAGCTGTTAGTTTTGTCGACCTTTGGTACCATGATTTGAGTGTTTCTTAGCTTAAAAGCACTTCTTTTCCCCCCTCTTTTTTTTTTTTAACAGTACCGGTAAATAAGCTCTTAGTGGGAGAAAGTGGGTGTCAGATCATATGAATAGACTGAGGGGGAATTAGATGCTTAAGGGCCCGATGAGTTCCAGCACTGACATGGTTTAAAAGCACTTAATTATAATAAGCTGGAACGTTCAGCGAGTGTTAGGTGGCTTGGGGGAAACGGAGACGGTGACAACAGTCCAGCGCGAGATACACGGAATCGAAGATTACTCTGTGACTGGGCCAACATCAGATATGCATTAGTGAAACAAGAAGAGCTTTTTCAGTGGTAGCCGCCAGACTTCATGAAAAAGAAATGCAGCCCGCCTCGCAAATACATCACACATAATGTCTTTCCCTTTGTAGAAGTCATCAAGCTTCATAACGCTTTTTCCATTAGGAGAACAAAAAATGCTTACAGTGTTATATCATTAAGTTTTACAAATGCGAGTTATGCTTTATGAAAACAATAAATCCCGCCATAGATCTCCATGTCCCAACCTCGTTGGTTAATCACATTATTGTTAATTAATGATGCAATTCTTTTTAGCTAATGGTTGACAGTGTGTATTGACTCAAACGAGGGGATGAAATTGGAAAACGGGACTTGAGAGCAGACTGATGCGCTTTAATCGCTGCACTATGAAGCAGAGCTAGGAGAAAGTAAACAATAGGATCTATAAAGAAAATGCAAAATGTATCGATGGTTTTATAACCTCGTGAACTGGTTTACAAGAAAATATCGGAATTACAGTCAGAATGATTTATTATCTATTGTTCAGGCTAAGGCTGTTTAACTCCCTGCCCCTATGAATATTAACATACTCTGCCTCGCTCGCACTCTCTCCCGGCTTCTCCTTCTCTTTCACACTTCCACATGTAAATGCTTCGCACACTAACAGAGCTCCTCGTCTAATTTTTCACTAAGATAGCAGTTTTTATGCTAATCTGACAGCTGCATTTATTTGCGGGCTTTCTCGCTGCCGTTGATTTCCCAATCACATGCCCTATTTGTTCACAATTGTGCACACGTAACCAAGTTTGTTCACAACCTTACTGTGTTTGCGTCCTGGAAAAAAAGGGGAAAAAAATGGATTATAACACTGTCTTACTCTCAAAACATGAGGATGACAGTAAGTAAACGTAAACAGAATCCCACAGAATTAGCTGAGATTGACTCATTTCGAAGCATCAGTTTGACTAGGTCACCGGCTTAACGCTGCACAGCACTTTCTCACTGAATAGCTAAGTAATTAGAAGCACTCTTCCATCTACTAGGTCATGTTTGAACCCTTTTATGCAGCCGCTAAAGACAACAAGGTAATGCAGCACGACAGGAAATGGCTGGTTTGGAGGTCACAAGAAGGGCATAATTGGACCAGCCAGTCAATAATGCTGCTATCTCCATCTGCCTTTGAGGCTGCTAATGAAGCATGAGAGATGGGGAGGTGCCCATTTGGCATGCTGGCTACCTGTGAACTGGGGACACGGCCGCACATTCTCTTGCATTCACTCGTATCTCTTCCCTCTAGAGGTGAAACGGGCAGTAGCGGTAAAACTGAGTGACTGTGCAGGATTGTGAGGAAATCAGAACCAGTACCTGCCTCCCTCGTTTTTGCTGAACGTTCTCCTACTCATGAATTGACACGAGTGTACTTCAGACGGGGCTGAGAGCCGTTCAAGAGTGATATGTTGCTCATTGCTTTGCAGAATCATCGCTCTGCACAATAAAACACTCCAGACTGACGGTGCTCTGTACACACGGCATTGATGCCGACTTTACTGTGTTAATAATGTTTGCGTGTTGACAGTCAGTGAGTCACGCCTGATAGACGGATGAAAGAAGAAACACACTATTAACATCTTTAATTCTGGTCTTATCTCTTTCAGCGGGAACAACATACATATTTGGACGAGACGGTGGACTGATCACATACACGTGGCCACCAAATGACCGTCCTAGCACGAGGGCAGACCGACTAGCCATTGGCTTCAGCACACATCTGAAGGATGCTGTCCTGGTGAGGGTGGATAGCTCCTCTGGTCTTGGAGACTTCTTGAAGCTCCACATTGTAAGTCAACAATATGTTATTTCTTTGTTTTCAGAGCAAAAGTACACATTTACAGCATTTTCACATTAATGATCACTAAGACGTCAGCACGGTGGCACGGTGGTTAGCACTGTTGCCGCACAGCAAGAAGGTCCTGAGTTCAATTCCAACATCAGGCCGGGGTCTTTCTGTGTGGAGTTTGCATGTTCTCCCCGTGTCTGCGTGGGTTCCCTCCCGGTACTCCGGCTTCCTCCCACCGTCCAAAGACATGCAACTTGTGGGGATAGGTTAATTGGATAACCCAAATTGTCACTAGGTGTGAATGTGCAAATGAATGTGAGTGCGAATGGTTGTTTGTCCCTGTGTGTTAGCCTTGCGACAGACTGGCGACCTGTCCAGGGTGTACCCCGCCTCTCGCCCTATGACAGCTGGGATAGGCTCCAGCACCCCCCGCGACCCTGAAAAGGATAAGCGGAAGTGAATGAAAAAAAAAAAAAGGATGATCACTAAGACATCAATCCATCTATCGATCCATGTTTTCTTCAGCTGGAAGTATCCCAGCTGTCACAGGGCGAAACCTAGCTTACTAAAACCTACTTTTTTTTAATTGGCTTCTTACTGAAGTGGGATCCTACATGAACACGATGACGGGCTTTTGACTGCAATCTTGTAACTGTTTCCTGGGGCCTAAATGGGGATTGGGGATTAATTGTGTTGAAGTTAAGAACCTATAAAGAAGTGTGTAGTTGTGTACAGCTAACAGTAGGTTAATGTGTGTGATAAAAAGGAGCCCACGTTTGCTCACCTCGCCTCTGAGTGTGACAGCTGCAGAAACAGAGGCAAATTAAGGGTCAGTTCTATACAGTGCATAGCTGACCTGGACATAATTCTGCTGGCTAGCACATGACCTTCCTATCACAAGCACCCACTTACTGACAGTAATGCTGATGCTGGCCAGGAGCATACAGGAACATTGCTCACACGTACACACATGTGAAAGCTACACACCAACAACCCAAAAAAACATGAAATTGGTCTTGAAGTTTGTCTCAACCCCAGCTGCCCACACACTGAGATTCACACTTACAGTAAGCAAACTGTGACATAAGCAGGCCTATCCCGAGGACATAGTGAAGCAATGATGTTGTTTTTTAGAGAGGCCCCCCCGTAGTTGCTGTGCTTGGACATGGGTTATTTTCTGTTTTGTCTGGTTTTTGTTTTGTTTGTTGTTACATTTTTCTCCCCAAGCTTTGGGGACAAATGGTTTTTAGCCCCTAGTCCAGAAGAAGCTGTCCAGTTTAAAATGATGTAAGGTGTTTAATGCAGACCGTTCATCATTAAATGCCATATAGGGACAGAAACAAGATGTTCAGAAGGACATATATTAAAATATGGTTAAGGCATAGATGTGCTCACTTGGATGTGCAAATGCTCTCCCACAGTCCTCACGTCTTCTGCTGCTTTCTGAGCACCTTTTCTCATGCAGCAGAGACATACTGTATCAGACTGGGTAAAACAGGAGAAATCTCCACTATAATTTAAACGATGAAAATATCTTTGGACCCCTAAGACATAGAAATCTACCCACTAACTTGCACATCATTTTTGCTAACTTATTTGTGTTTTTTCTGTCAAAATGTTTTACAGTTTAAATACAATGAGTGGTACTGCTATTTAGTACGGTGGAACACACCAAGAACACACCACCAAATAGAAAAATGCTGCAAAAGCATACAAAACACAACAGAATATGTGTAAACCACAAAGGAAGTGGGAAAAAAACACAAGGAAAGTGTTTTTGGAAAGAAAATAATGTGAAGAAACAGCTGTGAAAGTGACAGAAACTAAAACATGTGAAGGATCGTGCTGAAAAACGAACAAAAAGAAACGGAGGATTCATCCGTGTTGTGAGGGGAAAAAAAGATGTGTGGTGGTGTGGGTTTTAATCATACAATCCATGTGTGTGAAGGTTCTCAGTCATCCAGGTTATCGTAGTGTAAGGAGCTGCGAAACTGTGAACGACCATCTTTGAACAGAGGGCGGGGCTTACGACACCAACTGTCTGCCATCTATAATCCATTTTTAACATCCCTTCCCAGACGCCTTGACGGCCACTCACATTCTGGGCCATTTGATCTCAGTAAATCACATGATAAGGTGGGGCTAGGCTTCACAATGGGTTCACCTGAAACCTTGGCTGATTGTGACCCACACCTGTTTTCAACCCTTGGCTTGTGTGATTAGGTAGAGGATCAATAGGGGGTCCACAACCCTCTTGGGGACACTCCCACAGGGCCTAAAATCTGGGACTCTCCCCCATTTTCTCTTAGAACTAAAGAAGCTTCTCGGATGAGAGGTGAAACGTCTTCAAGTAACCTAAAGACGTCCAGATGCTTTTCTTTCCAAGCGCCTTAGACTACATATGATCATATATTACTGTATAATTCATACAAAGTGTATGTTAGCTTGTGACTTGTGACACGTTACTGTTTGACCTCTCAGAGCCACCGTAACTTGGGACCTTTAGGCTACAGGTTAAAATAATATAACACTTTGCACTCACTAGAAATCTCCAGCATGTTATAAGCCCTTAATACACGTATGCGCCAAGCTGTGCATTACAACATTCCTCTTCCTGGCACTGGAGGAAATGCACAAAGGTGCATTTTCTGCCGAAAGACAAAGGTCACATCTTGTGGAAACACAAGACGACAGCGTCAGCGTGTATGCCAGGTTTCAGATTCGCTGTGAACGAGTGATGAATGCTAGAGGTTATAGGCTTGAGCCTCACCGACAAGCGAGGTGACAGAGGGGAGTCTCACATTGTGTAACAAGACAGGAAGATCATGCAGCTTACAAAAAGATGCATGCACATCCTCCTCGTGGAAGAGTGTACCAATCCAATGACATTTTACAGGGAGAAATTGTTTATAACGCATGTTCATACAGCAGGGGCAGTGGCTTGTGAGAATCCCCTCTCCTCTCGCATCAGCAGTCACTCTGAAAGCTCATTTGTTTATTTCTGCACATTTCATTAGAAGATGAGCGTGAGAGAAAAATAGCTTTAAAGAGAGGAAGGAGGCATAAAAGCAGTAAATAACTTGTAGCGTTTACAGGTTTTTATAATTTAAACTGCAACGTGACCATAGGGTTTTGTCAAATGTTGATTACGAATAAAAAAAAAAACTACATGTTTTAACATGTCAGTTTAAACTTAAAATTAGCCAATAAATCTGCCTCTGAAAGACTTGTTGAATAGCATTGTGATATAGGTCTATTTCCTTAGTTCTGAAACGCAGCCAAATGAAAGAATAGCAGAAAATTAAATCACGGCATATTGAAAAAAGATACATCTTATGAAACAAACCATCTAGACGCTTCTGTCATCTCCTTATTAATTACAGAGGAAAGGACGTGTTTTACAGTGCTCCGTTAAACACAATGAACTGTGCAAAATTGCCACTTTGATGCTTTTCTTCACAAGAATAGCAGCACTCAGCGTGTCACCTACAAAACCCTTAACTAGTTGAACTGCACCCTTAGTGGATCAGGCTGTAAAATGAAACAATATTGCAATATATTGGCCATTCCCAACAGTATCCCTCTCGCTCCTTTCAGTTACCTCAGCTCTGAGCAGAAATGTCTTCGGAGGAGTGTATCTTCAGCTGTATGAGATGGGATTAGACCAGATTTCAGTATTTACCCCCCTCCTGCTCCATCCTCTACATCCCCCACCCTTCCTAATCTCCTGCTCCCATTTCATGATGACAGGAAACCCAGCGGGGCTTGAAGGACGCCATCTCAGCTCACGCTCGCAAGAGGGAATTTTCTGAGTAAAATGTGGAGACTATGATTTAAATGCACCTCAAAGGAGGTGTGATCCTTCCCCCGCCTCGCCTTTTCCAATGCAGATAAAGACAATGACTGTGAAGTCAGCGAACCATCAAATGTACGACAATCACTTTCCTCGGGCTTATTACTGCAGCGCACGTGGAAGAGGGACTAGATTCATAATAATGTTCTTGCCGTCTCACCAATTACGATGATACTCCACAATCCCTTTCACGTTTTCTAAGGTGAAGTGTATTCATGAGACTACAAGAACAAGTATCCCACATGGATGTAAGTCTTCTCTGTACATGATAGTGTGGCTTGGAAAAGAAGCCACGTATATAATTAATTGCGCTGTAGCTGAAAGTCAAATCCACACAATGACATTATGCAAAACAGGGAGTTACGGATGTAATGATCCTTGGTGGGTCTATTCAACGGTGTAATCCACACAGAAGAGGAATTGGAACAAAGTTTATAAGATATGGGTATGGAATACTTTTCTCTGTTAAACAGTTTACTGTGCAATGGCTGTGAAATTTCAGCACAGAATACTAAAGCGGGTGCTCATTTTACTTTTACGCTGTCAAGGAAGTGCCATTTATTTTTCTGCACAAACAAGGGGTGTTGGTGTCTGTTATTGGAAATCCATCTGTACATTTTTAGGAAACCATTTACTCTGAAGCTTTGCAGTAGCGTTTTTTTTTTTTGTTGTTGTCAATGAGCAGCGGTGACACCGACTATCAGAGGCTCTCCTCAGTCTCAGGCAGGGCCCCGAGGGGCCCACTCAGCTTGTTTTGTGCTGGCACTCAATCTCAGTGTAGGGGTTGGGGACTATTCCAAGTGCTTTCTTCTTTTCCTACTTCTAATTGCATGCATCGCTTTAAAAAAAAACAAAACAGGCAATGAAGGCACGCTGGCTAAGACGGCAACACTGTGAAGTTAATATATTCCACGGAGCAGAGAGGATGGTGGAGAAATAATGACTTCTCTAGTGGAGCATTGCTCCCTTCGGTCCTCCTTTAGCTGACTACCAGAAAGGGGGTTCTTCCTCTGATGGAAGACACCTTTAATTGCAGTTTCAACTCCTGCTCTCTACCCTATTAATCATGTAAAATGGCTTGAGAAGAGAGACTACCTTGCACACTGTCTGAGCATCTCAGCTTCGAGTGGGAAAATGTCAACTTTGATATGTTCTTTTGGAGTTCACATTACTTATAAAGTTCTGATTATTCACAATCGTGTGCTTCATTAGATGAACACTGCACTTTCACATTCGGTGCTATGAGATTGTTACCTGGGAGAGGTGCTGCAGGTCTCAGGAGAGAACCTGTGTCACGCTATTCCCCATGCTCCTATTAAAACACATGTCCAGGGAAGGGATCTTATTCTCATCCACAGTTGTGTTAAGGTCTCACACCCAGTAATTACCTCGCTATGCGCAGACATAGAACACAGCCGCATGCAATACCCCCAGGATTTCTGTGTATACAGCCTTCCTGCATTGCTTCCCCAGTCAGTGCATATCAATAATTAGCAACTGAGCAACTGATAGTTGGACCAACTGGAAATGGAGAAGAAATGAACACGCTCGTGTCAACTTGTGTGCAGGCGTGTGCGATTCCATGTCCAGCTAAAGGTTTTAAAATCATTTTCATATGTTGGATGCTTTTAGTGTTTGAACAGCCTTTACTTTAACTGTTGTTGCCATGGCAACTATTCCAATATAGTCTGCTGGACTTAGCTCCGTGGTGAAAATGTTCATTTTAAGCTGATTTAAAGTTAAATAGATTACATGATTTCAAATGTAAAACTGCAGTATACCATTTCTGTTATTTAAAATGCACAAATGCAAACATGATTCTTTGTAACTTTACATGAAATCAAGACATAATAGATGTTGCCACTAAGATTCCCCCCGTTGCTCTCCAATTCGAAGCCTCGGTGCTTCTTATTCACTAACACTAGGAAACAAGATGCATCCTCGGCTGTGAATCACACAACAGTAGATTTTCGCTCACTGGAGCACAGAGTTATTGGATGTGATGTACTATTTTACATTTTTTATTTTTAAAAATAATTTCTTTTGAAATGCTCCTCAAGGCATCAACATCACAGATGCGGTTGACAGGTCCTCCTCAAATTGGAGGAGGTGAAGTCTGGCAGACAGCTGCCTGCTACACACACCTGTGTCTGCATGCAGCTGCCAGTCAACACCGCAAACTTTAAGCCTTAAGAAAGTTTGGATGAGTTAAGAAGTAAAACAAAAAGAAAAAAGAAAAACAAGCTATGGAGACCATTTTTGATGGTTTTCCTTTTTTCCTCCCTTTTAAAGTAAAAGCAGAATGAATGAGCCTTTGAGGTCCAGATTTTACTCCCATGTCACATATAACGTCATAATCGACTTATTTTCGAATGATGCCTCAAGTGGTTACTGAAGGAACTGCATTTTCCCCGAATAAAATCTGTAAAATTACAAAAAACGTCATCCAAATACAGATGCGTTTCCCATGACATTATTCATCATTTAAATGTCATGCTCCAACAAGCAGAGGGTAGGAGAAAACACATTCATCACAAGCGATTTTGCTTCCCACGGTTTGTGCTGACACGAGTCACTCTTAATTCTACAGTTACCCCGCCTCCCTGGGACAACATCTTAAGACAGCCTTAGCTGCCAACCTGCTCCACATTAATCAGAATCAGCAAAAACCAACAGAGCGTGTAATTTGAGGATCATCAGCGCAATGCGACAGATGGCAAAAGGCCAAAGTTTTCTTTTCAGCCTGCTTGACCACCTTTTTGTTTCAAGATACATTCCATTTTATGTTGTGGAGGTTTCCCTTCATTCCCACTACTCCTATTTAAGGGATCTTGTAATAAAAGCCTGACTAGCAAGAATCACAGAATCAGCCCTCACAGCCTAACTCCTCTCCTTGCTTTCCCTTTGTGTGACCAAGTGTCAGTGAAACCAGAACTGCCATTTGCTTGTCAGTATGTTTGGCAGGTTGCAGCGCAGTCTGTGGCGAAGCTAGGCTAATGGCACTGTAATAGTGAATTAACTGCTGACCGTAATGAGGAGATAGCACTGAAAGGAATGAAATGAATCATTTACTGCTGATTCACTCTCCCCAACATGAATGGGGAGGAGACGGCAGTAAGAAAGGGCAATGCCTAATAACCCAGGCGCTGCATATATTTAGCATGCAGATTTTGAGCCTTAATTGTTAAAGTGGCGATGAGCAGTGTTATTAGTATGGTAATACGCTGGTAAATATGGCATTGATTTTATGTTGGCTGTGACCGATTGTAGCAAAAGGATGTAGGCGAGAGCGAATGGCCCCCTATCTCTTTTAGTCATAGACGGGACATCCACTCTTCTCGGATGATGTACCTGACCTCAAAGAATCAAATCTCATCATCTCCATATTGAGAAGAGACAGCGCTAGAATTGCCATTACTCATCTTTCAATTCCAATCATTTCTCAATTTGTTCAAGCTCTTTGCCACTACAAAGCCAAGTGGTCCATGAAGAGGAATGAATGTATGTGTGTGTGTGTGTGTGTGTGTGTGTGTGTGTGTGTGTGTGTGTGTGTGTGTGTGTGTGTGTGTGTGTGTGTGAGAGAGAGAGACAGAGAGCGAGCGAGGGGAAGATCTGTGTGTATGTGTATTTGAGAGGGCAGGACAATAATGTGTCTTCACTTTTATTAGTGTAACAAATCACAGCGAGCACAGCTTGTCATCCTCAAAGCTGTACATCAATATGTTCTAGGCTTGCCTCATACAGAACAATATTGCCATGGCTAACATGGGGTAAATTTGATTTCATCGTCAATGTTACACTGTTAGGCATGTTCGCTTTTTGGGGAGTTACAAGGTTAGAAGTGTCAACATTGTGTTTGTTTTTATCTGTGTGAAACATTTTTTGATTGGCTCAGCTATTCTCCAAAGTTCTCGCTGAGCACATTTGTGCAGAGCGCTCAGGCTGCTTAGCCTCAAACGTTGCTCAGATTTTAAGATTCTTGCTTAGTTTAAAAAGAATTTAAAAAGAAACTAAAAGGCAGACCTCAGTATGCTAAAGCATGAGGTTTTGTGTGTGTGTTTTGTTTCTTTTTTGGAGTGCCACAGCATGGAGTCACCATAGTTGTTGACTTCTGACACAGCTGCCCCGAGCCTCGGGGTGAGATAAAAATAGCCTTCTCTTTCTTGCTCCATTACAGTGAGCTGTAGCTCAGCGTCCGCAAACTATCACATGTAGAGCTTATTTTTATAGGAAGTACATTGTTATTCTTTGAATGTTGATTGCCTCGTTACAACAAGTAAATCATCGAATATAATCTGAACAGTAACAGATGATGAAGCATAAATAGGGATAGTGTGAATAAATCTAAATAACTGTAGCACTGCATTAGTGTCTTCTAGTTTTTCCCCCCCTTTTTGACAAGCAGTGTAAAACTCTCTGAGGAATGACTGAACATGGAGTGAGAATAGCTGTTTTCTGTTGTCATTACACTTAGTAGTGGCTGTATGATTTCATTGTTATAAAGTCAAGGGAAATGTATTTCTAGAAGCATATGCAAGCATGTTTGTATGCGCTTTTAGAGATGTTGCCACACTTGCGCTGCACGCCCTTTAAGTCCACTTATGTTAACCGAGGTTGAAGCACAAGTAAGGCAATTTGGACCGGGCCAAGTCTAAAATTACTTATACAATTACTTACACATATCCCTGGCAAAGACAAATCTTCTCTGCTAATTATTCTGTAATTGTTGTCGGTGCCCTGTTGTTGATGGCTTCCATGGTGCTTTGTGTGGGGCTGCATGGAATATTTAACAGATAGCTCGCCTTGTTCCGGTCAACTTAATTACCTTTTTTTTTTCACTGCGGCACTGTTCTTCTCGCCAGCCTGTTGTGCTTTCACACACATAAATATAATACACATATAAGCATGCTGTTTTTAATTATGTGCTGCTGTGGAAACATTTTGCAGCATGGCACTGTAGGCAGAGCGGCGTGTGCTATTAGTGGTTTAGCTCAGATAACTGTAGCCTTGAATTATTGTATTCCCCTTTCCATTTCATATATATATCATTTTGTTTGAATATCTTGTATGTGCCAGGAACACGAAAATTATCCTCCTTTGTTACAGTTTGCTTTCACCAGCAAGCCGCACAGGCTCATAAAACATTTAGAGTGACTGAGCAGCAGGAAGCTATAGATTGAAACAGATCTTTTGGACATATGGAAATCAGCATAAATGAAACCAAACTTGACTGGGGTTAGTGTGGTGGGGGAACCGTATCCGCTCTTAAAATGTCTCAGACTTCTGAGGGAGCAACCACATAGTCAGCAGAAACACTCATCTTCCTCTTGTCCCCGGTTTTCATTTATGAATAATGGATTTAGTGGCCCTTCCTATATCCTCTATTGCTGCCGGTCAATATTACTAAAGACTAACCTGGAAACACAGCTATTGTAATTTCAGGTGTATATGCCGAGGAGCACTTGACATTCAAGTTAAATATTGCAAGACGGATGTGTATTTTCTTCATTGGTATTGCTTTTGGGGCAGACTGTCTGGCCACTGCCTTCTATTGTCTTCCAGCTATTAGAGTGTAATGTTGCAGACAGGAATTCTAAGTGAGCCTCTGGTCATAGATAGTTTATACCACAGCCTCATCAAAGGAAAATTTGTATGTGTGCGCGTGTCTGTATGCGCGCGCGTGTGAATGAATATCATTCTCGGCTGCCTCCCCGCTATAATAAGAGCTGCTGTGCAGTGAGGGCTGCTGGTGCGAGAGCAAACAATCCATGACGTGTCAGCAGCCTACATGTGCAGCGCACCTCATACAGGGAGATCAAACAGACAGGCACATGTTGTTCCTTTGTCCTCTTCCATCCCTCAGGTAAGCGCACGAGGTTGAGCAGGGCACCCCTGGATTTGTGGCCTCATTCTGCCCAGTTTATCAGCCATGCAGCGTGCCTTACCTCGGGAGAAAAGACAGACACTGCGCAGAGAGAAGGCTGGGATTTGTTTATGTTGCAGTAAATGTTGCACTATCGAAGAGGTGCTAAACTTTATGGCCTGTTTTGCGGGTCTTCTAAGTAGTTGGTATGAGTGATGATTTGGTTTGCTTTTTCCCAGAAGGGCGAAGCAAACACCTTGACAACAGTAATTAAAAGTGTATGTGAGGCCTAAATCATTTTCTTCTCTCCTTCTCCTCCCTTCACTTGGCCTAATAAATCAGTTATGCTTGAAGTGTCTCCCTCTCCTTAACTCTTTATTTCACTTGCGCATTTTGTGAAATAGCCCTGTGTCTGACAAGGAGGGGTTATAAAAGATGTAGAAAATTGTTGTGGGAATTCTATGTCTCTGCTGGATCCAGACTGCGCTTAACACTTGAAGTCAAAGCTTTAATGTGGCTTCAGCACAGAAGCATTACAACATCTGATCAGGTATAAAGCTAAAGCATTTAAAGTGTATACACTATAGCTGAGAGTTACTATGAATTATGTGTTTTGTAATTGATTTTCTAATTGTGGTATGAGATCCATCTATCCAGTCATTTTCCTTTGTTATCCTATTCAGAGTTGTTAGAGGTTTGGATCTGGGAGAAAAAAACAAAAAGCAGGCGCTGTCAGCCCTCTTTAGAATACAAACATAACATGTTTATCATGAGGCCAGTTGAGGAGAAAAAGTGAGCTGGAGATGTCACCCAAGTGATGCCTCAGAGTACAAAGCGTAAAAAAAAAGTCACCCAAATCAATGCCATATCCATCTATGCCCACTCTTTAACCCATGTAGTCATTTCTGTGGCAATTAAAGGCCAGAATGCTGTTGTTATTTATATGAAAATGTAACTGCTATTGAGTGCCAGTGTTGCCCACCACGCTTCTTTAGTCAGTAGCAGCACAAATCAATGGCCAGCCAGTCAGCCAGTCTGTGTGTGTTTGTTTTTAAATCCATAAACATCCACTCAATAAACTCGCAAACCTTGGTCATTGCAGCCATTATTATGGTATTTCCAAGCTGGAAGTAATTGTATAATCATTACCACTTCATGAAATCGTAATAGGTGCTGCAGATTAGAGACAAAGTAATGGCATGAGCCAGGAACTTGTGACTCCATCACTATTAAACAGATGGCAATGAAAAGTTTGTTTGTGTCCACACGAAGCACAGGCCAAGACCTTTTTTTATAGTTTGCTTTCATCCATTACATCTGTAATGTTTAGCCTTGTTAGTCTGGCAGCAGCCACACACACATTTTACATGTCATTAACAACCACAGCTCACATTAAAAAGGCGCACAGCGATGCATTTTTAAAGAATGTGGCTGCTTGCTGTCTCTGTTATTATCAAAAATTTAAGCTGCGCAGTTGCCTTGGAAAACATGTCACTGCTTGTGTCCGAAGTGTAGGGTTGACATTTTATAAAAGGTTTGATATCTCTTAGCCCCACTGGGGATTTCCTAGCACACCCTGGGACCTCTTCCCAGGCAGGCAGTGGCAGTGGCGAACCTAGTCACACATCCGGCCTTATCGGCCTGTCGTATTATTTCACCACAAAGAACCACAGAGGCCTTATCTCGCAGCCATCTTCCCGATAAGGTCTGCTGCAGCAAACAAAAATAAAAGACAAAAAGGAGGGTGTGAGAGAACAAAATAACAAAAGCGGAGCAATGTTCCTTCGATGTGTTGGTCTTTTATTACCTTTTCCCTGCAAGATGACTGATAAAAAGCCAAAGACAATGAAGGAAGGAAAGACGGAAGATAAGTGGAGCAAAAAGAAAGGATAAAAAACTGAAAAGATAAAGAATAAGGACTGTGTCAGGAAAAGCCTGATGTTGGCGCAGGGGGGATGAAGGGGATAAGATGAAACAAGGGAGGTGGAAGGATTAAGTCTGAAAAAGGACTCGAGTGCACATACACAAGCCACGAGCTCTCATCCTAGACTACGCTTTGCGCTTTGCAACATCTACTGACAAGTTGTCAGATGCAGGTCGCTCATAAACTCAGCGACTGTTGTTGTAACTGACACTCTTACACGTATGTGCACGCATGTAGGAGTGTGTGTCCTCCTCGCTCTCGGTAGTTATGTGAAACGTGTCACTGTATCATCATCATAGCCAGGGATTCATGCGAGATCTAAACGTGCGCACACACCAACAATGGGAGATGAGGCATGTTACTGCTGCACAGACATGACTTCATTTTTTTTCATAGGTCTTTACTTAAGTAGATGATGGAGCAGTTAACAGCATGAGTGAGCAAAACAGTTCAGGAGCAGCATCTTATACCAGCTTACTTATGTCTCCCTGCCTCAGCTCAGCTAGAGTTTTTCAGTTTTATACAGATACAGAAGTCCAGTTAATTCTAATGCACAGTATTAATCATGATGGCAGCAGTACCCACCACTCTTCTCTGATCACTTCTTCTGTTATGAACCACGACTACGGGGTAAAGCTGAGTCATGATAATGGGTACTTGTTTAACTTTCACAAAGACAACGACTACATTGACAGAAAAGACCTTCAGTAAAGCCTGGCCAGTTTTTAGAAAGTCTGTTTAACTGCCCAGACTTGGGTGTCGAACACTCTTGTCCCAAATTTCTAAAACTTGGTAGCAGCACAACTAATTTCAGTGCGCACACGGGGCTTTTCATTCACTGACGCATTTTGCAACATGCTGTTTGAATCGCTGCAATTTAATTTTGTTTACTTGTCAGATATAATTGCTCTCACTGAAATTTCATGGATTCTCTCACCACTCTCTAAATTGTTGTGAAATTCAAATGTACTATTTCCTGCTTGCTGGAAATTGAAAATATTTGCTCCTGCTGCTCCAGTGTGCTCATCACAGTCAGCTGGTTTCCATGAGCCTTTACCTAAGGGCTATGGTCTTTAAAAAACTATTAATTGTTCTCCCACAAAACGCTGCGTCCAGATGAACAGAATCAACTTTTGGAGATATTAATTATGTATTTGCACACAATTAATAGCAGCCCACTGACTCCAAGGTCCTGACTCAGATCTGAAAGTTTATCAGCTTGGTTTATAAATATGATATGAGTAAACTTTGGTTGCGTTTCAGTCCCCATGAAACCTGGATTTATTTTTTGCAGGAATGCTGATCACCTGCTCTAAAACTGCTCAGCAGCTCTGAAGGCCTGGAATTTTCAGCACGCACCTAAAAGTCAGAGTTATAGCTGGCTGTGAAGGACAGATCCCATGGCAGCGTGCACGCATGTATATTGTGAACAAGTGGGTGTGTGTGTGTGGGTGTTTGTGTTCACGCGTGCCCTTGTGTGTGAATTGTTCAATAAAGTCATCACAGGCCTCATAAAGAAAGCTGCCATTTACAGCATGGCACAAAGGTCAAGGAGCTGAGCCTGATGAAATCATGCTGGAGAATAGGCTTTCCCGCTGCCAGGCCGTGAAAGAAAAGAGATGTGCGGAAAAGCAGGAGGAAGAAAAATGAAGGACATGAACACAACAGAAATGAGGAGCAATGTAAGATAAGTAATGGGAGAGATAAAAATTGTGTTTAACTTTTACAGATGAATGAAATGTTTCACAAAACACAGATCGAACTGAGATCTTGCGTGACCACTTAGACTAATGATTCATGATGCATCCAAACAGTAGCTGAAAGGGCCAGTGTGAACAGACAGTCTGATAATGTAGATCTAATTATAACTCCCAGAGTGGGACCAGAGCGTATGTCTCTTCCGACATGCACACACACCGGGCATGGCCACGTCCTTATGAGCGCCAGCAGTGTTACCAGGCCTGGTCAGCAGGAAGCTTTAAAAATAGTATGCAGTATACTTACTATACATCCTAGGGCTGTATAACGATTCCGCTTCCTTGAACCTTAAATTGTTAATGTAAGCTGTATCTCGAAATGCGGTTAATGAAGACAGCAACAGAGGGAGGAGGGAGTCATCAAGCTCCAGTATTTGAGAGAACCCCAGTTCTGTGTTTGGGGACTGAAAGTGTTGCCATATTGGCAGCTGAACCTCATACCTTTGATGAAACACTGGAACTGGTGAGGAAGAGCTGACAGACACATTCCCTTTGGCCAAGTTCTGTCTTTTTTTCTGCTGCTCTATTGTCTGACTTTGTCAGATCTGTGAATTTTTGTGTCTAAGAATGCGAGAGAAAAGGGAGAAAGAAATGGGAGAAGGCAATAGAGACAAGCCATGTGTGTCTGCTCCTGTGTGTGTGTGTGTGTGTGTGTTCTGGGTGAGCAGTCATCTGATGAACTGCCTTGCCACGACCGAGGGTTGTGAGCTCCCCAGCCAGTGAGATCCTGTTGTTGTGTTGGTTAACAATACTCTTCCTCGGCACCACAACTCACAGAGCAACAGTCAGAGGTTGGCAGACCCTAATGGAAACGTCATCTTCCAGATAAAAGATGGTCAAGCTTTGATGAGAGGGGGAGTTATGGGAAGTGTATAATAAAAGAACCATTTCCAATCGGTTCCAAAGCCAATTTAAGAGCACTGAATGAAGACAGACGCTGTCATAGACAAACTGAAAAGCCGACAGTCACTCATAGCTGCTCCCCAGTTTGTCAGGTAGAGGGACCTTTCAATATACTTCTCCATATTCCTGCCTTGAATCAGACAGGCAGTAACTCATACCTGAAGCTGGATTTGAGAATTAAAAGTCTGGCGTGCACTTTCATCATTTTTTTCCTCCAAGTTTTCCCTCAGACTCAGCTGTGATGCTGCAGTCATGCTGTGAATATTTTCTGACTGATGCAGTGCTTATAGAAAATAACACATCCTGTTTTTCTAAGCCAGGTGGTACCACTTACGGCGAGAGTTAGTGATAATTGTTGAAAAAGCAAGCAGCGCTTGAAATTGCAAAATGTGCTGTAAATAGAAATGTGATATTATTTGCCTTCGCTGTATCAGGTCCTGTTGCTGGGTTCAGAATAGTGCTGCTTATTGTGTGGCCGCTATGGTAAAAAAAAAAAGCTCTTACCGACACTGGAAACTTCACCAAATGCTGAAATATTGCAGGCAGTTTCACGGCACAGAAAATATCTGTTCTGCTACCCTTAAAATACTGACTGGGAGTAAATAGAGAGGAATACAGACCCAGTGGTGCTGCAGGACAAAGAAGCACCGCTTCCTTCCGAGTACAAAGAATAAAACAAGCGCATTTTTGACCTGCTGTATTGTGTTACTGGATGCTGCAATGGGCGAGGTGTTTGACACTTGTGGCTAACAGACACACACGCACGCACTCACAAAAACACCCCATGTATCCTACCGTAGTTGTTGTTATACTGTTTATTTATTGCTCGGAAACACCCACATCATTATGTAATTTCTTGACTCTCCGGCTTGGCCGAAAAAAATGTGGGTGTTTTTATAAAAATTCTGCCTGATGTTGGGCCCAGCAGTGACACCAGCACCAATCACACGCAGAAAAAAATGGTACCTCTTGGCTTCTCTTATCTAAACCTGTCCCATTCGTCACTTTTCGCACCCCACCATCTTTTCTCAGTCCACTGCGAGCCAGAGAAGGTGCGGAATATCAAATCAAAATATTCACTGTCACAGCTAAAGCATGTTAATGGGTGGCATCCAACAAAAGGAGAAAAATGATTTTGGTAATACAATCAGTAAAAACAAGCACAACACCTATTTCTCCCTGTGCCCAGGATAATCGTATGTGTTAATGCGAGCGCTAACAAAGCTGATCTTTTGAAGGTGCTTATGCTGTCTGTGTATACGTGCACATATGTAACGCTAGAAACCTTCACTTTAGTACTGTTCTCTGCAAAATGCACAGGAAGTGCTCGCAGACACGCCCCTTTTGAAGGCATTGAAGTAACTAGAAGGGGTTTTTTTCAGTAAAATTGATTCATTTTTCGGTCAAAACCGACATTTCACATGAAAGGATTATAAAAGCATCAGCTGGCTGACTCGCTGCTATACTGCGTTCCTGCAAAGCAAACCATATGATGCTTTACTTCACCGAGGTAAATGCAAGGAATTTACCATTCATCGTGCGCAGCGTGTTACAACCAACTACGCTGAGGTGGTGGCTCAATCTTCAGTGAGTTGTGAAATTGTCTTTCTTAGCATACACTTTCATTCTTTCAATTTGTGTTCATTCTGAAATTCCCCAATTTCTCAGACATGACAAGCTCATTTTTTTCTATTATCTCCCCTTTTTATATTTTATTCTGGTCTTGATTTTCCCTATTTGTGGAATCCTTTTGATAGTTACTGTCATCCAGTCAAGCCGACTGAGTTTGTCACGGGGAGAGGGAGAGAAAGAGAGATGTTCGCGTTAGCTCAATATACAGGTGAAGGGATGATAAGCCTACTTGAATTGACTTGAATAGTTTTACCTTTACTGCTCTCTGTGATGGTGACAGGGGCATGGAGGAGGGGCGGTGGAGGGGGGAGGCGGGTGCTGCATCACTGCCATTCCCCCATCCCCTTAATGCTACGGCAAACAATGGAGGAGTCGTGTTGTTCTACTTTTAAACGTGTGAGAGTCACAACAGAGACAAAACATAGAGTTGTTTTCATCAGCTTTCTCTGTTGCTTGTCTTCTTTTCACGTTCTCCACTGGCGCATATGGTGCAATCTGATAACTGAATTCCAACTTTGTTTCTCTTTCCTTTTCCCATCTGTGCTTCTACAGTATCCGTCTTTATCTCTCTCTGGAACTATTAGGAGATTAATCAGGCTGTCTTGGCTCTTCCTAAACACGCTCTGCTGATGGGGCTCTTCCACAGGAGAGACTGGTGGGTGGGTGGGTGGCAGCCATTAGAACATGGTAGCACTTTGATCTGCTGGGCGGATTTACAAAATTGCACTTTCTGCTCCTTGTCGAAGGGTGAAAAAGTAGAAATGTGAAACAGGGAGGTGTGAGGTGATGTTTTTTACAGCCAGTTTCAATGTAAATCATGGTCCCCGGGCTCCTTTTTTTCTTCTCCCTCAGAACAACATAATTTTAATGTTGGTAGACCTCCACGAGCCAAATCCTTTTTTTTTGTACTTTTCAGCAGCAATCCAACTTTGTCCTTTATCATTTCTCAAATCTTTAAGCTTCCTCTACGAGGCACAGAGAAGATGAATCCAGCTCAAAGGAGTACGTCTTCTCTAACTCTAACTGTCGTCTCACCCCACACACCTTGCTGTGTCAACTCGGTTTAATTAGCAGGAGCGATAGCGACCTGTAGTGAATTATTGTTTTTAATTATACAATTTTACCACTTCTACAAATAAGATCGGTGTTTATAGGCTAGATGAAGAGCCAGCGAGCAAGGAATCTCTCACTTGCAGTTTTTTTCCCCTCCAAGCTGAAGAGAGGGTGAATCAACGTGCAGCTGCTGAAAGGAGAAAATTAAATCCAATTTCCATTACCATGATCAAGTGATTACATCACATCTGAAAGAGCCCTGTAGCAAAGTATGGAAATCTAAGCACATGCATGTGCCTTGAGCATCCAATGACAGAGATGCACGTCTCTGAAAATCAAGTGTCCCACACACATTCTTGCCTCTTCCTCTCTTTCTCTTGCATGCACACACACACACACACACACACACACACACACACACACACACACACACACACACACACACACACACACACACACACACACACACAAATCCGTGTCCACATGCACACAGAGCTATAGAGTCTATTGACCCATCACGTGGATTAATGTTTGGTAGAGTTAACTTGCATTTCCTCTCACCATAACAAGGCTCCACTGTTTCCCTTTTGCTTGGATATTCAGACTTCGTGGCCACGTTACACCTGGGTGGCTCTGCTAATAGAAGCATTTTATCGGACTCGTATGCAGGAAGCCTGGCTACACCATCCATTTTTATTATTCATATATCCCCATTTTCAGATTCCATGCTCATTTTAGCCCCATGACCCCCTCCATCTTTTCTGCTGCACATGCACCTACTCATGCTCTTCTGCGTGCTCCAGTATGCGCTCAACAGGACATTTATATGAGCACAACTGGGTACACAGATGCAGTCAGTGGTGCCACTTACTGTCTATGGCACAGAAAATCAATGTAAACCACTTTTAGTCTAAAATGTGTCTTCAAGGGTATAACACACAGTCACAGCTTCCATTACACGTACATACAGTGGGGCAAAAAAGTATTTAGTCAGCCACTGATTGTGCAAGTTCCCCCACTTAAAATGATGACAGAGGTCAGTAATTTGCACCAGAGGTACACTTCAACTGTGAGAGACAGAATGTGAAAAAAAAATCCATGAATTCACATGGTAGGATTTGTAAAGAATTTATTCGTAAATTAGGGTGGAAAATAAGTATTTGGTCACCTCAAACAAGGAAAATCTCTGGCTCTCACAGACCTGTAACGTCTTCTGTAAGAAGCTTTTCTGTCCCCCACTCGTTACCTGTATGAATGGCACCTGTTTGAACTCATCATCTGTATAAAAGACACCTGTCCACAGCCTCAAACAGTCAGACTCCAAACTCCGCCATGGCCAAGACCAAAGAGCTTTCGAAGGACACCAGGAAAAGTATTGTAGACCTGCACCAGACTGGGAAGAGTGAATCTACAATAGGCAAGCAGCTTGGTGTGAAAAAATCAACTGTGGGAGCAATCATCAGAAAATGGAAAACATACAAGACCACTGATAATCTCCCTCGATCTGGGGCTCCACGCAAGATCTCATCCCGTGGGGTCAAAATGATCATGAGAACGGTGAGCAAAGATCCCAGAACCACACGGGGGGACCTGGTGAATGACCTGCAGAGAGCTGGGACCAAAGTAACAAAGGTCACCATCAGTAACACACAACAACGGCAGGGAATCAAATCCCGCAGTGCCAGACGTGTTCCGCTGCTGAAGCCAGTGCATGTCCAGGCCCGTCTGAAGTTTGCCAGAGAGCACATGGATGATACAGCAGAGGGTTGGGAGAATGTCATGTGGTCAGATGAAACCAAAGTAGAACTTTTTGGTATCAACTCAAATCGTCGTGTTTGGAGGAAGAAGAATACTGAGTTGCATCCCAAGAACACCATACCTACTGTGAAGCATGGGGGTGGAAACATCATGCTATGGGGCTGTTTTTCTGCCAAGGGGACAGGACAACTGATCCGTGTTAAGGACAGAATGAATGGGGCCATGTATCGTGAGATTTTGAGCCAAAACCTCCTTCCATCAGTGAGTACTTTGAAGATGAAACGAGGCTGGGTCTTCCAACATGACAATGATCCAAAACACACCGCCCGGGCAACAAAGGAGTGGCTCCGTAAGAAGCATTTGAAAGTCCTGGAGTGGCCTAGCCAGTCTCCAGACCTCAACCCCATAGAAAATCTGTGGCGGGAGTTGAAAGTCCGTGTTGCTCGGCGACAGCCCCAAAACATCACTGCTCTCGAGAAGATCTGCATGGAGGAATGGGCCAAAATACCAGCTACTGTGTGTGCAAACCTGGTAAAGACCTATAGTAAACGTTTGACCTCTGTTATTGCCAACAAAGGTTATGTTACAAAGTATTGAGTTGTATTTTTGTTATTGACCAAATACTTATTTTCCACCCTGATTTACGAATAAATTCTTTACAAATCCTACCATGTGGATTCATGGATTTTTCTTTCACATTCTGTCTCTCACAGTTGAAGTGTACCTCTGGTGCAAATTACTGACCTCTGTCATCATTTTAAGTGGGGGAACTTGCACAATCGGTGGCTGACTAAATACTTTTTTGCCCCACTGTATGTGGTTTTTAAATTGTAATTGTGATTAATGTAATCACCATTAAGAAACCTGATATTATATTTGTAGCTTTTTGAAACATAAAAGTACACTGTTCCAAAAAATAGTAATGTCAAAGTATCTTACTGTATATTTTACAGTTTTGTACTGTCTTTCTAGAATATCATGAAATTTACATAAGTAGACTGTGATTTTACATGCCAAAGCTAAAATAACATAACATCACTGTACATATAGTAAAACACAATTTACTTGTTTTTTAAATATATTTTTTTGTACATATGCATATTTAGATTGTAAAAATACATTCAGAAATGTATCATGAATTCACAAATATTTATCTGTTATGTGAGAGTATAATCTGTTAAATCCAAATGTAATACTATGGAAAATTATATAAAATGATCAAAAATGAATGAGAATAATCAATAATTAAAGGAGTATTTGAATTATAATTGTGCTGAAAATTTCATGTCATCTAGGTCTGATTCAATAATTCAGAGGTAACAAGTGAAAATATAATTAATAGGAATAAAAACTAAAAAAAACATATAAAACATTGCACGGCCACGCTGTGCTAATTATATATTTAAAAAAAAAAAATGTAGAGGTAGGAATTGCAATTAATATAAATCTCAAAGTATTCACAACATTCCTGAACAGAAATAGGCCTCTGCACCTGTGGTGAGGGTGTGGCCATGAAAACAATGTGACATGCCATTGGATGTTGGGACACATAATAACATGACGCTAAGCATCGGCCAATGAATGTGAACTAACAACCACAAGGTCGTGGGTATGGCTGCAGTGTAGGAAAAAATCCTAATATAAAAGTATTTTACTGCATTTTACAGTTTTGTTCTGTTCTTCTAGAATATCATTAAAGTTACGTAAATAGACTGTGAGTTCACATTTCAAATGTAAATTAACGTTAAATCACTGTAATGTAATAAAACATAATTTTCATGATCATTAAATGTATCTGTCTGTACATATGCATACTTAGATTGTTAAAATACATTCACAAATGTATCACGATTTCACAAATATCTGTCCGTTATTTGAAAGATCGAACTGTTGAATTCAAATGTAATGCTATGGAAAAGTATAAAATGATTCCTATAAGCTTGCGTTACATCACATAAGTATTATTTTCATTGCTATTTAGGGCGATCGTGGCTCAAGAGTTGGCAGTTCGTGTGCTCAGAAGGTTGCCGGTTCGAGCCCCGACTCGGACACTCTCAGTATTGTGTCCGTGGTCAAGACTCTCCGCCTACTGGTGATGGCCAGAGGGGCCGATGGTGCGATATGGCAGCCTCGCCTCTGTCAGTTTGTCCCAGGGCATACATTATTATTTAAACCAACTGTTAACTGTATATTTCTGTACATTTACGTATTATGATTCATATTGTCACATTCATTGACCTTGTTTATAGGTAATTTCATTGTTTGATCACGTTAAAATATTCCTAATTTAATGTCTAAAAGCACTTGGAAAAGGCAGAATCCCATGTAAAATTAGCGCAACAAGCTGTATTTTCATTACTGAAAATAACTGTATTTTCATGAGAAAGTTATTTTCTGTTATTTTTACGGTAGTATTTTGGCGCCACAGCTGCCGGAATATTACAGTTTTTTTAAGATTTGTTTTTTTTTCCTATTTATAGATAATTTCATTGTTTAATCACATTAACGTGTTCCTAATCTAATGTTTAAAATCACTTGCAAAGGCAAGATCCCATGTAAAATTAGCGCAACAAGCTGTATTGTCATTACTGGAAATAACCGTATTTTTATCAGGGAGTTATTTTCTGTTATTTTACGGTAGTATTTTGGCGCCCCAGCTGCCGGAATATTACCGTTTTTTTAAGATGCTTTTTGTAACAGTGTAGTGAATGTGAGCAGGCATTTAGGAGTGTTTTTCATTGAAAGCACTTCCACTAAAATGCTTCTAATTGTCTAAATGATTTCCAGGGCACAAAATGGTTGATGGTACTTCAGACTTACTGTGGAGATAAGTCTTTTTGTCAGTACAATGCAGTGATCTGAAAATCTTTTCCACTTTGTACTCATGATTTGAATTGGCATCCTCAAAAACTGCGATAAAAAAACGCAAAATAGTCCATTCCCTAATAGCTTCTGGCAAAGAAACATTGCTTTGAATAGCATTGGGGAAACAGTTCCTGGTTTCCTATTTACACAGTAAATATTGTTGGAGCTATTCAACCACATGCAATATCACAAAGAAGAATTCATTTGAAAAACTGCTAGATTTAGGAATATAAGGGTTTTGATTGAGTGTGTTTTCATACGTGCGCATACACTGGCATCAAAGCGCCAGTGAGTGGGAAGGGTTATATCAGGACCACCACGGATCATTACACATTAAAACGCAGCAGCTGTAAGTCAGCCTGTTTAGCCTATCAAAGCCTGTGTGGTGACTACGCAAACCTCTGTCCCAGCCTCTGCGTGTTTGTGTGTGTCTCTGAAACAGCTGGATGAAACGTCTGATGCTCCATTGCCAAATGTCACAAGTGGTCCATCCTTCTGGGAAAATAAATTGGCTCTCTCTTAAGCAGAAAGTAGTCGACAGGAGCTGCAGCATATGGTGAGAATCGGACAACTGAAGACGACAGCTTCTCCTCCATTTGAGCTTTTCTCATTATGATCTGGACAGCACCTTGATGATGAATGTGCCTTTGTGTGGAATTCTGTTTTTGGATAAGACAGCTTCGGAGAACTCGTGAATCTTTGATGGGAGCTGGAGTGTAGTCCTTGGCATGTTTTCTTTCTCTTCAGGCGTTGTTTAACGTCTTTTACCTGAGACCAGACAACTGGGACTCTAGATTTGTTACAGGTTTATGTTGACTCATCAGGTCAGCACAGAAGCAATGTCCAACATCAAACAGTGGATTGAGTTAAAAGCTAACTAGTGTGTTATCATACTTACAATGACAATAGCACATTAGCACCTTTTCCTGAGCTATACTTTTTACCATGTTAAATGAGCTAGTACATGCCCATGCTGGCCTGTCTGTGTTGCTGTCCATGAAATAGAAATGATATGATGCTTTTATAAAGTTTAGTATGTGTATGATTAGGTGGTTTGTAGGTAATGTGGTGACTTTATGATATATTGCATATATTTACAGTTTGTAAATATTAATGAGACATCATTGTCATGAAATCAAAACAAGAGGCTGCTTTTAGAAGTTGTTCTGGGTCCTTAAAGGAATAAAAACCCCATGTCATTTTAGTAAGTTCCTGTGGTGGTTGCCAAGCAACCTAAAGGCATAGCAGAAGTTTTAAGGATATAATTTAGATGTTATTGTGGTGAAATAAAAATGATATGGTGATTTTATAAGGTGTTATTGGTGCTAAAAAGAAATCATGTTAGCCTGTTGCCATGTGGTTGCTGGGCAAAATGATGGCATCATTACATCTGATATAGATAAAAACTTTCTGGAGTATACGATGTAACTGGGTGGCAAGTTGGTTGCTCAACTTCTGATCACATGGGATGAGTTGGCATCCAAAGAAACAAGCACATACAAAGACTTTGAGTTATAGTAAGATTATTTTGCATTTAGCTCACTACTTACCACTTACTGCATATAGCAGATGATAATTTACTATATTACCTGTAAATTGAAAGCTGCAAAAACACAATAGTCATGATTCTTAAAAAAAGAAATTCTGACTGTTATGACCTTTCAAACTATAGACCGATCTCTAAGCTTTCGTTCTTGTCCAAGATCCTGGAGAGACTAGTTCTCTCCCAACTCCAGGCGTACTTGGACACGAACAATATTGCTGAGAAATTTCAATCTGCCTTTAAGCCATTGCATAGCACTGAAACAGCGTTGGTTAGAGTTCTTAATGATATTCTTGTAATCACTGATACTGGACGCTCTATGGTCCTAGTTTTACTGGACCTCTCTTCAGCCTTTGATATGGTAGACCATAACATTTTATTACTAAGACTTGAGCACACTGTGGGTATTAGAGGCACTGCCCTCGACTGGTTTAAATCATACCTCGCTGATAGATCCTTATCAGTTCACTTAGGCACCTTCTCCTCTTCCTCCGCTCCGGTCTGTTGTGGTGTGCCTCAAGGATCAGTTTTAGGCCCTATTCTCTTCTCATTGTATTTGCTCCCTCTAGGCGCAATCTTTGAAAAATACAATATTGCCTTCCACTGTTATGCCGATGACATACAGATCTATTTTGAACTTACTGACGACCTTGCTGTGTCCCTGCACTACTTTCAAGAATGCATGCGGGAGGTCAAAGAATGGTTCCTGAGTAATTCCCTCGTTTTAAATGATAAGAAGACTGAGATTGTGGTGTTCAACAGTAAAATCCCTCGTGCCCAACTCTGTGCTGCCCTGGGTTCCTTTGCTAGTTTTTCTTGTGACTATGTCAGTAACTTGGGTGTACTGCTGGATAGCTCGCTCAAACTCGATAAGCAAGTGTCTGCTGTAGTGAGATCTAGCTTCCACCAACTGCGCCTTATCTCTAAGGCTAGGCATTATATTCCGCATGAGGACCTGGAGAAGCTTATTCACGCTTTTGTGACCTCCAGGTTGGATTATTGTAACTCCTTGTACTATGGTCTTCCCTCTTCTCTTCTTCTTAAACTGCAAACAGTCCAAAATGCAGCAGCCCGCCTTTTGACTGGTACCAGGAAATTTTGCCATATTACCCCTGTCCTAGCTAGCCTGCATTGGCTGCCCATAAAGTACCGTATTCAATTTAAAATATTACTCCTTACTTTCAAAACTATTAATAAATTAGCGCCAAGTTATCTTAGTGAACTTCTCAAACCACATACTCCTGCTAGAACACTCAGATCTGCCACTTAACTACTTCTGACCCAACCCAGATCTCGACTGAAGTCCCGGGGTGACCGTGCGTTTGCTCTGGCTGCCCCGGTACTGTGGAATACCCTTCCTCTCGACCTCCGCGCATCTGATTCCATTGCACTGTTCAAATCACGATTAAAAACCCACTTATTCAATCTTGCCTTTCCCTCTAGTTAATATTTCTTTTATGATTTTATATCATGCACTTTTATGCTCATTTAAATTCTTGTTTGCTCTGTACCTGTTGCTTTCCTATGTATTAGTGACAGTTATCTGCTTGCATATTTAGTACTTGCTTTGGTCCTATTTCTATTATCCTCCTCCTATACTCTATTTTACTTGTTAAGCACCTTGGCATACCCTTGGTTTTTAAGTGTGCTTTATAAATAAAGTTTATTATTATTATTATGATAATTCTTTTTGAATTGAACCAGAATATCATTTCTGAATTTAACAAGTATTTATTCCATTGTTGCCATTGATATTTTTATATCGAAATATGTTGAGTAGTAGTTGAGTAGTTTTGTGATTTAGCTAAATTCCATTCATTAACCAAAATGTACATAATATTGTCAAACCTTTTATGTTTTCTGTATTTTGCTATGTTTCAGGCTCAATGGATTGTTTTTCTATTAATGCTACATATAATATACCCCAATGAAAATGCTAAAAAATTACTGTTTGTTGGTTATTGAAAAGAATAGCCTGAAATATTTATCTTATGCAACAGAAAATATACAGACCAATATAACACTGGCAATTAACGAAATGATTGGAGTGCATCTTTGCCTAATTGAACTGATTGCACATAATTAGGAAAGACACACATCTGTAAACATAAGGTGCCTTGAGCTAATAGTAGATGTCAGACTGAAAATCAAGCCATGAAGATCAGAGTTTGTCCACAGACTTGCAGGACGATATTGTGTCAAAGCCCTGATCTGGAAAGATATATAAGAAATGGTAGAATATTAGCTTTCAATATTCCCAAATAAGGGTAATTATAGCTTACCTACATGTGGGTCCACTGTCCAGTGTTCACATTGAATCAACAGGAAATTTCCTTTGTGGCAGTAAGAGAATCCCACAGAAGGGAAACTACTAGCTTAGCGCTCCACAAATGTAGCTTTTTTGGTATATTGACCAGATAGAAGCCGTTCCTCGATAAAAGGCAGATGATAGCACTCTGGGAACCAAAAGACACCTAAACACGTATCTGACCAAAAAAAGAAAAAAGCCTCTGGCCTGATGACTCAAAGATTCATCGATCTGGCTACAAATTCCCAAAGACGTGCGGAAGCCAGCAGTGAGGATCACTTCATTAATACCATCCCTACAGTCAAACTCGGTGGTGCAGTCTTCATTTTGTGGGGATGTTTTTCTTTGAAGGAGGCTGGGAAATTAGTCAGGACAAAAGGAAAGATACATGGGGGAAAATGCTGAAGAATCCTGGGTGAATACATTTACATTAGACTGGAGTGGACTTACAGAGTCTGGATCTCAGTGTAATTTCTGGAGAAGTTTCAATGGTACCGACACTCAACATCCAGCTCAAGACAGTTCCATTGTTTTCCATTTATTTGATAATCATGTACTAATTGATCTTAACATCTATATAGCTTATTTGACAATTACCTTTATGCTTAACCGCTACACAAACAACATTTAAAACCCACTCGTATCACATGTGGCATCAGAAAATGTGATGCCAAATGTGAACAATTTAGTGCCATTGCTAAAATTAGTAAACACAATTAGAGCCCATGCTTTACTTGGCATATTTTCATCACTTTAAGCGGTCAGTAAATATCATACCTAAGACTTCAACAGTGTCTGTTTTCTTGACACTAAAATCTTCAGAGGAACACCACTTCTCTTTTTTTCCCTCTTCCCCTCCCTTTGTCCGACTCACATTCTGTCTTTCATGATACAATATGGGTGAAGCTCCCCCATCAAAGCTTTTCACGCTGAGATGGCCCTTGTGCCATCACCTTACCAGTGAGACTGTGATTGGATCGAATGTATCTGCTTTTTCCACCTACTAAAGCCATTGTAGCGTTGGGTTCAAGAGCATATTCCTTTTTCATATGGTGGGCAAGGCTGTGACCAGTAAAATTAGCCTTTTCTGCAGTGTCTGGGATTGTGATTACACAGCCTAAGGAAACGAGAAAGAAAAAACCCTCCAAAAATAGATTTGAGTCTCTATCTTCTAACTGTGCAGAGTCGGCTGTATTTTGCTGTGCAATACCATGAAAGTGCACTCACACTCTCCTGTATGTTTCAGGCTAGAATATTTACATTACTTGGGTCCTGCTGATTAGTGTTTTAGCCACTGATTAGAAATCAAGTGTAGAAATCAAGTCTACGTTCTAATGTATGCCCGACATAAAATAGAGTTTGGAAACTTTGCTCTGTGGTACTTTTTTCACATCCAGTGTCTTTTGTGCTGGCCATCAGCTGGGCCTGACACAATGTCAAGGAAAGGTAACGCTGGGAAACACCCAACAGTAAGATAAAGACGTGCTTGGACTGAAAGAAATGGGTCCGTTTACTCAACGTTCCCTAGTGTTAAATCTGTATACGTGGAAGCAAATAGCAGTACACACTTGTGTGCTTGTGCTTATGAGCATCATGGGGTGTGCTGTTTGGATAGAAATAGAGAGAAGAAGACTGATGGCACAGGGAAAGATGTATGCTTGGCTGGAGAAGTTAATAAAATTGAAGCTGTGTTATGATGAATAAGGAAAGGGCCATAAAAGAGAATGTATGTAGTGAATCTCCCTGGCGAGCAGTGCTGAACAGCCTGGTGAGCGCACCCAGGGGAAGGCTTTTTAATCTGCAGCCCTCCCCAACACTCTGCACTGCACAGGGAAATGGGCCCACATTCTGTTTGAGCTTTAATATGAGATATGGCAACTGTGAGGTGGACATAGAGAGGAAGAAAAGGGTAAAGGCACAGCAAAATAACAGAGAATTAGGAGGATGAAATTAACGGGAGGGCGGTGGAGTATGCTGCCATGTAAAATACACATTTATCATTAATGGTGTTAAATAACCACACGGGAATTATATCTTACGTGGGAGGTCAGCGAATGCATTACTGATACATATGCCCCTTCTCCCCCTGTGGTAATAGAACAGGCTTCTACTTACCAGCACCTGATTGATTAGGTCAGACATTGCCAATCCTTTCATATTAAAGACCCAGCCACGCTGTAGCATGCAGCTGTTGTTTGAGAGAAAGCACTGAGATACAAAACAACATGACTATGAGAAAGCGAAAATGTTCTAATTTATATGCACCATGTGGAAAATGTTAGCATCCTATTATACGTAGTCACAACACCACAGACACACTATATCTACTTAAAAAGATAATGGGATTATCAAGTCTCTGTTTTGTAGTATGTTGTTGTAAAACACTTGATTACTGTTACACCTACTGCACCTTTTCAGTACAAAACTTTAATCTCCCGGATTTCCAAGTTGAATGCATAACGCATAAAAGAGCTTTAGCTGGGAAGAGAAAAGAGTGCGGTTTCTTTCTAAAAAGCCAGTCCTCATGTAGTGATGCCATGTAATGGCTTGTTCATATGAGTTAAACTGTTAGCACAAAGTGTATAGCTGTTGAATTATTATCCTTTTTTTTTTTTTAATTTTTGGCTTAATTAAAAATATTCTCTTTCAGCAGGACACAGTTGGTAGTTATAATTCTTGTAATAAAACATGTATGCCACGTCTGTTCTTTAATTTCAACTGTTTTTATTTTGTTTCCGTCTTGTGTACAGTGTGACGTTCGGAAGCCTCCAGTTCTGATATCTAATTTCCAGCCAGACGAATCTGGCTCTTTGTGAGCAGTTATGTATTTGAATGACAATATGTCTGACTTGTTTCCTGTTGCTGGAAACCAAGTCTGGTGAAAGGCAGAAAGAATGGTGGGGTCTTTGTGAGTGCAGCCGTGGCAGCTGTTCATTTTTCGCCTGACTTGCTTTCAGAGAAGCCAGTTACCTTGCTGATGATAAATGCCTCTGTACGCTGAGCTGTCTCAGAACTCCAGCAGACTTTAAACCCTGACAGCCGGCACAGCCTCAGCCCCACAACCTCAGGCCTTCAACCTCGGCCTGTCCTTCAGCGCAACAAATCAATGACAATCTTTACTCACTCTGGCCAGTGGATACTTCAGCCACAGCTGCCTACCCAATAAGCCTACTTAGTCATATGGGAGGTAATGCTCATGTGCATTGACAGGTGAGACCTCCATGGCAGTGTGATGTCCTAGGGACCATCACCGAGGCAACGTGTGTAGTTGAGAGGTAGAGTAATGAGGTGTGATGGGGAGATACTGGAATGGCTGTGGTTACTATCTGTGTGCGGACACGATGTAATCGCTGATGGAGTGATTAGGGCGACTTTATACCGTCAGTCCAGCTGGTTCCCTATAGACCAGCTACTTAATGCCTTGAGTTCCTTTTCTCTTTAGCGCCTAAGTCCACTCTATACTTTTCACCTTCTGTCTTCTCTGTAATCGAGTTTTTCATCCTCCCAGCCTCGCTTTGATGTGCCTTCCTCTTTTACTGTCTAATTCACTCCTCTCATTCACTCCGGTCTCTCCTTCCCGCTCTATCGTCTACTTCTCCCGCTCTCCATCACCAGTCACTCCCTGTGAGTCGGCACTGGGGCAGGAGATTAATGATGGTCGAGAAGCTTTGGCAGTGTCTGATTTTCTATTATCAAAACGGAACTGCCTCAGCAGGGATGTATTTTATCTTTGGATGTGGTCGTGATGCCAGGTGGAATTGCTCTGCTATCACTGGATTGAATGTGTATATTATACAAAAGGAGAGAAAAAAAACATCCATTATGCATCAAATAAAAAATATTGGAAAACTACAAAAACACAAGTTATGGAGCTAATGTGGACACATTTTTTTAAAATGTATTTTTAAGAAGGCTTTGAAAAGTGTAGCTTTTCTCCTTATTCATACTATTGCTAGTCTCAAGCACCAGTCTTAGCAACAGTTTAATACCATCCCCTGTGATGTCAGCAGACTTATTTATTCATTTAGACAGCATACTTCAGTAAAGCTGTGATAAGTGTTCACTGATTTGGACCTTGAGCCAATGCATGGGACTAAATATCTGCAAATCTATGCCTTTGCAATTTCAGTTTGCTCTATTTTTTATGGAAGTGTCTCTTTTTTCTACAAGTGCAGTGTTTTCCGGTATGCACAATTTTACCCTGGCACGAACACAAAGAACGATTTGACGAGGTAGTGCAACAAACATGAGTGGGGAAAAAAATCTTCATGTATGTAGGGAAATCTGTGGTAGAAGGAAATGCTAAACCCAGCTTATTTATGACCTTGTTTTCACTTTGCATATTTATTAAAGCACACTGTCATCCTGACGCTCTTGCTCCAGACCTGCACAGGTCATCTATTTGAGCAAATGAATTATGGAAGAGGACTCTAAGCAGGTGATATCAGTACATTGTCATGGCAACTATTTTTTGTAAACTTGCAGTGTTGTCTCACCGTGTGCAAATGTGCACCCACCCTTGTTAGCATGGTAGTCCTATTAGTGTTACAACTTTGTCTTAATTATAGATTTCCCCCATCCTGCAAGGGACAACCAAGGCTTGTAAAGCTTGCATAGGTGGCTACTTCAGCACGAGGAGTGTACGTCACAGGTCTGTCCTTGTCTGTTTTTGAAGTTCCATATGCCTCCGAGGTAGAGGAAACCGTCAAGGGGAGACTAAGAAACATGGAAAATGGGATTGAAAAAGGAAGAGAAGACTTGAGTAGGAGGCCAAAATCGAGGAAAAGTAGAGGGAGAAGTGGGAAATAGGACATCAGGAAAATTGAAGCAAAGTGATACAGCAAAGCACGGGGAAAAGAATAAGAGCCTCAGGCTGAGAGGCACCAGCCCAAGTATCATAGTCAATTAACATCCCAGCCCAGCACTAATTCTCAGTCTATTTCAGACCATTAATTATGTGCACCATCAGTTCCAGCTCACTTGGCCTGACACAAGTCTTCATCACATTGCCTTGGCCCCTACGGATCATGTTTTACCAGAGAAATAGCTGCAGTTTACATATTCATGATGAAACAGAGATAAAAATTGTATGGATCAAGGCTTCTCTGATGACTCTCATTGAAAAGAAAGATTAGGACTTTTTTCTATCTATGTGAATGTTTCTAAGTTGCGACCATATCACAAGTTTTAAGTTTACATTTCCAATAACAGGGCTACTTTATATACAGTGTATTACCGTTCACCTCGGTGCTCCAGGTGAGTTATTTCAAATGTAAAACAGGCCAGAATAGTTTGCTTAAACGAGCAGGGCTACAGTACATGTCTGTGTGGTACCTTGAGGTTAGAGGAGTCAAATCATGTTCTGTCAGCAGGCTGAATTGTTTTCCTTCCCTCTGGACAGGCAATTTCTGTGTGCAGAAATTAGGTTAACAGTGGATAAAAAAAAATGGTATCAGCAAATTACCACTTGCTGCAACTTCTGGAGAGGCCAAATCAAAAGTACTGGCCATTCTCTTTGACAGGTTTAAGGTGCACTGCAGTAACACCTGACTGCCCTGTTCTAATTTCACTACCAGCAAGAGCAGCTCCTTTATGTGCTGTAACCGGTAGGCTAGAAAACATTCAGCCTCTGCCCAGAAAACAGGCCACCAATTTCACTAAAGCTATATGGAATGCAGGGTTGCAAACAGGTAAACAAATACTAATAGCAAAACTACCCAGGCTTTGGTGAGTTTTACACTCCTTGAGTAGTTAAAAGTTCCAATTGTTGGTGAGCATGTCAGAAAGCAGTTAAAGAATGACCTAAAAGGCCAGGAGCAAGGTGACCTTGTCTCATTAGAAGGTGCTAAATCATCTCAGAAATCAACAACTGCACCCAAAGAATCACACACTTTTCTCCTTCCATTAGTTTCATGTTGATGGAGCCCACGAACGAGCCTGCCTTAATCAATCCACACTCATTTGAGCAAATGTAATTGGCTTCCTCACAGCGCAACAATTAAAACGTCTCAATACCTCATCTAGTTAATCAATTAATCGCTACACACTGCTCCGTAGTTACAAAGCCAAGCCCCTCCAAAAATAATCAATTGATGGATATCAAATGACCAACAAGGACTGTGAAGATGAATGAGCCCCTGGCATAAACAGCCATATCCCAAGGGGCAAAGCTGCTTCAGTTCATCCTAGAAGCTACCGCTGCATATACAGCGTCAATTGATCATAGCTGCAGATAATTTGCCAGAGACTTAAACACAAAGTAGCTGTTTAAAAGGGTGGTAGATCATTGTGAAACCTTGTCTGTTTTTGCACTTTTTCCATAGCCAGCCAGTATATACTACACGCTGTGGCATCTTTATATAGAAAGGGAAGGGAAACAGAGACAAGGCTGCATCAAAACACAGAGAGCTAAGATGAAAGTGCCTGGTCAGCTCCACAGAGATGACAAACATCCAAGTATCTGTCACTAGTCTCTACTTGTCATCACCTTCCACAGCGGCTGTCAGCACCACTGTCATTGTGCTCATTGGCAGATTCTCAACCCACACCATTTATCCCTGAGCAGGTGCTCCGTACTGCACTCGGAGTAAATGACAAGTGAGAATAATTGCATGTAATCCTGAAATTGAGTGGGTTGGATGAGTTTTTTTTTAACCTCCTCGAATCTTTAGATATACAGTTGTGTCATTACATTGTTGATTGAGATGATTAGGATCAATTTAAATCACTGCTGATTGCAATGGGAGTTTGTTAAACTGGAGAGAGAAAAGAAAAAGGAAAACACTGCTGCTGCATTTTTTTTTAAATGTAAAAAAGTACTTTAGTTGAAAACTGACTCAGATGGCTTATAATGATGGCTCCTGGCTAGACGTGTCACCTTTTTGTGTTGCCCTAACCGGCATTTTCTTTGACACCATAATGCCAGTCTGCCATTGGAGAAAAGGGGGAAGATGAATTTTAAATTCTTGCAATGTGTGCAGAAGAAACTGGCAGGTGTTGATGGCTGTTCATTCAGCTAGTGAAAAAACAACAGTGGAAATGACGTCCTTAGTTTTAGCACCTATAAATATTCAAAAAGAACAAAATTTTACCTGTAAAAAATAAAAGAAATGTCAGGATTTTCCTAGATCTTCTCAAGTTATTATTTATTGTACATCTGTGCTTTAAAAAAAACACACTACTTCATTAATTTATGGTAAAATAGTTTTTATGGGAACCTATTGCTGTCTTTAGTGATCGCTCAGCTGTGAATTACATATCATACCCCATCTCTTTTGTAGTTTTTCTGGTCAGGTTATTGTTGCCTAACAATCTTCCACAGTATATATCAACATTCATCAGCAGAAAGATGCTGGGTCAGTTTTGCTCCGAAATAGCTGCTGGACCTGGGGATAAAGACAATGATCCCTTATGTCTTTAGTGTGCTCTGTGTAAGTATCAGACTCCCTTGTGTTTTCAGACCATGTGGCCAGCAGCAGACAGCCATTTGAGGACTGTCTGAGAAAAACAAGACAAAAACAGCTATTCAGTAAATATCCTATTTGCTGCAGAAATCACACATTGCCACATTGCCTCCCCTCCCATTAATTTGATTGTGTTTGTTTGTTTTTGTTTATTTGTACCTAATCCGGTTTCTCTAAATATATATAGTAGCACAGAATTGCCCTGTACTGTAGTTTGGAATGAATATTAAAGGAGTTTTTGCTTATTATTTGATAATTATTCTTTTTTACTTTTGTTTTCCTTCTTATGAAGGAATACTTTGTGTTTTTCTGCTAGCAAGTCGTGTTCTCTGCTTAAACTGAACAGAATAAATTGATTAGAGCGCACTGATTAGATATAATGGCAAACAGGGAGGCTCGATCCTGTGTCACCAACACACCAACGCTATCTTTGTGTTTTCTCCTCGGCCTCCCTAATTGTAGCACACAGCCCCACCCACAGCCAATCCCTATCCACACTCTTTGTCCAAAAAAATGAGGCCAGGGAGTCACTGCAACAGTGTTCGCAATTACATTTTAAAAATACTGCAAACGCATTTATGCTCCTCCCTTGTCTAAAGTATCTAGGACAAGGTTCATTCCTTTGAGGTTTAAGTGAAGCATAAGGCATGTTCTAACTTAATACTTCTTGTTCCAGACATTTATGATGAACTTGCTTCAGTTCAGGGAGAGGAAAATTAGTCTGAGCTAAGAAATTACCAGACATGAATAAGCGACAGAACACAGAGAGACTTTTTTATCAGTGGTGTTGGAATCAAAGAGAAGCAGGAGCGGGTCTGAGGCGGGGGGAGGATCCACAATAGCACACGGGTGATGGGGAATAATGTTGAAGAAGTTGGGGAAAAAAAAGTCATCCATGAAATTGCTTGTTGCATCCTTTAAAACCTCTTGATTGATGGTGGCAATTTTAAAGCTTGGCAGTTTCCCAGTTCTGTGGAAGTATTAGAAACAAGTACTCCGGGGTGCTCTTAAAGGAAAAATGCACCTTAAAACACTTTAACAAAAACAAGTTAAATGACATCTATTGGCAATATACATTCTTTATTCAGTTTTATTGTTTGATAGTGTGTTTTTATTATTCCTACTAGAAACTATCCCAATATTATAATTGCTCACTACAGCTGTGTGTAGTGTTATAACAAATAAAATTTAAAAATAAAAATTCAGAAAGCTTTCAATTAGTAACAACAGCTGTGGGATTGATTTTTAGGTTTGATATTAGATATTGTATATAGATTAAAAATAGTAATTTATTAATATTTGTACACCGGGGGGAAAAAAATGATTAAGTCTACAATTTCTACGTTCGAAAAAAAACCCTCTTTATAGCTTTTATGTACAAAAATTTAAGGAGTGATTCACACTAAATAATAAATCAGAGTTAATAATTTCCTAATTTATTCAACAGTAACGTCTGCTGTAGGAAACTTTAAATGAATGCTATATAAACAGATGACGAGTAAAATAGCAAAAATATTGTTTTTCAGTGTAATTTTTAACAAATGTGACTTTTCGTATTGGAAAATGACAAATATAATGTGTGATAAGCTATTTCCTTAATGTTACCTAATTATAATGTCTATAATATAGAGACTTAACTCTAGAGAGGCTTGAACTGTTATTTGAAAAACAAAAGTGCTCTATTCTGTGTTATGGACTCAAAAAAAAAAATAAAAAATGAAATACCCAACAAGTAGCTTGATACGTCTGGAGCATTTAAACATAATTCTCTAATTACAACCAGAAAGCAGTCATAAATAACTTCAACAACACCAGATGAATATTACAAACAGTATATTCAGTGTCAAAGTTCCACCTTTTATTGATGTGTTCACAGCTCAGTAAAAGGCTGGTGCTGCTTCTGTTTCTGATAGCGTTCTAAAAGTAGCAAGTCCTAAGTTTAATTTGCGCTGTTGGTGTAGCAGGCAAGTGTGTCTATTTCCTGGTGCCAAATGTAAGATAGCTTCAAAGTAGCAGTTAATGGTGGTGCTGAAAATTGTTGGACTTCATCCACTGCTCTAAATCCGACAACATACTAGTCTCATTTAGAGGTGACTACGGTGGAACTTGTGCAGTATGGAGGCTTTGAGGTTGTTTCCATCACTTAATGTTATTTTTTGTTTACAGATCCTCAATTAAAAAAAAACAACAACACGTTTTTCCTTCATGAAAATAGAAATCTTATGTTAGTTTCAGGGTACTTAGAAAAAATAAATATCATAGGTTATAGGCTCCAAAACCTAGTTCTTCCCCTTCACCCTACAACCACAACAGTACATTTTTACCACATAATTAACTTAATTCAAGAATCTCAAAGGGCTTGTAAGCTCTAACCAATAGGCTAGCAGCTGATAACTGAATTCATTAATTGCCATTTTCTCACAGAGCTTAAGAAATAAATAATTGGACTTTTTTTTTTATATATAATTGGAATTGGATTTGCAACAGGCCCGTATAACAAAAGCCCAAATATTGTGACAAGCTTTCCTTTGCAAGCACTGCTTTGAGCATGTCTGTATCTGAATAATTGTGGACAAGAATGCAAAGCATTACCAAACAAAGAGATCTTAACCGTTTGGTTGTAATTGCATTGTCTCTGTGTCTTGTGCGCGCTGGATAGCAATGTATTTTCTGCTTCCCTTTCGTCGGGTGCGATGGAAACATTACAGTTTTCCCATATGAATTCTCTCTGCAAACATGTCACAGCATTATCCCAGTTCCATAGTTAGTAGCTCCTGCTCACTATTCCCATGCATTCTTCATCCATTGTAATTTCCCCTGTGCAACATTTTCATTGCATCAAAAAAAAAAGGAGAGAGAAAATATAGATTAGAAATAGAATGTGTTAGCATTTCAGGCTAATTGAAATGCATTTACATTTCATTACATAAGGCTTCCAGCTGCCTGTTTCATGAAGGCAAGGTGTAAGGAAAGAAAATGCAGGTGAAAAGATTTGTGTGTATCAAACCATACCAAGCACTGAATTAGGTTTGGTTCTGTAGAAGTTGATCCACAGTGTTCAGCATTATATTAGTTATAATTATAAATTTGTCACACCTTTTCTGTTCGCTACAGTCAAAAACAAAAAGAGAAAGATTGGTTTGCTTTTTTTTCTTAATAAACTCTTTTCTCAGTAGGAGAGTTCATAGAAGTGAGATTAATTCAAACTGTGACATGGCATCTTAATTAAAGTTTAAAAAAAAAAAAAAAAAAAAAAATACATATATATATATATATATATATATATATATATATATATATATATATATATATATATAATAAAGGTGGATATGTTACAAATATATCAGGAGCTAATGTGGTTTGACATGTTTAGCAACATTTACCTACAACAATTACTATGACTTTTATGCCTACAAAATAAACAAAGACCAAAGAGATGTTTTGCTTAATTTTAAGCCTTTTTGCATTTAATTTTTCAAATCATAAATTACATTTTCCCACTGAATCTTTACATCTCTCACTAACAGCAAGAAAATGTGCCCCTGATTGCAACCTTGCCACTTCACACTGGGAGTCGGGTTATTTTAGTCCACCAGTGTGACCGTTATAAGGACAGACTCAAGCTTTTCTCGTTGTATTAGTTCCACTTGGGTTTTCTATCTTGAACAGACCCAAACGTGGAGCTATGAGAAAACTGAGAATCATTTTGAGAGTTTTATGGCACTTCATAGCGAGAATGATTTTCAGCTGTCCCAAGAAAATAGTCATCAGCTGCACCTTTTCCCCACCTTCATCTCCATTGTGCCACATTTACAAATTCATGAAATCTAGTGACACATGCAGTGTTCTATAAATTAATGGGGGCAATTATGGAAATGTGACACACTTTAACCAAACTGTGTTGAAAATTGCATTCTGGATTACCGAGGTGAGATATGTGTGACACCTTTTACGAGATTAGCAAACCTGTCGCATAATTGCAGGAAGAGTGCGTACGGTGAGAAAACATGGTGGAACAGATCTCAGTAGAAAAAGAAAGGCTTGCACATTAATGAGAAATCATCTCATTATAACTGCAAACCTTCTTCAGTGAGAACCTTCTAAATTATAACACCGTCTCCAAAGTATTGTAAGACTTATACAATCCACAAATTTGATTTTGCAACAGCATCACAGAAAAAAGAGAATAAACTCTGTTGTTTTTGCTCTCCTGAAAAAACTATTTGAGTGGAGTTCAAAAAAAAGTTTTGTGGCTCCACATTTTGCGACTTAAGGGTTATTTGCGCCATATGCTTATCTGCCCCTAGTTTTACTTGACTTATACTTTCAAAAAAACTTACCATTCTTCCCAGATGTGCACTTAATAATATTAGCCAGAAAGCCATGCGGTATGAATTGTACAGACGAAGCGAGCCGGACTGTGCTCAGGGGCACGCAGGAAGTCCTGACGGAGAGGACAGAGATGAAGGTCAATTCACACTGACTGCGTGCCAGCTGTCATAAGTGGACAGACAGGAGAATCACCTGAAACCTGAATTGATTTCTTTGAGTGAGAGAGAACGAAATTTCAGATATCTGTTGACCTCCCTTGATGGAATGTGTCACGAGAGGCCAAAGATGGAGTGAGAGAAAGAGCTCAGACAGACAGCAAATGTCATTTAAGTAAAAGACAAGCAGTGCCTTTTGAAAAGTGCACTGGCTAACTTCTTCCAACTGATTGCACAGTTTATAATAATATAAAAAATGATCATTTTTACATGTTTCTTTGGTGCATTTGACAAACAAATTGTGGCTGTATTGTGTCGAAGCTTTAACCGAATGTTTTCAGATTCCCTTGTAATTGTACAATAGCCGTATGTCTCCTGCTACTCTCTCAGCACGCGCCTTTCAGCCACTGCTAGAGCTGGCTTGATGATTTATTAACTGGGAAGCTATCCCACAGAAACCGGCTTGATAGAGACTCCTAGCAATGGAAACAATTTCAAGCCAACTTCACAGATAATTAGGCACTTCAGCTGGCGGACTTGATTTTGAAAAAAACACAATTTCCAGCCAATGCAGTTATAACTCGCCACACTGGTGATTCTTTAAGGCAGTGGTTAAATGAAGGGGGAGGAGAACCTTGCAGAACGACTTTGTTTCAAGTTTTAGAAGCTATCTAAGAGCATTTACTCCACTGGCTTACATTAAGCTTAGATATAGGCTTCCAAATGTTATCTTCGAGCCTTTAGGAAGTGTATAGTGTTAATGGAGATAATAAGAAGGATGTATATTCTTACCTACACCTTTTTTTTATACAGAAAGCTCTGTTATAAATATATACTGTAAATTGGTATGCCTGTGAGGCCACACTTTTTTCCTTATTATGCCAGGCACGGTGGTATACTATATCCTTTTTGTTTAAATTATGCAAAGCTGTAGTTCCTTATCAAGGCAGTTAAATATTTTTAATGCACTGTGCCTCTTAATTTCATCTACACTGGTGATTTATTGTTAAGTGTGGTGCAGTGGTATTTAGATGTAAGGAGAACAGAAAATCAGGTTCCTGCATTTGGTTTAAGGTGAAGTAGTGTAAATGTAAACGGTGAGGCCCAGTGTCTTAGCTTTCACACACACAGCCGATAAACATAATGAAAATACAGAAAATCACACATCACATCATACATTGTCAATAAATGTCAAGTTTTTTTTTATTTATTGATTTTATTATTGTATAAAATATGATTACTAGATAATAATATCTGATTAATAGACTTATAATTGTTTAAATTGTTTCCATTTGGGGATATTAATGTGTGATTGGTAGTGTCAATCATGTTTTTATCACTATATTAGCAGCTGCACATCAGGCTATTTGTGCAAATAGAAATAAATACTCTAAAGATAGATAAAGATAAAATATAAGGTGTGTGTGTGTGTGTTTCTGTAAGAGAGAGTCAAAGAGGTTTTCACAAGATCAAAGCATAAAATAAAATTGAATATGCAGGCCCGACTGGAGACAATTGCTTTGCTACAGTCCATAACGTCATTAAATTGTTTGAGATATTAGGAAGTTAATGTATCATACGGTGCTTCTACCAGGATAAAATCTCCTTTTCGTATGTGTGTATTTACAGCACTTTCTTTTTTGTGAAGTCACAGCACTAAAAAATAATGTATGTCATTCAATATACACTTGTTTGTGTGCCTGTATATGTTGGATCCATAAATGCAGGTATATCATTGAATTATTGCATAATCTAAAGTATATGGACCACATGCTTCAAGGAAAAAAAATCCATTTTCTATCTCCTAATTATTCCATTACTTGTGTAATTTCATTAACCAAGCTTTGAGAAGAAAAAAAAAAAGAAAAAGGGAGAAGCCAAGACTCAGAGGTAATTAAAAGATAAGGTGAACAGTACAGGCTGCCTGCCTTAGCTGCATTAAGACATTTAGCTTCTACATTAAGAGCGTAATAGCCCCTCAGCATGTGTACACACATCTGACACAGCGAGGGAATGACGGAGGTGCTCTCCCACCTGCCAGCGGAGCCCTCGTAGACATGTGCACTGAAGGGAGATGTGTTGCAGTGCCATGGCGTCAGACTTGTGAGATATGAAATGTGACGGGTGCACAATGCTTGTCATCGTGAATGACTCATAAACAAGCTAAACATTAGGGTGGCTTACACCGCGGTGTTCATTTTTGCCGAGATGGGAGAGGAGGCCCAACACCATCTCAAATATCACTTCTCACTCGCGTTCTGTTTACGTGGGTCGGGGAAATAAACTCACTTCAGTAAACTATTTCAAACGTCAGCGGATCATTCTGCCTGATCTGCTTGATCCTCAGGCAGATTATGAGCAACACACTATATTCTTTCACTGGGAATATTAATGGGAAAATATGGTTTATTTATTTATCAATGTATTATTTATGAGAACACTGTTACCAAGACCGCTAAGTAAGTTTTCTCTAAGCCGCCATTAAGGTAGTTTTATTGGCTTTCTCATATATCTGTTCAAATGTGGTTTTGTTGACATACTTAAGAAGAAGAATTATGCTTCTCCGTGCTACTGAAAATTTGAGAAAAAATAACGATAAAGACGAGTCGGTCTGCAGAGTGTTTTGCAGCTTTATGGTTAGCGCTGCAAGAATCTCGGTGGTGGTAAAATGAGGGCAGATGGGGAGTTTTAACAAGAAACTGACACCCTGAGTATTTCTGAAGCTATTCCACCACCCTCCAGCTGAAAGGATGAGAAGCATAAAAAAGAGCAGATTATAGGAGAATGGTGGATCAACTTCATCAGTTAATTAAACTCTATTGCAGCTTGATGAGCAATTAATCAAGGCGGCGTGCCGAGTGTCAGGCAGGGCTGAGTTCTTCGGATGTGAGATGTGTGCACCGTACAGTATGTTCCCAAGGGGAGCAGCCCTGTGGGGAGCAGCACTTACCAAGTGAGCAGCCCCAAAATTTTGCAGGGTGTAATGGGTTGAGTTTATGTAAGCAGCTATCAATCACTATCTGACATAAGCCTGCACCCTATTAGAGCACCAGGATTAGGCTCCTCTCATTGCTGAACTAAACTGAGAAACTGCTTGTCTGAGTTGATCGAATTTTAAGAAATGCTGAAATGTAATGCATTATTATTATTTTGGGGGAAAAAAATAATAGCGGCGGTAAAGCAAATCCTCAGAAGGCGGAGGCAATAACAGTCAAAGTTAATTACTTTAATATGGGAGACACCATGTCAAAAAGGCTCTCCATTTACTCAGCTTGAATACTCAAGCTCTTATCTTTTATCTGACATTTGACTTCCAAAATCTCATGGTGTGGTTTCTGTCCTTTGTCTTCCACTCGCTTTCATCTATCCCTTCATCTCTTTCAAGGCTTTTTTTTTATGCTATGGGAAATTTGAGTTGGCAGTTTGTGACTAAATGCAGTAAATTTATTAACAAGACCATGGGGAGCATTAGAAGTCAATTGAAGGAGGCTATTAAAAGAAGGATTTTAATTGGGTTGGTCGGTCCATTAAAACATTTTTTCTGTCTCTCTTTTTCTAAGAGCAATGACACTAAAAAAACTCCAGAATTAGTCTGTTGAGTGCGTGCTCGCCCCTTTGAAATGAAAAACTCTAGTTTCATGTTAGATTTCACACTATATGCTTAAAATAAAGTAATATCCATATTAGCGAGAGGTCTTGTATGTCCTGTCTCTCTAGCTACATTTAGCTCTGCTGAGGGCCTGCAGTCTCTATGACTCTTGCTGAATTCTTTCAAGAGGATGCAATGCAGGACAGATTACAACTACCACAAGATTTGAGTACTAACAAGTGTATAAAGATCATCCCCACACCCATTGAGATCTAAAAAAAAACCCCGAGACGAGCTGGTGTCGCTGTTGCCATCTAGATTTCATTTTTTTTCTCGGTTGGTGTTTAGGCCTGCAAGCAGTCAGTAAATTGTTTTGCTACTGTAGCTTTAATGCATTAGATTATATAATCTGTTGAAATTACATTACAAAGCATACAATTGTCCTAGTTCTGGTAACGTGGTGTGACACATTACAAATGGTTTTAATTGCACTTTAGCTCCTGGCTCTTGAGACACACTCTACTCATTCTGCACTTTAAGGCATCTGGGCTCTGTAAGAGTGTGTGTCTCTGTGTGTGTGTGTGTGTGCACTGGTGTGGGTGGGGTCTTGAAAAAGCAGTTTGTGCATATGGGCACGTTAGGGATGCAGTGTAGTATTGGCTATGCTGACTGGATAATGACATGCAGAGTGCTGTGCTGCTACAGTAGGTTGAGCCTCCAACCAGATGCTCCTTTCACTGCAGCTCCTAAGCATAGAGAGAGAAGCTGCACCAACATACGCTCTCATCTTAGCTGGATTAAGCAGTAGGATTCAGGGACTTCGATCATGAACTGTAACAAAGCTTATTAGAATAGATAGGCATCATGTGAATCAATCATGTGAAGGAGTCTGCGGCTAAGCTGGAAAAAACTTCCCTCGAGACTTTTGCTTAATTTTTCTGCTCTTAAGTTTTTTTAAGTCACTGTAAAGATGCCAGTGTTCAAGCACTGATTCAGTCTAACAAAGGGCTCACAATCAGTCATATCATTCAGGACTGAATGTGTTTGTGCGATGGATGAATGGGTGAATGAAATAAATAGCATACTGCATGTTTATTGTACTTTAAAAAACCAGATGTCAGCATCGTGCAGAGGGCATCAGCCAGCACACAGCATATGCAGCTCAAGGGAAAACTTAACAAATAACCCTATAATTGCCTGAAGTGATTTTTTTGACACAACAAAAGACACAATGCACATATTTGTGTTTTATTTTTTGTTTCTTTTTTTTTTCGAAGACTGCAACTTCCAGGAGTGATACCACATCCGAGAAAAACACATATGTTGTGTTGATACGGCTGCCAGTGCAATAATCCAAACAGCCATACAGTAATCTGTCTTATGGTCAACCCAGCAGGTCTTGTAGTTTAATAAATAGACACTAAATTATATTAAACATTGTATATGCAGAGCTAACAAAAGTTCCAATAAGCACGTTTTGAAAAGTACACCTGATTACCCCTTTATGAGAAAAGCCATGCTAACGACTTCATTCATAGTTTCATTGTGTTTTCTTAGTCCATACTGATGTACAATGAAAAATTTCAGCTGATACTTTTTTTAAAATATTTTTTTCTTTTTACTGGATTCTCATAGCACTACTCATTTATAAAGTAGTTAAAAAAATAAAATAAAATAAAGTAGTTAGTGTTAATTCATTATAAAAAGTGAAAGTGCTTAAAGAATTATAGGCCACTGGCCTGATTGTCTTATAAAAATCACAGCTCTCTACCTTCCTGAAACCACCTGCTCTAATTTCGCTACAGTCCCTTAGCAATGCTGTTCACAACAATGTTTACTGATTACTAAAAAAGAAAGTGTTTTTTGTGTTCTTCTCTTTTCAGGAGAAAGGAAACATTGCCGTTGTATTTAATGTCGGTACAGATGACATTAATATTGAGGAGACGTCAAAGTTTGTAAATGATGGAAAGTACCATATAGTGAAGTTTACGAGGAGTGGGGGTAATGCCACTCTGCAGGTGGATGACCTGCCAGTCATTGAGCGCTACCCCACAGGTGAGTCACCCACTTTGCCTTTAATTACATCTGCCGCCTCCTAGAGGCGATAAAATGACCCAGATATTATCAAGCAAGCTATTAAAGCCTTATCTGTTAGGATGTTCTTATGTTGACTTGGCATGTGCTTTAATTGCTTTTTATGTTTCGGTTTCCAGCAGCTTTTGAGAGTAAACACCAGTGTTGTTGAGTTGTCTTTTCACGAAATCTTTGATCTTTGTGGTGCATCAATCTGATAAACCCGAGGGCTGATAGACTCCTATATGTCTGCCTACAAGTACAACCACCCAACCTGTCTACATGTCTGCATTACATCCCCCATATACCTAATTGTCAGTGCACAGTGTATACTCACAGTAACCCAAATCATTAGACAATCCACAGACAAATTACCAGTTTTTTGTAGCAAGTAATTGTGTGCGGTTTCAGTATTTATGTGTCTGCCAATATAGCAGATTGATTGAATTAAGGTCACCGGGGAGACGGACCTGTAATAACACTGTCAAAGTAAATCTGTTGCTTACTCACAATTAAATACCAGATGATCAGCTTCATTATGGCATCTTGTTTAGACATAAAAATACACTTTGATATTAATAATTTTCACAGCATACAATTACTCACAGACTAAAAGCAAGCCGGATTAATTTTCCTGGCCAATAGTGTTACTAATAATTTAAATTGTGTAACACTTCTCATAAACACAGTTTACATGACAGTAGAGGATGAATTTGGTAATTACTGCCCTGTGTAATAGGCATTTAGTAACTGAAAAAGAGTAATGTATTTTAGTAGTTTAACATTATAAGAGTGGAATAGTTTTGCTGGCACTTTCTTTTATAGTTTACTGGTTACTGATGATGTAATATACTGTGGACTCAATGTTGTGAGGGAATCTTTTGATCGATTGGGGAAAAAAAACAAAGCAATCTCTGTGTCAACACATTTGTGAGAGGAAATCTGTAGTAATCTAACTCAGCAACAACTCAACAACACTGGTATATTTGTGTAGAATGTATGCAGAATATAGAGTAGAATATACAGATATTGATGCTTCTGCCTGTGTTGTTGAACTTGATGACATTTTTAACTTGTTAAAGGCTTTGACAAAAGCTATAGATGAATAAAGGAGTGCGTAAATGACTGTTGAGAATGCAAACAGCAAAATTACTGTATGGACACGTGTAGTGGTTTTTTTTGTTGTTGTTGTTTTCTTATTTGTTTTTTTTCCCATGAGAGAAAAAACTGCAGCACTAAATGCAAAACATTTGTTAGATTTTGAGCACGCATAAAATGAGTGGGCAACCAGACAAACAGAAGACAAATTGAACCTGTCGCTCCTCTTTTGCATAATGTTTGGTGACCTTTTTAGCTATGACCAGTGCATTCATCCAAATGAAAGATGGTTTTTATGACTTGGACTCAACCCTCCCTGCTTGCCTCAGGTGGAAAAGAGAAACTAATGGCTTTTGACATGTTGTGGATAGGGCCGAATATACAGCAGGGTTAAATTCCCGCATCCCGTCTCAGTCTTCAAACGACAAACACCCGCAGACCAGCGAAAGCCTGATGATACATACTCGTACTCATGTCATGCAGATAAATTCAAAGAAGTTGGCGAAAACAACTTGTTGTTGTTGTTGTTGTTGTTGTAGTATACATCAGTGGTGATATTATACAGACAAAGGTTTGCTGCTATGCATTTTTCAACAATGTACATTACATTACAACACATATTTGGTAGTAGAAAGTCATGCAGTACTGCAGAAAATGCAGAAAAGCATAAGAATGATACAAGACTGTCCTGTTATGCTAAGTGATGAGTTATAACTGCTGCAGGGAAAAGTGACCTATCTCATCCCCACCAATCATGCGTCAGTGACAATGCCAAGTCCAGCTACCTTATTAAGCTCGTTGCAGACTAATTACATCTAATCACAATTACTGCGCAGTTCCTCCCTGCACCCCCAGCACACAAAGCTATTATTCTCTCAGCTCGCCTGTAGTTTGATTAGTATCCATGTATGCCTCTAACGCACTCATAATAGCAGCCCTCAGCCACTCTTAGGCCACTCACAGATCAACAATGATTATAATAAGAGTAGACAGCAAAGATAAAAATGATGGCTAGAGAGTGAGAAAGATAGAGAGGAGGAGTTTATAGGGGAGGGAGCGATCGTTCTTAAAGCAAGGAAATAATTGCTTCGCCAGAGCCTCTATTGCTGCCCTGGTAATCTCATTAAAAAGTCTCGTACTGCATACTTATGGGTCATTAAAAGTCTTTAGTACAATTATTAGAATCTAAAATGCAAAATACACATGCAGACACACAACTAGGCAACTATTTGTTGTAGTTTAGCTCTCCTTCTTTTATCCTGTCTCTGCCTTCATTCTGCATCACACACAAAAGGCTCAGCAGCAACAAAAAGAAGGAAAAAAAAAATCAACCCCTTCTCCTGAGCCTTGGCCATGGAAGTAATACCATCACAATGGTGCTGCCAGGCCTGCAGGGTACAGTGCAGTGTCCTATCGGAGCACCCAATGAACACACGCTGCACACAAAGATAATGGAGAAGTCCCTGGCCTTATTCTTTTACTGTTATCAGAGCGTGGTGCACTTACAGAGCTCACCGTCTCTCACTCCACTCTCCGAGCTCCGAGTTCTCTTTTCCTGTCCTTTTTACCTCTATCTGTCCACGTCTGCCTCCGTGTCGATCTCACCCCCTGTCCTCTTTTTCCCGCTTGTGGTGTGGAGTCTGATTTATGGGATACAAGGGAAGGATGGTTAGCTTTATCCATCAAAGCCCCGTCCTATCTGCTCTGGTTTTACCTTTGTTCTATCCGTGAGCTTATTGAGCCTATTGTGCAAGCTCTCAACACCGAGGATATTTAAAAAATAGCGCAGTTAGAGAAAAGGGAGGGCAGAATAATAAAAATAATAGTGCGATTTGTGTAGGTTCCTCCTTTTTTTTGTTCTTTTTTAATTCTCCCGGCTCCATGAACAGAGGAAGCATTTGCATATTTGTTCATTTAATGTGGTGAGTGTCCTAGGGCTTGTAATGAGATAAAGCTCCCACCTTATCTGACCACTTTATTAACAAAAAAAAAAAGAATACAAGCGAGCGAGGGTAAAGCAGGTCGGTTGGGATGGCTCAGCTGAATCGCTGCTGTCTGGCAGAGGAGATAAGCCAGGCTGTCCCACACCAAACCAAATCACCACTCAGCAGCAGTCACAGGCGCCGCTCACAGGCAGGATGAATGGGCTCTGTTGCTGCATCAAAGCCCAGGGGATAGCATTGTTTAACACTTCGGTGTCCCACAGTGGGAATCAATACACGATCAGACCTTGATTATATGCACACTTAATTAACCTCAGTATAAGGATAGACTCAGTGTGCCATGGGGTACATAGCCAAACAGATAAAGCGCAGCCGTCTTTGAAAATGGAGCATGTTTTTGCACAAAAGTAGAGGATTTTGGCACAGTGGCACGCTGTGTGTGAGGATAAGTGTGCATGAATATGTGTGCATGCTTCTTGGGTATCTATGCGCCTGGAGCTGACACTCCTCTGTGCCTTTCTATTAGTTTCCTTGCATACTTCTTCAACAAACTGTCATCTGCGCTAAAACTCTGACACCAACATGTAAGCCTATACTAAAACTATTTTTTGAATAAAGCTTAGAATACATCAAAAACACGTCATACTGCAACCATCAAGTAACTTATATAGCATAGTTAGAAATGAGCATTAATCAATGAACATCATTTAAAAAAGGAAGGTATTAATGGGTGTTTCTCTTTTTCACTCTAAACTCAGATGTCCTCGCTGTCCTCGCAACAGCTGTAGGATAAATGTTCTCCAGGGCCCCGTTTGATGCTGACCTCTCCTCAGATGAGGTGTCAGAGTAGCAGGGAATGGTGAGGTGACATAACCAACACCCCATGACTAAGAAATGGAGATGACAGGAATTGACAAAGCCCTCAAATGTTCCATTGCAACAGCAATGAAGAATTATTCATTAATTTATCACATTCAAAATGATAGGAAGCACAGCTGTGTCTGCGTTTGTGCATGCTTGACTCAACAAATGCGCTATTTACTCCTGCTTGAGTGACGTATGCTAAAAACTGCACTACACGACTTCTCGAGGAGCTCATTAAGTCCTCTTTTTTTAGTGAAACAAGTTGAGTAGTCACAGTTAAGTTTCACAAGAAATGACAAATTGAAGTTGACATGCATTTGCAAGTTTACAAGTTTAAAATACTTTTTAAGAAAAATGTAGAAAAAGTGCAGAAACTTGATGTATGTGCTCTACAAGAGAGTTTGTCCATTACAAACTTCATCTTCCTTCCTAAACCAGTCCTATCAAATGTTACCCATTACCTTCCTGTGTGGGTTTGCTGTAATCTGGACTGTATCTGTCCAATCAGCATAAAGGAAAAGTGTTGCTAAATCTTCTTCACAATGCTATGTGCTCCACCCAGGCACGGTCATCCGCAACCAAATTTCATTAGGGGTATAGATAAGATTCAAACTGGGTTTTTTTCTTGTTTAGCTGGTCTTCAACAGTAATTCAAGCTGATGTGATTAAAAAAATATATTTTTATGTATGCTCTTACTTATAAGATCTTTTATTAGAAGAGGTGTGCGTCTTTTACAAGGTTACCTCCTTTTCTTAGCAGACCTCTCCTCTAAGAAGCTATTCTCCACCGAATCATTGTTAGCTACCGGATCTTTTATCTGCCAGAACTGAATTAATATAGTTGATGGAACAAACATTGTCAATCTGCCAGAAGAATGGGGCTGACTGAATTCAATCTCAGCAGACAATACCAGGGGAAAAGCACTCAGAGACAGTGCCACTTTGCTGAAAGTCTTCTGTTCTGGAGAGGTTATTGGCGTTGACAAAAGGGTGATGCAGAGTTTGCCCTCATTAATGCCAAAGTGCCCCTCCAATACAGAGTGTCGTTTTTTTGTAGCTCTTCTTTCTCATTTATGTCACTTATTTGACTTTATGCTCTAAAAACACTTGACTGTCATTGAAACACATGTATGCGATGCTACACTCGGTCAAGCTTGTGACTTTTTCTTCTTTATGACTTGTAGCTTTTGTCAAAGCCATGTTCTTGAAGGTTTACAGTGTATGTATCTACTTTGTCTTCTGATTTCTCTCTGATTAGAAGCGTTAGAGAATTTACTGTTAGGTTTTATATGGCAAATAGTTTATTATTACTTGTCAATTAGTGTTTTTATAAATGGGGTGGGCATTTGTAATATGTGAAAGTTAAATGGTTCTCTCCTTTAAACCATAAACGGTTTATTTAATAATAAATTCAAATGATGTTCCTTTTTGAAGCTGTATAAATGTAACCAGTTTAAAAGTCAGATAAAAACAGAGGGAAATGATAAATGGGGATGGAAATATTGGGTAAAGATATTGTAATGGATGTATAAATTTGTGATTTTGGTTGGTTTTTAACATAGGTTTATTAACTTAGATGAAACATTTATATGCTAGTCCTCTTATTTTCAATTAATATAGGCCTAATTTGTTGGTTAAAATTAAAATAAAAAGAGTGAAGTTTGGTCAAATAATGTTTTAGTTAATACTGTTTTTTTAAACATACAAAACGTTTTTAAATATAAAAACCTTGTGCAGTTGTATAGCTCTAGCATTAAGTATGGATATTTAACCTTTGACCTTACAGATTGTAACCAATGAAATGTCTCTTTAAACTTTAAAGGCAACAATGATAACGAACGCCTGGCGATTGCTAGACAGCGAATCCCATACCGACTTGGTCGAGTAGTTGACGAATGGCTACTCGACAAAGGTAAAAAACCTGATTAAAATTTTAAATAAAATAATTTGATCATAACCAAGTTGTAGCATTATTTTGTAAATAATAAACCTTAAAAATAAATGTTCAGTAAAACTTTAAAATTAAAATGATTTGAACAGTTAAATTTAGTTTTTTTTATAATAATGTATTCATTTTATAGATGTAAGCTTTTTTTAATACGTGTTTATTGTCAACTTACGGTTAAAGGGACTGTAAATATGAATATAAATCCACTTACTGAAGTAATATCAGCATTTTTAAAATGTCTATAAATTCATGTCGCTTTTTGCTGTAAACATAAATTACAAATTAAAAGTTCTACATCAGTTGTTCATTCGTTGCTAAGTGTTATTTTGAAACACTTTTGAAACATGCATTTACAGTACAGCACATTACTTTAGTGTCATTTGATCTATTTTGATTAAACTGTTAGCAAAGATAAATAGTGTGCAATATCAATTGGCATCAGCATTTTGAGTCCCTTTAACATATATTGTAAATATATATACATATATATATATATGTATGCAGGACTTTAGATCAAAGAACTGTAACATAAAACAAGCTGAGTGCATGCTTTGTTTTTTTGTTTCGATTTTCTTTATTTTTTTTCTTGTAGTTAAATACCTAATTTCTATCTTCACTCAATGTGAAATTAGCGTTCTGCTTTTTTTTAATATTAATTCTTTTTTTTCAGTTTTCCATTGAAATTGTGTCATAAAAAGTTCTGTTTTAAATTTCATTTCTTTCCAACCATTTTTATTTTTGTTTGTTTGTTTTAATTTGGTTGCTTTTGCTAAAAGGATGAACAATAACAGTGAAGTGTCTCTTGCCTCCTGTGAGAACCTTCCAGTCCACTTCTCACAGACTGCAGCCACACATGAAGCTTTCTTGTTTTTCTTCTTTTTTTCATGCTTTCGAGGTCCATAAATGCTAAAATTTGAAGAAAAAATTGAAAGATAACTTAGTTACATATATCTTTTTAGCTTTGTTATCCAATTTTGTTCAGTTTTATTTCCAGGCAATTTCCTGCAAACAAATGATCCATTTAGTCCTTTCAAGATTATGTTATCATATGTTTTATGTAGTTAAATCTATTGCATTCCCATAACAGTGCTACTTTTTCTTAATCTTTTTTTCCATGCCATTCCAGATTAGACTGACCTTTTAGCAAAGCTACATTGATTTTCTATATCCTGTGTTTATACTTTATGTTTTTCTTTTCATAGGCATCTCATCGTTTAACTACAATAAATTAACAGGGTTTGCTCTACAACCCGTAATTTATTGTTCTCATTAGCCACTGGGCAAAAAAATCAGTCTTTCTGTTCTTTTATCTTGCTTTGTAAAAGTGGCCGAGTCCACAGTTCAACATTCTTGTATATATGTAACATTGTTTTCCCGCAGGGCGACAGCTTACAATCTTCAACAGCCAAACCACTATACAGATTGGGGGCTGGGAGCGAGATCGCAGTCGATCCTTTCAGGGCCAGCTTTCAGGCCTCTACTATAATGGCTTGAAGGTCTTCAACATGGCCGCAGAGGGGGATCCCAATATAAGGATCCAAGGCAGTGTGCGGCTTGTGGGGGAGTCACCCTCCTCTATCACCCCACAGTCAAGTACCACAGCCAATCGCTCAGAGACATCCACATCCATCATGGAGATCACCACCACCACAGCGTCCAGCAGGAGAGTAAAGCTGACAACACCACGAGAGCCTCAGCAAGTAAGATCTCTTTTAAATAATTCTTTTTCAAGTCTCTTCTTTTCCATGTCTATACTCTGTTTGATCCTTATTGTAATGCTCTCAATGCAAAGTAATGCATAGAAAGTTAAGCGCATCCTGGATTAATATAGTACGTTTCATCGTGACAGCCACGTGAAGAATGCTCCATTTTATTCCGCCCGTCATGCCTTTTTTTCTCCTTGAGGCCTCCGCCCTAAAAACTGAGGGAAAATAAGCACATTGTTTCACAATTGGGAGCTGCAACACACTGTTGAGCATTGCTCCTGTTTGCAATCAGATATGGCCCCATGAGGTGTGTCTGTGTTACAGTGATAACCATCATCGAGGTCCTCCATCATCTTTATCGGTCCTGCATGAGTGGTGCAGCATCTGCTGGAGCATATTACTTCTCAGATGTCACAATGTGGGACTAAACAATGCAACGCGAAATATGTGTCCTATCCAATGGAGTGGTGATCAGACCATTCTTGCATAGTCTCTGCCAAAAACAGAAGACATTGCATTTTAAACGCCTCACAATACATCAGCAGCCATGAACTGGAAATGAAAAACACTTGAAAAATGAACTGTCATGCCTTTTAGAATACTTTTACCATTGTTTCACTCACTATCCACATCATCAAGTATGCACATCATATTTATGAATTTTAATTCACTCACATAGTTTTGTGTTTTCTTATGACTGCTGCATTCTTTGTGCATTAGCTTATACTTGAGTTAGAGTACAGATCTGTATACCCAAATAAAATAAACAAATTGGGATAATATTTACTATACCTTAGTTGTGTAGTACTCGTATTTTTTCTACAACCTTGCCAAGTATATTTTGTGAATGATTGGTGCGACTGTGTAATTATTTTATCAAAGGGCAATCCATTCACTCTTAATTTGAAATTTCAGTTGGCTAGCTGTGGCCCTTTTCATCTTGTGTTTTCCTAGCTGTAAGCTGAGCAGATTGATGTTGTGGGGATCCCCAAGAAGTCTTATCCTATTATTAGTATTATGCACAAGCTGCAAAACAAAACACGGACTAACATGAAAAAACCTAAGATGGACACAGTCTAGGATTGAATGATATACAGTTAAGAGACAGCTATTTGCTCTATTTATTGTCACAAATTATGTACTGTATATTTTCCTAATGTAAGCAAGAAAGTGTGAGGGTGCCTGTTTTGCAAAGCTCTCTGCCCCTAACTGGTGGATTCTGTCCCACGGGCCCAGTTTTGCTCATGTGTTATAGATGTTTTAAAAATGTAAATTGGGAATTTAAGTCTTCTCCTTTAAATTGGACTGAATTTAAAAGCCATGTCAGTGATTCTGGAAGACCTGCTTAATTGACAATACATGTTACTATATATTCTCATATAGGTCATTAAAAGGAAGAGTTGCAGTGGCTGTATTTCGTTTTCACAGCATAAACAAGACTGGAATGTTGGAAATGCTTTCATGTTTTGTTGGTACAAAACGAAACTAGAAGCAGCGTGACCCAGGGGACGGTTTCAAGTTGTATAAACAATCAAAAGCCAGCCTCACCTCACTAATTGGAGAAATGTGCTTAAACTGAGCCAAAGCTACTCTGTGATAGTTTTCAAAATTAATTGGGCATTTTACATTATATTAAACGCTCACAGCAAAAAAAGAAAAGGGGGGTTGGGTGGAACATGAACTGAATGCATGCAAAGTTAAAGTGATTGTCAAAATTTCAAATAATTTGAGGGTCAGATGTATTAAAAGCATGCATAGCTGCTGTAAGCTAAAACATCCCTTAGATCAGAGCTGTTACAAATATATTTTAAAATAATTTTTGGATTAGTCGCGTTGGGTACAGGGAGATCATAGCATCCCGAGGAGTGGTGGATTTAACTTCACTGAAAAATCTTCACACAAATGATTTGATTTTAATTCCTCTTTGTATAACTTGTCTGTCTTCACAGTTTCACTGAGACAACAGTTAATAGACACATGCCTCAGTCTATTTTAAAAGAAAACGTCTGAGTGCCTTCACAGTGTAACAGTGATGACTTTCATTGTTAAAAAGAAACCCATTTAATTAGTTTTCACATTAGGCCTATTGTTGTCTTCATCTAAAAATTAGTGTGAAAACGCCTTTAACCTTTAACGTTGATGCATCTGTGAAAGCAAAATTAAGCTCTTTACTGCGAAATATCAGCTATATTTAATCAAACAGCAAATTAAAATATCACGCTGTTCTGTAACGTTAGCAGACTACTAAACCCACTGCTCATTTTATGAAATGACAGACTCCTACAGATAACATGCACCTTACCTTCGACTTAGCGCAGTAAAGATTATACATTACCTCTTGTCACCTAACTCTCTCTGACCTGAGACCGGCATAATAGTTTGTGCAAGGGTCCGCAGTTGCTGACAAATAATACAATCATAAATATTGATCCGCGTGGAATGGCTTTCTCTTGGACTCAGCATGGTTCCTGAACCGTTGCAATAGCGTGTAATGCAGGTGAAATATCAGACAATAGACTATAATTATATCCCAGCTCCATGCGGTGATATAAATTGCCACCAAGGAACCAAGAGATTGGCAGAAAGGAATAGCCTTGATAGGATGGATGCCCCTTTTTTCCTTGGCCTTTTCATCTGGAGTTAAAAAAGGTGATTTAAAGGACCATGACAAATTAGAAGTATAGCAAATTACAAAGAGAGGCATTATGTGCAAGGCATCTGGAAACATAGATAACTGACATTATGCTATTTTGTTAATGGGATTCTGCTTTACTGTTTTTATCAATAACAATTAACCTTGTGGAAAGTAGATGTATAGTTATTATTGTTGAGCAGTGTCCAGATCATCTTATTGTTATTGTTTTAAAAGTATACAGTATGTATGGCTGCAAGGCTTAAGGTTGATTAGTGGCGATGCATATTCATATTTAGAAACAGGCATTGTATCATCGTGTTATGCTGCAAGCTCACCTATAAGGTGGTAAAGAAGGACTGGAAGTAAGAAAATAGTCAAGTCAACTAAAGAGCGGTTCAGCGATGTAGGTGGAGAGATGAATGAGGCATGCAAAAATGTGTGCATTGGGAGATGTCAACGCGTTCGGTTTGATTCAATGTGACAGCCTTCCTATGGCGAGCTCCTGCGGTACGACATTACTGTCTCAGGACACTACAGTAAAAAGAGATGGTGCATTCACTGTCCTTTCTGTTGAATAGTCAGCATTTATTCATTGTCCAGCTGTTCCATCTCCCCTCTGATGTCGAATGCAATTCACCGAATGCTTTTATATCCTAAGAGCCTCACATTACTGGGACACATACATTTTTAGTATGGCAGGTCCCAGTGGATATAAAATGGCTAACGCAGGCAGTGGCAGTATCAGGCTATAACCACTGAACCTCGGTGAAAAAGGTGCTCTGGAAAATGCCGGCCAGACTGTCAAAAGGAGCAGTTGGATCCAAAATATTAAGAAAAACATATCTGAGACCTTTTATACACATGCCTAGCGATGTGAAGTGATGACTCAAACCACAAAAAAAGTGTAGTTAGATTTGTAAGTGGCTGCAACCTACAGCACTAAATTTCTTAGGAAAGTAGCAGCAATAGCCTTCATAATGTAACTTAGGATGGTGCAATCCATCCAGTCTTTTATTATTTGACTGGATTATTAATAAATGGCTACAGCTTAACAATGTGAATTAAACTAATTAATGGTCAAAACTATTTATTAACTTTCTTTTTCCTAAAAGAAAGAAAACAGTCTATTTTGACTTTCTCCAAGAGAGCTCAACAGGGTTAGGGTTATCACTATAATGTCTTATGCTTACCTCATATGGTCGTTCATACTCAATACCTGCCTAATAAACAGAATGTCTGTATTCGGCCATGCAGCCCTGCTGTGCACATGTTGTGAAAATTCAAGCACAGTGAAACCTTTCAGTGACATCGGCTCTGCAGACTTAGGGTGTGTCTTCTTGCCTCGGCCTGGTTACTTCCTAGGGGGAAGATCCTGCTAGTGGTCATTATAATAATGATTTTAAAGGGTCTGTCTTCTCAGGTGCCCTATCAAAAATGCTTGACTGGGGTTATATGGTGATTGAATGCCGAAGGCCTTGACTTATGGGTAACATTACATTATAGTCATTCTTCTCAAGTCACTGGGTGTCCACACTTGCTTTATTAACACGGCTATTATCGTCTTAGAGCACACTGGCATAATCAGGAAAGAAGTTCACCATGGGAAAAAAGCTGATGAGTCAGAATTGTTATTTTAATTGTGATACAAATTTTACATCTGCCTAAAACATAATTGGATTAATACAAATTTTAGGGCCACTCCAGTACAGAAGAACCAGATATGATCTTGTTTTTATTTTGATCATACGATCAATCTGACGAGCTTCCCCGACCAAGATATTAAACGCTTGGGTGTCAGATTGTGGCTTGTGAGGGGAAGGGAGCTGATTGTAAGCACTGGACTGTCGTGTTTTGATAAAGTGTCTGCTCCCTGCAGTGGTGCCTGGTAACATCCAATTAAACAGTAATGAACTTGTGTAAGCTTTCGCAAACAACGGCACAGCTTTCACTTGTCAGATTTGAACTATTTTAAATCCATCTTCATTTTTGTCCCACTCAGTCCCCTAACCCTTTCCACCAATTACTGAACAGAGCTGAACTTTGTGTAAATTGAAAAAAAGAGATATTGTGTGTGTGTGTGTGCACGTATGTTTTTATATGTACTGATGTCCTTTTGACCCCAAGCTGCCCACACACAGAGGTCTAAAGGTAAAACTAGCAGCCAGTGGTCAGGCACTGCTCAGTGTTTGTAAATTAGATCTTTTCAGTATCATCTCCTCCTTAATAAAAACATTTAAATATGTCTGATGGCAGTTTGGGATATAACAGCATCTTAAATAAGAAATAATTATTCGTACTTAGTTAATGCTTCATTCAAACCACTGAGTACTGAATGCTATTTACCTACCAGCTCCAAAAAGAAAAGAATAGAAAAAAGAACAAAGGGGGGAAACAAAAAGATAAATACTGCTATCTACCAGAGCCATTGAGTGCTTGTGACAGTGATGGATCCTCACCTGCACCGCTCTGTATTATCAACCCTGGCCAGTGCATATGTATATAAATCTCTGAAGCTTTCCTAGTGTGGGGCTGCCATCCACCAATGTTGTCCTCCAGCAACATCCTCCAGAGTTGGTAATGGCTGCAGGGGAGACACAAGGACACAATCTTCCAGCAGAAATATGTACAGTTCAAAGCCATGTTACACATATGTGACCTTCAGTTTGGTATAAAGAACCTCTAGTTTCTTTCTATTGGTTTTACATATGGTGGTTCAATTTTCTGAAGCTTGTTTTTTCCTTTCGCATACATTAGAAAATGGAGAAAACGTAAAAGGTTCATAATAATATAAGTAGGACACACTGTCTGGCATCCATGATTATAAGAACTAATTTTGTGTCAGGCCATACGGGAGATGTTAAGCTTTTCCCCTAAAGAAATGAAAACTTTTACCTAATGATGGCGCTAAAAGAAGACTCACAGGATTGCTCAAGTCATTTAAATTTCTGCTCTAGGGACCTTTAATATCAGATATGGGAAAACCTTACAGAAACATAGCAGTAATTTTGGATGTCATATGACATTTCACGCTTGCTATGTTTCTTTCATAACCTTTTTGCATTGTACAATTTCAGTTTTATAGCTTGTTGCTGGTGAAAAATCAAGAAATGCAGATTATAGCCTGTTCCTAGGGAGAATGAATGGCCAGTATGTCACATCATTGCCACCAAATAGCCAATTGCCCCCACTATTTCTGAATTAACCCTGGGTGAGGTGGGTGTAATGGCCATTCAGAGGAAGCGAGGAACATTCAAAACACATTGTGTGGGCCATTTCATTTGCACTCACAGCACATGGTTCAGTTCCAGCTGAACTGGCTTATAGTGGCTCTGTTTATCTTGGTCCCTGAGACAAGGGGCCAAAACCTGACCTCGCTATAATTCTCAGGGATAATCGAAGATTTGACATGCTGCACTGCTACACCTTTAGTGCGGTGTTTGGCTACCTTCTTGCCTCCCTTGCTGACTCTCACAGAACACACTATAATTACCTTAGTGTCACAAAAATCTTGCGGTGAAAAATCTTCTGTAACTTACTACTCAATGACTGCTCAGTCTGCACCTTCTTTTATTTAATTAACATCCTTGCACTATGTGTCTTTATTGTGTTTTATACTACCTCACCGCGTGGTTTATATTGGTAGAAATAATTGTTTTACAAATTGAGGCTAGAATAAGTCTTTAAAGCCAAGATTTAAGACCAATCACGCATGTGTCCCTATTCAGACAGACGTCTGGAGTTTGATTGAGATTGTGCTTCTTTAATTATCCTGCAAATGATGCTAAATCTTGTTCTTCTGTCTTCATTTAGTTTGAGATACATGATAACTGCCTTCACATTTTTTATATAAATTCGAATAAGTCTTTATAAATCTTAATATGGGTATCATTCTGAATCAATTGTCTGAAATTTGTCATCAGTAGTTCAATTGCACAGTTTCATGTTACAGCTCCCATCCCAGTTTAAGATCATAAATGTCCAGTTAACGGCGATGAAAAAGTATTTCACTGTGTCACCTTTTTTTTTCTCAGTGCACTAATGAAGCTGATGTGGCTCCAGTATTAAAATTAAACTTTTTTAGGTCACTTACCACTCCTTTTTTTTGGTCTTTTATAACAAAGAATAAACAACAAGAGCCATAACAAGCTGTCACTTGGAGCTTCCCATAAACAAAAACAGTTGCTGTTCTTATGATGGAGAAGACGGAGGTGGAACATCATGTCTGAGCATTTCTTAAGAGAAGAATTGCAGCTGTGTAGAATTTGATTACTGCTCACTGTTCAGTGGAAAACATGACTTGTATTACACTGAAAAAGACTTCATTGCACTATGAAAACACTATATACTGCTATAATGTTACTGTTGCTGTTTCATTTCTTTCCATAACAAATTCAAACTATTCTGGCATATAGTAAGTCCATTTTACTTATATAGCACACTTAAAACCAACGTGCTATACAATACAAGCAAACAATAAATAGTAAAAATAAATAAAGTTTTCCTAATATTCTCTCCACATAGAGTTTCAAAGATCAGCAGTTTCTGAAAGCTTGACAAAAAAGCTTTGTCTTCAGCTTAGACCTGAAGACAGTCACAGTTGATGCTTGTCTCAGGTCATTTGGGAGATTATTCCAGAGTCTCGGAATAACGACAGCGCAAGTACAAAATGGTTTTGTACAGATTGGGAAGCAGACATTAAGGATCTATCCAAAATTGTGTATGGATGCACTTATTTACCACATTTGCAGGTGCAAGTCCATTCATGACTTTAAATACAATCAGTGCCACTTTATATTAGATTCGCTAATGCACGGGGAGCTAGTGTAAGGCTGCTAATACTAGAGTAATGTAATTTCACTTTTACATTTTACATAGCATGAATAACTTGTATGTAACTATAACGTGAATATATTTGTATAAATATAACTTAATATAACATGTTTAAACTGAGTTTGGTATGTCCTCTTAAGCAGTGCTAAAGTTAAGGTTTAGTAACACACTCAACAAGTGGGAATAGAATAATAGAAAAAAAGCAGAGCCTGTAAAAACAGAGCCTTTACTTAGAGATTATTACATTTGTATAGTCAAAGTAGGTAATCGGTCCATTTACCTGTTATGAAATCAGCCTTTTTATCCTGGCCGTCTTCTCTAAAAGGGATGAGGTCATCAGTTGTCTCTCGCAAGTTACGGAGCAGCACACGCTGACAACAGCATAGTAAGTTTGCTTTTGATTGACGGGTTTTCACAGTGCAACTACTGTAAAATTAATGTCACTGCTGTCAAACATGGGATATTATTTATTTTTTAAGCTACATTTCTTTAAGCACTAATAAATTCATACAACAGATACTTAAAAATCCGTGCAGCTTTTTCTTCAAACAGATGTAGGGATGCTACACATGTGGATCCACTGCCAATGGATCGTATACATATATAAATATAAATAAAGCATTATCATTACAGTATCAGATAGATATTACGCATGACTTTTTCACAAAAATTCAGCTCATTGAAGTTTTAAATCTTTATGAAAAGTAATTACATCTTCACACAATATACCTAATCAGAGCCTGTTTCTCTCTTTTATTGATATTTCGAGACTGGGTAGAAACAAATGGGAAGTTACTGATTTGTAAAATAATTAAATTTTTTTCTATCTAGTTTCCTTTTCATATTTGTATCGGGAATTGTTTGTCACTTTCTTAACCAAGTGGAACTGTTTCCTTCAACTCATCTAGAGGCAGATCTCATTGTAAAATGAAAACCAGCCAACCCTTTTTTCCCCCCTTAAATTTTGCATTTGTGCGCTTTTCAATTAGAAAAACAGACACATGCATAGAGAACTGAGAGGTTACTAAGGAAACAGAGGATGTTCTCCATTAATAAACGAGAGTGATTATTCAGCAACAGTGCAGCCATGTTGGATGAGTCTTATTTCATTCCAGATATTAAACCAAACTGTCTCATGGACCTACAAACATACTGCAGTGTTTAGTGTGAGTGTCAGCGCCCTGTAAGGTTGTGTTCAATTATTCAGAGAAAGAAAACATCCTCGGGATAAGATTTCCCCTGCAATGCAGATATATGGGATTGACCGTCATGCTACCGAGATACTATAAGCTTGAGGATAAAGTAATAGGTATCAAAGATCTTACTTCACTGACAGGTCCGCTATTGATTTTTCTAAGTTTATTATCTTTTCTATATCTTATTAAAAATCCTGCTACCACCACCTGCTATGGAATAAAAGGAAAAGCACTAGTGGATAATACAACTCCAATGATTTCACGAGAGCAGAATTAGGTTGAACACGTGATGTGGAGATGGACAGCTCTCCTCTGCAGCACTTGTTTGTGTTCCTGACCTCCCCCACCTTCTCCCTAAAGTCAGTTGCCTGTTGTTTTTTGGTGGTCCTGGAGTGCGCTGCCCCAGACCCCATCATGGTTTTGTGCCCACCCAGTGCTGACAGATGGCACAGAAGGTAACGCCGTGGACCTGCAGTGGCCCGAGCCCTGTGACGTTCACTCCCAGCAACAGACCATATCCATCATCTCACGCTCACCAGGGGCTATTATAGAAACTGCCCTTCAACATTGTGTTGTAGAGTCCATGTGACTCACTGATCCAGTCCACCTTATCGGAGGTACATGCCAGCTTGTCGACACGTGTTGGCTTGATTTGATGAATGCTTGTGTTATTCGAGAGCTGACAGCAGAGACAGGCTCGACTGCACCAGGAAGACGATCGTCACATTAGCCAGCTGAGACAGGACGTCGCGTCTTCCTTTGATGATTTATTTGGAATTAGTTTTTTTTTCTAAAGTTGTTTCAGCCAAGTTTATCATCGTGCCGTTATTAAAGGACTGAAAAAAAGAAAGCATGTTTACTTTTGCAGGTTTCACACTAACTGCCAGCAGTGCTGAGAAATACAGATTGTTCCACTAAGACAGTTTGGATGACAAGAATGAAACCTACGCAGTGTGAATGTCGTCTCTGTTGTTTGTTAAAGGCTGGCTCTTGTGACAGCTTTACAGCTTGTTTTATAGACCACATTGTTGTCTCTTAGGACCTTTGCTTTTATGATTTGTATACAGAATATAGTCCTAGGCAAACTGTTGTACACAAGAGACAAATTTGTCCTACAGTGTGTTGCCCCCACCTGCAAGATTCGGAGATCAGCTAGTTTACATTAACATTCATGAACACGAGCTCTGTGCCAACTGCTCGTCGAGCTATGCAGAGCTCCCTCTATTTTTAAAAGTAATTTTACGCAAAGCAAATAGAAAGTGTTCGGCACAAACTGGCTCGCGCATCCATAAAAGCTCCTTTATTAATGAATGCAAGTAGTGCTAGTCAAATTTGACATTTTCATTCTCACCGAAGAGAAATCACATGCTTCCTCTGTCCTCGGATGAAGCCAGTAAATTTTCCTTTCGGGTGTATAAAACAAATGCAGTGTACCTCAAACTTGATAACGGTTTGGTAATTGAGTCTACAGCTATAGCGAGCGTTAGATTAGCATCATAATGTATACATTTCAATTTCAAGATGGCTAGCTGTGTTCAGGGAGCAGCCATCTTGGCACTTGATAAGTACGATAAAGGCAGTTTAGGGATGGACTGGAACACAATATGAAGTAATATCATTACCAGATTAAATTAAGATAAAACAAATTCCAGATGCTGCAGAAATAAAATAAAGAACGCTGCATGCCTGCAGATAAAGCCTTTTAGCTTGTCACACAAGTGGACATGAGACAAAGGGCAATGGAGAATGGAGAAATTGGTTCGGGAAGGAGGTAAATTCATTTGAAGTAAGAGTTTAACATATTGAAAACTAGATTTGTTTGTTTTCTTTGAGAGAGTAAGATCAGAAGATTGATAATACTCTTGTGTATGTAAAAGAAACTCAAAGCTAAATACCATAAATGAGGGGGGAAAAGACCAATCTTGGATGTTTTAATCTGCACAAAAGAAGATGTGATGTTCTGTGTGAGTTGTTCTCGACAAAGTGCAATAACTACCACAGAAGTGCTTTTACATTTCCATTACGCTATGATATCTTTTGATAGACTCAAGATATTTGTTCCCCTTTGTGTGCAGTCATTGTGCAAACTATAAAGTCTTTACAAGCCGAGAGCTGCAGGAAATGACAGGTCAAGTAAAAAAATTAATTGATAATTTATTAAGAGAAAATCTAGCCATGAATTGCAGTCCTGAACTCTGGCACAACAGCATTGCTGCAGGGATGGATTAGTGATGAAAAATCAATTGTGCTTGAGAGAGTTCATAAACGATTTCCACCTGATTTTTATTGCAGTGTGGTTTTTGTTTCCTTTGTGCCGAACCAGAGCCTCGCTCATTAGCTTGTAGCACTCGCGCTCACCCCTTTGTGAATGACAAATCCCCACCTGGAATACAAGAATCAGATTATGGTGATGCTCTCTGGGAGCTACAGGTGACCTGGTGTGCTGTTGTAGGGCAAAGCTGCTCTTCCTCCTTCCTCATGTCATGTTTTTGCAAACGTTACACTTGGGAATTAGACCTCAGTACATTCATCTCAGCAATGATGGCATCTATATTAGGATGACAAATTTGTTCCTGTCACCTCACGAGGGACTGGGACTGCATGTCAAGATGCAGGTAAAGTCAGGAAGGCAGTGATTTGTGGCCAAGCTGCGTATCTCTTCCCACTCCTGCAATCGCTTTCTCAAAACACGCACAGGCACACGCTTAGTTTTGCCATCTATTTTTAGACTTTGAGGAAAATATGAAAATGAAGAATTGTATGGTCTCTTCGGATTGAAACAAACTACGTTCCCCACAATCACAAGCATTTGTGGTTAGCATTTAGATAGAAAGCACCGTGATTACAAGCCATTCTCTGGTAATTGTTATGCTTCCCTTATTCCTCAGCTTATCCTTAGTGTATGATATTCCTCCTGGGCAGTTCCCTGCTCTCAGGCCAGATTACTACCAAGGCGAGGTAGAGGCACGCACAGAGCTCCAGATTCGATTTCAGATAACGAAAATATCAGGGCATCCAGAGGGAAAAATGCTTCAGTGCAGACAGATTTCATTTATCTGAGAAGTGTGAAAGCAAGGATAAGGGGGAGGCACAAAGTCAACCATGTAATATACTTCTATGGAGCTCTGTTTATGCATAGGCAAGAGAAAGAAGAAATGAGAGAACATGAGGGGGGAGTGTAGGAGGCAGATAGCAGCAGATAGTGTCTTATGAATATCATATTAAGATTTTATCATTTAGAGCATGTAGCTAACAGAAGGCATCCAGCCTTCTCCCGTGTAATCGGCTCGGAGCTGTCTACTACATGGCAGCAGCTCAATATGCGCTCTCTCAGCGCTGTGAGTTGACTACAGGCATCCGTCCATATTGTGTGCACATTATTTATACGTCTCCAGTAATAAAAAAACAAGCACCATGTTTAATTGGAATCAAAATATCAACTGTTTATCGTACGTCGTGCAGGATGTCTGATGTTGTCTGGGGGGGGGATGAATTAGGCACCAGTCACACATGGTTCACTCTGAGTCAGTGACTGACATGGTGAGAGTGTGACGCAGACGCTGACTGGGAAATGGACTTCATGTCTCCTCCCACGCAGCCACAACTTTCCTGGTTCTTTTTGGTGGCTGAGCCATATCACGCGCTGCGGTAAGTTCTGAGGGCTGTGCAGATGACTGTTTCTGGGAAATAAGCAGAACGGGGTCCTTGGGGGGAGGGGGGGTGTGGGGGGGCTTGAGGAATATCTACAAAGCGGTGCCTTCGAGCAGCCACATTAAAAGGAGTCATCTCACCGCAGTGTTCTCGGGTCCCTGAGAGGCAGTATGTTTAATGAGGGCAGATGCATGTGTACATTTTAAAGCAGCTCTGTAATTACTTCATATCTACACTGTCTTGTACTGTACACCTTTACACTTTACGCATTAGCTCCTTCGTGTTCCTGCACATCACTCTCGTAAATGCAGCCTGTGTTTTACACAGCAGAAGCTGTTGTAGTTCTATTGACCGAACTCCAAGTTCACCTGCCACTGCTCGCTTATTCATTGCTTTTCTAGTAGCTAAATATGTCCATCCCCCCTGACTGTCCTTATGCAATGAGAACACTAACATGCATGCCTTAATAATAACCAAATAAAAGTTTTTAAATCCCTATTCCGAGTTCATCTTAACTGAGAATATGTGCACGTCTCCGTGTGACGCTGTACTCGTGTTTCCACACTGCACGCGGTGGATGCACCAGGAGGGTGAAGCTGCCTCCCAGCATCTTGTTCAGTTGTCTGGGATGCAGCATTGTAAGCCTTGAGGAAGATGTATGGCAAGACAGGAACATGTGGGTACCAGGGGAGGAGACGGGAGAGCCTCTGACCACTCTTTTTTTAATGACACTCCCTTACTCAGCCCGAGGTCCAGTTGCAGCAGCAGCTGCTCCGTTTTAAGTAAAGCAAAGCCTTTCTCTCAGAAATGCACAGCGTCTCAAAACAGAGCAAGGAAAGACATGCAGCTTACCACCACGGCCATTTTTTACATTATGGAATATACAACAAATCAAAGCCATAGTTAAAAAGTCCTGTAAGGTGATTTTTTTTCTTTACAAATCTTGTTCACATTTAAAAGAATTATGAAAGCCATTGCATAAAGTCTCGATTTACTGCTTATCACTTTGAACAATTACACGATGTGACGCTTTGATTCTGTGTTCATTAAATTAGGTGATGTTAAAAAAGTCAGAATTGCTTTTAAGGCCGGTTTTGTTTAGCATAAAATTATGAGGATGGGATATATTTTTAAAATTAACTTTTGCCTAAAAACTTTAATGAATTGTATATTTTTATATCCATTTTGTATATCGATAAACAGCTCACTTTTTCCTTAGGTATTTGTTCTCTTTTGTTCATCACTGTACTGTGAGGCACGGTGGCAAACTGTGGCATCACCACGTAACCCTTGTGTCAGCGCCTTTCTTAAATAGCTGTTAAAGATCAAGATGTCAGGAACACGGTGTTCAGAATTTATACAGTACCTATCCCACCAGTGTTTGCTGCACAGCTGCAATAGTGATAATGCCATTCCATTGTCTTTCAGCCTTGCGAGTCTGTATCTGTGCGAGTCCACGAGGTTGACAGCTTGGCAGGCCAGCAGTAGGATGAGTGTGGGCGAAGGCCAGGCAATACACTGAGCTGAACTCACAGTCTGAGAGTCCCACACGCCTTCATTATTCAGTTGGAATCTATTGAGCATCTGGGACTAAATTATTCATCAACATCGACCTAGTTCCAGGGTGCTAAGTTAGATACTTGGATGTCATCAGGCGTTCTGATAAGACCTGCTGCTGCAGTGTGATATCTGCCATGGGTAAATACAGAGTATGTGCCTGGATCACAAAGAGTACTAGCCATTACTTGAGTTTTATACTGTGTAGTTTTGAACAACTGAGCCTGTAGGTGCTTTGGGCTCAATGTAAGAATGGGGAGTAATTTCTTCATCCCATTTCTAACTACGAGGCCTTTCTATCTGCTGTCCCGTCGCCTTCTTCCGCCTCTTTCACTGCGCCACTAATGATGTGTTGCTGCAAGACTGAAGCTTAGGACAACAAACTCCTCCCAATTAGTCTGTGCACACAACAACTCTGGCCAGTTATGGACCCTAGCAGGCCATTGTCAGTGTAAAGCATGTCAGCGTGAGCACGGGAAATAATTGCACATTGTTGTGAGCAGGATCATGCAGACAATACTGATTTCAGATTCTTTAGGATACGCTTTTTGTTTGTATACACTAGAGAGGTCCCAAAACCTTTTATGCACCACCGACCAATTTATGTCCGACAATTTATGTCCGGCCTTTACGGTGTCGCGGATAAATACAACAAAATAAAAACCAGTACCAGTATCAAAAAAAGAAGAAAAAAAGACCCAGGGAAACCGAGTTAATGATAAAAAATGATTAAAAAAAAAAACCCTGAAAACCATAAATTTCACACCCGAGCCTCAACTCTCGCGGCCCAGTACCAAATGACTCATGGACTGGTACTGGTCTGTGGCCCGGGGGTAAAGTGTCTACTGTACTGATTGAGGCTTTCGTCTTTTAAACATTGTGTGATGCTTTGTGTTTGATCTTATTTAACTATACATTTAATCCCCCGCCCCCCCAAAAAAAGTAGTTTGTGATCATTCTTGGCTTCTCTGGCTTTTTATTAGCACTATTCATGTGCAGTTAAGCAGGTTTTAAAAACCACACGGTGTATGCTACAGCCTATGGGCTCACAGTACATATTCAGATATATATATTCATAAAACAGTCACTTTTGGGTCGACTGTGAGTTCAGTGTGGACATTAATGTTATGAAATTAACTTTTTTTATTTTGAGTAATCCATCACCTGCAGCAGTGTATTAATCTCGTGCTGTTGATGGGCTCACCTCAGATGTTCTTTGACTGAAATTTGGTCTTTTTTTGGAGTCTACTTCCTGCTACATGATGCTACAGGAATTTTTGCTGAGAATAATTTATTAGCCTTGCAATAGCTCTGTAGCTAGCCACCAGGTAGCACGATGTAGCCTTAAAAACAGGCTTTAAATTTTCAAAATCTAATCTAATTTAATTTAAGAAGCGTGTGGAAAAACCAAGGCGCAAAATAACTGCCCATGAACTGAGAAAAGTCAAGCGTGCAGCTGCCAAGATGCCACTTGCCACCAGTTTGGCCATATTTCAGAGCTGCAACGTCACTGGAGTGCCCAAAAGCACAAGGTGTGCGATACTCAGAGACATGGCCAAGGTAAGAAAGGCTGAAAGACGACCACCACTGAACAAGACACACAAGCTGAAACGTCAAGACTGGGCCAAGAAATATCTCAAGACTGGTTTTTCTAAGGTTTTATGGACTGATGAAATGAGAGTGAGTCTTGATGGGCCCGTGGCTGGATTGGTAAAGGGCAGAGAGCTCCAGTCCGACTCAGACGCCAGCAAGGTGGAGGTGGAGTACTGGTTTGGGCTGGTATCATCAAAGATGAGCTTGTGGGCCTTTTCGGGTTGAGGATGGAGTCAAGCTCAACTCCCAGTCCTACTGCCAGTTTCTGGAAGACACCTTCTTCAAGCAGTGGTACAGGAAGAAGTCTGCATCCTTCAAGAAAAACATGATTTTCATGCAGGACAATGCTCCATCACACGCGTCCAAGTACTCCACAGCGTGGCTGGCAAGAAAGGGTATAAAAGAAGAAAAACTAATGGAACCTGTGGTCCATCATCAAATGTGAGATTTACAAGGAGGGAAAACAGTACACCTCTCTGAACAGTGTCTGGGAGGCTGTGGTTGCTGCTGCACGCTATGTTGATGGTGAACAGATCAAAACACTGACAGAATCCATGGATGGCAGGCTTTTGAGTGTCCTTGCAAAGAAAGGTGGCTATATTGGTCGCTGATTTGTTTTTGTTTTGTTTTTGAATATCAGAAATGTATATTTGTCAATGTGGAGATGTTATATTAGTGTCACTGGTAAAAATAAATAATTGAAATGGGTATATATTTGTTTTTTGTTAAGTTGCCTAATAATTATGCACAGTAATAGTCACCTGCACACATAGATATCCCCCTAAAATAGCTAAAACTAAAACCAAACTAAAAACTACTTCCAAAAACATTCAGCTTTGACATTAATGAGTTTTTTGGGTTCATTGAGAACATGGTTGTTGTTCAATAATAAAATTATTCCTCAAAAATACAACTTGCCTAATAATTCTGCACTCCCTGTATTTAACTCAGTGGTTCTTCAGTGTTTTTTATTTTATTTTTGGGAAATGAAATGCAATTTGAACCTTAATAATGCCAGATTCATCAAGTAGAAAACCTTGGTATGATTATTCAAAGTTATTAGTAGATGTCACAACTGAAAGAAATAAGTGTGCTATGAGCAATAAGTATGGTATGGTAGCAGTCAAAATAAAAATAATAATAATTACAATGGCAAGAAGAACAATCTGACTGCTGTGCTATTATTCCCTGTGTGCTTCTCTTGCATGTAAGTCACAACAAGTGAGTACGTCTATGTATTTAAAAAGCAAGGGATAACATCAAATGTCAATGCCTCACAAGAATGCTCATAAAACAGCTGGTGTGCTTTGCAAAGCTTCCCAAGTGGGGCTCCTTTGGGGAGTTTTCCTACTGAGATGTCATTGGAAATCCTCCAATGGTTGTTGAAGGGGGATGGGATAAAGCATGTCACCCCTAAGAGACCCCCCCCCCCCCCCCCCCTCTTTAACAGTTTGGTACTAAGCTGCTGATTTGACTGAAAATATGAAGAAAAAAATCATCCTGCAGTTTCATGAAAAAATATTGTGGTAGTCTTTTTATATTTCAACTAAGTGAAGGTTAAAAAATATGAAATTCATGTTTTGCATTATACTGGTGTTCTCAAAATATGAAGCTCAATTTATTCTAATCTGAAAAATATTAAAACCTACTTTGTTGGGATAAAAGACTGGATTAGAATAAAGTGTTCTTATTAAGTAGTATGACAAAAACTAGAAGTATTGTCGGGTAGAGAGAATTTCACACAATCCACCTCTGCTGTCAGTGGTTTCTTTCTTGTATGGTCTTATCTGAAAATAGTGACAGCCCATGGGAACTGTTATTCAGTAGGTTGCTTGCATCTAATGGATCGCATGCAATATGAGCATGAAGGAACAGATGTAGGCGAAGATTAGTTATGAGGGAAAATCTGCAGGTTTCTGTGCAGTTTAACAAACAGCAAAGCTTTTGTGTGCAATGATTATGTGTAGCAAAGCAATGTTTTCTCTGTGATATTTTAATCAAGATAGAAATTTGTTTTTGGCATTCTGGGGTGAAAAAAGAAAGTATTTGGATTAAGACCAGATCTTAATAAGCAACAGATTACGGACACTCAGTAACAAATATCAGGTTTATTTTTGCAACAGACTATATGTAAAAAACAAAAGGGAGAGAGAAAGATTTGCAAAACACGAGCTTATAATGGGAAGAAAAAAAAGTTACTGGAGAAAATACTGAAAAACAGAAAGGGAACAGAAAACAGCAGCATCCTCAGTGGAATACATTACCAGGACAGCGGAGGCATGCTTTGGATAAACCCTTCAGATGCCTTCAGTGTCCTCCTGACTTTCAGCTTGTCTCCAAAGAGACATGTTGTGTGCCAGAGAGCATTCATCAAATTAGACCAGAAAGAAAACAATGTGAAAACCCGCAGCTCTCCCTCGAGACGTGCCGACAGGTTATCACAGAGAAGGTGTCTCTTGCTCTCCAGCACTGGGGCAGCAGCACACAGCAGCCTCCCTGAAGAGCAGCCCTCCCCTCCATCCCTCCCACCCTCTCTTTCTCTCCACACAGGCTGGGATTAAGAGGGAGAAAACGGGAATTCAATTTAGATGTGTACAAATGAAAGGCAACCTACTCCATATAGTAGTTTTTAGAGATTGGGATTATACACCATAGTGAAGTTGAAGGAACAGAAAAAGTTAGTGTTTGTGTGGTTGTAAATAACTAGAGGTCCTGCGGAACAAGACTGCTGACCAAGCTTTAGAAAGCACATGCAGAGCACGGCTTGGCTTGGACATCTCATTAAGGTGGACCGTTATCAATCCTCAAAGATCGAAAACCGGCATGACACTGCTAAAGAAGGCACCAACGTGCCTTTGGCTGAGTCAGTTTGGAATTTCCTGGTCCGCATCCTCTTTGATGGTTCAATCAGTGCGTGAGCCAAGGTCAGTCGATAGCTTTACTTCTCTGAAAGCTTTAGCAAGATGTATTTGTGTATAAAACTCCCAGCGGCACCTAAGGCAGTGGAAATGGCACTGCACTTACAAACGATCAACATTTTCATACACTTTGGTATGAACACTACAGGCAGGTTTCTCTTGACAGTGTTTCTCTTTCTTCCTCTTTTTGTGTTTTTCGTGGTCCCAACTGTCTCCCCAGGTTTTCTTAGTACATCTCATAGAAGTGTGCGCTCTGCTGCTCTGAGCAGAGGCAGATAAATGAGCTGTGCTGTAGGTTCACCGTGGCTTCAGCACTTTACCGCTAGATTAATGATGCCTTCCAAGCCCCGAGCCTTTGCTTTTAGCATTTTAGAAGTACCTTCATAAAGTGAACTACAGGCACATCTTGTTTATACGCTTATCTATTGGGGCATGTTTCCTTTGGGCATGATGCTGTTTGCATCAGTACACCTGACACTCCTGAGCTAATGAAACCCTTCCTGAAGCCCACAGTGTTTCTAGAAATCTTCAGACAAAGATGCCATTTCGACGAGGAAACCCACAGTAGCGTTATTTTGAACTCAAAATCCTCGAATGGTCAAAATAATCACAAGGACACCCATATCCATAGATATGGGAACAAATAAAATAAAATACTGACATTTCAGTTTGGGGTTTTTTTGGCTTCTCAGCCAGGCTACCTGTCAGTTTTCATCACAGTGGCTAAATTGCATGTAAGCCTCTCACATAGCCCGTGTTGAATTGTCACGGGTGAAAAAGAAGGCAAGCATTGGTGGAAGACACCATAAATTGCTAATGTTATTGGATTTCAACCAGGTCATGACCACATCAAAATGTTGACCTACACACTAATCCGGGATGGCAGACTGATGCTCAGTAACATGTGAATTTATTTCAGTTTTGATTCAGAGCCATACGTCACATCCAGCACACACAAGATTCATTGAAAAAAAAAAATGGACGTGGCTTATACATCCTCCTGGCTGTCCTTGGAGGGTCAGTTTTTTATTTTTAAGTCTAAATCAGACTTTGTTCATTTGCAAACCCTTTAGTGACATGCCCAAAAAGTCACAAACAAAACAAAAGACACCATGTCATCAAAAAACTGACTTTCTGTCTTTAAGATTAGTTTGTAATGGAAATCTAAACGATTTTGTGTTTTTGTGGATTTCATTGTCATGATGTAGTTTAAGCCCCCTTTTTATATCCTTCTAGCCTGAATGAGGAGACAGAGACGTATAAATATGAACGGGCATACACCTCCGCTTAGGTTATCCTATGGGGAGTTAACCTACATCTAGTACACCCACATTACATCGCTTCCTCCTCCTTGGTTTCAAATAAACCTAAAGGACAGAGCGAAAGGAGAAAAAAGGATGTGAGCAGTAGAGAAAGAGAGTGGTGAGGTGGGAAGAGAGAGGCAGTATTGATTCCTTGATTCCCGTACCTCTGCCAGTGAGTGCAGAGTGTCAAGATCTCCCGCCAGGAAAAACAAATCACAAGGCTGAAGTGATGGATGTGGCACTCCAGGATCCGGCGGTTTTGCCATCTGGATGGCCGACACTGTATATCAGCCTCATGCGCAGCAAATTAAATTTACATTTGGACGGCTTCCCCGGGCCTCACCCAACACAGATGCACCAAAAGCAGCCCTCCGCCACAACTTCCTTAATGGGTTTGATCTATCATTTCCGGGTCTATTATGTAAAGATGATGTTGGTCCATGTTCAGAATGTCAAAACGATGTTACAGTCGCAATAGAATCACATTATGCGCGGCCAAATGGATGTTAAGCAAAATGACATCACCTTTAATTTCCTTAACATGAGTCGATACTAATCCAACTTGCCGAAATATTTTGAATGCGCATTAGAACATCGGTGAAATAAGAGAGCAAATTTGATAAAAGCCAAAGTCTGTCTTCATTTTTAGGACCCTGATTCATTCCTTGCCCATTTTTTTTCCTTTGTCTGGTTTGTCACCGTCACACATGCAAACCCCTGCAGTATGAACAAAGTAAGGCTTGTTAGGAAGTACACTTAAAGGCTTAAAATTATTAGTCCAAAAAGGATAAGTGAGGATGTAATGCCACATATAAAAGAGAAGGTTTTTCTGCTTAGCAGCACACCACAAAGAAAAAAATCTAACCTGGCCCTGAAGACGCCGCCATGCCTAAATGAAATGACCTTTAACGCCGAGCTGATCAAATGGCCTGAAGCAAGACTATAAAAGAACATTGCAGTATAATGTTTTACAGTGTACTTTTTTTCTGGTCTATTGTTTGCCCTTTCCCATTTTCCTGGACGGTAAAATGTATCGTGTTTGGCAGGTGAGGAAGTGCGCTGAAAGCAGTCTGAAATGGATTTGATATAAGAGTCGATGTGGCAGCAGATGCCACGATTTGGTTTATTTTGGATCCTTATTTTGTAAAAAGAGATACTGAATTACTTTGAAAGAAAGAAGAAGAAAATATTGATTTAAGCCTGTGTTGAGCTGGCTTTTGTTTTCCAATGTCCTTTTTGTTTTTTAAGCTTTCATGGCTGGTTGTCCTCTAAATGTCAGAGGTGTTTTGTGATGGCTCTCAGCAATCGCTTGAAGTGCTATGCAAAGCTACACAATGAAAAGCAAATTGAGCATGTGAGTCGACAGTTGTGCCGTGAACTTCAGCCCCCACTGTTCCCCAATAATCTGATCTCATTTATGTAAAGACAGCGCTTCCTGGAAAGCAGCGTAGCAGCTGCTACAGCGCCGGGGAGCTCGTGCCTGTGTTGACAGATGATTTCACCAGTCCAAAAGTTTAGTTTAGCCACTTGTATTCACATCTCAACTGCCTGGCTCTCTTTAACCTAACCTAACTTGAGTGGGAGTCCTCTCAGCCCATAGATGCAGCTAAGTATTCCGTGCCCTCACCACTCCTCTGTGTAATTCTCTCTTTTCAGACAACTGACGACTTGCTGGTGGCATCAGCCGAGTGTCCAAGCGATGACGAGGACATTGATCCCTGTGAGCCGAGCTCAGGTGGGTTAGGTTAGTCATCTCTTTTTTTATTCTACTTTTCTCTGGGTGTGTCAGTGTGTCTTTGTGTGTAACAGTTCACCCCCACCAGGGCACTCGAGGCTAATGCGTAGTGTTTAAATGAGAAGATTGGAGTTTAGTTAAAGCTTAAACACTTCTCAGAGGCTGACTGCGTGATACAGCAAGCTGCAGGCAGTCTGTTGGGTCGGGCAGCTCCATTTCTATACAGTAGCTCTTTCAGTAGTTTGTTGGAATCTAAATTATAAATGCAGTAAAATTACTGGTTTTTATTCATGCTGATTAATGTTTTAAGGCATTTTAATGTAACTAGCTTATTTGAATAGATTCAGGGTAGAGATCTATCACTGTCTGACCTTGGAAGATTAAACATTTTGAGAAAGAGATGCTATTTGTTTGTTTTTTGCTACAAGTTTGGTAGGACACATTCACATTTATTTGTTACACTCAGTAGATTTAGTCAGAATGAATGGAGGATCATCTGGCACTATTACTTAGAACTTGTTTAAGTTTTTTCAGTTGTTGCTGTTTTTGTGTGGGTTTTGTTTGCTTGTTTGTTTGTTTGACGATTGTGCTTCATCGTGTCCTGATCTGTGTGGTTTTTTTTTTAATTGATTCAAAAGCCTGATAATTGTTGCTCCACGACTTCCATCCATCAACATTAACCCACCTAAATTAAATGTTCGGAACAATGCTCTCAAAGAACCTCGTGCCCAAATAAAACACTGCCTTTTTGCGTCAAACCAGCCGCTGTTACTGTGCTTTCATTTAATTTCTTCATCGGCTCACGGCATCTGTTAATAAACTCAAAAAGCAAAAACAAAAAAGGCCACACACACGCACACAGTTGTGATTATCAGACCTGCAGGGCTCCAGCACGTGAAATCAAAGAGGGTAAACCCAGAGAGTTGGGGAAGGCTGATTTTTACAGGTGCAAAGAGTCCCCACTGTTGTTAATTAAATTCTACAGTGGGCAGTGGGAGTTCATCCTGTTGTTTCTCATGCAGTATTGCTCACAATGGCTGCACATAACCACCCTCGGAGTTTGTGATTGAGGCACATGTCATGTGTTGCTCTTCATAAAATAAACAAACACATTTTAGCTTTGGGTTCTGACCGTGTGTGTTGAAGAGCCCCGATAAGTGTACAACAATAATCATAAAAAAAAGGTACCACTTATTGTTCTCCCTGAAATTGAAAATGCTCCTCCCAAACTTTACTCAGACAAATATTATAAATGTGTTTGCTCCCTGCAATGCTAGCAAACTTTTAATCTCTTACCTCGCCACACATGGAGGGCAATTAAGCGTAACCTTTGAATGGAAAGATTTTTTAAATGCATTCTGAAGTGATGAGAAGCACAGAGAACAATTAAGTCCAGACCCAAGGCCCCACGCTCCATCTAAATGTGCTATCGATCAGAATGTGGTCATAAAACGTCCACTAAATTAATGTGTGCCCCACAGCAAAGACTATCAACTTTTCTAGTCTGTCCCTCTTCCTGTTCCTTTGGTTTTCTACTAGCGAGATTAACTTTTACCTCGCTTTTCTCCTGCAATACATCAGAGCGATATTCCGATTGGGCAGCATCACAGCAGGTCCTTCCAGGGAACACTGTATCTGCTGCTTCTGAAAAAATACACAGGAGATTGAGCTGTGTACTGATTCACACTCGCATTATGATATTCTGTGACAAGGGCATCTGCCAAAACATCAATTGCATACTGTGTGATGCTTAGGGACACACCCTCCCAGTGCAGAGTATCCCTCTTCTTCTGTGATCACTGAAGGGGATTTGACACCAGAGCTGTGGGCTCCCAGGGTGGCAGCTGTCTAACACCGTATCCTGATTAATATCTACATTCAGAACAATTCACACGCTCTGCCAAGCACATGCCACATCTCCGACAGGGCTGCTGTGCATAAAGAACTGGATACACTGTTGCTGATAAAGTGCTACTTACTCATATTACTGTTCAGCCAGCTCCTTTTAATGACGCCAATAATATATCATTTTTCATGCAACACCTTGACAGCCTCTTCTGTCTGGCATCTCCAAAGGAGTGGCCAGATGCGCATACATTTGATATCTCTCTGTCTTCACAGCGCATGTATGCATACAGCAGGATAATGTTGGTGTATAAGTGATCTACAGAGGTCGAGCTTTGAAAAACATGCTATCTGCAAGCTATCTGTGGTCCAAGGTCAGCTCTAGATCATCCCGCATCTTACTGGAGTCTTGTCCCACAGCAGTCTCTGTCAGTTGTTGAATGACATGAATCAGGTAAACTTACTTATTGCCGAGCTTTATTACTCTTACTTCCGGAAACCATGGAAAGCCATCGCTACCAGCAGAGCTTATCGCCCAGCAGGACTCGGATTAGATCATACTGCACCAAATTGAATCCTCCCCCCTGCTTCTTGAAACCACAGAGGAATACACAAGCCCGTGATGCTGCAGCTCATCTGATCTGTAATAGGAGGATGCTTTGGGACCATGCTTGTACTGGGCAGCCAGTCTCACACAGCTGAATGTCAGCGTAATCCATCTGTTTATGTGATACCTGTTTTTCCGACTTCTTAGAAAGAAAAGTAACAAAACTATCCATAAAGATAAAAAATCCAATTCTCTCATATGTAAATATTGTGTGAATGCTGACGTTTAGCAAAAATTTCCTTCATTTCTTGCGAGAAAATCTTTTAAAGACTGACACAAAGGGTTTTAATTATTTGCTGAAAACACAGATGCAGGTGGGAAAATATTCTCTTGAACAGCGTAGAAAGCTGCCACTGATTATTCTGCACCAAGTTTTCATGGTGAAAGTTAATGAAAGAGGTTGTTGCTGAGCTACATGAAGTCAGATGAAACGGATGTCTCTTACCTACCAGCTCCAGTTCATTGGCACCATGCAGGCTGTTGATGGAGGGCAGCTGCTGCAGAGTGACCCATATCCAAGGTTGCATGATTACATGCCGGAGCTGCCTTTTTTCCTCATTTTTCCTCCTCTGAGAGAACAATCCATGATTAAAATTAGCAGCTGTTTAAAATGAGTTAAATTCTTGTTACCAGATTTGATAGGATTGTTTTACCCGTACCACCTTTTGGTTGAAAGCAAGTAAAGCAAAGTTTGTGCACTGTGTAAAATGTAATAAAAACTGAATGCAATGATTTGCAAATCTGATAAACCCATATTTTATTCACAATAGGGTATGGGAAACATATTGAATGGTTAAAGTGAGAAATCTTCCGTCTTTATGAGAAATATTAGCTCATTTTGAATTTGATGGCAGCTAGATATCTCAAGTGAGCGGGGCTGGGGGGCCAACAAAAGGCTGGAAATGTTCTCTTGAGTAGTAAAAAAACAGCTGGAGAAAAATTTTGTAGTTAATTAGATTTTTTGTCAACAGGTCAGTAACATGATTGGCTTTCTTAAGGAGGCAGATTTTCTCCAATCTATAAAAACCAATACCTAAAATAATAATAATTCTGAATAATATACATCGGTAAAGTAAATAATTAAAACTAAGAGTTAAAGCCGACCATGAACATTGGATGCCCATGATCTTCAGTCCCTCAAGCACCGCATTAAAAATCGACATGATTTTGTCACAGAAATCAATGCGTGGGTTTAGGAACAAATCCATAAATCGTTGTTCGCCATTGTTAAACACAGTTGTTTGTGCTATCCATAAACACAGGTTAAAGCTTCGTCATACAGAAAAGAAGTCATATATGAACACCATCCAGAAATCCGGGTCTGCTTGCACATCTGGAAAAGACTTAACAATACAGTTTTTAGAGACATGCATGTCTGTCAATATATGCTCCCATAAGACCATGTCTTATTCAAGGAAGGCGTTACATATTTTATCAAGTGGATTCTCAGACTATATACTGCATCTATTACAACAGCGTGGCTTCACAGCAGAAGAGTCCAGCAGCTGGACTGTCCTGCCTGCAGCCCAGATCTTTCATCATTTTAAAACATTTGGCATATCATGAAATGAAAAATTCAGCAAAGAAGATCCAGGACTGTTGAGCAGCTGGAATCTTGAATCAGACAAAATGAGACTGCCATCAAATCCAAAATAACCTCTCTTCACGTCATTACCTACTGGCTTTTTTTTTTTTTTTTACATTAATCCAACTTTTTTTGAATTGGAGACATGCATGTTGAGAAATTGATAATGTAAAATGTTTGACATGTAGCATTTAAAATATATTTTTTAAGTAAAGGGGTGTGAGGATTAATCCTAATTTCAAATTAAATAGGTTAACTGCACTTATAATAGAGCCAGATTATAACATAAGTCTGTGTTCTATGTCAGCACAGTAAATAATGAAGATAATGCTCGCAGCAAGCCGTTGTACCCTAACGTAAAGGCAGGTGGAAACATCTAGCTTGTTGGTAAGAAAATACTTTGTTTCAATTTTAGATTATTCTTCTGTTTCCAATCTGAACCTAAGCTAACTGGCTGTCAAATGTAGCATTATACTTCCCAAAGTATGTTTATTATTACACAAAATAGCTGTTTCATATTAAGCTACAATTGGCTGTTTTCTTCATGCAGCTTTAAGCGTACGACCCAATAAAATCTAACTATTCCTTAGTGGCCCATAGAAATCAATACCAGCTTTGAAATTGACTCCCTTAATTATTACTTGAGAACAAAGCCCCCCCTCCATACCTCATAATGAATAAATGATGGAGGAAAACATGAGGAAGTTTCTCTTACACCTGACAGAATACACAATGTTTCCTCTGAAGTTTGGATTCTCTGATCCCTGACTTCTAATGTTTTTTTTTCCTTTCTTTTGAGAGAGTGCACAAAAGTAGACGGATATATCCAAACACTCGACGCCTCAGCTGGATGTTTATCTTTTAAACCCGTGCACCTTTATTTTTCCACCATTATACCGTCATTAATTATGCAACATGCAATCATGTAAAATGTGATTTGTATGAAAGAGAAAAGCACCCCCCCCCCCCCAACATTATCTAGGTTCATACCATCAGCCTCAGTGAGACTTGTGGTATGTGCAGACCTTTGCATTTCACACATAATCTTTGAGTGCTTTTATTCTCTGCTAGAAATAGCCTTTTTCTGCACATTGCCCATAGGCAGGTTAAGGTTAATCATCTCTAGTTTCCTCTTCTCTCTATGCGTGCTCATCTTTTTTTTTTTTTATCCTCAAGCATTCTGCAGTGACATTAGCGGCTGCTAATGTGTTTGACATTTTGTTTTAATAGATTTAATTTATGGTTGGGGAAACAATACATAGAGTAAACCAATAAATCAAACGGTAAATGAATACTCTCTTTAACCCCATGGCAATGACTGGAATGCACCCAGACAGGAGGAAAAAAATTAGAGTAAATTATTGTTTTAAAAGTAGCTGTGAGATTAATGAAACATTAAGAGCACTGTGCTGGCTTAAGAGGTCACTGCCCACATTTAATAGGTTATTCAATCATACCCAGCTGGAACTCTGTGTGTGTTCATTTCTCCCTTTGCTGAATACAGTGTCATGCACCTTGCATGCCAGACTGCCACTAGCAGAGATGGTTTAACTAATGGAAAAAAAAGGCCTTTTTTCAAAACCGGAGGCCTATTGAACGTGGTCGTAGCTCACAGCCGGGAACAACGCCGATGACCTTCAAGCATCACGTCTACTCTTTTTGCCAACATGTTGCTGTTATTTTCCTATAGTCTGCTACTTTCTGCAGACAGCCTTATGGAATTTTGCCATTTTTGTTTTTCTTGCACTCTTTCACTGCGGATTATGCCATTCAAGTCTTCTCTCTACATCCTATTTTAAATGAAGTGTGTTCTGAGAGAAAACAGGATTTCACACTTACTGTCAGTCTTTCTCTTTACTGATCCCACCGTATTTATATTTTCAATTACTTTTATTTTTTTTCACCGTTCATCTTTCTGGTGTGCTGACATTGATGATAACACATTGTGTCTGTTTATGAGTCTAAGTAGGGCATGAAAGACTTTGCTAACCAAGAAAAGAAAAGTTGCTCAGTTAAAGGCCAGTTATCGAAATAGTAAAAGCAACTAAGACATTACAAATATTAATAAAAAATGTACCAGTCTGGAAAATGCTTGTAAAGATTATCTCATCTTTACATGCATTTGATATTTTTGTTGACCTGCTGTCTAACAACTGTATCACTTAATCTGACTAAAGGTGGTCATTAAGTTGTTGTGGGGATAAGAAATAGTCTCTAGTAAAACATATGGACAGTTTTCTGAAAAAAGTTTTTCCTCCACTTCCTAATTTCTTATTTCAAGTTTAAGATCTTCAGAGATTTTTGAACATTCGAAAGATAACACAGATAACCCAAGTAAATACAAAATGCAGTTTTTACATGATTTGATTCATTAATGGGAAAAGTACCCTAATGCCACGTTTGACTGGTGTTCTTGTTTATAGCAGGTGTAGCAGGAAGTAAACCGTCCAAATAGTTGAGCTTTTGTCTCGCCACTCTACAGAATATTTTGCCAAAAATTTTTTGGCAAATGAGCCTTTGTGTCCTTTTTTAGTCAGCAGTGGTTTTCACCTTGAATCTCTCCCATGGATTTCATTTTTTGCCTAGTCTTGTTCATATTGTTGAATCATGAACTCTGACCTTAATTGAAGTGTCAGGCCTGCGTTCTTTTATGACATCAATGTGCTCCAGCAGTAATTTTGCTAGGTAATTTTGGCAGGTAGGTGAACCTTCCCACTCCTGGGAAGTGAGTTGCTTTTTGAGATCTTTCAGCCCATCTCACTATTGTTTAAATGATTTCGTGATTCAGCAGATCTGACAGTTATCAGTCCTGGGTGTGGCTAGTGAGAATGAACTCTTCTGTCCAACAATGTGGTTAATCACAGTTTTTGTGCACACAGTTGTCATAGCAGCTTGTGTCTACATATTTAAAACTGTTTGTGTTATCATCATGAAACAAAATACAGGTATGAACACAATGACACAATGTTACCTAGCTATAGAGCCATAAGTAAGTAGGTATAGAGCCCGAGACCTCATAGCCTGACACTATAGAACTCTACCTCTCTAATCAAGAGATGAACTCCAGACTTGTGACATTAAAGCTGAGTAAGCTTAGTCGTCTTCTTTCATCTTGCCTTTTTAGTGGAATCCCTCTTGGCAAAGGCTTAAACTGCATCATACCTTTTAGTGGGGTTAAATCAAACACCTTTTTAATAATTCTCACTTCATGTCATGCTCACTCAGCTCTCAGTTCATCATCCACCATCAGCGTGCGCAGAGCCACTTCAGACTCATATATGCAAGCTGTCATGAGGCATACTGCCAGCATGTCACAAGTACAGGGTGGCTTGCATCACTTCTTGAGGACACTCCGATAATTAAAGAGGCAAGAGGGATTTAATAAATGTTTTGGCTCTGCTGCAGTTGATACAGTGACCTGTCTGCAAAATGATCCCCGGCTATATGACAACTCTGACAGCTCATGATTATAGCTGGATATGTGAAGTAAGAAGATGGTATAACACTAATCTGGCTGAATAACAGCACTGTGTCACTGAGTATGCCAATAGCTGTAAGCCTGGTTGATCTGAAGGCAAACCTGCAGCCACACCTCCCTAAGCCCTCAACGATGCATGATGTGTTGCTCATGTTGTCAGCTGTTGCAGTTTGCGGATGGCCAAGTTTACACAAAATCTCTTTTCGCTAGTTTCTTGATAAAAAATAAAAATTACTTCATTCTTTGATTCATTTCCATTGGAGCATTAACACAGCCTTGCCATTGTGCATCCGCTTAGAAAAAAAGCTTTATCCTTGTCTACCCTGCACAACCCTTTAAAGGCATTAGCAACAAAAGCTAATGAAAGGTCAAGCCCGGCCTGTCTGTTCAATATATTCTGAATAATCTTGGTTGCTCCATTACCTCTCAACAAGTCTTACAGACACCTGAAGTAAACCCACCCCCTGCTGTGCTTTTCCTTCATCTATGGCCCCCATCAGCCTGCCCTGTTGCAAATTACCAAACAAATGAACCCTTTCGCTGGAGACAAATGAGGAAAAATAGTCTTTGAAGAGGACCATTTATTCAAATCCCACCTGACAGTGCAAAATCTCTGATCCCATTTCTCTCCTTGAGCGCATGTGGCACAAAGAAGTCAGGCAAAGAGAAGTAGAATCACATCAGGCATTTCTCCGGCTTTTAAATGACATTTTCCTATGCGTCAGTGCTAATATCTTCAAGAGGCAAGCTCATATATCCATACTGAAGGATGCAGGCAGAATTAAGAGAAGAGATGCAATCAAATAAAGCCCGAAGAAAGAAAAGCATCAAAGTCTTCAAAGTCGCTTTGCACTGTTTATTAACACTGCACGGCAAAGTGTTAATAGCCAGGCTGTTTCTTTTCTTCCACTAAAACTCATGTATCAAGGTCACATATAAAATCTTTGCTTCTTTGTTCAGTTTTTATTTTATTTATTTACTTTTTTGTGCATCTCCTCTCGAGAACTCTCTGGTGAAAGCGAATGATTTGTGACTAAATAACTAGAACATTAACTGTTGTCCTTGTAAATAAAACAGCAAAGACTATATGATGGTCTTTCTCTGGGATGAGACGTAGAGGAGAGAGTTATTCTGGCAGCTTTTACCCAACTGCAATCCTTCAAAAGTTAACCCCCCTGAGTTTACCTCCATCGCTTCACAAGCACACCCCTGCAATGCTGCCATGAAGCTAGACACACTTTAAGGTCATTTTCCCCATGTCTAATTTTACCCTTGGGTGCGCTCGAGTAGAGCTCATAAGAGCAGCCATCATTTTAAACACTTGTTTCAGTTGCTATTTCTTTCTCAGTTTATGTGCCTTCATTCTGAGATGATGGAGTGCTAATGAACAGACAGGCAGATGCATTTTGACTGAGGTCCTTTTGGGGTTTTCTCAATGGCCTTGGGTCTGGGACATTACTTTATCTGAACTCCACTTGAGTTCAGGCGCACTGTAGGGCAGGGGCACAGTCAGGCACATGGGTAACAAATGAGCTGCATCACTGTGTTAAAGGCAGTCTAGTAGACTGTGTAAGATCCCATCAGGTGGCTATTTGATAGACAGTGCTGAGACTAAAGGTGAAATAAAGAGCTACTGTAAATGCTAATAGCTTTAGACAAAACATGGTTGTGTCAGCACTGTGCTAAATTTAGTGCTAACCTTTGACTGGTCAGCTCTCTGCACCATAAAAGTATTGAGTTCTTACGAGCTGTAAGAGTGGCGCCAACAGATCAGAAGAGTCCTAGTAAATTTTAAATACTGCGCAGAGCACCCAGAATTTAGGAACACAAACATACCACAGTCATGGAGGGTGAGGGGGAATTTAAGCTAGCATTTTTCTTCATATTATAATTTTTATATAAGCAAATTAAAGGAGAATTATGGGCTGTATGTCCCGATCCCAAAAAATGAAGGCCAACAATTATTTTATTATTTCTTTGGGGCATTTTAATTCATTTATGTAGTTATTTTTTTTTCCACTTAGTTTCATTTTTGGGGGGCTGTTGTAGCCCTCCATAGAAAGATTTCCATTAATGTTGAAGTAAATGAGTAGCTCATTTAACCCACTTATTTTACTTTTTCAGTGATGAAAGACGGATTGTGGTCAGTTAATTGAGAGCTTTCCAATGTAAAGTCGCTGTGAGAGCTCAGCCTGTGGGGAGCCAATCAACAGATCCTGGCAAGAGGAAATAACAAAGCCTAGAGCTGGAGGTGTTAGATCACACAAGGAAGAACAGCGCGCCATGATACTTTTGGCACATGGTTCACTCCTGATGTAGCAGTCTGAGGCTGCCTCCCTCCCGAACCAGCCGAGGTCTCATATAAAACTCTAGAGTGCCACATCAAGACCTCTATCCTCCATCAACCTGCTATGTCATCTACACTTTCAACTTTTTTGACCCTGAACAAAGGATAGATAGCACATATGAAAGTAACTCACCGTTAATGCCCGTGCAATGGTTTGCTTGGGACGAGCCGTGTCAACCAGTGGCTTTTGCCCACAAGGCGAGAGCATTCTTCACACCTGTCTGCAAGGATAAGTGGGCTTGTCACAAGCAGAGCTAATCTGTTGCAACGCTCAGTCACATTCAATCCCCCATTGGTACTCTCTGCTTGTCCTTGAATGTCGGATAGCATTGGAAGCATACTTGGGCCGCTGATCAGTCTAACCATGCTGGAAAACATGTCAATGAAGAGGAGCAGCATCTTTGTGTCTGATAGACAGCTTGGGGAACTTTTGCCCTTTGCAGTTTACACTTTTTTGTGCCCTTTAGTCCAATATTTTCCTAAAATAGACATACCTGATAGAGGTTGAGCACGAGCAAATAGAACGCCATTCGAAGTCATTGTTTGTCTGAGAATTCAACTGTCACTCAAGAGGAGATATGGGAGTAATCAAAAAGTGCTTTATTTCCAAAGCCATCGACAATGAGTAAAGGCACAAGAGAGAAAACAATGATAAGAGCTAGCAGAGACATAAGGAGAGCTGTATTATAGCTTGGATAGCATTCAGAAAATGAAGTTGGTTTGCTGATGTGCTATCACTCTCATATTCACAGGAGGATCCCTGGTAGTAGGATGCTTTCAGTGTTATAAAAGACCGACATCACTGTGTAACAATAGTCAAAGAAATATGTAGAAGAAGAACAAGAATAGTTTGCAGATAGGTCAATGCAAAGTAAATCCACCCCCCAACCCCCATTTTATTGTTAGGCTTGTCCAACAGCATCGATAATAATCCTATTTAGAGTTACTGCGTACGATTGGTTTCTCCTTCACTGAATTCTTTTTCAGTGTCCTATTTGCTAATGCTCACAGAAGTACATTGTCTGTCATTAAATAAGGGTCTGATAAGATAGGAAGAAGTGATTATGACAAACTTCAACACAATAAAACTCTGCTATCCTTTTTATTTTCCTTTTGATGTAAAATCGTTGCTCTGCGCTGTATTCTTGAATAGGAAGAGTTACTTATGTGGAAATATTTCTGTGAAGGATTGAAATTATGAAGACACAGTGTTGCAGTTTCTGTTTTAGAATAACATTTCTTTCTAAAGTTGGTTTGATTGTATTAAAGCTAATGAATGCATTTTATTTCTTAAACCAAAATATAAAAAAATAAATAAGTGAAGACAGTAGGACAACAAAGTAGGACATGAAAGACAGCACACGTATGACCAATTTCAAACTCTTTTCTCAAATTTATTATGCAGCGGTCCCTCGTTTATTCGTTCTAAAAATTACGTTCTAAAAATAACCCGCACTAGGTGAAATCCGCGAAGTAGCCAAGGTTATTTTTTACAATTATTGTAGATGTTTTAAGACTGTAAAACCCCCTCACTACACACTTTATACAGTTTTCTCAGACAGGCATGAACATTTTCACACTTTTCTCTCTTGTTTAAACTCTCAAAGTTCAAACCTTGGTAGAAAAATAAGTCCAGTATTACAGAATGAAACCAAAGATCAAACCATGTGACGCAGATGTGTCTGTGTCAATCAGGACACAGAACACAATACACAAGTTAAAAAAAAAACAACAAAAAAAAACGAAGCATGCAAAATTGCACAAAAAAAATCCGCAAAACAGCGAGGCCGCGAAAAGTGAACCGCGTTATAGCGAGGGACCACTGTGTTTAAATCTTTTATAAGAATTGTACTTGCCAAAGAATTGAATATCCCGTGATGTTCTGATCAATATTGCCATTGCTGTTCATGTGAGCATAAATGGCAACTAATATAAGCATCGCTAATGTTTCAATGTATAATTACTTCTCATTAGAAAGTATCAGTATATCATCTTTAAATGGCATTGTGAGCTCTTCATCTAATAGTTACAGTGACGTGTATAATATGAATAAAAGACATAAATAAACATAGAGAAACATCAGTGTGAAGCAAACTTCTACTTTTCATTTAAATGCGAGGTTATACGATAGCGACAATGAAAACCTACAGTAGGAATAAATGTGAACTGACTACTTTACCATTTGCATTACGTAACAAACTGGCCCCTTATATCAACACATATGATTCTGTGTGTTACAGCATAGTCACTGCATCATTTCATAAGTGCTGCAAGAAGCAGCAACAAAGTGGAAAATCTGCAAAGCTTGCTAAAATAAAACCCCAAAAAACTGCCCAGTCAACACAGAGGAGCCATTTGAGCCCTTCATCTCCACACATCTATGTTTGTTTCTGTTATTGTTAGTTTGTCCACTGGAAATAAAAACAGAAACTTAACATCTTCTCATCAAGATCACTACGATCTAAACACAGCTGTAAATCCCTGAGATATTTTCTCCCGATCCAGTCTAAACAGATTGCTTTCATTTCCAAATGTTAGCATTAAGTGTTTGGATTTCACAATTGCAACAAAGAGGGGCTTAACCAGAAATGATGACTGCTACAAAAACACACAGAGAGATGTGCCAGGAGGACTGAATGATATCGGGGAGGGGGGGACTGACATGTTTTCAAAATAGCACCACCAAAGAAGTCGAGACAGCCTTTGGCAAAAATCTGCTGATTCAATTGAAGAATTGTTTCTTTCTGAAAGATTTATTTTCAGAGACTGTGAGACAGTCATGCTGCTCGGATGAATGCTGAATGTTGGAAGTATGGCTTGTTCATTCATGACTATGCTGTAAAGCATGTAATGAGTTGTGAGCTTCCCTGCGATTGATTAACACATTAGTCGTCTTGTCAGTATTACTTTTGAATTTAGAAAATCTCTTTTTTTTTATATATCCATCTATCCATTCACTTAACCACTTATCCAACTGTTGTTATGGGCGAAGTGCCGCCTGTCTTAGTTATCGTAGCTTGTAAAAAAATTCCCATATTCCCAGTATAACATTTAGACATCCTCTATAGGCAGAGGAGAAGGTTAGAAAGGTCAAGTGCTATATTGAAGTCTACAAAACATCCCTGGCTCTTTTGAAGGTTCTTCTTAGGGTTGCATTTCATTGTAACTTCTTTGGTAATTTTGTGACCATGTAAAGTGTTGCCTTTAAAATATGCTCGGGGTATTTGTGTCTTATTTAACAGTCAGAGTCGTTTTGAAGTCTTTTGGCCATCACAATGGGATATTAAACGCTTAAAGTGTCAGATCACGCTGCAGAAAGACATTCGCTGGGACCCCTTATCTTTGCCATTATATGCCATTTCATTCTATTGTGCTCTATTCATTGTCTGACTGCACGCTTTTCTATTTGATGGGAAAGCCATTTAAGCCAGCATGCACTTTGAAAATCGTCAGTCTTGATGTCTATTATATTTGGGATATTCATTTGTACATGCAGATAGAAAAATGCATGCTCTCATTCATTACACCAATACGGTCAAAGTAATGATGAAACATAAAACATGGCTTTTTTGCAGTAATCTTGTTTTTTTGTCTTGCAGCCAATCCCACTGGTGCTGGACCAAAGGGTTACCCAGGAACACAGGAGGTCTTCCGGGAGTCGAGCAGTACTACGGGGATGGTGGTCGGCATCGTAGCAGCAGCGGCGCTGTGCATTCTCATCCTGCTTTATGCTATGTATAAATACCGGAACAGAGACGAAGGCTCCTACCATGTAGACGAGAGTCGTAACTACATCAGCAACTCGGCACAGTCCAACGGAACCGTGGTCAAAGAGAAACAGGTCAACACAGCGAAAACCTCGAGCAAGAACAAGAAGAACAAGGACAAGGAGTACTATGTGTGATTGTCAAAGCTCTGGTCTTTGTCAGGCCAACGTAAACATTTATCAAAAAGACAAATCAGGACTTGTGTAATATAACAACAAATACAAACATTATTTAGTCATTCCCCCCCCCCCCCCCCATAAGACAATGCTCTGAAAAGCTGAAAAAAAAAACATGGTAAATAAAAAAAATTAAAAAATAAACTTTCTTCAGTCTTAAACACTGGACAGAAAGTACTGAGGTTAAAAGACTGGAGGAAAAATGGGTCTGCCAACAATTAAAAATGAACTAAATACATATCTAACATGTCAGCAAAACACCATTAACCCATCTGTGACTTGTTCTTTGGCCACGATAATGTGATCGAACTCCCGTGTTTCTGGAGGAGCACAGATGCACTTTGCAAATGGAGTGACAGCATAGCAGACTTAACGTTCCATTTCCATTGCCTGTGTTTGTGTTGCTGGGACTTTTTCTAGGTAAAATGGCACAATGCATAAATAAATACATACATTAAAATATGCCAAACATTTATGAAGAGGATGAAGAGGAATTAAAAAAAAAAAAATCAATCACATGACGTTTAAGCCAGAGACGAGGAATCAGCCAAAAGTCCTCACGGTAGAGGCAGAGATGGCCTGCAAAGACTATTACCTGGCAGGCAGGGCTGCTGCAGTGCAAAGATGAGAACAGATGGCAGCTTCTCTTGAAGACTTTGGTTTAAAAGAATATGTGAGTTGTGCCAGGAAGAAATCTGGAGGCCTTCGTTTTCACATTGTGTGAACTCAAAGGAGAGACTTCGCTCAGAATCCCGCAGATGTCTCAACGGTGATCATTCAGGAGCCATGCACGCAAAATTATCTTATTACAGTACATATGTTTATATACAATACAACCACATCTATATGTGCTTTCTGGACTGTGACAAAGTGGTGTTTTATAGCCTGTTGTATAGATGATGCAAACTATAACTGCTCCTCAGCCGTTTTGGAATAAAACCTTTAAAAAAAGGACAAAAAGAAGACATAAATGTTATTAAGTGTTGCTAGACATAGAAGATTTTATGAGGACATCTGCATTTTGTTTTTGTTTTTTCAGTTGGATAATAATTTGAATCTCTCCCTGTTTTTACATGTGTTCCTATATAGTTTTTATACAAATTCCAACCTGGACCAGTAACAGCCTAACCTGAAACCTGCACAAGCTGTTGATAGCGGAGATGTGTGACAACTTGTGTGGCTCTCTTTTAAGGATCCTGGTAGAATCACTGCCTTCCTGCTCAATCCTGACTTACATGAGTGAGAATGAAGACCTAGAATATGAGTGTTGATGATGATGATGATGATGATGGATGATGCCAGTGATAAAGATAAATTAACTTGCTGTGTGTGTGTGTTTTCCAAGTGGTATTATAAGATTGTCCAGTGTGCGCTTGGGATGACACAAAACCAGAGGAGAATAGCTCAAATAAGTCTCCATTTCAACTGTTCTGTGTTTGTTCTGTCATTCTGTCAGTCAATTCTGCTTTCCAGAGACCTGTACTTGGAATGAGTATGAGGAAAAATGACCATGAACTATAAATGATGATCATGAATTCTCTTTGTTTGCTCCTCTTTTTATTTCTTCAAGCATTTCATGTTCAGTTGAACTTCTTCTTGTACTCCACATCAAAATGAGTCATAAAAATGAGGGTTTTTTTTTTTTGGAAAAATCAAATGAATAAAATATGACTGAAGTGAACTTAAAACCAGACTATGGATAAAATGTGTCAGAGCTACATGCAGGTATTATGACTTTCATTTTGCACTCTCATTAAATGAGTGCTACACCGATTGGACTCCTAGAACACTGTCTACTCATGACGAACGACCTTTTAAAACTTTTGTTCCTCTTATCTTGAGCCTTGTCAAATCCGGGGAGGGGGCGACATTACTCACAATCCAACTCAGGTGTGTTATAGTAGGAGTCGCTAATGTCGCCATATTCAAGCAGAAATGACTCAGTGGCTATTTGATCTAGTAAGCTCCCTTCTATCTAAATATGCACCGATTGTTTTTCAGTTTGACATTTGCAGTCAACTCTGAGTCAAGGGCATCCATTGTTATTTATCAGCTACAAAAAGCTGGCAGCAACCGCCAGCTTGAAAAATTCACCAATGCAGAAGTACTAAAAAATGCAGGATCTAAGTTTCTACATTATATTGCCAAAATTATATTGCCTTCAAGCGCATATGAACTTGAGTGACATCCCATTCTAATCTATAGGATTTAATGTTAGCCCACCCTCTGCAGCTATAACAGCTTTAACTCTTCTGGGAATGCTTTCCAAAAGGTTTAGGAGTGTGTTTACGAGAATTTTTGACCATTCTACTAGAAGCACATTTTTGAGGTCAGACACAAGAAGACCTTGCTCACAGTCTCCACTCAAATTAATCCCAGAGGTGTTTTGTCGGGTTGAGGTCAGGACTGTGCATGCTAGTCAAGTTCTTCCACACCAAACTTGCTAATCCTCGTCTTTATGGACCTTGCTTTGTGCACTGGTCTGCAGTCATGTTGGAACAGTGAGGGGGCCATCCCCAAACTTTCATGCTCACTCAAAGTTGGGAGCATGAACTAGAACTAACGGACCGAGCCCAACTCCTGAAAACAACCCCACACCACAACCCCCCCTCCAGCAAACTTTACACTTGCAGAGTGCAGTCAGACAAGTACGGTTTCCATCTGGAAATGGCCAAACCCGGACTCATCCATTGGATTGCCAGATGGAGAAGTTTGATTTGTTACTCTAGAGAACACATCTCCACTGCTCTACTGTCCAGTGGTGGCATAGGTTACGGGATCCGATGCTTTGCATTGTGCTTGGTGATGCAAGACTTGGAGGCAGCTGTTCACAAATGGAAACCCATTCCATGAAGGTCACATGGAGGTCTTTTTAGTACCTGCTCGGCTGAGGTTCCAAGCAAGCTGAGTGGATCTACAATTGTGACATCAACAGAATGCATACCACCGATTGGCCAGTAAATAGCATTGCTTGATGATTCCTTCTCCCAAACCACATTTTTTAAACCTGGCAGTGAGAAAAATTACAGCACAAAAACCATCACTGAGTCTCTTTGTCATGCTAGTCTCCGAGTATGACAAAGCCATAGAACGAGCAGCAGGTAGACCTTCCCCTCGATGTCTTCCATTATTGTGTTGTGTTTGTGTACATCCTGGACTTTTATAGAGGTTGTACTCAATAGTAATGGAAAATGACAGAAACCGAGTAGAGTCAAGTCAAGTCAAGCTGGGTACGTACTAGTGGAAAAGAAACTTAGGACCTCCCCAGTTCAAGTCACTAAGCTTAACCTCTGGTGCCTTCTGAAGCGATGTGCTTACAAATATTATGACCTCTTGTGTAGTTAGATGTACTAGCAGTGCTTTCTAACACTTCGTTTGTTGTCAGACTCGTTGCAGAAAGTGTCACCACGTCCATCTTCAAATGCTGCTTAGCACTTATTTTGAAGAGTTATCAAAATTAACTTTAAACTCGATGTTCATCAAGACATAAAATGAACTGCATGTATAGAATCACCAACATTTAAAAAAGTTTCAACAAAATAAAGTTTAAAATGTAATACATTTATATTGTTTGCATCTTAGAAGCCTTGCTTCCTCCACCACAGCTATGATGGTGGTGGAATATATATTATAGTTCAGGATTATGTGAGTGACACATCTCTCTCTTTTAATATCTGTGATGTTACTTAGTAATAATAGTTATTGGCAGATATGCAGGTTTTTTCCCCACATTTGACTTGTCACATTTTTCTCAGTATGCAGCCGTATGTCTGCAAGGCTCTAAACAGATTTTGTTATGTAAAATTGGTGGAACTACTCTTCAAGCAGGAGGCTATTTGTGTGATTCATGACTGATAGTAAATGATGAAAAAGAACCTGTGAATGTGACACATCCGTGCTTGCAGGTTTAAAAAAGCTGAATAGTAAAATAGACCTGAAAAAAGTCAGATGTGATCCCTGAAAGGATGTTGAACCCACACTATTTGCTGCTTTTAAACAGACCTAAACTACTTTAGTTATCTGTGTATAAACCGCGCATTGCTCATCAGATAAGGTGCCAACTCTCTTGCTTGGTTAAATTAAATCACAGTGAAAAATCCACCCCAAAGTAATAGGTTAACAATCTTGACACTGGAGCATCGTTTTAGTTCCTGTACTCGACAAGGGCATGAACAGAGACAAAGGTTATTGAAAGTGACACTTTTGAGATTTCACACACACCTTTGTGTGAAAGCACAAAGGTGTGACAGACACTGAGCTGGATTTAAATCCTTTCAACAAATAGTTTCCTTAATAGAGTCCTCCCCACTGTCATAGCTCTTTATCAGGTGCTCAAGAAGCTATCTAATTTGATAGTGTGTAATGTGATGATACTGATTTCCAGATTGAACTTTGTCTTTTTGGTTGGCTAATGCTTGCCCGAAGACACTTAGGCAGGGTATGTGGTGATGTCATACTCCTGCTTAAATTTAGAGTTAAACAAGTTTAGTAGCTCGAGTTAAATACATACCAGATGTTGTTGTTAAGAGATAACAAGCAAGGCAGAAAGTTAAAATATGGGGAAAGTCAGCTTCAAAACATAACTGACGTGAAATATTTGCTAATATTCACAGAAATAAAGGAGAAACAAATGAATTGTTAAAAGAATTAATAAAACATCCACTTAACTTCTCCGCGGGGACTGCATAGATGTGGTTGTTCTCAGATGTGACTGACAGACTCAAGTGTTGGTAAAATTTGATTAGTACATGGTTACATGTGACATCTTTTTCAAGTCAGTGAGAAGAGTGCAGGCAAAAAAAACCCACAGCGACAAATATCGCTCATGTGAAATAAACAAAACTCATCTGAATATGACAAATTAATCCTCTACCCATTTGATAGTCCCTTGATAGCAAAAACTCAGAAACGGAAAATGAACCTATTTTCTGATCACATACCAAAGCAAAGCATATGAAGCAGGTTATTGCTTCTGTCAGCTGAATGACCGGTGAAAAGTGGTGCACTGTTAAAGTGCATAACATGCACGACTTCTGACAAAATACTGCATAACCCTTGTGGACTTGTTGTCACACTGTTAAAGCATAACGCAGTGCATAACTGTCACTGTAAAATTAGAAAATTAACAGGAAATTGACATCATACTTCGCTTCTGCTGATTTCTACTGGGGTCCGTTTATGGGTCATTCACACTTGAGAGTGACTGCGGTCTCACACTGGTTGTGGCATGTGCTGGTCAACGGATTCACATCAATGAAAGTGTGAATTGTTGTGATATTGCATGGGAGAACATGCCTGCAGTAGTTGCAGTTGCTAATAGCGGTTTTGTAGAACAAACACAACCCCACCTGCTCCGATATCCAAGGATGGTTGGTTGAATTTGGTGTTTTTCATTTTTCAAACATTTTTTTTTGTTATTTTGCTTGTTTTAATGTGTTCGCTTTAAGCTGTTTTCGTCCAAAAAACAGAATCATGCTGCTGGGTTTTGTATGCTACACATGAAATTACTAAGTTATTCATTCAGCATCTTCAAATGCAACTGTATCCTAGAGGCTGCAAGAAGATTCTTCCATGATTTGCCTCCTCATAAGTTTAGGTGTGATCATTACTTATGCACGCAGCATTTTAAGGTACCGTGTTAGCATCTGTATCCTGTACTAACACTAAAACACAGATGATGACTCCTATGTAGCTGTAACAAGTCCAATGCTGCTGTATTGAATTTTTTCACTTAGAAGTCACTCACTTTAGAGTTACAGTACAGTCTGCTTTGTTAAGCACAACAGTGCTCTTTATCCAGCAGGGAGGCTGGTGATATTCCGGTCCCTGCTAATCGATACCAGAGCCTTCCTTTGTTGAATGACTGGGCTGCAAGGGGTGATTTTTCACTGGAAAAGGCTGCAAAGCTGCTCAACCTAAGTCTTTTCTCCTCTGCTCCTGCTTCTTGTTGGTGCAGTTAGCTCTGTTAGGGAGCGACACTGGCACATTTAACCACTTAGCTTCCAACTGTCTTTATGTCTTAAATTTCCCTTTTGAGTGGCTCATCAACAACTTTTCTTGATCTCCTGCAGTATTACACTATTGTCTCTCCACCTTTAGATACGCCGTCTGCTGTTCCAGTGTTACTGAGCCGTGACAGTGAAGTGCTAAGCTTTGTTGTTCGTCTCTTGTTACTCATGCTCTGTTGAACTACAAATAAGCAAGCATGTTTAGTGAATTCAACCTATGATCTCAGCGGAGATCGTTGAGTCATTCCATGAAAAATCAATCAGTGCCTCCCACCTGACCCCCTCAAAATAAGCACTTTTCAAAATTTTGCACAAAAACTTTGCATATTTCCTGAAGACATCTCAAAGTTTCCCTCCATACTATGATTTTTTTATACAGAACCTTGAAGACCACAGGGATGGGTTTAAATTATATTCTTTTTTCTTTGCATTATTTTTTTGCACATTTTTGAGCCTAAAGCCAGACTCTCAGGTTTGTATCAAAACTTTGAATAGGAAAACAGATCCAGTTTTTATACCCATGACATAGAGTAACAACATTGACGTTTTATGTTCCCTGATAAATCAATTTTAAAAACTTTAAAATATTCATTTTGGGTAAACATTCAAAGGTCATATCACCATGTGGGATAGGTGGGCGGTCAAATCAGGTTGGAGCATGATTTTCATTTTTCTTTTCTTTTCATTTCATTTAATAATTTTTCTAAAGGCTCAGTCACACTGAAGTAATATTAGGACAGTATTTGCAACCAAAGGCCTTTACACATCAGATCAGATACATAAAATCCATGTAAACATTTTGCATGTTAAAAATATTTTTAGGACACATTCTCAATCCAGCCGTTCAAACTGACAGCTTAATTTTTATGGATGAATTTTAGAACATTTATTTTTCAAATCAACAGCTCAAACTGCTCCAGCGATAACCTGAAATATGTATAAAAGCTGTCGTGATACAGCTTCAGCTCCTGGATCAAACCATGAAATTATTCCTGCTGCTTCCTTCTCATCAGAACTGGATGAACTCAGAATCTCAGTATTTAGAAACATCAGGACCAGCTCATCATCGCTTGATGTCGACCTCACGGAATGCTTTCTTGAGGACAAGTTTTTGCAAAAATGCAATGCGTTTGATGTGTTACACAGCAAGTATTTGGAGTATGTGAAATTATTTTTCGCTTTTTCAATGGGATATTGTGTCAGCAACTGACTGTTAGTGGTCCCTGTCTTTGCAGCAACTATTTCAAAGGCACTGATTATTTACTACAAATTTACTGCACATAGTCACGCAGTGTCTAATCAGAGTTTTCCCTTGCGTGACTGCAACATAATGTAATTATAATTTTGACGCTCGCAAATTTGGCTGAGAAATGGAGACACAATATTCATAGTCAGGTTTTATATGGACATGTCACAAAATTACATTTACAGCAATGAAGAAGTTTTTCAAACTCTTTGCAGTCTGAGCACAAAGAAACGTTCTCTGGACCAGTGGATGCTCTCCTCTTAAATTCTTGCTTCACTGCATATTTCGGCAATTTTATTTTGGAATAAGACGGCAGCTCCCTTTTACTTCCTTTACTAAATTTTAAGGAGCTAATTCCAGCTGCTGTGACTCCTGTGTTCACTGCAGTGTCCTCATCTGCCGGCTCATACCGACTCATCCATCCAGTGCACCTATCCAGTCTTTGAAATGAATGTATGTGTGGGAATGAAATGAGGGGAAACAGAAGGAGGGTATTACTGTCTGTTGGTTTAGTTTGAAATTAGAGCTTAATGTAGCTCATGTAAATGTGCATTTGCTGAGACGCCAGTTCATCTCTTCCTTTTTTTTTCACTTTTTTTCTGTGTTTGTTGGTGGAAAACTCTGCTGCGTCTGTGTGAATAAGGCACAGCGAAGAGTGGAGGAGAGACGGGTGATCCTTTTTCATTTTATGAACCAGATTTACTGAGTTAGTATAACTACAGGTCTAAAGAAAAAAACTGAAAAACAAGAGCCGACCAAACGTTATTACTTAATACTGTCAGCTGATTTCCATCCACTTATGGTAACTAATTATGGAAAGCTAAATCTTTCATCAGTATCTGTAAAGAAGGCTCACGCTGGTATAACAGACTTTATTCTCTTCATGAAGGAAGTGGGAAATAAACCCCCCAGCATATCTTTCCCTCTCCTCCTCTTCTTCTCTCTCTTTCACCACCAGCAGCAGGCTTCTCGTCTTTTTTCTATTTGCCTGTGGGCCACACACTATGCATTATGGAGAGCCAATAGCTCTGCTTTAATGAGTGCATGTTAAGCCCAGCAGCTATGGTATTGGTTATTGGCGATCTCACAGGGGGACTATAGAACTACTGGACTATGGAGACGATTATCCAACCCTATCTGCCTCCCTCTGTTAACAGGGTTACTGTGCATCCTTTTATACAAAATCTGCATGAACTGTTCGGTCATACCATGCCATGCATCAGCATATTAGTCATAGCTTTTGGTAATCTTAGATGTTAGGCGGTGCACTGCTTTTGTCCTATCTCAACAAGCACAAGATGTTTTCAAAATAAAATTTGGAAACCCGCATTTCACCTTGAGATGAACTGGTGAAATCATACTCATCAGTATAGTCTGTGAAGACTACAAGTCAGTCAAATGTCATTTTTAAATCCCCCAAATCCCGTTTTGTATTGCAGGATTATAAGCAGAAAGTAGTGCAGTAGTGCTATAGACAGTGTTCACTTCTCGCCATTGTGAAACGAATGAGGATACTGGACTGCTCTACAATACAGCATCAGCACCAGCAGCACCATCACAGAGAAAATCATGCAGGTTTCTTCAACAGCGCCATAATAACTGATCGCTTAAAGTGAAAAAGACTTGGGAAAGAAGGATAGAGTTAGAGGGTACTTTATGGTCTCCTTGACTGTTTTCACAATTATTGCACAAGAAACCGGCAAATCTATACGTTGATAAATATTGTAGCATCTCCTTGTATACAACGTAGTATATCATCAAGAGGACAGGGCGGGAATCTGTTAGAGTGCTTAAAGGTCAAGACGATCATGGTTAATGCATGCTCAGCTGCTGGGATGCTGGAAGGGAGCATCGCTTCTTGTCAGTAAGAAGGAGTCTCAAATAAAAGTGAGGGGTTTAAAAAAAGGTTAAAAATGTAAACGTGTCGTATTTGCATTGTTTTGTTTCAAAACCTCCTGTGCGTCCATCCCAAAGGCCTACAAAACAAGATGAATGCCTTTTCTGACCTTCCTTTTAACATCACTGTGGCCAACACGGGATCCATTTTAACGCAATGAAAGGAAACGCAAAAATTTGACGGGAACTGGCATTCCCATGCATGATGTTCCCCCATGCAAACAATATAAATGCCTACTTATCACAACATAGCAGTAGTCAAATATCCAAAAAGACAACAGGTTTAAATATCTGATAATTGATTCAGGCAGGGTTTGCGTCTAAACTGCATTATAGATGCAAATTGTTTGTTTTAAAATATGAAGTTATATCAGTTATATTGATATAATTGTTGTTTTCCTTAATTGGCGCTCAGTGGTTTGACACTTCTGTTCTTTCTCAGTAGCCATCAACTCACTCAAGCCTTTTCCCTCCTGAAATTCACTGTATGTGCTGTACACAAACAAAGGGAATAATTAAATAACAACTATGAGCTCACGGGTTTATTTCAGCATGCATAGTCTATGGCAATGAACAAAAAAAAAAATGTTGGTGAGGTATTTTTAGCAACGTGCTTATCCTGTTGTCTCATCCTCCCTCCCCTGCATCCTCACGCTCACACACAATGTCTTTGTCCCTGTCTTTTGCATTCATCTTATGCCATCTCACCCCCCTCACTCAGGCTCCTTGCTTCTATCTCAGCTGGATATACCAGACGTCCCTCTAATTCGACACGCTAATGTAATTCCCCTTCTCTATAATCATCCATTTTCCCATTTTCATGCCCTCTCCCCGAACTTGAGACACGTCTCATGGATTCTATTTCACAGCAGTACACCAGACTACATCAGCTTCCATTTCATTTATTCAGTATTTGTTTAGAAACCCCATGCTGGTCTGCTATGAATCAACATTGCTTAATAGAGGCAACTCTCTCTGACCAGGTTAAAATAGATATAATTACACATGGAACTGAAATGATAATAAATCTGACTGAAACGAAAATGAATTGGAGTTCAAATAGCAAACATATTTAGTCTCACAAGATTACAGAGGAAGATTCATCTTACAGGCAGGTAGGATCTAAAAACGTAGCACTCGCTCAGAGCACTCGGCGCATCTGTAAACACCCATTTAGGAAGGCTGCCTAACTCCACAACCATTTGTAGTTATCCATAATACTCGAAACTCTGTTGCTTTTTGTAATGGAATAGTAGGCACTCGCATTCTGGTTTACATGATAATATTACAGATTTAGTGCCCATTTGAATGTTTATAATGATTGGTGTCACTTTCATTGCTTATCATTGTTTTATTGACATATGCCAACCCATACAAGAGGCATTTCCTTAAATATTTGGTGCTTGAATTTTAGTCATGCTTCTAATTCATTATGTAATGACTAACTTATTAAACTGTAATGATAACATTTAAGACAGTAATTATAAAATTGCTATTTTGCGCATTGCAGCTTCAGCACTCTATCCAGCCCATTTTCTTTAGCTGCTTGAAACGTGTTGGCTGGCTTACTGAGAAAGCTGTATTGACTTGGAAGGTGAATGAGAGGTGTGTCCCTGTGTAACCTCCAACGTGACTGAGCACTGGATGATTCTGCTAAGGAAAGAGGGAAGATCAGAGGAGCAGAACACTGACATCAGGCACAAACATTTGCCTCCAAAGGCAAACATGAATATGAAAGTGAATTGTTCACAGATAGTTATTTCGGCTGTGATGCATTTTTGTGGAATGAATGAGACGGAGTGCTCTAACCTGGTTAAACATGCATCTACATGCATGTAGAGTCCTACAATAGAATACAATGGGATATTTTGCATTGCATTTTGTATGGAAATGACGCAGCATAGCGCTTACTGTTTCACAGATTTGTCTAACAGGATCTGTGCTTTAATTTAAAGCTGATATAATGAAAGGTATTTAAACCGAGCCTCGCTGTGGCGCTCGCGTTAAATTATTATACGTTAACAAGAGCAGGTACAAAATTACAACCGACCCCTGCATTTATATTTGGAAGCGAAAATGGAAAGTGAGAGTCAGAGACAACTGTTACATGTGAAAATAAATGGGAAGAGAGGAAATTACAGGACCGTTCTTTTCATGTATGTCACAATTTTAGCACACAAGCTCCACGTTCCCTTCTAGGAGGAACCTAGAGTGTAACATATGACTGAAGTGCAAATGAGAATAAGTGAAAAATTGTAACTCAGATTTCCTGGCAATCTCAGCACCACCTTCATCCTGACAGCACCGGGCCTCTGGTGGAGAGGTTAAGGTTGGAGCTCCAGGCCAAACCCAGCAGTCGAGAGCCCGCCCTCAGGAGAGAGAGTCAACATGGCAAGGGCACCAAACACATTCAGGATGCATAGGTGCCATTTATCATGGTTGACAACTCCACTCTCAGTGCCATTTGGGTTTATTACCGGTACATTTCTCCCCACATAATGATGTTTTCCTTAGCACTTGTCCTCGGAGACTGACTTCAATGAAAAACTGCAGTGGAAACATAAAGGTGACAGTTTCCCCCCCCCCCTCCATCCCTTTTATATGAAGTTTGCTTCGTCTGACTGTTAAGGACATGGTAATGAAACAAAGCGAAAAGTGGAGTTTTCTAACTTTTGGCTATAAGTTTGAGAACATTCAGTACCTGAGGATTTAGGCATATCAGCTTCCATGCAGCAGGGACTTAATGCCTGCAGACGTTGGTATTTAGGCCTCACTTGTATTTGGGGAAACAAATTCTTTCAGGGAGAGGCTGGGGTTTTCCCCAAATGGATGCATGCTCAAAATTTTGATCCACAATAATAACTTTGCACTAGTAGTTAATTATTCCAAAAGTACATCTACTAGTGCATCTCAAAAAATGTAAATATCATGAATTATTATGCTTGTTCTTTATCGGAATTTAATTACAAAGGATAAGCTGTTATGTGTTTTATATTTATTACATGTAAAGTGAAATATTCAAGCCTTTATTTTAATTTTGATTAATATGGCTTATAGGCCATGAAAATCAGTTTCAGTGTCAAGTTTCTGAAAGTAATGCTCATTTGTAGACTCAATACTTGGTTGGGGCTCATTTACCACAAATCAACTAATCTGTTAATGCTTCATTGCATGGAGACGATCAGCTTGTGGCACTGCTGAGGTGTTACCGAAGCCTAGGTTGGTTTTTAATGGCCTTCACAATGTCAGGATTTTGGGTGGTCTGCTTCCTCTTGGCAATATTTCATAGATTCTCTGTTGGGTTCAGGCTAATCTGCTTGGTTGGCCAAGCACAGTAATATCATGGACAGCAAACCATTTGGTAGTAGTTCTGTCACTCTGGCAGCATGCTACATCCAGCTGAAAAAGGAAATCAACATCTCCATAAATGAAGCTTTTCAGCAGATGGAAGTTTAAAGTTCTCAAAATTCTCCCGAATGCAGGAACTTCACAGTGGACTTCAAACACCTCGGATTCTGCGCCTCTCTGCTCTTCCTCCAAACTGAATTTTCAAATGAAATGCAAAATTGACTTTCATCTGAAAAGAGGGCTTTGAACAACACTCCTATTCTTTTTCTCCTCAGCCCAGGGAAGACACTTTCTGACTTGCTTCTGGTTTAGGAGTGACTTGACATTAGAATGCCAAAGTCCGCTCCTTATGACGTTCTCCCAAGATCTTGAATCAACTTTTCTTGATTACCTTCTCAAGGCTGCACTCATCCTTGTTGCTTGTGCACTTTTTCCAGTCAACTTCCATTAATCTGAATCCACACAGCACTCGATAAACAGCCAGCCATTTCAGAAGTGGCCTTCTATGGTTTACCCTCTTCTTCCTTTGTGGAAGGTGTCGAAGAACATCAACTGGACAACTGAGAGTGAGAATGTGAAGTGAAAAGGAAATATTTTATTAATTTGAGATAAAAAAAAAAAAACAGATTTTTACCATCAAATTGGAAAGCTTGTAATATTTCATTTGATATATAATGAATATATAATATGTGAAAGTTTACCTTTATGAATTAAATCATCAATAAAAAGTATTTTTTGAGCTGCACTGATGCTGTATGTGGCAGTAAACTATTGTCACTAGCCTTGAACTGTCCACATTACTTTTATCTGCTCCCAGGATTTGATCTTCAGTCAATGTCTCCTTCCCTGAAATACTTTTCTGTTTAGCTTCTGGCTGTATGTGACTTGATTAAAGTTATATTAATATATTGCTATTGAATGATGTGCGCTATACTAGATACACATAACAATATTCACCAGAGTTCACTTGTTTGCTTTTATGAGGTTTCGTGATGGAACAACAGGCACAAACCACACTTCTAAAATCCAATATAAAATAAACTTTATTTGAGCTTTGGAGGTAGGTGGAGGAAGCAGCAGTATCTTGAACAGCCTTGACACTGACTGACACATATTTTATTGCCTGGGGAGAACTAATGTTACTGTTAATGGAAAAAGGGTTATATCTGTTTGCCGTTATGATCAGTGTCTAATATTTGAATATTTGTGAACAAATAGCCTGCAGCTTGATAATAGCTCACATTAACCTGACATTTGCCATGCTGAAACTGAAACTTAAGTCTGGAATTGAGCTACTGCAAATCCTCTTTGCTACACTGGAAACCCTCTCTCCAGCCGCTTAACAGCTGTTTATTAAAGCAAATATCTAATCAGCCAATCACATGGCGGGGGTTCAGTGCATGGAGGGATATAGAGATAATCAATAGGTTCTGCTGAAGTTTGAACCAAGCATCACAATGCGGAAGAAAAGTGAAGTAATTACATGGCATAGCTGTTGGTGCCAAACATGCTGGCTTGATTATTTCAGGGTTTGAGAGTTTAAACAGAGAGGTTGGGGAAAAAATACAGCGAGATTTCTGTGGGGGGAAATGCTGCAGTGAAGGCAAAGGTCAGAGAGGAATAGCTAGAGTGGTTCCAACAGCAACTCATATAGCCACTCGTTACACCCAAGGTTTGCAGGGGGGGAAAGTTGCCTAAAAACAGGGGATGAAGCTACACTGGGATGCAAGTTCATGAAAATTGGATAATGGACGATTTCACAAACATTGCCTGGTCTGAAGAGTCTTGATTCCTGCTGTGACATTCAGATTGCCAGGTGGGAATCCGGGGTAAACAACATGAAAACATTGGAATGTTCTGCATCCAGTGCGCTGAGGTGCTTTTCTTATTCTTTATTCTTTTTCTCTGGCAGACTAAGCCCCCTTCTTACCAGCTGAGTATCATTTAAATGGCACAGCCTGCCTGAGTATTGTTGCTAACCATGCTTATGCCTTTGTAACCACAGTACACCCTTTCTTTAATGGCTGCTTTCGGCAGGATAACACACCATGTCAGTACAGTTCATACCATCTCTGACTGGTTCCCTGACAATGAATTCTTTGTACTGAACTGGTCTGCCTGCTCCACAGATCCAATTCCAAAAGAGCACCTGTGGGGTGTCTGGAAAGAGAAAATTGCATCATAAAGAGCTACCCTCAAATCTGGCAATGACTGTTTCTGGAAACCTGTTGAACTGTCATGTACAGTTAAAATATTCTTAGAGACTAAAGGGTGTTCAAATCACTGGTGAATGTATGCCGATGTTTATTGCAGAGTGTTAAGTGTAGGTAAAAAAAAAAGGTGTTCCTCTGTGGAAAAAGAGACGAAACTCTGATGTGTGTAGTTTCCTGCATTCACGCATCATTCTTGGTTATTTGGGCTATTATTTACACCACACCTGCTTTCACACGCTTTCATTATTCCTCCGAGACTCTCATCTCTGCGACGGACCCCCCATCACATCTCCACCTGCTCGCCGTCACCCAGACAGCCTCAGCTAAGTTTTCCCTGTCCTGCCCTACTTTCTACAACTGATGAGACCCCGCTGTGTTGTCCAGCTTGCAGTCTAATACTTTAAATTCTGTACTTTAATAAAGTAGATTAAAGTCTTTCAATTGAAATGCTATTTTTAAACATTTTAAAGCAGTGCCACAGTGTGTCATAATAGAATATTATCATGTGGGCAATAGTTGATGTTGAATAAATGTGACGTATGTTACAACAAGGCTTTAATTAAAGCATTTTTCTTTTGCTGGAATAAAATACAATGAGGCTCGAGTTTAAACAGAAGTTTTCCTGAGTGGTTTATGTGATGCACATAAGTTCTTTCCCTCTCAAAATGAAAAGTCTTCCCTCATTTGAGGCGGAATTGCTTTTTAATTATTTGTGATGTTCCATGAAATTTCAGCTCTCCGGAAAATAAAGTGCAGCACAGGTCATGATGCAGATAGACTCATCCTGCATATCTATTGTCTTATCTGAAGAGCATATGCACTTTGTCTTTGACAGCCGACTGCTAATCATAGCCTTAGAGGACGGATCTCATTAGCACAAGGCACATTCCCTTTTGCCTGTGAGATGGAGTCGATCATTATCTTTGTTGTGTTGGTGATGATGGTGGCGGTAGTGATGACGATGAAGATGAGGAACAAGTGATTGATTTGTGCCAACGGGTACGATCTTTGTAGTTCGAATTAAATATGTTCTTTTCAATGAAATTCATTTTCGGCTTCTGGGAACCATCACAATGCTGAAATCAATATTTAATATCCTTGGATCAATGTGACGTGGGGTTTTATTTTGCATCAGTTCTTTTAGTATTTCTGAGCAATAATGTGCAATAGTAAAAGATTAAGAAAAGTACTGATAGTGTGAATGCGTTGTACAGTTGAGATTATGTCTGTCCTTTCCTTAATGACAGGTCTTCAAAGATTTTCTCTGGAGAATAGCCTTTGATTTGCACATGATGGTGGAATTGTGGCATAAAATAATAATAAAAATATTTCCTTTCCATTTTCTTTCCAAGTCTGTAAAGAGGGTCGTTTCTTTCTTCTATTTTCTTTTCTGAATGCAGAGCTTCTCAAAGTTTCAATAACTGACTGCCAACTTAAGAGAGCCAGCATATGCCAATTTAAGGGTGACGTAGGAAAACTGCCCACATCAACTACTTAGTTAGTGTTTATGATGTTTGCTCAGAGGTTACTTGATATTTATAGCAATTCATTCAAATATTTTTCTTTTTTTCAGTCTGTTTTTTTTGCTGATTTCAAGTTTTTGCTTTTAATCTTTTGTGAGTTTGTAACTAAAATCCCATATTTGATGTTATTAGGAAGATTTTGGTTGACATGTTGATGGCTTCCAGCCACCACGGGGAGGCAGGAGCCTATCGGTGTCATAGGGCGAGAGGCCAGGTACAGCCTGGACAAGCCATCAGTTTGTTGTATTGCTAACAGATAACCATTCACTCTCACAAATGCATCTATGGTCATTTTATGATCACCAATTAACCTGACCAAAAGAGATAGAGAGAACCCACGTAAACAGCATGTAAATTCCACACAGGAAATGTGGGGAGAGTGGATTCAAATCTCTTGCTGTGGGGTGACAATGCTAGCCACCATGCCACCAAAACATTAAGTTCATTGTAAGCCCTGTCTCATGACAGTGACCCTCCTTGCCCTCCCATCTTTTGTCGATCATGTATTCATTGACCCCTTTTAAACTTAATTTTAATGATTCATTTAATATATATCGGGGGGAAAATGTTAATATCTTCTATTGATGGTTATTTTTAATTTCTTGGTTTGTGACTAAGATTTGTCGAACCATGTTGTTTTTCCTCTCTTACCTTCAATAAATATATTAAATTAAACAAAATACAATTTGAAACTTGAAAAAGTAAAATCGGTATTTTCAAGAGGTAAAAAATTGGCTGCTTCAAGTTTATCATTTTATTAAAGTCACTTGTGTGCAGCTGAGTAGCAGGAGTGAGGAGGGCTGTGCAGCGATTGATCTACAAAATGATTTAGTCTGATTAATGCTTATTTGGAGGTCCAGAGTTTGACTGGAACACAAAGCCATCGCACAAAACATTGCAAGTCCTGTTTCAGTTGACAGGTTTGAAAGTATTTCTGTTTATTGTTTGCAGATAGGAGAGGACCTCAGTATGGGAGTGCTGGAAGGGAAGAAGGCATGGAGGGAGCGGGGATGGGCTGGTGATGATATACCCACAACTTCAAATGAAATCAAAGCTCTTCCTTCCTGTGGGGAATTTTCCCTTTCCTTTCCTCTTCTTTCTGTTTTTTTATTGTCCGGGACAAGGTCAAAATCTAATATTTATCTTGTGAAGGAAGTGTATACTTGTGCTTGTTGCCTTTATAATTGAGTCATCACTGCCGGAAAATATAAAAGCAAGGCCATTTTTCTATCGGCAGTTTAATAGGCTGCTCTGCTGCTCTCTCCTTGTCTTGAAAATAAGCAGTGCATAGCACAGACATACTGTCAACATTGCACTAAGTCACCATAATTATAGCAAGGTCTCCCCTGTTCACAAGTACACCCTCATGTGACTGCAGTTATCTTTGCTTCAGTCAGCTGCACTGTATGCACAGAACCACAGATCAGTGAATGGGACACTGACTCTTTCACTCCAGTGATTGTAGTAGAGTGCTATTTTATGAAAACAAGGCTTACAGCTCAGATAGAAATCTCTATAAACAGATATGATTGTGTAGAATATATAGGCAAGAATTTGTGGCACAAGAAGCTTTTGCAATCCATTCGTTGCCTAAGCAGTATTATATTAATTTTCTTTGAGTACACGCAGACAAGCAGTCCTCGTGGAGAGCAAAAGAAGAAATCATCGACTGAAAACCAATCTCAAAATTGTCTAATGATAAGCTTTTGTATTCATAGTGGGACAGTTAAACAAGTAGTGAATGGGAAAGAGTTGCCTGTTATCATTTACCAAAGAATAAGTGGGTGCTATCACTCCTTTCCTGACAATTCATTGGTTTGAAGAATCAGAATTATTAATCAGAATTATTTAATATATAAGTTAGTAGTTCAATAGTATTTCCTCTATCTTAAGGCATCCAATCCAAAATGAGTTCGAAAGTCTGAAATTTGTTGTCAGGTTTCTGTGCATTGTTTCATTTGAATTACATGATGGGAAGCCAGTGTTTTAACTCTCACAGTCTCATGGCTGCTGGACAGTATCAAGAACTTTCTATTTTAATATGCCAAGTCGCAGAAATCTACCTTTATTGGCATTTTAATGGCTTCACATCCCATTAATAGGCAGACTGGCTGCATCAATGGTTTCAAGAACAAGAGCCAAATCCAAAGAAATTACTCAGTAGACCTGGAGCAGATATCATTCTGACTATGGGAGGCTTTTGCCAGGTCTGTGACAGAGAAGGCCAAAAACACATTTGTTGATTAATCATTTTATAGTTTTGATGTTTACTGTAACACTGTAAATAGTTGATTGTATAAAACAACGTAATCAGTTAATCAGGCACTATTAGCGTCTTTCTTAATAATCTAGGCGGCTAAGCGATAAAAGAAGCTTTGAACGTCGTCCCAGAACTGTTAAACTCTTGGTTTGGTCTTTCTTTTTTTTAGCTTGACAATGCATCGGTGTGCTGGGGCTTTTTTCAAGTTAGGATAAGAAGAGACGCACAAGAAAACAGCGAGATTGCACCTTCTGCGTTTCCCCACGGAAATTATTCATTTTTTATTCATTATTCAGGTTTCTCTTCAGCACTGTAGCCAGGCTGACAAACAGTCAGAGCTCTTTTGAGCCAACCATCCCTTTAACGTTAACTAGTAATGACTTCATGAACTTCTTCACAAATAAAATTTTTATCATTAGAGAAAAAATTACCAGTAATCATCCCATGGATGCAATATTATCTACAGCTACTCTTAGTACCATTGATATTAAGTTAGACTCTTTTTCTCCAATTGATCTTTCTGAGTTAACTTCAATAATTACTTCCTCCAAACCATCAACGTGTCTTTTAGACCCCATTCCTACAAAACTGCTCAAAGAAGTCCTGCCATTAATTAATGCTTCGATCTTAAATATGATCAACCTATCTCTAATAATCGGCTATGTACCACAGGCCTTCAAGCTAGCTGTAGTTAAACCTTTACTCAAAAAGCATCTCTAGACCCAGCAGTCTTAGCTAATTATAGGCCAATCTCCAACCTTCCTTTCATATCAAAAATCCTTGAAAGAGTAGTTGTCAAACAGCTAACAGATCATCTGCAGAGGAATGGCTTATTTGAAGAGTTTCAGTCAGGTTTCAGAGCTCAGCACAGCACAGAAACAGCTTTAGTGAAGGTTACAAATGATCTTCTTATGGCCTCTGACAGTGGACTCATCTCTGTGCTTGTCCTGCTAGACCTTAGTGCAGCATTCGATACTGTCGACCATAATATCCTATTAGAGATTAGAACATGCTGTAGGTATTACAGGTACTGCACTGCAGTGGTTTGTATCATATCTATCTAATAGACTCCAATTTGTTCATGTAAATGGAGAGTCCTCTTCACACACTGAGGTTAATTATGGAGTTCCACAGGGTTCAGTGCTAGGACCAATTCTGTTTACACTATACATGCTTCCCCTAGGCAGCATCATTAGAAGACATAGCATAAATTTTCACTGCTATGCAGATGACACCCAGCTCTATCTGTCCATGAAGCCAGATAACACACACCAATTAGTTAAACTGCAGGAATGTCTTAAAGACATAAAGACCTGGATGGCCGCTAACTTTCTGCTTCTTAATTCAGATAAAACTGAGGTTATTGTACTCGGCCCTGAAAAGCCTAGAAATATGGTATCTAATCAGATTCTTACCCTGGATGGCATTACCTTGGCCTCCAGTAACACTGTGAGGAACCTTGGAGTCATTTTTGACCAGGACATGTCCTTCAACGCACATATTAAACAAATATGTAAGACTGCGTTCTTCCATTTGCGCAACATCTCTAAAATTAGAAATATCCTCTCTCAGAGTGATGCTGAAAAACTAGTTCATGCATTTATTACTTCCAGGCTGGACTACTGTAATTCATTATTATCAGGATGTCCAAAAAACTCACTGAAAAGCCTTCAGCTAATCCAAAATGCTGCAGCAAGCAAGAGTACTGACAGGGACTAGAAAGAGAGAGCATATTTCTCCTGTTTTGGCTTCCCTTCATTGGCTTCCTGTTAAATCCAGAATTGAATTCAAAATCCTGCTCCTCACATACAAGGACTTAAATAATCAGGCCCCATCTTATCTTAATGACCTTGTAGTACCATATCACCCTATTAGAGCACTTCGCTCTCGCTCTGCAGGCCTACTTGTTGTTCCTAGAGTATTTAAAAGTAGAATGGGAGGCAGAGCCTTCAGTTTTCAGGCCCCTCTTCTGTGGAACCAGCTTCCAGTTTGGATTGAGGAGACAGACACTATCTCTACTTTCAAGATTAGGCTTAAAACTTTCCTTTTTGCTAAAGCATATAGTTAGGGCTGGACCAGGTAACCCTGAATCCTCCCTTAGTTATGCTGCAATAGACATAGGCTGCCGGGGGATTCCCATGATGCATTGAGTTTTTCCTTTCCAGTCACCTTTCTCGCTCACTATGTATTAACAGACCTCTCTGCATTGAATCATATCTGTTATTAACCTCTGTCTCTCTTCCACAGCATGTCTTTTATCCTGTCTTCCTTCTCTCACCCCAACCGGTCGCAGCAGATGGCCGCCCCTCCCTGAGCCTGGTTCTGCCGGAGGTTTCTTCCTGTTAAAAGGGAATTTTTCCTTCCCACTGTTGCCAAAGTGCTTGCTCATAGGGGGTCATATGATTGTTGGGTTTTTCTCTGTATCTATGAAGCGCCTTGAGGCGACTTTTGTTGTGATTTGGCGCTATATAAATAAAATTGAATTGAATTGAATTAATATGTGTTTCCATGTCAAATGTGTTAATAATGCTGGTTTAAATGTGATTGTTGGCTTAAAATAAAATATCTCCCTCTGTTGTTACTATAGCTGTTGTTACTATAGCTTACTGCAGCTTACACCTGCATGTTCATTTCATGCTTTGGAGAGGCAAAATGTGAAATGGACATGGGTTTATTACACGTTTTGATACTGTGTGTTCCCAAAATCTGTACAGAGGTTGATAAGCCGATCATAATAGGCAGTTTGTATAGTGAATTTCATCGAGATTATTGTCTTGGAGGAATTAAGTAAAAGGCATACATATATGTGCTGCAATCATTTTAGTAAAGTTAATCTGCCGACAGTTTATGTCTGTGGGTTTGGATGCTAACCTAATCTCTAAGGTTTATAAGTAATAAACTTTTAACCAAATATCTGTTAAGACTGAAATGTGGTGGATGAGTTTGCCTGTCAGTCTAAGCAATTTCCAAGAAAACATTTTCTAGACAAATTAAAACAGTGGCACAGTGGTGCCACAGCAAGGAGGTCCTGAGTTCAATTCCACCGTCAGGCTGCACCAGGATGGGGTCTTTCTGTGTGGCGTTTACATGTTCTCCTTGTGTTTGCGTGGGTTCTCTCCAGGAACTCTGGCTTCCTCCCACAGTCCAAAGACATGCAGGTAGTGGCGATAGGTGAATTGGTTACTCTAAATTGCCCATAGGTGTGTGATGTGAGTGTGACTGGTTGTCTCTGTCAGATGATCTGATATCCTCGTGTTGGTGTTGTTCCCAGACCAATATCAATTCTGCTTACTGTTTATTAAAGAGTTACGGTTAGGGTTAGGGTTAGGGTCCATTGATCGGTGGACAGAGGCGGTTTCACGCAGCTTAAGTACAGTTTTTTGTTTTACGCCGGTTTTTCCTGAAGTCGCAAAGGTATGACGTCACAACATTCTGATTGGTCACTTGCAATGTTGATCCTGGAACAACATTTAGTATGATGATCTGGGAACAACACCAACACGAGGATATCAGATCAACCGTCTCTGTCTATGTGTTAGTCCTGTGACAGACTGGCGACCTGTCCAGGGAGTACGCTGCCTCTCGGCCTAAGACAGCTGGGATAGGCTCCAGCGGCCCTGAAAAAGGATAAGCAAAAAAGAATGGATGGATGGAAATTAGTTTAAATAAATGGGACTATGTAAGGTGTGGCACAAGACTAGAAATGCATGCATTATTTCCTAATTTATGATGTTAGAATTGAGGTGACTCAGTTACATAAATAAACAGGAATGGCAGCAGAAAAATCCGTCAGTGACATTTGCAGATTTCCTCTGGTCTACACCTAAGAAGAGAGCTGAATTTTAATGTGAAGTACAGGAAAGCGACAACAACACTGGCCCAAATATGTAAAGGCAAGTGAGACAATAAAACAGAAGGGAAAAAGTAAACACATGGCAGACAGACAGCTCAAAAAATGTAAAATGTAAACCCCCCCTTGTAGCTCCTGCTTCTTCCGCACATGAGGTGGCTTCTTTATGGATGCTGGTTACATTAGCCTCAGGCTAGAAGCTGTTTCATTGCAGACAGCCCATCAAGATGAGTGACAACTGTGGGGGCGGGAACTTGACCAGCTGAGAAGGAGGAGGCCAGGACTAACAATACATTTTCTACCTCAAAGTGAAAACTTGCATATTGTAGCTACAACTCAGAAGTCACTGGCAAGAAAAGGGAAAGTGGGAAAGAAATCTTACAGACTGTTGGATAGAAAAATGTTGCTTTGGTTCTCTTCATACAGTAGAGTCTGTAACATTAATTTTGATTTATGAATTCATTAATGACACATCCTTTACAGAAATCAGCTGCATTTGATTGAGTCAGTGGCTGTCATTAATGGCTTTGGTTAATGTACCATTGTGCTCCCAGTCTATGTGGAGAGCACTTGAGTTGTGTAACAGCTTGAAGAGAAAGCTGCAAATCAGAGGAAATCTGTGGCTGAGTCCGTCAAGGATCTCACCTACGTTTGAAGCTGGTGTCACAAGAGACGAGTTATTTGAAGAAAAGGCCAGTTGGTTGCTTTCTATCCTTTATGGGGGTTTTTTGGAGATCAATAGCTTTGCACCAAATTTTGTAAGACTTGCTATTGATCCTTTACCACCTCCCTGCTCTTGTACTGAGATGGTTGCTCTTGCTGAGAGTCAGTAAAGCACATTGCATGTTTGTTTTCAGCTCAAGGACACTTTGCTTCATTTCCCTCTTCTGCTGTATGAAAGTCACATCTACACTACAAAGATACGACTGCAAGTGCAGTGAGGGGTTTGCACCTTCATGACACGTACATGCAGATTTCAATTGTGAGTGTTATTAGTGTTATTTGAGCACAACAGGGTGCCAATATTCTTCGTGTCAGCCAGAGAAAGCAAAAAGTCAGACGAGAGTTGTTTCATAATAGTCTTGTTAACTTCTTCTATGAAACATTTGTGCACACAAGGCCCTACAATAAAGAGATGCCTCTTCCTCTCTTTGGCTTTTTTGCAAGTTCACTTGATGTGGATGAAACCTTATCGGCCTCAGTCTCACCTTTACACATACCGACATCAGTGAGCTACCTCTGATATTGACCTACAGAAGCAGATAACTGCAAAGGAGCAACAATAAATTGCCTCTTGTGTGGAGAACTAACTTGTTTATATCTGTTGGGCTCTCGGTGGTGTTTGGGGACAAGATGGTAAGTAGTGTGTGTGTTTGTGTCTGTGTGTGTGTGTATTGCACGGATGGGCTGTTGGGGTCACTGTGCAATTTAGCAAGTCGCCAACTGGAGCCAGGAAAAACAAAGAAGGGGAGATAGAAAACAAAGTGGAGACAGGAAATGCTGTCTTAGCGTTTTTCTGTTGCTGTAATTTACATTTTTTGCCAAAACAAACGCTGAGAGGATGTCAACAACACTGACAGCTGTTTGGGTGACAGATTCTCCAGAGAAAAAACAAATAAATATTATAACAGAAAGGGAGATAGCGCTACATCTTATCATGCAGCATAGCAGCCCCGTCGCATTTACAGTATATCAGAGTCTGCAGTGTAATGGAGTGCTGTGTTTGCAAAGAGGACACAGTGGCGCTCACTTATTGCTTCTCATCATAGTAGTGCATTGCTGAGCAATTAAAAAGCCATCAGCTGGCTCCCAACTAATTACCTACAGAGTCATCTAACCTTGTTGTTGATATTAAATAAAGTACTTGTCTGTAAAATGAGGTGAACAGAGCAAAAGCATATTGTCATGCTTTATGCCAGAGACTGGACCTGGACCATATGCTGTCCTTTGTTACAACACTGTCATTATCGTGATACAAATTATGTTTATAGAAAGGGAGAGGAAATGAGCACATTTAAACACAATACATAATGAAGTGAGGGTTTTTTTTCAGTTTGCAGTGCACAACAGTAACAGAGGACAATGCAGGACTGAAATGAAATGTGTCGGTGACGCATAGCTGAGGTCAGATGTGCGTGAATGAGATGTGATTGAAGCAAACTGAGTTCCAGGAAATTATAAATATAACATGCGGAGATGTTACTCGTCATTCAGGCATTAGCAAATGTTGCTTTTTTTTTTTTTTTTTTACATAAATTTGGGTGACTTGTGTGAATCTTTTATGGGAAAAGAATCTCCTCTTCTCCCAACATGAGGAGTGGAGGAGTTTAAAGTGACACAACGTGAATGTTTTATTATATAAGTCCAAGATGTGAAACTAGCAAATAACTAAAAAATACGTTAGATCACACAGGTTAAAATTTGAGGCATTATAACAGATACTCTGACACTATTTTCCACGAATCATTCAAGCATTAAAAAGGTACCTAATTCAAGATATCATCTGTTGTTGTGTCTACAATTAACCGAAAATTTAGCAAAGAACCTATTTTAAATCATATATTTTGTTACTACTGAACAGTCTGTCATAAAACACATGGCTTGATAACTTGATGGCTGAATCTATGAAAAATGGCAAAGGTAACACAGTTTTTGCATCAACAAGGTGATTCCTAAAGATTTATTAGCTGAAAACCTGTCATATCACAACACTGTGTGTAGTGTGTCCTTTAAATAATTGAGTACAACTGTACAAGGAGAGGACAAAAGAAGAAGTAGCAGAGCTAAAATGAAGACAAAGGAAAGATGAATAGTATGTGAAAGTCACATCTGAAAGAAAGTGCAGGACCTGACAGATGCATATGGCCCTTCTGTTGATCCATCCATTGTTCACTGAAGCCTTATTAGAAATGGTCTCAGTGGAAGGGTGGTGGTCAAGAAGCCATTCATAAAGGGAAACAGGGAGAAGAGGCTGACGATTGCCAAATAACATAATAACTGGGCTAAAAGTATGTGGCAAAGGGTTTTAACGGATTGATAAATCGAAATATGAAATTTCTTCAAGTTGTTTGGAGTAACATGTTTGGAGTAAGTCAGGAGAGAAGTAAAACAGTGAGCATGGGGCTGTGTATGAGCCAGTGGTGTTGAGGATCGAATTGTGAATGTAGAAAAGTATCATCAGATTTTGGCCCACCATTCAGTACCATCTGGAAAGCGTCTGATTGACAATGGCGTCATTTTTCCGCTCGAGAATGACCTCCAAACACGTTGCCAATTCAGTAAAAGCATATCTGGACAGAAAAAACACATAAATACAACACCATCAGTCATGGATTGTCCTCCCCAGAGCCCAACATCAACTTTATTGAAGCAGTGTGGGATCATCTTGACAGAGAAAAAAAACAAAAAGCAGCCAACACCCAAAGAAGAGCTTTGAATGTCCTTCAGAAAGCCCAGAGAACTATTTTAGAAGATTACTCAGGGGAAAAAATATGTAAAAGCAAGTGAGTTAATCTCACTTAGACTCACACTCTCCTAGACAGTGTTGTTTTTTCTTCAACACTGTCTAAGAGAGCTTAGACAGTGTTGAAGAAAAAACAAAACATGGCCATACCATTCAAGCTCATAAGAATTGCACAAACTCTGTTTTTGTCTTGTATACTCTTTTCCCATAGCAAAATACAAAGAATGAGGGCTGTCTCAAGACTTTTGCACAGTGTTGTGTATTAGGATTTGATCTAGGATATCAAAAACCAAAATAGTCCCTACTACTATGCAATCCTTCACAAAGAGGGAGATTGGTTAGTGTGATTTCTTTTCTTTTTTTTAATGCAGTCATGCCTGAGGATGTAACAGAAGTGTTACATGAATAATGTAAATGTAATTTGCTGCTTTCAAGAGCTAAAAAGACTGTAATTTTGAGATGAGGAATTACGAGTGAGCAATAAATTCAAACATGTCAAAATTGTATGAGTAACCATTTTTTAAAGCAAACCTGATCAGGCTCTGGATCTTCGACTTGTTTTAGAATGGGTTGACTATTTATTTAGAAAATGACAGTAGTGCTATAGCTGCTTAAAGTGGAAATAAATTCACTGTGAGCGGGCCTTTTAAGATAACCTACTGCAGGCCACCTTGTTGTTCATCTAACCCTATCAGGGGTTCCTCTGATGAAACCAATTTCGTATGAAGAATTACACCCCGTTTACCAGCTGTGAGACAAATCTGGGTTCCATTTTCCCCTTGATGAAATTCTCCTGTTGTGCATAGATTTATTAATTATTTTCACAGTTCAAAATCAATGCGTAGGCTCAAACGCAAAATCACCATTAAACCAAAGCAAATGGGAAAGCTAGACTTGTGAGCTTTGCCTCAACTACTCAGGCTCATGAGCACTTGGTGCAAAAGTACCGCCTTTCTTCACCAAGTTTTGTTGCTTGTTTGTTTTTTTCATCCTTCTGTGTCACCTCCTTTTAAAGCCCCAATGCTCCATTGAGAGGCAGAGTGCTGATGGAGCAGCCATGTCCTCGCTGCTGTTGGCCAGCAGAATTAGTTTAGTTCCACTGAATAATGAAGTAGAATGTGTACCCACTGTTCTAATTAAAACCCCTGGTCATTCATCTGTCTAATAGATACAATGCCTTCCAGTATAATTTTGTCCCAAATGTACAATTCCAGACTGTGTTCTCTGCGCTTTGAGCCTCTGCTGAGCAAAACGGCTCTGTGCCAGACATGCAATACGGTATACTTCTTGTCACACTGTCTCTCATACCCACTTGCAAGCATATGGTCATTTACACACATGCAAATAACTCACAGCATCTGCTGCCACTATCTTAGCTACTAAACACATTAAAATGTCAGGATTTAAAACTGACCATTCACTGGGATCCTTGCCCGAATGTTTCTGAACAGCTTAGCAAGGATAACTTATCTCTATCTTTATGTGTATTGTGTGTTTTTTTACCTTTTCAGAAGCATATTGACTGTCCTTATTTGATCTAATATAGGCCAGAAATTTAAGGATGTTTAGCTGACAACCTTACTCGGCATTAAGCCTGTGAGCCAAACAGCATGCCATCAGCAAGATTAGCATTGTAAAAAAATACCTGCTCAAACGGGAGTCAAAATGCTGCTGCACACGATTTTACAGTCGTTGCATGCTATACAGTCATTTGGTTTACAGCTATTGTTGCCTCAGAAACTCCAGCCAGAAGATCTTTTGTCTTGTCAGGTTGAAGAAGAAGAAAAATATACAAACAAACAACAAAACATAAATGTAACCTCTGTGTTGCTTTTACAAGCTCGTTTCTCTACAGTTACCCAGTTATGTTGTGAGAAATGAAATTCTAATCCCATTTTTGTGCGTATTACCTCTTCAGCTTTTGGCCTGACACAATCAAAGTGCTTTTTTGTGATCCTTTTGCATCATTCTTATTTTAAAGGGCTCAGTCAGAAAAACAAGTCAGTCAGAAGCAGAATTTTCAAGCACTGTTCTGAGCTAACATTAACAGAAGCTTCAATAGCGTCGTCTGTGCTGCTGACAACACTGATGGTTTTTGTCTATAGGCTTCAGAATTCTGCTCTTTTGTGTGAATTAGAAACTGTATTGTTTCGAAAATTACAACAATTTCCTGGTGGTAATTTTGCCTCTGTTATTTTAAACTTTATATGCACTGCCAGAAAGGAATAGTTATATGGACTTGAGCGTGGTGTGGTGTTGGAGGATTAGTGAAATATCGACTGGAGACGTACATCAGTTACAGCGAATAATATTTTGTTTTGCCTGCTAACATCTACCTAATGCACAACACACCATACTCGAGCTACACACCTTTATCCCAACATTAGAAAGAAGATGATTTAGTTGCGCGCTCTAAGCTTTTAGGGTTATGCTTTTAATCCGTTAACAGACAGACAGATTATTTTTCTTTTACAATAAATATGCTTTTCTGTTCACTACGCTACATTTGAGATAGAGCAATACTACCTGCTGTTATTTAGTCCTGCTTTCACAGGGCCAGAAAAAATTTGAATAGCACACATTTTCAGCTACATGGTGACAACACTGATACTTTCCTGGAGGAAGTGAATGTAAAAATATACCAGAATATATATTAAAAAAAATATCAGGGAGGCATTATGTGGAAATATGTATCTGTGAATACAAAGATGTATTCTTATGAGCTGTCTTTTTTGCCACATGGGTGAACTCTCCGATGAAATGAAAGCAGGGCGATGTCCTTTGAAATGAATTATTTGTATTGAATTTAAATTGTGTCTTTTTATAGCATCTGATTTAGCGAAGAGGAGATGGCGAAGTTTGTAAAAGTCAGCAGAGTGGTAGGAATAATCTGACACCTTAAGTGATATTTTGTGTCTGTGCTGCAAGGAATCAGGATAATTCTTTCGGGTTTGCTTATTTTTGGTCTTTTTTCCTTTCACGGCCCCTCGTCTCCCTTCATTCTCTGAAATCAGTGGTTCTCAAGCTATTTCTGCCACGACCCATTTTAGAAGCTCTCGTGTTTGTCTTCATTAACAATAAAAGAGGATCCAAGGTGGATTTTACTTAAACAAAGTTGAGCTCAGAGACATCAGCAGTTTGGTTGTTGTCTCTGAAAGAAAAATCATAATCTTTCACTTTAATTTTCATTAAATAGAGAAGAAGTCAAGAGCAAATGTATCCTTCATTGCACATGCACAGGTACATCAACCACTGTTGTTTTCAAAATAAAAGCTTACTATAAGATGATGATTTTTGCTTTTTGTTTTTTCAATAGGTGACAACTCTGGGCTCCAGTTAGGCCAAAACTGTGTTAATCATTCAGCATGAGTGATGCTTTCACAGATGCACACATGTGCAAGTTATCCACACCATGTACACTACTGCAACCCCATACCACCACACATGCATGCTTGTTAATTATACGCCGATATCTAGCAGCTTTGATTGACTGGATAATAATTTCATGCACATGCACATTTGCAATTTCATCATGGACCTTAAACATGCACAGAGAGCAAATATCAGCAAATATCAATAAAAATGACCCGACTTTCATTTGGAGGATCATCATCGGTTCTGAGTGTTGGATCTCCTTTTTCAAAAATCAGGCTGCAGTGAAAGAATCCTAGCAGAAACATGTAATCAGTTGCAAATTTTAGATTTTTCCCAGCATCCATGTGATGGTGCCCTGAGAATTTGTTCCTCAGTCAGAATGTCAACTGACTTTGAATGCAATGTCCACAAACAAGCTGAACTATAACCCTTGCTATTGTGTGCATGCTCACAGGTACACAGAGGAACAATCTAAAAATAACACAAACATTGAAAACAGTGTAGAGGTGCACATTGAATGCCTTAGAGTGGAGAGGAGAAAGATTTGAAGCAGGTTTTTGCTTTTAATAGGCAGAAAGTTTTAATTGCAACTTGTATATAGTGTTTTGGTGGCATGGTAGAGTTTTTAACTTGATTTGTCAGTGCAGCTGTGTTTACTGACACTGAAGATCGTGACCTTTTAATATTTACTGTGGGGTTTTGGGGTTTTTTTTTTTCAGTTTCCACATTTGGTAATTTGAATTATTCTATTTTCAGTTCAATTTGATTTTATTTCTTTAGCACCAAATCACAACAGTAGTTGCTTCACAAAGTTTCATATTGTTAGGTAAACACCCCTCAGTATTAGAAAGAAAGAAAGAAAAAAAAACATAAACCCAACAATCACACTGCTCACACAGGCATTTGGCAACAGTGTGAAGGAAAAACTTCTTTTTAACAGGAAGAAACCTCCTGCAGAAACAGGCTCAGACCATTTGGGCATGAGAGGAAAGACAAAAGAGCAAAGGGAGACAGGATAAAAGATACACTGTAGGAACGAGAGTCAAAGTTTAATAATTGCTGATGGTTAAATGCAGTACTGGTGTGTAAACACACAGGAAGTGAAAAGAGATGAGCGAAGAAGAAATGCTCAGTGCATCATGCAAAGGCCCCTCAGCAGCCTCACCCTATTACAGCATAACTAAGGGATAGTCTAGAGTCACCTGATCCAGGCCAAAGTATATGCATTATTAAAAAGGAAAGTTTTAAGTTGATAGGAGCCTAAAGAAAGTAGCAACAGTGTCTGTCTCTTAAATCCAAACTGGGAGCTGTTTACAGAGATGAAGGGTCTGATAGCTGAGGGCTCTGTCTCCCATTCTACTTTTAAAACTCTAGGAAACACCAGAAACCAGCAGTCTGAGAGCAAAGTGCTCTGTATGATAGGACCCGATCATTCAAGATTTCATTGCTTTCTGGTTTCTGTTCATAGAATTTTGTAGATTCAGCTGTATTAAATGCCATACAGTCCATATATGTCCAATAAGAAAGATACATTTCATACAATACATTTCTCGAGAAACCGAGATAACACTTTGCGATGTAATTACGATGGATGATCATGTCCGGAATAAGCCAGAATAAGAGAAAAACTTTAAAGCAGGGATTCCCATTGAGATTTCAACATTGTGGATCATTACAGTCCACCTTGTTTTATCTCTGGTTTTATGTTCATTCCACTGCAGCAATATAATAAAGTTCTGCGTGAATTAAAGTACCCTTGTTAATTTGTGGCACCAACAACAAATGAAAGTAATGTGTGCCACACTTTATGCAAAATAATAAAGCAAAACAGAAGTGCATGAGATGGCAGCTGTTAGCCATTAAGTACCTATTTATGGCAAACCTTAGAGCTCCAGAAGGACTTATTTGCATGTATTTGTTTCAGCAGACTGGAATCAGTCCTCCAGTTATAATAGAGGGCTAGCTGTATATCATTTCTAATAGATAAATTAGTGCACATCTTGCTTCACCTGGTTGCAGTATGTCTCTGTATGAAGCATCTACAGCACTTGCTCCACATTTACAGCAATATAATGAGATGCAAGGACTGTAATAATGCAATTACCTGTCTAAGACAGCAGTGCCTTTTATAGCTTGAAATTTGTGCAGGAAACCATTTCAGTTGGCTAAAATGCCATCACAGAGACTTTATTATTGTCCCCGAGAGACTCCATATGTCTGTTTTACTGGCAAAGGAGCAACAAGAGCTGCTGTTCCCATCTTATTATATTAGTGGGAGAAAAACTTTGGAAAAAACTAATTTTACCTACCGTACCAAAGTAATTAAACATCTGCAAATGTCTGATCTTGTGTTTACCAATAAAATAAAATAGGAAAATTGTAAAATCAAAACATGCATGCTCTATTTGTGATTATATATAGCTCAAACATGTAAAGGAACACTTTAATGAGGGGGAAAATCATGCTGCATATCTATACTGTTATGTTTTAGGGATGAAAAGATGTCACATGAAAAGATGTCATATCATTTGATGGGAATGAAAATTATCAACCTACAGATGGCTGACTGAAAATCTTGAAAAACTAATTTCACTGCAGAAGCTCAAACTGATGCTCCGTTGTTTGTGTGGCCTGCACATGTATGCATCCTTGACAACGTTGGGGCCGAGGAGATGAGATGATGGATGGTGGTCTCTTGGGGGTCTCCTCCCAGATGTGGACCAGGGCATCACCAAGTTCCTGGAGTTGGATCGACTGAACCATAATGTTCCAGAGGAGTTTTACTGGTTTTAGATCAGCATGAGGTCCAGTCAGTGGTATCAGTTCTTTCATCCTCAAAAAACTGCCTGTATACTCTCGTCAAATGAGCATTGTCATGCACTAGGAGGAACCCAGCACCCAGTGCACCAGTGTAGGGTCTGACAATGAGTCCAAGGATTTCATCCTGATACCTAGTGAAGTTTAGATAAAAGTTCAGGTGTAAGGAAGATCTGTATTCACTCATCTGTCTGCTTTCCCAGGTGTTTGTGATATCACCAGGATTTCATTCTGCTGTGATGCACCATCAGAGTCTAATCACCAAAGCAGCTGAAACTGATTAACAATCCCCCTCTGCTACCTAACTGAACAGATCAATATCACAGCAGTTTAACTGACTCGATGCTCTGATTAAAATGGTTCCTTTATTATTATTTTTTTGAGCAGTGTATATACCTATATGAGTTCTTATTAACTTATACACACTGATGAAACAATACATATTGAACAGCTAGTACTAAGAGCTTAGAGCACAGGTATTGTTGTTGTCTGCTTTTTGTTTGTTTTTTTGAGTTGACTTTATTCACTTGGTGTGACAGAGGAGGATGCCCAGGATAGGGTGATGTGGAAAAAGATGATCCGCTGTGGCATCTCCTGAAGGAGGCAGCCGAAAGCAGAAGACTTTATTCACCCCACTGGTGAGTCTTTTCTCTGTGTACCATTAAAGGGAATAAAAATAATCTTTGTTTATTCCTGCTAATAAAAATAAAAAAAACAGTGTAACAGTTTAAATATAGCACCATTACTTTAACTTCCTTGCAACAATTAATTTGCTCACAGTCTATATAAACCCTTTAAAATGTAATTTCAATAAAAAAAAATTTGCAATATAACATTGCAGCACAAAAGCACCTACCTTCTGTGCCAACACAAAAACAAGAGACTCCTGTCCCAGTTGTTTCAGCTTGAAGCTTGTTCAGTCGATACAAGTGGGGGAGTAGTGATAAAATAATTAGCCCACTGAATCAAAATTTATGGATAGAAGTAGTGCATCACTGCCTAATGAAAGCTGCTCAAGCGTTAGATTCATTGGTTAGTTACTAAGAACTTGTCGGGTTGTTATGAAAGTTTTCTGAATTGGATTAAAGTGTTACTGCTCTCACTGATTTGATTCATCATTAGGCCTAGCACAACCAGCTACTTTTGTTTAAGTGGTCAGTAAGAAATACTTGGTGGGAACCAGCAAGACCCAATTTCTTTCCAATTATTTGCTCAGCTGTGCCTGTATCAAATAACGCAGCTGCGAGCTGGATGGATTTAAAACACAATTTGAAATTCCACGGATGCTCTTGCAAATATTAACATGCAGCACGTGGGAACGAATATTCAGCATATTGAAAGTAACACCTGTCGGTCATAGATATGCCTACAGATAACTCTTTCTAACCAGTCTATGTTTAACGCCACTGCACAAATACTCCAAAGTGTCCAATTACCCATGATGCATCTCATGTCTTTCATCACTTAAATGTCACTGTATTATAAGCAATGCTCATGTTGATGTGTACTCATAAATCACCTGTAGCCAGCGGTGGCCTAAAATCTAACATGCTGTTAAGGGGTTAGGTAGAAACTCATCCATAATTTCCCAGGATGCCGGGTGAGCAGTCTGTGCAAGGGAGGTTGCTCCTGCTAAAATGCCCCACGCTACAGGGGGCACATGTTTACTGACAGGCCCACAGAGGCTGCGAACAATCACCTGCTACCACGCGTTCCTTTAGGGGCCGTGCTGTTACATTAATGCATGGGTCTTCATCTCATTATTCATAGCTGCTTGACTCCAGGGGAAAACTGTTGGGAAGGAGGCACTACACTAGCAAATGGATACTGGGTCATCTTTAGCATTCCAGGTGGTACAAAGCCAAAGGGAACATGGCCCATAGAGACGGCACTATAGCTTTGTGTCATGCAAAATGGGGAGCAGGTTTAAAATGCACTGATCGCAATATCCTGAAGCCCTTTTATGTGGTTGCCTTATCAGTTTGACTTTACTTTGACTAAGTAAGTTTGTGTGATTGCTGTTTAACCTACTAATTCGGGTTGTTGAACAATTGAGTCTATGTGTGTCTTCCTTCAGTGATGTTACATGTCTTCACAATTTGAGGGTCTTTCTCTTCCTGGGACTTTAATGTTGCATCGCCATTGAATAGACTGATCTAGAACATTAGTTTTGCCCAAAGGTTAGACGTGTGGAAAGGAACTCACTCAGCCAAGAGTAGCTTTTTTCTCCATAACATGAATGAAGCTCGTTTAATAGTCCTGCAGTTAACCCCCTGTGGAGCCTACACCACAGTAAGCTGCATTACCTTTTGCACATATACTTGTGTGCAGGTGTGCCTGTATTGCTCTGCCTCATGACTCCAAGTGAGCTGATCTGTCAGAACAATGACTTTTACTGAAATGCAGAAGAGAAGATGGTTTCAAGACCTCTGCAAATGAGAAAACATTCGCATTACACTGTGAGCAATCTAGTTACAATTACATTTTGTGGAATTAAGGTATTATTCTCATGCCAATCAGCACACTGTTTATACAACATACTAGTACCAAGCAAACCAATTGTAGTTTTTGATGCCACGTTTAGTTTCCTTTCGCAGAAGCTGAATGCCGGGCTAAGATACAGGTATGGTAATATTTGTTGCATGGCTACACCGGAGCTGAACTGTACTATAAAGAAAGCTTCAGATTAAAGGATGGTGTTTCTGTACTTTGTTTCCAGTATCTAACCTTTGCTGGTTGGAAATATCTGGATGCATTAGAAAAAGGAGAAATCTGACCTGGTGCAGAACTGTGCTGCACAAGCTTATCAGGATACTTGGAAGGAGGATTAACATGTCAATCCAGTATAGGGGGACAAAAGAGGGAACTCATAGTGGCCTTATCTCTACACACGAGAGCATAAGGATTAAATGAGTGCACACTGTGCCACCAAATTATAGGTTGGCTGCTCGTTTGAACTATAATATCTCATTATCCATTTCTACAAGCATTAAGTACAGTATTTGCAAGGTGCGCAAGGCACAATGAGTTGTGCTATGCAACAAAACTAAAGGAATAAGTGTGCAGCTAATTATCTATCCTTTGAAGTAATTAGTAAAATTGAGAAATTGCTGCCGAGTAATGGATTCAAATTTCCTTGCAACTTACCAAATGAGTTGCAAAAACTGTGAAGCTCCAACTTTAAATCAAACGCAGTTACAATTGACTGGACTGTGGCTGAATGATTGAAGACTGCATCCCCTGTGTGTCCTGAAAAAGTTCCCTCTTTGCAACATCAAAGTAGAAACTATGAAAAATAAGCTTATAGGCACGGAAAAAGAAACACGAAAGGGGAATCAGGTTGAATATAACGTCCATACCCTGCTGCTCCAGCTTTGTTGATATTATATGAGTAGACCGAAGACTTCAAAGGAACGCTGTGTCCAATTGATGGCGCAGATTCCTGAGAATTACGCTGAACTTGCAACTGGTATCAGCAAATTAAGGGAAGAAAGAAATAATCATTCCATTTGGCTTTTTATTCCTCACATCTTTCTTTAATCTGCTTTGTCATTTCTTACCGTTGTTTTCTTCTTCTTCTTCTTTTTTTTTTAAATCTCAGGTGGTCACATGGTGTCAGTGGAGCCTAATGACGTGCCAACTGTTGTTATGTTTAACTCGGTCAAAAATTAGCCTGAAGCATCATGTGCAAACACAGAGGTGGATTTTGCTTCTTTTTCTGGTAGAATTTAAAATATTCACAACTGATACACAGTACTTTTTGGCTCTGCAAAAGGGAAGGAACAGAAAGTGCACAAAGGTCTCTGGCTTCCTCAAAAGATGGTGTGAAATTGAAAAAGAACTCTATATTCTGAAAAGACATCCATAAATCACAGCAACAAGTTAGCAGAAAATTCAAAGAGTGGATTGAATCAATTCTTAAGCTCCGCAAACAAAACACCCACTACACAAAGTATATATGTCTGAGGCAGCCACCAGCATGGCACGACGTGATAAAAAAACTTTGATTTTCTTCCTAAAAATTCTGTTATTTACCTTAGATTTTTTCCCCCGTTTGCCTGCTCACGGTTTCTTCTCAAGTAATTCCCCAGATTTTATATTGACAAAAAGATCTTTTATGTCTATTTATATCAGGTGCTCCTTTTCAGTTCTCATTTTTAAGACGTTTGTTTTGTGTTACTGGAGGTGTGAGCGCAAGAAAACAAATGTGCCTGCACTTACACGACGATACAAACGCTGTGTTTTCCTACTTCACAAGGAAACACTCAAGGACACGCAGCACTTCCAAGCCAGTGAGGAAATCCCAGTGCAGCTTCAAGGGAAAAGTTTCTGACAGGTTTATTTGGGGACCTGCGTGCGAGCCCAGTGGTTCCTAAGAACTGCTTAATATAAGATTGTTAGAGAACGTGGATGAACTCTTTGACGCCAAGTCTGGAGCCAAGAAAAGCCAGGCCCTCGGAGATAAGAAGGAAGCAGTTTGATAGCGGTGAATATTTTAGCACATGACATCAAGATAATTCTTTTTATCTGTCTCTCTCTTTTAACCGTGGACAGAATCCATTTAGGAAGTGTACCCCCTCAAAGTCTTCTTGATGGCATCAAAGTCAAAGTTTGGGCTAATGGTTTTGCTTGGCACAAAGTGCATCTCCCTGCTGAGGCATTCTGCACTTTCATCTGTCTTTTGTATGAGTGGCCTGCCTCTAAACTGTCTGAGCACTCTGCTTTTTGTCCTCTGGATTTATAAGTGCTTTTAAAGGCCTCTTGAAAACAGGTGTGCTTTTTAAGGTAGTTAGACAATTAAAGAGATGAGAGCAGAGCATATATTTACCTTAAAAATAGAATGTGCTTAACATGTATAATTGGCCCTGTGTGAGGTTGGCTGTTTAAATATGCAACACTTATACAAATGAGTGTCACCACAAGTGGAACGCAGCGTGAGGTATAACAAAAAGCCTCCAGCAATCTGTTCACCTATTTCCTAATAACTGTGATCAGGGTATTAAGCTAAATATGGTTTTACTTTGTTGTCCAAAAACCGCAACACCTTAAAAATGATATTAATCATGTCACTGGGTTCATTTGAGACTGTAGTCAGTTTTTAATGTTTGTTTGCTTGTTTTCTGAGGCTGTTAGCTTTAAAGCATCATTAAATATTTTAGTTTTAACGCTTTAAAGCCAAGTGTGTCATATCTGATAAATGAGTTTGGGGAGTTTTTGAGACTTCAGCGTTATCAGTGAGAGTTTTCATCGCCCTGAAAAATCCAAATAAATTGCACAATACATTTTAAAGGAATAAACTGCAAAAATAATGACTGAAAATTTATTAAAAATCTGATACCAGTTTAAACTCATACATATGCAAGTTAATATTTATTTTATCTTTAATTTTTTTGTCTGAAGGTTCACTAAACCAAAAAGAAATTCTGGCAAATATTTCATAATTCAAGCTTTAAAGAGTTAGAGCAGACATTTAACGAAAGGACTAATGATTGTGTTTGTAGAAAATGTAAAAAGCAGAGAATAAAATCATGATGTTTGGGCTTTGTTGTGACTTTTGTGGGGCTTTAAGATTTGAAATCTAGATTTCTTAATATTGAGCTATTCTACGTTCTGATTCATTTTCCTTAACTTTCAATTGGTTATCATTTGATTTCCTTTTTATCCGCTATCCTGCACAATTTCTTAGTTCCATGTACTTTAATATTATTTTATTGGACTCAGGTATTCTGTTCTTCCAATTCCCGTTGGGTATTAGTTTAGTTACACTTGTTAGTGTTTGTGTGTCAGGTTTCCTGTATGCTGCAACTCGTTTAGGCCCAGATTCATTAAAGAGGCACAACAGGAAGTGAGCACAATCCCAAAATAGCGCTCAAAGGTGTGATTAGTTTTATGGGTGATTTACTGGAATGTTTTCTACACACAGGCACATTCAGTTCATTTCAATATCAGCGCTAAATGTCGGTAAATCAGTTTGCGATCAGTTTGTGCGGTTCATTTAAATAGTATAGAGGAAGAAACTCTAAAAAATGCGTATGCAGAAGTGCCTGTCTGAATTCCCACCTCTCCAATGTTGTCACTGAGCGCTCTTTGTAAATGCCAACATCACTTTTCTTTTCTTAAGTCAAAACCCAGTTTTTGCTGGCGTAAAATGTCAGTAAGTCTGTCCCTTAATCATTTTCTGTTTTATTTTGCAGTCTTTTGTCCCTTGCATCTTGTGTTGGTTTTATTTACTATCCATAATTTTGGATAGGAATCTTCAAATTTCCCCCTGATTATTCCCATGTGTCTGTCAGAGCCCTAACAATCCTATGTTTCCTTTTTCACTTTGTTAGTTGGTCATCTTTATGTGCTCCCAGCTTGTTAAAATTCAGTTTGGCTTTGTTTATTATATTCACTTCATGAAATTTGTGTTATGGATCTCCAGGCCTACATTTGGATCTATATCCTCACAATTGTTGGCATTTTAAAAATATCTTTCTTATTTTATTGGTGATGTTTTTTCATAGATTTCTTTATTTGAACTTAAATTCTGTTTTATTATTCATCACTATAATGTGCATTATTCCACTTAATTTCAGGTGGTGCACTTTACATTTTTATTTTACTACATGTACTCAGCAAATGTTTTTACAGTTTTGTTTTATAAGTAATTAAAAAGAGGAATAGACGCATAGTTACACTCACGGGCTTCTTTATGATCCACACCTTGCCAGTACTGGGTTGGACTTCCTTTTGTCTTCAGGACCGCATTATGTCCTTTTAAGTGGGTGCTGGAAACCATTGAGACATTTTGCCACGGTAGCGTCACACAGCTGCTGCAGATTTGTCAGCTGCACATCCATGATGAAAATCTACCACCACATCCCAAAGGTGCTGTACTGGATTGAGCTCTGGTGACTGTGGAGGCCATATGAGTACACTGAACTCACAGCCATTTTAAAGGAACAACTCTGAAAGGATTTGAGCTTTGGGACAGGGTGCATTATCCTGCTGAGAGAAGCCATCAGAAGATGGACACACTGTGGTCGTAGGGGGGTCGGCATGGTCAGCAACAATAGGTATTTGAACAATGATCAGTTGGTACTTAAGGACCCAAAGATTGCCAGGAAAATTCCTCCTTTACACTATTACACCACCACCAGCCTGAACCTTTGATCCAAGGCGGGATGGATCCAAGCTTTCATTCTCGAAGTCACTGCAGAAATCAAGACTCATCAAGCGAGGTAACGTTTTCCAGTCTTCTGTTGTCCAATTTAGGTGAGCCTGTGTGAACTATAGCCTCAGTTTCCTATTTTTGGCCAGCAGGAATAAGACCCAGTGTGGTCTTCTGATGATGTATCCCATCTGCTTCAAGGCTTAATTTGTTCTCTGTTCAGAGATGTTCTTCAACATACATTGGTTGTAACGAGTTGTTATTTGAGTTGCTGTTGCTTTTCTATCAGCTCAAAGCAGTCTGTCTTTTCTCCTCTGACCTCTGGCATCAACAAGGCGTTTTCAGCCAGCGAACTGCTGCTCACTGGATATGTTCTCTTTTTCGAATTAACAGTCTGAGCAGCTAGTCTAGTGTTTGCTTTCCTTTCTTATTCCATTAATCAACTTACATCCCCTTGCTTTGTGAGTTGGGGATCTTTGCAAACAGCCCAAATCCTACATTGGGAACCGCTGGACGCTGCTGTAAATAAAGAAGTTAGAAATCTCTCTCTGCCTCAAGAAACATCAAAATGTTAGTAACGCAATATGATGCTGTTGTGCAAATGTGTAATTTTACAGAAGAATAACTTTTATGAGCATAATTATATTGTTGCATCGGCAATTATATTAAAACAAAGAATCCTGGTGCTTTTTCTTTACATTTCTTTACATTTTCTTGCTCCCATGTAGCGTAATTTGATCACTAGACGTGGCGATTATTACACTGAGCATGTAAATGTTCAATTCAATTTTAGCTATATAGTGCCAAATCACAACAACAGTCACCTCAAGGTGCTTTATACTGTAAGGTATGCTAAAATAATAGGTACAATAATAGGTTATATCCCTGGTATTGTGACAGATATGTCTTTTCTTTCTTTTTCTCATTTCATGGCTCTTTGGTGACTTTGGGGTGTTGTGATATACCTTGAAGCACTAACGGGCTGTATCTGAGCTCACTTTTAGGAAAATCAGAAAGAAGACCAGACTCATGGAAGCCTTTCATCGCTTGTGGAGAATACTTCACCACAGAGGTGGACACATACAGATCTGAATTCTACAGACAGCAGCTTTAAGAAAGGTGCAGCACTCAAGGCCATCAGTCTGAAAGCACTCATTTCAGTCTAAGATGTTGCAAGTGAGACAGCTTGGCAGATCAATACTACATTTCCTCTGTGCAGGGACTTAACAAATATTCTCAGAGGATCACAGGGGGACGACTCTGCATTGGATTGATGCAGTGCAGGTGATTTGTCTGACAGTAAGGGTGAGCATGTATATCCACAGTTCCAGCCATATAACTTCGGGTGTCGTGTCTGCAAATGTCAGCATAATGTTGTTTGAGTAATGAATACCAGCGAAGGAACACTTTAATGCCTCTCAGACAAAAACGCTGCTGCATCTCCACAGCATGAGCGGGTAGTGTGTAGGGCTTTAATCCACTTCCACAGACTGCTGTAAGACTCACGAACAGGTAGGCAACAGCTCCGGATTAGTGAGCAGCTATTTGAAAATATAAACTATCCCTTTAAATAGGAAAACACATATCATCTACCCATGAGCAGAACCATGCTCTATTTTTATCATATTATCATAAAAAGTCGGAGGGTAAAGATTAATGTCTGTTCAAGGTGGAAGAAATGTGCTTTACGAATGAATATATATTGGGCACAAAGCGGAAAGGCTATCAAATATTCAGGTGTGATAATCTTCCAGGAAGCTGTTTAAATTACATCTTCCAATTTATCTGTCTCTTTCTTCATGTTTTGTGATTTATAAGTATCACAATTGTTAATCAGGTCACGTTTTTTTCCCCCTTTCTCTCTCTTTCCTCTGCTCAGCCAGTTACAAAAGAAATGTAATCCAATATCTGAAAATCCGATTTAATGAACCTTTTCTGTGCTCAGTCCAGAAGACTGGGATGTAGATTACTGTAATGAAAAAGAAGATAGAGCTTACTTTGAGGGAGCATCACCAAAAATGCAGATGATGGCTTGAAAGCTGTTAAAGTGAGTTTAATTTATCACGGTCTATTACAGCATGTACAAGCTTTCATGATCAAGGCAATGACCCGTTTTCCCAAACAACTACACAGCATGCGGTTCGAACGTGGGAGTGAAAATGTATTGGGCTTGATTTATCAAGCAGTGGAGAAATTTCTACCGCGAGTTCTGCTGTAATAACATGCAATCTACAATCTGATCTGTCTCTGCATGATTTGCATTTCTGCTCGGTTTTACTCTCCCCCCCTCTTTTAGTGTTAATTTTGCATAGAGTACATGCGCCTCGATTTACATCCGCTGATATTTCAATATTCATAATTCAGAAAGACACTTATTTAACACAGATTTTTATATTTGAAAATTATAAGGGGACTCAGGGGAGATATTAACTCTGTGCTGCTGAAAATAAAGACTCATTGTCAAAAGCGTCATCCTCGCACCACTTGTCCCCCTACTTTTGTTTTTAATGGGGGTCGTTAAAGGTGAAGGGTTTCTTCCTGTGAGTCTGCTCTGAATGCTGCGGTTTCAATGAAAGAAAATTTCATCTTCTTGCCTCGCAGGTTATGAACCGTGCCATTTAAGTACTTTCTGTTGTCTCTGACAAATTTCTACAACTCGTATGTCTTTGATTCCTTAAAAATTTCCCTGATAGTCAGAGTCTCTTCATGTGCGATAGTAGGCGTTGTCTCCAGCTTCATTTTTTCTTCCATTTCCTTCCTTAGTTCAAGTACACTTCTAAGATTTCCTTCTACCCACTTCAGAATTTTAAGCTAGAAGTTGTATCAAGTACTGAAGCATGTTCTCTCATTGCTCGGAGGGCTGCTGAGTTCACCTTGATAATGCCCTTCCTTCAGGTCTTGAGCACAGACTGTATATAAAAGATGGATGTAGCCCTCAGGTCTGAAAAGTTAAATCAAAAGTGAAGCTAATGTGGAAGTGATCCGTTTTTTCTTTCTTCCCTTCTCAAGGCCAGCAGCGTGTGACTAGTCTGGATGGAAAAAGACGTACAGAAGTCGGTGAGAATGTAATGCTACGGCTCATTCGACCTGTGACCTCTGTAAATTCTCTCCTGATTAACTGAGGATCTCACTTGTTAGATTGAAATCTTAATGAATGCAACATGATGATTATTAAGTCCTGTTGGTTCCATTTAAGCATCAGTAGATGATAAAGCAACATGTAATTTAAAGCAGGCCTATGAAATAATTACTCATGTGTGCAGTGTGGCCTTTTGTTCTTAGATCTGTTTCTCATTCAGTGCACTTTGTTTAAAAAATGCCAAGATGAAGCCAGAACGTTCTTAACCTGTGGGGTAAGTTATGGTAGCCTATAGACAGATCTTTTTTTTCTTTCCTAGGAGGAGGCGGAACTTGAGGTGGCAGAGTTTAAGGTGCTAGAAGGGACAGGGACATTAGAAATGAGTATATCAGGCTGAATAGTTGAAAGTTACAGACACCAGACTAAAATGGTTGGGACATATACAGAGGCAAGGGTAAAAGGATACTGAAGATGGATCTGAGGAGAAGAGAGGCAGAAGGAGAAGAAGAAGACCATAGAGAAGGTTTATTGATGTGAGTTACCTTCTTCAGTTTAGCCTAACATTATTCAGGAAGAGCAGGAGGCTGAAACAAGTGAAAGGTCTCGCCAATAAATGGGCCCACATTACAGTCAACAGCAGAAGGGAGCATTGTCATGCCAGACAACACACTGCTGTATTAACAGTGGAAAAACCACAGGTGGTACCGCCCTCATACACAAACACACACACACACAGTAGTGCCTGCTCATGTGTTTTTGCTCACTGTAATGCACGGATACAGCGTTACACTGATAAATAACACAGGGATTGCTGATGTTCTCTTCTGGAGAGATGATTGCTACCCATCAGTGACTAATGACACTGTGGTGCTGTACTCACCTGCAGTCTTTGAACCGCGTTCTGACAGTTATTAACTTTGCTAAGTGCCCCTCTCCCCTCCCCTCGCCCACCACGCCCACCCTCAATCTTCCCCAGCTACTACTGCTATGTTTAATTGTCTTCTCTGGATTACATGATGTAATAGTATTCATTCACTCTCTTGTCCATTCACCTTCCTGAAATAGATAAATATCTTATAAACTTACAAAATCAGCACATCACAACCCCACCCAAAACAAAGACTGTGGGTTCAATGGGAGTGTGTTCATTTCAGTGTGCTCATTAACCTGTCTTTTTTTTTTTACATTATTGTTTAATATTTAATGTTTGAGGATCCTATATCGTTGCTTAAGGTGTACTACAACAACAGGTTTTCTTGTTTTGTGCAGACATGACCAAAAGAAAAACACTTTTTGTGTTAAACCAGAAATTACACTCGAAATGGCTACTTTTCTGCAATTGGGTCCACTTAGGAGCCATTAAAATTTTCACCTCCTTGGTTCACTGAGTCACACTGAAAGCCACACACCTGAGAAAATAACAAAACACATTTGCTTTCACCTCTGAAAGCAAAAAAGCCTGCTAATGTGTTTTGCAAAGTTCCATTAGAGTGTAATATATGGCTATAAACTGTGACATAAATATACACTTTGGTGAAAAATGTTCAAAATGGGCAAAATCTGATTTCAAACCAGTGTAGCTGACATTTTCTGTGTGTGTGTGTGTGTGTGTGTGTGTGTGTGTGTGTGTGTGTGTGTGTGTGTGTGTGTGTGTATATATATATATATATATATATATATATATATATATATACATACACACACAGTACTGTCTTGCAATGTATTGTTTTTTTTATTTTCTTTCAGATTATGAGCGTCATCGACTAATAACAGAGGTGCATGAACATGATGTGTTTGCCACGTCTGTTAGATCACCCTTCTTTTATGTCATCTCTGACTTTGTGGTTTGATATTAAACACTCCAGAGCAGGGTGTCAAGGATCTATTCTAATTGTATTTGTATAACTATGTCTTGCTTTTATGTGAAAAGAAACTCACACATCTTGGAAGCCAGCTGTACTTGTTTTATAAAACCTGCCGTGTGTGAGGTTTTTCTCTCTTGTGCTGTAATGCAGCGTAAACGGCAGAATTTCCTCTTTAGATGCTGTTTTAAAGCCCCCTCGAGTAACACTGTAAAAGAACAATAGCACCTCAGAGTTTATGAAGGAATTTTACTCAAATGTCTTTACTTGTGTGAGGCTTAAGATTTATTTGTATATATATATATATATATATATATATATATATATATATATATATATATATATATATATACACACACACATACGCACATATCTGTTCTGGAAGTCTGTGTTAGCAGTGACTCACCATGAAATGGTTGCCAACAATTTCTGAGCACGGCTCCACTTGCCTGACTACATTTTTTCATTTTTTTTTTCGCATCCAGGCACATGTACAGTTCTGGAATATAGTTAATTCTAAGGCGACTCAGTGTGCCGTTTCTGATAGCTCTGCTCTTACTCATGCAGTCATACGCACTCTGTTTGCCTTTTTCACCCAGAGTCTCTCCACAATTGCTGGAATATTAGCAAAGTCCCCACACCAGCTGCTAGGTGATAGCCTAGCAACCTCTTCAAAAAAACAAAGTCAAAACCTCAGTGTAAAAGCGCAATTTAAATGTGTCAGGCCAGAGCCTGCATGTAATGTTTACTTTTTATGAGTATTTCTCTTTTTTTAGACGAATTTGCATAGTGCTGGCATTTTGCCTTAAAAAAATCAAATATGATTAAACTCAACCTAGCCTAGTCATCATAGAGCTAGATCATAGAGTCTTCACACTTTATTATCTTTTTTCTTCAGTCACCTTTAGATCCAACCTAATGTGTGTGTCACGGGAGCCCTGAGGCTAGTGCATGAACTAGGACCCAAAAGCAGATTAAAGCACGGGAGGCAATGGTAAGGTTTCAACTAGTTTATTTCACTTAAGCACAGGAGTTAATTAATGACAACACAAGCAGGGACTCTTGGCAAGAAGGCGTGTAGGTCTGAATTGGCGGGGGGAGCATGAACGGGTCTGAGGGAGGTGGATGGACAGGTGAGCTCCTTGAGTGGCAAGTGATGGCATCGACTCCAACCTTGTTTTCCAGAGATTCACAAGAGACGGTGGCAGGAGGACAGGCAGGTGGAGATTGCAAATGGTGCTGACCTAAGCGGTGAAACATATGGCAACAACAACGTTGTTGTAGAGACCTGCGTCCAGACTATCCAGAGCTACGGGTAGTGGGATGTTGGCGTACGAGACAACCGGATGCACAGGGAAGAAAAGCTAAGGACGAGTCTTATACAACAGACATGAAACGAAGAGGCCTGTTACTAACATGAGGTTAGTTGACAAACTGGCAAACGAGAGATGAGAACACTGATCTTAAATACCGTCTGCCAATTGCTTGTGGACACAGAACAGGTGAGCTGAGCAGGTGACATGATGAGGGCTCCACCCCCCGGGGGGATACCAGGGACACTGGAAAAACACTGGAGCTCACCTGGACCATGATAGTGCATTCCCGGGTGGGGAAAACTACCTCAAATAGCCACACAATGCTGGCTACAAAACCATGTCACGCAGAGAGGATAAAAGATGGACTACCACAGACTTCTCATCTTCTCATTTCTCTCACCCATGTTCTTTAATACAGCTGAGTATTTTTGGCATTGCCATCTTGGTGTTTTTAAATTGGATTTATGGGGTGAAGATGACTGAAAAAGCATGCTCATTAGCTAACATCTTGTGAATGACAGCTGTTTGCTAATGAGGATATCCTCAATAATCTTTTTTGACTCCTAGAATGACCATAATTCACTTAATAGACTTAATGAATATATAAAGTCATCATCAAATGATATTACTGAGGTCCCAAAGAAATGTATCTGAGTAAATATTGGGAAAAGATTGTTTATGCTTCATCCATCATTTACAAAGTCTATCCTCATAGACTCACAGGACAGCAGTGTTGGGTAAGTTACTTTAAATTAGTAACTTAATTACATTACTAGTTACTTCTATCAAAAGTAACTCAGTTACTTCAAGTTACTCGTTACTTTCAGAGTAACTAGTTACTAGGGAAAGTAACTTTGGTTTTACTCAGAATTCTCTTGTTAATGTGTTGCTTTCGTAACTGGATACCCAGCAAGATTGCCAGTCTTCTAGCTTGCTTACTTGCCACAAGTGCACTGTGCCACCTACCAATAGAAAGGAAAAAATAATGTGCACATTTCCACGAGAGAAATCCCACGCCTGATTCTATCCTAGCCTGCTTTTTACATCCAACACAAAAACTGCAGTCGTGGTGCTTTTGATTGTACTCAGAACTCGGAAATTCTGCCTTCTGAATAGGAAGATGTAGGCAACACCAGACTGCAGATGAGCTGCATACAGAGCTGGACTGGGACAAAAAAATCGTCCCGGGCATTTTGACTAGAGACCGGCCCACCATTATAGGAAAAATCATAAAGCCTTTGAATGAAAATAAACACTGTTGTGACAGTGATGTACACTGTTCTGATGGTATATGTATCAATCTATCAATTGTTTGTTGCAAGACTCAGATAATTATTTTTTTTAAAAGTGAGACATTTTAAATGAGAATAAGAAAGTCTTTCCTTGTGCCCCCCTTTCCCTTTTAATGCCCTACATGGACCCCTGGCAACACTTTGCTAGACCCGCCCCTGCACAGTTACCAGCTGTCAGCTACTTAGAAAAGGATCCTGGTGTTATTTGTCTCTCAGAAACAGTTCATAACTTCCCTTCAACTCATTCATGTGACCTAAAAGGTAAACCTGTTTCTCCATCACAGCTCTGATGATTCAGTAAGGACATCTCCTGGTTTCATCTTCATGTTTCCCTCTCATCACAAAACCAAACCGATATCATGACCAGCAGGTTTACAGCTGTGGCTCCAACAAACATCAGCTGATACTAGAAATTAATATTAAATAAATTCTAACAACAGCTGATCAAGCTTAAAAGTGCTGCTGTTGTTTACCGCGACATCCACTGGTTTCCTCTTTCTGGCGCAAAGTGGGCGATAAATAAACAAGAGAGAAAAGCTGATCATTGATCAGTTTCATGATTGAAGTAGAAACAGGAGAGAGAGGGGGGAGAATGAGAGGAGAAGAGGCAGCTGTGCAGCAAAGACACAGAATAACTCCAGCTTTGTGTCTTTTTCATTGTAGCTGAAGTCCGGGACAAAATGTTCCTTTTCACCTCAATACAAAACGCGTAATATTTTCTCTGAATACGAGACGATTCTGTTTTTTACGGGACGGTTGGCAACTCTAATAATTAACCTTATGAACAAAATAAAGTTCAACATCAGTAACATAGCACCCACCCAGGTCTATAGAAACACGCAGTACGAAAAAGTCAGCATAACGAAAATAAACTCCACCTAAACTTGGTTCATATCTGACCCAGATGGACTGCAGGTTATAACTTCTTACCTGAAGTTTGCTAATGTTATTGAATCTGTGGAAGCTCCGCGATAGCCACCACACGAAGTAACGAATAACGAGCCTATCTAAATCCCAGTAACGAGTAACGCGTTCCCGGTTTTGGCATAATAACTAGTTACCGTGCTCGTTACCACAATAATAACGTAGTTACTGTAACGCGTTACTTAATAACACGTTAGTCCCAACACTGCAGGACAGCCAATCATTTGAGAGCTGACTTAAATTAAGAGTGTCCTTAAACTAAACGTGCAAAATGGCTTTATTTGAGAAAGAAAATGAGCTGAGACAGTGCACCAAGGCTCAGCATAGAGACAGACATTTTAATATTGTAGCTACTCTAATGGAGCCCAACACTAAAAACACTCTAACTAGCTAGAAATAGCACAATGTGTTTTACAATAGGCTTTATAATGGTGGTGGCTGCTTTGATTGATAGGTAGGTTCCGGCTTGGACCCAGCAGTCCAACCAGATTTATTGAACTGGTTTTCTTGACCATGTGAAATACCTGTTGGAACATTTTTAATCATTTTATGTGATGAATTGTGCGTTTTGATTTGCAGTTAACTGTAGTAACAAACCATGCAAAGAAATAAGTTTGCTAGCTTTTGCTGACATCTCTGCAAATCAAAATGGCGACAGCCTTATTGCTATAACTGAGGTTTCAAAATGCAAGACCACAAACCAATGGGTGACATCACAGCGGCCACACCAGTTTTTTATATAGATATTATGATTTTGCTCCTGAAGTAATGAAGGTCTGAAAATAGCAACGTTGCCTGTCCAGCATCTATCCAGTTATTTTGTCTACTGGTACGTAATAAGCCTCATGCGTTTGAAAGCTGCACACTCACGTTAACTCTTGATTAGAAGTAATTTATTTTAAACAAAGGAGTCGTACATTTATTTAATATTTTGATTAATCATATTTAATAGTGTAGTCGTATTTATGCTATACAAGAAAGGTAAATGGCAGTACGACACTTAGCAACGCCCATGCTTTACAAATATTCTTTCATTTTAATTAGTCTCATATCACACGAACAGTTGTGTAGTTATTTAGCTGTAAACAATATTAAGATGATGATGTTATTGTTAAATGCATTACCACAACAAATATAAAGCATTCTCATGCAAATGTTCTGGATATGGTTTTGTTCTTCTACGTGATACAGCATGTGTAAAGAGACAACACAATGGGTCATTTCCTGTAGCTGCTAGTTGACTGCTTGGATAATTGTGCAATGAACCAACTATTTCTTAAAATTTATTTTAGGCTTTATACTTTAGTGTTAACCTTTGACCCAGGGAGCACCACATCAGCATCTTCACACTCATAAGAACCCATGGTGGATGATTCCAGCAAGGTCAGTCTTTTTCAATTATTGATCTCTCTGTAGATCAGTGCCAGTGACCAATAAAATGTAAAGTCAAGGACTGCCTAATCCAATCACTGCCAGCCAAAGGGACTATATCACTTCCTGCATCAAAGGGCTTTATGATTTGGAACCAATCGACTTGGTTGTGATGCTGTAAAACATGATGGATTGCTCACATATCGTCAGCATCAGGGCTTCATGGTCAGAGGGCCCGGTGGCACCTGTGTCCGGCAGCCTCGCCTCTGTCAGTGCGCCCCAGGGCAGCTGTGGCTACAATGTAGCTTGCTATCGCCAGTGTGTGAATGTGTGTGTGAATGGGTGAATGACTGAATGTAGTGTGAAGCGCTTTGGGGTCCTATGGACTAGAAAAGCGCTATACAAATGCAGGCCATTTACCACTCATGATTAAGATGTGCAGTTCAGCTACTGGATTAAGAGAGGACTGGGACAGACTGGGATTTAATATGAGAGTTTCAGAATTTCCTTTTGAGTTAGAGAGAGACAATTGCATGCCAAATATATAAGACAAATGAAAATAAATACCTAAGCTAATATTTATTGCACCTACAGGGTAATAAATATGTTGAAGGTCAGTTAAATGCTCAACCATTCATTTTCATTCATTCAACATTTATTGGGAACACCTGCATGACTAACTGCACAGGACAGATATGGGTATAAAGAAGAGAGAGGCAGAAAAAAAAAACAGCAAAGATAGACCAGAGTGAAAAAACACATGAAACCGTTGATTTCAGGAAGATGTTATTCTCCAGCCAACAGGGAGCATGAGTTGCCTAGATATGTGTTGCAGGAAAGTTTGTAAACTGTTTCACAGTCTTTGGTGACCTGACAGCTCCCCGCATCACTTGATTTTTCACTTTAAGCTTGACACTGTTTTGACTCCATCAAGTGTTTAAATCTGATACTGGGACTTTACTTTTTACATCATATGTAGTCTTTTCCCTTTTTAAAAAAAATGAAACTACATTCCATAAAAGCAAATGTCACAATTTTCAGTTATGATGGTTGCTAAAACTTACCACATGACTTAACAAATACTGACATTTGGCACAACTATGACACTGGTGATCCCTTGTTTTTTTACCCAAAAGCCAGCCTACAAAGCTCATTACATTTCCATCAGCTTCTGTTGTCTAGTTTTGTTTTGCTATAAATCAGCGGTCCCCAACCTTTTTTGCGCCACGGACCGGTTTGTGCCCGACAATATTTTCACGGACCGGCCTTTAAGGTGTCGCGGATAAATACAACAAAATAAAACTAGTACCGGTACCGAAAAAAATAAGATTTATTCATAACGCACGTGAAAAGACCCAGGAAAACCGAGTTAACGATAAAAACCCTGAAAACCATACATTTCAGACCTGAGCCTCAACTCTCGCGGCCCGGTACCAAACGACTCATGGACCGTACCGGTCTGAGGCCCGGGGGTTGGAGACCACTGCTATAAATTATCAAAGGCTAACATGCTAAATGAAAGTTTTAGAGAGGAAAAACATATTTAAAAATTATTAACAAAAGACGGATGAGTAAAAATGACCTAAAATTTATTTGATTCTGTATTCAAAATATATGATCAGTACGGGAAGAACAGAAAAGCACATATTCTTCCAATATGGCTAGTGTTGTGCTAGCCACGTTAAGCTAGCTTAGTTGCTTTTGCTGGTTAATGCGTTTGCAGCCATTTGTTACCAAGGAAAAACAGGTACAAGCAATTAGTTTTAATTATTGGACTCAAATGTGTAAATCCTAATGCCGTATATAAATTTCAGTGTACACAATACAGAAAGAGGTGAAACCGCTGCAAAGAGCTTATTGAGCACATGAGAAATATGAGGTTTCAAAAGGTTTATTTTATATTGCTTCTGAAGTTTAAAGTTGCTGTCTTGTTTATTATTATATATATTGTATAGTTTTCTGTCAGAAAATATTACATGGAATAAGCATTTCATACTGAAAGAGTACACTGTAACAAGTAAAGCAGGCATGTCCAAAGTCCGGCCTGGGGGCCAATCACGGCCCTAGGTCAGATTTCATATGGCCCCTCGCTCCTACTTTTAAAATGTATTATTTATGGCCCGCCAACACAAACAGAATTTAAAAAGTGTCATTTCTCTCTTCACCTCATGGTAGCAGCACCAGTAAGTCCCATAGAGATAGTGACATTCAGCAGCTTCAGCGGATCTTTACATTATTTTACTCTCAAACGTGAATGAAAAGCAGGCTTATTTTGTTAAGGCTTGAAGACCTGATCACCATAATGTTCCTTTTTGTGTTATTGAAAATAAAATGTTAAAAAATGTTTATTCTTCAAAAAAAGATGAGGATTATTGGCCCCTCGGTGATTTTCCATTAATAAACATGGCACTCTTATAAAAAAGTTAGGACACCCCTGCAGTGTAAGGACTAAGGCTTATGTACAGTACACTACATATAAGCACTTCTGTACTTGTTTAATTTAATATACTTTTTTGGGGTAAAATGCTCTTGTTTATGATGTTATCCTTGCATCTTGTACTCAGTTTATTACAGATAACTTAAGTATAGAGTTTCTAAAAATGAAAGGTACTGTAGTTGCTCTGTTTGGCTCTGTTGGTTTTCACTGCTCAAACTCACCCATTCACTCTCAGCTACTGTTTCTGCTCCAGCCGTTCAAAAATACATTGCTTCCTCGACTATCTTTATAGCTCTCTCTACAAATATACAAATCCTGTTTACACTGGATTGAAGATGGGTGTCACAGTTATATACATTATTCACACCTGCATAGGTTCTGTGTGTGTGTCTGTGTGTACCTTTGCAGCATAGTTGCACGGATCTTCGTGTCACTGTCTACCCCGTGCATGTGAATATGGAAACATTTTTTTAAAGCATGCCATTGTCAGACACCATCGGTACAAGCATGAAATTGACTCAACACAAAACTAAACTTTTCCAGGTAATAGAGTTTTATAATATTAGTATTGAACAGAACAGCTTGGGATGATTTTCATTTGCACAATGATAACACAGTTTTGTTCCTCACAGTGAAACACTGGCTGCTACATTGCTGTATCTCCCTTTTGTCTCTTGGCGTTGTTTATACAAAGGTGGCATTCAGGAGTCAAATTAATACTGCCGCTCAGTGTTCATCATTTATAATGAGCAGTATAATCAGCCAATTACATTCATAATAGTCTGTACTGATTTCCAATTTACCAGGATATAAATTCTTCTCAAGGTTTTATAACTTTTGAGAGGGAGGCTATCAGTAGGTCAGATAGCAGGAAAATGAACTCACAAATTGACACAGTTTTAAAGATATTGTATCTGTTCATCTAAAATAAGTAGAAAACAACAAATCTAAATAAAAGGTGTTGTACTTGGACTAAATGCACTAGTCCACACTTTTCCCCAGGCTTTTAGTATTTATAAGATAAGATAAGATAAGATAAGATAACCTTTATTAGTCCCACACGTGGGAAATTTGTTTTGTCACAGCAGGAAGTGGACAGTGCAAAAGTTATGAGGCAAAAATTAGAATACAATAAGAATAAATACAGTACACAACTGTACAGAATAGAATAAAATAAAATACTATATACAGTAGAATAAAATAAAATAAATATACAATAAGATAAAAATAGAATACAAATACAAATACTATATACAACTGAGTAAAAATACAACGATGACAGAAAGGATTATTGCACTTAGTATTATTGCACATGTATGGATGTGTGTGCTTGATCAGTTAAAGTCTTTATTATGGAGTCTGACAGCAGTGGGGAGGAAAGACCTGCGAAATCTCTCCGTCCCACACCGTGGGTGCCGCAGTCTCCCACTGAAGGAGCTGCTCAGTGCTGTCACAGTCTGCTGCATGGGGTGGGAGATGTTGTCCATCAGGGATGACAGCTTAGCCGCCGTTCTCCTGTCACTCACCACCTCCACTGGGTCCAGAGGGCATCCTAGAACAGAGCTGGCCCTTCGGATCACCCTGTTCAGTCTCTTCCTGTCCCCAGCAGAGATGCTGCCGCCCCAGCAGACCACGCCATAAAAGATAGCAGAAGCCACAACAGAGTCATAGAATTTCTTCAGGAGTGGGCCCTCCACTCCAAACGACCTGAGTCTCCGCAGCAGGTACAGCCTGCTCTGCCCTTTCCTGTAGAGGGCATCTGAGTTATGAGTCCAGTCCAGTCTATTGTTCAGATGAACACCAAGGTACCTGTAGCTGTCCACAGCCTCAATGTCCATACCTTGGATGTTCAGTGGTTGCAGTGGAGAATGCTTGTGCCTGCGGAAGTCTACCACCAGTTCCTTGGTTTTACTGGCGTTGATCTGGAGGTAGTTCAGCTGGCACCAGTCCACAAAGTCTTGGGTCAGACCTCTGTACTCCTTGTCGTCCCCATCAGTGATGAGGCCGACTATTGCAGAGTCATCAGAGAACTTCTGCAGGAAGCACTGGGTGGAATTGTGGGAGAAGTCTGCAGTGTAGATGGTGAAGAGGAACGGAGCCAGAACCGTTCCCTGTGGGGCCCCCGTACTGCAGACGACCCTGTCCGACACACAGCCCTGAGTCCTCACATACTGTGGTCGGTCGGTGAGGTAGTCCAGGATCCAGGTAGTGAGGTGATGATCCACTCCAGAGTTCACCAGCTTGTCCTTTAGAACCGAGGGAAGAATGGTGTTGAAGGCACTGGAGAAATCAAAGAACATGATTCTCACAGTGCTTCCAGCGGTCTCCAGGTGAGCGAGGGAACGATGTAGGAGGTGAATGACGGCATCATCCGCTCCAATGCCAGGCTGGTAGGCAAACTGAAGTGGGTCCAGTGATGAGCTTATTAGGCGCCGAAGCTGAGCCAGGACCAACCGCTCCAGGGTCTTCATCAGGTGGGATGTCAGAGCCACCGGCCTGTAGCTGTTGAGGTCCTTGGGGCGTGAAGTCTTTGGCACTGGTACAACACAGGAGGTTTTCCAGAGCTGTGTGACTCTTCCCAACCTCAGGCTCAGGTTGAAGAGGTGCTCCATCACCCCACACAGTTGGTCCGCGCAGGACCTGACGACCCTCGAGCTGATGCCATCTGGACCCGCTGCCTTCTTGCCATTAATCCTCCTCAGTTCCCTCCTAACCTGGGTGGTTGAGAGAGACAGGCTGGAGCCTTGTGTTGAGTGTGTATTGGATGCTGTTGTTGGGGGTAGGGGGGAGTGAGCAGGGTGAATAGAGGAGGTGTGAAGTGTCTGAGGTGGAACAGCAGCAGTGGGGGTGGGTGAGTCTGCAGCCGATGTTGCAGACTGCCTCATGGCTGAGTCAAATCTGTTGAAGAAATGATTCAGTTCATTTGCCCATCTCACATCCCTCCCAGGCAGAGAGTTCTGCTGTTTGTGGCCTGAGATGGTTCTGAGGCCTCTCCAGACTTCACCAACGTTGTTTTGTTGAAGCTGGTTCTCCATCTTCTGCCTGTAGCTCTCCTTCCCATTCCTTATCAGTCCCCTCCGCTCTCTCTGCACCCTTTTCAACTCCTCTTTGTCTCTGGATTTGAAGGCCCTCCTCTTCTGCTTGAGGACGGTTTTAATTTCTGGGGTAATCCAAGGTTTGTTGTTGGAGAAACACCGTACAGTCCTGGTAGGTACAGTGTTATCCACACAGAAGTTTATATAGTCAGTAATGCATGTAGTAATATATATATTATCTTTAATACATGTATAGAACTGTGCAAAAGTCTTGAGTTATCCCTAATTTCTATTAAATGGGAAATAGCTGCATGCACATTGAAACACACTATACATGGTAAAAACTTATCATATCATTCTAACAAGCTTGAAAGTCAATATTAGATATTACAACCTTTCTCCTTCAGCACAGCCTGAATTCTCTTAGCTTATTTGCATATTCTTTAAATAGCATTCAGGAATAGTTTTCCAGGCTTTTTGAAGGACAATCAAAGCTCTTCTTCGGATGTTGGCTTCTTTTTGTTCTGTTCTCTGTCTAGATGATCCCACACTGTTTCAATAATGTTGATGTCTGAGCTCTGGGGAGGCCAGTCCATGACTGATGGAGCTCCATTGTGATTCTCTATCCAGGTATATGTTACTACATTGGCAGTCCTTGAAGTCGCTACTAGAGATGGACCGATCCGATATTACGTATCGGTATCGGTCCGATACTGACCTAAATTACTGGATCGGATATCGGAGAAAAATAAAAAATGTAATCCGATCCATTAAATATCACGAAAGCACCTCACAAAACTTGCAACACGCCGTAACTCACCTCAGAACGTTAGCACGTCGGAGCAGTATGCATCACGTGATAGACCGGCTGTGGCATGCGGGACCTGTCGGTGGTCTGGATAGCATTTGGAGCTTCGCTAGCAACCCGGCATTTCATCTCCGACAAAGTTATCCCGAGAGAAGTAAAGCAAGTTTGTAAGTCCATCTCTGAATGTTTGTAAAGCATTCCTGCGTTAAGCTTAACAAGCGACTGCCTCTTCTCTCTCCCTCCCTCTCTTGCTGCTACTTCAATCATGAAACTGCTTAACGATCAGCTGATCGGCTTTTCTGTCGGGAGTCCGTGTCTCTTGTTTGTTTTTTGCCCACTTCGCGTCAGAAAGAGGAAACCAGCGGCTGAACAACAGCAGCACGTTTAAGCTTGATCAGCTGTTGTTAGAATTTATTTAATATTAGTTTCTACTCGAGGATCTTTTTCTACGTAGCTGACGCTGGTAACTGTGCAGGGGCGGATCTAGCAAAGTTTAGCCAGGGGGGCCGATAGGGCATTAACAGGGAAAAGGGGGCACAAAGACATACTTTTCTTTCTTATTCTCATTTAAAATGTCTAGCTTTTAATAAATAATTATCTGACACCCAAAGTTTTAATTTGATGTAAAATGAATAGAAGTCCATTACTGTATATAGTAACTATTAAGTCTAATATATATACCCTAGTAAGCTATAGTACTTTTTCCTTTGGGAAGGTACCATCTGTGCAGTCTGCAATTTTGTTGAAGAAAGATGTTGAATCTATTTAATATTTCTTGAAAAATAATTGATTTCTGTGCATTTTTTTTCACACTGCATCAAATTAAGGTTGATTACGTCGATTAAGCATCATGAGGTGGAGCGTGAGGGGTGGTTCCCTATTTTTTATTTATTTATTTTTGTTGTTGCTGGGAGTTGGAACCCTATTAGTTAGGTTGCTTAATATTTAAACAAACAAACAAACAAACAAACCCCAATGTCTAAAGAAAAACTTAGAAAAGGCAACCAGAAAGTGCTGCTCAAGGCTCCTTAAAAAAATACAAAAAAGTTTGACTCCTTGGAAGCATAACATAAAGAAATTAGGGATGACTCAAGAATTTTGCACAGTACTGTAGATATTTTCAGATAATTTATTTCAGTGTCTTACCAAACAGAGACTTTAAAACCCATCCTACTCCAGTAAAAAAAAATAATAAAAAATAAAAAAAAATCAATCAATAACTAAATAGAACTAAAAACAAAGACGCAAGAGTTGCTTCACAGCAGATGGCTTAGCTCATCTGGAAAATCAAATGTTTTTTTCTCCTTGCCTGCAGTATTTCACAGATATTATGATTACTTGACTTTCCCTGCCCTGATTTTTTTGTTCAAATCATTTTCATGTAACAAACATACTGTAACAAAGGACACAGCAGACACAAGCAAAAATCTGTGGTGGAATTATAAATCAAATAAGTATTCAGTTCACTACTGAGTTCTACAAAACCTATGGTAAAATATAGGTGGTAGTTTTGTTAGGTTAATAAATATCTTTGCAGAAAATTCTCCAAATATAAGGTGTCATCTTAGAGAATAGAAGTTTGATAGAGATGGGATCAATATGGATAATACACAAAACACAAAACTATACCCTCACAATCTCTTTATCAGGTATGCCTGTTCAACTGTTTCTTAACAAAAATCTCTCATTTGCCAATTCCACCAGCATTCAGATGGTCAGGGTAAGAATTTAGTATAAACAACATGAAAGCATGGATCTCTCTTATCTTGTTTCAACTGTTCAGGCCGGTGATGGTGTAATGGTGTGGGGGAAATGTACTTAGATCTCAATCCACTGGAAAACCTTTAAAATGTGCTGGACGGATCTGCAGCGGCCGTGTGACGCTATCATGTCAATATAAACCAAAATCGATGAGCATTTGTCCCATGAATAATCAAGGCAGTTCTGTCTGATATGATGGTATTAGAAGTGTATATTCAAATGAATTATGGTTTAGGTTTAGCAGCTGACTCACATTTGGGCAGAACAGTCAAATTTAATGAGGCACTAAACTCCTCAAATCATTTTTCTTACTCTAAAAATCAAAATGTCACAAAGAAATGTTTTTGACATGGTAATATTGCCTTGTTACTATGTTACAGTGACAAAGACACATATTCTAGTCCCTATTATGCTCCCGCACCCCAACAATTACCTTGTTACTTCTGCATTCACCATTGTCCACTGAGCATAATGAACACTGATTAGTTTGTTTTATTGTAAACATATTTGCCATTATTGCACTTGCTTCCTGGGACTGTTAGTACAAAGAGGTCCGTGCCATGGAGAATACATCTTTTGTTCCACTATAAAATTTCTAAGAGGTACTATGTACACAGTGTACATTTTTGCACTAAAAGTGTAAACACTCGCACTGTAGGAGGTGATTCTGGACACGGCTTTGCTCTCTTTCAACTCATGTGGGAAATAACCGGCTCTTTGACTGCTAAATGCGCCACTGTGTTCATGAACTTTGTCCGTCTGTGGTTTCATGCTGGGTAGTAGGCAGACAGTGTATTTATTTTTCACTGTAAACTGCTGCCTACAGCCTGGAAACAATGCTGATGAAAGCAAAAAAAAAAAAAAAGCTTCTTTCTACTACTCATCATGTTTTCATTAAAGAAAACAAAAGAGAGAACATGAGCATACTTATATCTATTTTTCTATCATTTAGGTATTACAATAATACACCCCTGTAGATTGTAGCACATTAAAATAGAAGAATAACTGGGTGAAGAAACAGCTAAAATGCATAACAGTACATTCAACCTTTTATTGGAGTCTAATACTTCAACTATTCTTGTATGAATACATTGCTGAGAAACTTTTTTTCAAAAGAGTCAAGAATAATCTGCTGTTGCAAGTCAAGCAGCCTTCCTGGGAGGGAGGACTGATGGAACAGTGAGAGGTGGTGTCAAGCCCACAGAGATTTAAAAAAGTTTATACTCCAGCAAATATGACTCTGTGCAGGTTTTTCTTGAATTTCCGACTGACTCCGAAGAACATACATCACAAAGTGTGTTTGTGTGTGAGGGTGTTGCTTGATTTTGCTCTCAGACCTTTGGGTAGCATGCTTGTTTGTTGGACAGTTTCATGATTCAGAGAGGTCTGCAAGTAGAAGCAAGAGGCAGAAATGCACTAAAGCTGCTGTTTCTGTTGTAAATGTCAAAGACTTTGTTGGCCATGTTTGCATTTATTTTCTATCCGAGATGTCTTAATTGCCTGATCAGTAGCTTAAAGCACATTTAACACCATCGCAGCTACTGTTTTATCCTTATAATAATAATAATAATAATGATGGATTGCATTTATATAGCACTTTTCGGGGCCCTCAAAGCGCTTTACAATTCCACTATTTATTCACTCTCACATTCACACACTGGTGGAGGCAAGCTACAGTTGTAGCCACAGCTGCCCTGGGGCAGACTGACATGTAAAATGCTTTTGCTAGAAAGACATAAGAAACAGAAGTGAAATGTGAATAAAATAGCTGCTGTGTGCTTGTTAGTGAGGTTATACAATATACGTGACCCTTCTGGGTAAGGAGTAAATGGAAAAAATAAATAAAAAATGGTCTCGTTTGGCACTTTTCAGTTTCCAGAACCCAATTTAAGTTGTGCTGTGCAAAAGCAGTATCTAAGAAATCACATCTAAGCATACCCATACCCCATGATTATCCTTTGAAAGGATCATTTTATTGTATAGGTCTATTTGTAGATAAACAGTGTTATGACCAGTAGAAAATGAAAAGACTCAACAGATACACTCAAATTTCCCTTTAGTTGACATCGACAATGTATTTGTTGGCTGTAAATGGTTCTCTGGACCATTAGGAAAGGTTTCATTTATACTGCCTAGGGGTTTGCACAAGACCCAGATACGCTTAATGATACACCCAAACTGCACTTCATGCTGTGAGTTTTAAAGCTGTCTCCAACAAGAAAATTGGGGTTTTAGTTATTACTCATGTCCTCCTTCACTCGCATCTCTCTGGCCAGAGCAGCAGACAAAGAACACTACAGCTATGAAATGATGAAATGGAGCATGACTTTTGACATGGCAAGAGGGGGTGAGTGGAAACCTTGGAGTAGGGGGCTAAGGGTGGAAGCGAAGCAAGATTTAATCCACTGAAATTGGGTTAATGTACTATGAAGTGTCCCCTGCACAACTCATGTGCACTGAGATGCCAAATTTGCACAGAATCTATTTAGAAGTGTTGTTCTGGATGTGGGTAGTGACAAAGAATTGAGTCAAGCAGGAGAAAAAGAAGAAGGAACCCCCCTCTGTGAACCTCTGTGTGTCACATATAGAGACAATCACTGCTGTGAGTCAGCTTTTGATATGGAGGGGGGGCAAAATGGATACGGGGATATGCGAGCAGTTTATGGCTCTGACCTGAATGTAAATGGGTTTTCTAAAGGCTCTCTGTTAAAAATGTTTTCTGTCAGCTGCATGTTTACATTTAGTTTGTACATTTCAGCGTGCCCTCAGAGTGGGAATGAAAGGTGTGCTTGAATAGTGAGATTGATGCCCCACTAGCAGCTACACTCCCACATACTGACCTGATTTTTTTCCAACCATGATAGCGTGTCTAGCATTGTTACCAGCCCCTCCCTCCCCTACCTCCACTTTATGCTCCTGTCCCATATTCTTCACCAGCCATGACAGCGAGGAGGGGATTGCTTTCACCTTGTGATTTTGTCTTTCTGTCTGTGTGTGTGTCATCATAGCAAGAATTTGGACTGGAGACAGCTACTGTAACAGGAACTAAAACAAAGGCAGATACAAGTACTGTGGCAGGTGTTTATGTGTCTTTCTGTGTGATTGTCTGCATGTGGACGTATTGGGTCAACGCCATATCCGATTCACGTGTATTTATATGGCGCCGAATCACAGCACCTCAAGGTGCTTTATATTAAAAAGTAAAGACATTATAATAAGACAGAGAAAGCCCCAACAACCTCCTATGAGAAAGCACTCGGCAACAGTGGGAAGGAAAAACTCCCTTTTAACGTGAGGTGACACCAACTGACAAACTTTACAGCTGTGAAAATTAAGGTTAAACTAGAAAAATTTGCATTTCCTGCGAAAATGCAGTGTGGATGCTTAAAGCTGAAGCTGTCTGCAAAAACTAGCTGAAAAAGCTGAAAAGTTGCAGAAATTGTAAAAGCTTTGCAGAAGCAAAAGAACTTTGCAAAAATGGAATAACTTAGCAGAACTGCAATATCTTAGAGGAAACATAATACTTGGCAGAAATACAATAGCATAGCAGAACTTAGCAGAAATATTGTAACTTACCAGAAACATGATAACTTCTCAAAAATACAAGAATTTAGGAGAAATAGTATAAGATAACAGAAAGAATATATTTAGCCAAAAATACTTAAACATTACAGAAACACTATGATTTAGAAAAATAGTACAACATAGCAGAAATACTGTGATTTACCAGAGACACTGTGATGAACTATGAATATTGTAATTTTAAATTAAGACTATGTTTTAGCACAAATATTATAATTTGGCAGAAATACTATAATTTAGCAGAAATACTATGTTTCAGCACAAATCCTATAAAAAGCAGAAATGGTATGATTAAGCATAAATACTACATTTAGTAGAAATACTTTGTTTTAGCACAAATCCCATAAAAAGCAGAAATACTGTACTATGATTTAGTAGAAACACTATAATTAATCAGAAATACTAAATTTAGCAGAAATACTATATTAAGCACAAATCCTATGAAAAGCAGAAATAGTATGATTAAGCATAAATACTACATTTAGCAGAAATACTATATTAAGCACAAATCCTATAAAAGCAGAAATAGTATATTAAGCACAAATCTTATAAAATAGCAGAAATAGTATGATTTAGCACAATAGTAATAAGTTAAACAGAAAAATTGGAAAAGCAAAATGGACAGCTGAAAAAATGCTGAACATGCTGAGGTTCCCTCAAATATACTTGTTAAATGACAAAAATCTGCAAAAAAATTTATGACAGCCACACAATTACAAATATGTACACATGAGGAAACACACATGCACAGAGAGACACACACACAAGATCCAATTCAGTCAACCAGTCTAAATATATTGAATTTGAATCTTACAATGAGATCATCCCATTAAAAGGCTTTCTCTCTCTCTCTCTCTCTCTCTCTGTCACACACACACACAAACACACACACACACACACGCACACACAAACACACAGAGGGAGAGAGCTGCTGAATTTGAATCCACCAATCAGAGTGGCTGTGTACTTTTTCCCGCCAAAACAGGTGCTTCTGTTTACACACGCAGCACAGAGAGACACAGGATTATTGCAGTCTATGGGCCTGTTCTTCGTACCTCGCTAAGTAAGTTAGCTGGATTAGATTGTTGACGATTTCGCGTGATCCTGGATCGTTCGGTTCCCCGAAGCCCATCCGGGACTTGCTGTCATAGCAACAGAGCCGTAAGCGTAAACCTGCTCGGGAGCAGGTTTACTTTATGTAAACAGGATTAGATCGCGGCCGCGCAGGTATGCCCGCGTCATTCATACGAAAGCAACAGCGATATTCCACCACTGTTTCACCATAAATAAATAACATCAATGTAACTAAAGACAATGCAGCACTTGATCCTTTTATTGATTTCACACAGATACATACAGGTCATTTCCTAAAAAAGGGAAATGTACTATTAACATTCTATTACATGTATGTGATTATTTCAGATGTAATTCATATTTCAGAGTAGTAATTGTAAATTACTTCGTGTAATCAAGATGGGAGACCACGGCTATAAAAGCGAAGGTGGATTTGGGAAGTCTGTCGCAGTCATATCCTGTCCGTTTACGCGAGCAACCCATTGCGGAAGGTGCAAGATTGATAAGGAGAGTCCTCAGAATTCAGCGTATATTGCGGGACAGACAGGATCCTTTAGCTCAGCGCGACAGTGTGCTCATAGAGAGATATCGATTTTCCCGTGAGGGTATTATTCACTTAACCAACTTGTTGACGAGGGGGTGCAGGACCACCACCTGTCTTTTGTTGCTCTGCCCTTTTCTTGGTTGCTGTTATAAACAAACAGATTATTCCAGGGTCTCTTTCCAAGAGACGACAAGCAATATAAGTGATAAATATTACCATTCTGTAGAATATTCTTATATTTCACTTTTACTTGTTCCCATGTTCTAGTGGGTCCTGTTGTGGCTCTAATGTGAAAGGGGATATAATATAACATATTATAATATAATATAATGTAATATAATATTGGATAATATGGTGTGATATGATAAATCTACCCTACCGCCTACTGGTGTTGGCCAGAGGGGCCGATGGCGCAATATGGCAGCCTGGCTTCTGTCAGTCTGCCCCAGGGCAGCTGTGGCTACAACCGTAGCTGCCTCCACCAGTGTGTGAATGTGAGAGTGACTGAATAGTGGCATTGTAAAGCGCTTTGGGTGCCTTGAAAAGCGCTATATAAATCCACTCCATTATTATTGTTATTATTGAATTACTTACGAGTTTGATTTGTCAGCAACTTTCTGCCAGCCCTCTCTCCTTGCTTTTGCAGCCTTTGCAGTGTTCCCTTGCGTTTTAATTAAACTCTGAAACTCCTGAAATCCCTCACTCAAGAGTTCTTGCTCTGCTGCCGAAAAATACCGAGCGCGCTCCTTCGACATTTTCGCCGACCAATCAAAGGGTTGCCGATCAATGTTTCTACTATCGATGCGTAGCCCCTGTTGGGCCACCCAGTGATCTCACATTACTTCATCCAGCTATACTAATCGTCAACAACAGGTGTGTTCGGGGAACCGGAATAGCGAGCTCAGAGTTAGCGCGATGATTTGGTCTTGGATGTTTCATTTGATCTTGGATGTAGTAAGCGACGTACGAAGCACAGGGCCTATTTCTCTAAACCTGTTTAGCTGGTTTAGAAACTGAAGGTCAAAGTAAAACCAGCTCTAAATATTGCATTTCTGCTGGTGAGGGGTGAAGCACTACATTATTCTTTTTGTAAATGCAGCCAACCAAGCTGAGCAATTAGGATGAACATAGTCGCTCTACAAGAACACAGGAAGTAGATTGCATATTTTCTTGACTAGAAAAGTTTTGGTTAAGCTTTATACTGAGTAGCAGAATATTTAGACTTTTAAAATACTTTTCCAGTCTGTGTTTCTGTTATTGCTATGCAATTTCCACTGATTGATGGCTAAGAAGTGTATCATTGACTGGTGATTGGAGGGTTGACAATTGCAGGCTGAGGTGGCCACAGTAGGTCAGACTGCTGAGGGAAACAAAATCAAATATTCTCAAACAGCCAAGTGGGAGTTTGATTAAAGAACATTGGCAGACAGATTTAGAATATATTGAAAATTGGTCGATTACTCTGTTTACATGTACACGTATAGCCTATGGCATGCATGTGTTTTGCATTTTACAGATTTCTTACAGTGCTTTGCTGATTCTGAATATTAGATTTGCAATAATCTCTGCAGTGCAGGTATGTGAATTTTGATAGTTGACAGAGAACACAAGGAAAATGAGCCATCTTTCCGTAACTCCATTAAGTGTCGCTGTAATGAGGAATCTCTGAGATATATTTCTTCAGATCCATTTGCCAAGTGTGAAAGTCGTTTATCACCGAGATGCCTCCATGTAAAATAATACAAATCGCAAAAAAAAGGTAAATAAGAGAAGATTAATTAAATTGAGTGTAAATGTGCCAACATATCACCAATCATTTTTTATGAAACGGTGGCACATCCTTGAAAAACAAAGAAAAACAAAGAGTAATAAAGCCACAGTGTTAAAACATAAAACTCCAGTGCAATTAGACTTTGAGCACAAGCAAACACTGAGTTTTTCATTTGGGTTCATTTTCTCATTTGAAACAATTAGCTCATATTATAAGTCGATCAAAAACAACACTGCTTTTGTTTTATGCTAAAAATAAATTTGATTTGCAGCCAATTTTACATGTTGGGGTATTTAAAAAAAGAGAGAGAAACAAAAACATCCTTCTCCACCCTTCCCCGTGCCTTTGTAAAACTGTACAATGAAGGGAGCCTCAAACAAATTGGCAAATGTAGCAATGTCACCACCATACAGTTACCTAGCCACTGTCTAGGCTCTGCTACTCAACAGGTAAGTTATTCATATTTGTACCTGCGATCTGACACAGGAGCACCAGATCCAGTATGTGTTTCAAAGTTATGATGGACAAGTAACTCCCTGTAAGACACAGTTAAGCATAGGGGTGGGTATCGAAACCCGGTTCTTGTTGAGAACCGGTTCCCACTGTTTCAATCCTTGGAGTTGTTTGCCATTTTTGCAAACGATTCCCTTATCGATTCCAGTCGCCCCGAATGACGTCACCACGTTGCGGAGCATCATTTACCTGGCAGGAAACACGGCGCGAAAGCGGCTCAAACCCTCAAAAGTTTGATTATACTTTACAAGAACGGATGACAACAGGGCAACTTGCAATACTTGCAATTGAGTAGTTACATTACAGTTAAAACTATCTTGTTACTTGTCGATAGGGGGGGGAATGCATGGTTGTTTCATCCATTTTTTTCTTCATATGCAACAATCAGCTGATTTTAGTTTATGTGGAGAAAGAAGGGGGATAACGGTGGAGCAGTCTTTAGCTTTTGAGGAGTGGAGACATGAAAATCACTTTTATTTTCATTATTGAAAAGCATCTGCACAGACAACCTACTAGCACAAAGCTAGACAAGAACCCAGAGCAATGTTCAACCTGACCCCACCCCAGCAGAAGAGCCTGATCTTCAACAGGTAACAAAGGCAGTGAGTGTTGAGGAGTCAGGTTTGCAGCATCGCAGTCTCCATTACTACCTGTGCATGCTTCTACAGCAGAATCATAGTGGCGGTAACTGGTTTTCAGCTTGTTAGTGCTGTCGGTTTTCTGTTCATATGCAGAAACTGAAATAAAAATTACATGTGTGTCCTGATCAGGAAAGAGATACATGTCGGTGTGTGGAACTGTAGACCAAGGTTTATATTGTTAACTGCAAATTATGTTCAAGTGACAAAGATTTTCTGCTCAATTTACAGAGTAATGGAAAAGTAATCTGATGATTTGTGAAACGAGTTACTTACTGCATTACTTTATAGAGTAATAATGATTAATGTGTACTTTTTTTTTCTTTGACGTAACAGCTCCAACACCACTGAAAAAGAGAGTTGTAAATAGCAGATACAGAGTCTGCATTTATTTAGAGTCACTGATCTACAGTATGTGACTTTAACTGTTTTGGGGGTGTTTTGCTGCAAAAAAGCAGGTGCATGATATGGCAGAAAACAAAGGTACGTGACTGGACCAACAGAACCAGCTGAAGCTCAAACAAGAAGACAAGAGGAGCTCTAAAGGAAAACTTGACATTATACTCATTGCTGATATGAAAATATTGATTCAGGCTGCTTTAGAATCCATGCAGGTTGCAGAGAAACCTCACAAGTACTTAAAATGACTCAAGGGTTCCCCATGCAACAAAGCTGCATAATGGAGATATCTTTATGAAGGAAGAAAACAATGGTGCTGTCATCCTTTTTTAATGTCTGTCTTTCTTCCTGCAGCCCTATCTCGCTCTCTCTTTCCAGCTCTGTCATTCTTGCTTCTTCTAATTCTGCTCCGACAGCAGCCTCCCCCCAACTGTGTTGATAACAACCTCTGCAAATAACCCTGCAGAAAAACACATTGTCCTTGATCCAATATTGCAACATCCTGTCGGCTCAAAGGCATTAGTTCATTTCTGGGAGACTTGGTTACTAAAAAAGAAATGGAGATTACAGGATGTTTTAACAATCCGTTGACACGTTTCACACCAACCTTGGATTTCTCTTAACTCGGAGGTGGAACCTCACACTTCATCAGAGTGTAAGGTTGAGACACTGAACATGCTGGTGAAGCTTCCACCAGTTTATTTTTCAACGAGAGGGGGAACACACTCTCGCCTCTCTTTGGTTGAAAAGTGGCTCTTTTTCTTTCTTTCTTTTTTTTTAAACTTGGCTGCTGAAGTGAAAGCAATGTTTAAAGTCAGTGCAATCAGAGGGAGAAGATGAAGTTAGTAGCACTAAATCTGCGAAAATTAACAGTGATTTTCAGAGACACGTTTGCGGCGGAGGGGAACGGACCGCTGCGACAGTGATTATGAGATATATGTTGCTAAAATTTTAAATCATGATGTAAAACATACTGTGCGTCTCAATATCAGATGTCGCACATAGTTTGCTAATTGTTCCATTACTAATGTACTGTAAATTAGCGAGCCAATGAGCTGAGATGACATTTAAATACACTGATAACGACTTACATCACTGTCACAAATGCTCAGTTGGGCTCTACAGTTGGCTCTGCAGCACTGCTCAGTTAATCTATTTCGTAGCGTTCTTCTTCTCTCACTTTTCTCCACATGCTGTCTTTTTAGTCATTTGATATCTTTTTTTTTTATTTGTTTTATCAGTTTACAAAGCAATAGTGCCTTAGCTGCAGGCCTGAGCAGGAGAAGCTCCTCGCTATGTCAACAGTGCAGCTGTTCTCTGAACTGTGACATCTCTTTTTTCCTAGGCAGTCTCCCCTCTGCTTTTTCATTTTTCACCTGTAAGGTGAAAGTTGGCTGGGCCTGTTTTCTTTTTTTTTTTCAGTGCCACCTGCACTCATATTATAGTTACTCCCCTGATAGCTACCCTGTAAAATCAGCCTTCAAATGTTACAGCAGTTCAGCGGTAAGAACTGAATTTAATGTTTATCCAGGGCATTTCTGCAACGACTTCATTCACTTTACTCGCCGGTCTTTTTGGAAGTAGATAATGTCCGTTGATAATAATCATTACAAATGTTGATAAACCTCCAATTAAACGTAATCTTTTAATAGTCATCGTGTTATCTGCCCTCTCTGTGTTTTACCCCCGTTGACCGCTGTGCAATTAGACACATACACAGTGATTTAATAATAACGAGAGTCGTTTATTCTGAGAGGGTCCTGAAATATTCTGTTGGTTTTGTTGGCACTTTTTTTTTGTCACATCTAAAGTTTCACACAGTTAAGAGTCTGTGAGAGATTTTCTGTATCCTTACTTGACAAGTGTAAAAGACTTAGCACATACAGAAGAGGGAGACAAACATTTTCATCCTTGACAGGTAAGAAGCGTCAAAATCACTCAGATGAAGGCATCACCGAGACACAGATTTGTATAACTGATTTTTTATTTAAGAGAGGATGGGAGAGAAAAGGACATGAATGGTGTAGCAGGACTTTTGGTGTTCAGTCCCATGATTGCGCTGCCCACATATAAAACACTTTCAAACCAGCAATATACTTGATATTGTCTGCGTTTTACTGCAAGTGCCTGAGATCTCTCCAGAGATGCAGAGAGTTTATTACATGTTGCTGACAGGTGGCGTGTGAGTCCAAGCGCTCCCGTTTTCCATCACCACCTGACACCTATCTGTGAAGATGTCTTATAGTTCTCTGGGGGAAAGATGCATAAAACTTCACAGCAAAGCAGTGCAGAGGTTTAAATTTTGAGGAGAATAAAAAGTGATGATGCACAAACAGAAAATGTCCATAAAATGCTGCATGCTTCGGAAGGAGAACAAGATATCAGTGGTAGAGGATGCAGTGATGGCACTGCAATTACAATGTGTCACTTCTGTTTGACAATAAATAAATGACTATCTAGCCGGCGCTTTCATCCGTTTTTAGGTAGGCATCAATCTTTTTCAGTTACAAAATAAAAGCTGATCAAATGCAAAGTTTCCAATCAAAACCAAATTGAAAATGCTAAGGTATTTTAAATATGGTGTCTTGTAGAAGACTGTATATTTTACAGTCCACATAAAAAAGGTTTGTTTGCAACCATTCTTCACACTTAAAAACATACTATAGTGATGTGACTGTCATGCCCTATTAAAAATAAAATACCCCAAGCACATCTCCCCACACTCAGCTAAGCTCCACTCAAATTCCCTTGCTCAATAAATATATATATATATATATATATACATATATATATATATATATATATATATATATATTGCAAATTAGCACAAGTTTTAAGCTGAAACCTGATTAAGAGGCATTTCCCAGTTATGAAAGATTAAATGACTAAAATCATGTGGAAAATATCAACAGATCAAAGGGAGAGCTTTAGTTTGATGGTAGCTAAAACTGTCAGCTGTGGATGAGCCAATGGAGAAGGAAGAATGTGAAACTCTTGCCAAAAAAAAAAAAAAACTCCAGCAAAAAGACATTTCTCAAAGGGTAAGTATCAAATCATTTCAGAAGTCAGAAGCTTTAGGTCTAAACATCATGGTCAAAGGAAAAGAAAATAACTGTAAAATTTGTTGAAGGAAAATAATGCAGGCTCAGTCTTACAAATGTCAATAAATGGTGGTGTAATATTTTGCAAACAGCGACAGCTCCAGTGCTTCCTCTAACTTTTCTCTGGTGAAACCAGAACCATGGTTTCTTTCATCCCCTGTCATTCTTTGTTGTAGCAGACATTATGCCAGCTTATTATACTGCAGTGTTGTCAACCTCCATGTCAAAACAAGAGATTTTTCTATTGTTACCGTGCTTATGTGACGATCGCATGTTTGTTGTGTTGTGACTGAATAAACTGATGAAAGGTACAGAAAATAAATATTTTTCCAGTCGACCACTATTCCCCTAATCCTGGCTGCACACTGCAGATCCACCATGATGCAAACAGCCTGACACCCTCCATGTCGACTTACAGTGAAGCTGTACTAACTCGTGACCCCTCGTGACTGGTCATGGCTGTGCTTTGAATATGAGTTACTTCTGCCTAATAAGAAGCAAAGCTCTAGCCATTAAACCCTTGGTGATAAAAGCTCATGTAAGTATGCTGTTTTTGTCACCATGACGATAACAGTACCAACATATTAACATGTTGATGTTGAAGCAGGTAATTTAGCAAGTTTGTTTTAGGACTAGCATACTGAATATCACTGAACAGCTGCAATAAAAGCACAGCTGGGGTTGATGGAGATCTCATAGTTTTAAGGAACTTTAAAAGTATTTAAAAGAAGCATTTTTAGTGGTTAATCATCTAAAATTAATAAAGTTAATATTGCCAGCACGTGTTACATGTAAGTAGGTGTGAGTGATAAAGTGTCACAGACATCGATGCAACCAGACCTCTTCTTGTAACCAGATGATTTGTCTTCTTCTGCCATTAGAAAGAATGCGGGCATGAGGCACTGCCGCACTGGCATCACGCTTAGGGCCCCGTGTCCATCTTTTTTATACAGTCTATGGCAGGGTGTCATTTAGGTTCTGGGGCTACACACAGCACAGTTTCTTTAAGTCTATAGAAGTCCATTCTGAAAATATTCACCTGAGCCATAGGCCTGATTAAAGAAATAGAAAAGAGCCAAAATCATAAGCCCAAATGAAAGACACTTCTCAACCCACTCCCTAAGAATAAATACACACAAGACACTATTTCTTTTTGAATTATTTTTTCTCATTTAACTTGAGGATCCATTTTTAGGAAAAATGATGAGCAGTGGAAATGAAAATTTTCACAGTGGAAAGGCACAAAAAAGACTTAATAACTACTAACTGGAGTGCAATTTTCAAACTTTGGAGAGCTATTTAGTTTGGTAAACTGGACACTTTGCATGCTGTGCTGCATGTTTAAACCCCGTGGTTTATCTCATAGACTTTATCTTCAATTCAATTTTATTTATACAGCGCAAAATCACAACAACAGTCACCTCAAGGCCCTTAATATTGTAAGGTAGACCATACAATAATACATACAGAGAAAAACCAAACAATCATATGACCCCCTATGAGCAGCACTTTGGCGACAGTGGGAAGGAAAAACTCCCTTTTAACAGGAAGAAACTTCCAGCAGAACCAGGCTCAGGGAGGGGCGGGGCCATCTGCCACGACCGGATGGGGAGAGAGAAAGAAGACAGGATAAAAGATATTCTGTGGAAGAGAGACAGAGATTAATAACACGTATGATTCAATGCAGAGAAGCACAGATCTTCTAGGATGCATTAATAAAGATTTCATGGGAATTTTAGAGTGACACAAAAAAGCCACAGAGTCAGACAATGTCGTCCATAAATAAATGCATACTTTTAAAAAACTATTTGTAACCCAATAAGATCCACTCAGACTGGGGGAATGGTGCCTAAATGCATGCTGTATTCTTTTGATTAGATTTATTTACTTATTTATGTTTGTGTATTTTTCCCTTCATCATTACTAAACCAAGCCTGTCAGCTGTCTTGTTTGTCTGGTGAACATTATAAATAAATCATACACCACATGAATCACTGCATCCCCCACCACTACCAGCGAGCCCTTACACTCCTGTTAAAAATATTCACTTTTAGGTAATTGGTTTAGTCAGCTGGGGACACTCTCACTATTAATATAATAAAAGAAGCAGGTTTTAACCACTAGGAGATAAGATAAGCTTTTTTTGGCAGCACTTTCATAAAAACAAAGTATTCATTTTTAACCAAACGCACCATTTAAGCCACGAGTTCTCGAACTGCAGACGACTGAATCTAACCATCAAATGAACAGTCGCAGAGGCCCAGAGCAGATATTAACCAGTGCATCACATCTCTACGTGCTTACGTGCTGATGCAACCGTTTTCCTAATCTGCTTACAGTGTCAAAAAGCAGCCGTGATTGTGGAGATATTTACAAGGACGCATCTCTGTGCAGTCGAGCTGCTTAGAGATTTTTGTCACTTGAACTCTCTGCATCACCCCGGCATACTATTAAGCAGTGAATTCCCTTAAGAGATCAATATCAATTTAGATACCACTCCTCATGAGTTATTAGTTACGAAAGCCCCCGATGCCTCTTTTTGCTAATCACAGGCTTTTGGCCTTGAGTGGGCCTGTGGTTGGATTCTGTATATGGTAAATGTAATTAGCATATATAGTAATAGTGTGCTCCCAATAGAGGGTTGTAACTTTGATTGAATATGAGGTCTTGAGATGGTGCTGCGCTGTTTCTATAAGCTCAACTTCCACGAGACATGTGGAAATCTCTACAAACTGACATCTTCGTATGAATATGCATTGATCCAAAGGCAAGCAATGAGATTTTAAGACCTGGAAGCTTTCTGATTTACATATGCTGTCAATTTTCAGTCAGAGTTGTATTGACCATTCTCATTTATCAATCATATTAGCCCATGTGCTGAAAATGCAACTTCTACACTATCATCTAGGGTTTGATTTAAACTTTTCAAGTAACTTTTCAATGTAATTGTTACATTTCTGACTTTGTAAACAGTCTCCGATGGAAAGTCTTGGCGTGAACACTCATCCCAAAGCATGAGCTGTTGTCATATGACACCAGGCTCAGTTATGTGGTGACTCAGCTGCTGGCTGTCCACTCCCTCGTTTTGTACCTGCCACTGCATTAACAAACCCATGACTGAATCAGTGGATATCCTTGAATGCACATGCTGCCTTCACTGTGACTCCCCGCCGCTGCGCGGTACAGTGTGATTTTTATGTCTTCGTCCAGTTTGACATCTCATCCTTTTCTTTTCTCCCTCTTCAGCGATAAAACGGCCTCAGCCCTTCATCGTACTGTCGACTGTGTTTTGCTGTCTATCTGTCAAGGAGACAACTCCCTCCCTGAGACACTGTCATTGGTAATTATGGCCCGAGATAAACTCTGCTGGAACAGCTGGAGCCAGCCTCCAACATACACCACCAAGGTCAAGCTCTGAAGGTAACGCAACAGAAATGGGCCACTTGAGGACTGTAAAGTTGAGCGTTCATGTGCCGGGATTTTTTTTGTTCCCCAATAGGTTTTTAATTTTACTTCATGGCATTCTTTATGACGCAACCTTTGATGAACGCTACTTTTTATTGTCAAATTTCCCGCTCATCTGTCCCTCAACATCTCTATTAGCTGTGTTGTAAGAGTTTTATGAAGCTTCAGGTGAACAACTGTAATCAGTTTGATGGAGGATATTTGGCTCAGAAGTCAGCCAGAGACTGTGCTTTACAATGCTGGAGCTGCACAGCAGAGTTGGGAGCTGTAACTCCTGCCTATGGCTGACAGATAAAGTGAGCAGGCAGTAAATAATAGGGAGCACCAGAAGACCTTGGAGGTGGCCCCTGAACTAATTTAACATCTCCTCCTCTGAATTTGAATTAGACTCTAATCCACGACTGCTTTTTCAAATCGCAAAAATATGCTCCCATCGCTGCTGTACTTCAAGTCAGAGACAGAACGCGTGGGTCAGTGGTCACTGCGGTGCTGCACAATAAGAATAAAGCGAGGAATAAGATACTCCATCACCGATTTTGATTCATTGGAAGGACTCTTGGTAGTATTAAATATTTATAGGATGAGGCTTTCTTTCAATAACTACAAAAACGTCTCTGTCATCAGTCTTTGTCATTTGTCGAGTGCTCACTTTCACTTTAGAGGAACGAGGAACTTGGGCATACAGATTTCTATCTGAAATCAGTAGGAGAAAAGTAGAAATCAATAACAGGATTCGTTTCCGGCAACATTTGGAAAGAAAGAGTGAGTCGCAGCAGCCAGACATCTAGCAGAAGCAGAGACGGAAACAAAGTACAGAAATAATCTGTCTCCTTCTGTTTATGTGTTTCTGTCCCCTTCATTTCAGCATGCTCACTAAACAGAATATGACCGTTCCCCCTGAGATACGTATCGAACGAAACTCGCTATTCATTTAATTTCCCGGGAATTTGATGCAACCAGCACGCCAGGAGAAAATCATGCCTTCTTTTACTCCCGTGTTTCCAGTGCAGGCACTATATTTCAAACATTTCATGTATTTCATTGACAGAAATCAGAATGCAAACTAATTTACTTTGAAAAGACAAATTGTTAGAAAAGGAGGCAGTTTGGCATCACAACATTTATAGCTCCACCAAATCTCTACTGCTGAGAGCTCTGAACTATGAGGAATTTAAGCAGTCCACAAAGTTGTCATGAGTGAAACTTGGGATGTAAGGCGCTTCCTGTCATTAAGGTAAAAAGTTAGAGCATTTCGGCTTCTGCTGTTTTAATTACAGCAGTTTGTGGAAGCAGAAAGCTAAATTGCTGGAATAGCCTTTTAAGGTTTTAAATTACCATTAACTGTTATGAACATCTTTACACTGCGTATCATGTTGCACAGTTGATATCTTCAGTGTACCATTGTCTGAAATTATCTCTGCACCCAGTTCCTTTGCGGCTGCTCCAGATTTAATAGAAAAAGCCAGCCTTTTCAGATTCACCTTGTAATTGCACAGCAAGAACAGATGCTATCTTTTGTTTTCACTTCATGTCAGAATTGAAATGAGAGTAAATGTTCAAATTATCCCCGAACATGTAGAAATAATCTGAGGCAACAATTCATCTAAACATTAAGACACTGTAAAATCTGCTGGAATAAAACACGTTACAGCGCTGTGTGCCGATCCTTTGTCTTCCTTTTTTTGTATATGTATTTCTTTAGCTTTGAGGTGCACGAGTAAAACGCCGGTGCTGCTGTGATGAGCAGTGTGACCTTTGATGCCTGACACGAAAGACAGTGACATGTAATGGGGCTGCGCTGGTGTTATTATGGCAAAGAAAGCATTTCTGAGCGTTTCAGATGGCCCGTGGGGAGACGGAGAGAGGACAGTTGATGTTAGTATCCCAAGCCACCTGCTGCCTGATGTGCTGCAAGGAGTCCAGCGAATCCCTCCTCTAATGAAATTTGACATACTGGTCATGACAGGTGCCATGACAGCACTCTGCCAAGATACAGTGGAAGGGGAGGAGAACATGAATTCTTATAAGTTACCACACCTGTGCATCGATGCTCCAGCGTTCCAAGGTGAGCGAGCGCGTGTGATGGAAGTGCTGGTGATTTCTAAACCGACAGGTGATACATCATTCAGCGGCGGGTCCGTAGAGGTATACTCTCAGCAGAATAATGACAGGTGTGATGACAGTCGCACATCTGAATAATCGTGTGGCATTAATGTATGAGTGTTGAATGGACCTTGACCTAATGTAGTTTATACCTTGTAGATTGAGGTTAAAATTGTGCTCTAGACACCAGAGAGCTGTCTGTTTTGAATGTGTGTGTGTGTGTGTGTGTGTGTGTGTGTGTGTGTGTGTGTGTGTGTGTGTGTGTGGAAACATTTGAATGATGACCCTGCTTTAGCATGTTTTCAATTGTGCCATCAACTCGACCCCAATACCCACGGTGCAGTCTGTGTTAGTAAATCTTTTGTCTGTGCTCTTATTTCAGTCGCCAGTGTATACCGTACCTTACTCAATGTCATGGAAGCGATTATTGGCAGTTTTGTCATTTTTAAATTTGGTCTGATAATTATAAACAACTGTTAGATTTGTATTGTTTATTGTCATTTATGCTTAGAAATATTTAACCACATATGCTTAGAGGTGTATAATCGATTGTGTAGTGATAGGATGTGTGATCCCTAATAGTCTGCAAAGGCTTTGTGTGCATTCCAGAGTGTTCTGGCATTCACACCTACATCCTGGGAGCATGGGAGAGGTCGTACCTTGTCTTATTGTTTTATGGTAGGATAAACGTAGCTATGTCAGTTTTAGGCTAAGAGCCTGTTGTTTAGATGGACCGCTAGACTCCTGGCACCAGCTTTGGGGAGTCTTCACAGGGTCACATCTTGACCCCACACACACACACGCACACGCACATACTTACACAACGCACAGGCAAGGTACTCTTTGTTTGTATGTAGACGTCATATGTTAATGAACCTGTCTTGCTTTGCTGTGTAATTAAATTGTCCTTAACGTTCCAGCGAATAGGTTTATGCTACAAACCTATCAACAACACTAAATAAATATATTTTCTAATGAAAAAAAAATCTCAAAGTAACCGCATGTAGACACGGTTTGACGTTCAAACCCAGCATCAGAATGGGAAAGTGCTTTCAAATGCGGCTTTGTTGTTGGTGCAGTTTTTATTTTGAAAAAACTGCTGATAATGTTTCAACAAGCAGCAAAAGTGAAAACGTGTGGTGATCTCAGATGTCAGAGGAGAATGGTCAGAGAATCAGCTCGACAGTGACTCAAATAACCAGCTGTTACGATCAAGCTATGAAGAAGAGCATTTATGAAAACACAGCATGTTGAACCTTGAAGCAGATGGGCTACAACACCAAAAGAGCACACCAGGTGCTGAGTTTGTCAGCTAAGTACAGGAAACTGAGGCTACAGCCTCACCAGAATCGCTCAAAAGAAGATGAGAAGACTATTGCCTGGTCTGACGAGTCTTGATTTTTGATGAAACAAGGTGAAAGCATGCATCTGCCTTGCCATGCCATGTCACAAATCTCAAACCGAATCCTTGAACATGACAGTGAGTACTGAAAGGGTATCCACAGTTGCCAGATCTCAATAGAGCAACTTTGTGGTGGTGATATGATGCTACCATGCCAGTATGTTGACAGTGCATCAAAGCATTAAGGTAGTTCTGAAGGTAAAAAGTAATCCAACCTGGTAACTTTACAGCTAATAATGTGTTCGGTGAGTGCATATGAATATTAATCACTTCCTAAACTCCATGAACAGCAACTACAAATACAGTTCATTTATTCATCCATGTAGGAATTTTGCAGTTAGGACTCCTAACTGACCTGAAACATGCCTTTATAGCTATCAAATATTCTACCAGCTGTTGAGGACACGAATGGCGATCAATGGTGGTTAATTGAAGTAGTCAGTTGAGACCACGAACAGAACCATCTGTTGTTTAGTATGGTGACTACAGAAAGATGAAGAAGTGACTTTTATACAGAATGGAAACACACTGACAACTTACTTTGAGTTATCACAGTGAAAGAGCCCGACAATTTTTAACCCACCACATTACATTTATGCACGTCCTGTGAGCCAAGAATTGCACAAGCCCTGAAAACTCTTACATCACACGCAGCAAATGACCAACCTTAAATCTCTCGTTCCTCTCTACACAGTTTTTGTAATATATACATGAGCTCAACAGCTGCTCAGCATACACTGCAGCGCCCTGAGATTCAGCAGTGAGAATGACAGTTTCAACATGCCAGTATTAAAAAGGTCCTCAGTTTAAACAGTAATGTATTCACAGTATCCGCTGAATAGTAGTGACAGCCTTCAGTAACATCAGATCTACACACGAGACAGGAGGAAATGTGAATCTGGGCCAACTCTGGAAATTAATTCTGGATGTAACACTGTCTAATGCCACAATATTTAGTTCCCAGACAAGACATGCACTTTAATGACTCATGCAGTGTATTATCTGAAGTTAATCCAAGAATAATTTAACTTTTTTAAACTTTTCTTTTTGGGCAACATTATCCTAGCAATTCTCAAAGATCTCAAAGTTTTTTCCTATTTTGTTATCGTTTTAACATGAAAAATTTATACTTTTCTTTTTTTTTTAACTTTCAGTTCAGCATTCCAAATTCTAACCTCAAATTTCTTTCATTGTTAATGTGGAATGATTTTTATTCATAATCTCTCATGCATGCTTAATAATGTTGCAAGTGTTTTATCCTCCTCGCTGCATTTGATTTGAACCTCTGCCGAAGGGCGCTGAGTACTTTTAGAGCCGACTGCTGTTGTCCTGTGGTGTGATTACGTGCCACAAGAATGAGTTTAGAGACTAATCCTGGAAAAACATGAGGCAATTCTGCCGACTCTCTTAACACAGTCACCAACAATACTAGATTTTCAGCTGTAGACGCATCAGAGTTGGAGGCGATGCATTCTTTAAATGGGACCTTTCTTGTTTTCTTTTTTTTTTGTATTTTCTTTTATAAGTTGAGCTTGTAGTTTATTTTGAAGCTTTTGTACATTAAAAGAAACTACCCCTGTATGCTTCAGAAAGCCTTTTTTTATTGGTGTAATCGTGTATCTGTTTTGCCTCGAAGATTCTTGAATTGTTTGATTACATTATGTCGTTAAATAAAAGCTTTTTAAAAGGGCTTTAAAAGCCTAAACACTACATTCACATCAGCTAATCGAGTTTGATTTCCCTCTTTCACTTTTTAACTGTCCTCTCCAGAAATCTGAAACATTTGCAGCTTTGACACATTTACATTGCAAGGTTAACTTATGCACGCATGAACGCACACATGTACATAATGAATATGACAGTGATGGACAGGAAAGGAAAGCACTAAAAACGGTTTGTTTTAAATTTCCTTTAGCATCCTTTCTTTTTAGAGGAGGTGTCGAAGTGAAGGGAACTAATTAAACTAATGTGAGCTATGGTCTGCTGCAGATGTCTAAGCATTTAATAAGCAATGAATATGATAAAGTGGAATAACAATAGCTTCTGTATGAAATAATACATACAATTATTATGTTTAATAGCAGATAACATAGCTCAATAAATTGATGTCTTAATTAATTTATCTCAATTAATAGCGAGCTCGCAGCAAACTCAGCATATTTTCTTTCACTGATGTGATTAGTGGCATGCAATACTAGCAAGTTAATTTGTGAATCTAGTACACGCAGAAGATCAGTGGCACCCCGGCTAACGTCTGTCTCTTAATATGCATTCCACCGGAGAAATGCTGAAAACTAAAACCCCTCTTCCTCCATTTTAACACCGTTTTCAATCCAGCTGCAAAAATTGCTTCATACATAATACATCAACTTTTGGTTATTTATTCATTACAACGGTTAGCATCGTTACAAATACATACTTTTTATGCAGTCCTCAGCCTCCAGTTCCTTTTTCTCTGCCTCTTCGCTGTGGCACAGGCTGACTTGGAGAACTCTTTTTTTTTTTCCCCCCCTGTTAGATCTTGATTTATCTTTTTCAGTTTATGGATCACGCACTTCTTCCGATGAATGATGTATAGTGTTTTATCTTCCTGGAAAAGGAGTAATAACCATGTTAATAACATCTAAAATTCTGATAAACACAGGAAAAGTGGCAAGCATACAGTCAAATTGAAACTGGCATGGCTCTAGGCCTGGCACTGTTTGTCTGGCAGTTGGTCGATCCCCCACTCTGATTCATGCTGAAATGTCTTAACAACTGCTGCGCAAGACTGAATACTGTAAAAGCTTTAAGCTGCAGCCTTTTCCTCTAGTATCACCGCTGGTCAAAAATTTGAAAATCATGATGGACTGGCACAATATTTGGTTCCACAAAACCTTTTAGTAATCCTCCTACCTGATCTCTTGGCTAATGCTTCTGTTTTTAGCAAAAATGTCTTAAAAACTATGGCTGCTGGATGGAAACCTATGAAAAGTAGCACACACATTGTTGACTGACTTTTGATCTAATGATCTAATGCCCTTCTCAGGTCAAGTTTTTTGTTATTCCTTCAAAACTAATGATATTCTAATCTGTTTAGCCATGATTAGCAAATGTTTGCATGCTAACGTGCTAAAACTGTGAACATAAGCATTATGCCTGCTAAACATCAGCATCTTGCTTTGCCTGCATTGTCATTGGAAACATGCTGATGTTAACATTTAGTTAATACAGCCTCACTGTGCTGCTGTATACGCTGGTGCAATGTTAAAAAAACACTGATCCATCCTTCCAACCATCCATTTTCTTCCATTTATCCAATTCATGGTCGTGAGGTGGGGGCTGGAGCCTATCCCAGCTGTCACAGGGTGAGTAGCAGGGTACACTCTTAACAGGTCACCAGTCTACTACAAGGCTGAAACGGTGATCCATGCATGATAAATTAAGATCTGGTACATTTCAGGAAACTCAGTTAAAATAACTGAGTCAGAGCGTGGAATTCATTATTCTGAGCCCTCTGTCTGGAAATTTTTTTTTATTTGCTTTGAGTGCGTATATCAATTTGTTCGCTCAAGCTTGAGTGTTAAAAATGAATTATGATGATAAAGCTTTAACTTAACAGATACGTCAAGGAATCTCTGTATGTGTGTGTCTTTTCTCTTAGTCATCCCATCCCTTCAGATTTGAAGGCTGCATTTGGGGGAACAGAGTAAGTAAGTGGTGCATGGAGTTTGAAGTTCTTCTAATGGGCGACAGTCTCATTTTTCTCACTCCTGACTAGATTTTTTTGCTTGGTTATGCGCAAAGTTACACTTTTAATGAGTAAACAAACTGCAGAGAACCAGACAAACAAACATCATCAAGTTCAGAACCTTGTGAAACGTGTTGCATTGGGCGGTTTCTGTACAGCAAGTCTTCCCACCTCCTTGTGCTTTAATCATCTCCTGTCTAGACTTCTGCAACCGGCTCTGAACGAGCCTCAGAGCCTCTCAACCATCCTGCTGCCGTTTCACAAATTCAAAACCACAGTGTCAAACAAAAGTCTTAAGGGTCTTGTGTTTTCTTTTTACCATCCTTCTTATTGCCTCTGTGCAAACTGTGCTGGCTCCACACAGAAGGAAGGACACTCTGACTCCTGCCAGTGCTGCAGTCACACTCGCCGCTAAATCATACCCTCTCTCACAAATCTCTCTGCCCTCTATGCTGCTCTAATATGCATTTATCAAAACCACAACAAAACAAATATATACCTTCCCTGTTGGCTGCTCTTATTTTCCTAGACCCTTTCTCGCAGGCATATTGTCAGGGCACAAGGCATGCTGGGTTATCAAATTGAAGCTGATGCTTTTAAATTTGCTGAGGATATTAGCATTAGTACTGATGTACTTCAAATAAAGGTGATAAAGTAATTGTCACCCACACAAATCTGGAGGTATTTTTATAATTTCCTGCAAGTCAGGACTTCACTGATGTTGTTGATCATTAATGGCGCAGTTGACGCTTGAAGGTGACCCTGTGCGAGCTCAAACTGGGGAACATGTCTCTTTAATAACTGTCAAGGCTCTTTCAAATAGGAAACACAGCTCCAAGTCCATCACTTTGTGTTTGTATTTACCCTCTTTGACTGCCAGGCAGAGTAAATATTTTATTTTGACAATTTTCTAATTCTCCTTTCCACAATAGCAAGCTGCTATTGCAGCGAAATTTTGCTGCTACAAGCAATTATGGCTAAAGGGGCTCCACAAGCTGGGCTTAGTGAACTATTGTTAGAAGCATCAATCCCTTCAAGATTATGAGATTTAATGCATGAGAGGTGAGACTTTTCATTCCACTCTACTGCAATGAAACTTTGTCCAGTGTATTTGTCTGGGACTAAGGTATTGTGTTTGCTGTCATGACAATTTATTCCTGCCCAGCCTCATTTACCGGTAAATTGTTCCGAAGATAGCGTGCCTAACCGCACAATGCTGTATTTAATTTTGTCCTATATTTGGGCCACTATTTTTTCATGAATACATGCATTTATTACAAACAATGTTGGAATTGTGTCCCTTATTTTATATTTAACTATTGCCGTGTTCAAAAAAGTGAAAATGTCTACAAATGAGAGAAAAAATAACCAAAAGGTTCCATGTTGAAGACTACTTAGAGAGGTCATCTGTTTGCCCTTTGGAGGATAGTATCTGCAAAGGATAATAACTATGTCTGCTCAACAGCAGCTAGTGTGGGTGCAGTTACATGGAAAGTAGCACAGAGTTTTAATCCAGAGAGTTAGGACTAAACAGTACTGTGCAAACTCGTTCTCTTTTCTTCATATACATATATAGATATATTTTTCAGCCACTTAACACTGACTTATAGATCATTCAAGCATAAAAAAGCACCTAAGTCAAAGCATGAACCAGTGTTGTGTCTACACATAACACACAATTTAGGAAATACTTCATTTTAAATTCTGCCTTTTGGTATTTTTTTTACTAGCAGCCTGTCACAAAGGCATAGTTTGTTCATGTGTCTTTAGTTTAATCCATAAAACACCCCCAACATAGTGCAGCTTCAAAGGCATAAAATAGTATTTTTGCACCAACAAGGTGATTCTCAAAAAGCTACGGTATTAGCCAAAAACTTGGCATATCTCAGTATAGTGAGCAGTGGGTACTTAAAATATTTGAGGAAACAGGAGACGTGGAAAAGAAGTAACAAGCATAAAAAGCTATCTATAGGAGACAAACGATATGAAAGTCACGTCCTTAAGAAATATAAGAAAATCCAGCAAAGACCTGATATAGGACCTGAGAGATGCAGCTGGCTCTTGAGTTGATCCTTCTATTGTTTGCTGAAGAAATACTCTCAGTTGAACTGTGTCTGTCAAGAAGCCACTCTTTAGGAAGGGAAAGGGGGAGAAAAGGCTGAGGTATGTAAGATTTTACAAAAACTGGACTGAAAATCTTTTGGAGTGATGAATCCCAGTTTGAAATGTGGGGTTCAAACTGTAGTCAATATGCACAGAGATGGTCAGGACAGCCCGCAATGACCATCTATAGCCATCTCTATCATGGTATAGAAGTCAGCCAACATCCAAAGAAGAGCTTTAAATGTCCTTCAAGAAGCCTGGAAGACTATTCCTGAGGAGCACTTAAAGGAATTACAAGAAAGTTGCCTATGAGAGTTCAGGCTGTGTAACAAATAAAAATGCTCGTGCCAAATATTGACATTAGATTTACAATAAACTCTGTTTTTATCTAAATATTTCCATGTGCGTTTGCACTTGTTTTAATGAATTACAGCATCTATTTCCCTTTTTTTCTGAAATGTGGGGTTGCTCAAGACTTTTGCAGAGCATCACATTGAATATTTACACACAAAACAGTAAAAAGGACACACAGGCACAGATGTGCTGTTCAAAAGTTGGGTTTTATTTTACCTCACAATATCCCCAAAATTGCATTCACTATAAATAGGAATATAATTACGTTATTTCAAGAAATGAAATTTGAAAGTGGAAAGCGGGCCTGTAAAAGAGGTCAACAAAAAGAGAGTGCTATTTAAAAAAGTGATAAACCAACTTAACAGAATGAGTGAGAACTCAACCATAATCTACCAGAACAAACTGTTATAAATACAAAGAAGAAAAATCACAATAAATGAACTCACCACAAGGTATCCCAGCAGGTGGTTCAGTCTATATTTTTAGACCTTTGTGGTTAAGCCTCGCTCCACCTTCAGCCTACTCAGCCTCCTCTTTTGTCTAACTGAAAAGGACTGGATGAGCAGACAGGTAACTACAAAGCTAGGAAAAAGTTAGAAAAAACTTTTATAAATCAGTGGTAAAACAATCTAAACCAAATGTGCCCACCATAGTTTAAATCACAGTTTAAATTCATGAAATGTGTTCAAAACAAATGAGCTAGGTTAATTCAACCAAAGCAGTCTAGCTGTATACCAATTCCAATTACTCCAGTGAAAGCAACTAAATTAAGTTAAATGTGGTAGCGATGTGGGATAGACTGTGGAACCTTAAACCCGTATGTCTGATTGATGAGTTGAGTGTAGAGTGGGTGTGTATTACCAAATTGTTATTTCGGGTGGTTGGTTGTGGATATGGCTATCACAGTAATATAGCTGAAATGATAGGAGTATAAAAAAGAATAAATTACTATCATCTCCTGGGATCCCACTGAAACATGCCGGCAGGGTTTCATCCTAACCTTTTTGTTTAAAATTTAAAAGTGCCTTCAAATGCCAGTTCAGTAGTTTTCTTTTTTTCACATTTTGCCTGGCCATTGAAGCCTCAAATGGTAATATGACATTGTACCTTACATGTGGCCACAGACTTTGACTGTGTCTAACATTAGTCGTGCTTTTTATGCTCTGTGCTGATTAGAGTTAAGGTTACAGTTCTCGCCATCGAATCTATCTACAAGTATTAACATTTCTTTTTAAATTAATAATAATAATAATAATAATGGATACTTTATTGATCCCCATGGGGAAATTACTTGTTTTTCTCTGCATTTGACCCATTCACTCTGTGAAGCAGTGGGCAGCCCACTAAGCAGGCGCCCGGGGAGCAGTGTGTAGGGACGGTACCTTGCTCAGGGGTACCTAAGGGTAGCCGTTAAGTGGATTCGAACCGCCGACCTTCCGATCATGGGGCGACCACTTTACCTACTGAGCTATCCCAGGAAGAAACCCCTGTATTCAGGACAAATCTGAGTTTAGAGAGACAAAAGAGAGATTAGGAGGTCACACATGCCACAGCTCAGTGTTTTGAAATATTTCAGGGTTTAATTTTAGTTTATTTTACTCCTAAATATTTTTAGTTGATCCAGATCAGTCAAAAAGTGTTCAAGGAAAATCTGGCAAATTAGTATGTTTTTAAATATTGTATATTAAGAGACATATACTCACCCCCTTCTTTAATAACCAGGTTGAATTTGATTTTGCCTTCAGAATTTTCTGATGATACTTCATGGCAAGACATTCCTCAGAGATTATCGTCCATACTAACATGATGGCAACAATGAGTGATGAGTGAATGAAATGAGTGACTATGGAGGCTGTTTGCGTACAGTGACCTCACTGTCATGTTTAGGAAACCAGTTTGAGATTTCAGCTGTGTGACACGGCACGTAAGCCTGCTGGAAACAGTCACCAGAGGATGGGTTCACTGTCATAAAAGGACGGACATGGTGAACCATTACTCAGGTAGACTGGGGGTGTTTAAAGGTTTAAAGGTGGATCAGTGCTTCTGACCAAAACATCTGAATGTTTCTGCTGAAGTCAAGACTCGTCAGACCAGGAAACATTTTTCCAATCTTCTGTTCTCCAGTTTCAGTAATCCCATGTCAATTGTAGTTTAATTTGCTTGTTTTGCGAGAGTGAGCTTCTTCTTCTGTTGCCCAAGGTTCAGGTTATTGTTGCCTCCCTATCGGGCTGAAGGAGCCTGACCATTCTCTGATATCTGGCATCACAAAGGCATTTTTGAGCAGAGAACTGTCACTCACTAGATATTTTCTCTTTTTTATGTCATTCTCTCTAAACCCTTGAGATGGTTCTGTGGGAAAATTCCAGCAGATTAGCAGTTTCTGAAATATTCAAACCAGCCCATCTGGCACCAACAATCATGCCACGTTCAAAGTCACTTAAATCATCTTTCTTCACCACCGTGCTCAGTTTGAACTTCAGCAGGTTGTTTGGACCATGTCTTCATGGTCACTTCTACCATGTGTTTGGCTGATTACAAACCAGCATTAATGACCAGCTGAAAAGGTGTACCTAATAAAGTAACCGTGTGTGTGTGTGTGTGTCCCATGCATTTTATAAGTGCTTGCATGTACATGTGCATTTCAAAGGCAGCTTCACAAAGACAAATGAAATGTTACTCTGTGATGTCTCCTTCATATTGCTTCGACTAAGTAATAAAGCCCAATTGTCATTTAATGACTCCTGTATAGTAATCTGCTCATTGTGCAACTTCAGGCTTGCAAACAAATGCCTTGCCAGTATTAAACAATATTCTCTCGTTGCATTCTCACATATATTACAGGAAGAACTCTGTGACACAAATTGATATTAGACTCAAATTAGACTCACCAAAGCTACGACACAGCATGAAAAGGATGTTTTCCATTCCTTAATCTGCATTGTTTGTGACTATTAAGGTCATGCATATTTATAAGAGCCCCGAAGTAATGAGAATGCCTGCATTTATCTTGTTACTGTCATTTTACAATGGTTGCCAGTCTCTGTGCAAAGAAGCATCCATGTGGCATTCCATTTCAGCTCAAACCCTGCGAAGGAGCTGACCCCTAAAATGAGACCGCTGCTCATAAGGTGTGATTACTGAGATGAGGTGAAGAATAGATGGACAGAGATTTCTTGGCATATTAGTATTTGATGTGAAATAAGCAACCAATAGGCAGAAGTTTATAACAGAGCATGAATAATTTCAAAGCGTAGTGAATGATAGAGCATGTAGGTCTCACGGGAAGCGCTGTTCTCGTATCATTGTTTATCTCTAGATTGTCAAGGGACCAGTTTACTCCTCCTCTTGAAGTGATTGATTAAGGAATGCCTTTGACAGTTTGATGGGAGCTTGAGTGATGGGCATGCCCGAACTGTATCCTGCCTGTCACGGTGAAATGAATTGTCCATCCCATCAAAGATCACCTTTGATCTCGCTGGTGGAGATCATGGAAGACCACAAGGAGGGGGCTCAGGTGAAAAAAAGCACCAGATAATGTTTCAGTTCATGTTAAAAAAACCACTCTCACACACACACTCACACACTCCTTGTTGGCAGTTAATCTCTTTCCTCTGTGGAACTGGTCAAGGTTTTTTACTAGAAATTTTCACTTGATATATTTTTGTGGGCACTTTTGCATGATCTTGCGAGACTAACAATCAATCCGCTTTGCTGTCACAAGTAAACAAGGCTGTGCAGATGTGTCAAATTTTGAATCAATCAGGAGAGAGCTTGGTTTCTGTAACTTTCGAGTTCAGTGCAAATGTGTAATCAAAAAAAGATTTAGAAGTTTAAGTGTTTAAGTTTCCTGGCCGACTTAAACATGATTATCAAAAAGACAAATATGTGCTGTTGTTTTGTGTTCCCCCCCTCATTGCAGCCTCTTGCATGACTGTTTGCTAATAACAAACACAGGGAGTACCGTAAGCCCGGATGGTTCCCTTAATGTGTAAACACGGTGGTGTTTGGAAGGCCTATGGATATGGCCCCGCTTAAAAGAGAAGCAGCAAAGCATCCAGGTGGTGCAAAAGGAGAACACTCAGCAACTCCTCCAGGGATTTGGGTTCAGTTTCATGGGTCTACAACAATAAGTGGGCGGGCTGATACGGAGCAGATCTTGGTCACTGCTAGCATCTCTCACTCCTGCTGGGTGGTTTCACTCTCCCTGAGAGAGTTTCTGCTCTGGCAATTCAGGAGCATTGTTAACACAAGCACTGAGGAGGGAGTGTGCCAACTTGCTGTCTAGGAGAAAAAAAGCAACATCAGAACCCCATAGCTGCCTGTAACCAGGACTCCTTTTTAATCTATACTGCTGCAATCAGTTAGTGTAGCATAACGTCATATATCATGTGGTGGTGGGATACAACAAGAATGGTTCGCAGTCTTTATGCTTCAAAAAAGGTGATACACAATGCCATTGTTTAATTGATCAAAACTCTGATAAATGGCAATGCAAAATCACTTACTAGTAATAACTCAAACTAAATGCACTTTTGCATGACTTTACATTGCTTTTGTTCACTGAGGCTTATGCATTTGTGCATGCACAGGTCTATTAAGGACCCACTACAACATGTGAGTCAGGATGAGGTCTGGACTGGGTCATAGCGTTTATTTATCACCCTTCCATCTCTGTGATTGAAACTTTGTATTTGTAAAAGTGTGGTGCTTTGCATTATATCCAAACATCTCAAGAAAATTGTTCCAGAGGTCTTGTGGTTTGTTCTCATGCAACTTTGCAAACCTAAGCTGTGCTGTCAGGTTCCTTTTAATTAGAATAAGCTTCAGTCTTTTTCTAATTGTACTTTCTAACTGTAACATTTAACATGCTAACTGAGACCTGCACAGTCTGAGCTCCCCCTTTTTTTGGCTTTTCTCTGTGTACTGGAGTCTGGCCTTGGGGTGAATTATTGGAGTCCACTCCTGTGAAGACTAATGAGTGTTTTCCACTTGTGAATGATCTGTCTCGCTGTAGAACGATGGACTTTAATATGTTTATAAATTACATTTTAAGCCTTCACAGATTGTCAGGCAGCAACAATTGCTTGTTTAAGATCAATGCTCGTGTTTTTCCAGCAAACTACCAACATTTCTGCTTTTATAGATGCTTATTTATTATTTATTATTTAAGTGCATTTGATAATCTGCACCTGGCTCCTTCTTACTCTTTTAATTTCTGTGCAAGCAGCTTATTTTTTTAACACAATGTTTCTTCATAAATGACGACTCTGTTATATGTCATATATGTTGTTGATTATCTGAGGTTGTATTTACTTAGCTCTGAAAGGGGGCACTTTCTTTTTAAGGTGACTATAAGAACAGCTTTGCTAAGACTGAAAACAGACTAGACACTTAAAAAAGGCTTGTGTTATTGTTATTATGTGCACCATATTTTGCACGGTCTGATAAACCAATTTGATTACATTTTTCACTTTATCTGGGTCAGTGTGTGTTGATACATTTGCATATGCAAGTGCATAAACAACACTTCTTGAAACAGAAGATGAAATTTATGGTTAGGTGTGTTCTGGAAGCACAGCTCACATATTAAAGGCTGATATTGTTTTTGTTTTGTTTTTTGAGGGTTTTTTTTTTTTTTACCTTCAGCCTTGAGATCATCTCTATAATTCTATAGCACCTTAAAATAAGACCTATCAATATGTTTTAATCTCAAATTAACTGATCATTTTATTTCATGACAGGTGATGTCTAGTTGTTTCAGTTAACTGTAGCAATCATTCATAAGCATCAAACCTGGATCCATTTCATGGTCAGAAAATAGACAAGGAGCTGGAATAATAACAAATGTTTAACATTAAATGCAATAATGTTGTGCTGCCTGAAGAAAAGGGTCCTTTTAACAATTGCTGTGTGTTCAAGTCACTGTCATTTAAGACTGAAAATCTAGTTCATTCAAAAATAGGCCAGTGGTTTTAGCCACTTATCCCTGAACTTTAATTTCATGAGGTAAGGCTCATTAACATCTAAACACAAGCTACAGAAGAGGTGCAGATTTTACATTTAATTCTGGCCAGCAGACTTTAAGGTTACAGCACTATATGAGTGAGTCGCGTTTGCTTATTCCTTTCACAGATGAAAGTTGAGCGACTCTCACCTTGCAAGTCTATGTGGCAGCAGTTTCTTTGTAAATATATGTAAATGTAATGGTAAGTCCTGCCTGTTTTTCATTCCTCCACTCTGTGGCCAGAGATTGAGTGGGCACAATCTATCATTACCTGGCATACCGACTAACAGCACTGATGTACCACTACAAGACCCTTTGTATTTTTAGGCAATTTGTTGAACTCTAATTCCAAATCCAAAAAACGCTCAATAAAATTTAAATAAAAACAGAATTCAATGATTTTCAAGTACCATAAACCTATAATTTATTCACAGTAGAACACCGAAAGCATATCAAATGTTTAAAATAAGACATTTTACTGTTTCATGAAAAATTTGCCTATTATGAATTTGATGACAGCATGTCTCAATAAAGTTCAGACAGGAGCAAGAAAATGCTGGTAAGTAAGTGACACTAAAAATTAAAACAGCTGGAGGAACATCTTGCAGTCAATTAGATTAACTGTCAACAAGTCAGTTACATGACTGGGTATAAAAAGAACATCTTAGACTGGCAGAGTTTGTCAGAAGTAAAGATGAGCAGAGCTTTAACAATCCGTAAAATTACTGTGTCTACAATTTCAGAATTATGTTCCTCAACTTAAAATTGTGAAGACTTTGAATATCTCTTCTGCAGTCTATATAATCATCAAAAGATTTATGTGGATAATCTGGAAAAAATCTCTGTGTGCAAGAGCGGAGCCAAAAATAAATACTGGACACCTGGGAAGTTTGGACCCTGAGGCAGCTCTGAGATTTAAAAGACAAACAAAAAAAACCCTGAATGATTCTGTCATGGGAAACATTGCATGGGCTCAGGAACATTTCCAGAAATCATCATCTGTTCACAAATGCTGGTTAAAGCTCTTTCATGCAAAGAAGAAGCCATATGTGAATATCATCCAGACAACATGGCCATCTTCTCTGGGCCAAAGCTCATTTAAAATGGATTGAAGCAACATGTAGAAATGTTCAATTGTGAAAAGAATTGAAACTTGAAATTCTTTTTGAAAAAACATGAACCCCAAACCAAAGAGCATAGGGACCATACTATCTATAGGTACTAATCCATGATCATACCGGTGGATTAGTGCCTACAGAATTGGCAAGTTGCACATGGAAAGTCGCCATCAATGCTGGAAGATTTATGCAGGTTTTAGATCCATACAATCTTCCATCCAGACCTCTCTGTCAGGAAAGATTTTGCATATTTTAAAAAGACAAATTGCATCTATTACAATAGAAAACCTTCATAGTAGAAGAGTCTGGGTGCTGAAACGGTGACTGTTGAGCAGTTACAATCCTACATCAGACAAGAATCAGGAAACTTTCCTCTCCCGGAAGTTTTGAAAAGTCTTCTAATTTTTCAGACATTTCCACTGACTGGTATTAAAAGAAGATGCGAGGTTACACGGTGGCAAACATGGCCTTGTCAAACCTTTTTTTATTTTTCTTCCTCTGTTTAAAAATCTGATATGTTTTCTAGGTTCTATTTAAGACTTGCAAATTTTTGTATTTTACTTTTATTTCCATTTTACGCAGTATCCCAACTTTTTTGAATTTAAGATTGTACCTTTATTAGAAAAATTTTCATTTTACAGTGTGACATTTGTCCCATCAGGCTCTGCTGGAGGAGTGGGAGTGGGGAGGGAGTTTTTCCTTCCCACTCTTGCCAAGTGCTTGTTCAGGGTCGTCTGATTTGGGGTTTTTTCTCTGTTATTGTAGAGTCTTTACAGTACAATTTAAAGCACCTTGAAGTCACTGTTGTAGGGATTTGGCCCTAAATAAAATAAAACTGAATTGAATTAAAAATTGAAAATGCCATATATTACCTTGACTATTAGAGGCAAGCCACAGGTGATGACTTACTTTGGTATTCTTACTGTAAACAAGTGCGATCCAGTCAAAGGCAAAATAAAATGTCCATTCTGGGGAAGAATGACAATTGCAGCATATTACTGATGTAAAGCAGATGGGATTTAGATGCATGCAATGCTAAGAGAAAAAAAATAAGGCACCATATACCAGTGATTGTCATGCACTACACAACTGACTGGATGAGAAGTTAGCTCTTGATGTGCTCAGAAATATCCTAGATTTCTTGCTGAAGCATCCTTTTCACTCTTTTAAACAACTTTACATTTGAGGTTTTGCATGTTGTAAAATTTTCATATTTTCCCATTTCAAAGAATGCCTTTCAGGTCATTATAATACAGTCAGTTCACCTGGCCATGCTGCATCCAGCTGGGTTTTATGTGTATCTGGGAGGAGAAAGCAATATTCATGATTGATGACTTCCCAGCGAAGAAAAAAAATCTGAAAAATCTTACATGTCTTGTGGCTACACTGCATTACAATGCAGACTATTGAGACTACTGCTGGTGTAAAGAACTCAAACAGTATGTCATTTTGGTCTTCACTGGATAGCTCGGTCTGTGATTACTGGATGGCTGCATGTCAGTGAAAAATAAGGGAAGGATGTTGCTTTTTTTTATGTTTGCTGCTCACTAAAGGCAACATCAGATTTATATTTTTATTACATCTAATATAACCTATATTTCTATTGTACATGTAGTGCCATTTTTTTCAACTATATCTCTTCCAAATCCCCAGTCCAATGAGGCCCCGGAGAGGGATTGATCGCCATCGTTCCTCTTTAGGTCTCTCTAAGGTATCCTTTCTTCGCGTGATTGGAACCAGCATGAAGTTAGAGGTAAGGACTTGTGCTAATGTATTAAATGTACAATTATATATACTACAGTTGCACAGAGACCTCCCTTCTCTTTGATTTGTGCAAACTGGACTGTTTGGATAAATCTATCCTTCAGTCTCTCAACATAACAGAAACATACTGCAGCAAATATGGCATATTTAGATGTTACCAGGTTACCAACTGTTTTCAACAGTTAGACAGCTCTGGTGTAACTGTAGCCCAAATATTGCAAGCTTTGTGTGTGTGTGTGTGTGTGTGTGTGTGTGTGTGTGTGTGTGTGTGTGTGTGTGTGTGTGTGTGTGTGTGTCCATGAATGTTGCAGGATTTGCTTTTGTTTTGAGCTCCAAGAATTAAGAAGGTTTCTTGGCTTTATTTCAGACCACAGCAGCTTGTGTCTCCATATTTGTCTCAATAACTCCTTTTAAGCACCTGCTGCTATGTGTTGTTTTCCCCTCATTATGGGCAAATTACTGCTCTGTCTTTGTTTTGTATGAAATAGTGCACCTAATGTAAATCAGCAAACAGCCCGAGGCCCCTACCCACTTGAGCCCAAGTTTATCTTCCTGTCAATCACATTTAATTGGATCAACAACAAAAGGACACAAACAATTTATGAATCATTTTATGGAACCAGGCTAAATCAAAAGGACAGCCACATTTCATGCGCACACGGATGTCCACATGGAAGCTTGCGCGCACAATTATGCATGAAAGAAAAAAAATAAAAAGAATGGGGTATATACTGTAGTATGCATAGGCTGAATGTGCTGCTAGTATGCACTCCTAACTGTACTGTAGTGCTTTGTGTCAAAAAAAAAATCCTCATGTTTCTCTAAGCATTATATGACCTAAAATGCCGCAACAGTGTCAACAACTCAAGGCTCATGAAGGTTTCAAATGGCTCTTATAAGGTCAACAAAATAATTAGGCATTTCAGAATAGTATAATGCCATGGGCTCTTGTGCACCTTTTTGGTCCACTTGTTTTCCTTTTTAAAGGTTGCATCATGTTTTAACATCTGGATAAAATGCAAAGTAAAGAGATTTTCTGGAGCCTTATATGTAACAGAACCAGAACAGCTTTTGCACAGCTGCTTGTGAATCAGCCCAGTGACACAATTTGTGAACTGAATGAATTTCTGGCAACTGCTGAACACATTTTGGGACCAAACAATGTCTGCAAGATGCACTCAGGGTAAGTGTAGTGTGATTTTTTTCTGTTATTTTATATTTAATTAAAGGTGGAAAGTTATATGAGAACCCAACACAAGCCAAATTGAAAATCATCCCTGTGGTGGCACTTTAACAAAGGAGAATTACACCCCACTGGTACCTTGTCAGACATCTTCACAGCTACAGCATATGTAAATCCTAGAAGTGAAGCAGTGTCTGTCATAGCTGTCAAAACAATATTCTGTAGAGACTTCATTCAGTGCGGGGATGAAAAACATACCTTGTACTGACACTTTTGTTATTGTCATCTACTGTAAATACGCTGAAACATGTCAAAGGCAATAGGCACTTATTCAGCACTCAGTTGTAACAAGTCCATTGCCTACATCCTTCAAAATAAATTCGTTTTACAAGTGTTGCATCAGCAAACAGTAGCTATATTGCTGTTGTTGCTTTCAAAACCCAGTTGTGCCCTCACTATACCTCTTTAAGGATGCTGTAAAGCAGAGTCAGATGCTAACCTGTTTTTAGGTGCATCCAGAATCGTATGTCTTCCTGAACCACATCAAGGAGGCATATTCTACCCGTAGCTTTCATTCCTCTAGGTCTATTTTTAAGTGAAGCGTTTCCATGGTAACCTGGGGTGCAGGTATTGCTTGTTGAAAGTGGTTTTTGAGGTCTAGCCACGGAGTTGGAATTGAATAAAAAAAGAAAGAAGCAGAAACAACAACCTTACCTCCAATCTTTTTAGCTGCATAGTTGGCGATGACATAAAAAGAAAAATGTTTGAACTGCTGTAGGAGATATTCAGTAAGGGGAGGTGAGGATACCAAACTGTTGCTTGATAGATGCAAGGAAAGACTTGGCAGCCTTTATGAGCTGGAAAGCATCTCAACTCCACCGTTTACCTTCGGGCCATTTTCTAAAGCAGGCTCAACTATTTGTAACAATGTGCAAAGATGACTTCATGCTCGCAATTTGAAGGGCATTACAAACTGACCCAGACTTGTGGTTAACATTAATGAGTGTGTTGTGTTTGAGACAAAAACAGTCCATTAAAAAATTGATAGTCAACCACTGAAGCACAGAGGTGCACTTACAAGTCTTCTTCTTCAAAGCTTGAGGATGAAAGTGTTTCTGGAGTAATGTGATCGTGAACAAAAATTGGCCAGAGAAAGGACAACGGCACCGATTATTATGACTGTCTTCAGTGCCAGTGTCATAATGAAAGGATGACACTTGAAAACATGATGCACAAAGACGTGAGAAACTAACCAGAAATAACTCTAATTAATTTGTTTTTTTCTTTTAGGAGCTATGTACACAATACATTAATTACATGAAAGGTAATGACGCTTTGTACCGGGTTTAGCTGCAGGCTGGGAAGGTAAAAAAAACAAAACAAATAGTGCTGTTAAAAATGGATCATCAAAACTCTGATTCAAAACCTCACACATTTAGACCCTCCCCTAATTCCACTGAGCTGTCTTCTTGTTTGCGTGACAGCACTTCTATCATAATGCTGACAAAGCAATGATAACTGTAAGACTCATGTGTTAAGTTTACCGTGCAACAATTGGAACGGAATCATTTGGACAAAAATAATAATAATACTTGTCTGTGTGCATAGAGAAGACCTTATGTGGACTTCCTCTCACAACCACTTACAAACCATATTAGTTGCTCATAAAAGCATTTAATTCCCTCTTTGCAATAATCTATACTGCTCATACTGTAGGAAACAGTGTGACGCGACCTCTATTGGTGAGGCCTCTCGGCATCCATCCGTTTGGTGATGGATGTCGTACCACTTTTGACCAGGGAGATGATGTTGGGGTTTCAACCATATTTGCTGGGGAGTAGCTCTGAACCAGAGTCACAGCTGGTAATTGATCAATCATTAGCCCTTTTTTGCACACCCTCATAATATCACACCATAATGAGTAATTGCGAATGTGGCAGGAGCAGTAATAAGAAAACTGGAAAAAAAGAAAAGAAGAACAACAATGCCACCTGGGGAATAGCACCCCAGGAAATGTTAACGTAATGAACCTTAATTATATTACCAGATGATAGCAAAAGCACACAGACTCGTTACTGAAAAGGCAGAGGTGTGACACATTAATTTCAATAGTTTATTTGACGAATCAATAAATACAAAATGAGACTGGAACGGCAACAACAGAAGAAAAAAGAACAAAGAACAGCAATAATTAAAATATTTCTCTCTTGTATTTCTTTAAATATACAATCACAATACTAAAATGATTAAAAACAGCAACCCATGTAGACTAACAAATGAATACAATTAGCTTTAGGCTCGTGGGGATGTAATCTACTCTGACAAGTGCCCAGCGGTTCTACCAACTCTACTCAGACATGTCTCACTGCAAATCTCACTGCAAACTAAAATGATGTCCTTTATACTTGAATTCCGGTGTGGAGAGGGAACTTACAAGTGCCAAACTGCACCTTTAAGGAAAACTCCACCCACATATAGACACGAAGCATGGCATTAAATAACACTCTCACATTGTATGTGCTCCCTCGTGCATCCAAAACAAGCTCTGACCCACTGAGGCACTAATTCCAGAAGACCTCTGAAGGTGTTTGTGGTATCAGGATCCAAGATGTAGTATATCCTGTCTTCTGATTTAAGAGGCAGGGCCTACATACACTTGCTTTTCCAGCATATCCCACAGAAATGAATGGATTAAGTCAGGAGGCATCTAAAGACCAAGACAACACCTCAACTCTTAGTCGTGTCCTTTAAACCATTCCTAAACAGTTTTTGCATGATGCCATCAGGAAATATGAGCGTAGAGCACAGGTGTATAGTGTTTGCAGCTATGTTGCAAACATAGCGGTACAAGTACAAGTCAAAGAAAAATAGACTCCAATGCCAGGACCCGAGGTTTTCTTGTACAGTGTAACACAGCTTTTCCATCGCTAAAGTAAGTTCTATCAATCATACTCCTCTGTGAGACAGCAGGCCAATCTTAGCTCCAAACAAGCATCACTGAGTCTTGCTGGGTAGATGTGACCAGATCAATCAGAATATCCATAATATTGATAGAAACGTTGGCATCGATACCAGCAGCAGTGGGCAGCAGGTGAGCAGCAACAGGTAGGATTCCAGCTCCAGAAAATGCAGAGGAATGAACAGATTAACGACTGTTGATGATTGTTCAACTTGAAAAGATCTGCAAGGTATGATTGTTTGCAATGTGTGTTTTTCGTAATCTATTACTGTTTATTTACTATGTAGGACTGTTTTGGAAAGGTTGGGGTGCGCTGGTGATTCTCTTGTATGTCAACTTAAAAGTCGTATTTTATAAAAACAAACATGCACTATGAAAAATGCAAGAACCTTCTGAACCATTTTGTGCTGAATGTCACATTTATTTCAAAAAAGATTTTCAGAAATATGTGAAAAGGTGTGTTCAGTTGTTTTAATTCGTTATTGTGGAAAGTGAAAATCACTGTGGTGAATAAAATGTGTTCAGAACGACCAGACTGATGATGATTCTACTCAAAAACCATAACACGCTGCTCCCCTATAGAAACTATAGACTGCATTTATAGGTTAAAAGTATTGGTATCGGGCAGCACGGTGGCACCGTGGTTAGCACTGTTGCCGCACAGCAAGAAGGTCCTGAGTTCAATTCCACCATCAGGCCGGGGTCTTTCTGTGTAGAGTTTGCATGTTCTCCCCGTGTTTGCGTGGGTTCTCTCCGGTTACTCCGGCTTCCTCCCACCGTCCAAAGACATGCAGCTTGTGGGGATAGGTTAATTGGATAATCCAAATTACCACTAGGTGTGAATGTGAGTGCGAATGGTTGTCTGTCTCTGTGTGTTAGCCCTGCGACAGAGTGGCGACCTGTCCAGGGTGTACCCCACCTCTCGCCCCATGACAGCTGGGATAGGCTCCAGTGAAAAGGAAAAGGATAGGCGGAAGCGGATGGATGGATGGATGGAGTATTAGTATTGCTATCGACAATTCTGGCCCCGTGTTTACTTGGTATTGGATCAATACCAAAATTTGCAGTACCAAACAACAAAAGCTTTTTGGTCTTGAACTTGTAGGGACTAAACTAACCACTATATACAGTGGCTTGCAAAAGTATTCGGCCCCCTTTAACTTTTCCACATTTTTCCACATTACAGCCACAAACATGAATCAATTTTATTGGAATTCCACGTTAAAGACCAATACAAAGTGGTGTACATGTGAAAAGTGGAACCAAAATCATACATGATTCCAAACATTTTTTACAAATAAATAACTAAAAAGTGGGGTGTGCGTAATTATTCAGCCCCCTGAGTCAATGCTTTGTAGAACCACCTTTTGCTGCAATTACAGCTGCCAGTCTTTTAGGGTCTGTCTCTACCAGCTTTGCACATCTAGAGACTGAAATCCTTGCCCATTCATCTTTGCAAAACAGCTCCAGCTCAGTCAGATTAGATGGACAGCGTTTGTGAACAGCAGTTTTCAGATCTTGCCACAGATTCTCGATTGGATTTAGATCTGGACTTTGACTGGGCCATCCTAACACATGGATATGTTTTGTTTTAAACCACTCCATTGTTGCCCTGGCTTTATGTTTAGGGTCGTTGTCCTGCTGGAAGGTGAACCTCCACACCAGTCTCAAGTCTTTTGCAGACTCCAAGAGGTTTTCTTCCAAGATTGCCCTGTATTTGGCTCCATCCATCTTCCCATCAACTCTGACCAGCTTCCCTGTCCCTGCTGAAGAGAAGCACCCCCAGAGCATGATGCTGCCACCACCATATTTGACAGTGGGGATGGTGTGTTCAGAGTGATGTGCAGTGTTAGATTTCCGCCACACATAGCGTTTTGCATTTTGGCCAAAAAGTTCCATTTTGGTCTCATCTGACCAGAGCACCTTCTTCCACATGTTTGCTGTGTCCCCCACATGGCTTATGGCAAACTGCAAATGGGACATCTTATGGTTGAACAGTGCTCCGTGGGATGTTCAAGGCTTGGGAAATCTTTTTGTAGCCTAAGCCTGCTTTAAATTTCTCAATAACTTTATCCCTGACCTGTCTGGTGTGTTCTTTGGACTTCATGGTGTTGCTGCTCCCAATATTCTCTTAGACAACCTCTGAGGCCGTCACAGAGCAGCTGTATTTGTACTGACATTAGATTACACACAGGTGCACTCTATTTAGTCATTAGCACTCATCAGGCAATGTCTATGGGCAACTGACTGCACTCAGACCAAAGGGCGCTGAATAATTACGCACACCCCACTTTTCAGTTATTTATTTGTAAAAATGTTTGGAATCATGTATGATTTTCGTTCCACTTCTCACATGTACACCACTTTGTGTTGGTCTTTCACGTGGAATTCCAATAAAATTGATTCATGTTTGTGAATGTAATGTGACGAAATGTGGAAAAGTTCAAGGGGGCCGAATACTTTTGCAAGCCACTGTACAAGGAACAGCCCACAAGACCTGCCGCAGTGAAGATGCTGTGGTTTAATATAAGGCTCTATGCTTTATGAAAAGCAGTCCAAACTTTCAATTCCCCTATTTAAAGGACTTAAAATTAGATCCAAATTATACCTTAACCATGCACATGGAAATATTCTTCATATCCAGCAAATGGACTGACATGTGTGAACGCATAACTGTATCCAGACAGCAGTGCATCTCCTCCTATATGGTATAAAAGGCCACCGCTTATCTGAGACATCCATTTGTTTATTTAAAAAGCAGATAGATCAGAATGATATAGAAGTCTAAAGTTACAGTAGTTTAGTCCTCCAAGAACTTCATTCAACATAAGTACTGTGCATTTTTTAAATTAATATTAAATAAATTATGGTTTCTTTTAAAGCTGGCATATCACAGCTTTTTATGCTGCTTCCATCCTATTTAGATCATCCTCACAACGGCAGCTTTCTGAAAGCATATTGTGCATTCAGTGCTTCTCCTAGAATCCAGTGTAGCTTTTTTTTTTTGCCACTATGTTATATTTAGTCAAAGAGCATTATGACTCATGGCCATTGTTCAGCTTTTCTGCACCTCTTGTATTGCTAATCTGGCCAGTTGTGATTGTCCTGTGATTGTCCTGCTACAGTGAGCGAGTCAGTTTTCAGGTGTGGATTTATAATGTTTTGTTCTTCTCTTGGTAATCTTATCTTCGCTCTTCTTTTTGTTCTCTTCCCTGTTTGTCTCCTCTGCTCCCCACCAGCCTCACAAAGGCGAGAGTATTAATCAAAGGAATTGTGTCTCCCCATTCCCTCCTAATAAGTAGAGAGTGAATGCATGGCTGCTTCCATCACAAATAGCAATGAGACCTTAGACTCCATTACCACGGGTTTGTTAATTCATGAAGTGGGTTTCTTCTGCCCCCTCCCTTTAGAGGTTTCCGCTTATGCCCTCTTTCCTTATTCTCCTTGATTTTTTTTTATATACCTTCACACTTGCCTCTAACTTCACAGTCATATTCGAAGCAGAAAAGCATTGTTTCATTTGAGAGAGCTTTCAGTTCAAACTCTGTCCCACTTCATAATTCACCATCGAACAAGGTTCAAGTTATTTCTGGACATGCAGACGCAATCATGACACTTTCAGATTCTGCTACGGACTAATGGATTTGTCTAAATGGCACGAGGAGGAAGACAAGCATTATTCAAAGACATTTAGTCTCTGAACTACTTCTTTTTATCTTTTAAAGTTCCTCTGTCCCTGATACATCGATAACAAGAGAAACAGGCTCGCTTAACTGTGGATCCTGTCCTGTTGTATAGTTGGTAAACCGTTTCTGAATATATCTAAACTTGGTTTAAATTATTCTTCTAATCCAACTGAAATATTATCATGATTATTATTATTACTGTCGCTATATTTATTCTACTGTTTCAGCATAATTGACATTTTAGAGGGCAAAGAGTTAAAATGTACACTCTAGAGCAAACTGAAGCAAATGTTCTAGCACTGCTATTGTTCATGCATGCTTATTATATACCTCATTTATATGCAGTAGCACTTTCTGGTCAATAATAACCTTTTGCTCACATTGTTACATGAGAAGTAAAAGATGGTATGGTCTTAAATATAAAGAAATAGCTTATTTAGCTTAACATAAAGACTGGGAAGCGTGACAACATACAAGTACATTTAATATCTCAAATTAAAATGGCATACCATGATAAGGCTGTGTCTTTAATCATTTAATCATGTAATGCATGCAAAATGTCAAACTTCCTTTGAGGCAGAGTCCAATATTTTAACCCACTCTTTAATAAAAACTCCTCCAATGCCAGCTGAAAGACATTACTTACACACTGAAGTGGCTTTTTTCCCATAAAATACCTTTATACAATTAAACTATTAATTATACATCTGCTATGTTGGTGATCTGTGTAAAAAGTGCATGTGAAGCTCGGTAATATTGCTTAGACAGTTGAGCCGGCTTCTCTCGGTGCAGCAATTTTGTCTACCTGCAGCCCGTGGACATTGAGCCTAAACCTTCCTGCTGTCACTGACATAGACTGAGAACCCCACTAATATTTGCAGAGCTCATTTGCACTCTGTGTGGCACATGAAATTGCCATTGACTGCAATCTTGCAAGCACTCAATGGCCTCTCATCGACAGAGCTTGTTAAAACCACACCATGAATAAGTCCTAGGATAGGGACACATGCCTCAGGGGAGTCCAAGATGGCTAACAAGCACATTAGGAATGGCAACTATGTAGTGCTCATTGTTTACACCCACACTCAAGGCACAGATGCGCATTCGCACCAACACATGAGCCTTAAACTAAAACACTGAAGAGAAATAGAATGGAAGTGTGCTTATTAAGCAAAACACTTTACGCAGGCTACAGCCTCTAAGTTGAGGATCACGCTCAAGTACAAGTGCCAACAAAAGATCAGGTATTAAGAATAATGATTGTAAAGTGGTTTTGGGGTAGCAATTAGCTGTCAGCGATTGCAATAACGGCTGTTTGTCTTGTCTGATGGTCTATAACAAAAGAAAATCCTCCTCATCCAGTTTCCTCTCTCCACTTCTATTCCTCTGCACTCCTCCTCTGCACTCTGGTGCATTGCCAGAAAATCAGATTTCTCACATGGGCAACTCTTCTCCTGCTAAGAGATTATTTCAATGGAGAAAAAAGAAAAAAGAAATAAATAAACAGACTTCCCCCGCAAGGCATGATCACAGGCCAAATGATCCACTCGGAGATTGTGGCTTTAAAAATGAATAATGCATATGTTCACAGTTAAATTATATCTATCTTACAAAATGGAGGGAAAGAAATCCCCTTGCTGCCAATCTGAAATGTGTAAAACCATTGAGACATTTAATAATACATGTTATTTCCACCGGGCCTGGACAAAAAAAAAAGAAATCCCAATGTGCAGTTATAGCAGGGGACACAAGAACATGGCAGATTAGATATTTAGAAAGAGGAGTCCTGCAGGTTTTGTTTGTGACCTGCTGTTAGCTAAAAAAAGAAAAAAACATTAAATGTGATGAGTAAAAATCTTTCCTGTGAAGAATGGAAAAAAGCATATGGAGCTGAGCTATAATTGTGCTTTAAATATATTTAGGTTTGACTGTGTGTATGGACCATTGCTATGTTGCTAACAAAGGACGGTAGTGCATTAAACAGGATAAGTAATCTGAAATTTACTTCAAAGTAAATCAGAGGACATTTTAATGAACGCACACAAGCTACAAAGCAGCCAAAAATAAATTGGGAGATTATTTTTCATCCCTGACTCCTGGATCCTGATGTTTTTAATTAGTGCCTGCGCTCGAAGATATTGTACTTGCAACTCGAGTCCTCCCTGCAGGAATTTTATTCATCAACATCTGCCCTGACTCCAGTATTAATTAAATAAAGTCTTAAATTATCAACAAGCCAGTTAAAGTATCTTACAATAAAAACCTCAGGTGATGGTGTAGTTTTGTACTCCAAAGACTTTTACAAATTCCTCACAGCGCTGAAGGATTCTTTTTAAGTTGCAGGTCTTTCCCAAAGTCAAGAGTGCAGGTTAAACAATGTCTTTCATCAATTAAGATCGTATGTGCTTATAGTGTTAGAAAAAAACATTTCCTTGGGTAATGAAAAGCAAACATTTTGGGTACCAGCCCAGTGATTCTTTTTTGGCTGGCATCCTGCCCTATTTCCATTAATCCCCACTGAAATTTTGGCAGGTGAGGATAATTTGGCACAGTCGCGGTATGAATGGTAACAACAAGGAGAACGCAGGAGAGGAAATTATTCTCACAATTCATCATGAGGAGTCAGCAGTGGGATCCCAACACCTGAGTGGCATTATTTTTCCAGTGTTGGAAACACATTACTTAATTATTTTTGCTGGAAATACAGCAAAATTAATATTTTTTTCCCTCTTATCAAGTCCAATTATTTCATCTTTCTGCCCACTGGACAGCTAGCAGTGATGAAAGGCAGTGATTTACTCAGTCACAGGTTAGTCTTAGGAAAAAATCTACTATTTTGATTAATAACCTGTTAATATAGTTGATATTTTTGCTTGACTCGTTAATGCTTTGCTGTTCAACATGAGTAGTCAGTATGTGAATAATGTATGTCTTTGAATTTTTGTCATAAAAAAAAAGAATGGTAAATGAGCCACAATTATATAGCAAAGATGTTACTGGTTCGTCAAAGCTTTTGGCAATGTTTTCTCATCACACACACACACACACACACACACACACACACACACACACACACACACACACACACACCAGTAGGACCAGCTTGGAATTCAGTGTCCTCCCCAACGACTCATCAACACATGAAAACATTGATAGAATTGCCAATTCTGGGATTATTGGACAACCTGCTTTATTACCTGAGCCATGTGACCATTTGAAGCTGTTTCAGTGAGTAGGATCATCTGAATCTGGACACTGGAGACAAAGCAGTGATACAATGAATGTTTACTATCACATATAATTGTGCAGCAGTATAATCACGCACAAAATAAAGCTATTTTTTGCTATTGTAAAAGAAATACATGAAATGGAAAAGCTTACCTTTTTCCTAAGACTTTGTACAGATAATTTTAGAATTGGTTATTGGCTGTTACACATGAAAGCTAGTTTTACATAGAGAGAAAATAGATTGTTAATCTTTTCTCTTGGTGACCATCCACAGGTGTCTGAGTTGACCTCTCTTTTATTGCTTTGACTAATGGTAAAAATAACTGTTATCATGTATTATCCCTGGTGATCTGTTTTGTTCTGCTCTCTTTGTGCTTGTTTGCTTTCTTGACTATCAATTTTCCACTTATCCAATTCAAGGTTCCAAGGGGAGTTGAGGCTATCACACCTTGGACATGGTGCCAGTCTGTAGGCCTAATACAGAGAGATAAATAAGCATTCACATTAAACACATACAGTCAATTTACAGTCCTCAGTTAACATAACCCCGTGCATGTCATTGGACTGCGAGATGAAGCCAGAATACCCAGAAAAAACTCACAGAGTCATGGTGAGATCATGGAAACATCACACAGACTGCATTCAAAGGCAACAGTGGTAACCACTGTGCCGCCTGTTTCAATGTTTTTCCATACAAAATTTTGAAAAATAAAGTTATAAAGATAAAAATCAAAATAGCCCAAGTTTCTACAAGAGCGTTAATCAGACAGCCAAGTTCAGATATCAAGTGTGCTTAACAGGGTGTTTTAATTGTTGTTAACTTTAAGCTAGTTGTTGATGGTCTGTAACTGCTGTTAAGTTTTCTGTCTTCATTTATGTCAAAGGTGAGAGCAGAGCTGTGCGTTTTCATTTTTTCAGAAATTCCTCAGCCAGAACATGCTATATCATCTTTAGATGGAAACTAGCGAGCTAACTTCCTGCTAATTTCAACCTCCATTCAACTTCATAACTTCTGTTTTCATGGATGCCTGGATGTTAAACTTATTTGTTACATCTGTAGAGCAGCAATGCTGATCATTTTATTAAAGATGAAAGAATTTAGACAGTTTGTAACTGTCAGTGATGCTGCAGTGTTAAAAATTGAGATTTCAGTTTGCAAAAGATAAAAGTTTTAAAGTTAAAAAGAAAGCCAGATAAAGAGACAATTATCTTAATTAGTTTTTCTACAGATGCATTTCAGAGTGAAATTATTTCCAGTAACTGCAGCCAGCGTAAGAGGGCAGGGGGGACCAGCCAGACCGCCTGCCAAAACAGACCATTAACAGCTCGTACACTGATCAAACCCACATCCCTATTATCTCAACCAGCCTCTTCATTTCTCATGCAGAGCCATGTGAATTGTCACTCATATCTGCCATCTTTAAGCCACTCATCTTTATTCAGCTGATCTGATTACACTTTGCATTTTCAATTAATTCTTCAACCCAGAGAGAGGACGGAGAAGAATCTGATTTTCAGACTGAGTTTGAAATGTGGACTGATTTTAAATGAAGTAACAAGTGCTGGATGCATGGAAAAAAGCCAGAGATACTGCAGTCCACAATTCGGGATGATCACATCTGGAGCTCCTCCAAGTGCCCTGGGGGTGTCGCTAAGAGGAGCACCACTCCCCGGCTCCGCCAGAAGCAGCGACGGGAGAGAGCGTTTAAGAAAGAAAGAAAGTGGAACAGAGAGAGAGAAAATTGGCTGGCAGGGGCTGATTTGTACTGTTGAGCAGATGTTCCTTGCAGAGCGTCCTGTTTTATCAGCCCTCAAAGAGATACTCTGTCATATCCAAAACAGTTCACAAGCATTCAGCTTCCTTATAGAATGTTTATCTGTCACTCAAAATACTAATTCAATTTAAGGAGGCAAAATAGACTCCCCCCGAAAAATCTGCAATGTTCAATCAAAGTAAAGAGATGGGTCAGATGTGCTTTTTGGATCTGTTTGAATACCTTGTGAGGACACCGAGTGTGAGGTTAGAGGCAGGGAGCAGGCAGAAATAGCACCGAGCTCAGGGCATGTAGAGCATTGTGTGTGTGCAAGAGGCGATGTGGAAAAGGGGTCTTTCTGGAGGCACAGACGACGATGCCTCATTTGGATGCAGTTAATTAGAAAGGTTGATTGATTTGATGGCACTAGCGAGGCGGGACAGCAAATTCACTGGTCTGTGAAGGAGTCCATGCTCAGGTCGATATTTACGCCTTCCAGGGAAGCTTTAATAACAATATTAGAGGCTTTATGAAGGAACCCAGTCTTCCTTTTTGTGCTTCTTCCTCTAGATGCCATCTTCACATGATTACACAAATCCTTTACAAACAAAATTCTCTTTGCTCTCTCCATGATGCCCCTCCATGTACGTGGTGAAACGCGGTGGCGACTTGTGTTGACAGTACTTACTTATATCACAGAGCAGTGATTTTTATAGATGGGGCCCCAAAGTAAGTCATTTTAATGAAATGCTGTTTATGACGCACAGCATTTGGAGAGGATGTGAGCACTACTGATGATGATACACTACGCGCTACATTTATCTTTATTTATTACTTTGAGACTGGCTTGTGTGTTAAAGCCAGATTCCTGTTGAGCTGCTCTGCTCCGAGTCCATACATTCTTTACTTCGCATTAATTAGGCTGTTTGGATCCATTTCTCTCTTATATTTTCACACTTTCTAATTATATTTTCCCCCTACCCCATGACATTTGGTTATTGCACATATGGAAACATGAGCACCCCCTACATTACATTTCTGTTTATTAAAAAAACTCATAAGTCTTATTTGTTTATTTCTTAAAGTTCAGCCCAGATCAAATTTAAAAAATACATTTGTTTTGAAGAGAGAACTAGAAAATTCCGGAGCCCTTGGGTTTATCAACTTTCCAAGCAGCTGCGAGCAACAATGCAATAGTTGAAAGACTTTCTGTGTGTTGTTCGGAAGGACGTAAAATACCAAGCCTCGGGAGAACCATAACTGAATTCAGTCGCTGTGTATTAGCTGCCTTTGGAAGAAAGCAGTGAAATGTTGCTGAACTGTCTTATTGGTAGTGACACTGTACCAAGAGGGGGGATACTAATTTTGAAAATTCATTTTTAAACTGTGTTACCTTACGCTTATATTTTGCAGATGGATATTTTCACACAAGAAAAGTTTAATATTCACGTGGATCCAAAAGTTTAGATGGACAGACAGGTATGGATTTATGTAAGCTCCGTCTCACGCACGCGCAAGCGCACACACACTGCCAACAATAAAAGTCGATCATTTTCTTGACATTCAAATTAAAACTAAGCGTCCCCCAGAGGATTGTATTACCGGAGTGGTGCGTGCTTATGACAACTTCATCACAATCCTATGAAATGCAGACCAGGCCAGAGGGACACTATTGTTTAGCCCCAAACCATTACCAGCAATTCTCTCCTATAAATCACACCTTGCTTTCTCTCACTCTGTTTTTTTCATTCTGTGTCTGGTGCTTTATTAATGTTTGCACCCTTCATGCCTGACTGAACAAGATGAGCCTCAGACTTCTGGTAAGATCCAAGCACCTTGTCATGTAGAACTGATTTTGCTTTGTTGCATTAGGATCTACTATCTGACAGAGACTAAAATCGGCAGGTACACTGTACAGTCGTGTGAAGACGATTTTGTTTCACAGGATTCTGTGCAGTGTGTGAAAAACTAAGAGCACCCCATGGTTCAATGAGTTGTTAGGGTCATTTTCAGAATCATTTTCTGTAGAACAACCTGTCACATTGCTGTGGAGGACTTTCAGCCCACTGTTCTTTACGGTGTTGCTTCAGTTTATTGAGGTTTGCAGACATTCATTTATGCACGTTTATTAGTTTGAAGCCTGGACTTTGGGCCATTATAACACTTTGATTCTTAATCTTTTTCAGCCTTTATGTTGAGGGTGTGCTTGGAATAGTTGCTCTCTTGCGTCACCCAGTTTGGGTCAAGCTGTTGGACAAATGGCCTCACATTTGACGATAGCAGTGTTTCCCAACCAGTGTGCCGCAGCACATAGGTGTGCCATGAGAAATGATCAGGTGTGACGTGGAAGATTATCCGTTTCCACCTGATTAGTAGATCGGAGTGACCCATCGCTTAGACCAAACAATTAGATTCTCTTCCACTAGAGGGCGGTACAACTACTTGCTCTAAATAAATGGGTTGCCAACTGCCAGTAAAACATAACAGTCACGCTGTGAGATGCAGTGTGTAAAAGCAATAGATAAATATTTGAAATGAAAAAGTAGTCAATCTGGGGAAAATTCCGGCCCAGAAGAAGGCCCTAGCATGATCAGTGGTTAGAAGAAAGCAAAAAAGGAATACTGGGGATAAACCGAGCCAATTCCACTATACCTGGTGCACAGGGAAAAATTATGAAGCTGCTTTTTGTGACATTTTTGTTTGGCGGTGTGCCGTGTGATTTTTCTAATGTGAAATATGTGCTCCAAAAGGTTGGGAAACACTGGACTATAGAATACTTTGGTAGCCAGAGGAGTTCATGGCCAACTGATTGCCTAGGTAATGTGGTCAAGTCATCACCTCCTCCACCACCATGGCAACGGTTTGTGCAGTGTTTGTGATGCTGTGTTTGGTTTGGTTTTTGACAAAGATTTGCACTGTCCATTATAGCGAAAGCTCTCAACGTTGGTCTTGTCTGCCCAAAGGTCTTTATTCAGACAAAACTTTGCAAACCTAAGCTGTGGTGCCATGTTCTTTTAGAGAGAAAAGATTTTCTCTCAGAAACCCTCTCAAACAAGCCATTCTTGTTCAGTCTTTTTCTAGTTGTACTGTCATGAACATTAACATTTATTGTGCTAACAGAGCCCTGTAGATGTAGCTGTTTATCCATCCATCCAAACATCTTCTCCCGCTTATCTGAGGCCAGGTCATGCGGGCAGCAGCCTAAGCAGAGAAGCTCAGACCTCACTCTCCTCAGCCACCTCCTCCAGCTTGTTTGGGGGAACACCAAGGCTTTCCCAGGCCAGCCGAGAGATGAAATCTCTCCAGCGTGTCCTGGGTCTGCCCCGGGGCCTCCTCCAGGTGCGACATGCCTGGATCACCTCACCCAGGAAGCGCCCAGGAGGCATCCTTGTCAGATGCCTGAACCACCTCAACTGGCTCCTTTCGATGTGGAGGAGCAGCGGCTCTCTCTGAGGCCAGCCACCCTTTGGAGGAAGCTCATTTCCGCAGCTGTAGCTGTTTAGTTTTCTGAAATTTCTCAGTCTAAATTTGCTGGGACATCCACTCCTGGGAGTATGTTTAACACACACCTGAATGCTTCAGACCAGCAAAGTGCCGAAACCTGCGCTTTTATAGAGGTGGTTGTAAGACTTGCAGATAATCAGCTATTCAAATGTATTTGTTTAGCATCACAGGGCTGCTACTTTCCCTCGTAATTTCTGTGGAAGGAAGAGTTCTGTAAAAATATTTTCTCAGGAAAAATGTTTGTGTTCCTATTTTTATTTTGTTCATTTCATTTTCTACATTTATCACATTTAGCAGAGCGCGTAACTCTTTGAAGAATCACTTTTCACCTTGCCACTGAGACAGAAACTATTGTTCACAAACTGAATATTGCAATGAAAACAAACGAGTAAAGGTGAGAAAGGTTTAGCTTTAAGCTCATGACGCTCATTAACGAAATCATCTGTTAAGAGATTTAATTTGTCATTACTGCATCATAAAAAAAAAGCTCAATAATTCTATTTTTTTTTATTTCTTTTTTGTGTTTATTTTTGCTATTGGTACAGGGAAAGAGGGCAGAGGTATATCCAACAGTGTAATACAGATAATGTAAAATTTCCTGGCAGGGCGGCGCTTTGCTTATCTACCATATGGGATCATGAAAGGATTCTGAAGCTCTATGAGACTGAGATAACAGACTTTGCAATAATGAGCTGCTGTTTAATCAAGAGGTGCATCTTGCCTCACGTGGATCTCTAAGCCGCTGAATGTTTACATGATTAATGAATAATATCAGTATCTGCAATAGGCACTGAAGGGGGCAACCTCAGTGTCAAATTCCTGCTGCAGTTCAAGGATTCTGAACTTCAGCGGAATTCACATTTTATTTCTCTGGTGAGACCATTAAAAATAGAGTCTCTGCTTGTGGATGAAAGCGCACACCTCATGCTTCTCATAATCTATTAATCCATTTAGAATGTGTCAGAAACCCCATTCTCAGCCTCTATATATTTCGGCTTGTACATGTTTTGTATTTGTTATTTGGGACAAAAATAGAGCCTTTAAAACCACTTGTTTATTAATGCAGTTATATTTAGTTATATTGCCTCAAAAAAATGTCTTTCTAAAAAGCATTGTTTAGCTTAGGTCACTCAACCAGGTGAGAGCTAAAGTCAACATGATGACCATTTAAAAGTGCTGATGAGATTCTGGCATTCTATATAGGCATGCATTTTGATTGGTTTCTTATTCTTGATGTGGCTGTGACCTTTCAAGTTAATCAGAGTAGAATTGGGTGTGTGTGTTGGGGGGGAGAGCCACATGACGCTGTGGGATGTATTGACTGTTTTCAGCAGATGGTAAGAGCCATTTCAAATCCCGGTGGATGCTAAAAGGCCCCTACACCACCCTTTGTTCCCCCGCACATTTCCACATACACACTTTTGGAGCTGATGCCATAAAAATCAATCTTGCCATGACAGTGCTTCCCGTAGCAGCAAGGGGCCTAAATTTATTGGTCTAAATTAAGATCTGACCCAACACCTTTCTCTCAGAGGAGACAGGAAGTAGTGCAATTTGGACAGCAAACGGTGTGCATTAATGTTGGCAAAATGAAGGTTTTCCAATGGAGCACAACAATATATATTGCCAACTGATGTGGGAATTCACTGTTTGAATTCTCAAGTATAATATTAACCTCTGCCCAATAAACTACATATTGGTAAAACTTGGGGTTAAGATTTATTGTGTGTCATCTTGTATTTAACATATTGAATAGACTAACATGTTAAAAATCTTTGTACTTCTCCAGCCTTAATGCTTTGATTTGCAAGCAGGATTAGGCCATATTATATCAGATTAAGTACACAAAATGCTAGCAAAGTGCTAGCAAACAGTTTCCTTTATTACCTTATTCCACAAAGTCACATTCTGACCAAAAAAAAAAACATTACAACATTTAAACCACTGAGTGATCTCACCTATGTCCATCTTTTATATACAGCCTATGGGTGTCAGCTACAATGGAGCCTTTTTAGTGGCCATTTGTTGACATGTGACTCTCTTTGATGTGAATCTCTATCAGATGTACCTTGTAAATATAATTTTCTTTCTTCCAAGTAGTCTCAGTTAAACATTTCTCCCTCCAGTGTTGATGTATTTCAACTCGCTCCATTGTGAAGTAATTTATGGTTTATGCTTCAGTGTGCTTTTCACAACCACTATCATATGTTATTTGGTGCAATTTACCTCTCCTCATTATTATAAAGTGTCAGTGTCCTTGATGTGCAAAAGCCATACCAAAAAAACTTTTTAATGAAAGCACTTAGAAGGGTGTGATTCTCTTTAAAATCTACTATTTGTTTACTGGTATCAATATGCTTAATGAGCTGGAAAATAACCTGCATTCAAATGGCAGCAGTTGGTGTCCAGCTTTTCCTTTGTGGCGGTGAGAAGTGATTCAAAATTGCTCAATTCAAAGGGAGTGCTGCAATCAGAGCAAAACTAACCTCCTTATTGTGCCTCCAAGCTGTCATCTCCATGAAAGGGGCTTCAAAAACTATTTGCTGTCTCTTAGAAACCATCTAGTTAGGACAGAGCTTGTGTGGAGGTGTCCTGGATCAAAGATGTGCAGAGGTCCAAATAAAACAGAGCACAGACAAGGACCAGACAAAGTTAACAATTATATCTTTGTGCTGAGAATCTATCCACTATTACATTAATGGTAAATATTTGATATTTTATTTGAGAACAACAGGAAGCTGTTCACTGATCTCTTCTCCCTCATGGGTACAATACCATCTGCAGTGTTTAGCTCCTGTTTTATTAATGTACTGTACTAAGGCTTTGGGTTCAACATAAAGAATGTGAGTAATGTCCAATGGGCTGCTGATGTTTCAGCTCACAGAAAAGGCGATGCATTATTAATTTTGCTTCCACCATGCTGATTTTGCTGCCGACACTGGAAATATGGTCCCTTTACAGGTTAATACACTTCCAGTGAATGGTGACAGCACTTCATTTCATTAATAACATCGCACTTAACTCATCTCTGTCAGTGAAAATTGTGTGTTTGCTTTCCTCCTGCCCGTGAGGTCAGATATCAGGGTCAGCTTTACTACAGCATCCTTGAAGCTAAACGAGCTTTAATGCGTAGCTCAAAGATACAGGGGCGCAACAGAAGCACCTTAAATCTAGATCTTTTTGGGCCAAAAAGGGAGTCATGTAATACATTTTGGCCCTGGAACTACTTTTACTGAAAGCACCGTAACCTCTGCTTTTCATTATTCTCAAAGTCTCACAAACACTTTGATGCCAGCTTTTTTTCCATATTTTATTAAGTTGTATTGGGCTCTTTTCATTGAACCTTGCTAGCTTCACCTGATCTCCCTCCTAAGCTCCCCCTATCACACATAAAATGAAACAAATAAATAATGATACTCACACACTGCATAAAGTTAGTAAAGTAAGGAAATGAAGACTCCTTCCACTATTTCATAACACTGTTAACTTTAGGCTCGCATCCAACACGGGTCAGCTTTCAAATGCTCCATTTATTTTCCCATTGAGAAACTGATGCTCCATTAGCTTTACAAAAAGAATAACAATTTTCTCTTGTGCCCTCCTTACATAGAAGGCAGGAGCCTCCTGAACCTGAACAACAGATGTCAGAAAACGTTTTCAGGTGCGTATATGCTTCGCTGGCCTCCTCACACCTGTGCAATAGTATCTTCACTCTGGCAAGTCATTCAATCTGTACTCCCTGTAGGGCTAATTAAGCCAATAATTCCAAGCCCTCTCCATGTGTTCTCCTTCATTCAGCTCTAGCCTGCAGCCTGGGTTTTTCTAGCTCTTCGGCAAATCTGGTTTATGAAGTGGAGTAAAAAGGAAAGCAAAGTAAAAAAAAAGAAAAAGACAGAAAGAAAACCCTGAGGGGCAGGTAATGGATGTCCTCAGACACTTGTTATGATAGATGTCAGCGATAGCAGACCCCGGTCCCACCCCTGCATACTGGTTTTTCCAGAGCAGCAGCTCAGCAGGTAAGCAGGAGCAGGTGAAACCCTGCCTGTCTGTGGGTTACTCCTCCTCTGATGCACAGATGACCAGTGCAGCGTGAGGAAAAAGCCCAGAAGGAGCTCAGACAGTAAAAGTAGCATTAGATACTCCCACCTACTCATCCACTGTGACTGCTACTGCCCTTGAAACATGGAATAGATTAAAATATGTATCAGCACATATTGGTAAGACAATCACTCTGCCTCCTCCCGTTTCGATTTCTTAGTTTTCCTTTTCAGGAAGCATCGACAGATTCTCAGATCACTTCACATTGACATTTCAAGGGGATGATACGTATCAAGGCATCAGTATTAGTGTGATAGCATGAATGGTATCCACTGCCAACAAAGTCTCAGGCTGGATCCCAGTCCATCAGGCCATGAAATATTCATCCATAATTCCAAAATGTCTGTCATGAACACTGTACAACATCGCCCCGCTTGAATTCTGGAGCACAGCAAAATGGAGCCATACCATTGTAAGTTATGAAATATTTTTTCACACACTGGATTGGTAAATGTGTTTTACACTGTTTAGGATGCAGGGTAGCCATAGAAGTGTGTAAGAATAGAGCCTCATTGCTTCAGTATCTTGTTTCCTGATAAGGCAGAGCTGTCACAGTCGCACACTGTGTGCAGCAACATGTTTCTGTTGCAAACAGCTCTGAATTCAAGCCAAATCCCTCGACTACCTGCCATCAGACATGGTACAGTTACCACAGGCCGCAGATATATCCGCTTCTTTAGCACCCATTAGCAAGCAGACAAGGATTTATCAGTAATGTCAGGGAGGCATTAGCAGACCTAATGAAATTTCACGTTGTTCTTCAAGCAATATTATCCCTGTGACCCCACTCTATTCACTACAGCAAGGTTTAACTACTGAATGTCAAACAGCTAGCTAAGCCTGTGGCATCAATCTGGGTTGTGTTTCTTTTTTCTTTTTTTTTCTTATCCATGCTTATTTGGATTTGTGTTCCTCTCAGAATAATAGAAAATAATGACAACCCCCCAGCCCCTTTCAGTCTGAGGTGGGCTGCAAGTTAATGACATTGGGCCATGTTGCGCTTGGCTGCATCCCCACACATAATTATGGTGTGATTGTCACAAAAATCGCACTCACCACAATAGCTGCTGTAAATCCCCCTCCCCTATCTTTAGTATGCTGGGACTCCAACCATAACTGCCCTGAAATGAGTAATTAAAATTTTGCTTTATAATGATAGGTGCAGCCTGGAAATTAATTGCCATGGCTAAAATACAAATTCTGTTTTTATATGAGATCACCTGAAGTAAGAAAAGTCATAATACTTAGGTGAACTGCTTGCCCACTCACTGTGTTTATTGGTCTAAAATCATAATGTTTTTAAAGGTGTGGCCGCATGAGTGAGTGAGTGAGAAGGGGAAACCCCGTTAACATGGCTATTAGCTTCATAAACTATAAATGTAACACCATATAAAACATATAAATCTAGACTACATTTAATGAAACCTCCTTTCTTCTTTTACGGTTTTGTTTTTAGCTTTATTTGCTTTCTAATACCTCCAATAAAGCATAATCGCGTACCTTTCATTTCTTCCTTACTTCCTCAACATGTGCAAATATAAAAAGAGATACAGAATATAAGACAAAAACAATTGTAGTGAGCTGGAAAGTCAATGACCACATGTATCCTTCAACACAGCCTCTTAGGCATCTTCAGGAATAGTTCTCGAGCTTCTTGAAGGACATTCAAAGCCCTTCTTTGGATGCTGGCTGCCTTTTATTCTGGTCTCTGTCAAGATGATCCCATCACTGCTTCAATAATATCGACTTCAGCGCTCTGGGGAGACCAATCCATGACTGATGATGTTCCACACATATCCAAATATGCTTTTACTGCATTGGCAGTGTGTTTAGCATCACTGCCAGGCTGACAAATTAAGCCTCTCATTGGCAATGACAGTGCTTGGAGGGTTCTTTCTAGATCGTATTGCATGGTGGATTAAAATTTGCAATTTTCTGTGTTTTGATAATACCCTCAGTTTTGACAACATTTCCATTGCCACTGGCTGAAATGCAGCTCAAAACCATGACAGAACCTCCATCGTGTTTTGCAGGTGGCTTTTGAGCCTTTCCCCCCTGTTTCTTCCTTAAGAATGGCTTCTTGAATGACACTACTGAGACCAGTTGTGATAGGGCTTCAGTTAACACTAATTGCATCAAACGATGGGCTGGTTGCATGATGTCCTGTGCTTGAATGATTTATAGGCCACAGGACATGACAATTTCTTAACTGCATGATTTTGAGATACTATTAATCTGCTGTAGATATTTTTTAGACTGCCATGTCTTTTTTGTCCTCCATGTTTCCTCACATTTCTTTAAGGACACAGCATGCCACGATATGCAAAAATACTATTTGATGCCTGTCAAACTGTGATATCTTATTTTTATCAATGAAATTAAAGAAGTGGGAATAAATTGTACTTTTGTGACACGCTAGTAACAAAATGCCAAAAGATACCATTCAAAATCGGTGATTTACTAAGTTGTCTGTTATGTGCAGACACAACAATGGTTTATTCTTTGTTTACTGGTTAAGTGACTCAGTAAACAAAGAAAACTTTGTAATACCTCCAGAAATCCTGGAGAACTATTGCTCATTTTAATTGTAAGAATTACAGTTCGCTCTAACAATTTGGTTCCTCCTGATGTTGAGTCTGTGGCCGTAGCAATAGTTGGAACACTGAAATTAACTAAATAAGTTTGTCTAAAATGTGGCAGTCGACACAAAACAGCAAACAAGTCAAATAAAAAGTCTTTTCTCTCAAATCAGTAACAGTGACACAAAAGTGAGAAAATTTGCTGAATTAGCCACCACCAGTAAAAGTAAATAGCCTACAATGGAGTCTAAGGCTCAGAGCGGACACCTGATTACATTTGAATCAGGCATCTCGAAATCAGTCACATCAAAGCAAATGCATTATAACATATGGAGATGTGCAGAAGCTAGTTGAACAGGGTCACAGCGACGGTCTTAAATATAATGTAGAGGAAAACACAAGTAATTAGAACTCTGAGCAGTCTGATACTGAACTTTGCAATGGATGGTTTTCCAGCACGTTGTTTCTCTGTGTCTTAAATTGGGCTTCCCAAAGGAGCTGCCATTGCACCACACTGGGACAGCTTATGAGTAGTGGGGAGCTACATCGCAGACTTGGCAAATTATGAAACCAGGACACACACACACATACACACACTCTCATGTCCTGCTTCTCCCTCCTGTAGACCTCTCCTGGGACCTACCTCCAAGTTCAGGTGGTTAGTCGTCATGGTAACTGCAGTGAATGAGGGCTATTTGCATTGTTTCTGCTTTCATCTCTAAAACCATGTCATTATCCATACAGTACAGGTACTTGTGTTTATTTGCCTGCTCCAGCCTGCCTGATTGTTAGTCTATTTGTCTGTCCGCCTGCTTGTCTATCTTCTTCAGTCAGCATCTGCCTTACTTCTCCTCTGCTGTCTTTTCTCTGCAGTCAGTCTGTGCACTAGGTATCACCTTCCATTCCAGCTAAGGTGATGAGGTGGTAATAGTGGGGTAGTAAGGTGGAAGAGGGACAGTAATAACATGGAAATAGCAAAGTATTACCTCCTAATTACCTAGTAGTGTCAAAATGATTATCTTTTATCATAAGTAGTTACAGCTGAGAAATATTACACTGAAATTAATGAAATTACAGTTACCCAGCTCATATAGTCGTGTATTAATTGTTTCCAATATATTGATATACCATTACTAATTGGGTTTGCCTCCTGGGCATACAGTTGTTTCCACATTATTTCATTATTATTACAGTTTCTGACCTGTTAGTGCCCAATATATAAATTTAAAACTAATATTACTTTGCAATAAGCAGTGTTGACACAAGATCATTACTTCGTAATTTCTTGCATATTACTTTGGTAATTAGCTGGCTTTAACCTGCTATTTTCACATTATTACCCTCTTTCTTCCACCTTATTTCCCCACTAATATTACCAAGCTATAGTGTAACTGTGCATTATTCCTTACATTGTGCATTTACCAGACCTGCATCTTGATATGGTGCACAGCTGGAATGTGGCACGCGTCTTTATCCACACTCTTTGTTCTGTACTCATTAATTCATAAATCAACAAGCCGTACAAGCATACATCCTCATCTGAACTATTTATTTACACACCTGAGAGGTTTCACACAAAAGCTAGACATAAACATGTAGCTGTATCATGCAGATGAGCATTCATATTACATGTAAAATGTGCAAGGACAAAGGTTTGACGACACTAATCACATATGTGTTCTGAGGAACACCCAAGTTGTGAGGACCACTTCTGACATCTGCTGGCCATGATGTGAACATCATTTTTTAAAGTAAAACAAACTGACCAGTGATGGCAAGACGAAGCCAAACAAGCGATGACGGTTGACTTATTCACTAATTAATTTTTACCAAGAAGGCACTTATCTACAATTTGTCATCATAAACTATGAACATGTAGAACTAGAGGTAACTATTTCTTATATTTTGTTTATTACAAAAGCAGCAGCATCCTTGACTATGCAATTATGACTCAAATCTGCATGAAATTCAAAGCAGAGAAGAGCACAAAATTACGTCAGGCCAACCTGCAGCCCACCAACGATTTCTGCGACAAACTGTTAAAAAGTACACGGTGATTAAATTCAAATGCTAAGGTTGTCTCCTGAGAGATGTCTTTCCTTTAAAAAAGCAAAAACCTGCACCTCCACTCACTGCTCACAGCTGCAGTAATTGGAAAGAATTTTTAAGCAATGAAAAACACTCCCCCCCCCCCCCCCCCCCCCCCCCGCCCCCCCGCCTGTTTCTCTTTCACTGTGCCACTTCTAAATGGCTTGGTATCAACATTAAAGTGCAGTTACTGCATATACAAACACCTGTCAGAAAATGTGCATTATGGTACAAATATGTGAGGATATGTCCTGAGAGACTTGCCTCTATAAGCTCTCTCTCTCTCTCTCTCTCTCTATATATATATATATATATATATATATATATATATATATATATATATATATATATATATATATATATATATGTATATATATATATATATATATATATATATATATATATATATATATATATATATATATGTATATATATATCTGAGAAGAAAGAAAGGGGGCTTTCACAGAAGGATATATAAAGGGCCCTGCATTCAGCTGCGTTTCATTGTGAGTATGGATATAGCCTAAGCCCGTTTTTCACAAGCCGAAGAGCTCGTTGCTGAATTCACATATCCATATCCAATTGCTCAGTGTTTTGTCCACACCAATTTCCACCTCTCCGCGGCATGGTTCATTTCAGAACAGCGCTGCATTCTGAAGTCATTGTTTGTGAAATAGACAATTTTACCTGTAAATGTTTTGTTTTGACGAGCAAACATCAAGCCAGAACAGCCAAGCAAGATAGACTCCAACAGAGGAATAATGAGCCTTTTTCCTTAAACGGGATCCTTTGTGGTATGCATTGGCACTTAGGTATAAAGAAAACAATCACATATTTATGCAGAAAAAGAAGCTGTAAATGCAATTTTGACAATATAGTCACTATCCTGCAGAGAGTTGTTTGCTACAGTAATAGTGTTCGTGTTTTGCAGGCCATGAATCCAAAACAATGCGCTAAAAGACACTAAACAGGCCCTGTTCAAATGAGAGTTATTTATATTTGAGTCCCTGTGCATATGAAAATACTGACTAGTAGAGTTTTAACAATTATTTTGTGACATTAGAAGGGGGCAAAAGTGAAGTTAATTAAATTCATTATATTTTTTGAAGAAAAATAAAATTCTGTTCTGTTTTCTCATATAGGCTTCCTTCAACCCGCAGTTCAAGACAGGGGATGGATCCTAAAGCTAAAGCTCAAAATAAGCTACAGAGTGGACGCCGCAACCAGCATGTGAGGATATGATGGGTGCTGGAGAAACATGTGCTGGCACTGAAAGCTTAATCCATCTTATCGATGACAGGTCGGTGTCTCCGTGGAAGCCATACGATCGATTGCACTTGATCCGCTTAAATATCAGGAGTGCTGACATCCCTCTCATCTCCGTGTCTCACCCAATCAGGATTGATTGCAGCACTTCCACAGTCCTCCATGGACAAGTGACTGGCATTAGTTCCTCATGTTTAATATTGATGATACTACACACTGATCCCCTAACAGCTGTCTGCTGTGCTGGGGAGAGGCTTAAAAAAATCACTGATTATACAGTGATCTCTCATTCAATACCAGTTTTCTAATTATTCACTCACCTACTTACTCTGAAATGCAACTGATAAATGTATTTTTTTATTTATTCTTTTAAATGAATATATATATATATCAATTGGCATACATGTAAATAAGAGTGTAAGGAAGAATTACTGTAATGCAGAATTTGGATTATAAAAATCAATTCATATAATTTAAGAAAAAAGAGGAAACCAAATATAATGTTTCTGAGAGGCTGAGATGAGAGTTTTGTAGGCAAATCAAAGGAACGTGTTGACAAAATGCAGTCAAATTGTGATGCAGTGGTTGGGTTCAAATAAATAGTTTAAACCATTAATTAAAAAAAAAAATCTCTCAAACAGTAAAGCTCACAAAAATTCACCAATGATGTTGATTTAATTCAGGTCTGATGTGCTGCCGAGTGGACATTAAGGAGTTCAATGTATTCCTTGCTTTTATGTATTACATTCTCTTGTCTTTGAAAGAAGAACAAAACAGAAGTGCTCTCAAAAATTAAGCATGGCCGTCACACGTGAATCAAACAAAATATGTGAAGGACACTGTCAGTGCTGTGTGAAAGAGTTGTTGGCATTGGAGATTTACAACACTCAAGATCCTCGATGGTGTAAACCATTGCATCTTTGTAAAAGATGTTTTTCTTGAACGTCTGACCTGTTTTGTGAGATAGCAAGTTGAGATGATTTTTAATTATTATCACAAGTTAGAAAGCTATTTATATAAAGTGACATGCAGTATCAGGCTATTATTCTATTTTATTTATATAGTGCCAAATCACAAAAACAGGCATCTCAATACACCTTATTGTAAGACAAAGACCTCATAATAACAGAGAGAAAATCCAAACAATCAGATAAACCCGTATGAGCAAGCAGCTGGCGACAGTGAGAAAAAAACCTCCCTTTTAACAGGAAGAAATCTCAGACAGGCTGTGGGAGGGACAGCCATCTGACATGGGGGTGAGGGGAGGGGAAGAGAGCCAGAGTTTAATAATAACTAATGATTAAAGGCAATGTGGTGTATAAACACATAGTAAAAAATAATGAGTGAAGAAGAAACAAGTACATCATGGGAAGCCCCCACCAGCCTAGGCCTATTGCAACATAACAAAGGCAGGGTTCAGGGTCACCTTATCCAGCCTTAACGATAAGCTTTATCAAAAAGGAAAGTTTTAGGCCTAATCTTAGAAGTAGAGAGTCTCTGTTTCTCACACCCAAACTGGGAGCTGGTTCCACAGAAGAGGGGCCTGAAAACTGAAGGCTCTTTAGAAACTCTAGGAACAGAAATAAACCTCCAGTCTGAGAGCAAAGGGCTCTATTGGGGTGATAGAGTACTATGAGGTCTTTAAAACAAGACAGAACCTAATTATTCAAGACGTATGTGAGAAGTATCTGGTTAGACACCATGTTTCTAAGACTTTTAGTTGCACACCTTAGTTTTATTGAGGAAACAGGAAATCCGATGTCTTCCAGGCTTTTATGTCTTTAAGACATGTCCGTAATTTAACTAATTGGTGAATTTTATCTGACTTCATGGACAGATAAAGCTGGGTATCATCTCCACAGCAACATAAATTATATGCATTCTTATAATATTGCCTAAGGTAAGCATGTAGAGTGTAAATAGAATTGGTCCCAGCACAGAACCCTGTGGGACTCCAAAAGTAACCTATTGTGTGCAGAAGACTCCCAATTTACCATGAACAAATTGGAATCTATTAGATATGATCTAAACCACTGCAGTCCAGTATATTTATTAATTAGAGCATGCTATAATAACTGTGGTGTAGTGATCAGCACTAACTGACTACTACTATCAGAGAAGAACTTTCATAATGAACATTTTTGCAAGCCAAATATTAGAAAACACGTAAGCATATGAAAACATTGTGCAAACCTGTATTAATCATTGTCTAGAAAATCCATCATCACAACCTTAAGTTTAGAACTGCATGACAAGATGACATCTCAGACACCAGCAAGGAAGGCACAATGAAATTTGCTACCTCACATTCAACCACCGCATCTAGCAGTTCGATGTAATTGGTCCTTCCTGTTACACATCTTGTCGCCAATATTCAAACTGTCAGGGAAAAAATAATAATAATAATGTTTTGTTCTTTTGTTGTAGATGCATTTTAATCTGCAGAGATACACAGACTCTATCCTGTGCCGCTTCACAAAAAAGCCACCTCGTGTTTTGCCATGTGAGCAAATTAAATTGGAAGTAGTGACAGCCGGGTGCTCCGTTTCCATTAATAAAGCTCTGATATGGTGTAAAGGGAGTGCATGCATCTACTGTGAATTTCTTGCTGGCAGTCTGAATTCAGCGCAGAAATGGTGGAGTCCTCTGCTACCTTAAGAAGCCCCTTATAGAGAGATTCTTATTTTAAGTCAAGTTTGAATCGCTGTTGCAGAGAGCCCAAATAGTATCAAAAACAAGCCTTAACAGCATGGAACGGATATGTCTTAAGGATTATAACTACATTATCCTTTCCACACACTACAGAAAATGTCCTAATTTGTGATCTGGTTTGTGTGAATGCTCTATCCTGAGGGACTTGCTGATGGCTTTCTGAACTGTTTGGTGGTGTCTTATATTTGTTAAATACAAAGCACCTGCTCGGCGTCCTCACGGGGCCTCCTAACAAAGTCATTGACCTTTTCTCTGACATCGACTGTATTTCAGTTCAGAGAACACTCAAGCAGCCGAAGCTGCAGAGATGTGGGCTGTGTGCCATGATTAACACTCTTCCCTCCCAATCTCTGACAACCACAAGGGCCACTCTCCTCGCGTGATACACTTCTTCTGAAATTGAATCCCCTAGTTTTTTTCTTGGTTTTGATGTAATCGCACTTGGTACCACCGCTTCTCACGGGCCACCAATTTTTTTTTTTTCCATTTCCAGCAATAAAGTATTATGTGTTAGCTGACTTCAGCAGCAGCTCCTAAAATGGGTTTGGTGGTTTTCAGGTCAGTACGGGTATTCATCAGAGCTGTTCCCTGCTGAGGATGTAATGATCAAAGTTTGTGTGCCACAGACTTAGCACAATTTACAGTACTCCCAAGTGCCCTTGCACATCACTCTGCATGGCGCTCAGCTTATCGTGGTTCAGACCAATTATATGACCCGATGACGAGAATGCAACTGCTGTTCTGTACCAGTGGTTTACCAAATAAATAAGTGCTTAATGACCCTCTCACTCCCCCTTTTCAACTTAATTAGGGGGGGAACAGATTTGTTGGATGGATGACTCTACAGCAACAGACTGTGAATCTGAAACAGGGGACTGCCAGCCCTCCATTCATTGTGCGTATTGTTGAGTGCAGCTGCTTGATTGCTACCCAAGCCACTTAACTATAGCTGACCACCAGCAGGCCCAGCTGTGTGGCTTCAGCCATTTTAACATCCTGCTGCAGCACATTTGGAGGGAAACAGTTAAAACGGTCATGCAACTAATTCTGGTGGCTAATGTGTCTCTGTAATGATGTGCTTATATATGTGCGCGTGTTTCACTGATGGATAACTATTAAATATATCTCTCACTGTTTTTTTATCTTTTACAACAAATAAGGGAGAGTAAATGATGAGTCACTACAGTACAGTAAATCTCCATCTGATTGGTCTACAGATGACAAAAAGAGAGAGAAAAAAGCAAAGCTCAAAATTCAGCAGTTTGAGTTGAACGTGTAACACCGTGATGTGGCTATGGCCGGTGATAATCACCTATTTAACCTTTAATTTTAAAAGAAACTTAGAAGGGACATGTATTGATTTCTTTGGTCAATAATTTAAAACCCCAAATGTAATAATAAGATTGCTCCCTACTGGATTCACATCTTGGCTGTCGACCTACCCAGAGGCTAACTTACCATCATAACTGGTTTCATAGGAATTGATTTATATTTTAAATAAGTACCTACCTGTATATCTGTTCTGTATATAATAGAGAAATGATTAACAACACCCCAAAACACAATACTTTTAATACGGTTCACACGGTCCTGATGGTCATCTTCAGTTTTATTTGACTGAATCATTGTCTGTTAAGCTGTATGTCTGTGATATTCAAGGACTTTATTTCAAATTTTTCCTTCTGCATTTTGTGGAGTCGAATGAAATTCTGTCGTGAATGCAAATATTTGTGAGATTTAAGTTACATAAGGTTGACATGCAGTAAACGTGACACTGAAACAAACACAAATGTGGATCATAACATCACATCGCAGAGGGATGATGAAATGAACTAAGTATATACAAAATTCAACAGACCTGGGATTTATGATAAATTGATGTAACAATTTTGTTGCAGTTTCGTTTAGACTGACCCACCCGTTAAGGAGAAGATAGGCTTCATACAGATAAACATGCATATGTATGCTATCATCATTACGGTTGATCATGCAGTAGATTATTTTATCAACTTTTATAACCAGTTTATTACTTTTTTCAAAACTGCCTAAATGCTAAAAGGGAAAATGACAATAGCTCTAAAATTGTTTGCCTGCTTTGAAAACCAAGCCAACTGTGCCCACAATTATTATTAAAGTCATTCCCTTTGCTTTACATATCTTAAGACCCCTAAGAAAGACAGTAGAATAACCCCTCCCTCTCATACACCAGCAAAAGCCATGTAAGTTTAATGATTAACACAGCAGAGGCCAAAAACAACCAGAATCTGAGAATAAAAGGAAGAAGATTAGCGTGCCTCAAGTAAAGGTAACTTCCACTCATTCTCCATGCTGAGGCAATTACGATCTTATTCAGCGACAGCTGGCTGGATGGACTTCTTTGTTTTTGTGCTTCTGTATAATGAAGAGTCTTATGTGACTCCTGTTGAAAATGCATCCTGTTCATGGTTTGACATCATTATCTTTTTCTTATCCCTGTCCTTTCATGCAAAGTTTGCCTTTGCGGTGCTTGCATCTGTAAATATTTTTTGCCATATGGTCTATGGTAAATGGTAAATGGCCTGTATTTATATAGCGCTTTACTAGTCCCTAAGGACCCCAAAGCGCTTTACATATCCAGTCATCCACCCATTCACACACACATTCACACACTGGTGATGGCAAGCTACATTGTAGCCACAGCCACCCTGGGGCGCACTGACAGAGGCGAGGCTGCCGACACTGGCGCCACCGGGCCCTCTGACCACCACCAGTAGGCAACGGGTGAAGTGTCTTGCCCAAGGACACAACGACCGAGACTGTCCAAGCCGGGGCTCGAACCGGCAACCTTCCGATTACAAGGCGAACTCCCAACTCTTGAGCCACGATCGTCTAAACCGCTGCTTTACAATAGGGTCTAAAGTAGCTAACAACAAACTAGCAACAAAGTAACAAATCAACTAACAACTGATCGGCCTGTCTTTTCCCTCGTGTTTCCCTGGGATTATAAAATGTTACATAATGAGCCACATCTCATTAAACTAGTAACATTTCAAATATTTTCATTTTTAATGATCCCCAGCTGTTTCTGTGTCTTTATGGCGATGGCAGCTGTCCCCTGAAAGCAGTAGATGATGCTGTCTTATTCACAGACACGAGTATCTGTGAAACGCAGTGAATGGAAGTGATGTACCTGCTAACCCCTTTTTAGAAATGAGCCTCTGCCATCACCTTTCAAAAAGCCGAGCATTCCTTACGGCTAATAAATCCAAGGTGGTAAACGTCCAGGGTCAGACTTGCCCACAGAGCTCAGATCATGTCCAGCAGGTACAGAGAGTGCTGTCCTCAGACATCCAATAGAAAATGAGTAATAAGGAGTATTTTGAACACTCAAGTAGTTTAGTAGGTTTGTAGAGCTGCTGAGCAGCAGACATATCTGTCCTTCAGTTAGGTCTGTCCATAGTGCACCACGACACTTCTTCCTGATAAGTCTCACAGCATCACCGAAAAAGGTGTGTTAAGATGTGTTTATCCCTTCAAATATTGCCAAGGGCCGGGCACTAGTCCAAGTCTCTCGCTCTCTAACACACAGCCTCAGCCAATCGCACCGCTGTTGTTGCAGTCCAGCTGGCAATGAAAGGGATGCTTTGAAGTTGGTAGAGGCCAAAAAATCTGCTGGAATTGCATGAAGGGTAGCGGTTATGAGTGCTTCTGCCAGTAGTAAATATACTTTAGCTACTATGCTTGAGAAAACGTTGAAACAGTTGGAACAAAGAGCTTTAAATGACTATAACTAAGATCTTTTTTCTTCTTCTTTTTTGTGTAGCCTCATAGTTTAGTTCTTTTTTTTACTTCATTAGTGGGAAGATTGTACACTTATTACTGATTATCACACAGACAAATTAAATACAGAGGACATTTGTGTCTCTGTGTATCAACATTTCAGCAGCAAAAAAGTACCATGTTCATATTTTGCCTCTTTAAATGAGACTTGCGACATTCAACACTCATTCAGCAATATTAAACATGCAGCATAATGATCACTGATTGCAAATTGGTACCAATTATTTCATCAGACACTTTCCATTCTAGAAAAAAATATGTAATTAACATAAAAATGTACATGAAAACCACTTTTGGACTTTTGTCTACTCCATTTGTATAAAATGCGTAATTAGGCCACAATAACCAGACGATTGCACTAACATGTGACGAGACAATGGGAAAATAATATTCTTACCACCAGATTTCGCTGTAAAGAACATCTAGCATCAAATATCTTTTGCTCACTTGCCAAAGCTGTAAAAATCGTCATGCGCATAAATCAAACAAGACCTAAAAAACAAAAAGATTTCTCTACATCTGTTGGTCCCTGGACATTATAATTTGAGCTTGCTGGCCTCCACCGAGCCTGTAACCAGGCCTGTGTCCCATTTTCACAACACTGATTATTCTTTAGCTTCGGATCAGAATGAATCAGTGATCAAAGACCAGCTGGCTTTTCACAGTTGGAATCCTGAGCTCGATCCTAGATATGAAAGAGAATTGCTCTCTGACACCTGTTGAACTAAAGAACTACAGTTGCGTCTAACAAGAACTATTGATTTGGTAAGTGGATCAAACAATGCAGCTCATGATAAAATGTCATAGAAAAGATGGCAGTATGCTAGTGCGAGAGCCTTCTGGGAATTTTGGGGGTCGTGCAGAAATGAAGAACCTTTTGTGTTGAAATACTTTCTCTGTTGGCTTGACAGTGAACCCAACTCTTGTCCTGTTTGGTTGCAGAAGGGTTAACTCTCTTAATGCAATATCTGTGATGCATTTCAGATGTCCAAGGACCCGTGAATTCCTGCCCTGATAAGCTGTCAAGAGCATTGCCCTGTCTACAAATTGTGTATGAATGTGTGTGTCTATGCACGCGCGCGCATGTGTGTGTGTAGTGGGGGAATTGAGAGAGCGAACGGACAGCCTCAAGGTTATATGCTATTAAAAACAAGACTGCATAAATTCCGTCTAATAATTCATAATAATAACCCCCCCGTTTGTTGGTTGCTTGTTTATCCCACATTCATTAACATGCCAGCCTCATGGTGCTCATACTGCAAAACGTCTTAGGAGTGGGAGTGAGCGAAAATGATTAGAGGGCATATGGAAATGATTATAACCTGCTGAAGTGGAAGCATCCCAGATCCACAACACTCATATACATACCCTTATGAACAGTGAGGATTAAGTAAGTCGATTAGTAAGTAGTCCTTCATGAAAGTGTACATTGTATATGTGTGTGCGCTGTGGGTTGTGGGTGTGGGACTGTGTCACTGTCTGCGCTTCATTACGCTCAACTATCTTGGCTCTCTTTCAGTCTCCTTGGCCGTCACTTCCTTGTTCATGATCTGAGAGACTCCTGTGGTGCCCTTGAGTTTAGAGCCTTGGTTTTTCCTGTTTGAAGCCAAAAACAGGAATTCTTGTCCCCCAAGTTCTTTCTAAATATCTCTTTGCCTTTGCTTATATATTGAGTAAATACCAAAAATGCACCTTTTGAATGCACCGTAAAGTAGCAAAATTACAAATGACAGTAATGCTATAATCAGAGTAATTGCCGGAAGAGTGAGGCATTTTTCTTACTGTTTCAAAGCAGAAGACAAACAGTCAAACTTAACCAAAGACCATGAAACCTGTGTTGTTGTGCAAGTTCAGGAAGTACAAAATAATATGACCCTCTATCATAATTCTGTTAATTAATTAACTTTTTTTTTTAACACAGGAGAGTGCAATGACCTGATGAAGTTAAAATTGATGATCAGAATCAGGAGGAAAGGTGATTTAAGTGGCGTTGAACATGTCGTGGCTGTTGTACTGCTCTACTGATCTAATGGGATTTTCCCTCAGAATGATCTTTACAGTTTACAGAGAAGGGATTGAAAAAGTCTCCAGTGAGCAGCAGGTTTCTGGGAGGAAATGCCTGATTCATGCCAGAGGTCAGAGGAGAATGGCCAGACTGCTTTGAGCTGCTTAGTAAGGCAGAAGTGACTCAAATAACCACTTGTTACAACAAAGATATGCAGAAGAGCATGTCTGCAGCAGCCCAGTTTGAAACAGATGAGCTACAGCAGCAGAAGACCATACCAGGAGCTAGGTCTATCAGCTAAAAACAGGAAACTGAGGTTACAGTTTGCAAAACAAAGTTGGATAACAGAAGGTCTGAGAAATGCTACCTGGTCTGATATTTCTCAATTTCTGCTGCTACATTTGGATGATAGATGGATCCATCCTCCCTTGTATCAACAGGTCAGGGTGGTTGTGTAATGTTGTGGGGGATAGTTACTCGGTGCACTTAGTACCAGTTAAGCATTATTAAATGTCAGAATTCAAGTATTGTTGCTGACCATGTCTATTCCTTTATTACTATAGTGTACAAATCTTGTGGTGGGAGAGGGATAATGCACCATGTCACCGGCTTAAAAAGCTCAGATCATTGCAAGGGACTTTCACATACAACTGCACCATTACGTTCTTTTCTATGGTTTGTACCATTTCCTCTTGCATCGAGCAAAGTGCAGCAGGCTGGGGGACACTTGTGCATGCCACAGTCAAAGTTAAACTCTAAGGGTTGCACTGTTCTCAGGACAGTGGAATGTATATTCATGCATCTAACAGAAATACAGAACGGCAGGAAGCAGGAGCGCATAATAAACAGAAAGACCAAGAGCAGCCAGAACGAGTGACGTAGTCCAGGCAGAGCATGAAGGCCAGTGCAAAACAAATTTTGGACTCTTTGCTCAACCTAGCAGTCATTGAAGTGCACGCCACTCTTTATGTGACTTCTTGGTTTCTTGAACATGACACTGAGTTCACTGTACTCAAATGGTCTCCACAGTCACCAGATCTAAATCTAAGAGAGCACTTTTGAGATGTGGTGGGAGGGAAGATTCGCATCACAGGTGTGCAGCAGAAAAACACTGTGTGATGCTATCGAGTCAATAATGATCCAAATCTCTGAGGAACGTTTCCAGCATCTTGTTGAATCTGTGCCACAAAGAATTAAAGTAGTTCTGAGGGCAAAAGAGGTTCCAACTCGGTACAAGCTAGGTGAACCTAATATAGTGGCCAGTAAGTGTATATGCCGTTACAAGTTTATAAAGAATAAGGTCAACATATGTCCATGTAGTCCCTCTGCATGCATAGTTTATGATTAAAACTGCTCTAAACATTCCCCTTCAGATGGGTTTCTCCACTATTGTCACTCTACGATGATAAAGAAAGGAAAAATTCTAACTATGGCCACAGTTTGCAGGGGCCAGTAAATCAGAAGAAATTCGAGCTGAACATTCATACAGTGGATGAACCGAGGGGCTGCACTAGGGCCCAGTATAAAATAAATAAGGATTATTTTCAACTATGAATTAAGCATACTCCAGCAGAATCCAACAAGAACATACTGACAAAAAATATGCAGGAAGTGAACAAGTCTCGCTCTGTTTTGGATTTGATTTTAAAATTTGTCCAGTGTAAAGGTGACAGGAAATGAGGAAGGAGAAAGTAGCAATGCAATGAATCAAAGGTCACCAGCCAGATTTGAACCCATTACATTGTGGATACATGTTCTGCATCTTAAATCCCCAATGAATTCCAAACAATTCATCATCACTTGCTGTATCAAGAGGCCGGAATATTAATGTATTCCTATTCAGTTTCCTCATTAAAAATGTCACAGGCTCCAAATCTATGCTCAGACTGAAGATCAGTTAAGCAACAGCACACACACATATTCACAAAAGTATGTAACCTGAAGTCCCTGTGCAACTCTGCTGACTGAATGCAGAAGCTAAATGACCAAAAGGAAAGAAGTGGGTTTCAACCTTGAGTGTAGGAATTTAGAAAGTCAAAATATAGTGGATAGTGAACTGCTGTGCATTGCCTCAGAGGTAGAGCAAGTAATTTTTTAGGCTATTTATTAGAAAATAAGGATGTTGCACTCTTGCATAAATATACATTGATTAGTGTGATGTTTATGTATACTGTATATGGCCAGAGACCAGCTACATAGGTAGTAGGCCTTATAAGTTACTTTCAATTTAAAGATCTGAAATAGCTCTTTCAAACTATATAAGGCCATTTAACATTGGTGCATTATATCATCTCTTTCTCATTATGTCTCCTCCTCCCTCGTTGCCACCTAATCCTCTTCTTCCTCACTTCAAGCTAACAGTGTTAGATTCATTTCAAAGAATGTTGCACGGACACTGGCTAACGTCAGCTAACAGTGCCAAACAGCAGCACTTAGTAAGAGAAAAGTTAAAGATACTTTACACCTTCCTAAAGAGTAAATAGACCTGGATATTCAGCAATATTGACAGCTGAGGTAAACAGCAAGCAGCCAGGCCACACTGTCCACAGATTTGTTTGTCCTACTGCGGACACCGTAGTTAGGATTATGCACTTGATTTGCAGCTGACTGCAATCTGCAACCTACTGACATCTAGTGGTGAGATTTTAAAAACTGCACCTTTAACTTTATTATAGGGTCCCCTGTGGTTAATTTTGATTAAACAACTGTCTGTCTGAAAACTGTCAAGCACTGAATAATAATTAATATTAATAAAACTGTTTTAAAGTTAAGTTATTCAGAAAAGTCTGAACTCTGCTATTTAAAAGACAACATGAGTTTTAGATGAAATTAGTTTCTACAAAGTAGCAAAGCTTACCTCTTGAGGAAAGCAGTTAGGATGGTCAAAGGAGCTGCAGCAGCACGCAGCACTGACATAGCTGTATCAGCAGAGTAATAACGATTGCAATGAGCGGAGAATATTAGCAGTGCTGAGCGTCTGGATGTTATTAGCTGCGTTTGGAAACCCCCATTCAATTTCAGAGATGTAAGTCTGTTCGGTCTGACAGTGATGGAAAGAAGTCATTCTCCTTCTTCACTCCTGAGCTGTAGCTACAGTGAGGAATAAGACAAAAGGCACTCTCAGAACACACTCAGTGCCAATTACCTCAAATGCCACACTGATGTGTGTTCACTCTTGAACTTTCTCACTGAAAATGTCACTTTATGTGGAAATAGCAAGTAAACAGCATTTGACACCGATTGCTGCTTTTGCCACTTTCAGTAATGACTGCAGCCTTGTTCCGTCTCAGCCTAGATGGGCTTCACTGCTGCTTGTGCACGTCTATGTTGCGCCGTTACTCATTGCTATGTATTTTTACATTTTGCTTTATATTGCGTTCTATTGTTTCGTGCTAGCTGCTGCTAAACTGCGTCACTTTATGTCGAGCCATCGTTGTGTTCTTGCACTTTCTTTTTGTTCTCTAGTAACCAGCAGGATGCTGACAGGTCAACAGCCTCCCAACCAAAGATAAAAAAAAAGAGTCATGTCTCTAAAAAAGAGGCCTCAAGCAGCAGTGAGAGAGCAAGCGGTGGCTGCGGCAGACTATGTGATCACGTTTACAATGGCGCTTGAAAAACTGTAAAGCCTTAGACTTTTCTATATTTCTGCATAAATATGATCTAAGACATCATTGTGGTTTTAACTCCGAGTACAAAGAGAACATGAAACAATAATACTCATCCTTTTTTATTTATGAAATGTCTGCAAAAGCATGAACTTTTGCCTTCACTGTCTGTTTGTGCAGCAATAAGGGTGAATTTAGATTTTCTTCATGGATCAGTATCCTGACATTTTTCTGTAGAATTTGCTGTTAAACAGGTCCAAACAAAGACAATGAAGCTTGCTGTGTGTGTAAGTTCTGTAAAGCTATAATCACTCATCTTCCTGCTTTCCTTGGTGTTTGAGTTGCCAGCCTGATCTTTACATCACATGCACTTTATACCACTGTCAAACTCGGATGATCTGATATCCTCGTGTTGGTGTTGTTCCCAGACCATCATGAAAATGTTGTTCCAGGTTCAACATTGCAAGTGACCAATCACATTGTTGTGACGTTATTCTTTTGCGCGCCAAGCCATTCGTGCATTTATGAAATTCCAATGTTGCAAGGACAATATCAATTCTGCTTACTGTTTATTAAAGGGTTACGGTTAGTGTTAGGGTCAGGGTCCGTTGATCGGCGGAGAGAGGCGGTTTCACGCAGCTTTAGTACAGTTTTTTGTTTTACGCCGGTTTTTCCCGAAGTCGCAAAAGTATGACGTCACAACATTCTGACTGGTCACTTGCAATGTTGATCCTGGAACAACATTTAGTATGATGATCTGGGAACAACACCAACACGAGGATATCAGATCAACCGTCAAACTCAGTTCTGTTTCCCAATCATTTTCTTACCCAGTGAGCCCTTGTCCGAGTGCTCTTCTGTCCCTCTGCCTTTCAGACTCTCATGCATGTGACCCATTTCCTCCTGGTCAGTTAGACATCTTCAACCAAGTGTTCCCATTAACGACAAACTCTTTCCTTGAAATGAATTCCAAATGATTTTTCCATGTTTAACTACCACCATATTGTTTCACATATGGAATAAGGGTGGCAGATACCTACTCCACCAAAGGGAGTAGCTCTGTATGTTTGATGTGGCAGAATTTTTAACACCAGACGCCCTTCCTGACACAAAGGGATTTGTGTTTCCAGCTGGAATTGAACCAGCAACCCCTGACTTGCCAAGCAAATGTGTAACTCATAACACCATAGAGACACACACAGATGGGGAAATGGTCTTCTGTTGAAATGGGTTGTTTCTTTTCTCTAAACAGAGCTGTGCCTATTTAAACTAAAAAAAAGTCAAAAAAATAAAAAATTCTATTTTGGTCTCATTCACAGCCTTCTGTCTTTTTCGTGTGATATTTAACAAACTGCAAAGGAGCAGCGGTGTTCTTTTTGAAGAGCAGTGGCTTTCTTCTTCCAGCCCTGCCATGTAGACCATTGTTACTCACTGTACTGCTGATGTTGGTTTACATGTCTCCTTTGTTATAATTCCTGCAGAGGTTAGCTGTGGATCTGAATTTCCTCTATTAGTTCAGAATCTGTCTGAATGTGGGTTTTTGGTACTGAAGCTCCTTTTTACTTTTTTTCCACCCTGGTGAGTATCAGCAGCTCCTTTGTAGTGCCACAATTCACATCCTCTGACATGCGTTATGAAGAACAGGCTTTGATAGAGGCCTGTTGTCCTGCTGTTTAAATAAAAACATGGTGCCCACTCAGACCTGAAAGTCAATTTACTGATGGAAAAATCTGCGGTTTTACTTTCAAATGAACTGCCAGTCCAAAAGGTTCACATACGTTTGCCCCCCCCCCCCCCCCACCACCAAAAAAAAAAAAAAAAAATCTAGATTTTTCTCTGTAACTGAATAACCAAGCCTAATATTTTGTCTTTTACCTTGTTTGCTAAATTGGATGTTCTCTATCGACTTTTCTGACCTGCATTAATATCTGATGAAAAGACGTATTTATGCAGACGTTTTTTTAATTTTTAAAATGGCTCTCCAACTGTTAATTAAACAGTCTATTACAATAACAATGTGTCTGTCCAGTGCAAATCCTTTCATTTGTACATGTCCATGTGGCACACTATGTCTATTATGTGCTTACTAGTGCAGGTACATGAATTTAAATGAGGTAGAGTGTGTCGAATTGTCTTTGTGTGAGTGCATCTACTGTCTGTTGACACTATATTTGTATATATAAAGAAAATTACAGGTTAACAGGGATGGGGCCTGAAGAGACCCAGAGGGCTCGCTCATTATGAGCACATTGCATTCAAATGCAAAAATACTCTATTACATTTATGTCAGTACAGTAAGAAAAATACACTTTGAGAGTAACAGTACTCAGTGCAGGCAGTACTAGAGTAAAAAGTCCAGTGTCCTTACCGCAAAAATATGTAGTATGAACAAATTCAATTAGACTTTACCAGCATGGTTTCCAAAAAGGAGGCATGCCAGTGTTAGCCTCTCCAGCTATTCTGATAAACCCAATAAAGCAGGCAAAGGTCTGGCCATTAAAGCACAGCTAAAGCCCTGAAAAGCAGCTTTAATCTAACAATTGACTCAGTGTAGCTATTAGAAGACACGCAACTGCCTATTTGCAAAATTCTCTGTAATTTCTAAATTATGTCTGTACACTTTTTCCAGAAAGTTTCTCCCTGCTGTGTGTGACCTTCTTGGTGTGAAGTGATTCACAGCATGAAGATGTGGGCAGATTCAAGTCCACTTGCATAAATTAGTCCAGCTCCCTCCCTGTCATATTTTTTTTCAACCGGGTTAGTGGTGCTTGACCCTGTTCTCAGTCGATAGGCTTGCAGAGAATGCAAGAGTCTTGATAAACGGTGCTGGGCAGTAACCTCTCGAGGGATGTGCATGTGTGAGTGCGGTTTTCACACACAGAAACTGCTGCTGCTCTGCTGACATGGGTCACAGTGGCAGGTTGGAGAAGCAGGATGAGAAAGACGTAACTGGGGTCAGGGTCACTGACAGCAGAGGAGAGTCAGCTAACAGTGTTGGTGACACAAGGGTTTTTGTTTGACACGCTAGCATAAATGGGATTTGGGATAGGTGCTGTGTTATTCTGTGCAAGGTGCTGTAAAAGTCCATTTGTGTAGTAAGAGTTGTAATGCATTTAGCTGTATTTAGCCATTGCATTTAACTCTCCATCTCCCAGGTTGACGTGCCACCCAGTGAAAAGCGTTTACAAAGGGTAAAACAAACAGAAGCATCCTGCTTAAGAAATCATCCATCCTGCAAATGGAGCCTGAGTTTGGACAACCGTGTCATACTTGTTACAGTTTATAACCAACCAAGACACTTTACTATAGAAAACCTCGGGTATCTCATATTTCCTGTTCAGAAGTGTATGAGTCAATATAAAATTACTTAATGCCAAAGTGTGCACAATCACAGCTTGAGCAGAGTTGACTTCCCATCAAATTAGATTTTTGTATTTTTTTCACCCTTCATTATGTGTAAATGAAAGCCAGTGGTCCCGGCACTATTTACAGTTTCACTGAAAGTGTGTTATGTTGCTTTCAAGTAAGTTTGAACTCATATATTTTTAATTCTCCTCAGATAAATTGCATTCAAGCTCTGTAGCCTTTTTTACTGGGTACATCTCTACAATCGAAGTACATATTAATACAACAGCTCTGCCACATATTCGGTTCCATACCTCTTCATATACACACTCACAGACATTGTGTTGGGTAAACCTTACTAGTACAGGTGCTGGAAACATTCCTCGGAGATTTTGGTCCATATTGACATGCTGGCTCTGCACAGTTGCTGTGGATTTGTTGGCTGTACATCCATGATGTGAATCTTCCAATCCCCACCACTTCCCAAAGGTGCTCTGTTGGATTAATATCTGTATAACTGTGGAGGTCATTTCAGTACAGTAAACTCGCTGTCATGTTTGAGAAACCAGTCTGAGATTATTTGAGCTTTGTGAGGAAGTGTGTTACTCTGCTGGAAGCAGCTATTATTAATGTGTACACTGCTGTTGTGACATAGTCAGCAACAATACTCAGGTATGTTTAAATAATGTGCAGTTGGTACTAGTGTATAGATAGATTGTTTGGTTGATTGTTTGGGCCATTAAAATTTGCACTGTGGGATACTTCACAGTTCATCATGCTACTTCTATCAGCAATCACATCATCAATAAACACCAGTAAACTGGTTCCACTACCAGCCATACATGCTCATGCCATACTTTTGTCTTCACAATGTCAGATGACGTGGTTTGGCTCAGATCGTGAGCTGTTTCTCTAATTTTTCATAGTTTTGTCTTTCCCATCATTCCTTAGTTTAATTAGTCCAGTTTCCAGAACTACGCTGGCTCCAGGTCGAATCAGTGATTTCCACTTTGTCGTAAACCTTCTGTATTTCTATTCATGAAGGTGTCTGTCTTGTAGACTTTCACAGTGATACACCTGCTTCCTAAATAATGCTCGTTTTCTTATCCATGAAAACACTTCTATGCACACTGAGTGTCTTCTGTGGTCTTTTCATGTTGCTGAGCTGGTCAATACATTCATTCTTTTTAACAATGCACTTCTAAATTTCTTGCTGTCTGTCTGATAGGTTTGTTTGGGTTTTTCAGCCTAATGATGACCTCCATGACAGCCACTAACTTCTCGTTCACCCTCATATTTAAAAATACAAAAAAAAGCTATGAAATACAAGTTCATCACTTTGAATAAATTTCCAGTGTTATATCTACTTTATTTATCGAGAAATAACAAGGTGCCTTACCTGGACATGAAATTGCGTGTCAGTCAGTTTTATGAAGTCTGCACTGTGATCACATATGGATTAATTTGATTTATAATCGTCTGTGGTATCATACTGAGGAAAAACTGCAAGAACTGAGTCTTTGTGTTTAAAGAGGACAGCGTAGAACATGCTGCATGCTCCATTTCCACATTCATCATTCAAAATTCTATTAGTTTTTCCTTCCCACTGTCGCCAAATGCTCGCTCAAAGGGGGTCGTTTGATTGTGGGGGTTTCTCTGTATAATTGTACGGTCTTCACCTTTAGATGACTGCTCCTGTTATTGTATAAATGCAGATTTCTAATGTTGCAGGGGTCCAGTGGGTGTGTGTGCCTGTGTGACTGAGTGAAAAAGAGAGAGAAATCTTTTAATAATATTTTGAGTGAACACAATTTTTTTAAATTTTTAAAAGGAAGACGGAGATAAAGAAACCTTTACATTAGCCTGGCTCACAATAGAAAACCCAAACGTCATCGTCCCCGCGCTGTTATAAACGGATTAGTTCGACATGAGTGGCAGCGTGACTTCACCGCATCACTTTTAATGCTAACATTTGTCAGAGCTTTTACGATCCCCCACCCACTAAACGTCACATCCCTGTGGCTGGGGCTGTTAAACACAGTTTCTCCTGTGCTTCACTTTGTTGGCTCTTCCACGCGGACAGTAAGTCGCAATTAAAAGCGCACCTGAAGTGAGCAGTGGATCCTGAAGCTCGCTAAAAGCGCACATTATTTAGCCTTTCTTCCCTTTGTACCAGCATGAAAGTGTGCAGCGCGGTGTTTGAGCTTCAGCTGTGAGAAAATTCAGCAGAGTTTATACATATTGCTTAAATCCCGTTGTGAGTAGCCCGGTGTCACACATGGCTCTCCGGGCGGTCTGGCTCCTGTTCGCGCTGTCCTGTGTCCTGAATGCGCGCTCCTGCTGCGCTTATACCTGTCCGGCCATCTGCCGGTGCACCGCCGACTCGTTTCAGTGCAGCAAAGAGACTCAGCTGGCCTCCCGCACAGGACCAACATCCGTGCTTCGACTGTAAGTAACCCAACTTTATGCTCTAGCGTCCACGCGAGTCTAAAATCACTGTAATCCACCTGCAGAGGGTCTGTGGCGTTTCATGTGACCCCACCAGTGCCATTATACTACTTTATTAACTTTTTTCCTCTTTTTTTGAGACTTATTGGCTCTGACCTCTCACTTACTTGAATATATTCTCTTTACTGTTACTGTAATGTTTCTCCAAGGACTTGTTTATAATGGGTGTAATTTTGAAGGATAACCTAAAGAGACAGTTTTGTGTTTTCTCATTTTCTTTTATACTTAGCCATATAAAATGTGGATTTAACTGCCAATGACTTTTGCAGAAGGCTCACTCATCTGCCCTTGAAAAGAGTTCCCTCTCATGCCTTCAAGGAGTTGATCAACATTACAATAATGTAAGTTTTTTTTCCCTCTCATACAGAGGTATTATAGGTGGGCAAATTTATGTACTTTACTTAGTGAAGGACTAGAGCAGTATTAGTTCTACAGGACAATTACATCCATCGCTTTTTTCTTTTTCGTTTTACTTCAAAATTACTCAAATGCTTTTTGCTTGGAAATAAAGATAGAATAATTATGATGTGTTTAATCCTTTGATCATTTCTTTATCAGGTAATCAACAGATGTTGTCATGTTTACCGGGTTAATGGAGGCTAATTTGGAAAAAATTAACATCTTTTTGTTATTTCCTAATATAACTGCTTCACTTTGATCTGTTGTTGTTGAGTTTACTACATGTACCAAACTCATTTAAAAAATCAGCACAAGTAATTACATTCAATTTTCCCATGTAAGTTTTTTCTACATAAATACAATGTAAAATGTGTAATGTATCATTTATTTATAACATTTATTGGAGTATGATCAAATGAAAGTTTACACCAAGCACATTTTCCTTAGAGATTAAATATTTGAATAAATAAACCTTTGATTTTATATGTTTCAGTTACAATTTACTCAAAATCATTGCCTCATGTTTATTGAGAGTGAAAACTTTTGAGGGAAGAAATCAGTCTTTTCAGCAACCTCTAAACTAAAGGGTTCATTCACCACATGCTCATGTCATGTGGTCCCATGCGTATTATCCTAATGTTCTGTTTTCATCAAAGGTAGATGCTTTAGAGTAGTACAAAACAGATCCCAGTTTAGTGCAAAAGAACCATGCATCTCTTGTTCATGTCAAAGTGCATCCATCTACTATTATGCTGTAAAAATTGAATCTGAATGGGAGGAAAAACCCTTTGATGTATAAAAACAACATAAGAGCAAAAAGTACAGTTTGTATACACAAAGACGAGAGTTTTTTAACATGATCTGTAGAGACAAATCAAAGATAGCTGCTTGGCCAGCGTAAATGTAGACATGTTCTGGCGCTGGTAAAATGTAAAATAAAAATACCCAAAGGAAATACATTTCCAAGCAACATTTATTTCAGCAATAAATCATGTAAACTTCCCAGACAGAACAAATCAAATATTCTACTAATATCCCAGCTGTAACTTGAAACCTACCTGACCAAAAGTGCAAACAAATGGCACTACAAGTATAGTCACACCCTATTTCAGAAACACTGCAATCACTTCACCTGTGTGCCATGCACTGAAGTGGCACAAACAAACACAAAAAACAATTAAAGAAGAAATCGTTTACATCTAAAAGCCTGCACACCTGGGGGGGACTTACAAAAACAAAACTACAACTAAATTTAAAAAGAAGGAGAGCTGGAGACAGTCGATAACAGCTTTAAAACAGAAAAAAGTTATCAATTTGAAAAAAAATAATGCAACATGTAATAAAAACAGTGTAAAATAAAGTGGTAAAACGTCAACTATACCTACGACACGAGCAGTTTCCTCATGCACAGTAGATCCAGATCTGTATAAATTCAACCATAAAAAGTTGCACCTACAACGCTAAATAATCCAGCTCTAGAAAAAACAACCAAAATCTCTTACCACAAATCATACCCACTCACACCAGAGGGAGTTCATCCACAGGTGATAGCACAGGGTGCCCAGAAATATAAGGGGGGGTAATGAAATTTGCCAACAACAATACAAAACAGTACACAACTAACCAAAGAAGTTTTTTATTCTAAAAAAAGAACAGCAGGTTCTAACGGGTATACTTACCTTTTCTCCAGAAGAATATTTGTTTGCTGACTGAAAAAGCTCATATATACCACCTTTACTGGTACGATCTGTCAAAGATACTCAAATGTTTATTAAAAATCATTTAACTGGGTTTAACTTGCTTTTTCCTAAAGCTGTGCATATAGGTGGGTATAGAAGAATAGAGGTTCTGATGTCTGCTACAGATGTGGGAATTTATTTCCCATCAGTCGGGGCTCAACTTGATCATATTTACAGCTAGACACTCAGTCTTAAAACCGTAGCATTATCCCGAGTTGTTCACAGACTGAGCTTTATTATTTATTTCACAACAGTCTGATGAGTAAGTAAAAAACATTTTTAGCTGCTAATGAGAGCGCTCAGTGGGTGAGCCGGCTGGTGTTGAGGGCGTTTGACTTTGCTCTGCTGCTCAGGGACAAGCCTTATCGGTCTCAGATACATAAAGTACTCGCATGTGATAGGTTCATGTTCAGTTTAACCTCCATCGCAAAATACTGTAGTCTTCAGTGATAAAATAAATTTGAGACTGAACGAAGTTAGTCGTAAAAGCTGTCAAAACCCGTGTCAAGGTGGAATGACACGAGGACCTGCTCGTCCTTTGTCACCGATGACGCATCCTTGAAATCACAGCACCACTTCATGTAGATGATCATGCGCAGAGGCCTTTTTTCCAGAGCTGTAAGCAGTAATTACAACACTATACATAATGCAATCAGGAGAGGGGATAAAAGAAAACAAATAATATGCGGTACAGATGGAGTCCTTTAATTGTTTCTCGACTAGAAATGGAAGCCGAGCGACGTTATTTTAAGAAAAGCGCAGGCTGATTACAGTAGGGCCGCAGAGTAAAACGATGATTGCAAAAGGAAGATGGAGAGCGTCTCGTAAAAAGAAGTCAGCCATCAGAAAACAAAGTGTTCAAGGACAAATCGGGAAGACTTGTTGACTTTGTTTGTCTCGGAACGCTTTTGTTTTGTCCTGCTTTTTAAAGATCTTCACTTAGTCTTCCTGGCCTAGATGCATCACTGATGTATTTCTGAAGCTCTTGGTGGTACCTCTGTTTTGCCATCAATCATCTCTGTCCCATTTCTAACGCAACAAGCACTTGTGTCACTTTGCATAACTAAAAATATTGTTAATATGTCGATGGATGTAGAGCCTTTCTTGTGTGTGCGCTACAGTGAGATCTCCCAGAGCGACTGCATCACACATATACAGACACACGCCTTCCTCTCCCTCTACAGCCTGGCACAAATGTAAGTCACACTTTACACTCCACCACATGTCCCATTCAAACACGATGAAAGCAATTACTCATTTGAGCAGCTGGTAAATGATTTGCATTTCCTTTAGGTTTCACGGGATTAGTCTGTCATTATAAAGCGACGTGTTTAATCCTTGACTTTTTGAGCAGCTGACGTATGAATGAGGGGGTTTTTTTTCCATGCTTGTTTGTTGACAGCCACTGACAAGAAAATTGTGATTACTGATATGTTTCCTGTAGCTCAGTGCAGAATATCAACAGCCTGAGATTTATTGAAAAAGGCGCCTTCACTGACCTGCCCAAGCTGGAATATTTGTAAGTCGCTTGATTTTTATGTGCACATTTCATATAAACTTAGCAGGTGGTTAAATATGAACCAGACATGGGATTCATATCATTGCTGAGTTTACCTGTTAAAGTCTGTGCCTGTTTGTGTTGCAGCAAGTGATGCTCCCTCACTGTGTAATACCATAAATGCACAATTAGCAAATGGCTTAATGCTGCAAAATAGGAAGAGAGCCAATGAGATACTATAATGTTACATAAATGTTATTGATAAAAACAATTGTGATTTAGTGAGCAGAGCAACTCACAAAGAGGCAGCAGAATAATGATGTGTAGCTCTTACTTATTTCATGTTGAAAGTGATACACAAATGTTACCAAGCCTTAAATAGAAGTGACATGGGTGCTAGTTCAGGTGTGAGGACTGTTAAGATTAAGGAAGAGTGCAGTTATCAACAGTATAAATCAAATTAATGTGAATTCACAGATGACTGACTATGAAACCAACAACACCACAGATCCCATACCTAAGAATTTCATATGACTCTACAGTACTGTGAAAAAGTCTCATGCCAACCCTTTTCTTTATATTATGCTTCCAAGGAGCCAGACTGTCTTGTATTTTTTAAAGTAGTCTTGAGCAATAGTTCTACAATCATTCAAAATATTTTTTAACCAACAAAGTGATTCCCAAAGTGGCAGGCCTAAAAATATATCTATAGCCAATGAATGGTATTTGAAAGTCATGTCCTTACAAAATATGAAAAAATTCAGCAAAGCCCAGACAGAGGATCAGAGAAATGCATCTGATCCATCTACTATTCTCTCAAGCCTCATCAGAAATGGTATTAGTGAAGGAGTGGCTGTTGAGTCATTCATAAAGAAGGAGAAAAGGTTGAGATGTGCCAAATTATGCAAGAACTGGAATGAAAGTCATTTGCAACAGGTCTAATGGAGTGATGCATTCAAATTTGAAATTTCTGGTTCAGATTGTTGTCAGTATGTACATAAGAGGTCTGGAGAGAGATACAACAGCGAGTGTCTACAGCCATCTGTAAAACATGGTGGAGGCTCTGCCATGATTCTGGGCTTGCCAAAATTGATGGACTTATAAACACAGAAAAGTACGATCTGGAAAGCATTTGATTGGCAACAGCTTGATTTTTGAGCATGACGATAATCCCAAGCACACTGCCAATGCAGTAAAAGCATACCTGAACAGAGAAATACACAGTGGAACAGCATCAGTCAAGATTTGGCCTCCCCGGAGCCCGGACACCAACATGACTGGAGTAGTTTGGGATCACCTTGACAGAAAACAGAACAAAAGACAGCATCCAAAGGAGAGTTTTGAATGTCCTTTTTGAAGACTACTTAAAGAAATTACAAGAAGACAGTTCAGGGTTGAAGAATAAAGGTGGTCATACCCGATACTGACTTTCAAGCTCATTAGAACTGTGCAAACTCTGTTTTTTCCTTACATTCTGTATTTGTATGTTTGCACATGCCTCTACAATTCACTGCACCTAGAAAGAAAACGGGTGGCTCAAGACTTTGCATGGCACTGTACATTTTCTGGGTACTTTAATATAAACTTTATAGAAAGTTGAGACTATTGAATGTTGAATCCAATGGCTTAATGGCCAGGCCTTTTTTTTTGTTTTGATTTGGGGAGGGGCTGAACAGCTGCTGGTTAGATTAACACACTCATGTTTGCCTCACGATGATACTATGTTGTTCCTGTTGCAATTAGCAAAATCATAATGCCTAAATCCATGAGAAAATATCTAATAATGTTCCCTATTGACTGATCTGCACCTTCGTTGCATCCTAATTAGCACATGTTAGCCTCCAAACCAGCTTTGCTAAGATTCTGTACATGGTAAACATTGTACCTGCTAAGCATCCGGCTTGTTTGCATTGTGTATAAGCGCAGCCTTGCATACATGTAGGTAAACACCTACACACAGGTTGAAGGCTCAACCGAAGCAGAATCAACATTTGCACAACAAATAAGAAAAAAAATAATCCACTTGACCGACTGCAGACTCCTACAGAAGCACATTCACATTCACTCCTACAGGATCACAGAACAAACTAAAATAGGTTGCACAAAAAAAACAATATGTTGCGTTAACGCTGAAAATAATTCTACTGTAGACCAATTTAAAAAGTTGTGTTTCAAGGAAGGCAGGAAGAAAAGTTTGATCTTTGTTCAGTCCCGATGACTTCCAAGCAGCAGTCAAATGATTGTTTTGTTTGTCATGGTGGGTGACCAGGCTTCTGAGACATAATCCAAATATTACTGTCCGAACAGGCAACTGCAAGTCCTGTGTAAGTACTGGCAGGTTGATAAACACAGGACTGAATTTGTATCCAGATCAGACTATTTACTGTGACAGGAAAATATTGTTATTCACAAGGCAGCACAGGATATAGAATATAAAGCTTTTCTAGCAGTATAGTGGGAAACTACACAAGCTTTGTTTGTAAATTTCAATTTATTGAGGCTATAAGCTAGGGGAGGTTGGGAGGGTAGAAAATGTTGCTGCTGTCAGTGAGAAACAGAATTATGGCTAAGAGGTGAACAAGACACTAAAATCCACTATTGACTAGGGAAGAAAATAATAGATTTGCAAAATTCAGTTTTGAGTCTTTCACTTCAACTTCTTCAATTTTATGAAATTGAAAAAGTTGCAAATACTTCTCTTTGTAAGTCTGAACATAATACAGCTGCACTGATATTAGAGCATTTGTCTATATTGTTCATACATCCCTACTTTGTAATTTTGGGTTTTTTATGATTGTGACACTTTCTTGTTACCTACAAACCACCATTATACTTGTGTTTTTTTAATCTTGAAGCTCTCATGACCTCTATTATGCTTTGCTATTACTATTCTATCCAATATAAGGTCACTGTGGAGATATTTTTCATTTATTTGGCATTCACTGCCGCAAATTAAATGCAAGGAAACTTGTCAAAGGTCATGGACAGAAAGTGATGTTTTCTAGAAGAGTCTTCTGAAATGTTGCAACTCTTCCTCCCTCCCACCCTGTCTTTTTTTTTTTTTTGCTTTGAAGATTTCCTCTTATCTGCTCACGATCATCTGTCTCTGCTGTTTGCCATCACAGGAGCATCTCTAACACGGGCATTGCACACTTCCCAGACTTCACAACCATCTCTTCCCTGTCGCCAAATATTATCCTGTAAGTAATCCTGTTTAAAGAAATAGTGTTTCTCCAAACTGGATTAGCGTCTTTCTGCATGCTGCAAAACCGCAGGTGCTTCACGTCATTAGCTCTGTTTGTTCTGTTTTACTTTTATTCCGTCGATATCGCGATGCCACCAACCCTGTAACAAATCCTTCAACTCTGTCACACTTCATCATACTGCTCTCTTTTTTCTTCTTCTTCTACGAATATACATATTTTTTTTCTAACTGATAATTAAACCCAACAGCCTGAGTGAGCGTTATCTTCTCTGTGTGCAGAGACATGGCAGACAACATGGAGATTGACATCATTCCTGCCAATTCCTTCCAGGGTATCACAGAGGAGTATGTTGACATGTGAGTAAGGGAACTAAAGTCCTTTTTTTCCCCCACATCAAAGCTAAAAGGAACTATTTGTTACTATTCTCTAGGAATGTTTCTTGATGCATATTTATAAGTCTCTGAAATTTCATGTTCATTTATCTGACCTTGGTGATTGGTGCTTCTGACAGCTAAATAAATTCAAACGTTGTGTCCTTGACAGGAACCTGGTTAGAAATGGCTTCAAGGAAATAAAATCGCACGCATTCAATGGGACAAAGCTCAACACGCTGTAAGCATTTTGATCATCAGTATTTAAACAAACAAAAACACCTGAGCTTGACAGTACGCTGTTGGGGAGTGCAACGTTTAGATTGAGGCCTTTCCTTTCCCCCCAATCATGAAAACTGAATGTACCAGTGAACAAACACAATGTAAGACTAAACAAAGATTACATTCCTTTGTTTTCTTTGTCCCAGTAATGCTGAATGTTGTTGTTGATGAGATATGCGCAGGCACCCTTTTTATAAACCCAATGCTCATCACTGTCAGTGTGAAGCTGAGCAAACAAAAAGTTTTGTTTCGCTCAGTGTTGTGTGCATTATACTGTTTCTTTGTCTTTTGTAGAGTTTTGAGAGACAACTGGTATCTCCGTAACATTCAAGAAGATGCCTTTGAAGGAGCCACAGGTCCAACTGTTCTGTAAGTAATTTGAGTTCATGAAACTCCCCACAAGTGGATTGGTAGTGACAGTTCCACACAAAATTATCTCCATAGACTGCAGCTCATCTCAGCCTGAAAGTGTCTTTCAGTGCATTGTTTTGATGTCTTGTTTTAATATATCAATTCAGCTTTATTTATATGGTGCCCAATCACAACAATAGTCGCTTTATATGGTTGGGTAAAGACCCTACTGTACTTTAATAGAAAGAAAACTCCAAGAATCAGACAACCCCCTATTAGCAAGCACTTGGTGACAGTGGGAAGGAAAAACTCCTTGTTAACAGGAAGAAAGCTTCAGCAGAACCAGGCTCAGGGAGGGGCAGTCAACTGTTTCAGATGTTTGGGGTAAGCCGAGGAAGACAAAAGACAGGGTCACTTGATCCAGTCCTTTCTATATGAAAACTTTAAGCCTAATCTTGAAAGCAGAGGGGGCGTCTGTCTCCCAAATCCAAACTGGGAGATGGTTTCACAGAAGAGGGCCCTGAAAGCTGAAGGCTCTGCCTCCCATTCTAGCAGTCAGGGAGAAGCGCTCTGTTCGAGTGACATAGTGCTATGACATCTTTAAAAATAAATCACAATATTAATATCACCACTTTTACTTTATTTTCAGTCATTTTTTTCTTTTTTTAAGACATGATTAAGCAGAGAAGTAGCAATTTAGCATGCAATCCATTTATGTTTAATGTTGCTATTCATCATTACATGGCTGAATTGATGTATTTTATACACTGTTTTGCAGTTTAAGCTGCAAGTTGCAACTGGATGTACAGCAATCATGTGCAAAGAAGTCCCCTCTCCCTGTGAAAAATACTGAAATTGCATAAAAACCTCAAAAATTGCACTTGAGTTAGTGTATTTACTTTTCAATGCTGTGTTCAATCAACAGAATTAAAGAGAGTTAAAGTGATTATATTTCAGCTAGGTCACAAAGCGAGATTGATATTCATAACAGTGCTTATTTTATTGTATAAACATTAGGGTAGTGACAGTCTGTCTGTGTAAACAACCAACAAGGCAGGCAGGACTGCTGAATACTGATTAGCAAGCAAATAGCTCAATCTGCGGTGCATGCAGCTTGCAAGGTCTCTGATTGCAACCAACTCTGTGGTTGATGTTTAAAAAAAAAAAAAAAAAAGAACTTTCTTTTGAGTAATTTTTGGATCTTTTGGGTTCTATAGATGTAATAAATATTTGGGTAAAGGTAATGCAGTCAAATGAATGACGGGAAGGAGATCCTGAATGTCTTTTTGCTAAAGATAAGAATGTATTCAGACAGTAATTGCAACCTCTATTCTCATAAAGTTGCTTTCTCGTGAAAGCGCATCTCTTCAGAGGCAGCATGATTTACTCGTTGGCTGATAAATATGAAAATGAATTAGGGCTTTGTTGCCACAGTCTCCAGAACTCTGTGAACACCTGTCGATGATTCAGTGAATTTGCTAGAAAGCATGTCTTCCACTGTCTACATCAACAAACGGCTTCTCTTGGATCGAGTTGCTTTGTAGCCCTCGGCAGAGTTTAAATGACCCATGAAAGACAACGAGACAGACGAAAGCTTTTCTAGTGCCTGCAAGTAGTTCAATGAATTTTAATCATAGTTGTTTTACTAATCATCGTTGAAATGTATGTCTGCATTCTCTCCGTGTTTGCCTTTCAGGGATGTTTCCTCCACGGCTCTGAGGTCTCTCCCCCCTAATGGATTGAGGCAGGTTAAATTTCTGAAAGCCAGCCATGCCTATGCTCTAAAGAGCCTCCCTCCACTGGAAAGTCTAGCTGAACTGCTGGAAGCGGAGCTCACGTACCCGAGCCACTGCTGCGCCTTCCACACATGGCGGCGGAAACAAAGGTAACCGACAGATGCTCCCAGAGATTCAACAAATCCATTCACATCTGCATAAACAGTCGAAAGCTCTGTCCAGTGAATACAGATCATCAGTAGGTGGATCATTTGCACTTGAGTTTGTTGATATTTTGAGGGGTTTAACCATTTTATTCCTTTCTCTTCTTTAGGGAAAGTGCCTTAAAGAACTTGACCAAGTTTTGTGATCTGATGAATACAGAAATGTAAGTTTTTCCCTAGTCACTTAGAAAGTCTCCATTTTGTGTCTTAAACCTTGATCTTACTGGTTGCTACACATTTTGTATGTGAAGATGCTCCCTTAATATGCCAGGAGCCCAATTAAGCCAGTGTGCTTTATTTTTTTTAAAACAGTCCAAGTCTGGGAAGAAGAACAACAGCAACAGCTTGCTTCTGTTCTCCCAGAAATGTCCCAATTATACAGTTGGTGGTCAGAGGTTTACAGGCACTCATGGGTGAATACAGCATAGAATAAAATAGAAAAATAGCCCTTTGTCATTGTACAACAAAATTTTGTTTTTTTTTTTGTTCTTTTTGTTTTTAGAATCGAATATGATGGTTGTTTTGGACTTTTTATTTCTTTCAACCGTTCCTTTTCCAAGGTTAAATGATTCTACAGCATACATATTTAATGACTTAAAAATAATAATAATTTGGTGCACAAGTTTGAGCATTTGAGAAAATCCAAAATAAATAAAAAAGGGTCAAAAGTACACACACACACACACACACACACACCCACACCCTACCTAAATCTTTAAACAAGTGTTGCCGATTGTAAAACAATGTCTTTTAACCTGACGAGGCTAATTAACTTATTGTTAGTAATCATGATCGACTCCAACTGGTCATTTTTCTTTGCCAGCATAAAAATAATTTGACAGCACTCTATAGATTGACCAATACTGAGAACAAGTTATTCAGATGGATCACTGTTTTGCCAAAGTCTGGAAGAAAATCCAAAATGTCACCCTCAAATGAAAGGATGTTCAGAAACAACTCAGAAACCAACAAGGCTCAGGCCGACCATGAACTTGAACCTCCGGAAACAGTGGAAAAACACTGGAAAACCAGTGTCACTCTCCACAATCAAGCAAGTTTCACATCACCACAAACACAAAGTGTGTCGAACAAGACAAAATCAGCACTTTCAAGGTTGGCTGAAATTTGTAGCCAAATGCCTTCTAGACAGGTTTGTAATCAGATGGGACTATCTGTCCACAATGACAAGACGTATGTTTGAGTACTAAAGGTGAAGGTTTCAAACCTAAGAACACCGCAGTAACTGTCAAACATGGTGATGGTAGCATCACACTCTGGAGCCATTCAGCATCCCTTCAAATCAACAGCTAGATGGTTGAAACATGGACAGAATTGGGTATCCCAACAGGACAACAATCCCAAACACACATCAAAACAGGTTTTTGAATCGATAAAACAGGCTAACGATACATTTCTGAAATGGCATTCCCAAAGCCCTGACCACAGCCCTATTGAAAATATGTGGACTATGCTTAAAAGACAGACAGCTATTATTTCGGGTGTATGTATATACACTCTGGGTGGATTAGAGGAAATCCTAAATAGATTCAAACCTGTCATTAAAGATGTATGCTGTTCAATCATTCCACTCTGGAATCACCATGATATTCACACCCACGATGAGTGTATGTAAACTTCTGATCCCAACTGTACCACGCGTACTGTCTCTACTGTCTGTTATTCTAGGATTTTGATGCTAATTTTAACGTGTATTCTTCAGAGATCCGACTGCTGATGACACGAGTCTTATCAATGGCATCAACTTTCAGTATCAAGACCTGGAATTTGACTGTCTTAGCAACCCTTTTGTCAAATGCTCCCCAAAGCCAGATGCTTTTAATCCTTGCGAGGACCTACTGGGCTTTTCCTTCCTGCGCTGTCTCACCTGGATCATTACGGTTTTCGCTGTGGCCGGTAACCTGGCTGTTTTGGTCATCCTGCTAATTGGCCACCATAAGCTCACAGTCTCCAGATTTCTCATGTGTAATCTGGCCTTCGCCGACCTGTGCATGGGGCTTTATCTCATCCTAATTGCCTTCATGGACTACCATTCCCGTCATGAGTACTACAATCACGCCACAGACTGGCAGACCGGTCCTGGATGTGGCATAGCAGGGTTTCTGACTGTGTTTGCCAGCGAGCTATCGGTATACACGTTGACTGTGATTAGTCTTGAACGATGGCATACCATTACCAATGCCATGCATGTCAACAAGAGGCTGCGCATGCATCATGTCACAGCCATAATGGTAGGAGGCTGGGCTTTCTCTCTGCTGGTTGCCCTGCTCCCTCTTGTGGGGGTCAGTAGTTACAGCAAAGTGAGCATCTGTCTGCCCATGGATATCAACACACTCGGCGCTCAGGTTTATGTGGTGGCTGTGCTCATTCTCAATGTTGTTGCTTTCCTGGTGGTTTGTTACTGTTACATATGCATGTATCTCAGTGTTCACAACCCAGAGCACTCCACCCGGCGTGGAGACACCAAGATTGCCAAGCGCATGGCTGTGCTCATTTTCACTGACTTTCTCTGCATGGCACCGATCTCTTTCTTCGCCATCTCTGCAGCCCTGCATATGCCCCTCATAACTGTGTCTCACTCGAAAATCCTGCTCATTCTCTTCTATCCTATCAACTCCCTCTGCAATCCTTTCTTGTACACCATCTTCACACAAGCTTTCAGGAAAGACGTGCGTCTGCTGCTGAGTCGCTGTGGCTGCTGCAATTCCCACGCTGACTTCTACAGGTCACAGACTCTGGGTTCACACCTGACTTGTACCCAGAAAATGTCCAAAAGAGAACCTCACTCACTCGGCTTTTATGCCTATCACATCAAGATGAAGGGCTGCTTTCTAAATAAGGGAACCACATGACCAACCACATACACAACTGCGTAATGCACTGAAAGGCAACATCTGCCGCCTTACTAAAAATGTAGCATTTCTTCATAATGTAGATCTCATGAAAAGATTGTCAGTTGTGTGCATGGCAAGCGTCAGATCAAATTTGATCGTGTTTAGTTTGCAAACTAAAAACTGCATCAGACAAACGTAACAGGTGCCGCATCCTTCATTTCTGCAAATGTATTATGGTACATTAAAGAAGACAGATGGAGCACGGATGGCAAAATAAGCTAATTTATTTTTATTAAAGCTACTCTATATTTAATTATATTAAAAATGAAAAATATTTATTGTTTGCTTTCTATAAGACTGAGGTTTCAAGTTATTAGAAAGTAATTAAATGAAGACTGATTTTGTCAGAGATGAGTTTTGGTGCCACCTTTTGGTTTGTTGTACTCAGGACAGATTTGGATTGGAAAGTTAAAAGACTGCACACATGCAGGAGCAACTCAGTTGAACCTAGAGCCAAGACCAAATAAATGGTACTTATATTTAACCTCCTAAGACCCGAACTCTTCCACTGCATACATTTTTAATTTCTCTTTGATATTTGGGTATATTGGGACCCGATGAATGTAAAAACAAAAGAATTACCAGATTTTTCTTTTAACCTTATTTTTGTTTTTAAGAAAAGAGCCAAATATGAGGATATTCGTTTAAAACTTCGATAGAACAGTAGCAGTATAATGTCCTCGTAAGTAGATATCAGGCCCCTGTAGAGCAAAATTCAGTAATTTGGTCTAAATAACCCAAAATGTGATGTCCACATATGTGGACGCCAGGTCCTAGGAGGTTAATACGTAAAATTATTTTACAATTGTTTAAATCATGTGTGCTTTTCTAAAATCTTTTTCATTTTTTCTTGATTTAGCAACAACTGTTAGGCCTACTAGTCAAGAATATTAAATGTCAGATCACCTTTTCTGTTCATGTTTTAAGAAAACTTGAATGTTTCTTAATCTGGCTTTTATGACTGAATCAATCAATGGTACACAAATGTGTTTTTGTTATAATCATTGCAAACTTTCCTGTATATTTTTTCCACTTTGTATTTCTTTCTGATATTTTACATGATTTAAAAAGGAAAGAAAATAAATAAATACTGGACTTGTCTTTTTTTTAACCACTACTGTGAATTTTAACCACTTCATGTTAGATTGTAAGAGTATGGGCTTTGTAATATATGCCTATGAGCAATCTTTTCTCTGAGTCTGAAAAGAAAAAAAAAGAAAAAAAATATATATATAATAATAATAATAATAATAATAATAATAATAATAATAATAATAATAATAAATGTGTCACAGGCTTTGAAGTGGTTTTCACAGAAAGAAGAGGGCTCATTAAACGCAGCACCACAGTACAGGTCAGTATATTTGGAGCATAATTAAAGAGACGTGACAATGTTTGAAAATCAAACAGCACGTTTGTTATCCTCAAACAATCATTGGAGGTCAAATAAAAGGTTTACTCTGCTTGTAAAGAATATTTTCACAAAGTGCAATACAACATAAATCCATGCTGTTTGACTCAGTAAACAGTATTTATAAGGAATGCTTTATGCAACTGGATGATATAAGTGACTTGTAGCATTGCTCTGATGATTATCTGGCACAGTAGTCACAAACTGCTCTGTGAGCCACATTACTACAACTAAGAATTTTAAATTCATTTTTAAATGATAGTTTCTCTTTCCCTGATCTGTTCAGGGGGACTAAGGTTCATTACCACTCTGCTTCCCCAACTGCTTTCGAAAACACGTAGTCCCTGCCGCCGTAGCACATCACTCCGTCCTTCAGGTGAAACTTCCAACGGTTCTTACTGCGGTGAATCTGCAAATGCAAAAGCAGTGAGTACAATATTCAGTTAAAATTCAGCAGTGGGCTTTGATGAGGTGAAAATAATGGCTAATAAAAAGACAGCAGTTCTTACTTTGTCATACTGGCAAACAATGACATTGTCAGTGTCAAAAAGGTCAGGGATGTCTTGCTCAATCACATCGTCACCTGAATTCAGAGGGTCCTAATCAACAGAGTGCGGAATGGAGGAAACAAATAGTCAAGTTATGCAATCAAGATATACTCTTCGGAAAACCACCTGCAAAAATATAACTGAAAAATGTATTTTAGGGAGAAATGCACGAATCTACTGGAGCTCTCCAAAGAAAGTTTTCTTTTAATGGAAAGAAATAAGCCATGACTCATGAAAATGCATTTCAAACTCACTCTCTCACCTCCTCCTCTATGTTAGCGAGTTCATCTGCACCTTCACCGTCGCTGCTGGAGGAGATGCTGTTGCCATCACTGCTTTCATTTCCTTCCTGCAGGGCCTTCATGGCCTCTGCATTGATTATACCCAGAAAGTCATTCTCTTCCAGGGGAACCTCCTCTTCCTCCTCGAGGTCAGAGTTGCCTGCAGGCCCATCGAGCTGAACGATGTCTGAGAACTGGCTGTAGCCCAGATCCAACTGAGAATGAATTGCAAGAAGAAACATCACAGTTGTGAATTCGGAGAAATCAAGCTTATAAAAGGGAGCAACTGTCCTAATAAAATGACTATTGCTTCAGTAATTTAATATCAGAAACATAAAATGTCTCAAATTGACAGCACAGCAATCTGTGTTGTACCGCTAATGAATTTAAGATACGAATGCAGACTACGTTGATGATTTAGAAGCTTTGGGGAGAGGCTGATAAACTTGATGCTACCTGAATCCAGATGTTAAAATACAAGGTAAACCATTATTTCAAATTAAGGAAAATGGCACTCCAAAATCTGTCTTTTAAAAGTTCAAAATATTGATCTACCAGAAAAACATTTTTTGAGTCTCTCTTGTGGGTCAAGCATCCTAAATACTACAACTGTTACAGCCCTCTCCAGCTTACAAATAGCTATATCTTAAACTTTTCACCACTTTATTAAATCACTTAAAGTGCTCCTAAGAGTCTGATATTTTGTACACATTCCCCCCTTTTTGATTTCATGTGGCAGTACTTTGTGCCAGCCCATTAAATGTTACATAAAAACAGCATAAAGCTGCAGCTGTAGTCAAGCCTATATGCCTTATCCAGCATACAGAGTGATGAGTGCATTTCCCAAAATGTAGAACTACTCTTTAGACAATACACATCCACACTTCAATGACCTGATCTTTTCTATGCCTTAAAGTGATATTTGCTATATTAGACTGAGAATTCTTTCCAAATTACCCCAAGAGTCGCTTCAGACTGGCTGTCAGACTCCACAGGAGCTAGCTTCCTTGCCCATTCTGCTTTTTCTCTCTCCTCCTCAATAACTTCTTTCAGGATGTCATCAATGTCTCTGCTCTGAGCCATCTGTGCCAGAGCCTCCTCTCTTCTGATCTGGTAGTCTAATAACTGAGTGCAAGGTGAGGCGGTCGTGCTGAGGTTGGGTTGTGGATTTGGCTCATTTTCTTCCTGTGGGAAATCTGGCTCTGTAGACTGCAGGGGAAGGCTGCCCTCCTTACTGGAGGGTAAAATGGTCTTTGGCTGTGTGACAGACTGAGCTGGAACAGAGGATGTTTCTACCTCGTGGGGAGCAATAGGATTTGGTGGGACTGCAGTGGGCTGGGGGGCAGAAGCCTCCCTCCATTCAGTGACTTTCTGCATGGCTTGGGTTGCAGGCTGCTGACCCACTGGGGCCTGCGTAACCACAACAGGAACATTGACCTTGTAAAGTTGACCTTAGTGAGGTGATACAAAAGAGTGAAATGTTATTTTGAGAAGCCTGGCCAGGCTGGAAATAAAAACTGATTTAAGCTGTAAAGTCATTCCATACCAGAGGCTGTTTGTAGAGTGACTCCTGCTGGTATCTGCACGGGGTAAGCCAATCCAGCAGGGAGGGAAAAGGTAGCAAGTGTCTCTGAATTGTTCTGAAATAAAACATTATGTTGTGAGGATAATACAAGACTAAGTATATTAAATAGCAGCTTTTGTACAATCACCTCCAAAATATAGACTTAATAATTATACACTGCGAGTCTTATCTCTTGAAGTAACTAACGAATACTGAGGTTTGCCTCATTATAAAACCACCTGCAGTTGTGGTCAAAAGTTTACCAACACTCATCATGGGCATAAATATAGTAATTCAGGGCTTTCAGTGATTTCTATGAACTGTTTTTTTTCCAGGTTAGATGATTGAACAGCAGGGTCACACACACAGGGTCCAGCAAAACAGTCCCAGAGCATGATATCACCACCACGCTTGACAGCTCACATGGAGTTCTTCCTATCTGACTGTGACAGTTTGGGTCTTCTTTCAGGCCTTGGAAAAGTAGTGATGCATCCAGGTAACTTGTATTTGCGTACAGTTGTTTGAACTGATGATCTTGGAATCTGAGGTTGTTGAGAAACAGCTCCAGGAGACCTTCAGACTTTCCCCATCTTGTGTAAATCTACAGTTCTCTTTTTTAGATCTTTACCGAGTTCCTTGGACTTTTCTGAGAATTTGTCAGTGAAGTGGAAATCATTTCAATACTCGAAAAGAGGAACTGTGATAACTAATGAGAAGGGTTTTTTTGGTTTTCAAATTTAGACATAAAAATCAAAGAATTCAGCTTAAGAAAAATAACAATTCAATCATTACAATTTAGATACATTACATTAATAGAACTTTACTATGAAACACCAAACATGTCATCCAAATGAGAAAACTATATTCAGAGGCTGTCAAACTAAAAAATTTTTAGGGTGTGTCTGCAGAATCATGTTATAAAAGGTGGAGATAGGCAGCGGAAGAACAAACTAAATATTGGTGCCAGTATGATTGCCTTCTTTCATGGTGCAAGATAAGACCTTGGAGGACTGCCTTTCTGAGTGCCTTTCAAGTCATGTGCATCCCTCATGCAAGTAATTATTACACGTTATGGAGGTGATGTAAATCTCAATCACACTTGCCTTGACCGGGAAGCTGCGGATATTTTGATTTCCAGGGATGACAACTGAGGCTGAAAGAAATATTACCAAAAAAGTGAGTAATTTTGGCTATTGTGTACATATTAGTACAAAAAGCCATTCAAATTAAGTTTATTGACCTTTGTCTTCATTTAAGATCCCCCCGTAATATTCAAGGCACAAAGCTTGCAGCTGTATTAATTACAAGAAGAGTTAAGGTGCTTCTTTTGTTGGTGAGCAATTTAAGCTTACCCGTGAGCTCTTGATCACTCTGAGTGTAGCTGGCAGGAAGCTGGAGCACAAAGTTGGATGGGTTGGCGTTTTTCCTTAAGCCTTCCATTGCTTTTGACTGCATCACTTTTGACTCCCAGAGCTGAACAGCAGAAGACACAGCAGTATGTCTTCCAGGTATGGTGCACACTCCCTCACTAGATGGATTAACTTTGCTGTCACTGACAACTTGAGTCAAGAGTGCATTATATTTATGCTTTTAGGAAAAATAGCAGTAGTAGTGTAGGGTTATTTAAACTCACATGTCTTAAATCATCCAGGACGCGGTCTTCAACTCCTTCATC